>NC_047092.1:57171932-58421932 GCF_902459505.1 Geotrypetes seraphini
TCCCCAGAGCAGTGCACAGTTCAAGAGCAGACACTCCACAAGCAACTCCATTTAAACCCCAAACTGAGAAATTGGATGACTTTCCTTCTTTGACCTATAGAGGGAGCGGGAGAGTAGTGGTTCAGGTTTCCCATCCCCCACACAGTCCTAGGTTAGTTCCCAGGAAATCCTTTTCACCTGAGGGTTTGGGGCATGGCTGCAGACTGTTATCCCAAAGAGCTGAGCTGTTAGAGAAGGAGAAGGAGCAGCTAGAGGACGGGCAGCGGCGCTCAGGGTTGAGAGCTCTGAATGGTAGCGAGCATATGGAAAGCATGGATCTGACCGAGGCTGGAATGGAACCGCCTCTCTGCATGCCTGAAGTTCCTCAGAACATGGAGCTAGAGACAGAGCCTGTTGCTGAGCTACAGAATGGAGTCCTGCCCATGGAAGTTTGCTGTTTCAGAGGCAAGTAGTTGAAACTGCCTAAGTGAGTAACTGAAACCTGGCTTATCTAAGCAGCTTCCAAGTTTTCTTTTTGGTAACTCTGAAGGAGCTGGGGTGCTTGGAGGCACAAGTGAGAACTGTGAAAGACTTGTTTTAATTTTTGAGTTTTATGTTTCCCCTGGGTGGGGGAAGGGTTGTTCCAGTTCCAGGCAGTGGGGTTCGCTCCACATTTTCTGTGGTGGGATCGAGGGCCTATGATTGGCAAAGTTACTATCATGCAGAGCACACTGCCTGGCCAGCACGACAGCTGCTGGGAGGGCCACTGCCATAGCACTGGCGCAGGCTGAAGATATCAGCATTAGAGACTGTTTTTTTGAAGCTTTACCAGTTTTGGACTATTAATTGGCTGGAGAGCCAGCAGCCGCTTTGGGGAAGGCTTGCATTATGTGTTTGGAACTGTATTTAACCAACATTCACCCAGAGACTGTTTAACGTGATATTTCAATTGTTTTTGGGAATATTTGTGATAACTGAACATCCTGACAAGTTTGTGTTTTTTTCTTTCATGAATCTGATTATGTCGAAACAGGCAAGCTGGTTTGATTTATTTTGATTTGAAGAATAAACCCAGTTATTTCCTGAAGATTACTTACCTGGTGTGGTGGTGTTTCCTTCTGTGAAACTTTTTTTCCTTCCTTGTGCTGCCCGCAGCGGCTCACAAGAGTTTTTCCTTGTTCCGGTGTCCCAGGACCCATTGCCCTGAGGCTGCCGGTGACAATATGGACACTAAGGGGCTCATTTTCAAAAAAGAAAGACATCCAAAAAAGGCATAAACCAGTACTTCGACATTTTAATCGCCTAAATGTCCAAGTGCTGATTTTTGAAACTGACCTCCTAGACATTCTCATAGGCTTTTTGTCTGCAGTATGTCTAAAGTTCAAGGGGGCATATAGGAGGCATGTTATGGGTGGGATTTTGGCGTGCTTGGACTTGTGTGGCAATAATCAAACAAGTCCCAAGACATCCAGGACGTTATTTAGATAACCCAAACTAGACCAGTTTTAAAAGCTTCTAAAGTGCCACAAAAGTGCCCAAACTGACCAGTTGACCACTGGAATGGAAGGGGACATGGGGGGGGGGCAAAGGGGATATTAGGGGGGGGAATGGAAGGGAGACATTGACCACACACACACCCAGTGGTCAATGTCTCCCTTCCATTCCTCCCTAATATTTGAAAGAAACAGTACATAGCTGTCTCTCTAACAGTAGAACTTGGTATAAGAAATCCTAGTAGAGCAACAAGCAGATGTCTGGAATAACCTGTTGGGCAGTGTAGTGAACCATAGAGAGGGTGACCCAGTCCCATATCCCACCCTACCCACTACATTTATGGTAGAAAGTATGAGCCCACCAAAACCCATCCATTGGGGTGCTAGACAGGTGGGTATAGTAGGTTTTGAGGGAGGTTGGAAGACTCTAAGGGGGCTATGGTGAGATTTATACCTGGTACCCTTTATGTGAAGTTCAGAGCACTGCCTCCTAAGGTGTCCCACTACTCTGCTGACATGTCTGTGTAAACAGTGTAGTATAAATGGTAGCCCTGCCTATGCCTAAATGACTTGGTTTTGGACATTTTGAACTTGGATGTTTTTCTTTTTAAAAATGGCCCCAAAAAGTTGAATGTATTGAGGGCTAAAACGTCTAGATAGGCAATTTTTTTTTTTTTTTTGGGGGGAGGGGGGAAGTAGACATCTAGCAGTTTCAAAATGGACGTTTATGCCTCCCGATTTTTGGATACATTTCTCAAGATGGCCAAATGGGACTTAGATGCACTATCGAAAATGACCCTCCACGCATGATCCTATATATGGTGAATATGTTTTATCGAAATGCACTTTCTGGTCACTATTTATTGTAATTCTCACTAAGGACTTTTTCTCCATAAATTTTTTTTTCAGCCATATTTATGTATGTATTCCATGCATTTTATTCTTTTTTACTAGAAGTAGTTTTAATAAAATGCTTATGTAATTTTTCTGACTTATATAAGAACATAAGAATAGCCCTACTGGGTCAGATCAAAGATCCATCAAGCCCAGTAGCCCGTTCTCATGGTGGCCTATCCAGGTCACTAGTACCTGGCCAAAACCCAAAGAGTAGCAACATTCCATGCTACCGATCCAGGACAAGCAGTGGCTTGCCCCATATCTTTCTCAATAACAGACTATGAACTTTTCCTTCAGGAACTTGTCCAAACCTTTCTTAAAACCAGCTACACTATCCGCTCTTACCAAAACCTGTGGCAATGTATTCTAGAGCTTAACTATTCTCTGAGTGAAAAAATATTTCCTCCTATTGGTTTTAAAAATATTTCCCTGTAACTTCAAGTGTCCCCTAGTCTTTGAAATTTTTGACGGAGTGAAAAATTGATCTACTTATACCCGCTCTACTCCACTCAGGAATTTGTAGACTTCAATCATATCTCGCTGCAGCCATCTCTTTTCCAAGCTGAAGAGCCCTAACCTTTTTAGTCTTTCCTCATACGAGAGGAATTCCATCCCCTTTATCATCTTGGTCGATCTTCTTTGAACCTTTTCAGTGCCACTATATCTTTCTTGAGATAAGGAGACCAGAATTGAATGCAACACTTAAGGTGAGGTCGCACCATGGAGTGAAACAGAGGCATTATAACATTCTTAGTCTTGTTAATCATTCCTTTTTTAATAATTCCTAGCATCTTGTTTGCTTTTTTGGCCACTGCTGCACATTGGGAGGAAGGTTTTATCATATTGGGGTTCTTTTACTAAGGCACGTTAGCCATTTTAGCGCATGCTAAATAGGATATAATGGATGTGTTAGCGTTTAGAGTACCTTAGTAAAAGGACCCCCTTGTCTACAGTGACACCCAGATCATTTTCGTGGGCGCTAACCCCCAAGACGGACCCTAGCATCTGGCAAATGCGATTTAGGTAATTCTTCCCAATGTGCATCACTTTGCATTTGTCCACATTAAATTTCATCTGCCACTTGGATTCCTAGTCTCCCAATTTCCTAAGGTTTGCCTGCAATTTTTCACAATCTGCATGCTTTTTAACAACTTTGAACAGTTTAGTGTCATCTGCAAATTTAATCACCTCACTTGTCGTTCCAATTTCCAGATCATTTATAAATAAGTTAAATAGCACCAGATCCCTGCGGCACTCTACTGTTTACTCTCCTCAGTTGAGAAACATGACCATTTAACCCTACCCTCTGTTTTCTATCCGATAACCAATTCCTAATCCACAACTGAACTTTGCCACCTATCCCATGACTCTTTAATTTTCTTAGGAGCCTCTCATGAACTTTGTCAAAAGCATTCTGAAAATCTAGATACACTACATCAACCTGCTCACCTTTATCCACATGTTTATTCACACCTACAATGAAATCAAGCAAATTGGTGAGGCAAGATCTCCCTCTACTGAACCCATGCTGACTGTCTCATTAAATCATGTTTGTCTACGTGTTCCACAATTTTATTTTTTATAATTGTTCCACCATTTTTCCCGCAATTGAAGTAAGGCTTACTGGTCTGTAATTTCCCAGATCTCCTCTGGAACCCTTTTTAAAAATCGGAGTAACATTCCTATAATTATTTGTGGTCATTTTTTTTATATTGATGTGAAAATATAGCCCTCAATTGTAAACATGTATAATATTGTTTTGTTAGAATATTAGGTGAATTAAGTCCTGAGGTCTTGCAATTATAAATGGATCCTGATTTAAAGGTATCCTCTTATCACAGTCAACTTTTTCTAGTACAGTGCTTATTGAAAGATTATATTAATGAGTGATATGTTACTAGTGTCTCATCAAGTGGCTCTCAGCAGCTCTGTCACACCTAACAGGGGGCTGTAAGATGCACCTGGGAGCTCCCTCTTCTGCATCAGTGCTATTAACATCACATAACTGACGGCTTATATTTATGCACAAAATAGGCAATACAAGTTTTTCTATCTTTCGCAACCTGTCTCAATTCTGTTTTGGAGAGTGACTGTCCAGAGAAAGAAAGTAATTAAGTCTCCTGGCCATTCAATCATTGGCCTCTATGTTAAAATTGACAAGTTTTATCAGTGTCAGCTATATATAAAGCTTTTAGTAATGTTGACATTAACTTTCCACAGGGAACTGGGTTGAGAGAAACAGCTGATTGCTTCTAAACCATCAACAGCTTGAGGTGGCAATGAAATTTAATCACTAACAACCCAAAATGGATTTGAACTAAAGATCTAGAGGCAAAACATTCTATATCCAACTACCAACTAATCAAGCCATTCAATAATGCCAAATTTAAATTCTTCTTGAAAAATTCTTTCCTACCATATGACAATATTCTTGCATTTAATTTAGGATTTACATTCTGCTTTCTAAAGAAGATGCAAATTACAACAAAATACATACAATTCAAGTATACACAAACAACATCTCACATAGGACAATTTTATAACAGGACAGCCCACAAACATTAATTTAGATGATTTTAATATACATCTTAAAAACTTGCAAGATTCAAATGTTATGCTTTTTAAAAATGTTATGTTTTCAGATAGATTGCACTGGATTTCAACTGCAGAGCATAGTATAGGAAGTAACTGTGTTAGATCCGCTTGGAAACAGCGGTCATAACAAAACAAATTTGAACTGATATCTGGAGTGACATCGCGAAAGAAAACTACAGTAGTGACATTTAGGGGTCCTTTTACTAAGGCATATTAGCCATTTTAGTGCGCGCTATATGCTAACATGTCCATAGACTATAATGGACGCGTTAGCATTTAGCACGCCTTAGTAAACGTATTTCTTAATTTTCAAATGAACAACTATGATAAAATAGGAAAATGGTTAAAAAGAGGCTAAAAGGATTGGTGGCAAAGGTTAGGAATGTAGACCAGGCATGAGTAAATGGTTAAGAAACATCTTTGAGAGGGACATCTTTTACACTCAAGCCAGTTGAATCAACGGACTTCAATGGTATTCAAGGTGTTATTTCTTTTTGGAATGCTTAATTAACCCTTTTAGCAGGCACAATAGCTCCTTGGAAATGGGTTAAATCAAAGACTTCCCACTCTCCTTGGTTTCTTCCGAGCTGACCCTTCTAAAACATAACTGTAGATAACAAGAGCTTGGATTTGAACAAATTCAGATAGAAGGCAATTCGATAAGCTGGAAGATCCAGCTTGCCTGAGTTCAGGGCAGGCAGGTGAAGTCAAGCAGAGGAGGGAGAGAGGAGAAAATCCACCGAAGAAGGCAGAGGGTGAGGGGCTGAGGCGAGAGGTAACTCCGCTCACTCCCTGACATCACCCGAAGCAGACTTGAAGCTCCCCATTAAAAGGGGAGGAGCCAATGCTGCACAGCTTCTGAAGATCCAGCTTGCCAGCTTACCTGAGTTCAGGGCAGGCAGGTGAAGTCAAGCAGAGGAGGGAGAGAGGAGAAAATCCACCGAAGAAGGCAGAGGGTGAGGGGCTGAGGCAAGAGGTAACTCCGCTCACTCCCTGACATCACCCGAAGCAGACTTGAAGCTCCCCATCAAAAGGGGAGGAGCCAATGCTGCACAGCTTCTGAAGATCCAGCTTGCCAGCTTACCTGAGTTCAGGGCAGGCAGGTGAAGTCAAGCAGAGGAGGGAGAGAGGAGAAAATCCACCGAAGAAGGCATGAGGGAGCAGACTCGAAGCTCCCCCTTAAAAGGGGAGGAGCCAACAGCTCTTTGCAAAGGGCCTCAAGAAGGGCCAAGTCACTACACCCAAGGACACCAGGGAAGGACAGCAAGCAGGCAGAGAGGGATAGAGAGAGGACAGCAGCAGCAGGCAGAGAGAGAGCGAGAGAGGACAGCAGCAGCAGAGAGAGAGAGAGCGAGAGAGGACAGCAGCAGCAGGCAGAGAGAGAGCGAGAGAGGACAGCAGCAGCAGGCAGAGAGAGAGAGAGAGGACAGCAGCAGCAGGCAGAGAGAGAGAGAGAGAGAGAGAGGACACCAGCAGCAGGCAGAGAGAGAAAGAGGACACCAGCAGCAGGCAGAGAGAGAAAGAGGACACTAGCAGCAGGCAGAGAGAGAGAGAGAGAGAGAGAATGACAATGGATGCAGAGGGAAACCAGAAGATGAGCTTTCCAGTGTTCTGCACATACTGTCATATGTATGACTACCTCCCCTTGGGGAGACAGTCATATGTATGCGGTCGGTGCCATGATCTGGAAAGCTTGAAGAAGGAAGTAAATCGACTAGAGGACAAGATACAGGAGCTAGAAGGACTTCACACTACGGAGGACCCAATCAGAACAGCTATAGACTTCATGAATGAGAGACACATTGAGGAGGAGGTCAGGGAACTCGAGAAATTCATTGAGGAAGCCTACAGGAGGAGATTGGAAGAAAACGAATTTCAAATGAAAGATGAAGTTACACCAACACCAACATGGAAGGGAGAACAAGAAGCAGATGACCTCATAGAAGACACCCACAGAGGAACATCGCACGAGGGGGAGAAAATGGCTAGTCGATGCCCAGGAGAGGAAGCAGCGAAGCACACCGAGGACATTGACCTGAGACCGAAGTGAAACCTAAAGAAGGGAAAGTCAGCGATCCTAGTGGAAGACTTGATCATGAGGCATGTGGACAGCCACATAGCAGGAGGGAGAGAGGATCGACTGGTGACCTGCCTCCCAGGAGTGAGAACCAAGGACATCGTGGACAAAACTGGAAAGATCCTGGAAGGAGAGGAGACGGAAGAGACCACAGTAATGATCCACATCGGGATGAACGATGTCAGCAGGAGAGACTACAGAAGAAGCACGCTGATAGAACAGTTCAAGATTCTAGGAAGGAAGCTGAAGATGAGGACCTAGAAGATAGCGTTCTCAGAGATCCTACCAGTACCAAGGGCAGATGTGAAAAGGCAGAAGGAACTACAATCAATAAATGCGTGGATAAGGAGATGGTGTGAGGAAGAAGGGTTCCACTTTGTGAGGAACTGGACAACATTCTGGGGCAAGATCAAGCTCTACAGGAGAGATGGACTGCATCTGAGCATGGCGGGAACAAGACTTCTAGCAAACAACGTCAGGAGAGGAATAGAACAGGCTTTAAACTAAGAAGAAGAGGAAAGCCGACAGTCAACCAAGCGTCGACGATTCGGAAGAAGGCATCCCGTGAAGATACCGAGGGGAAAAAAGGCTGGGAAGAAACAATGGACAAATTACAGGAGTCGACTAACCCAGAAGAGGAGGTTAGAAGGATTGTAATAAAAGAAAAGAAACTAAAGACCGAAGCACTGGGAAAGGAAATGAAGACAAGAAAATACCAGGATCTAAATTACATATATACTAATGCAAGGAGCCTAAGAAACAAAATGGGGGAATTATAAGCCATGGCCAATGCAGAGGACATAGACATCAATGGAGTCTCTGAAACGTGATGGAATGAAGAAAACAAATGGAATACAGCACTGCTGGGGTACAAGCTCTATCGCCAGGACAGGTCAGGACAGAAAGGAGATTGAATAGCCCTATGCATAAAAGAAAGCATACAATCAACAAAAATGGACACAGCAGAGACGACCAACAAGCTGGAATCGCTATGGATTAAAACACCGGGATGGAAAGGGCCTGAAATAAAGATGGGCCTATACTATCGTCCACCCAGGCAAACCGGAGATATCGATGAAAAAATGGAAGTCGAGATGAAGCGAGAATACAAAAGTGGTAACACGGTTATTATGGGAGACTTCAACTACCCCGGGATAGACTGGAGTCTTGGAAGCTCAAAATGCGCTAGGGAGACAGAATTCCTGGAGGCTATACAAGATTGTTTCATGGAGCAGCTTGTTAGAGAACCAAAGAGAGGAAATGCCACTCTGGATCTAATCCTAAATGGGTTAAGGGGACCTGCAAAGGAAGTAGAGGTAGTGGGACCGTTGGGAAACAGCGATAATAACATGATCAAGTTCAAGGTTGAGGTAGGAATACGGAAAGGAAAGAGAACCATAGCAACAACTTTCAACTTCAGGAAAGGAAACTACGAAGCAATGAGGGAAATGGTAAGGAAGAAACTTAGGAACACTTTCAAAAAAATAGCAAACGGTAGAATATGCCTGGACTTTTCTCAAGAACACGGTGAGCGAGGCGCAAAATCTGTATATCCCCAGATTCAGAAAGAGGTACAAAAAGACTCAAACAAAAGACCCGGCGTGGATAACTAAAATAGTGAAGGAAGCGATAGGCAATAAGAAAAATTTATTCAGGAAATGGAAAAAGGGCAAAACTGAGGGGAACTGGAAAGAGCACAGGAAGTATCAAAAAGAATGTCACTGAGTGGTTCGAAAAGCCAAAAGAGAGTATGAAGAGAGGCTAGCCTGGGAAGCACAAAATTTCAAACCGTTCTTTAGATATGTTAAAGGGAAGCAACTGGCTAGGGAGGAGGTGGGACCGCTGGACGACAGAGACAGAAAGGGAGTGGTGAAGGAGGAGAAAGAAGTGTCAGAAAGACTTAACATGTTCTTTTCGTCTGTATTCACAAACGAAGATACATCCAACATACCGGAACCTGAGCAATTCTTCAATGGAAATCAAGAAGAAAAATTAACATCCATGGAAGTGAGCCTTGAAGATGTACGCAGGCAGATAGAAAAACTAAAAACTGACAAATCCCCGGGTCTGGACGGAATCCATCCAAGGGTTCTGAAGGAATAAAAGGAGGAGATAGCGGAACTACTGCAGCAAATTTGCAATCTATCCCTGAAAACAGGCATGATCCCGGAGGACTGGAAGATAGCCAACGTTACACCCATCTTTAAAAAGGGATCAAGAGGTGACCCGGGAAACTACAGACCGGTGAGTCTGACCTCGGTTCCGGGGAAAATGGTGGAAGCACTGATAAAAGAAAACATCGATGAACATTTTGAAAGAAACAAACTTCTGATAACTAGCCAACATGGTTTCTGCAAGGGGAGATCGTGCCTAATGAACTTATTGCACTTCTTCGAAGGAATTAACAAACGGATGGACAAAGGAGACCCCCATAGACATCATATATCTAGATTTCCAAAAAGCCTTTGACAAGGTGCCCCATGAATGCCTACTCCGGAAACTGAAGAACCATGGGGTGGAGGGAGCCGTACATAGATGGATTAGAAACTGGTTGGCGGGTAGGAAACAGAGGGTAGGAGTGAAGGGCCACTACTCAGACTGGAGGAGGGTCACGAGTGGGGTCCCGCAGGGCTCGGTGCTCGGGCCGCTGCTATTTAATATAATAATAATAATAATAATAACTTTATTCTTCTATACCGCCACAATCTTGCGACTTCTAGGTGGTTTACAATCAAGAGTGCTGGACATTCAGCAAAATACAATAAGTAGATATTCAGAGGAAATACAGAGATCAGAGACCTCAGGAGGTAATAGTATAGAAATACAATTTGCTGAGCAAAATTGTAATATGTACATTTTAGTAGGTAATGTCCGACAGGACCTGTTGGGGATAAATAGCAACGTAAAGTTACATTCATAAATGATCTAGAAACAGGGATGAAGTGCGAAATAATAAAATTTGCAGACGACACCAAACTATTTAGTGGAGCTCGGACTAAAGAGGACTGCGAAGAATTGCAAAGTGACTTGAACAAACTAGGGGAATGGGCGATGAGATGGCAGATGAAGTTCAACGTTGAGAAATGTAAAGTATTACATGTGGGAAACAGAAACCCGAGGTACAACTATACGATGGGAGGGATGTTATTAAATGAGAGTACCCAAGAAAGGGACTTGGAGGTAATGGTGGACATGACAATGAAACTGACGGCACAGTGCGCAGCGGCTGCTAAGAAGGCAAATAGAATGCTAGGCATAATCAAGAAGGGTATTACAACCAGAACGAAAGAAGTTATCCTGCCATTTTATCGGGCGATGGTGTATACGCATCTGGAGTACTGCGTTCAATATTGGTCGCCGTACCTTAAGAAGGACATGGCGTTACTCGAGAGGGTTCAGAGGAGAGCAACGCGTCTGATAAAGGGGATGGAAAACCTTTCATACGCTGAGAAATTGGAGAAACTGGGTCTCTTTTCCCTGGAGAAGAGGAGACTTAGAGGGATATGATAGAGACTTACAAGATCTTGAACATAGTAACATAGTAGATGACGGCAGATAAAGACCCGAATGGTCCATCCAGTCTGCCCAACCTAATTCATTTTAAATTTTTTTTTTTTTTTTCTTCTTAGCTATTTCTGGGCGAGAATCCAAAGCTTTACCCGGTACTGTGCTTGGGTTCCAACTGCCGAAATCTCTGTTAAGACTTACTCCAGCCCATCTACACCCTCCCAGCCATTGAAGCCCTCCCCTGCCCATCCTCCTCCAAACGGCCATACACAGACGCAGACCGTACAAGTCTGCCCAGTAACTGGCCTAGTTCAATCTTTAATATTATTTTCTGATTCTAAATCTTCTGTGTTCATCCCACGCTTCTTTGAACTCAGTCACAGTTTTACTCTCCACCACCTCTCTCGGGAGCGCATTCCAGGCATCCACCGTAAAGTAGAATTTCCTAACATTGCCTCTGAATCTACCACCCCTCAACCTCAAATTATGTCCTCTGGTTTTACCATTTTCCTTTCTCTGGAAAAGATTTTGTTCTACGTTAATACCCTTTAAGTATTTGAACGTCTGAATCATATCTCCCCTGTCTCTCCTTTCCTCTAGGGTATACATATTCAGGGCTTCCAGTCTCTCCTCATACGTCTTCTGGCGCAAGCCTCCTATCATTTTTGTCGCCCTCCTCTGGACCGCCTCAAATCTTCTTACGTCTTTCGCCAGATACGGTCTCCAAAACTGAACACAATACTCCAAGTGGGGCCTCACCAATGACCTGTACAGGGGCATCAACACCTTCTTCCTTCTACTGACTACGCCTCTCTTTATACAGCCCAGAATCCTTCTGGCAGCAGCCCCTGCCTTGTCACACTGTTTTTTCGCCTTTAGATCTTCGGACACTATCACCCCAAGGTCCCTCTCCCCGTCCGTGCACAGCTTCTCTCCTCCCAGCATATACGGTTCCTTCCTATTATTAATCCCCAAATGCATTACTCTGCATTTCTTTGCATTGAATTTTAGTTGCCAGGCATTAGACCATTCCTCTAACTTTTGCAGATCCTTTTTCATATTCTCCATAGATAGAGTAGAGAGGGACAGATTCTACAAACTTTCGAATAATAAAAGAACACGGTTTTTTGACATTCGTGGGGTTCCTGGAACAGAACCCCCACGAATATCGGAGGAGTATTGTAATACATATTCATCAAGAAAGGAACTTCATTTAAAAATAGGATAGAAAAGAGTAAAAGCAAAAGTAAAAAATTTTCCTTCTAAAAATTCCAAATCTAACTAATGTATGTACCCAGTTATGTGATTATTTCATATGTATAGCAGTGCTGAATATATTTCTTACTTTTTGTCTGAATATGGACCAATGCATATTCCACATCCAGTCTCTGTTTTCTCCGATCTATTTTTTCATCTAATCAAAAAAAAAAAAAATAATGATCAGATTTGTTTGACATAACTTCCCTGGAGGAAAACAAAGCTATTTCTAATTAGGCAGTGCGCCAGCTTCAGTATCCTCTTAGTGATTCTATTAATTTACACACAGTCTATCTTCCTGGCAGTTACAAACCTTCTTACCTCATCTCTGTGAAAAATAACTATAACCTTCCATCCCCAGTCCTGTGGAACAAGTTCTGTTTAATGAGGGTTATTGAACAAAACTGGCTAGATGTGGATATTTCATTCACAAAGAGAAAAATCCAGTCATGTATTCTGTTTATAATCCCAAATTTTATTTGATATGCTTTATCTAGGGGAAGAAATTTAGATCTAGGAATTGAAATTCTGAATGAGGTGTGTTTCTCATAATAGAAACATGATGGCAGAAAAAGGCCAAATGGCCCATCCAGTTTGCCCCTCTGCAGCAGCCACTATCTCCTTCTCTCCCTAACAGATTTCATGTGCCTGTGCCATGCTTTTTTGAATTCAGACAGTCTTTGTATCCAGCACCTCTGCTGGGAGACTATTCCATGCATCTACCACTCTTTCTGTAAAAAAAGTATTTCCTTAGATTATTCCTGAGCATATCACCTCTCAACTTCATCCTATGCCCTCTTATTCCGAAGCTTCCTTTATGCCACATTGGTATTGTGCCCGGGGGTGGCTGAACTGGCAGGAGCTAGGGCCCTTGACCGGATCACACAGACCTCGGCCGAGCAGTAAACACAGACAGGTTTTAAACTGGAAAAAGAAATGTACTTTATTGCCCAAAGTCAGTTCATCACTCTGTATAACTTCACAGTAGTTCCATCCATGGTGCAAAACAAAGAAACACATCATACTCAGTTCAAGCTTCACCTTCTCTTCCACTGCTTACAGTTTGATCAAACAATGTAAATCAGGCAAATCAAACAAAACAACAAAATACAAGCTGTTTACAGCACAAGTTCTTCACCCAGTACTTGATAGCCAGTGCTTGGGGGGGAAACCAGGAATAATACTTCCCTAAGCTTGGAATTTCACCTCCCATAAATGGAACCAAATCTTCAGGTTCCCCAATCTCTGCCCACAGAAATCCACAAAATAAACCAGCAGCCTCAAAAAGTTCTTAGACAAGGCAAAAAAAACCAAACCAACCACAATTCAGAATAACTGGGCCTTAACATACTACTTCAGCAGAAGGTGACACAAACAAATCATGGCAAAGGCAATATCTTATTGGTCTCTGGGTTCTGGCAAGGTCTTGAACAATCCAGCTGCCTTGCTCCCAAAACCCTTCCTCCTGCAGCACACCCTTGGTAATTCAAGGTGCAGAGCTCACTGGCTTTAAACCACAATCTTTTCCTCTTAGTTATCAGCAAGCACCTTTACTGCATGGAAGCTCCTAACTCAGCTCTATGCCTTCTTCATTAGCCCATCCCCCACATTCCACAGATTATTTCCCAGGCATATACTTCCTCCTCCCTAGAATCTTGCTCCATTTTAATGTCTTCAATATCAGTAGCAAATTCAGTATTAGAGATTTTTACCTGGGAAATTTGAGTGGGTGGTTTGTTGCTTTCCAGCCCTGTGCTTGGGTAAACTCCTTTCCAAATCAGTCAGTCTTGCTCTGGGAGATGGTGTAGGCTTCTCCTGCTCCCTAGCAGCCACTCCCACTCTGTTCTGATTAGAACTCACACCAGCTGAGCTACCCTACCCCATGTTAGCAACATTCAGAGGAAGGGGGGGGGGGCTTCTCTCAGCTGATTACAGCCTTTCCCACCTGGGCTGGTTGTCTTAGCAGTTCCAGCTCTGGTTTCTATATTTCCTACCTTGGGGCATGCTGGGCCTTGTAGTTTCTTGTCTTTCTCTAATGTCAATTTCCTGAACAGATCTTAGGCGATTTGACGGTTTTGGCACTAGTATTTAAAGGATGTTCTTGGTGCTGTAGAGCCCTGGGCCTATCTTTAGGGACAGGTGTTTCACCCCTCAAAGTCTTGCCCATATCTTTATCCCTACTTTCTGGGCGCTGTAGCATTTCCTTTAAAGGAACAGGGGTGACACTGTGACAGTATTTAAAAACATATCTCCCCTCTTCCACTTTTCCTCCAAAGTATACATATTGAGATCTTTAAATCTGTCCCCATAAGCCAACCATTTTAGTAGCCTTCCTCTGGACCGACTCCATCCTGTTTATATCTTTTTGAAGGTGCAGTCTCCAGAATTGTACACAATATTCTAAATGAGGTCTCAGCAATACCTCCTTTTTCCTACTGGCCATACCCCCTATGCACCCTAGCATCCTTCTAGCTTTCACCGTCACCTTTTCAATCTGTTTGACCGCCTTAAAATCATCACATACTATCATGCCCAAGTCCCACTCCTCTTTCATGCACAAAAATTCTTTACCCCCTAAACTGTACTGTTCCCTTTGGTTCTTCAGCCCAAATGCGTGACCTTGCATTTCTTAGCATTAAATCTTAGCTGCCAAATTTCAGACCATTCTTCAAGCTTCATTAGGTCCTTCCTCATGCTATTAACAACATCATGAGTGTCACTCTGTTGTGGATTTTGGTATCAGGCTTGTGATTTCTTGAGTGCCCTGTAATGGCTTTACCTTCATTAGTGGTTCTCAGCCTTTATTCTTCAAAACCATAAAGTTTGGTTTTCCTTCATTTTTCCATAAATACTAGTAGCAAAAGCCACATTTCTATTTTCCCTTTGGTTACACATTAAGGAGGTAATTTTATAAACCTTTTTTGGCATACAAAATGCTGATATAAATGTAGAAAAGGCTTATTACATCAGGCTTAAGGGTTCATAGGGTGCAAGATGGTACATAATTGTACAGTAGGAACACTTAGGGGAGGAGTTTGTGTGGGGCATAGATGGAGTCACCATTTGCACATGTATTTTATAAAATTCATATGTATGCAAACAGGGGCAAATTCTATAAAATCCATCTAAAGTTACGTATCTATATCAGCATGCCTAGCCAATGTAGGCACCTAACTTAATTAATTAATAGACTTAACTGACATTGATAATTGGAACTTAACACTTCATAACTGATGTTAATTGGAATTAATTGAAAGGCATCTAATTACGAGTATTTGGCAGGATAAAAGACTGCACAAAACATACATATTATTGTTTTTAGTCTGTGCACCGCCTGGAACTGCAGGCCAGACCAAATAGTATAGTCAATTTTAAATAAACATAAACCCTTTGCCTTTTCAGTGCAGTGCTCTTAAAAGTAATAGTGGCTCGGAAATGATCATATGCTGTACAGGACTGATGACACTTTGTTAATTCAATTTGCAGAAGCATTTTTGAATACTGGAAGTAATATGTGACTGGAAGTTTCTGAATGGATTTTTGAATTTCTTTCAGATTAATTATGTACAAGTAATTTTCCTTAATTATATGCTTGAAATTATGTGTTGAAGGGTGAAAACAACTTAAATAGATTCTGGTATTCCTTACCAACAATAGAATTTATTTTACAGGACAAATAAGCCTTCTGTACCAAATCATCCTTACATTCTTGTTCCCTAGCAGATTACTTGTGTAATTTTATTCAACTTAAAAATTAACTCAGTGAAATAAAAATGAGTCTGTTACTTAGTCAGCAGTGGAAATTAGGCCATGCTTAGAGTTCACGTATCTTTTTACATAAGCCTCTTCTTCATGCTGCTCAGATGCTTCTGTCATGCTGATTTCAGCACTGCAATAGGTGTTTCATTTGTTCTGCAGGTGCAGACTTCACAGCCATAAATAAGGATAAATGCTCATCTGTTATTCAAGCTAATTTTCCTAAATGATGCACTGCTAAGTGATTATATAGGTGGTGAAAGCTGATATTTCACGTTCATATTTATAGAATGTCTTATTTACATAAAGGCAATCCAAAGAAGTTTACAACAAATTACTAAAGAATTTTAATATATTGCATTATGAATATATAATAGTATAATAAAATGACACAGGTCAGTATTCAAAAGCACACTACTAGCTGTGTAAATGCTTTAAAAAACAAAACAAAACACCCATTCCTATTGGGCCAATGGATACTTTGGATGTATCCATTACTATGGGGTTCTTGTACTAAGCTGCGGCAAAAAGTGGTCTTTCCGCGCTCTGTTGCGGGTCTTTCCAGTGAGCTAAGGCCATTTTTAACACACTCAGAAAATGGTTGATTTTCCTAATTTTTTAATTAATGTCCAAGCGCTGTTGTCGTTAGTATACAAGCACTTACTGACACCTATTTAGTAGGTGGTATGTCCCTGTCTAGACTAGGGTGCCTACTGATCGAGGCGCCTATCTTACCACCACCCCCCCCCTTTGTACAAAGCTGCATTATGCTTTTTTTATCGATGGTTATGGCAGTATTAGCTCCGATGCTCATAGGAATTCTATGAGCATCAAAGCTAATACCACCACAGCTGGTGAGAAAAAAAGCCTAATGGGCTTCATACAGGGGGACCTTATTTTTATTTATTTTTTTAAATATTATTCTTTATTGATTTTCAATTCAAGTACAAAGTGCAATAAATTTTACATACAATTAATATCATGAACAGCACTACATTCAATCAAAGAATAATACAAAATTTCCCCCCCCCCCTCCCAACCTACCTGGATGTGTATGCAAACCAAATAGGAAATAAAGGCATTATAAACTAATCAGTTAACAACATTCGTTAATGGACCCCATGTTATTTTTTTTTTTTTTGTTGAATCGATTTTTATTATCAAATAACACAGAACAGATCAATATGTCAGAACCACAGTAACAGAAGAAAACATCAGAAACAAAATAGGAGGTCCAACAATCCCACCCACACCACCCCCCCTCCCCAAACCCCCTAGTCTGAAACGAGAAGAATTGTAGTGCAGTAGGCTTGGACTCAGATAGCCCACTGCCCAAGACAATGAGTAACACCAACACTGAAAGAAAGAAGAAAGAGAGTAAAGAAGGAGAAGAAAGAAAGAGAAAGAGAAGTATACCTGGCGCCCCTCAAAGATGGAAAACAAGCCCAGGTCTCAGAAAAAGTCACAAGGAATTTAGAATGTCACTTCTAGCCCGTGGTGATAATGAAAAAAGGTAAGAATCCCAGATCCGAAGAAAGAGTCGCCTTCGTCGTAAGCTGTAAGACGCATCTTTACACTCCAGCAGCAGCAGAGCATGCAAACGATTCCTCCAGTCCCAAAAGGATGGAGAAGGTTCCCCAATCCAAACAGATAGAATTACCTTCTTCCCCAAGACACCCACCCGTCTCATAAACTGCCGCTGACCCGAATCAGACAAGTGGAAGGCCTCATACTTATCCAGCAAGAGACCAGCGGCAGAGAAAGGTAATGCATTGCCTAAGACGCTCTCCACATAAGTTACAACCTGCCGCCAAAAACGTTTGATTTTCACACAAGACCAGAAGGCATGGATAAACGAATGGGGTTGCTGGAGACACTTAGGGCATAAAGGAGAGTCCGTGTAACCCGAATAATATAACTGACTTTTCGTAAAATAGCCCCGATGAAGAACCCTAAACTGACACTCCCGTAGATCTGCATTAACGGAAACTCCCGGGATTCTTGCAATCAAGGAAGGGAGATCTAAAGCGTCCCGTGCTATCCCCAGATCCTGGCACCAACGGGCGTGTAGGACAGCGCGGTCAGCCGGACCCAATAATCGATGGAAGTCCTTATAAAGACCAGAAACTGTAAACCCATCTTCCAAGTAGGGATTCAGCAGCGCCGCAAATCTGTCCTCAATAGGAAAAGCCAAAGCGGTTCGGGGGAGGGATCAAACATAATGATGAAGTTGCCGAAATGCAAGAAAGTCGCCCACAGAAAAAACACCCGACCGGACCAGAGCATCCCAGGACAGTAAAGAACCATCTGCCTGGAGAACATGGGTAATCAACGTGAAGTCCCGGGATGCCAATTTACGAAAACTAGCAGTCTCCATGCCGGGGCTGAATTGCAGATTCCCCTGAATAGGTAAGTATCTAGTAATCGAGGGAGTACCATTCCAGGAGTCCAACACATAAGACCATATAACGCATAGCGAGTGCAACAACAAACTCCCCCGAAGAGCCGCCGGCAAGGCAGAACGGGGCGTGTGCACCAAAGATAGAATATGCCAAGGTGCAAAAAATTCCTTCTCATAGAATTTTGGAGTAAAATCCTGACGATCCGAAAGCCACTCCCCCAAAAAACGCATCAAACAGGCAGCATTATATAACCGAAAATGTGGTAACCCCAGTCCCCCTCCTCCCCATGCGCCGAACAGATAACGCAGCGCCACCTGTGGTCGCCGTCCCCCCCAACAGAATCGAGAAAGCATAGAATGTAACTTAGTAATATCCCGTTTCAAGAGCCATAAAGGGAGCAACTGCAAAGTATAAAGCCATTTTGGAAAAAGGACCATATTAAACAAATTGATCCTACCCGACAAGGACAGAGGAAGAGGAGACCAACGAGCAAAACACTCAGCCGAAGAACTGAACAAAGAATCAATGTTAACACGATATAACTCGGAAGTACGAGGCGTCAGCAAAATCCCTAAATAACGAAACGAAGAAGAAGCCCATTGAAGAGGAAAGGGTCCAGGCCAAGAGTCCCGCAAAACCGAGGATGTGGCCAACGCCAGAGATTTATCAAGGTTAAGCTTAAAACCCAAATAGTCTCCATATTCTTGAAAAGTGGCCATCAGATTGGAAAGAGATATTGCGGGTTCCGAGATATGGACCAGGAGATCGTCCGCAAATGCCGAGATTTTAAATTCGGAAGAACCAATTCGAATACCCGAAATAGCTCCATTAAGCTGAATATCACGGATCAAAGGGTCTAACGATAGAGCAAAGAGCAATGGGGAAAGGGGGCAGCCCTGACGCGTGCCACGACATATGGGGAATGAAGGAGAACAAAGTCCATTGGCCCAAACAAAAGCTGTAGGAGAGTGATAAAGCACCCGAATCGCATCCTGAAAAAAGCCTGTAACGCCATACCGAGTTAAAACCTCAAATAAAAAATTCCAAGAGACCCGATCGAAGGCCTTTTCAGCATCGAAGCTGACCAATAGAGAAGATAGTTGGGTTCTCTCCACGAATTCCAAAGACGCCAATATAGATCTAATGTTTTTCACACTAGTACGCCCCTGCACAAATCCCACCTGAGGGGAAGCAATCAACTCAGGAAGAACACAAGCCAATCGATTAGCCAAAACCTTGGCGAACAGTTTGGCCTCCACATTCAGCAGCGAAATGGGGCGATAAGAAGAAGAGAGGGCTGCATCCTTATGGGGTTTCAATAGCACAACTATTTGAGCCGAAGTGAGAGATTCTGGAAGGGCACCCCCCCTGAATGGCTGCTGTGAAGGTATCAGCTAAGACTGGAGCCACCGTAGGAAGTAGGAGTTTATAGAATTCCATCCGGAAACCATCTGGTCCGGGGGCCGTTAACAAGGACCCCTTCTGTATGACGCCTGCCACCTCCTCAGCCGTTATAGGGGCATTAAATTTAGCTACCGCCCTATCAGACAGGCATGGAAGGGAGAGGCCATCCAAATATGCCGTGCCTTCCATTAAATCAGATTGTTGTGAATAAAGCTTCCTATAATAGTCAAAAAACACTGCATTAATCTCGGCATCCGTCCTGACCAAACCCCCCCCTGCCGATCGAAGTTGCAAGATATGAGTACGTCCCGCCGAACGACGGACCACCTTTGCCAGAAGCGCCCCTCGTTGATTCCCATGGCGAAAAAATTGATATCTATAATAAGCGAGCGACTTGACTGTTCTAGCATGCAACAATTCCTGAAGCTTACACTGGGAGGCTAAGAGCTGGGAACGCAAAGAGGAAGCGTGAGATAGACTATAAAGCCGACGGAGGTTACCAATCCTACGTTCCAACTGTAAAAGCTCCCTATCCCGAGCACGACGTTGATGGCTGGAATAGGCCATAATCTCACCGCGGAGGACCGCTTTCGCAGCCTCCCAGAAAAGCGTAGAATCAGCCCGATGGTCAATATTATGGTCAGACTATTTTTGAAGCAGGAATTCCTGAAATTTCGGGTCCTGATACAAACGGAGCGGAAATCGCCAACGGAAGGAACCCGGTGGAGAGACATCCAAATGCAAGATTAACAAAAGCATGGCATGATCAGAAACGTCAAAGGAACCAATCGTGGCCGATTCAATCTGAGAAAACAAAGCGCTAGAGATCAGCCAGTAATCAATCCGGGATAAGGACGCATGAGCTCTAGATATATGAGTGTAGTCACGCTCTCCTGGGTGAAGCGTCCGCCAAACATCAATAACGTCCAAGGATGAACAAAGTAAAGAAATACCTTTAGTAGGATGCATCCGATCCTGGGGAGCAGGAATTGATTTATCCAGCAAGGGGTCATGAACACAATTAAAATCCCCCCCCACGAGCAAGGGCACATCCGACTGTTGGCCAAGAAGGCGAATAAGTGAGGAGAAAAATCGAGAGTCATAGTTGTTAGGAGCATAAACATTACAAAGAATCAGGGGCTGACGATTAAATAGTACCTTGGCGATGATATACCCACCTCCAGGATCCGTCCACTGCTGTTGAATAACAAAGGGTAGCCCCTTCCGAATCAAAATCAAAACTCCGGCCTTACGGTTGCTCGCAGGTGCCCCCAAATGTTGACCAACCCACCAGGTCTGAAGTTTAGCATGCTCCGCCGCTGACAGATGCGTCTCCTGCAGGAAGACCAAATCAGCTCTCTGACGGTTCAGGGCTCTCAAAATCTTATGTCGTTTAATAGGCGAAGTGACACCATTTATATTCCAGGAAATACATCTAAGAGGCTTCATAAGAAAAAGGATATAGACAAAAATCAGGCAAAAATCCATAAAGAAAACCGAGAGCAAGGCCGTCCCAGCCAGCGACCAGCTCCCAGAACCTCAATCTAGACCCAAGCATCCACCAAAGGATAAAGGCCAACCACAGGGCACCAGGAATACGGAAGGAGAAGAAGAAAAGAAGAAGAAAGAGAAAGAGGAAAGAATAGAGAGAGAACAGAAGAAACCCCCAGCATATCCACCCCCCCACCCCTCCCCCCGCCGCCCCTTCCCCATCCCTCATGCGACCCACTAGTGGTCCAAGGGTCCTGTGGATCAGCTCCCAACTCCCCCTCCCAGCAAACCATACCTACAAGAACCACCCCCAGCCACTCATAGCAATCCCACCGATAAACACCCAAAATGAAAGCACCCTTGAATCCCACCCAACCCATACATAAACAAGTCCTACAACACGTATGATGTCCAATAGCAGGTTAAGCAGTAAAATGGACAACCACAAGTCATAACAATGTAATGCTCTAAAACACTATATAGTGGCTTAAAGAGCCTCCATATGTGCCACCAAAACCACCCACCCAACATGCAAACATTCCCACCCTTATCCTATTCATACACACCACTCCCTCAACCGGTCAACAACTGCAAGAAGGAAGTACCCCCCTCCAATAAAGAGCATAGCATCCCCTTCAACACAAACAGGCTCTCCCCCCCCAACCATCCATACAGTCCCCGAAAGAAGGAAAAGAAATGTCCCACAGAAGTCCATAGCAATCCATCGCCCCAGGCTCCATAGCAAGGCCTTCAAGCCAGCAAAAAGAAGGCACTGCAACGATCAGGCCCCCGCATGAGCAGGCCACCAGGTACGAAGGCCCCCAGGAGATATCAAGCTGAGGCAGTACATAGGGCTCTGTGCTTCAAACTATTTCAACCCAAAACAAAATAACAAACTCCAAAGCAGTCAAGGAGCCGGGTCTGGTGCCTGCATGGAATGTAGGAATCGAAGAGCTTCAGCCGCCACAGTAAAGAAGCGGGTCTGACCAGCATGTCTGATCCGCAAGCGGGCAGGATACAGCAGAGCAAAAGGAACTTTCATCCGAAACAGCTGGGAGCAAATGGGGGTGAATTCCTTCCGTCTGGCTTGCAAAGCAGGAGAATAATCTTGGAAACACAGCACCCTGGAGTTGTCATACATCAGGGGGCCCGAAGTACGAATAGCTCGCAGAATCTCTTGTTTATGGGCTGAGTTCAATAACTTAAGTATGACAGTGCGAGCTCTCGAGCCAGGCTCACCCAGCGGGCCCAAGCGATGCGCGCGTTCAAGTCTCAGGGGACCATGCGCTGTTGATAGTGTTAAAGAACGCTGCAGCCAGGTTTCCAGAAAGGAATGGAGCTCACCATCCTTCACAGATTCAGGCAGGCCAATCAATCGCAGGTTCCCCCGGCGAGACCGGTTCTCAAGGTCCTCGAGTTTAGCTTCCATGGCGACAAGCTGAGCCCTCATTTGCTGGTGGTCCCCTTCACGTTGCTGCACTCGATCTTCCAGAGTGGTGAGACGCTGCTGGTAGGAGGAAAACTCTCCCTGCAACGTTTCCAGACGAGTGTCCACAGAGTCCAATTTATCCACGATAGGCTGTAGTTTCGAGGTCAGGGATCCCTCCAGCAACAGCTTCACCTCTGCCACAATCTCGGACACCCACGCGGTTGGCGCCGGGAGCGGTGGGGGAGACTCGCGGTCGGCCATCTTGGAGTCACCCACACGGCCGCGATCCCTCTCCCGGCGGGGCAGCCTACTTGTCATAAAGCCCCGAAATCGTCAAGACACCGCTGAAAAGCAGCAGCGATGTAATCGCCGAAATGCAGTGGCGAAATCGCGGCTCTCCGGGGTCAAAAAAAGCTGATGGTGGGAACGGGATCGGGAGCTTACCCCACCGACGTCTGCTCAGCAGCTCGACATCACGTGACCCCCATGTTATTTTAAATAGTTTATTATGACCCAATATTTCTGAATTCATTTTTTCATATCTATAACCTAGACAAAAAGTTTCCCACCAAAAGGAACAATTTAGCCTGTCCCAGTTTTTCCAATTCTTAGTAATCATTTGCATGGCAATCCCTGTCATAATTATAAGGAGTCTGCTTTTATACCTGTCTAATGGATTTTTAACGTTCAACAACATCCAACAAATGATCACATCATAGGACAACGGAATCGATGTTTCCAATATCCTATTAATTTGTCCCCATATTGATTTCCAAAAATGATCCAGTGTCCCTACTTCAAGATGACAATGCCAGCATCTATTAGACTTTGAACTATCCAACTTTTGCAAACGAACTGGGGTCCAAAAAATCCTATGTAACAAAAAGAACCAGGTTTGTCTCATAGATGCTGATGCTGTACATATCATCCTCTAAGTCTAAATCCATGGCCATTGAGTAGCAGAAATCTGCTGCTTTAACTCAATGCTCCAATTGTCTTTTAGGCTTGTTTTAGGTTTTTTATTCAAATAATCAGATATCTAGTCCCAGAAACCATCAAAACTGTCTTCTGGAGATACCTTTACCTCCCTCCTTCCCAATTTTCCCATAGGCTATAATAGCTATACTCACTGTGCAGGCCTGTACTAATGCTATAGCCTGCTTCAGCTCTCACTGCAGCTGGATAGTGGAGAAGACTCTTACCTCAGACAAGTAAATCCTTAGGCCTGGACCCTTCAGTCTTTGAGCTACCAGTTGGGCCGTTGCCAGACTGAGACCTCAGACCCCCCACTGACCCATACCCCACAACAGGGGGAGGGAAAATGGAGTGAGAGGCTAGCAAGTGATTATGCTGTAAGAAAATAAGACAATAGTGCTGGGTGAGGTTACAGTGAGCTCCTGAGATTTGTGATGAGGAGAATGAAGTCCTGAGAGTAGTGACATGAGCACAATGAAAATTCAAGAAATGTAATTAGTTACTGACAGAGGCAGAAAAACAAAACCAATAGTGTGTAGGGGAATCAAAGTACATAGCTGAAAAGATTGAATACACTTGAAGAAAAGCAAACAGATCTGGAAAAGGAGATACGTTAGTAACTATGGAAACAAAGTTAATAAAGTTAAAATATTACTATAGAACAAGTTTAGGTGATAGAGAAATGTGAAGATAGAAAATTCTAGTATGCAAAGGAAATTTAAGTCTGTACTAGGCAGGAAGATATGACAAATTGTGTATTCTAAGACACATCTTAGATCAGTTAGAAAAAAGTATAAAAAGACAGCACAGCAATACAGAATTGAGATAGTCAGCTCTGAGATTTAGAGAGTGACGTCTCCCTGGCACAACTATATACAAAATATATTAGCTGCTTACAATTTATAATTGGCTTAATATTATTTAAATTGCTTAATGCTTAGTAAATAAAAGAGAAATTTCATTATACTTGTGCGAGTCTCTGGTGGTCATTCTTTGTTGAATAGGGTATTGCAGCCTAACCTATTCGGGAACCGGCACATATCAAAGACGTCCTGGACCACTATGGAGCCAAACACTCAAGCGCCTGATAAAACAGGAGTGATTCTTGCTCCCAGGGGAATGATTCTGGAGCTTCTTAACTGCTAATGCAGGCTAGTTAGACAGGTTCCTTTACAGTTGCCCTGCCAGCAGCAGACAAGTCATCGGAGGATCTACATCCTTTCCTAGGCAGAGCTAAATCAGGGCACTGAAGACCTCCTGGGCACCGCAAACCTCAAAATCAGATAAAAATACCCGAAAATAATAAAACTTCTCAGAGCAGAGCAGATCAGAAAGACACTTTCTCGTTTTCAGAAGAAAAATCTGAAGAGAGGAAGTACAGCCGATTGGGGAAGGAAGTGGAATTGAAGAAATTGTTTTGATTCCTTCTGCAACAGCTCATGATTGGGGGAAGTAAACCCACTTATTAAGACTCATATGCCTTGTGTAACAGAAATTGATATGAAGGTAAATGGATATTGATATCAGGGAGAGGGATAGACTGTTGACATTTCTTCTGTCCTCTTCCCAGCAAACCATTGTAAATGACATCTGTTAACTCAAAATGACAGTGAGTGCCATGTTGCTCTGCTTAGTAGATTATGTAGTGCATTTGATAGTGATAAATAATTTTACTCTGACTGATTAAAATAAATCATTATTAACAAATGCATTTCTGTACTATTAGACAGGTGTGCAGAAGATAGGCTACACAGAGTTTATATTTAACACTAATCAGTACTTCATTAGAGTGTTTTAGATATTAAAGTGGTATATCAAGCCGTAATAAACTTGAAACTTGTTTTGATGTTTCTGATTTTTTCGGGTACTAAAAGTTAATGGAAAACAAGATGCTGGAGCGGAGGGATAACCTAGTAGTTACAGACTAAGGGCCTGTTTTACGAAGCCGTGCTAGCGGCTATGCTGCGCTAATGGCCCCGAAGCCCATAGATATTTAAAGGGCTTCAGGGCCGTTGCTGCATGGCAGCTGCTAGCGTGGCTTTGTAAAAGAGGCAGTAAGTACAGTAAACTCTCAGTTATCCAGCACCCATGGGGCTTGGTAGATGCCAGATGACTGTAGTTTCTGGTTGCTTGAGAATTGCTTACTATATAATAATTTTGTCTCCTTTTCCACCTCATCCCCCCCACACACACACTTGTAAGTCCAGCATCTGTTCTTCCCTTCCCATCCTCCTTTCTGGTCTGGGTCACTTTCTCTCCCCCTTCTCCCCACCCCCCTCACTTATGGGTCCAGCATCCATCCATCTCTTCTCCCCTGCCCTTCACTTTGCTGGACCCTCCATCCTCGCACACTTCTGGTACACCTTCCTCCCACCTGGGTCTGCCCTCCTTTCCTGCATTCGGGTCTGGCCTCCTGGGACTCCCTCACTTACCTGATGCAGTCCTGACCCGTCAACCCCCCTCTTTTCCTCCCTCACTTACCCAAAGCAGCAGAGGCAGAACTATAATCATGCTGCTCATGGCCATCCCCAGCAGGGCCTTTCCTCTGCCGCATCAGAAGTGACATGGCAGAGGAAAGGCCCTGCAGGGGCTGGGCACGAACAGCCTGTTAACAGCAATGCTTTTGCTAACCGGCTGCTGCTGCTGCTTCAGGAAAGTGAGGAAAAGAGGGAGGGGGTTAGCGGGTCAGAACCACCGCCACTGTCGCTGCTGCTTAGTATAAGTGAGGGAAGGGGGTTGGCAGGTCAGGACCACTGCCACTTCGAGGCTGGAGGGAGTGAGGGGGTTGGCTGATCAGGACCACTACCGCCGCTGCTGCCGCATAGTGTATGTGAGGAAGGGAGGGAGGGAGGGAGGAGGGTTGGGGTGGGTCAGGACCACTGCCGCTGCTACTTTATGGGTTGTAAGTAGGGATGGAGGGGAGTTGTCCATTCAGGACTGCAGCCGCTGCTACTTCGGGGGCTGGAGGAAGACAGTTTTTAAAAAAAATTTAGTCAGTTGGGTGAGAGTGCCGGTCGCTTGAATCCTGGATAATTGGGATTCTATTGAAATGGACTATAATTCAGGGCAGGGCTGTGGAGTCGGAGGAAATTTTGGGTACCTGGAGTTGGAGTCAGAAGTACAAAAAACTGAGGAGTCTGAGTCGGAACATTTATCTACCGACTCCATTTTTGAACTTGGCATACCAATCACGAACGATTCTTTCAGCTATAGCACCCACTATATACACAGCACAAATGTTGCGAGCAACTTCTGCAGCCTTAGAACCTTGATTAAAAGCAAAAAGAAGGTGGTGTCGAACATATTCATTTCTCTCAACTTGACATTCCATTTTAACGATCTGAAAATTAACCAGTGCTGTGGAGTCGGAGTCGAGGAGTCAGAGTCGGAGGAAATTTCGGGTCGAGGAGTCGGAGTCGGAGTCTGAAGTACAAAAAAATTGAGGAGTCGGAGTCGGAACATTTATCTACCAACTCCACAGCCCTGATTCAGGGTCTCACCTGCACTACTGTAACATGTGGACGGCGGTCATGGCCCCTGGATGTTAGCTTGATAAGTGGAACAAAATCAGCCAGAAAACAAAGCAGTAGAAAGCAGCAGGAAGTCTGTGCAAAGAAGACAGGATACAGCAGGATCAAAAGCATGCATTGGTGCAGAAGCTCTGTATTCTTCTTGTTTTAGTGCTGTAGTGTGCTTGTCTGGTGTCCTGGTTGCTGGTAGGGATAGAGCAGAGAGGTTGAGGAGCTATTGAATGGGTAGAGGTAAGAAAGAATGGGGGGTGGGGGAAGTTAAGTGAAAAACTTCCATGGTCAAAGTATTAGCTTGCCCAACTAAGTGGCTCTGTACAAATGCCACAAGAACTGAACACTAACAATGGTTAGGGATCATCTAACAATTAGCACTGTGAGAACCTAATGAACACTGAACAATAAATAACTACATAGTATATTATACAACAACAAATACATTAGTTTTCAGAAGAAGTTGCCCAGATAAGTAAGCAATTACCTGGGTATATCCCTATCCCCCTCCCCCCGAATATTGATCCCTCTTCAATGTTCAAAGATATGTAGGGAAGCCTTGCAGTTTTTTCAATGTCAAACTATGAAAAAATTCTCAAAATAATTATCTTCATCCCATTCCTGTGCAGAAATATTTTGTTTTACAGGTATGAAATGACTTTGTATAGGGATTCAAGACAAAGTTAGACAAGTTCCTGCTGAACAAGGACATACGCTGATAGGGCTAGTCGTGGTTAGAGCGCTGGTCTTAGACTAGAGGGCCGCCGCGTGAGCTGGGCATGATGGACCACTGGTCTGACCCAGCAGTGGCAATTCTTATGTTCTTAACTTGAATACTTGTTTTTGAATATGAGGATGGCACATAAGCAGCATAAATATGACATATATATTTCTAGTTTCATCACTGATTCTTATGGCCAACCTTGACACAGCATCTGAGACTGAAACTAACATAAAAATTAGAAGAAGCAAGAAATGTCACCCAGCTTTTTGATATAAGATAAACATGATCTGCTCAAGAAGCTTCTAGCTATTCAGCTGATATAATGAAAGCCAAATCAATTTGTGGTATAATACTTTCTTTGTGAGGAAGTGAGTGAAATAATCAACGCTTTCAAAACAACCATACAGATAATTATAAGCCATGAAAACAAGCATAAGAAAAACAAGACTGTATGTCAGGGGAGTCCAACCTGCGGCCTGAGGGACCACATGCGGCCCCGTGAAGTATTTTGTGCGGCCTCGGTCGAGGGCGATGCAGTGTTTTCCTCTGCTGCCCCCGGGTGTTTACCATCTTTCCGGCTCCCTCCTTTGTCTTGCTGCAGCGTTTGCGCTTTTGTGCGTCCCAGAAACATTTTTTTCGGCCAATGTGGCCCAGGGAAGCCAAAAGGTTGGACACCCCTGCTGTCTGTCCTCTAAAATTTTAACCATGAATTGTTAAAATCTATTTTTTAGTGACAAAAATGTACATGCCTCTATATAGGGAAAGCCAGAAAACATAAAGGGCTCCTTTTACAAAGACGCACTAGCGGTTTTAGCGCACGTGCTAGCCGCTACCGCCTTTTAAGCAGGCGGTAATTTTTCAGCAAGCATGCTAATCCGGTGCGTGTGCTAAAAACGCTAGCGCACCTTTGTAAAAGGAGCCCAAAATGTACTAAAACTACAAGGGCATGATTTAATCAGTAAATGGAGTCAATGTAAACTTTGCTGGAGTCAAAAGCAAAAGACAAAATAAGGGAGAAAACCATCTGGAAAATGAGTAGCTTCACAATTGCCCAAAATGACATCCTGAGGAACAATCTGAAGGGAAAGAAGGATCTGCATATATTCTAGCACCCACAGCGTCTAATGCAGCAATCCAAAGTTGGGTTTAGTGAGATTTCAATCAACTCCTTTTAAACATGTATAGCCAAAGAGATTTTAGATGGTTGGTAAAAAAAAAAAATAAAAAGTAAAGGCTAGGCAATCCACATGATATAGTTATCTTTAATATGCAATGCTGGTCCTAGTGAGAAAAGAACAAGGCAAAGTATGCAACAGAGATGAAACTTTATTTCTGTGTTTATTTTTTTATGACATTCATATGTAATAATCCATATATTTATGTTGAACATTCTCTCTCTGTTCAGTATAAATATTAGAGCTAATACTTGGCTCATGGTGATTTGCAGCTTGTAAATGATCACAGCCCAGGCTGAACTGAACCTGCATATTCAAAGCTGGAGATGTCCAACAATGGGTGCTGATCCGGAAGTTAACTGTATAGCAGCCAATATTCAGACCAGTGTCTGGTTAACTTAGCACATAAAGGGGTCCTTTTACTAAGGTGCGCTAACCGATTTAGTGTGCTAAAAATTAGTGCACACTAAACGGCGTCCTTAGAATATAATGGGTGCCTTAGCATTTAGCGTGTGCTAATTTTTAGCATACGTTAAATCGATTAGCATATGCTAAATCGATTAGTGCGCCTTAGTAAAAGGACCCCAAAGTTAGGACATCCTTTCTGCTGTCCTGATTTTATGCATTTATTTACACAATTAGTGTACTGAATATTGCTGCCCCTACCTAGCAAGTTAGGAATGGCAGCACTACCTCATTAAGAGCTGCTGAATACTGGCAGATGGCCAGCTCAGTGGCATTTAACTGGGCAGGAGTCTCTCCACCTAAGGGGTGGGAAATTTCACGGCGACACCAGGAAGTTCTTCTTCACCGAAAGGGTGGTCGATCGTTGGAATGAACTTCCACCTCAGGTGATTCAGGCCAGCAGCGTGAAGGATTTTAAAAGGAAATGGGATACACATGTGGGATCTCTAGGGGGGTAAATTCAAGGGGGTAGGGTTGTTGGAGTGGGCAGACTTGATGGGCTGTGGCCCTTTTCTGCCGTCATCTTCTATGTTTCTATGTTTAATTAAGGCCCCCTTATATCAAGCCACGTAAGGGTTAAAAAAAAAAAAAAATTCCTTCTCGTCCCTTTTATCCTTTTCTGCATCTGTCTAGATTAAATTCTTACTACCCAATTCTCAATTTACCTTTTCACTGTGTCTACCTACATCTTGCCACCTTTTTCCTTCACCCCCTCCAGTATTTCACTAACTATCCTCTTCCCCCCATCCAGCATGTGCCCTTTTTTATTTATCCCCTTCTTCCATCATCAGCTTTCTTTCTCTACTCCTTCCATCCAACATCTTCTCCTCTCTCTCTCAACTTCCATTCAGTATCTGCTCCCCTCGTTCTCTCCTCCCCACTTACTTCCTGCATCTGCTCCCCTCTTTCTCACTCTCCTCCCCACTTCCATCCAGCATCGGCTTTCTTCTCTCTCCCATCCCCACTTCCATCCAGAATAGGTTCCACCTCTCCTCTCCCCACTAACTTCCAATGTCTGCCCTTTCCCTCTCTTCAGTTAGCATCTGTCCCTTCTCTCTCCCTTCATCCAACTTCCATCAGCATCTGCCCCTTTCTTTCCTTCCAACCCAATTCCATCCAGATACTTCCCCCTTCTGTCTCTCCCTTTCCCTGCACACCATCAGCATCTGCCCCCTTTCTCTCTCTCCACCACTCTTTCATACTACTATCCTGCTCCCTTCTCTCTCCCTCCACCCCAATGCCATCCAATATCTTATCCCCTCATCTCCTCACTGCTGCTACATGCTTCTCAAACTAGCAGTACAGCTGTAAACTTAAATTGCGGGACCTTGCTGCACCTCCCTGCGGTTGCCATTAAGGAAGTGACATCAGAGGAGGTGGACTGGTAGCCGCAGGGAGGTGCAGGAAGATCTGGCAATGACTGAATTTATTAATAATAATAATAATAATAATAACAACTTTATTTTTCTATACCGCCAATACCCAAAATGTTCTAGGCAGTTCACAAAATAAAGAGGACTGGAAATTCCAGTGATGATACAAAGTTTACTACCACTGCTGATGGTTCAGGAAAGCAGCAAAGGCAGGGTAGGACGGCAGGTTATGGACCTGGTGTGCTGGCTGTACACCACCTTAGATCTTGCACCCTGGGGTGGACTGCCCCCCTTGGTACACCACTACTCACAGCATACCTTGAAGAAAGCCAGAGCATGATGGCTGAAATGTCATTTTCTACCTGACAAGACACAGTGAGACCCAGAAATCTGCAATAAACTTGAATATTATACCTATATGAAAGGATTATACTGTATCCAGTACTCCACTGTGAATTTGCGGTTCAGAATTCACAGACTGAGTCATTGGTGGTTTTTTCCATCTGCCTCTTCCGTGACCTGGGACCCCACCGTGTGCATCCTTTGGTCCCCGATACGCTCTACCTGATCAGCGATCCTGGCCCGGGTCAGAGCCGCCGCCGCCGCCCCTGCAGCCCTCTCCTGCCTCCAATCCCCACTCCTAAACCGCGATTTTTTGAAGTTCATGGGTGCTCCTGTTACGCAACCCCCACGAATTTTGGGGGTATTCTGTATAAGTATGTCATTTAAAAAATGATCTTCAGTACATGTATAATCATCTTTTTCATAAGCATACTATTTCTGTCGTTGCTCAAAATACCCTCCTGTACACCCTCACTCTGCAGCATAATTTTTAGCCAGCCTTTATACATGATTTTTAACACAAGCATATTATGGTATTACTAGCTGATGCCCCGGCGTTGCACGGGTATTTAATTATAGCAATAACACTGTAAATGGATTTAAATAAAGATACTTTATAGTGGTGAATGAAATAATTTTGTTACAGCTTTATAAAAAGTAAAATATTCAAAGTATAATGTGAAATATTTGACAAAATGAATACAATTCAACTAACACAAAAATTGATTATAAACAACATTTTTAGTTTCACCTCCAGGAGCAAGAACATATACATTCTTGGGTGAACCCACCCTTCCCACGTGTGCAGGTGGGCCGCGAGACCCCCAGAACATATCACCCCAGGTAGTGAGGGATCTGCATACCAAGTTTCGTTCAAATCGGTCCCACAGCTTCTTACATTTTTTCCATTGACTTGAATGGGTGAAATCTGATTTTCTGTTTGTAGCTCCGCCCACGTGTGCAGGTGGGCCGCGAGACCCCCAGAACATATCACCCCAGGTAGTGAGGGACCTGCATACCAAGTTTCGTTCAAATCGGTCACACAGCTTTGTACATTTTTTCCATTGACTTGAATGGGTGAAATCTGATTTTTTGTTTGTAGCTCCGCCCAAGTGTGCAGGTGGGTCGCGAGACCCCCAGAACATATCACTCCCGGTAGTGAGGGATCTGCATACCAATTTTCGTTCAAATCGGTCCCACAGCTTTTTACATTTTTTCCATTGACTTGAATGGGTGAAATCTGATTTTCTGTTTGTAGCTCCGCCCACGTGTGCATGTTGGCCGCAAGACCCCCAGAACATATCACCCCCGGTTTTCGTTCAAATTGGTCCCACAGCGTTTTACATTTTTTCCATTGACATGAATGGGTGAAATCCGATTTTCTGTTTGTAGCTCCGCCCACGTGTGCAGGTGGGCCGCGAGACCCCCAGAACATATCATCCCGGGTAGTGAGGGATCTGCATACCAAGTTTCGTTCAAATCGGTCAAGCCGTTTTTGCGTGATCGCGGCACATACATACATACATCCGATTTTATATATATATAGATACAGCATACTCATATTTTTGCTTCAGCTCACACTATTACTCTTAGAAAAATCGCTTATCTTCACTGTTTATTCCACGATTTGTGCTGCTGCTTATTCCTTAGCACAGTTTCACAATGTTGTGTTATTGTGTTGTTTCCAATAACTTTTTTTTAATGACGCTATAGAAATATACAATCTTTTCATGTAGTAGAAATAACCTTCTAGTCGTTGCTCACTATAACCTCTACAATTCCCCTCCAAGCAGTACTGTTTCCCCACACTTGTATTTTTCACTCTTGCCGTTCTTTAAGTGAGGACGCTCAATGTGTATATATTTTAGCTATTTTTTTTCAATAACATTTTCACATTTTTAGTGTGCAAAGCAGAGTCTTCGGATTTGTGAGCAGCTAGCCTCCTTTTATTCATTTTTAATGTTTACTTTTAGAGCTCTGGTCATTTCTCAGAGTACCCCCTTGGCTACCCCTTTCAGGAAACCAGTACTGGCTTCAGAGACACGCATGCGTCGGTTTGCTTTTGAACGAGTTCGCTTGGTGAGTGCCTTAGATACCTTAATATATATATTTTTTAAGTTTATGAAAGGATGTTTTCTAAGTTTTAGAAATGAGGTGTATTTTCTTTCTCATGCCATCCTTGCCATTTTCATCCCAAGTTAAAAAAAATAAGGTGTCTTCCTTTCACATACTATCGCTGCCATTCTCAGTTGGAATGTGTTCTAAGGTTAAAAAGATGAGGTCTGTTTTTTTCTTTCTTTCTTTTTAATACCATCCTTGTTCTCTGAGTTTAGGACCTGAATGGGCCCTTCTAAAAAGTGGCCTATGCTATTAGCTCAGTTTCATGTGCGCTGAGGCCACTTTTAGCCAGGCTGTAAAATGACAGCATTTCTTATTTTTCTTATTGATGGCCATGTGCTACTTTCCCTATTATTGCATAAGTTCTTACCACTACTAATCTGTCAGTGTGGTGATTTACCTGCACTAACCTGGGCACACCTGCTTTCTACTTGCAAACATATCCCCCTCCTGTGCTTAAAAATAAAATCCAATTTTCAGCACATGTTGTACAGCACCCACCATGCCTGAGCTCCTTGACCCCCTCCCTACTTATTTTCTATGTATGTTTGATTAGATTGTAAGCTTTTCTGAGCAGGAACTCTTGAATGTTTTAATGTACAGTGCTGTACACATCTAGCAATGCTATAGAAATGATAAGTAGTAGTAGTTATAGTGATTCCACAACTACCTTGGGACACTTTTGTGCATTCCACGCAGTGGCTAGTAAGGGGCGGGGGGCAGTCTACCCCAGGTGCCATCTTGGTGAGGGCGCAAGCACTCATCCTCCTCTCTGCCCCTCCCCCTGCCGCGAGTGCGTGCTGCTTCCCTTTCCCTCAAACCCCCCCTCCCCCCAACATATCTCTGTAATGTTCCTGGTGTGAGCAGCAACCTCCAAGCTGCTTTACGCCAGCTCTTCCTCTGTTGTCACTTCCTGGACCCAAGCCTAGGAAGTGATATCAAAAGAAGAGGCACGATGGCAGGTTGGGGGTTGCTGCTCACGTCAGGAATGTTACAGAGGTATGTGGGAAAGGAAGCGGCGTGTGTGGCAGGAGGGGGCGGGGAAGAAGCATGTGGAGGAGGGGGTGGGAGAGGGGCATCATTACCCCCCCCGGGGGTCACATGATGCAGCCTACCTAGGAGGACGTTTGTGTGGAGAGCTCCTGCCCCGTCCCATCTCAAATCGGCATTTTTACCTGCTTTCCGGCTTTCCTCTGAGGCTTCTTCGGGTGGCTTGCAGAGCATAAGCTGCCGCTCCCCTCTGGGTGCATCGGAGATATTTGCACACCGGGCATGCCTATAAAATCGGCACGGGGGACCCGGGAAAAATCTTTGTCTACCCCCTCCAAGATGGCGGCGGACCAGGCCACTTTCACAATTCCGGCCGGAGATTGGATAACTGACATCACAAAGTCAGTCTCGGCTGCTCTGGCGGATCGATTGAATAAAATCCAATCGGCGGTGGAGGAAATGAACGAAAAATTTGACTCCCATACTCGGCGCCTGAACGAAGTGGAGCAGCGCGTGTCCGACCAGGAAGACACGTGCGTGAGCATGGCGGCGCAGGTGTCGGCACTACAACGGCAAACCCAGGAGCTGGCTGCACAATTAGATGACCAGGAAAACCGCAGCAGAAGGAACAACTTGAGGTTGGTCGGGGTCCCAGAATCTGTCACTGAGGCGGCGCTGTATGAAATCTTCAGCAAATGTCTGCCTTCTGCCCTGGGAATGGAAGGGGCTGCCTCACAATTTGCCTGTGAACGGGCTCACCGCGTTGGAGCGCAGGTTACTGGAGCCGGGAGACCGCGCGTGGCTATTGCCCGCTACGCAAATTGGCGCGAGAAAGATTCGCTGCTCCGAGCGTTCCGGAAGGTAGGGGCCCTGGAATATGAGGGATCCAAAGTGCTAGCCTTCAATGACTACTCTATCCGGGTGGCAGCTCTGAGGAAGGCCATGTCGCCCTGCTGCACTGATCTACATAACAGGGGGATCAAATTTGCTTTGGTGTTTCCAGCCCGCCTGCGAGTCTGGCATGAAGGTCAGACCCACTCCCTGACAACGGTAGAGGAGGCTCGGGCTTTCCTGGCTAAGCTACCTGCTTGACATGGTATTCCTGCCTGTTCCAGTACTGTTCTTCTGGGGCTGTTGGATTGCCTCCCGATAACTGACCTGGGATTCATACCGCTGGGTCTGGGATAACTTTTCCAGATTGACAGTACTGGACATACTGGATTTCTTGCTCACTTATTTGGACAGCGGTGAAAGGGGGGGGGGGGCTTTGGTGCCCCTGATTATTGCCCTTTTTCTAATTCTCTCTCTGAGTCCTTTAACAACTGGGGACAGTAAGGGCACCTCTTACCTTTGGCCCTGCATTGCGACCTGTCCCACCCGCTGAGGTTTATTACTCCTGGAACTAGTTGAACCCTTTATACTTGTCATTAGCCCAGACAAATTTTCTTGTTTCATTTACCTGTTTGAATCTGTTGCATTTTGGTGTTGGGGGGGACACAGTTGGGGGGTCGGGGGGGCCTCCGGGTAGGCTGGGGATCTGTTTCTGGGAGTGCATGTTAGGGGGATGGGCATGCTGAAGGGGGAGGGGGTGGTGGGAGGGGGGTAATGTTGGGGGGAGTGAATGGGGTATGTATGTGGGGGTGGGGGTGTGCTTGGCTGGTGTGTGTGTGCTTGGGAGGGGGGAGAGTAGTGGATTGCTGGATTCTGTGGGTACTTTCTCCAATGGGGGCTGGGCCTAGCTGGGAGGTCTGGTCTCTTTTTTCATTTTCTATGTCTACCTTGCGGCACTATCGGTGGCTCTGTAGGCTACATAGCTATGGTTAATTTGACAGTGGTGACTCTTAATGTTGATGGTATCCACTCTCCTATTAAACGAAAGAAAATCCTTACGTGGCTTCGGCAGCGTCAGGTGGATATTGCTTTCCTTCAAGAAACTCACCTTACGAGTGCTGAACATGAGAAGCTGCGCAGGGAATGGCTTGGGGATGTGAGGTATTCAGCCTATAATGGCCGTCAGAGAGGGGTGGCTGTCCTGGTTCATAAAAACCTGCCGTTACACATTCACAAGACAATTCAGGATAAACATGGCAGATATATAGTGGTTGCTGGGGACCTTTAGGGTTTTCAGTTTCTTTTTTGCAATCTGTACGCCCCGAATGTTTATGACCATAGTTTTTACTCTGGGCTGCTGGGTATCCTGGCACAATTCCCTTCTTACCAACTGATTGTGGGAGGTGATTTTAATGTCACAGCTGATCCTGGGGTTGATTGTTCTCCTGCCAGGCCGAGGCCTTGAAATCACGAGTAGCGAGGTGTGAATTTCTTATGTAATCAGTTGGTGGTGGTGGATACTTGGAGAGCCCTCCACCCTTTTGATCAGGAATTTACGTTTTACTCTCATCCCCATTCTATGTATTCTAGACTTGATCATGTTCTGGTATCCCAAGCCCTCTTTCACCGCGTGGACAGAACTTCTATTGAGGATACTGTCTTGTCGGACCATTCCGCAGTCCTGGTGGCCATAGAGGTCACGGAGCGTAGGGGCGATAAATCTTGGAGATTCCCGGCTTCTCTTTACAGCGACCAGAAGTTTCGAGAATATCTGAGAGACAGGTGGGTGGACTATGACTTGTATAATAATACCTCTGATGTAGATCCGGTGGTGTTTTGGGAGGTCTCGAAGGCTGTGCTAAGGGGTCATATTACCCAATATGTGGCTGTGCGGCGGAAACAACAGGGGGAGAAACTTCTTGCACTGACGGGGCAATTGGCCGAGCTCCGCAAGCGTCACCGTGCGACACTACAGGGACCGGACGGTCAGCAGATCCGTTCTTTGCGCTCTCAAATTAATGAGATACTGGATGCTAGGGCTCGACAGGATATTTATTATCAAAAATTTCACCTTTATCAATGGGGAGGAAAGGCGGGCAAACTCTTAGCGAATTTGGTCAGGCCTTACCGGAAGAAGCAACTTATCCGTGTGGTTAAGAATTCGAGGGGAGAGACCCTCACTCAAGACTCTCAAATCCGAGCGCAGTTCGTTGACTTTTATAGTGCACTGTATGCGAGAAGGGACTTCACGATAGAAGAACGGGATCGCTTCTTTCGGCATTTGCCCATTCCGCGGTTGTCCGAGGCTCAGACGGAGCAGCTGAACGCTCCCATCTCGCCGGAGGAAATCCGGATGGGGATTAAAAAATTAAAACTTTCTAAATCGCCTGGTCCCGATGGTTTTGGTCCGGAATATTACAAATTTTTGCCTGATTTGCTTGTACAGCCTTTGGGTGCTTACTTCAACTTCCTTTCCACTACATCGGCGGGCGTTTCACACAATCTTGCCCATATTTCTCTGCTCCTGAAGCTGGGAAAGGATCCCTCGCAGGTTGGCTCATATAGGCCAATCTCCTTATTGAATCAAGATGTTAAGCTGTTGGCGTCTATCATGGCGACTCGGCTCAATGTGTTTCTCCCTCAGCTCGTTGAGGCTGATCAGGTGGGATTTGTTTCTCAGCGTTATGCATCGATGAATCTTTGGAAGGCATTGACGGCGATCCATGAGCATAGGGGGAGAGGGGGTACATTCGCGATTGTCGGGCTCGATATGGAAAATGCTTTTGACAGCATTTCTTGGCAGTACCTTTTTTGGGTGTTGCAGGAGTATGGCGTAGGTGGGACTTTCCTTGCCTGGATTCGGGGGCTCTATACGGAGCCGCGGGCTCGGCTTATTAATAATGGCAGCCTCTTACAGTCCTTTCCACTGCCGGGGTACTCGCCAGGGCTGTCCCCTCTCTCCCCTACTGTTTGTCTTAGCTATAGAACCGCTAGCTATTAAGATTCGTACCAGCCATGCCTTGCGGGGCATCCGCATAGGTAGGTCGGAGTGCCGTATTACCTTATTTGCGGACGACATTTTGCTATTCCTGGACCAGGCCCCCATTCATTTGCCGGTGGCGTTGCAGATTGTATCGGCGTTTGGTGTTTTTTCCGGTCTCCGGGTGAACTGCACGAAATCGGAATTATTACCTCTATCGGGGCTTGGGTGGGAACCTTGGCACTCTGGCTTGCAGATCCCTCCGGTGACAGCTCCTATGAGATATTTGGGTATCTACCTGCACCCGGACCCTGGGGTGATGTACCAGAGTAATATCTTGGCTGTACTTGATAAGATTCAGGCTCTGTGTCACACGTGGCGGGATCTTCCGCTATCCCTCTTGGGGAGAGCGACGCTCATCAAAATGATCTTATTGCCTAAGCTACTGTATCCTCTCCAAACGGTGCCCTTTTGGATTCTACAGCGTGATGTCCGAAGGCTTCGCTCTCTTTTTTCTGTATTTCTTTGGCGTGGACGTACTGCACGTATTGCCTATGTTAAGTTGACCCTTTTTAAGCTTGAGGGAGGGCTCAGACTTCCAGATATCCGTGCCTATAACGTGGCGGCTTTAATGCGCTTTATTCATGAGGGAGTGACGGGATCGGCCAGATTTTCTCCGCAGGGGTGGCTGGAAGGTTGGAGTGCACCTTACACTTTCTTGAACCTTCTGCATTCCCCGGGGGGATTGAGGGGTGACTTGGCTTCTAAAATTCGGTTCTTGCGCCCTCTCCGCCAGGCTTGGCGGTGGTGGCGTCAGGCGCAGACGAGATCTTCCCGGGCATCGCCGTTTCTGCAACTGCAGGGTAATCCGGACTTCCTTAGCAAAGCAGCAGATGAATCCAGAGACAAGTGGGATAGCTCACATCGACCAGCAGGTGGAGATAGAGAAACTGATTAACAGTTGGTCTTATAGACTGGTGTTCCTCCTGTTCATTCAGTTTGCTCTATCTCCCAGCAGGGGTTGGAGCTATCACTCTAGCTCCTGGATTCTGGCTGTGCCGGGTGAATTGGTGTTCACTTCTATTCCTCTGTTGAGACTAGCTCTCTTCAGTAGGACAGGGGTGCCTGGCTGAGCGGTGCCGGCTTTGGGAGCTACACCTGGGCCCTCCCAGGTCCCTCCTCCACCCTCCCCTCCAGTTGATTGAGGGGTTTCCTTGGACTCTGCAGTGTTTTTTCTTCATTCCAGTAAAAAAAACACAAAAAAAACCTGTGCTGAGCTGTGCCTTTTTTTTGAGTCGGCTTTCAGTACAATTGCCACCCATATCCTCTTCCTGTGGGGCGTTCTGAGAGTGTTGTGGTGAGTACATTTTCTGAGTTCTATTTGTTGACATTTTGTGCGTTACCGAGTGCTGGTTTGGTCTGAACGAGCGGCGTCGGTGGTTTGGCGGCTTTCTCCGTTGAAAAAAAAAAAAAAAGCGTTTGTTTGTCGGAAACGGGTTATGGCGGCAGAGTCTGTTCAGCGGTGTTCGCGCTGTGGGAAGCGCAGAACACTGTCGGGAATCTGCTCTGTCGGTTGTACGGACACACCGGCAGAAGACTCGATTTTGCAGGCATGTGATTTAGCCATTTCCCGCGTTGGGGAGGCTCGCTCGTCGTCCCCTTCCCTCGCGGTCGACTCAGTTTTGCTGCAGGGCTCCTCTGCGGCTGAGGGGAGTTCGGCGGCTGTCGGGGAGTCGGGAGCGCTGGCAGGAGCCGCGGTTCCACTCTACGGCGCAGAACAGGCAGGTTCGGCGGCATTTGGGCTGGGCTCGTTTACACCGTTTATTATGCTAATGCACCGGGCTTTCGTGTTGCAGAGCGCTCAGCCTGCTCAGCCGGTGCCTGTGCACTTGCCTGTTCCTTCTACCTCTTCTAATTTTACTAGTATTAATGCTGGTGCGGCTGCAGGTCATGTTATTTCTCCAGTAAAGTCGCAGGTAGCAAAAAAGCGTAGACTCGCGGCCGCGGACGAAGGGGATCCTATTCCAGTCTCCCCTTTATCTCTTCCTGAGTCACTGGAGGAAGGTGAGGTCTTGGATTGGGAAGCGGAGGATCCCCCGGGTAGGGAAGTGGATGACCCTTCCGCTCTCCGTCTTTTTCATAGAGAAGAACTTTCTTCCTTGATTTCTAAGGCGTTGCTGGGTTTAAACATCTCTCAGGAGGATACGAAGGTGTCTGGTAACCCCCTTATGGCGGGAACACGTAAGCCGCCTAAGTCCTGACGGCGATCCATGAGCATGGGGGAGAGGGGGTACATTTGCGATTGTCGGGCTCGATATGGAAAATGCTTTTGACAGCATTTCTTGGCAGTACCTTTTTTGGGTGTTGCAGGAGTATGGCGTAGGTGGGACTTTCCTTGCCTGGATTCGGGGGCTCTATACGGAGCCGCGGGCTCGGCTTATTATTAATGGCAGCCTCTCACAGTCCTTTCCACTCTGCCGGGGCACTCGCCAGGGCTGTCCCCTCTCTCCCCTACTGTTTGTCTTAGCTATAGAACCGCTAGCTATTAAGATTCGTACCAGCCATGCCTTGCGGGGCATCCGCATAGGTAGGTCGGAGTGCCGTATTACCTTATTCCTTAGCAAAGCAGCAGATGAATCCAGAGACCAATGGGATAGCTCACATCTACCAGCAGGTGGAGATAGAGAAACTTATTAACAGGTGTACTTATTTGCTGGCACTCCTCCTGTCTCATCAGTATTCTCTATCTCCCAGCAGGTTGAAGTTGCTATTCAACTAGCTCCTGGATTCTGGCTGTGACTGGAACTTTATTACCTCCTGTTGAGGTTTTCTCTTCAGTGAGACTGCCATTCTGTTTCTCCTGTTGAGATTTTTTCTCTTCAGTGAGACAGGGGTGTCCGGCTAAACGGTGCCGGCTTTAGAGGTTACACTTGGGGCCCCCCTTGTCCCTGCCTCACCCTCCCTCCGATGATAGAGGGTCTGCCTTTGTCCCTAATTTTTCTTCTTTCCCTTAAAAAAACAAAAAACAAAAAGGGACTTACAGCTAATGTTTTGCCCTGCTAGTACTAAGCATTTGCCAGCACTACTAACAAGGTGGTGAGTATATGTTTATTTCACTTTGTATTGGAACTGCGGGGCTGTTTTTTGCCGGTATGAACGCTGGTGGTTCCCCGTAGAGTATTTCTGCCCTACTAGTGCTGAGCAACTGGCTCTCCTTACAAGGTTGTGAGTATATGTTTAACTCTTCTTGTATTTGACCTGCGGGTGCTGTTTTGTGCTGGGGTGAGCTCGGTTGTTTCACTGTTAAGTGGTTCTTCTGGCTAGTACTTTTCTTTTGTTAGCCGCTGTTTTCTTGTCGGGAAACGTTTGGTTTTCTCCGGAGTGGCTTCGGTGCAGGGCTATGCTTGGTTAAGGGAGCCGGTGCCTTCCCACGTGGTAGAAGCACACGCTTCTTTCTTTCCCTGGCAATAAGAGCTGCAGTGGTTGTGAGTCTCTAGGGCTGTTCCTCCTCAGCGTTACAAGCAGCCAGTGTGGGGGGGGGGAGGGGGGGCATATTTGAGCGGCTCCCGGTGTTGTCTTGGGGAGACGCATATTTGCACGGCTCCCAGTGTGGCCGCGGGGAGGTGAGATCGGCTCCGGGTGTGTTCTTCGGTCACTGTCCGGGAGCCGGGTCTTTCCGGAGTGCGAACGGCGTACGCTTGTTCTCCAATGCAGTTGAGTTCATGCGCCGGCCTTTGTTTCTTTTCCTCCCCACGGTGTATTTTCAGATATTTCAGCCTTGGCGGGGCTCCGGATCTGTGTTGCAGAGCGGTTCTGGGAGCCGACAGATTTTGGCGCGTGGCTTCCCGCGCTTGGGTCTCCTCTGAAAGCGGCGATGCCACTGTGTGTTCGGGGAGCGTTTTTATACTGCTGACTTTTCAGCATGTTCCTGGGCTTATCCGGTTCGGGGTCCGGTCCATTGAGGCTGTTAGGGCAGCTTTGATCCTTGGGGCAGTGCTCAAGTTTGCTGTGTGTTTGTGTGTATTCCACTAGCTTCATTTGCTGATAGGCTGCTAGTTTTCTTGGGCCGGTCCTGGTATGTCTCAAGGGACTTACAGTAGAAGTTTCTGCTGTGTGTGGCCGCCGACACTCAGTTTTTTTTAAATTTTTTTCTATGTCGTGGGTGATCGGTAGGCACAGTGGAGTGCCCGGAGAGTTCCCATGTTTCTTACAGGGCGTTTCTTGTCTCTCTCAGGGTCCCTGAAGGGTGGAGGAGCTATGTATGTTAGAGGTTTCATTGATCTTTCTTCCTCTGTACAGCGCTGCATAGGTCTGGTAGCGCTATAAAACTCCTTCTTCACCATGTGAGGGGTCTCTCTTGGGGCTGGTTGGCTCTTCCCTTCTTCCTGGGGGTTTGGGTGTCTCTGAGGTCTGTTGGTTGTTAAGGCGTATCACATGGAGGTCGCTTTATACTCCTGGTGCGTACTAGGCAGCCCTCCGATCTCACCGCAAGGTCTATGGGGCTGATGAGGGCTAGGGGCCAGCTTCCTCTTCTTCCACATGCTTAGGGTGTCCTACGCTCTATGCCTGTTGCCTCGCCCCTGATTCTGCTCATGACACATGCTAGACGGCACCCCGAACAGACAAGGCTATTCAGCTCATTCTCACCAGGAGCCAGTTACCTATTCTATTAACCTGCGGAAGAGCACGCGCCATATGGCTGTTGGCATTATCCCGGCAGCTCTCATTAACGATGGGAGCTTTGTCTATACCTGTTACTGTTAGTCTGCTGTTTTCCACGGGACGGTGGATGCAGCATCTTGATTGAGTTCGTGGGTATTCACTTTGGAGGCCTTACATATTTCGCTCACGTTATTGTGAGTTTGTACTGTGTTCATGATGCCAATATATTCCTCTTTGCATTGCGTCAAACTTGAGTTTTCCTTGAAGAGTTTCTTTCTTCTTCTTAAAATTCTCATCCGGATGTTCCCTGACCTTCTGCACTGCATTCTGAGGGGCTCTTGGCTTCTTCCTGAGTCTCTTCAGGCTTTTTCTGGAGGGGGAGGACACTATAATGTTTGCTCAGGGGGCTGTGGATGTTTGTTTTTCGGGATGCTTGCAATTTTGCATCTTCCTCAGGTTTCCGGTTCGTTCTTGGAGGCTCAAAGCTTTGTGTTTCACTATGTGTTACATTTTCCCTGTGTGTTGAATTTTCCCTCAGAACTAGGTTGGCTTGCCTCTCTTGGAGCTGTGCTTTTGGTTTTGGCATAGGACATTTCGCCTCCCCCAGGCTTTTCTATCCTTTTTGCAAAGATGGGCAGTGGTACCGTTGTGGCACTGCCAGCACTGCCGGGCGATTCGCTTACTTCCTTTTGGACGGCATGCTTGATTCGGCCATCTTCCAGTCGGGCCCTTTGACTGGCACGAAACGGGTGGTTTCTGTGCCTCAGTGCTTTGGGCCGTGAATCGTCGAATTTACGCAGCACTCTTTTCTCCGGTGATAATTTTGGGTTTATCAGAGAGTTGTTGGTATTCATATAGGAAAGACATGTGTTTCTTCCCACGGACTAGGGTGATGGGGCCCAGTCTCAGGTTTGTTTTCATCTTCGATATCCGTGACCAAAGGTATGGGTTTCGGTACAGGTTCTGGGAGCCAGGTTACTGACGCCTCTGGGAACTTCGGATTGCTTTCCCGTTATACTGCTCCAGCAGTCGCTTTTATTCCGGTGGTTCCCGGTATCTCGGAGCTCCCGTTCTTTGGTATGGTTCTCAAGCATTGCTCAGTGTGATTTTTTCTTTTCATGTGCATGACTCGGTCTTTGCTGGACTGGCTTCTGGTCCCCAGACATTCCGACCTGGCGGGTTTGGGGGGGCTCAGTGCCCGCCATCCTCAGATCCACCAGTCTGGTCTTGAGAGGCGACTCGATACTTGTTTAGTATTCTGCTCTGGAGCATGGTCAGGCTACCTTTCTGGGGCTTCGGCCATTCTTCCGGTATTCCGCTAAAGCTCCTTTTTAGTCAGTATTGTGATGGTGGTTCTTCTCAACAGCCTGGGCTGTAGGTGGGATTCTCCATAGCGGGTTACGTCAGGGTCCTACTTCCTGGGTGGACCCTCATCTGACTCTTCAGTTGGCAGCTCATTTTCCGGGTCAGGAAATGAGTTTCTTTAGACTTCTCTCCGTGTAATCTGAGCATGGCTCATGTTTTGTATGTGATGGTGTACTGCACTGTGTACGCTCTAGCAAGTGTACAGGTTAGTCATAGTGAGATCTTCTCCATTCTGGATATTGTGAGTTTTAACTCAGGCGTTCCGGCTATTTGTATGGAAGTGAGTTCTCCTTGACCTAGACCTCATAGCCTCGTCTCTCAATTCTAAGCTTCATAACTTCTTCAGCAGGCCCAGGGAGTGAGAGTTAGAGGGGGTGGCTGCATGGCTCCTTTCTCGCCTCTGCCTCCTCTTTTTCAGTGTTTTCCGCTGGCTGATGATGGCTTGGTTTCGCCATTTCGAGCTCGCTTTCTGGGCACAGTATTTGTAGACTCTCTGGATTGGCGGCGCCATCGTTACGATGCGGATTTGATGAGTCTTTCGACAGCTGGACTAGGAAGTTTCTTGGCGTCTCCGGCTTTGCCCGCCTAGGGTCCGATCCACATGGATATTTGTACTACTTTAGTATTACAACCTAGTTTTTTGGTTAAACTTGGCTGACGGGTACGGGTTATGCGAAGATGGTTGTTTCTTCTCGTATCCAGGTGCTACGGACATCTCCTGTGGCTTCTGCTTCCTGTTGGAGGGTTTTTTCCTTTCTTGGGCGCTTCTTCACGTTTGAACCACTCCAGAGTTCCTTTTTTGACACAAGTGTATTGCCAAGGGCTTAGCGTTCAATTCCCTTCCGCTTCTGGAGCCTTTCTGGGCTTGTTACAAGGACTGAGTAGATTGCTCTTCGTTTCCTTCTCAGCTTTATATAGTTCAGTCTCTAAACAGAGTGCTGTATGTTCAGGCACCTCAGGGAGAGCACGATTTGGAGTACATTCCTCACGTATTTCTTCGCAGTTTACCGACGGCTTTATTTCCTCCTTGTCTTTTGGGGATTCCAAAGGGCTGTGCCGTTGAACAGGGTGTTATTGTGGCCATGGCTTCAGCTCTGCAATCTTCTATGTGGCAGGCCTTGTTCAACGGGTATTCCTATTTCTGATTTCCAAAATATGGGGTATCAGTTCGGCTGGTACCACTATTTCTTTCTAGGAGGGTGTCATCCTTTCTTTTCCGTCAGGCTCGCTTTTTCCTTCCTTCTTCCTGGGAGGGGATATTGGGAGTAGTGCTTTTATTCACTGCAATTTTTGATACGTATGTCGAGTTCTCCGCGAGCTCGGTTCTATCAACTGTTAGTTGTTTATATCTCCTTTTGATATTCTTCAAGGGACGCCTCAGGCGTATGGCGGTGTACAATGCCTACTTCGCTCATTAGGTCCAGGAGGACATTCTTTATGCTTGCCTACTGGCGGGGGAGCGGGTGGCGATTGAACTTCATGACCATTCCGCTGGAGCGATGGCTGCTTCTTGGGCTCGGCCCAGAGGGTTTTTGCCTTGGAGGAGATTTGTCTCACGGCTAACTGGTCTTCCGAGAGTACCTTCTCTCCGCATCTCTGCATGGATGTGCGGGCACATGCGATAGGGGTTTTTTGATGCTTCCGTCGTTGCGAAGGCGGCGTTTACTTCCCACCCAGATTAAGGATTGCTTTCCTACATCCCATTGGTCTCTGGATTCATCTGCTGGTTTGCTAAGGAAGGTAAAATTATGTTCTTACCTGTTAATTTTCTTTCCTTTAGAAGGAGCAGATGAATCCAGAGCCCCACCCTTTCTGGTATTTGGTTGTCGGTTTCTTTGTGTGCGACTTTTAGTGATTGGGTGTTGTTGATTGTATTCTGTATCGTTGCTGTTCGCGATGTGTTCTGGGAAAGAAGTTTTTTTACATGCTATACCTATTGATGGTTAAATGTGCTTGGGCAAGGAGCTATACTGATGAGACAGGAGGAGTGCCAGCAAATAAGTACACCTGTTAATCAGTTTCTCTATCTCCACCTGCTGGTAGATGTGAGCTATCCCATTGGTCTCTGGATTCATCTGCTGCTTCTAAAGGAAAGAAAATTAACAGGTAAGAACATAATTTTACCTTTGCGGACGACATTTTGCTATTCCTGGACCAGGCCCCCATTCATTTGCCGGTGGCATTGCAGATTGTATCGGCGTTTGGTGTTCTTTCCGGTCTCCGGGTGAACTGCACGAAATCGGAATTATTACCTCTATCGGGGCTTGGGTGGGAACCTTGGCACTCTGGCTTGCAGATCCCTCCGGTGACAGCTCCTATGAGATATTTGGGTATCTACCTGCACCCGGACCCTGGAGTGATGTACCAGAGTAATATCTTGGCTGTACTTGATAAGATTCAGGCTCTGTGTCACACGTGGCGGGATCTTCCGCTATCCCTCTTGGGGAGAGCGACGCTCATCAAAATGATCTTATTGCCTAAGCTACTGTATCCTCTCCAAACGGTGCCCTTTTGGATTCTACAGCGTGATGTCCGAAGGCTTCGCTCTCTTTTTACTGTATTTCTTTGGCGTGGACGTACTGCACGTATTGCCTATGTTAAGTTGACCCTTTTTAAGCTTGAGGGAGGGCTCGGACTTCCAGATATCCATGCCTATAACGTGGCGGCTTTAATGCGCTTTATTCATGAGGGAGTGACGGGATCGGCCAGATTTTCTCCGCAGGGGTGGCTGGAAGGTTGGAGTGCACCTTACACTTTCTTGAACCTTCTGCATTCCCCGGGGGGATTGAGGGGTGACTTGGCTTCTAAAATTCGGTTCTTGCGCCCTCTCCGCCAGGCTTGGCGGTGGTGGCGTCAGGCGCAGACGAGATCTTCCCGGGCATCGCCGTTTCTGCAACTGCAGGGTAATCCGGACTTTTTACCGGGGGCAAGGGGATCCCCCTTTGCCGATTGGGCGGTTTGGGGGGCCCTGACGCTCGCACATCTGATGGATGCGGATACGGGGGTATTTGATTCTTTTGCCCAACTTCAGGACAGGTGGAATGTACCCAAAACTCACTTCTTTGCTTACTTACAGGCCCGCCATTACTTTTAGAGTCTTTGCTCTCATTATGGTGCAGAGTGGTCTTGTGGACACCTTGATGTGTACTTATTACGTATTCCGTCTGCCCTGAGCTCTCTCGCGCTCTGGTATCGGGTGGTGCGCTCGTCTGCGTCTCAGGGGCATCTGACTTTGTTATGCGATGCTTGGAATAGGGACTTGGCCTCCAACTACACCCCTGATTCTTTCTTGATGCTGTTTCACACCCTTCATGCTTTCGTGAAATCTGCGGACTGGTAGGAGACCCAATTCAAAATCCTTCATAGAGCTTACATTACTTCAGCCCGGGGTGCTCAGATGGGTCTATGGGAGGAATCTACGTGTCTTAAGTGCAGTGGGGCTCTAGGGACATTCCTCCATTCTTTTCTGGAATGCCCTGAGCTTTCTTTATGGAACTCTTCCATTGCGCAGCTTCGGCTGGTCCTCCAACGCACTATCGATTGGGATTATAAGACTTTGTTGCTTGGTAATCAGACTCTGTTGGAGGAGCAGGGCTTCACGGTTCCTCAGAGGCGCTTTATCTACCTGACGTTGCTGACCGTTAAACGTTTGATCTTGCAATATTGGACTCAGCCAGGGGCTATACCCCTGGACTGTTGGATACATCAAATGCATGAGTTAGCCCACTTTGAGCTTGGTTATTACAAGCACTCTAACAACCCTGAGGTACTGACCTACCTGGCCTTATGGCGGGTTTATTTACATCTGCCTGTAGTTTCCAGCATGGGGAGTTCAGGGGGGGGGTCTGGCTGATGGGGGTATGGAAGTAGAGTATGTTTGTGTGTGAGATTGGTATGCCTGTGCAGGTGCTTAGTCAGATTTTGGTATGGGGATTTTTCCTGAGGGGTTTGCTTGTTTGTTATGTGTATGAAAACACAAAATTTTGGTGGGGTTGACCTGAGGGCCATAACATTTCTGCTTTGGACTATGCGCAGCAGTTTTACTGGTTGTGCTCTGCGCTTCTATTTTGTTTATTGTATTGTATTTTTGATGATCATTGTTTTATTTTCTTCTCTTGTTGTATTCTTGGTCTCTCTTGTTGACTCATCAATAAACATATTTTCAAACCCCCCCCTCCCCCGGTGCCTCTCACCCTAACTACAACACTGATTCCACGATAGTGCCTTTTTAACCCGTGGTAAGCACATGTTAGTGTTTACTGCAGTTTAATAAAAGGACCCTGTAGTCTGTTCCTTGTCAGTTTTGTTATTAGGGACGTGATTAGGGTTACCAGATTTCCTCTTTAAAAAAAAGGAGGACATGTGGTCCTTCCCTGTTCTGCCCCAGCCCTGCCCCACACGAACTTCAATTCTCCTTACCTGCGCTCTGGGCTGCATCTAGAGGGTCTCCACGCATGCATGTGATGTCACAGAGGCCCTCCAGCTGCAGCCTCAAGCTTGGGGCCTTTCATAATCCAGAGAAACTGCCGACAAATTTGTTCCTACTTGGGGCCATGATGTTCATTCCTACCAGAACAGCTGGCCTTGGTCACATGTGCAGAACACAGATAAATTCTATGCAAATACAGGACCACAAACTAAAAGTCCTAATATACCTAAACCAGACCTTGAAATGCCAGATTGTGTGCAGTCCAACACCAGAGAAATAATAAGAAATACATTTTTTCCTGAACAGAGCAAAATATAGACAACAGATGTAAATTCTGAAAACTGACACATTTCAATCACTAAATTGAAAATAAAATCAATTTTCCTACCTTTGTTGTCTGGTGATTTTATTTTTCTACTCATCTTTTCCCAGTCTCTGGTTGTACTTCCTTTTATCTGTGCTCTTAACTCTGTTTCCAGGGCCTTCTTATCCATTTGCAGTTTTTCTCTCCTTCACTTTCTGCCCTACATCCATCTTTCAAAATAGATCGAAACACAAAAGACCCCCCTCTCATTAATACTGGGTAAGTTTCTCAAATAATATCATCATATAACATTTAAAGGCTTTTAAATATTTAAATGTGCTCATAAGCTCTTCAACAAGGCGCCACAGCAGCAGTACAATGTCGCTGGAAAGGTGCTTGAATTTTAAACGTAATACATTGCATGGAGCAAGGATTCTCGCTTCTGCTGGAGTGGCAAATGTTATGGCTCTACAAAAGCTGTTTAACAGTAGACCACTTATCTGAAAAGGTCAGTTCACGGCTCCAAAACAGTCTGTATTTCGCTACGCTACATCAGGAAGCCGGAAGGATAAGCTTTTTATTTTGATTTTATTTGCAGTGTGCAGTTCCTGAGTCCTTTGGTCTACACACTTGATGTTAAAAAAAGACATCAAGTGTGTAGACCAAAGGACTCAGGCATTGCACACTTGCTGAAGAGCTTATGAGCACATTTAAATATTTAAAAGCCTTTAAATGTTATATGATGATATTATTTGAGAAACTTGCCCAGTATTGATGAGAGGGGGTCTTTTGTGTTTTGTTCTATTTTGAAAGTATTGCCCCCTCAAGTGGACTGTAATTTAAAATCCCCGGTCTGTTTGGATCAAACCTACAAACATCTTTGGCTATAACTTTTAACGTTCAACTTTCAACTTTCTTCTATTTCTCTGCTTCCTCCTCAAATCTATTTATTTTTTCTTGTCTTCCCTTCCCATCTATATTTCTTTCTTTCTTTTACCCTGCCCCATTTCTTTCTTTATCCCAGGACAAGCAGGCAGCATATTCTTGACTGATGGATGACGGCACCGACGGAGCCCCGGTACGGACAATTTTAGAGTGATTGCACTCTAAGAACTTTAGAAAGTTCTAGCTCGGCCGCACCGCGCACGCACGAGTGCCTTCCCGCCCGACAGAGGCGCGCGGTCCCTCAGTTTCTTAGTTTCCGCGGAGCTAAGAAGACGCGTTTTTCAACGGCTGTTGAAACTTTTTTCTCTTTGCCTTCCCGCTCGCGTAAACTTTTGATTATTTACCTTATTTCTTTTCTTTTTCTATTTTGTAAAAAAAAAAAAAAAAATCCTTAATTTTTTCTTTAATTTATTCTTTCCCCGGCGGGGCCTTCTGCCACCATCGAAGCCTCGGCCTTCGATTTGGCTGAAGCCGTTTTTCCTTTCATGCCCCCTCAACCGGGTTTTAAAAAGTGCCAGCGGTGTGCTCGGCCTATATCTCTCACGGACCCACACAACTGGTGTTTACAGTGTTTGGGTCCTGAGCATCAGGCCTCTTCTTGCACCCGCTGTGCCACTCTAAAAAAACGGACATTAAAAAATCGCCAAATCCAGCAGCGATTATTGTTCGGTGCCGAGATGTCCGACCCCGTTCCATCGATTCCAGCTTCGGCACCGATTCAGTCGGCACCCTCTTCTTCGACGCCGCGTGATTCCGCACCGGCGTCTCACCAGTCAGGTAAGCCGGCTAAGAAGCCTTCCCCGCTGGAGCGTCCTCCGGTCTCGAGTGCAGTGAGTCCAATCCTGCCGACTGTGAGACGCCATCGGAAGCGCTCCGCCCCTATAGAGGTGAGTCCCTCGACATCGGGCTCCTCATCTCCGGGGCGTCGAGCGGCACCGCAGGTACCGCAGAAGAAAAAGGCGGTACCGGTGCCATCCCTTGATGACCGCATCACGGCCATCCTTCAGGTGCAGCTTAAGGACCAATTAAAACAGCTCCTTCCTGCTATCCTGGCTCCGAACCTTCCGGTGCCGGTCCGCACCGAGCTACCGGTACCGATTGTGGAACAGCCTGTGTTACCTGCTTCCACTATTTCGGTACCGCTTCAACTATCCTCATCGGTATCGATGCCAGTTCTTGCACCGGAGCCGAGAGCTCACCATCAATCGGTACAGACTTCGGCACCGGTGCGACCGATAACATCTCCTGATTCAATATCGATGAGGTCTGGTAAGTCGTTACACAAAACCCGACACTTACAAACATCGACACCTGAGTCTCGGGACCATGCTTCCCATGTCAGGGATCCTGATCTGTGGGGAGACTCAGAGGAACCCTTTCTTTCTGAAGGCGAATGTTCCTCAGAGGAGGAGGATTCAACTGTCCCTGACCCATCCTCCAAACAGGTCACTTCCTCTTTCTCCTGCTTTTTGAAAGAGATGTGTGACTCCTTGTCCATTCCTTTGGAGGCTGAATCCAAAAAGTCCAAAGCTTTTTTGGATGCCCTTGATTTTGACCAGCCTCCAAAGGAATTTTTGAAACTCCCTCTTCATGACATCTTGAGGGAGACTTTCTATAAGAATTTAGAGACTCCTTTAACTGTCCCAGGGGCCCCACGTAAACTGGATTCTCTATATAAGGTAATTCCCATTCCTGGGTTCGACAAACCTCAACTTCCACACGAATCCTTAACTGTCGAATCCACCCTTAAAAAATCTTCAGGAGCCAGTGTATATGCATCGGTACCTCCTGGCAGAGAAGGTAGAGCCATGGATAAATTTGGTAAGAGGCTCTACCAAAATGCTATGTTAGCAAATAGAGCTAGCAATTATGCTTTTCATTTTTCTTTTTATTTGAAGCATCTCCTTACCACCATGGCTTCCTTCGAAAAGTACCTTCCTTCACGAAAACATCACTCCTTTCATACCTGCTTGTCGTCTCTTTTTCAATTACGTAAGTTCATGGTTAGATCCATATATGACACCTTTGAACTTACATCCAGAGCGACAGCAATGTCGGTAGCTATGCATCGCCTGGCTTGGCTTCGGGTATCCGACCTTGATGTTAATCATCAGGATCGGTTAGCCAACGCTCCTTGCCTAGGGGATGAGCTCTTTGGGGAATCCATGGACTCAACCACACAAAAGCTCTCTGCTCATGAGACACGCTGGGATACCCTGCTTAAAAATAAAAAGAAGCCTCCTCCGCCAAAACCATATAGGCAGCAGTCGGCCTATCAACGCCGCTTCACAGCTCGGCCATTACCTACCACTGCTCAGCAACCTAGACGTCAGAGGCAGCAACAACGTCAGCCTCCCAGACAGCAGCCACAGCAGCAACCTGTGAAACCACCTCCTCAGCAGAAGTCACAGCCCTTTTGACTTCATTCTCCACAGTATAGCCAGTATTCCTATTCCTGCTCTCCTGCCTCAACCTATAGGAGGTCGACTTTCTCTGTTCCTCAGCCGATGGGAAGTTATCACTTCGGACCAATGGGTCCTCAACATCATCCACCACGGCTACTCTCTCAACTTTCAGACTCTTCCGCCTCAAAGTCTGCCAAAAGAGTCTGCTTTGAACAGTCCTCAATCTGCCCTCCTTATTCAAGAAGTTCAATCCCTCCTCGTTCTGAACGCTATAGAAGAAGTTCCTTTAGATCAAAAAGGGCAGGGATTCTACTCCCGTTATTTTCTAGTCCCCAAAAAAACAGGAGATCTCAGACCAATTTTGGATCTCCGCGATCTCAACAAACATCTGGTAAAAGAAAAATTCAAGATGCTTTCTTTAGCCATCCTTTATCCTCTTCTCAATCAAAACGACTGGCTATGCTCCCTTGATCTCAAAGAGGCATACACTCACATACCGATCCATGTAACCTCAAGACAGTATCTCCGTTTCATGATCAATCATTGTCATTACCAATACAAGGTGCTGCCCTTCGGCCTTGCCTCCTCTCCAAGGGTCTTCACCAAGTGTCTCATTGTGGTAGCGGCATTTCTACGCTCTCACCACCTCCAGGTCTTTCCTTACCTGGACGACTGGTTAATCAAGGCCACATCCGCTCAAGCAGTTCTACTGGCCACCAACCAAACCATCTTGTTTCTACGAATTCTGGGGTTCGAGATCAATCTACCCAAATCTCATCTCATCCCCACTCAGAGACTTCAATTCATTGGAGCGATCCTGGACACACTCCTCATGAGAGCTTTCCTACCATCCAATCGTCTTCAGACCCTTCAGTCTCTATGTCAGCAGGTGCTTTCACTGCCTTCCATCTCAGCCAGGCAAATGATGGTACTCTTGGGGCACATGGCATCTACAGTTCATGTCACGCCCCTCGCACGTCTTCACCTGCGCACTCCTCAATGGACCCTTGCTACTCAGTGGTCCCAAGCGACGGATCCTTGCTCACGACACATATCTGTGACATCATCTCTTCGTCAGTCTCTTCAATGGTGGTTGGTATCCTCAAATCTATCCAGAGGTCTTCTGTTCCATCAGCCCCCTCATCAACTGGTCATCACCACCGACACCTCTCTTTATGCATGGGGAGCTCACTTGAACGAGTTCCAGACTCAAGGTCTTTGGACAGCCCAGGAAAAGAAGCATCAAATCAATTTCCTGGAACTCAGAGCGATGTTTTATGCCCTCAAGGCCTTCCAACATCTTCTCTTTCCTCAGGTCCTTCTGTTGTGCACAGACAATCAGGTTGCGATGTACTACATCAACAAACAGGGTGGGACAGGCTCTCGCCTTTTATGCCAAGAAGCCCAAAAGATCTGGAATTGGGCCATAGATCACCATCTCTTCCTGAAAGCTATCTACATTCAGGGAGCACAGAATTCTTTAGCGGACAAACTCAGCAGAATTCTCCAGCCTCACGAGTGGACACTCGATCCTGTAACTCTGCAGTCTATCTTCACTCAATGGGGCACTCCTCAGATAGACCTCTTTGCAGCACCTCACAATCACCAGCTGCCCCTATTCTGCTCCAGACTTTACTCTCCTCACCGTCTGGCAGCGGATGCTTTTCTCCTCGACTGGTCGAATCTGTTCCTGTACGCCTTCCCTCCTCTGCCTCTAATGTTGAGAACCTTATTCAAGCTCAAGAGGGAACGAGCCACAATGATTCTGATTGCTCCGAGGTGGCCCAGGCAACATTGGTTCTCCCTTCTACTTCAACTCAGTTCCAGGGAACCTTTTCTTCTTCCTCTGTTTCCTTCTCTGCTTACGCAACAGCAGGAAACCCTTCTACATCCCAACCTCCAGTCTCTGCACCTGACAGCTTGGTATCTCTCGGGCTGACATCTCATGATACCCTTTTATCTCAGCCTGTTCGTTCCATTCTGGATGCCTCCAGGAAACCTACCACTCTGCAATGTTACCATCAGAAGTGGACGAGATTTTCCTCCTGGTGTCTTCTTCATCATCTTGATCCCACTTCCCTGGCAGTGGAGACGTTGTTGGACTATTTGCTCTCTTTGTCTGACTCTGGCCTTAAGTCCTCTTCCATCAGAGTCCACCTCAGTGCCATTGCAGCTTTTCATGAGCCAGTCCATGGAAAACTTCTCTCAGCTCATCCCCTGGTGTCCAGGTTCATGCGTGGGCTTTTCAATGTGAAACCACCTCTTAAAGCCCCTCCTATTATCTGGGATCTCAATGTGGTTCTTTCTGCCTTAATGAAGCCTCCATTTGAACCTTTGGCTACTTCTCCTTTCAAGTTTCTCACTTGGAAAGTGCTTTTCCTTATTGCTCTTACCTCTGCCAGGAGGGTCAGTGAGCTTCATGCACTGGTCGCAGATCCACCCTTTACGGTTTTTCACCATGACAAGGTGGTTCTGCGTACACATCCAAAGTTTCTCCCTAAGGTTGTCTCTGAATTCCATCTCAACCAATCCATTGTTCTACCTGTTTTCTTTCCAAAACCTCATTCTCATTCTGGGGAACAAGCTCTACATATTTTGGATTGTAAAAGGGCTCTGGCTTACTATCTAGAGCGTACGAAACCCCACAGATCAGTTCCTCAACTTTTTCTGTCCTTTGATCCAAATAAATTGGGACGTCCCGTTTCTAAACGTACGTTGTCTAATTGGCTGGCAGCGTGCATTTCATTCTGTTATGCTCAGACCGGACTGACACTGGAAGGTTCTGTCACGGCCCATAGAGTCAGAGCAATGGCAGCATCTGTAGCTTTCCTCCGTTCCACTCCTATTGAGGAAATCTGCAAGGCTGCTACTTGGTCCTCAGTTCACACTTTTACATCTCATTATTGTCTGGATGCTTTCTCTAGACGGGATGGACACTTCGGCCAATCTGTTTTGCAAAATTTGTTTTCCTAATGGCCAACCTTCCCTCCATCCCTCTTTTTGTTAGCTTGGAGGTCACCCATCAGTCAAGAATATGCTGCCTGCTTGTCCTGGGATAAAGCACAGTTACTTACCGTAACAGGTGTTATCCAGGGACAGCAGGCAGATATTCTTGCGTCCCACCCACCTCCCCGGGTTGGCTTCTTAGCTGGCTTATACTAACTGAGGGACCGCGCGCCTCTGTCGGGCGGGAAGGCACTCGCGCGTGCGCGGTGCGGCCGAGCTAGAACTTTCTAAAGTTCTTAGAGTGCAATCACTCTAAAATTGTCCGTACCGGGGCTCCGTCGGTGCCGTCACCCATCAGTCAAGAATATCTGCCTGCTGTCCCTGGATAACACCTGTTACGGTAAGTAACTGTGCTTTTTGGATCCCTGTCTCCCCCTTTCTTTCTTTCTGGCTCCCTGTCTCCCCCCCTTTCTTTCTTTCTCCCTGCCCTCCCCCATGCCACCGCCATTGAGAAACATACTGCTGCCACCACCGCTGGGGAAAGGCTGCCACTCATTAAGAGCTGCTGAATACTGGCAGATGGCCAGCTCAGTGGCATTTAACTGGGCATGAGTCTCTCCTACCTAATTAAGGCCCCCTTATATCAAGCCACGTAAGGGTTAAAAAAAAAAAAATTCCTTCTCGTCCCTTTTATCCTTTTCTGCATCTGTCTAGATTAAATTCTTACTACTCAATTCTCAATTTACCTTTTCACTCTGTCTACCTACATCTTGCTACCTTTTTCCTTCACCCTCTCCAGTATTTCACTAAGTATCCTCTTCCCCACATCCAGCATGTGCCCTTTTTTATTTATCCCCTTCTTCCATCATCAGCTTTCTTTCTCTACTCCTTCCATCCAACATCTTCTCCTCTCTCTCTCTCAACTTCCATTCAGTATCTGCTCCCCTCGTTCTCTCCTCCCCACTTCCATCCAGCATCGGCTTTCTTCTCTCTCCCATCCCCACTTCCATCCAGAATAGGTTCCACCTCTCCTCTCCCCACTAACTTCCAATGTCTGCCCTTTCCCTCTCTTCAGTTAGCATCTGCCCCTTCTCTCTCCCTTCATCCCACTTCCATCAGCATCTGCCCCTTTCTTTCCTTCCAACCCAATTCCATCCAGATACTTCCCCCTTCTGTCTCTCCCTTTCCCTGCACACCATCAGCATCTGCCCCCTTTCTCTCTCTCCACCACTCTTTCATACTAGTATCCTGCTCCCTTCTCTCTCCCTCCACCCCAATGCCATCCAATATCTTATCCCCTCATCTCCTCACTGCTGCTACATGCTTCTCAAACTAGCAGTACAGCTGTAAACTTAAATTGCGGGACCTTGCTGCACCTCCCTGCGGTTGCCATTAAGGAAGTGACATCAGAGGAGGTGGACTGGTAGCCGCAGGGAGGTGCAGGAAGATCTGGCAATGACTGAATTTAATAATAATAATAATAACAACTTTATTTTTCTATACCGCCAATACCCAAAAAGTTCTAGGCGGTTCACAGAATAAAGAGGACTGGACATTCCAGTGATGATACAAAGTTTACTACCACTGCTGATGGTTCAGGAAAGCAGCAAAGGCAGGGTAGGACGGCAGGTTATGGACCTGGTGTGCTGGCTGTGCACCACCTTAGATCTTGCACCCTGGGGTGGACTGCCCCCCTTGGTACACCACTACTCACAGCATACCTTGAAGAAAGCCAGAGCATGATGGCTGAAATGTCATTTTCTACCTGACAAGACACAGTGAGACCCAGAAATCTGCAATAAACTTGAATATTATACCTATATGAAAGGATTATACTGTATCCAGTACTCCACTGTGAATTTGCGGTTCAGAATTCACAGACTGAGTCATTGGTGGTTTTTTCCATCTGCCTCTTCCGTGACCTGGGACCCCACCGTGTGCATCCTTCGGTCTCCGATACGCTCTACCTGATCAGCGATCCTGGCCCGGGTCAGAGCCGCCGCCGCCGCCCCTGCAGCCCTCTCCTGCCTCCAATCCCCACTCCTAAACCGTGATTTTTTGAAGTTCATGGGTGCTCCTGTTACGCAACCCCCACGAATTTTGGGGGTATTCTGTATAAGTATGTCATTTAAAAAATGATCTTCAGTACATGTATAATCATCTTTTTCATAAGCATACTATTTCTGTCGTTGCTCAAAATACCCTCCTGTACACCCTCACTCTGCAGCATAATTTTTAGCCAGCCTTTATACATGATTTTTAACACAAGCATATTATGGTATTATACAGCATACTCATATTTTTGCTTCAGCTCACACTATTACTCTTAGAACAATCGCTTATCTTCACTGTTTATTCCACGATTTCTGCTGCTGCTTATTCCTTAGCACAGTTTCACAATGTTGTGTTATTGTGTTGTTTCCAATAACTTTTTTTAATGACGCTATAGAAATATACAATCTTTTCATGTAGTAGAAATAACCTTCTAGTCGTTGCTCACTATAACCTCTACAATTCCCCTCCAAGCAGTACTGTTTCCCCACACTTGTATTTTTCACTCTTGCTGTTCTTTAAGTGAGGACGCTCAATGTGTATATATTTTAGCTATTTTTTTTCAATAACATTTTCACATTTTTAGTGTGCAAAGCAGAGTCTTCGGATTTGTGAGCAGCTAGCCTCCTTTTATTCATTTTTAATGTTTACTTTTAGAGCTCTGGTCATTTCTCAGAGTACCCCCTTGGCTACCCCTTTCAGGAAACCAGTACTGGCTTCAGAGACACGCATGCGTCGGTTTGCTTTTGAACGAGTTCGCTTGGTGAGTGCCTTAGATACCTTAATATATATATTTTTTAAGTTTATGAAAGGATGTTTTCTAAGTTTTAGAAATGAGGTGTATTTTCTTTCTCATGCCATCCTTGCCATTTTCATCCCAAGTTAAAAAAAATAAGGTGTCTTCCTTTCACATACTATCGCTGCCATTCTCAGTTGGAATGTGTTCTAAGGTTAAAAAGATGAGGTCTGTTTTTTTCTTTCTTTCTTTTTAATACCATCCTTGTTCTCTGAGTTTAGGAACTGAATGGGCCCTTCTAAAAAGTGGCCTATGCTATTAGCTCAGTTTCATGTGCGCTGAGGCCACTTTTAGCCAGGCTGTAAAATGACAGCATTTCTTATTTTTCTTATTGATGGCCATGTGCTACTTTCCCTATTATTGCATAAGTTCTTACCACTACTAATCTGTCAGTGTGGTGATTTACCTGCACTAACCTGGGCACACCTGCTTTCTACTTGCAAACATATCCCCCTCCTGTGCTTAAAAATAAAATCCAATTTTCAGCACATGTTGTACAGTACCCACCATGCCTGAGCTCCTTGACCCCCTCCCTACTTATTTTCTATGTATGTTTGATTAGATTGTAAGCTTTTCTGAGCAGGAACTCTTGAATGTTTTAATGTACAGTGCTGTACACATCTAGCAATGCTATAGAAATGATAAGTAGTAGTAGTTATAGTGATTCCACAACTACCTTGGGACACTTTTGTGCATTCCACGCAGTGGCTAGTAAGGGGCAGGGGGCAGTCTACCCCAGGTGCCATCTTGGTGAGGGCGCAAGCACTCATCCTCCTCTCTGCCCCTCCCCCTGCCGTGAGTGCGTGCTGCTTCCCTTTCCCTCAAACCCCCCTCCCCCCAACATATCTCTGTAATGTTCCTGGTGTGAGCAGCAACCTCCAAACTGCTGTTACGCCAGCTCTTCCTCTGTTGTCACTTCCTGGACCCAAGCCTAGGAAGTGATATCAAAAGAAGAGGCACGATGGCAGGTTGGGGGTTGCTGCTCACGTCAGGAATGTTACAGAGGTACGTGGGAAAGGAAGCGGCGTGTGTGGCAGGAGGGGGCGGGGAAGAAGCATGTGGAGGAGGGGGTGGGAGAGGGGCATCATTACCCCCCCCCCCCCGGGGGGGTCACATGATGCAGCCTACCTAGGAGGACGTTTGTGTGGAGAGCTCCTGCCCCGTCCCCTCTCAAATTGGCATTTTTACCTGCTTTCCGGCTTTCCTCTGAGGCTTCTTCGGGTGGCTTGCAGAGCATAAGCTGCCGCTTCCCTCTGGGTGCATCGGAGATATTTGCATACCGGGCATGCCTATAAAATCGGCACGGGGGACCCGGGAAAAATCTTTGTCTACCCCCTCCAAGATGGCGGCGGACCAGGCCACTTTCACAATTCCGGCCGGAGTTTGGATAACTGACATCACAAAGTCAGTTTCGGCTGCTCTGGCGGATCGATTGAATAAAATCCAATCGGCGGTGGAGGAAATGAACGAAAAATTCGACTCCCATACTCGGCGCCTGAACGAAGTGGAGCAGCGTGTGTCCGACCAGGAAGACACGTGCGTGAGCATGGCGGCGCAGGTGTCAGCACTACAACGGCAAACCCAGGAGCTGGCTGCACAATTAGACGACCAGGAAAACCGCAGCACAAGGAACAACTTGAGGTTGGTCGGGGTCCCAGAATCTGTCACTGAGGCGGCGCTGTATGAAATCTTCAGCAAATGTCTGCCTTCTGCCCTGGGAATGGAAGGGGCTGCCTCACAATTTGCCTGTGAACGGGCTCACCGCGTTGGAGCGCAGGTTACTGGAGCCGAGAGACCGTGTGTGGCTATTGCCCGCTACGCAAATTGGCGCGAGAAAGATTCGCTGCTCTGAGCGTTCCGAAAGGTAGGGGCCCTGGAATATGAGGGATCCAAAGTGCTAGCCTTCAATGACTACTCTATCCGGGTGGCAGCTTTGAAGAAGGCCATGTCGCCCTGCTGCACTGATCTACATAACAGGGGGATCAAATTTGCTTTGGTGTTTCCAGCCTGCCTGCAAGTCTGGCATGAAGGTCAGACCCACTCCCTGACAACGGTAGAGGAGGCTCGGGCTTTCCTGGCTAAGCTACCTGCTTGACATGGTATTCCTGCCCGTTCCAGTACTGTTCTTCTGGGGCTGTTGGATTGCCTGGCGATAACTGACCTGGGACTCATACCGCTGGGTCTGGGATAACTTTTCCAGATTGACAGTACTGGACATACTGGATTTCTTGCTCACTTATTTGGACAGCGGTGAAAGGGGGGGGGGGGGCTTTGGTGCCCCTGATTATTGCCCTTCTTCTAATTCTCTCTCTGAGTCCTTTAACAACTGGGGACAGTAAGGGCACCTCTTACCTTTGGCCCTGCATTGCGACCTGTCCCACCCGCTGAGGTTTATTACTCCTGGAACTAGTTGAACCCTTTATACTTGTCATTAGCCCAGACAAATTTGCTTGTTTCATTTACCTGTTTGAATCTGTTGCATTTTGGTGTTGGGGGGGACACAGTTGAGGGGGTCGGGGGGGCCTCCGGGTAGGCTGGGGATCTGTTTCTGGGAGTGCATGTTGGGGGGATGGGCATGCTGAAGGGGGAGGGGGGTGGTGGGAGGGGGGTAATGTTGGGGGGAGTGAATGGGGTATGTATGTGGGGGTGGGGGTGTGCTTGGCTGGTGTGTGTGTGCTTGGGAGGGGGGAGAGTAGTGGATTGCTGGATTCTGTGGGTACTTTCTCCAATGGGGGCTGGGCCTAGCTGGGGGGTCTGGTCTCTTTTTTCATTTTCTATGTCTACCTTACGGCACTATCGGTGGCTCTGTAGGCTACATAGCTATGGTTAATTTGACAGTGGTGACTCTTAATGTTGATGGTATCCACTCTCCTATTAAACGAAAGAAAATCCTTACGTGACTTCGGCAGCGTCAGGTGGATATTGCTTTCCTTCAAGAAACTCACCTTACGAGTGCTGAACATGAGAAGCTGCGCAGGGAATGGCTTGGGGATGTGAGGTATTCAGCCTATAATGGCCGTCAGAGAGGGGTGGCTGTCCTGGTTCATAAAAACCTGCCGTTACACATTCACAAGACAATTCAGGATAAACATGGCAGATATATAGTGGTCGCTGGGGACCTTTAGGGTTTTCAGTTTCTTTTTTGCAATCTGTACGCCCCGAATGTTTATGACCATAGTTTTTACTCTGGGCTGCTGGGTATCCTGGCACAATTCCCTTCTTACCAACTGATTGTGGGAGGTGATTTTAATGTCACAGCTGATCCTGGGGTTGATTGTTCTCCTGCCAGGCCGAGGCCTTGAAATCACGAGCAGCGAGGTGTGAATTTCTTATGTAATCAGTTGGTGGTGGTGGATACTTGGAGAGCCCTCCACCCTTTTGATCAGGAATTTACGTTTTACTCTCATCCCCATTCTATGTATTCTAGACTTGATCATGTTCTGGTATCCCAAGCCCTCTTTCACCGCGTGGACAGAACTTCTATTGAGGATACTGTCTTGTCGGACCATTCCGCAGTCCTGGTGGCCATAGAGGTCACGGAGCGTAGGGGCGATAAATCTTGGAGATTCCCGGCTTCTCTTTACAGCGACCAGAAGTTTCGAGAATATCTGAGAGACAGGTGGGTGGACTATGACTTGTATAATAATACCTCTGATGTAGATCCGGTGGTGTTTTGGGAGGCCTCGAAGGCTGTGCTAAGGGGTCATATTACCCAATATGTGGCTGTGCGGTGGAAACAACAGGAGGAGAAATTTCTTGCACTGACGGGGCAATTGGCCGAGCTCCGCAAGCGTCACCGTGCGACACTACAGGGACCGGACGGTCAGCAGATCCGTTCTTTGCGCTCTCAAATTAATGAGATACTGGATGCTAGGGCTCGACAGGATATTTATTATCAAAAATTTCACCTTTATCGATGGGGAGGAAAGGCGGGCAAACTCTTAGCGAATTTGGTCAGGCCTTACCGGAAGAAGCAACTTATCCGTGTGGTTAAGAATTTGAGGGGAGAGACCCTCACTCAAGACTCTCAAATCCGAGCGCAGTTCGTTGACTTTTATAGTGCACTGTATGCGAGAAGGGACTTCACGATAGAAGAACGGGATCGCTTCTTTCAGGATTTGCCCATTCCGCGGTTGTCCGAGGCTCAGACGGAGCAGCTGAACGCTCCCATCTCGCCGGAGGAAATCCGGATGGGGATTAAAAAATTAAAACTTTCTAAATCGCCTGGTCCCGATGGTTTTGGTCCGGAATATTACAAACTTTTGCCTGATTTGCTTGTACAGCCTTTGGGTGCTTACTTCAACTTCCTTTCCACTACATCGGCGGGCGTTTCACACAATCTTGCCCATATTTCTCTGCTCCCGAAGCCGGGAAAGGATCCCTCGCAGGTTGGCTCATATAGGCCAATCTCCTTATTGAATCAAGATGTTAAGCTGTTGGCGTCTATCATGGCGACTCGGCTCAATGTGTTTCTCCCTCAGCTCGTTGAGGCTGATCAGGTGGGATTTGTTTCTCAGCGTTATGCATCGATGAATCTTTGGAAGGCATTGACGGCGATCCATGAGCATAGGGGGAGAGGGGGTACATTCGCGATTGTCGGGCTCGATATGGAAAATGCTTTTGACAGCATTTCTTGGCAGTACCTTTTTTGGGTGTTGCAGGAGTATGGCGTAGGTGGGACTTTCCTTGCCTGGATTCGGGGGCTCTATACGGAGCCGCGGGCTCGGCTTATTATTAATGGCAGCCTCTCACAGTCCTTTCCACTCTGCCGGGGCACTCGCCAGGGCTGTCCCCTCTCTCCCCTACTGTTTGTCTTAGCTATAGAACCGCTAGCTATTAAGATTCGTACCAGCCATGCCTTGCGGGGCATCCGCATAGGTAGGTCGGAGTGCCGTATTATCTTATTTGCGGATGACATTTTGCTATTCCTGGACTAGGCCCCCATTCATTTGCCGGTGGCGTTGCAGATTGTATCGGCGTTTGATGTTCTTTCCGGTCTCCGGGTGAACTGCACGAAATCGGAATTATTACCTCTATCGGGGCTTGGGTGGGAACCTTGGCACTCTGGCTTGCAGATCCCTCCGGTGACAGCTCCTATGAGATATTTGGGTATCTACCTGCACCCGGACCCTGGGGTGATGTACCAGAGTAATATCTTGGCTGTACTTGATAAGATTCAGGCTCTGTGTCACACGTGGCGAGATCTTCCGCTATCCCTCTTGGGGAGAGCGGCGCTCATCAAAATGATCTTATTGCCTAAGCTACTGTATCCTCTCCAAACGGTGCCCTTTTGGATTCTACAGCGTGATGTCCGAAGGCTTCGCTCTCTTTTTTCTGTATTTCTTTGGCGTGGACGTACTGCACGTATTGCCTATGTTAAGTTGACCCTTTTTAAGCTTGAGGGAGGGCTCGGACTTCCAGATATCCGTGCCTATAACGTGGCGGCTTTAACGCGCTTTATTCATGAGGGAGTGACGGGATCGGCCAGATTTTCTCCGCAGGGGTGGCTGGAAGGTTGGAGTGCACCTTACACTTTCTTGAACCTTCTGCATTCCCCGGGGGGATTGAGGGGTGACTTGGCTTCTAAAATTCGGTTCTTGCGCCCTCTCCTCCAGGCTTGGCGGTGGTGGCGTCAGGCGCAGACGAGATCTTTCCGTGCATCGCCATTTCTGCAACTGCAGGGTAATCCGGACTTTTTACCGGGGGCAAGGGGATCCCCCTTTGCCGATTGGGCGGTTTGGGGGGCCCTGACGCTCGCACATCTGATGGATGTGGATACGGGGGTATTTGATTCTTTTGCCCAACTTCAGGACAGGTGGAATGTACCCAAAACTCACTTCTTTGCTTACTTACAGGTCCGCCATTACTTTCAGAGTCTTTGCTCGCATTATGGTGCGGAGTGGTTTTGTGGACACCTTGATGTGTACTTATTACGTATTCCGTCTGCCCTGAGCTCTGTCGCGCTCTGGTATCGGGTGATGCGCTCGTCTGCGTCTCAGGGGCATCTGACTTTGTTATGCGATGCTTGGAATAGGGACTTGGCCTCCAACTACACCCCTGATTCTTTCTTGATGCTGTTTCACACCCTTCATGCTTTCGTGAAATCTGCGGCCTGGCAGGAGACCCAATTCAAAATCCTTCATAGAGCTTACATTACTTCAGCCCGGGGTGCTCAGATGGGTCTATGGGAGGAATCTACGTGTCTTAAGTGCAGTGGGGCTCTAGGGACATTCCTCCATTCTTTTCTGGAATGCCCTGAGCTTTCTTTATGGAACTCTTCCATTGCGCAGCTTCGGCTGGTCCTCCAACGCACTATCGATTGGGATTATAAGACTTTGTTGCTCGGTAATCAGACTCTGTTGGAGGAGCAGGGCCTCACGGTTCCTCAGAGGCACTTTATCTACCTGACTTTGCTGACCGTTAAACGTTTGATCTTGCAATATTGGACTCAGCCAGGGGCTATACCCCTGGACTGTTGGATACATCAAATGCATGAGTTAGCCCACTTTGAGCTTGGTTATTACAAGCACTCTAACAACCCTGAGGTACTGACCTACCTGGCCTTATGGCGGGTTTATTTACATCTGCCTGTAGTTTCCAGCATGGGGAGTTCAGGGGGGGTGGTCTGGCTGATGGGGGTATGGAAGTAGAGTATGTTTGTGTGTGAGATTGGTATGCCTGTTGTCACATTCCTATCCCTAAAGCTCGGCTTGTGCCAGACGTGCCCTTAGCTAGTCCTGGCCAAGCCATACAAAGAGCCAACCACGGGGATAGGGTTGTGACCAGGAATAGGGAAAAACCTGCATTTCCCTTTAATTCTGAGATAGCTGATCTCCAGGGAGTAGAAGCCTTTGGGGATAACAGCCTGGAACAGCCTTTGAGGAATTCTACTCCCACTGCTAATTCCCAGCTGCAGGAGATAATTAAAAATCCTAAGAGAGCTAGGCAGAAGGTGCAGGCAGCCCCTCCTCCTCAGAGTACAGGAGCTTTTTGCATTCAGGAAGGATAGGCCAGACACACTGGGATGGGAAGCTTCGGGTAGAGAGGCACTGGAGGACCTCAAGAAAACCTTATGCACAAACCCGGTGCTTAGGTCCATTGATTTATCCAAACCCCTGATCCTTCAAACTGATGCCTCAGGCACAGGTCTAGGGGCCATACTGAGTCAGGAAGTTCAGGGGGTGAACACCCGGTATTATATTTAAGCCGCAAGCTTCATCCCAATGAGAGGAATTACGCGACCGTGGAGCTGGAATGTCTGGCTGCTAAATGGTCGATGCAGAACCTGGAACATTATTTACAGGAGCGTGAGTTTACCCTGGTAACTGATCACGCAGCGCTGAAGTGGTTAAATACGATGCGGAATAATAACTCCCGTCTCACCCGTTGGTATTTGGCCCTTCAGACATTTCGGTTCAGGGTACTGCATCGGCCAGGGCGATTGAGCGTGAATGTGGATAGCCTGTCTAGGATGCAGGAAAGTACAGAGTCAGGTTTGAGATCTCAGGGCGGTCATCCCTTAAAGGTGAGGGTATGTCACAATCCTATCCCTAAAGCTCGGCTTGTGCCAGACGTGCCCTTAGCTAGTCCTGGCCCAGCCATACAAAGAGACAACCACGGGGATAGGGTTGTGACCAGGAATAGGGAAAAACCTGCATTTCCCTTTAATTCTGAGATAGCTGATCTCCAGGGAGTAGAAGCCTTTGGGGATAACAGCCTGGAACAGCCTCTGAGGAATTCTACTCCCACTGCTAATTCCCAGCTGCAGGACATAATTAAAAATCCTAAGAGAGCTAGGCAGAAGGTGCAGGCAGCCCCTCCTCCTCAGAGAACAGGGCGTGTTCGCCTCAACATATTAGAGGCTGCTCTGAGGAAGAGACAGGCAGTTTACCCTGGGCCAGCCCAGGAAGGGGTCTCACAAGATTGCTCTCCTGAGTCTCAGGACATAGAGATGGTGGATACAGCCACTAGCCCTGTTGCCAGTACTACCAGAACTAATGGACTGCCAAGAGCATACCAGCTTGCCTGAAGATATTCCCATGGAGGAGAGTTAAGTGGCAGGTATGGGTAGTTTGTTATATGCCTAAGTTAAATTCCATTTTTGTCTGCTGCTCAGTGAATGTGTTTCTCTTGAGAGAGGAGTGAGACTTGTGCTGCACTGCTGGGTTAATGCAGGAAAGAAAGAAAAAAAAAAAAACACGTTTTTTTTTGTGTTCTGAACTTAATGGTTCTGCTCTAGTTAAGTTCACATTTTTGAGTTCTTACAAAGTGTGGGACTGTGAGGGAGTAGTATGTGGGGAGAAACCACTTGACATCCTGGTTGGGATTGTGGGGCCATTTGTGGCATTCTGTGTAACAGAAAGTATATGGTGGTTTCAGCTACTCCCCTCCCCCGCCAACTCCTGTTAAGTTGGTTGGGGCCAGGCCTGCCTTATTCTGGGGCTTGGGCACAGCACTGCATGAAAGTGATACTAGCGTTATTAAGTAACTGCCTGGTGCTGAAGGCAGCTGTATTCAGAACTGTTTGTTTACCTACCTGGATTACCTGCAGGAAGGTGAGGGCTGAGACAGGATTTTTTTTTTGTCAGCTCTATTTTTGTTTTAGACTTATTTATTTTGTTGCGTGGAGAAAAGACTGACCTGAAGCCTCCCCTCCAGTGTATCACCACAATAAAGTGAGACTTAATGAACGTTGAATTGACTCTTTTGGAATCTTTATCCATATTGATATTGAACAGTGACCAGCAGGACTTCCTTCCTTTATGGGAAGCACGCCGGAGTAGCGCTGTCGTGAGCGTGGACCGGGGCCACACTGATTTACGGCACCGGCCGCGCTACACTATGCGGGTGCTTAGTCAGATTTTGGTATGGGGATTTTTCCTGAGGGGTTTGCTTGTTTGTTATGTGTATGAAAACACAAAATTTTGGTGGGGTTGACCTGAGGGCCATAACATTTCTGCTTTGGACTATGCGCAGCAGTTTTACTGGTTGTGCTCTGCGCTTCTATTTTGTTTATTGTATTGTATTTTCGATGATCATTGTTTTATTTTCTTCTCTTGTTGTATTCTTGGTCTCTCTTGTTGACTCATCAATAAACATATTATCCCAGGACAAGCAGACATATATTCTCACATGTGGGTGACGTCATCTACGGAGCCCCGATGCGGAAGCATTTTCAAGCAAACTTGATTGAAGATTTAAGTTTGCTCTGCTGCTCCACGCATGCGTGCCTTCCTGCTCCACTAGGGGGTGCATCCCCTCGTGGTCTCCAGTTCAAAATTTTCCGCTGAGCCTAGAAGTCGTGTTTTTCAGGCTCTGCCCCAACTGCCTTTCAGCACCGTAATTTTTTCTTGTTTTTTCACGATTAAGTCGCTGTGCGCGAATTCTTTACCTTTTAACTTGATTCCTGCTTCCGGGTCCCCGTGGCCGCGTGGCTAATCGAGCCGCGGCTACTTTCGATTTAATGTCCCGGCCTTTGACCGGCTTTAAAAAGTGCACCCGGTGTGAGCGGCTACTTTCCCTCACAGATCCGCATCGCCGGTGCATTCTCTGCCTGGGGGCGGCTCATCCAACCGACTCCTGCCCCCAGTGTGCTACTTTCCAGAACCGGGCCCTCCGTCGAAGAAAAGCCCGCATGGCGGATCTCTTCACCCCGGACCAACCCTCCACCTCGGCCTCGAGGTCGGCCACGGCCTCGGCCCCGGCCTTGACCTCGGCCCCGGATACCTCAGCATCGCCTCGAGACTCGACTCCGAAGTCCTCGGGACAACAGAAAGCCTCGGCCCCGGGTAAGTCCCCTCTTCCCTCTTCAGGTTCCGTAACATCGAAGAAGCCAGCCTCGGGGACAACGTCGACGCAGGGCGCAAGCCCCATGCTTACAGCCCCGGCTAAGCCCTCCAAGCCTTCGGGCCGTGCCTCCACCACACGGGAATACTCTGATACGAGGTCGCCCCCGGTGGAGTGCACCGAGGCAGTGGACATGCCTTCGATGCTGTCCGTGCCCGTCTTCCAGGACCTACTCCGAGCGATGATCACGTCGGAGCTGTCCGCTGCAATGGCCCAGTTTCAATCGGCCTCGACCTCGACCCCGAATGTGCCAGACCAGCCTGAGCCTCGCATCGAGCAACCTCGAGGAAAGGTGCGCAATCCTCGCCGCATCCCATCCTCCTCGGACTCCTCGCCAAGGCGCCCGAGACGTTCTCCCTCCGCAGACCGCCGAGGGGCAAAACGTCGGGCTAAAACGACAGAAACCTCGAACCGCTGTACCTCCAAGAAGGCCCGAGGTTCACCAACTCTACGAGGCCGTTCTCCCACACCTCGTACGGGACCACTAAGGGTGGCTGAGTTATCACTCTCCAACCCGCGCATCCTCCAAACCCCCCCTCGGACCGGAACCCCGACCCAAGGTCGCAGGTATTCTCCGAGGGAGTCCTGATCGAGGTCACCGATTCGACATCGATCGGTACCCCGAACCCCGGCATCGTCTCCGAGGGGCTCCTCGAGACACCGAAGATCCACAACCCCGGAACACTCTCACAGTGCTTCCCCGGCCTCGGAGCATGGATCGGAGCAGGAACCTCGATATTCGAGGGAAGCCTCCCCATCCTTCTCCACCCGACGAAGGTCTCGTTCACCGACCCCGCACGGGGCCCCGGGAACATCTCGCCCATCCTTCACTCGCTTTGTCCAGGACATGGGCCACGCCTTGGACTTAGACCTCCAGTCCGACTCCAGATACTCTAAGGAGTACCTGGCGGAGCTGGATATGCCATCACTGCCCAGAGAGTCCCTTCGCTTACCACCTAACCCGGTACTCCAACAGGCCTTCTTCAGGAACCTGGAGACCCCCTACATGGTCACGGCCGTACCCTCCAAAATGGAGGCCAAGTACCGCACAGTACCCTACCCGGGATTCGAACAACCACAGCTCTCCCACCAATCGCTGCTAGCAGAATCCTCCCTGAAAAAGGCTCACCCATCCCGGGTCTCAGCAGCGGTCCCCCCAGGCCGAGAAGGCCGAACCTTGGACAAATTCGGCAGGAGACTATATCAAAACGCAATGATGGCCTCTAGGGTGCAAAGCTACACTTTCACCTTCACATCCTACCTCAAACACCTCATTGGACTATTGAGAGCCTTTGAGACTGACCTACCGGCCTCCCGGCAAGGAACGTTCGGCCTGCTTTTGGAGTCCCTCTCCAACCTGCGCCTTCATCTATTCCACGCGGCCTACGATGGCTTCGAACTCTCCTCCAGAGAGGCAGCCTTTGCTATCGCCATGCGCCGACTGGCTTGGCTGCGCCTGGTCGACATGGACCCCAACTTACAGGACCGGTTGGCAAACCTCCCCTGCGTGGAAAAAGAACTGTTCGATGACACTATCGAGGCGGCTACAAAACGCCTCTCCGAACATGAACGCTCGTTTGCCTCCCTTGTCCGACAAAAGCCCAAACCGCCCACGTCCAGGCCATATAGGGCCCCTCCGCGCCGCTACCCACAAAAGTCCACCCCTGTCTTCTTGCGGCCCCCACCCAGGCGCCCGCAAGCCCACCACTGGGCCATGCCCAAATCCCAACCGCCTGTGACCACCAAACCATCCCCGTCCTTTTGACGGGACACGCGGAAGGGGGCGGGCCCCCTCCGCCATAGCCACAGGCCTCCTTCCCATCGGGGGTCGGCTCAAAGCCTTTTACCCTCGCTGGGAACAAGCCACGTCGGACGCATGGGTCCTTGGCGTGATCTCATCAGGGTACTCTATCAACTTTCGGGCCATTCCTCCGGACAACCCCCCAAGGAATTGCCCTCCCAACCGGACTCAGCTACCCCTACTCCTCTCCGAAGCTCGAGACCTGCTTCGCCTGAGAGCAGTGGAGGAGGTTCCCCCCGACCAACGGGGGAAGGGCTTCTACTCCCGTTACTTCCTGGTACCGAAAAAAACGTGAGACCTACGTCCAATACTAGACTTGAGACGCCTCAACAAATTTCTGGTACGGGAAAAATTTCGGATGCTCTCCCTACCGACACTCTACCCCCTGATCGACAAGGGCGACTGGCTCTGCTCCCTCGATCTCAAGGATGCGTACACACATGTCCCAGTGCACCCCGCTCACCGCAAGTTCTTGCGTTTTCAGGTAGGGGACTGGCACCTACAATACCGAGTCCTCCCCTTCGGCCTTGCATCATCACCGCGGGTCTTCACCAAGTGCCTCGTGGTGGTCGCAGCAACCTTATGCTCCCAGGGCCTCCAGGTATTCCCCTACCTGGACGACTGGCTAATCAAAGCCCCGTCCAGGGAAGGGGTTATCTCAGCGACCCAACAGACTATTACCTACCTACAAAGTCTGGGGTTCGAAATAAACTTCCCAAAATCCCAACTACGCCCCTCGCAGTCCCTACAGTTCATCGGGGCCACGCTGGACACGGTTCGCCTCCGTTCCTTCCTCCCCCCTCCGCGCCTAGAGGCGTTAGTAAGTCTGAGTCGAAGGATCTCCCTGCTGACCTCGGTATCAGCTCAACAGATGATGACTCTCCTGGGCCACATGGCCTCCACCGTCCATGTCACACCCTTCGCCCGCCTCCATCTGAGAATCCCTCAATGGACCCTGGCATCTCAATGGCGTCAAGACCGGGACCCGATCGACCGTCCCGTGACAGTAACTCCTTCATTGCAACGATCGCTCCGCTGGTGGGCCGACTCTTCAAATCTTTCCAAAGGTTTGCTTTTCCTCATCCCACCCCACAGCAAGGTACTCACCACGGACTCGTCGGAGTACGCTTGGGGAGCCCATCTGGACGGCCTACGCACCCAAGGGATGTGGTCAGCACAAGACCGTCGCTGCCACATCAACGTACTAGAGCTTCGGGCCATCTATCTCGCAGCTGTAGCTTTCCAACATCTGCTCCACGACCGAGTGGTTCTCATCCGAACCGACAACCAGGTAGCGATGTACTACGTAAACAAACAGGGGGGGACAGGGTCTTGGTCCCTTTGTCGGGAAGCCCTGCGCCTCTGGAAATGGGCAATCTCCAACAACACCTTCCTTCGAGCGGTGTACATACAAGGAGAACAAAACTGTCTGGCGGACAGACTCAGCCACCTCCTCCAGCCACACGAGTGGTCACTACACTCTCAGACCCTACGATGGGTGTTCGAAAGGTGGGGGATGCCTCAAATAGATCTGTTCGCATCCCCTCACAACCACAAGCTGCCTCTCTTCTGCTCCCGGATACACACCCCGGACCGGCTCGAGGCCGACGCCTTCCTCCTCGACTGGGAAGGAAGGTTCCTGTACGCGTTCCCGCCGTTCCCTCTGATACTGCGGACGCTTGTCCACCTGAAAACAGTACAAGCCACCCTGATCCTGATTGCCCCTCGCTGGCCACGCCAGCCGTGGTTTTCCCTTCTACTTCAACTCAGTGTCAGAGATCCACTGCCTCTGCCTCTGTTTCCCTCTCTACTATCACAGGGTCAGGGTTCACTGTTACATCCCAATCTTCAATCTCTTCATCTGAATGCTTGGTTTCTCTCCCCCTGACTGCTCTCCCCGTGTCTCAATCAGTCAAGGAGATATTGGAGGCCTCTAGAAAAACCTCGACGAGAACCTGCTACTCCCAAAAGTGGACCAGATTCTCAACCTGGTGCTCCGCCCACAGCCAGGACCCGGTGTCGGTCCCCGTCCCTCTGGTCCTTGACTATTTACTTCAATTATCTCATTCCGGCCTAAAGACCAACTCCATTCGAGTACACCTCAGTGCGATTGCGACCTTTCATCAGCCCCTGGAAGGGAAAGCCCTCTCGCTCCATCCCTTAGTCTCTCGCTTCATGAAGGGTCTGCTGAACGTCCACCCCCCTCTCAAACCCCCCCCGGTGGTTTGGGACCTTAACGTGGTTCTGGCTCAACTAATGAAACCTCCATTCGAGCCCCTAGACAAATGCCATCCAAAATTCCTCACTTGGAAGGTAATTTTCCTACTCGCGCTCACGTCCGCCCGGCGGGTTAGTGAGCTACAAGCTCTGGTAGCGGACCCACCCTTCACGGTATTCCACCACGACAAGGTGGTACTCCGCACCCATCCAAAGTTCTTACCTAAAGTAGTGTCTGATTTCCATCTCAATCAGTCCATTGTCTTACCTGTGTTTTTCCCCAAGCCCCACTCTCACCCCGGAGAAGTGGCGCTCCACACTCTTGACTGCAAGAGAGCGTTGGCCTTTTACCTCCAACGCACTCAGTCACACCGGAAAGTCCCACAACTGTTTTTGTCCTTCGACCCAAACTGGTTAGGTCACCCAGTTTCCAAACGCACCTTGTCCAACTGGTTGGCCGATTGCATCTCCTTTTGCTACGCTCAGGCTGGTCTCGCGCTGCATGGTCGAGTAACGGGACACAAAGTCCGAGCGATGGCAGCCTCCGTAGCGTTCCTCAGGTCCACACCTATCGAGGAAATCTGCAAGGCTGCCACATGGTCTTCGGTTCATACCTTCACCTCTACTACTGTCTGGACTCACTGTCCAGAAGCGATGGCCGGTTCGGCCAATCGGTACTGCAAAATCTATTTGCTTAAATTGCCAACTTCCCTCCATCCCTTTTCGGTTAGCTTGGAGGTCACCCACATGTGAGAATATCATGCCTGCTTGTCCTGGGATAAAGCACAGTTACTTACCATAACAGGTGTTATCCAGGGACAGCAGGCATATATTCTCACAACCCGCCCACCTCCCCGAAGTTGGCTTCTTGGCTAGTTAAGTGAACTGGAGACCACGAGGGGATGCACCCCCTAGTGGAGCAGGAAGGCACGCATGCGTGGAGCAGCAGAGCAAACTTAAATCTTCAATCAAGTTTGCTTGAAAATGCTTCCGCATCGGGGCTCCGTAGATGACGTCACCCACATGTGAGAATATATGCCTGCTGTCCCTGGATAACACCTGTTACGGTAAGTAACTGTGCTTTTTCAACCCCCCCCTCCCCCGGTGCCTCTCACCCTAACTACAACACTGATTCCACGATAGTGCCTTTTTAACCCGTGGTAAGCACATGTTAGTGTTTACTGCAGTTTAATAAAAGGACCCTGTAGTCTGTTCCTTGTCAGTTTTGTTATTAGGGACGTGATTAGGGTTACCAGATTTCCTCTTTAAAAAAAGGAGGACATGTGGTCCTTCCCTGTTCTGCCCCAGCCCTGCCCCACACGAACTTCAATTCTCCTTACCTGCGCTCTGGGCTGCATCTAGAGGGTCTCCACGCATGCATGTGATGTCACAGAGGCCCTCCAGCTGCAGCCTCAAGCTTGGGGCCTTTCATAATCCAGAGAAACTGCCGACAAATTTGTTCCTACTTGGGGCCATGATGTTCATTCCTACCAGAACAGCTGGCCTTGGTCACATGTGCAGAACACAGATAAATTCTATGCAAATATAGGACCACAAACTAAAAGTCCTAATATACCTAAACCAGACCTTGAAATGCCAGATTGTGTGCAGTCCAACACCAGGGAAATAATAAGAAATACATTTTTTCCTGAACAGAGCAAAATATAGACAACAGATGTAAATTCTGAAAACTGACACATTTCAATCACTAAATTGAAAATAAAATCAATTTTCCTACCTTTGTTGTCTGGTGTTTTTATTTTTCTACTCATCTTTTCCCAGTCTCTGGTTGTACTTCCTTTTATCTGTGCTCTTAACTCTGTTTCCAGGGCCTTCTTATCCATTTGCAGTTTTTCTCTCCTTCACTTTCTGCCCTACATCCATCTTTCAAAATAGATTGAAACACAAAAGACCCCCCCTCTCATTAATACTGGGTAAGTTTCTCAAATAATATCATCATATAACATTTAAAGGCTTTTAAATATTTAAATGTGCTCATAAGCTCTTCAGCAAGGCGCCACAGCAGCAGTACAATGTCGCTGGAAAGGTGCTTGAATTTTAATCGTAACACATTGCATGGAGCAAGGATTCTCGCTTCTACTGGAGTGGCAAATGTTATGGCTCTACAAAAGCTGTTTAACAGTAGACCACTTATCTGAAAAGGTCAGTTCACGGTTCCAACACAGTCTGTATTTCGCTACGCTACATCAGGAAGCCGGAAGGATAAGCTTTTTATTTTGATTTTATTTGCAGTGTGCAGTTTCTGAGTCCTTTGGTCTACACACTTGATGTTAAAAACAGACATCAAGTGTGTAGACCAAAGGACTCAGGCATTGCACACTTGCTGAAGAGCTTATGAGCACATTTAAATATTTAAAAGCCTTTAAATGTTATATGATGATATTATTTGAGAAACTTGCCCAGTATTGATGAGAGGGGGTCTTTTGTGTTTTGTTCTATTTTGAAAGTATTGCCCCCTCAAGTGGACTGTAATTTAAAATCCCCGGTCTGTTTGGATCAAACCTACAAACATCTTTGGCTATAACTTTTAACGTTCAACTTTCAACTTTCTTCTATTTCTCTGCTTCCTCCTCAAATCTATTTATTTTTTCTTGTCTTCCCTTCCCATCTATATTTCTTTCTTTCTTTTACCCTGCCCCATTTCTTTCTTTCTGGATCCCTGTCTCCCCCCTTTCTTTCTTTCTAGCTCCCTGTCTCCCCCCCTTTCTTTCTTTCTCCCTGCCCTCCCCCATGCCACCGCCATTGAGAAACATACTGCTGCCAACACCGCTGGGGAAAGGCTGCCACTGGCCATCGGAAACAGACCGGTGCCGAATTCGCCCTGCTTCTTTTCCCGCGGGCCGACCAACTCTGGCTGCCCGACGTCAATTCTAACGTCGGTGAGGACGTTCCGGGCCAGCCAGGCAGCGATTGGCTGGCCTAGAACGTCCTCTCCGACGTCAGAATTGACGTCGGACGGCTAGAGTTGGTCGGCTTGCGGGGAAGAGAAGCAGGGAGGGAGAACTCGGCGCCGGCTTCTTTTTGATGATGGCAATGGCAGCCTTTCCCCGGCGGCAGCCTAATCCCCGGTGAGTGGCCAGCTGTGCACCCCTTGGGCCATGCACCCGGGGCGGACCGCCCCCCTTGGTAAGCCAGTGCCGTTAGGGACTAACAGAAAGATTACCAAGGGTAAGAACCCATTAGGTTATACTAAATATGGGAAAAAATTTAAGTATAACATGTGAAAAATGTATTCTTTCAATCATTTCAAAGTACATTCCTTTCAGAAAATTTAAAGGATGCATGTGGTACTTCTTAGTTTTTAGTTTTAATTATATAAATGGCGCCTAGAGGTGTTTATCGTCTAGGTGGTGCTTGGCGTGGTATAGAATTGCGCTTAACTCCACTTATGCACTGTAGTGTTAAGCACCGATACATTAGGCCAGGGTTTTCCTGGCCTAATTTTCCAGTACCTAACAGAGGCGCTACTGGTGTTAAGTCATTCCATACCTATTCTCCACCCCTAACCATGCCCACTTTTCAGGTAGGCGCCTTTACTTAGGTTTACTTAGGTAAGTGCCATGCTGATTTCCACAAGCAACTTCAATTAAAGTTAAATTAATGTTTTTTAAATTGACTTTTAGTGGTATTTTCAATTAAAATACCAATTAAAGACAATTTTAAAAATTTGGAGTTGCACGCAGAATTCGACTTTGTGCCACTGACGTAGATGCTGTTTATAGAATCAGGCCCTGTATGCCATTAGGAAAGTTAAACTTTATCGAAAGTTTTATTATTACTACCGTATAACATTAGATGGCATAAGATGAAAAATATTACTGTTTAAAATCTTTTTTATTTGTAATACAATAGATATGCTTTTTTTTTCTTTTATGTTTTCAGGTTATGGCACAGGGTTTAGGAAGAAGATATTTCAAAGCTTTTGTCAGTGGCTTTTTTGTTGCTGTTCCGGTTACAGTGACATTCTTAGATCAAGTGGCTTGTATAGCTAGAGTGGAAGGAGCATCAATGCAGGTATAGTGCACAAAACCTTTTCTATTTTTTATTTCATTTCTTGCAGTGAATCTCCATCAGATGCCTAGGAAGATTTTTTTCACACATGACTGGTAAAACTACTCAAAAAAGAAGATGAACCATCTTTCACTTTGTGAAGGAAACACTTTTTAAACAGAATGAGCCAGATTTTCAGAATCGACAGTAGCTATCACAATTTAAGTACCAGCTTTTAAATGATCATGAGGTCGTTTTACTAAATTGCTGTAAAAACTGGGCTCAGGTTGCCCTTATGCGTTTGCATTACATTTTTCATTTTCCGAATTAATAGCCATGCAGTGTTGCCATTAGTGCGGGCCACTACCAAAAATTAGTATGTGAGCTCTTACAGCCACCTATTTTATAGGCAGTAAGGGCTCACATGCTATTTCTGTGCTAATCTGCGTATGGTAATGTGTCTGCGCTCACTGATTTGGGTTGTCACTCCTACTCTCAACTTTAAGACATTCCCCCTCTGAGAGAAATAGAGAAAATCTTCTAGCATGTGGTTTGCGTGCATGCTTCAGTACGTCCTGCTTAATATTAGGAACTCACACACTGCATTCAAACAATTCAAACTTGAACACAAATTAAACATCTACACATAACTTATTATGGCATAAATTTGGCCGCAGCTTTATTAATTGTCAATTCAAATAACACTGTATTTCACTTAATTACATATCCCTCTCTTCCTAGACGGCCTTCCCTTTCTTCCCCAACAGCTAGTCGGTCCCGACCTAGCTGCTTCTCCCCAACATCCCCAACATTAGATTACATTCCACATATCCCATCTGCAAGACCTGCGGTGTCGCCCGGCCTCACCTGTCTGTGGCGGTGCCGCACACAGCATACAACATTATCATATTTGAACATATTTCCCACAATCCCTGGCCGCCTGGAAGGAACTCCATTCCATTTCCCACCAAAGTGGTGACAGCATAAGCTTGTCGCCACTCCCCCCAAATTAGCTGCAGCCAAATTACACCTTAAACACAGCTTCCAACAAATCCTGCACCGTACTAAGAAAAATATCTAAACCAATATCAGATAAGTGAGCCCCATCCGGCCGGTATAAGCCGGGGCAATCCGAAGATAACAAATCATGACTAAGTATCATACCCCCCAAACATCCCACCCATCGAGCAACCTCCACATTCACCCTACGCCGCAAACGCTCAATCGCACGCTCACTTCTAGCATCTTTCCACACCAATCGAGGTATAATTTTTGACCAAACTAAACGAGTTAAAGGAAAGTGAGACAACAGAATCACAAAATCCTTTTGCATTTGCCTAATCAACTCCACACCCTTAACATGACATAAATCGTTGCCCCCCAAGTGTACTAGTATTAAATCTGGATAAGAGAAACGTTCAGCCTACAACAATGTTGGTAAGAGTTGATTCCAGCGCATCCCACGCTGTCCCAGCCAGTGAATAGTGATACCCAATCCAGCCAGTCCAAGATTCAACCCCCAACGAGAAGAAACTGCATGTTTTCTTGCCCAGAATAGGAAAGAATGCCCACATAGCCAGACACACACCTCCACTGGCACCGTCCGGATAAGAGCTAAACAAAATAAGGAGAAAAAACATTAATGGTAACTGAGCAATATTAAACAGAATGAACATATCCCAAATACCTATTGGACGCCCAACACCCAATTTTTCGAATGAAATCCGGGGACCCACCCTCCTTGGCCGCAAAAGTAGCTGCCCCAATTCTAAAAGAATGAGTGCCAAAGAGCGCAGGATCAAAACCCAACGAACCCAACACTTGTTTAAACACAGCAGTAAATTGAAATTGCGTTAATGGTGACCCATCCGCATGCACCAACCAAAATAAGCCCTTGTTAGGCCGAATTGATGCATACCGATGAGCCAACGATACCGGACACTCTGAAAATTGCACCACAGAATGCAATCTAAACCAACATCCTTTCCCCATAGGGTCTGTCTTAGAGCGCCGTATGCAGCCACGCAACTCTAAGGAGGACAAAACCACATCAGTAAACAACAACCCCGTCCTACCCACTGATTTTTTGGAAGATGCCACCAGTTCACTGATACGCAATGCTCCAAAAAAAGCCACTGAAAATGCTAAACGAAAAAGAACCACTTCAAAAGGAGACACACAAATCTTAAAAAGTGCCTTCCCCATACTTACTAAGTGGTCAGTCAAAATAGGCAGCCTTACCAAAGAATGACTACTCGGGGCCTTCCCACGAACAAAGCCCACCCTAAGCTTACGAACTAAAAAGGAAGCAGTAGGATCTTTCCAACCTTGAATCTTACACACAAAAGCAACCCCAGCCAATACTTGATTCACCACCCCCACCGACCATCCAACAGAATGCGCAAATAGAATAAAAGCAATAATAGAACTCTCATCTATTTCCATAAAATCAGCATCCTGAAAAAACTTTAAAAAATAAACAAAACGACGCCATCCAGCACTGTAAACTTTCCACGTGTTTTGAGCCAATGAACTCTTCAACAAAGTCTTGAAGCTTCTAGGAAGTGCTGCCACAAAGCTGCCGGCATCAATGTCGGGCCATCTTCCGCTCCAGGGGCCAACGCACGAAAACGGGTCCACTGAAAGCGAGAAAGAGAATCAGCAATTTCATTAGTATGACCAGGAATATGACGCGCCTGCAGAGTCAAATTCAATCTTAAACACTCCAACACTACTAAACGCAACAAACCCAGTAACAATTTGCAATTCACCCTCTGTCTATTCACTGCGTCCACCACTGCCACATTGTCTGAGCTCAATAAAACCCGCCTATTCTCTAATCTCTGTCCAAATAATTTCAGGGTCACCCAAACTGGAAACAACTCCAAAAATGCTATATTAGCACACCAACCCTGAGCACGCAACCAGTCAGGTCAAGCCTCAGCACACCAAGCGCCATGAAAATAAATTCCAAAACCAAACCCAACAGAAGCATCCGTAAAAAGATGCAAATCTGTATCAGAAACAACAGGCTGAGGCCATACTCTCACCCCATTGAAAGTTAATAAAAAGGTATTCCACATTAACAAATCCTCACGCACTACCGGAGACAATCGTATACGATAATGCTTTTTTGTAATGCCTTTAGTCAATAAAGCCAAATGACGAGCAAAAACACGACCCATAGGTATAACTCGAGAGGCAAAATTCAATCGCCCTACCAAGGACTGAATTTCCTTCAGGGTCAACTTCCTCTTCTGAACAGCTCTGTCAATTTCCATACGCAAAGCGTGAACCTTTTCCAATGGCAAGCGAGACTCCATCCGCACAGAATCTAACTCAATGCCCAAAAAAACTAACGTAGAGCAAGGCCCTTCAGACTTCTCTTCAGCAAGCGGAACACCCAATCGATTCATCACACTACGGAATGTATCTAATAGCACACTACACTGATTCGACCCCACCACACCTCCAAACAAAAAATCATCCAAATAATGTACAATACAGGACGACCCAGAACTTTGCTCCATCACCCAATGCAAGAAAGTAGAGAAAGCCTCAAAATATGCACAGGAAACAGAGCAACCCATGGGCATACATTTGTCAAAATAATAATGATGTTCAAATTGAAAGCCCAATAAATAAAAAGATGATGGATGAACTGGCAGCAGCCGAAAAGCGGATTCTATATCTGCTTTAGCCATTAAAACACCAGTACCCAAACCCCGTAACATATCCAACGCACGATCAAAAGAGGCGTATTGGACAGAACAAAAACTCGGATCAATGAATGAATTCACACTATACCCCAAATGAAAGGATAAATTGTGAATCAAACGGAATTTTCCTTACTCCTTCTTTGGAATGACCCCGAGGGGTGAAAGCACCAAATTATCAAAAGGAGGAGACCGGAAAGGCCCAGCTATTCTACCCAAATTAATTTCTTTACCCAACTTTTCCCGAACCACCATAACATGTTTAGCAATAGAAGGTGAATTAACACATGTATGCAACAATAAGGGACCATCAAAAGGAATAATGAACCCGTCAGTAAAACCCCCCCCAAAGCAGGTCAGCATCTACCTTATTAGGATATAAAGGCAACCAACGAGCAAGCTCCTGCAGATCAACGGGGGAAGGGGCCTTGTCCAGACACACCCGGGGCAGCCGCCCCAGCGGATCGCCCAATCGGTCCTTTACTCCAGGCACCAGGACATCTAATGGCAGGGTGTGATCCCGAGCACTGACTGCACACATGCCTGAATCTACACCCAGCTCTGTCACACCGACCTCCATTGAACTGGAAACAGGCAGAGCCCACCAATCCGGCACGGGTACTTCCTTGCCACCCCAAAAACCCCATTCCCCCAACCCCCATCCCTGCTCGACCCAATCCTGCTGGACCTGAGGCTCCCCTCCCCAAAGGCATAGAGCCTCCTGAGGAGGGGACTCCTCGAAAAAACGCTGGCCGAACTGAAGTCATTTCAGTCAACCACAAATCCACATCCCTAAAGCCCCAAGCTTCAGACTTATCACGAGCCATACCACGCCGAAAATGTTCATCATAATTTAACCAGGCCCACCCACCATAAGTCCTCTAGGCCCGTAAAATCAGATCAGCATAACGCAATAAACCAGGATACAATCCCGGTTTCGCCGACCCTAACACACTAGTATACACATGGAAACCTAATAACCAGTTAAATATCGTCCGCAAAACTCTACTTCTCTTTTTCTTCCCTTCCTCCTTGCCTTCCTCATTTTTTTTTCTGTCAAAACCCCTCCTGCTCTGGTTCCAATAAAGCAAACACATCCACATATTTCATTCTTAAAATTTTTCTCTTCCACTTCTGAGATAACTGCCCATCCAAAGATGCAATCTCACATAACGTATGTCCCGAACGAGAAAATTGGGCTATACCTCCCGACGGACCTGGCACACCAACACCTATTCCAACCGGTGCGGCCGCAGGCACCACATCCGACGAGGAGGATGAGGAAGGAGAATGAGAAGAATCCCAGGAATCAGAAGACTCCCAAACATGCATAGGATCTACTGAATCCAACCTCCGACTCTTACGATCCCTATCCAAATGCTTAACCACATGCTGCAAGCGATGCAAAAATTTTTTATTCCGCAACCGTTTGCCTAAAGACTTTCTGGGAGCCTCCACCAAACTACTCACATCCCCACTAACCAAACCTGCTGAGCCCCCCCCATTCCCTCCCCCAGCCACCATTCCCAACAACTCAGACACACATCGCGCAAACTTACCAGCTGGAGCCGCAACAGAACCTGTGGAACTGAAGGATTCCACAGGACCCTCTTCTGCCACCTCTTCCTGAACAGTCTCCGGACGTGAGCAGCCTCCACTAGCTGACCCCGCCAAAGCAGCTCTCCGGGCAGGTCTCAGTCCAGCCGCAATAGACAGACGTGCATCTGCAATACATCTGCCCACCTGTTTAACAGTGCCGGCCCTGGGAACAGCAGGTGCCTTCCGAGGGGCCTTACCAATCCCTTTTTTCTTCTGCCCCTTTCCAGCCTGCTTCCCCTTAGACAAAACTTTTAGTTTAGGAGCCATAATAACCAGCCCTGTCTGCTGACACAAAACAAACTCAAAGTAGCTCCACTCTAATCAAATCACACAGCCAGCCACACGACCAGTAATAAAACTAATAAGTAAAGAAGCTCTCACACCGGCTCCCAATCAGGCATGCACACTCACCCTAGCACAGCTGTCAACCGGTTGCTTCATTAAAGACGGACCTTGCAGTGCTGAACTCCCAATCCACCAAACAGACGACGGCGCTCAAACCGGACCACCCAGCCAGTTAGACCGGCGCTCCAGCCGTAAAGCAGCCCAGACGTCGCTCCTGCCGCAAAAGCGCCCGACAGGAAATTGCAGTAGCCTGACGCACTGCCGACTCCAGACCTCATAAACCGGCAAAACCGCACCCAGCTGACACACCGCCCCACCGAGTGACCTCACAAACCGGCACTACCGTTTACACCGCTAACCTCAATGCAACAAACTTCAGACCCGCAAAGGTAAAAGCGCCGCAACAACCCCAAGGGAATTACCCCCACACCTCCAACAATTAAATTAAAATACTACCCTCCACTTTCAAATTACCCCACACCTTCCTTCCCGACTACCCTCCTCACACCCTCAGCCTCCCACAAACAAAATCCAACAATTCTCCCGCCTAAATCAACCACTCACGTTCCTTCCTTTCACACCAATCACCTCTCACCTACTCCTAATCACCAACTCCATCCAAATTATAAGCCAATCACCTCTTCGCAAATTCCCCATTAATTCTTGTTATTTTTATTACCTAACTCCTCTTCCTCCCTTCCCCCCCCTCTTTTTTTTTTTTTTTTTATATATCCTTTACTCATGCATGGCTCGTTCCATATTATACGCCCTTTAATTAATTCAAAGGGCTTTCTTTAAGCCCTTTTATGCTACGGTAAGCGCGCACTAGTGATTATTGTAGCTTAGTAAATGGAATCCTATATATGCTTTATTTCAATATGCAAACAGTCAATGGTGCCAAATATACATATAGGACATAGGAGTCCTTTTATCGAGCTGCGGTAGGGGTTTAATGTGCGTAATACCGTGTGTTAAACCGCCTGCCGGGCTAGCCGTAAGCACCTGCATTGAGCAGGCGTTAGTTTTATAGTCGGCCGCAGGGGTTAGCGCGTGATGAAATGTCCGATGTGCTAACCCCGCGGCTTGATAAAAGGACCCCATAGTTTTATAAATAATAATAATAATAATTTATTTCTTGTATACCGCCAAACCAGTAAAAGGTTCTAGGCGGTTCACAGCAAGATAAAGCTGAACATCCAGCTGATTTACAAAACAAGAAAAGCTATTTCTAGAAGATACATAATGCCTATAGATTAAAAGCATTAACATTAGAACAATTAAGTTACAAATTTATCAAATAGTTGTGTTTTTAGTCATTTTCTGAAATTATAGTAAGATGGAACTTCTAGCATAATTTTGCCAAACCAGATATTCAATTTAGCTGCCTGAAAAGCGAGAGTTCTCTCTAAAAATATCTTAAAATGACATAATTTGACAGGAGGGTATGTAAATAACTGGACTTGTTTGAGTAATTTAAGGAGAAATGAGAAACAAGGTAACTTGGAGACATACCGAAAATTGCCCATCTGCATGGGGGTGCATGCAATTTAGAGTGTCCAAAAGTGCACTAAGGTTCTTTAATGTGTGCTCAGGCAACTTTGCCCTTTATAGAATAGTCACATATGTTGGCCTTTATGATATGTTTTTTATGATATGTTTTTATGACATGTTTTTTATGTAATGTTCTTTTTAAGTTATTGTGGTTATAATTTTTCTTTTTTAATTAATGTTAGGCAGGAATTCCCACTTGTTGCTTTTATTGTTTTATTTCATACTAGTCTTTAAGCCCGTTACATTAACGGGTGCTAGAACATATGTGTGTGTGTCTGTCTTTATTTCTTTCTCTCTCTCTCCTTAGCCGCTTTTTTTCTTTCTGCCTTTCTTTTTCCTTGGCTGTCCATCACCACCCCTTGCCTGCTCCCCCTGTCCATTTTCCCTTCCTTTTACCTCCCCTGTGTCCACCACCACCCCTTCACTGCTCTCCTTATGCAGCAGCAGCCCTTCTCCCTTTGTTTTACCTCCCCCCTGTCCAGCAGCACCTCTTTCCTTCTCCCCCTGTCCAACATTAGTCCTCCGTTCCTTTTCTTCAACCCCCTGTCCATCAGCATCTCTTTCGTTCTCCCCCTGTGCAACAGGTGCTAGAGTAGACGACTGTTTTTTTTTTTCCTTTCTCTCTCTGTGCTTGGATGCTGTCTGTCTGTCTGTCATTCTTTCTGTCTGTGTCTCTGTCTTGCGCCATGCCTGCCTATCTCTCTGTGGCCCCCTTCTCTTCCCCGGCATGATTGGTGTGTGCCCCCAGAACACCCTTCCCCCCAAAGCAGCCCCGTTTCCCAATGCCCCTGCCCCCTTTTGTGCCATGCCTGCCTGCTCCGTGGCCCCTTTCTGTTTCCCCCCTATGATTGCTGTCTGGCCCAGGAAACCCCTCACCCCAAAGTAGCCCCCTTTCCCTCTCCCCTTGTTGAGCCATGCCTGCCTGTTCTGTGATCCCCTGCCCATGACTGCTATGTGCCCCCAGCACACCACTACCCCCAAAGCAGCCCCTTTCCCTCTTCCCCTGCTTGCCTGCCATGCCTGCCTGCTCCCTGTGCATCAGCATCAGCATTTCCCTCCCCCTCACCTGTTCCTTCGTAGCAGCATGGAGATAAAACGGCTCCCTTAGTTCTTTGCTGGATTTTTTTTTAAGTTTAAAGATGCCTACGCGGCTCCTCTCACGATCAGGCCTGCGTCGGAAGCCTTCTCTGACACAGGCCGGGATCGTGAGAGGAGCCACGGCGGCAGTTTTAAACTTAAAAAAAAAAATGCAGCGAACTAAGGGAGCCGTTTTCAAAGCCGCCACCGCGGCTCCTCTCATGAGCTGCACTTATATTATGTTGGAAGATGAGAGAGGATCCGCGGCGACGGCGGCAGATTTCAAATTAAAATAATTTATGCGGCCAGCCGGCTCCCTCGAAACCCTCCCCCCCTTTCCCTTCCCGCGGTCCGTCTGGCTGCGTTGTTCTCTCCCTCATTCTCAAACCGTCCGTGCCAGCTGAAGTGGGAGTGGGGGGGACTCAGCACCGGCTGGGCGACTCGAGCCGCCGGCCCCCAGGAGCTCGAGGCCGACGGCGGACATGGCTTGCGTTGCCAAGTTTGGCGACGTACAACCCGCGCATGCGTACTAAAAAAACCCCGACAGATCAGGGAACACGTTTTTTTTTAGTGCGCATGCGCGGCCTATCATCGGGGGACTCAGCACCGGCTGGGCGACTCGAGCCGCCGGCCCCCAGGAGCTCGAGGCCGACGGCGGACATGGCTTGCGTTGCCGAGTTTGGTGACGTACAACCCGCGCATGCGCACTAAAAAAAACCCGACAGATCAGGGAACACGTTTTTTTTAGTGCGCATGCGCGGCCTAGCATTTTATTATATTAGATTGTTATTCATTGGCCAAAGTGTTTTTCATGAGGGTACATTTCTTACTTTTCCATTATTATAGCTTATTACGCACTCCATACATTTATGTTTTAGTTTCATACATGATTCATTTTATCCCTAGCTCAAAGACACGTACATTGTTTTGTTCATATTTTTATCTTTGTACCCTACATCATCCGGTATGTATGTGGTTTTCTTAGCATATTTTTACTGTCACATCATGACATTCACCAGTGCTTGTTCCCATATCTGTACGTGCACATCATGCACTATGGGATTTTCACTGGCTAGTCTCGGTACTCTCCATTCGTTTACATTCTCTTTCTTCTTATGTCTTGTTACTCTTTGCCACCTTAGACAGCATGGTCACACTTGGCACTTCTATAATTCTTTTTATGTTGTGGTCAAGGTCAGTCATCAAATTTGCATGCATACGGTTGGCACCACAGTCACCTTCATGTCATTTTTACTTCTCATTTATCTTTCTTATTTCATTTCATTATATGTTATCCCCTTTAGGACCCCTGAGGAAGGCGGTCTTGCCGAAACATGGACCGTGTAAGGTCCGTCAGGACAATCATATGTGTATTACTAATTCAGACTTTTATTTGTATTTTTATTGTGAAAAGGGAATAAAAATCATCTTTCAGAACATCCACAGTCTGTTGTTTTTATCCATGACCTGTACAATGACATCATGAGAGCAGATGCAGGGACAGCAAGAAAAAACTATGGCTACCATAAGAGTGCAAAACGTAGGGTGAGCTGGCCAGACTCATTTTCTAAAAATGAGGAAATCTCCAGAAGCCTGCAACAGGATGGACTATCTGAAAGTTTGAAGGGCCTGGGAAAAGATGCAGTGAAGTTTCAACAGGTAGGTAGAGGTATATAGAAAAGAAAGTGTTATCAGAAGGGCAGAGAAGAAACTGGCCGAAATTTAGCCAGCAGTGGTCAGAATATTTAGTTAGAAAATCTTTTTTTTTGAATTTTCAAAAGTAGAAACAGTAAACATTATTCAAAACTAAATGAAACAAATATTTCCAATCTCTCCCTTCAAAACAGTACAATAAAGTCAATGCAATGGACTAGGACCTTTGTTCTTATAACCCTAAACTATTACAAACTTAGGTTAATAAACCCAAAACACATCCTTCCTGCCCCTCCACCCAAGAGCTCAATAAGTTTTAACAGGAACATTAATTACCTCTTGCAACTGATTCAGTACACTTTGGTCTTTGGGGGTATCTGCTTTAAGTATGCATTCCATATTAATTAAAAATGTTTTCTGCCTTCCTGGAGAATATCTGGACCTATATGACTCCCATAACATTAGAAACCACTCGAGCAAAACCGTGATTAAAGACTTCAGACTACTCAGGGAGAAAAAACCCTAAGTATTGCACAGAACAAGTAAAGGGTAATAACAGCCTTCCACCGCTGGCTACCGACTTCCGATATTGAAATCAGAAGATGCAAACACATCACTGATTAAAAAAACTCCCATATGCTTTAGGGTTTGGTGATTATATTTATAGTAGTAATAATAATAATAATAACTTTATTTTTATATACCGCCAGCTATCTTGCGACTTCTAGGCGGTTTACAGTAAAAGAGATTGTGAATACAATGAAGAAAATGTAAATACAATAAAGAGAGGCTTTACGTACAATGAATTAAGGAGTTTAGCAGTGTACATCTCAATGCAATAAAGAGAAACTTTACGTACAATGAATTAAAGAGTATAGCAGTATACTTCTCGTACAATGACTTATAAAGTAAAGCAGGTTACATCTGATAATATTAATAATAATAATAATTTTAACAACAGTTTGTGTGTTGTAAGGCCCGGAAGTGCCAAGCTGTTTGTTCAGAAGTAGAAGTATTCCGTGACTTGAATAGAGTGTTCGTAGATAGTGATTAGGGGTTGGGGTTAACAGTTTGCGAGTTTAGTTATGTGATGGTGTTACGAGGGGGTTGATGTTCCGGTTCGTTGCTTAGGTGTTTCAAGAATAGGTAAGTTTTTAGGTGTTTCCTGAATTCTTCATAGTTGTTTGTGTGTGCTATGAGTACTGTACTGTATATGGGAGTTTTTTAACCGGTGATGTATTTGCCTCTTCTGATTTCAGAATCAGAAGTCAGTAGCCAGCGGTGGAAGGCTGTTATTACCCTTCATTTGTTCTGTGCAACAATGAGGCTTTTTCTTCCTGAGTAATCTGAAGTCTTTAATCACAGTTTTGCTTGAGTGTTTTTTTGTGTGAAGTTGTATTTTCACCCATTCAGCCACTTGTGGTGCAATAAATCCCTTAACATTAGAGCATGAAGTTTGTTCCTCCAAAAGCAAAAGGTTGGAGGGGAAGTTATGTGTACTTTTTTTCCCCAGTTATGCAGTAGTGCTGCCCGATTTGCCGATTCGAATCAATTCACCGATTCACTTTACTGAATTGTTTTCTCAAAGAAACTCACTGATTCAGTTACCAACCCCTCCTCACCCAGTGAGACTTGACATACCTCCAGGCCTCCTAAAGCGGCAGTGGCCGGCTAGCAGAGGCAGTTTTCTGAGCAGGCTTTGTCACCTGTCCCGCCGGGGTCTTCCTTCTGCTGCGTGACTGATAATACATCAGAAGGAAGCCCTGGTGGGGCATATCGCGAGCAGCCTGTTCACAGTGCTGCCTCTGCCAGTCGGCCACCACTGCTGCTACTTTAGGAGGCTCAAAGGTATATCAGATTATCCCAGGACAAGCAGGCATGATATTCTCACATGTGGGTGACGTCATCTACGGAGCCCCGGCGCGGACAGCTTTTCAAGCAAACTTGATTAAAGTTTCAAGTTTGCACACTGCACCACGCATGTGCGTGCCTTCTCGCCCACTAGAGGGCGCATCCCACCTCGTGGTCCTCAGTTCAAATTTTTCCGCGGAGCAAGAAAGCCCTGTGGATCTGAGCTCCAGTGTTTTTGCCTTCTAGCTGCCGCGTTTAGTTTGTTTTTCCCTTCGAATTAGTTCGCGGTGCTTTTTCCTTATGTTTCTTTTCAAAAAAAAAAAAAAAAAAAGTCTTTCGTTTTTCGTCGGCCTCCGGGGGCTCCCGGAAGCCGTGGCCGCGGGACGTCGGTACGTTCCCGGCCTTCTTCTTTTTCTTCGTGGATGTCCCGTCCTGTTACGGGATTCAAAAAGTGCAGCCGGTGTGAGAGGTTGCTTTCCATCACTGACCCTCACCGGTGGTGCATTGTCTGTCTTGGGCCCGAACATCCGACAGACTCGTGTGATCGCTGTGCTACCTTCCAAAACAGGGCCCTCCGTCGCCGTAAGGCAAGAATGGCCGAATTGTTCGCCGTCGACGCGCCGCCTAAGGCCTCGACGTCGGCCTCGGCTTCGGCCCCGGCCTTGACCTCGGCCTCGGCGTCCTCGGGGGCCTCGGCCTCGCCTCGGCCCTCTTCCTCGAAGGCGTCGTCAGTGAAGCAAGCTTCGGGTAAGTCCTCTGTTCCATCCCCTTCAGCAAAGAAGCCATCCTCGAGTCAGGCCAAGGCGGGTGGGTCGACCCCGGCCCCGCATCGGACCTCGACTCCGCACACCCCGAGGGAATACTCGAGACCGAGGTCGCCCTCCAGGGAGTGTGCCCCGGACTCGGAACTCCCCACCTTCGTGGGGATTCCGGCCTTCCAGGATCTCCTCCGAGCTCTGATCTCATCGGAGCTGTCGGGAGCCCTGGAAGTGTTGCAGCGTGCTGCGGTTCCGGCGGCCTCGACCTCGGCCTGGGCGCCTTCGGTCTCGGAGGCCCCGGCCTCGGCTCCCTCGGGAGCCCCATCCTCGGCGACCTCGGTCTCGGGTACTGTGGCCCCGTTCACCTCGGTCTCGGCCCCGCCCCGGACCTCGACCTCGGGGGAACCCCCTGAGCGCAGTGTAAGGCCCAAAGAAAAGTTGCGCAGAGTGCGCCGCCTTTCCTCCTCTTCCTCCGGGTCTTCCAGACACGCCTCGCCCTCGACGCGACCTCGGACGGGGCGTCGATCGAGGAAGTCCAAGCGGCCCCGAGGCTCGCCTCGGCGCGACCGTTCCTCGTCGTTCGGGGGCGAGGCGCTGCAGGTGTCGGAGCTGCGCCTCGACAACCCGAGGCTCCTCCGCTCACCCCATGGGAAGTCTTCCCGGGCCGCCTCGCCGAGGAAACGGGAGAGCGTCCCACGAACCCCGGGGTCCTCACCCAAGGGTTCTGCGAGGAGGATAACTTCCCCTTCCCCCTCGAGGGCCCTCGAGAGGGGATCCTGGGATTCGGGATCGGTTAGGGACCCTCACTATTCCCATGAGGCCTCCCCCCTCTCCTCGGTGGGGCGGTCGAGAACCCCCTCTCCCCAGGCTAGGCCGTCCTCATTTTCATCCTTCGTTCAGGACATGGCCCAAGCCCTGGGGATTGACCTGATGGTAGGCTCTCGGTATTCCAAAGAATTTTTGGAGGAACAGGACCTCCCCACTCTTCCTAGGGAGGTGCCTAGACTCCCTCTCAACAGTGTCCTTCTGCAAACCTGGCTGAAGAACTTGTCAAACCCTCTTACAGTCACGTCTGTGCCTTCAAAAATGGAATCGAAGTATAGGACGATTCCCCCTAAAGGGTTCGATAAGGCGCAGCTCTCACACCAGTCCCTTCTGGTGGAGTCTGCTCTTAAAAAATCACAGCCCTCACGGGTTTCTGCGGCGGTTCCACCAGGCAGGGAGGGGCGGACCCTGGACAAGTTTGGCCGTCGCCTCTATTCAAATTCCCTGATGGCCACCAGGGTTCTAAATTACGCCTTCACCTTTTCCTCCTTTTTGCGTGGTATGGTGAAGGACCTTCCTCAATATCGAAACTCGTTACCGGACTCCCAAAGAGCAGGATTCGACAAGTTTATGTCCAACCTGTCTCAATTGCGGTTGTACCTATTCCATGCAGTGTACGACGCCTTTGAGCTGGTTTCGAGGGTGTCGGCCCTCGCGGTGGCCATGCGCCGCTTGGCCTGGCTTCGCACCCTCGACATGGACCCAAACCTGCAGGAACGCCTGGCAGACTTGCCTTGTGTGGGGTCCGAGTTATTCGACGAGTCATTGGACGCGGCGACCAAGCGCTTGTCGGAACAGGAGCGCTCTCTAGCATCCCTGGTCCGCCCCAAACCTAGGCCCCCGCCGCAGAAACCCTTTCGGCCTCCGCCGCGCCGATACCCTCAGAAGTCGACCCCGGCTTTCTCGAGACCGCCTCCGAGACGTCCGTCTCAGCGAGGCAGAGGGGGACAACCCCAAGCCCCGGCGCAGGGCCCTTCTAAGCCAGCGCCTTCCTTTTGACGGGCTGAGCGGACGGGGCGGGTTCCCCTCCGCACTTTCACAAGAACCCCTTCCTATCGGGGGCCGTCTTCGGTCCTTCCGGGAGGCATGGACCGGGATTACCTCAGACGCTTGGGTGCTCCGGATCGTCTCCGAGGGCTACTCGCTCAACTTTGTGTCCTCGCCGCCGGACAGTCCCCCAAGTTTAGTCCCCTGCAACCGTTCGCAGCTACCGACCCTTATAACCGAAGCCAAAGCCCTCTTGAAGCTTCGGGCGGTCGAGCCGGTCCCCAAGGACCAGTGGGGCACGGGGTTTTACTCCCGCTACTTCTTGGTCCCAAAAAAGACCGGGGACCTGCGCCCCATACTGGACCTCAGGAAGCTCAACAAATTCCTGGCCCGGGAGAAGTTTCGAATGCTGTCTCTCCCGGTTCTGTATCCCCTCTTGGAGGAAGGGGACTGGATGTGCTCCCTCGACCTGAAGGAAGCATACACCCATGTTCCGGTGCACCCCGCCTGTCGAAGATTCTTACGATTCCAGGTGGGGGACCTCCACCTCCAGTACAGGGTACTGCCCTTCGGCCTGGCCGCGTCCCCACGAGTATTCACGAAGTGCATGGTGGTGGTTGCAGCAGCCCTCAGGTCGCGTGGACTTCACGTGTTCCCTTACCTGGACGATTGGCTCATCAAAGCCCCGACCAGGGAGGGGGTTATCTCAGCGACCCGACAGTCTATTGCCTTCCTGCAAACTCTCGGGTTCGAGATAAACTTTCCAAAGTCTCAGTTGAGGCCGTTGCAGTCTCTTCAATTCATAGGTGCGGTGCTGGACACGGTGCGCCTACGCTCCTACCTGCCGACCCAGCGGTTGGAAGCCCTGGTACGGATGAGCCACCAGGTCTCTCAACTGTCGAAGGTGTCGGCCAAGCGCATGATGATGCTGCTGGGCCATATGGCCTCGACGGTACATGTCACACCGTTTGCGAGGCTACATCTGAGGATCCCTCAGTGGACCCTTGCGTCCCAGTGGCGTCAGGAGTGCGACCCGGTGTCTCGCCTCATTTCGGTAACTCCGCCCTTGCGGAAATCGCTGCGTTGGTGGACAGACTCTTCAAATCTGTCCATGGGGCTATTGTTTCGCACTCCGCCCTTTCGCAAGGTCCTGACCACGGACTCCTCGGAGTACGCGTGGGGAGCCCATCTCGACGGTCTTCGCACGCAGGGCCTGTGGTCGACAGAAGACCGTCAGTGTCACATCAACGTGCTAGAGCTGCGAGCCATCTTCCTAGCACTTCGAGCCTTCGTTCACATATTGCAGGACCAGGTGGTCCTCGTCCGCACGGACAATCAGGTGGCAATGTATTATGTGAACAAGCAGGGGGGAACGGGGTCATGGCCCCTCTGCTCCGAAGCTCTTCGCCTCTGGGAGTGGGCGGCCTCCCGGAACATCTTCCTCCGGGCGGTCTACATCCAAGGAGAACGGAATTGCCTGGCGGACAAACTGAGTCGACTTCTGCAACCGCACGAGTGGACTCTACACTCAGCAGTTCTACGTGAGGTTTTCGCTCGCTGGGGAACGCCACAGGTGGATCTGTTTGCCTCTCCGGAGACACACAAACTACCACGATATTGTTCTCGGATGTACTCGCAGGACCGTCTGGAAGCGGATGCCTTCCTACTCGACTGGGAAGGGAGGTTCCTGTATGCATTCCCTCCGTTCCCTCTGATCATGCGAACGTTGGTACACCTAAAATCGTCCACGGCCACGATGATTCTCATAGCACCTCGGTGGCCGCGTCAGCACTGGTTCTCCCTGCTGCTCCAGCTCAGTGCCAGAGAGCCTCTTCCCCTGCCTGTCTCTCCTTCTCTGCTGTCTCAGAGTCAAGGATCCATGTTACATCCCAATCTGCAGTCATTGCACCTGACAGCCTGGTTTCTTGTTCCCTGACTCCTCCGGACCTGTCTCAATCGGTGAAGGAGGTGTTGGAAGCCTCCCGCAAGATCTCGACGAGACTTTGCTATGCGCAGAAATGGACCAGGTTTTCCACCTGGTGTTCGTCTTTTCACCTGGATCCGGTATCAGTTCCGGTATCCTCGGTTTTAGAATATTTATTTCATTTGTCGCGCTCCGGCTTGAAAACCACTTCGGTGCGGGTTCATCTCAGTGCGATTTCCGCTTTCCACCAACCTCTGGAGGGACGCCCTCTGTCACTCCATCCCTTGGTGACACGCTTCATGAAAGGGTTACTCAGGGTTTGCCCCCCTCTTAAGCCTCCGTCTGTCGTGTGGAATTTGAATGTAGTTCTGGCTCAACTGATGAAACCCCCTTTTGAGCCACTCAACAAGTCCCTCTTGAAATTTCTGACTTGGAAGGCGGTGTTTCTGATTGCCCTCACCTCCGCCAGGCGGATTGGGGAGTTGCAAGCCTTGGTTGCGGACCCTCCTTTCACTGTCTTTCATCACGACAAGGTGGTCCTCCGCACCCATCCCAAGTTTTTACCTAAAGTTGTTTCTGACTTCCACCTCAATCAGTCCATTGTCCTTCCTGTGTTCTTCCCGAAGCCCCACTCCCATCCGGGCGAGACGGCGCTTCACACGCTTGACTGTAAGAGGGCGTTGGCATTTTATCTTCAACGCACCAGGCCTCATCGGAAGGTTCCTCAATTGTTTTTGTCCTTCGATCCCAATCGATTAGGGCATCCAGTTTCCAAGCGCACTCTGTCTAACTGGTTGGCCGCTTGCATTTCCTTTTGCTACGCTCAGGCCGGCCTTCCTCCCCCGGGTCGAGTCACGGGGCACAAGGTTCGAGCGATGGCAGCTTCGATAGCTTTCCTCCGATCCACTCCGATGGAGGACATATGCAAGGCTGCCACTTGGTCTTCGGTTCATACATTCACCTCTCATTACTGCCTGGACACTTTATCCAGGAGTGACGGCCGGTTTGGCCAGTCAGTTTTGCAAAATCTGTTTTCCTAAATTGCCATCCTCCCACCTGCCCTTTTTTGGTTAGCTTGGAGGTCACCCACATGTGAGAATATCATGCCTGCTTGTCCTGGGATAAAGCACAGTTACTTACCGTAACAGGTGTTATCCAGGGACAGCAGGCATATATTCTCACAACCCGCCCGCCTCCCCGGGGATGGCTTCCTTGCTAGTTATGGAACTGAGGACCACGAGGTGGGATGCGCCCTCTAGTGGGCGAGAAGGCACGCACATGCGTGGTGCAGTGTGCAAACTTGAAACTTTAATCAAGTTTGCTTGAAAAGCTGTCCGCGCCGGGGCTCCGTAGATGACGTCACCCACATGTGAGAATATATGCCTGCTGTCCCTGGATAACACCTGTTACGGTAAGTAACTGTGCTTTTCATGGTAGTGGGGTGTGTGGTTGGTCAGGAGGTGCTACATAGAGGAATAGGGGGTGGAAAGCTGCTGCACAGGGGATAAGGGAGGGATGGAAATTTGCTGCACAGGGGGATGGGGGAGGAATGAAAAGCTGCTGCACAGTGAGTAGGGGAGGGATGAAAAGCTGCTGCACAGGAGGATGGAGGGATGAAAAGCTGATGCACAGGAGGATGGGGAGGGATGGAAAACTGCTGCTCAGGGGATGGAAAGCTGTTGCAAATGAGGATGGGCAAGAGGGATGGAAAGCTGTTGCATAGGGATAGGAGCGAGGGATAAAAAGCTGTTGCAAAGGGGGGTGAGGGAGGGATGGAGAACTGCTGCTCAGGGGGATGGGAGAGAGGATGGAAGGGATGGGAGAGAGGGCTGGTAAGCTGCTGCATGGGGATATGGGGGGGAAGGCTGCTGCATAGGGGGATGGGGAAGGATGGAAAGCTGATGCTCAGGAGGATGGGAGAGAGAGATGGAAAGCTGCATGGGGATAGGGATGCAAAGCTGCTGCACGGGGGGGATGGGGAAGGATGGAAAGCTGCTGCATGGGGGTAGGGATGGAAAGCGGCTGCATAGGGAGTAGGCTGCATAGGGAGTAGGGAAGAGCTGCTGTACAGGAGGATGTGGAGGGATGAAAAGCTGCTGTACAGGAGGATGGGGAGGGATGAAAAGCTGTTGCATAGAAGAATGGGGAGGGATAGAAAGCTGCTGCACAGGAGGATGGAGGGATTGAAAGCTGTTGCACATGGGAATGGGAAAGAGGCATGGAAAGCTAGGGGGATGGGGGAGGGATGCAAACTAGAGGTCTGCATGGGAACGTGGATCGCGGGAATCCCGTGGGTCTCGCCAGAATCCCCCCTAACCCACGGGACTCCCACGGGGACCCCCCTCTGGCCCACGGGACTCCCACGGGGATGGAAGGCTTTGGAATTAGGGTTTGTTCATATAATATAATATAATGGACACGTCAGCTTTAGTAAAAGAGGGGGTTTATAAGTTAATTACCTGAACAGAACACAAAAAAAGGGTTCCACCAAAGAGATTCCACAAGGAAAATAGCAGCACAAACACAAAAGAAACTGTGGAAGTGATGATCCTGTCAGAAGTAATTGCTGCTTTTTATGGGGATGGGCGGGGAAGGTAATTCCTTGCGGGGATGGGTGGGGATGGAGAGGATCCTGATGGGGACGGGTGGGGATGGAGAGGATCCGGGTGGGGACGGTGAGGATCCTGGCCTGGACGGGCAGGGATGGGTGGGATTTCTGTCCCCGTGCAACTCTCTAATGCAAAACTGCTACTCAGGGGGATGGCAGGGAGGGATGGAAAGCTGCTGCACATGGAAGAAGAAAGGAAGAATTGTTGGACAAGGGGTGGAGGAGAGGAAGGGAGAGATGCAACAAAGAGGTAGAAAGGGGTGAGAGGAATAAATCCTACATATGGTGGAGGGGAGAGAGATATTCATGGACAAGAGAGAGGGAGAAATATTGGACATAGGGTAGTGGGGATGGGGAAAGAGAAAGAAATATTGCACTTGATAATGGAGGGGAGGAAAGGAGAGATGCTGCATGGAGGAGAATAGAGAGGTTTTACATAGGGCAAAAGGCAGGGAGAGAGAGAGATGGTAGACAGTGGGAAAGAAACAGAAATGTTGGATATGACAATAGAAGGGAAGGTGCAGAGATGGAAGATGGATGGTGAGCACGAAGAAAGACGAAAATGTCAAATGGGCAGGAGACCCTGATGAGCGAGTTAACAAAAGGCATACAGAAACCAGAGCTTGGGACCAATATGATTTAATAATAAAATGACCAGACAACAAAAGGTAGAAAAAATAATTTTATTTTGTATTTTGTGAGTATAATATGTCAGATTTGAAATGTGTATCCTGCCAGAGCTGGTGTTAGTCAGCGAGCGTGAGCTAGGATCTAACAGAGAGAGGAAAAGTCTTTTTTGTTTGTTTACACCACAGGGCCAACATGGGGTTGGAGAGGCAAAGGGGAATAGGGTGGGTGAAGAGGCTACAAACTACACCCACCAGGAAGTTTGAAAAAAAAGCCCAATTGGGTGGGAAAATCAAATTGAAAAATCGATTTCAATATGCTAAATCAAATCAAAATTTTTTCCCCTGAGTCAGGCAGCACTAGTGTCTACTACTACTATGTTTCTCAACTGAAGGTCCCTCTGCTCCATATGTCAAACCCTACACTGGACCAAACAACTCTTGAATAAACGAAGGGAAGAACTTAGGACCCAAAGTAGTGAACTGGATTAGTAAGTGGTTGAAGGACAGAAGCTAGAGAGTGGTGTTTAATGGAATTCGCTCAGAAGAAGGAAAGGTGAGTAGTAGAGTGTCACGAAGATTTGTGTTGGGTCTGATTCTGTTAAAATATATTTGTGAATGACATTGCTGAAGGGTTAGAAGGTAAGATTTGCCTTTTTGCGGATGATACCAAGATTTGTAACAGTGGACATCCCGGAGGAAGTGGAAAACATGAAGAAGGATCTGCAAAGTTAGAAGAGTGATCTAATGTTTGGCAACTAAAATTCAGTGGCAAGAAGTGCATAGTGATGCACTTGGGGAGTAGAAATCCAAGGGAACTGTATCCTGAAAGTGAGAAGCTGATAGGTATGGATGGGGAGAGGGATCTGAAGGCAACAAAACAGTGCGACAAAGCTGTGGCTGTTGCCAGAAGTATACTGGGCTGTATAGAAAGAGGCATAACCAGCAGAAGAAAGGAGGTGTTGATACCCCTGTACAGGTCATTGGTGAAGCCCTACCTGGAGTACTGTGTTTGTTTTTGGAGGCCATATCTGGCTAAGGATGTAAAAAGACTTGAAGTGGTCTAGAGAAAAGTGACGAAAATGGTATGGAGCTTGTGCCATCAGAAGTATGAGAAGAGACTGGAACCTGAATATATATACGCCAGAGGAGAGGAGGGAAAGAGGAGATATGATACAGAGGTTTAAATACTTGAAAGGCATTAATATAGAAACAAATATTTTCCGGAGAAAGGAAAATGGTAAAACTAGAGGGCATGAATCGAGGTTGTGTGGTGGCAGACTTAGTTTCCAAGTTTTCCAAGTTTATTATATAATTTGATTAATTGCCTATCACAGTTTCTAGGCGATGTACAATTTCATAAATAATCAAATATGGGGAACAAATCAGACAAACAATAATCATATCAAATTAAAAACAAACATTTAGGAAATTCTTTCTCACAGAGAGGGTGATGAATGCCTGGATGTCCTCCCAAGGGAGGTGGTGAAGATGAAAACGCTGACGGAATTCAAAAAAGCATGGGATGAACACAGAGGAACTCTAATTAGAAAATGAATGGCACTGGGCGATCCTGCATGGTCCCATATATGGTGATTTGATTTAGGGTGAGCTGGGGAGGGCTTTGATAGAAGCTCCAGTGACAGGATGGTTAGGATAGGATGGAGTGGGAACCTAAAGACAGTATTTGGTGAACTTCTGTGGTCTATTGCCAGAAATATTAAAGAAAAGACAATTAAAACATGAATGCGTAATGATTATCATTTACTATGTTACAATGTAACTGACATAGTTGGTTTATCTCTAAATGTAACCTCTTCAACACAAACATATTTTTTATTCTGTACTGAATAGTTTATGTTGATTTGCTGATTTACTTTAATTCAACACCTTTCTCCTGCCTAACCTTTCTATAAGCATCCACTAACTGCCTAGAAAAAAAACAAAACCTTGCAACCTCCAGCTTTCTCTTATATACCCCTCCTTAATTGGAGTAATTTGATCTAGAATAAACCTTGACACATAATCCCATTCATTAAACAAAACCTTGAGATCCAACAAACTATCCAAAACCAAGGTGTTTACGCAATTATTGTGCAAAAATCTCTGCATGTATTTACATTCATTTTGTTTAATTTTATGTACTGCTTTTAGCAAAATCTATTGCATCAATTCACTTTATGCAATGTAAAGCATACTCATAAAGGGGACAGTTCTATAATAGGGTACCTCTAGTTAACCCCTTCCAAATAACATGCAATAGGAGCATATTCTATAATGCCATCTGGGTACCCATATGTCACTATATAATACTAGTCTAATCCGGTATCAGCACACCTAACATGTAGGCACCTGCAGTTATGCCACCCATAGACCTGGTATAACTATGGGTGCCTAAATGTGGCAGGGATGTGCATAACTTACAGTATTCTGTAAGTTGTATGTGTAACTAGGAGCTCCACCTATGCTCTAGTCATGTATATGCTCCCTCATATAGTTAAAACTATAGTACTTATGTGCAGCCTTATTGAATAGTACTTAAGCTACTTATATGTATTAGAGCTAATTACCTGAAAAAATACTATAGAATGCGGTGGATTTGGTCATGCATTACTGACCAACCAGGCTCTGATTTGTGCAACTCTTGCATTGTCATTTGACTGAATGGATCAGCCCTGTACTTAGAAGTCATCTACTTATGTGCCTGATTACATTTTGCTTGTCGATACAAAAAGCAGTTACTTACCTGAAATGGGTTTGCCATAGACAGAATTAATCACATGCACAATTTCTGCCATTTCTGTCTATATTCAGAATTTTATACTAGTTTTGAGCTGGTTTTTTCCCAACACCATGAATGATGTCATCCTCTTGTGCACTTAATTAATATTGTGGACTAAGAAAAATGTATGTTAATGGTTAATAACTTTGCTTTTCCCCTTTCATTTATTTATTTTAGTATTTATATACCACTTATAACCTAAGAGGTTTACAATCAGGTACTCAAGCATTTTTCCCTTTCTGTCCCAGTGGGCTTACACTTTAACATACCTGGGGCAATGGAGGATTCTATAACCTCAATTCTATAACCAGCGCCTAAAGTTAGGCACCTATTTCGGAGGTGCCCAACTAGATAGGCGCCTATCTAAATTGAATAACAAGCTCAATTAAGCTTTTTAATCAGCACTGATCGAAACATAGGCGCCTATCAAGAAAGCGTGATTCTGTAACATGGCGCCTCTAAAAATTTAGGCGGCCTTCAAAAAAAAATAGGCGCTATGCATGTTAGGGGTGGGCGTGGCTATGTATTAGGCGCCTTCTTACAGAATCACTGCTCTTAAGCATGCTTAAGCACTCAAATGGGAGCCTAACTTTTAGTTGTGCCTAGAGCTGGCCTATTTATTGGGTGCCTCCAAAATAGGTGCCGCTCAGCGTGATTCACTAAACAGCACCCAATTTTACTTGAATGCCTAACTTTTGGGCGCTTCGTATAGAATTTGCCCTTAAGTGACTTGCGTAGGGTCACAAGGAGCAGCATGGGATTTGAACCCAGAGTCTCAGGGTGCTGAGGCTGTAGCTCTAACCACTGCACTACATGCTCCCCGTTACATGCTGTAATGGAAGTGTAAAAGGAGGAACTCATAAGTATATATTATATATGCACATTATTAAAAAAAATATAAATGTATTTCATTATTTAATTTATTTAGCCTTCCTTGAATCCAGAGGGAAAACTTGGGTCAGATATTGTGCTTCTAAATCGCTGGAGTATTAGGAATTACAGCGTGCACCGTGGAGACATTGTGTCATTGGTGTAAGTAATATCAAATTATTTCTTTACAAGCTTGGTCTGCTTCATTTCAGCTTTGCTCTATGATGACACATCATCCTGTGGTACCCTCAGACTGAAAACTGATGGCATATGCAGAATATGTTTTTCAGAATAGTCTTCAGGATTTATTGTTTGAAATAATTTTGCTGGTAGATGTTGTCAGTGGAGCTGCGATATGACATGAGAGCTATAATAGTAAGGTTACCTGGATTAATAACATGTGCAGATCAGCAATTATTTTTATTAATATCTATTCTACTAAAGATATACTTGATATTCATGAAAAAGGTATCCTTAAGAGTAAATTTTGTATGTAGTACTGGAAAATTGTTTGCAGTTTTGTATACTTTGGCCCCTGCTGTTACTTGTTAAGAGAACCTATTAAGGGACATGGAATGTGTTCTCAGTCTTGCTTCAGATAGTGCAGAGCACCTATTCATTGAAGGCACAGCTGAATAGTGAGCAGAGAAAGCTCAATATATTAAATTAAAACTTAGAATAAAAAAAACTGGTATAAATATATTGAGCTGAGAAATAACTTTTCACTGGTGATACGGAGGGTATGTGCTAAGTCAAAAGATGGCACTGTTTCTCTGCTAAAATACTTGGAAATATTAGAGAGCAAACAATCTAGTTCAGCTTTTGGAAAAAGGATGCCAAAGTTTGCATAGTAGGATGCCAAACTAGCACAGTAATATGATACATACCCATCCTACATGCTTCAATAGTTTGAATTTAATTCTTTCTGTTTTATATAAAAAATATTTACTATAGATTGCCACAGAATATGTATTTAAGGATAATTTTCCTTCTTGTTATGCCATTTTTCTATTGAGTAGATAATTAATGAGAACATTTTTATAGTACTATAATTTTATAGTAGTTAGAATTTTCTACAGTAGTCAGGTAGGAACTAACATTATTAGTTGCTTTTCAGATGTTTATCTTTTTCTGTCAAATGGTAGTTTTGTCAGTGCCTTGAGCTAAACAGTTTATTAATGTGTCTTAATCAGGGAGCAACTTAATGACTGGGTTGTGTGGAAGAGTAGGTGTGGATATCCAGGAAAAAAGCTCTTTATGTTATATAAAATGCATAAGTAAGATGATTTTGAGTGTAGAGTTGTCTGTTCTGGTCAAAATTTGGTCTGATGTCAGAATATTATATGGAGGTTAATATTTGAACATTTTATAGCATTGTATGATTGGTTTGTATGGGCTTCATGCATTGTTGATGCTGGATTATCCCATTGTGTCCTCACAAATTTTGTCTGCTATTTAACAAGTTTACTTCCTCATTTAGCTGGTAATTAGAGAGGATATTCACCCATTCTAGTACAACAGGCACATCCTTCCTGAACCTTCGGGCAAATGTATTTCTATGAGAATTTGTGTAGAAAGCCTCATTATAATTTTTTGCTCCACCTCCCATCTCTCTGCTACTGCTGTGGTGGCCATCTTGGATTTCCCAATTTGGAGATAAAAGCTACTATCTGCCTCAAAGCACCTTGATTTAGCTCAAAATCAGATGGGATAGACTCCACAGGTCAGGAGACCTCAGATTTATGCCAGATTTGTGCTGGATCCAAATAAACTGTGGCATAAGTTAGAATGTTTCTTAAAGTTCAGTACTATCTCATATAATCGTTTACCACCTGGACTCTATATTGTTAATGCCAGTAATAAATCTCAAAGGAAAGCCTCAGCCCCACCACTCCACCCTAAAGCCACTTTTCAAATTGCGGGAAGCTTTACATGGCACCTCATCATTGGCTGTCACCTTATTGATAATAAACTTTTCCTTGTTCTGCTTTTTATGTAATGAAATTATCTTTCTCTCACAGATTTTGGAGTCGGATGACAACAGCGACCTCGGGGGACCCTTGATACAGCAATGTATGTGAAACATGTCGGGTCAGACTCCTAGGTTTTGGCTGTGATATAACTAAGTACAAATACACTATTTAAGCACTTTATATTTATATATATTTATTAGAGGAAATGCTGTTATGCAACAAAAAGATTTTTAGATAATTTCATTACATAAAAAGCAGAACAAGGAAAAGTTTATTATCAATAAGGTGACAGCCAATGATGAGGCGCCACGTAAAGCTTCCTGCAATTTGAAAAGTGGCTTTGCGGTGGAGTGGTGGGGCTGAGGCTTCCCTTTGAGATTTATTACTGACGTTAACAATATAGAGTCCAGGTGGTAAACACTTATATGAGATTTGTGCTGGATGGCAGCCTGAGAATTGTCCATGTTTCACAGGAGCCATTGGCTTATCCTCCTCTAGTTCCCTTGGGAGTGTAAGTTCCAGGGCAAAAAGCCTAGTTGGAGCACGGAAAAGGCAATAATGTGTCCCTGGTGAAGCGCAGTCATGCACCTGCAGCAAAACCCCAGAAAGGGACATGGGAGTGAACTCAGGGACCTTTTGGGCATCCTGGACAACATTTGTCCCCAGAATTCATTAATGTGGTGTATGAAACCTATTTGATCAACAGTGTCTGCATGGAACCCTTGGGAGTCACGACAGTACTGGTGCCGAGGGTCACTCCCCCTAAGAGCGCGTCCAAAAAACCATGCGCATCCCAACAGAACCATGTGCACGAGATGGGAGTCCAGAAGGATGAGAACTGGGATGAGGAAGATTCAGTACATATGCCTTTACTCTCCCAGTCTTGGTCCTCCATAGCAGGAGATTCTGCATCATGGCTAGTGGGGCTGGATCCGGATGAGCATTGACATTGTTTGCAGGTGCTGGAGTTGATTGTAGAGACTATAGATGTGGTCCCCTGGGCAAGGGCACATCTATGTCCACTCCAGGAAATGTTCATATCTCAATTGTGACTGCAATAGGATGCGTTGCTGCTGCTGCCTTGGACAGCAGAGGCACATAACAGTCTGACCTGGTGGCTACGGCCATAGTCCCTATCCATAGGACTCCCTCTCCACATCTCCACATTGATGATTGTGATCACGGATGCCAGCCATTAAGGATGGGGAGTGCAATGTGAATGGTGTTCAGTTCAGGGACACTGGTCCCCCTCCCAGAGAAAGTGGTTGATTAACTGGTTGGAGCTGAAGGTCATCCGCCTGGCACTGCAGATGTTTGGAAGCATGCTATAGAGCAAATTGGTGCAAGTTTTCTCAAACAATGCAACGGCTGCATCCTAGGCGAATCGGCAAGGGGACACCGAGAGAGCCTCTCTTTGCCGGGAAGCTCAAATGTTATTTCAGTGGGTGGAGACCCACCTCAAGGCACTCTTGGCAGCACACATAGCAGGAGTGGACAATGTGTAAGCGGATTTTTTTCAATTGGAAGACTCTGGATCCTGGAGAATTGGAGCTGTCTCCCAAGGCGTTCAACTGCATTGTGAGCCAGTGGGTCGCCCAATATCTGATTTGAAAGCATCAGTTACCTACAAAAAGGTGGCTTGATTCTTCAGTCGCGAAGACTTGGATGCCCTGGTGCTGCTCCTAGAGCTCCTATAGGTGTTCTCTCCATGACCTGTGATAGGCAGAGTCCTAATGAGAATAATGTTGCACCTAGGACTGGTAGTTCTTGTTGCGCTTGACTGGCTGAGATGGCCATGGTATGCAGATCTTATATGTTTACAGAAGGAACGAGATCTCAAGTCTTCCATGTCTCCAGAGATTGCTTTCGCAGGGCCCCATCACCCTGGAGAATCCAGAATGCTTTGGTCTTGAGCGCACAGCTTTGAAGTGCAAAGGCTACTCAGATGTGGTGATTGCCACCCTCTTAAGATCCAAGAAACAGTCAACCTTAGCTGCCTATGTAAGGCCTGAAAGTGTTTCAAGGTCTGGTACACACGGAGGAGTTTGGACCCTGTCACAGTTCCAATTTCCATATCGCTAGCATTCCTGCAAGAAGAGCTAGTAAAAGGCCTGGCACTTGGCTCCCTGTAAGTTCAGGTAGCGGGTATTTCGTGTTTCCGACCCAAGGTAAACAAAGTTGCTGTTGTTGTCTAGTCTTGATTTTATATATGTAGATCTTGATCATGGCAATTGTTTTTTTTTTATGATTTTACTGGACATTTAATCTGCTATTGACATTGCCAATCACCAGATTTTATTGATGAGGTTGAGATCCTTGGGTATTAGAGGTAAGGTTTTAGATTGGTTTTGGTTTTTTTTTTTTTTTGACTGACAGGACTTGTGTGTTTATCAAGATTGTTCTGATTGGGCTGCTCTTACAAAAGGAGTACCTCAGGGGTCTGCCTTATTGTCTGCTCTTTTTTTGTCAGGAGCTTAAAAAATTAGGTATACATTTTCATAAGAACATAAGAATTGCCGCTGCTGGGTCAGACCAGTGGTCCATTGTGCCCAGCAGTCCGCTCACGCGGCAGCCCCCAGGTCAAAGACCAGTGCTCTAAATGAGTCCAGCCACACCTGCGTACATTCCAGTTTAGCAGGAACTTGTCCAACTTTGTCTTGAATCCCTGGAGGGTGTTTTTCCGTGTAACAGACTCCGGAACAGCGTTCCAGTTTTCTACCACTCTGGGTGAAGAAGAACTTCCTTCTGTTTGTACAGAATTTATCCCCTTTCAACTTTAGAGAGTGCCCTCTCGTTCTTCCTACCTTGCAAAGGGTGAACAATCTGTCTTTATCTACTAAGTGTATTCCCTCCAGTATTTTGAATGTTTCGATCATGTCCCCTCTCAGCTTCCTCTTTTCAATGAAGGGGCCTAGTTTCTCCAATCTCTCACTGTACAGCAACTCCTCCAGCCCCTTAACCTTTTTAGTCACTCTTTTCTGGACCCTTTCTAGTAGTACCGTGTTCTTCTTCATGTATGGCGATCAGTGCTAGATGCAGTATTCCAGGTGAGGGCGTACCATGGCCTAGTATAGAGGCATGATAACCTTTTCTGATCTGTTCGTGATCCCCTTCTTTATCATTCCTAGCATTCTGTTCGCCCTTTTTGCCGCCGCTGCACATTGCGTGGAAGGCTTCATCGACTTGTCAATCAGAACTCCCAAGTCCCTTTCCTGGGAGGTCTCTCCAAGTACTGCCCTGGACATCCTGTATTTGTACATGAGATTTTTGTTACCGATATGCATCACTTTACACTTATCCATGTTGAACCTCATTTGCCATGTTGATGTCCATTATGTCACGTTGCAGATCTTCGCAATCCCCCTGTGTCTTCACTGAATAACTTCGTATTGTCTGCAAGTTTAATCACCTCACTCATCGTACCAATGTCCAGATCGTTTATAAAGATGTTGAAGAGCATGGGTCCAAGCATCCAGCCCTGTGGCATCCCACTGGTGTTGCTTTTCCAGTCTGAGTATTGTCCATTTACCCCCACTCTCTGTTTCCTATGTTCCAGCCAGTTTTTAATCCACGTGAGTATTTCACTCTCGATTCCATGGCTCGCAATTTTCCGAAGTAGTCGTCCATGTGGAACCTTGTCGAATGCCTTCTGAAAATCCAGATATACAATGTCGACCGGGTCACCCTTGTCTATCTGCCTGTTTACTCCCTTGAAGAAGTGCAGCAAGTTCATCAAACAAGATCTGCCTTTGCTGAAACCATGCTGGTTGGTCCTCATCAGACTGTGTCCGTCAAGGTGATCATTGATGCGATCCTTTATCAGCGCCTCTACCATATTTCCCGGTACCGAGGTCAGACTCACCGGTCTGTAGTTTCCCGGATTTCCTCTCGAACCTTTTTTGAAGATCGGAGTAACATTTTCCACCTTCCAGTCTTCCGGAATCTTTCCCGACTTGATCGACAGATTGGCTATTAGTTGAAGCAGTTCAGCTATAGTCCCTTTCAGTTCCTTGATTACCCTCGGATGGATGCCATCCGGTCCCGGGGATTTATCACTCTTAAGCCTATCGATCTGCCTGCATACCTCTTCTAGACTGACTGTTAACCCTGTCAGTTTCCCGTCTTCGTTTCCAGCAGATAGTCTGAGTTCCAGTATACCGTGTATATCCTCGTCGGTAAATACAGATGCAAAAAAATTTGTTCAGTTTGTCGGCGATTGCTTTGTCCTCCTCTAGCACTCCCTTTATTCCATGGTCATCCAACTGTCCCACCGTCTCCTTCGTGGGTCGTTTCCCCTTAATATATTGAAATAACGGCTTGAAGTTTTTCGCCTCCTTGGCTATTTTTTCCTTGTAGTCTCTTTTGACCCCCTTTTACCACCTTATGGCATCTGCGTTGATGTTGTTTGTGCTTATTCCAGTTTTCGTCCGTTCTTGACCTTTTCCATCCCTTAAACAAAGTTTTCTTGTCTCTGATCGCTTTCTTCAACTCTACAGTGAGCCACACGCCGGTTCCTTGTTCTTTTTCCTCTTGGATCCTTTGTTGATAAGCGGTATATATAGATTTTGCGCTTTGGTGACTGTGTTCTAAAATGGGACCAAGCTTGCTTTAGCGTTTTTACAGTGCTTATCCTCTTCTTAATCTTCTTCCCCCCCATGAGTCTCATCCCTTCGTAATTCCCTTTTCGGAAGTTCAGTGCCTGGACCGATGTTTCGCCCCTGCGTTCAGGTCGAAGCGAATCATGTTGTGATCGCTGTTTCCCAGCGTCCATTCTGGTGTCAGGTCAAAAGCGCGCTGGGACAAAGGCGCGTGCAGACAATTGAGCGCAATGTGGAGGTGTGCGCCGAAGAAAATGACTGTTTTAAAGGGCTCCGACAGGGGGTTTGTGGGGGAACCCCCCCCCACTTTACTTTATACAGATTGCGCCGCATTGTGGGGGCTTAACCGCCTAGAAGTCGTAAGATTGTGGCGGTATAGAAGAATAAAGTTATTATTATTATTATTTGTGGGGCGTTTGGGGGGTTGTAACCCCCCACATTTTACTGAAAACTTCCCTTTTTCCCTAAAAATCAGGGAAACAGTTAAGTTTCTAGTATAATGAGGGCGGTTACAACCCCCCAAACCCCCCACAATGCCGCCACGATCTGTATTAAGTAAAGTGGGGGGGGTTCCCCAACAAAAAACCCCCGTCGGAGCCCCTAAAAACATTTTTTCTTCGGCGCGCATGTCAGTCTTGCGCTCAGTTGTCGGTGTGCACCTTTGTCTTTGGTGGTTTTGTCTATGAACCGTCCATTCTACTTCTACACGTTGTGCCGGTCCTCGCGGAACATTTAGAATTAAGTCAAGCATTGCATTTCCTCTTGTATTTTCCTTGACAAGTTGTTCCAGGAAGCAATCGCCCACAGCATCCAGGAACTTGGTCTCCCTAGCGCAGCCAGAGGTGCCTAGGTCCAAGTCTATCCCCGGATAGTTGATGCCACCCATGATAGCTGTGTTGCCTCCCTTGCAGTTGTGTTTAATCTCAACAGTCATTTCTCCATCAATTTCTTTGGACTGCCCTGGGGGTCGGTAGTAGATGCCGATCTTCATTTCCAGTCTATTTGTTCCTGGAATTTTGACCCATAGAGACTCTAACTTATCTGTCTGTTGTGGTGTGTTCTCTCCAGTAGATTCAATTCCCTCTTTGACGTATATGGCAATGCCCCCATCTTTTTGAGCCAAAATGTCTCTGTGGTATAGTTTGTATTTCGGTAGCACAGTGTCCCAGACGTTTTCCTCAGTCCACCATGTTTCCGTGATGCCGATGATGTCCATGTTATCTTTTTGTGCCATAGCTTCTAATTCACCCATCTTATTCCTTGGGCTCCTTGCGTTCGTGTACATACACTTGAATTTGCGGCCTGTTCCTTTCTTGCATTTCCTTTCCTCTTATGTCCCTTTCGATTTGTCTTGCCTGTGATCCGGTGAGTCTTCCCCTCTATCTTCCTGCACGGTATATCCTCTGGGTATACCGGTTCCCGAACCATCGACTCTCTCTCTTGTCGACTCTCTCTCGGTTGACTATTTCAGCTTTATGCAGATGATATACAATTTTTGGTTCCTGTTAAGGGATTTCTGACCAGTGCTCTTTTGTTGTTAGACAAAATGTTTGTATGTGATTCAAGATTGGATGTTTCGGAATCATCTTAAGTTCAATGTGGCAAAGTCTCAAATTTTATATAATGGACATAGTAATCAATTGGATATGTTTCCATCTGAGATTGTCTTTGATGATGTGAAGATTGCTGTGCTCAGTCAATGCAAATATTTGGGAATCATTCTTGATTCCGCCTTATTTTTTAAGCTGCAAAGTAAGGCTGTGGTGTCAAACACTTTTTTAAAGCTATGTCTATTAAGACAATTAAGAGAGTTTCTTTTGTTGGATAACTTTCGAACTGTTATTACTGCAGTACTGTCCCTGTTTTTGATTACTGTAATTTGCTTTATCTTGGTCTATCCAAATATGTGTTTCATGCATTATAACTGGCATAGAATGCTGTGGCACGGATTATCATGCATGCGTCCAAATTTGACCACATTATGCCTGTTTTATGGGATTTGCATTGGCTACCTATTTCATCCTGCTTTGAATTTAAAGTAGTTTGTTTGGTCTTCAGGGTACTAAGAGACAGTATTCCTGTTGTATGAAGCTCTTTATTCCATCCAGCACGATCTTTACATTCTGAGAGTCAAATGGTGCTTGAAATTCTGTCATTTAAATCTGTGACTCATTTGACTTTTTGGTGTTTTATGATTTCAATACAGGATGCTTCCATGTAGAATGCTTTGCCAGTTGAAGTTAAGGGGTCTTCAAGTATAGGAAATATGTGAATACAATTTTGTTCAAACTAGCATTTCCTTGAAAGTTATTTTTTTAAGTTTGACTATTTTTTCTGTATCTGTGAGTGTATGTTTTATTGTACACCGTGCAGAATTCTAAGATGCTGCTGGTAATACATTTTTAAATAAAAATAAATAAATGAAGACACCCTGGCCATACATTCAGATGTGGCTAGATTCCTGAAAAGAGCATTACATGTGTGTTCTCCAGTAAGACAGCCTTTTCCTATGTGGAGTCTTAATCTGATCCTGTGGGCGCTCACCAGGGTTCCTTATGAGCCTTTAGAGCAGGCCTCATTGATGGACCTCACATTCAAGACGGTGGTTTAGTAGCGACCACTTCGGCTTGACAGGTATTTGAATGCAGGCGTTGTCATGCAGAGAACCCTTTCTCAGGATTTTGGAGTCAGGAGTAGTTCTGCATACAGTTCCATCTTTCTTGCCTAAGGTAGTTTTATCCTTTCACGTCAACCAAGGTCCTGAGATTGCTGGATGTTCACAGGGTACTACTGCATTATCTAGAGAGAAAAATGAGTTCCGCATGTCTGATTACTTCTTTGTGCTGGCAGGTGCTGCCCGTAAAGGCCACTTGGCTTTCAAGGCGACCATTTCCAGATGGATTCATTTGGCCATTTCTTCTGCCTATATCGAAAGTGGGAAATGCACGCCTGTATCTTTAAAGTCACATTCCATTAGAAGTGTGGCTTCCTTGTGGGCAAAGTCTAAAGAGGTGTCACCTGAAGAAATTTGCAGAGCGGTGACATGATCTTCATACTTTCACAAAGTTTTACAAGGTGGAAGCAGCCAAATTGGATTGTGCATTCGGATCACCTGTACTTTCAGCAGTCTTATCTGCACCATCCTAGTTTCCAGGGACTGCTTTGATATGTCCCAAAGGTCCATCCCCATACCCCTCCCTTTTATGTTTCCTCTCTAGGGCCTGCTTTGATACAAACTGGGGAGTTGGAGGAGTGCCCAGAGATGGGAGGCGGAGCAAAAAATTATAATGAGGCTCTCTATACAAATTTCTCACGGGAATAGATTGGCTACCCAAAGGTTCAGGAAAGATGTGCCTGTTTACTAGAAAGAAGAGTATTCAAGTAAGTACCTAATCTTCATGCAGCTATAGATTTTTTTTTTCTTTTCCTATTTGCTGCATAGATGTGTGATTAGTGCCAACCATGTTCAAACCAGAATAGTATCTACAGACCTTTATGAACAGATTTTGGATAATGAAAAAGGTAGTACAAACTTTTTTCAGATGTGTATTCAAAACTGTAGTTTTTATTTGCAAAATTGAAGTCAACAAAAGACTAGTAAAGGCTGTTCATCTTATCTTCAGGCTTTAATATTTATGTACAGGATCATGTGGTATAATCGTGAGGAACAGCTGTTGAAAAGCTCAGCTCCTACATCCTGCTTCTAATTTTCCCCTTTTTTAGAGTGTTGAGATGCATAATTTTACAATAGACCATTAATATCAGGGTACCTTTTGACTGGTTCACTGCATAAATGAAGCGAGCAGATGGCATCTAAGAAACAGAGGAGAGACAAGGATCGTCCTTGTGCTGTAAAACCTAAGATGGTTATGATTTCAGATGCACCAAACCCTTCAGTCAGTTCGCATGGTTGGGTGAGATTGTTGCTGAAGTAACTACAGCTTTAGAGGTGATGGTAGCCACTAAATTACAACACATTATTGTGTGGATATGGTACATGAGAAGCTCGACAATTTTGTTTGAAGCTAGATGAATATAAACAGTGCACTAGTGACTGAGAAGATAAACTACAAACTGTGGAGGCTTCCAATGCTCAGTCGTTAAAAAAAAAAAAAAAGTAGTTGGTAACTACTTATTATGTGCCACAGAAAAAGAAAACCCCTTCTGAATTGGGACTAGAAGAACTTGCCCCCACAGAATTTGATCTCACTGGCTTCTTGGAAGACTCACAAGACATTATTTTGACCAAAGCTACATTATTGGTAAAATGTTCCAATGAGTCTGATAAAACGCTGATTCTAAAAACTTACTTTCAAAATAAAAATAAGAAATTCTGTGGGGAAAATGTTCTTGTTTTTCCAGATGTTACTAAGGCAACTCAGTTTAAAAGAAAAGCATTTCTTACATTGAAACCTCGTGTCTTGGCAATTGAAGCATCTTTTTTTCTAAAGTTCTCATGTAAATGTTTACTTAAATATCAGGAAAAAGAATATGGAGCTCATAATAAAAAAAACCCAAAACATCTAAAAAGTGGTCTAAATGGGTATTTGGACGATGAAAAAGCCTGATTGTCCAAGTACCCATAACCAAAGCTGGTTTTAGACGTATCTAAAACCAGCTTAGGCCTTTCCCCTATCTCTAAACGCATAAAGTGAAAAGGGGCATTTTTAGATGAGGGGAAATTGCGGGAGATGAGCCGACCAAGACATAGGCATACAGCAGGTATAACCAAAACTTTAGGCAGGTTGCCTAGTCGGCACTTACATGTTTTGACTTCCCAAAAATTGGTGGTCAGTTATGGCTTTACTCCCCCACCTACCTCCTCCAGGCTGCTGTAATCTTTGGGCAGCTGCCATGCAGCAAGAGCAGGCCTGCCTCGTAACTCTTCATTTTGCAATGTCCCGCCTATGTGGTAACAGGAATTTGATGCAGAATGAAGACTTCCAGGGCAGTCTTGCTCATTGATGTTGTGCGGCGGCTGCCCAAAGATTTAAAATTACAGCAACCGTGCAAGGTAGGTGGGGGAGTAGTGAGCTAGAGAGAGAGGTCATGCCACAGGATTCTGCTGGGGCTAGGGCTGAGCTTTTACCCCCCCCCTAAACAAAAAAGTGTTCCACTACTTATGGCACATAAGGCTTACTTTGTTGGGAAGAGATGTGTTCTTTCTTCCTGAATGTCCTCATCTCCTCTGTCTTAATGCGCATGGAGGAATTGTTTACATCAAATGGCACTCTGGGAGATTCGGGGGGTCCTTGAGAAGAAAACATAGTAAAAATATGTTTCTGTTAATTTGGGAGCCTTATTTACAGTCAATCTCTTCAAGAGCCCAGAATCTGATAGTTAATATTTTACAATACAGGCAGTCCCCGGGTTACAAACGTCTGACTTAAGTCTGACTTGTACTTTCAAATGCAGTTGCAGCTTCATTTAATTTAATTTCTGGTACGCTCCAGAAATAGTCAGGCTGAAGATGTTGGAGGAACGTTGCTACTGCTGCCTTTGACGCCACTGAGAGCTAATTAATGGATAAAGCTTATTTTACCAAGAGTTTTCCCGCTCTATTCCACTCATTATTTTGTAAACCTGAATCATATATCCTCCTTTGGCCATCTCCTTTCCACTGTGTGCCTGCACAGCAAGCAAGCTTAGACCGATCTCATTCATTGAGAGAAAGCTGTGAATTTTTATGCTGACAAGTACAGACAAAGAAGGGGACTGAACAGTATTTCCAGTGGCATAGACTCCTACACTTCTCCTGCAGCAGATTCAGGAATGATGCATGACCACATTAAGAACAGTGTGTGGTTGTGCATGCTCTACCTTAGAGGGAACACTGGCAGGGGCAGTTGGCCCTTTGTCAGCTGGGAGCAGAGGTAAGCAGCAAGAATCTTAAAACCTACATGTTCTGAGTTATATACAAATCTGACATAAGAGCAGTTTTAAAAAACAAAACTTGTTCTTAACTGGGGACTGCCTGTAGTATTTTATATAACTGTTGGGTGGGGGTCATGGGGGATGGGCAAGGAGAAATTTTTTTGGGGAGGGGGGATTGTGGTATGTTTTCAGTTTCAAGGTGGGGAGCCATAAGAAACCAGGCCTTCCATCTCTTTTTCTTTATTCTTTCAGTACATTTTTTGTCAGTTTTCTTATACTACATGATATGTTTAGTAAACCGTATCCATGTCATGGAGTGAGAGGGTGGCAGTGGGGTACAATGAAGTTTGTAGCTGTATTTATACTCTCATTTAGATCAGTCCAATGGTACATTTATTTTACAGTGTTTGCTTACTGGACAATTTAATAAAAAACGATTTAAACATAATATCTATGTACAGTCTTTAGTCTCCTAGTAGCGCTTTGAGTTAAACTTTTATGCTGACAACATTCAGCTCTTGTTTTATTTTCAAGATCATTTTTGAAACATCATTGCATACATTGCAAATTTTATATTTTGTTTGCTAATAAGCAGTTGACTACTAGTAAGCTAGTTCTAAAATGATAGAAAACAAAGATCTTGCTGCTTGCATGTTTTCCGGTCCTGAGATTCTGAATAGATTTCAGAGATTAGATTTCTTGGAGCAGTGATTATCTACAAGATCTCCATGGCCACCCAAATTGTATCCGTGGCCACTGGAAAGCTGCTAGTCCGATACTTGTGTTTTTGCTAACCTGTTTAGAGCTGTTTTGCAAATAATAGTTTTTAATCTTCTTGATTACCATAATAATTCACTAGGGTGGTGCAACAATTTTCAGCATACCACATCTTATTTTATGGCTTCCAATCCAATAGAGGATTGAATTAGTTAAACTTGTGCAGAGAAAACTCTGGTGTATAGTGCTTGATTATCTTTGCTGTTTTGTTCATGAGTACTCTCCTTTTTGCCATCTTAGATCATCTGTTCCCTCTTCGAAGACTGTTATTTTAGTGAGCATGTGATTAAAGAGCTCTTCTATTGATGGTCCTACCATTTGGAGAGCTCTTTTTGTTCTTAGGGCTCCAGGAAATTGCCTTATGTGTTTTATTGGAAGAAAATCAAACACCTTCTTTTCTTAGACCTTTATAGCTGAGTTTTCCTTTAAGATATCTGGTTAGATGCAAAAGATTAAAGAAATTAGAAAGAAGGGAAAGCAGAAGAGAGAAAAAATTGGATTGGGGATATGAATTCTTTTTGCTTATTCTTCATTTGTGCTATGTATAGGAATTTTATTTTAAATGATACCCTGCCATCTATAAGTATTTTCAGATTGGTAGGCTATAAGCAAATGGAATGAAATAAAAATATATTCCAGCACTTGATGCTGGACTATTTTATATGACCATCTAAGGAAAAAGGTGACTAAAGTAGCTGATCTAAAAGATTGAGAATGGCTGATTTTACATGGCATGGGTCCATAAGCAGCCTGCAAAAGCAACTTTTTTATTTTTTCACATAAAAGGTGGGTTATGAACTATTGTGTTTCAAATTGTGCGAACCTCATTTTTTAAATTTCTGATGACTTAAGTCATCTTTTCCCAGAGATGGTCACCATGTCCTGGGTTTAGGAAAATGATTGAAGAAGTGAGATAAAATATCAGTTGAGGAATGTTGAAAGGGAAAAAAAAACAAGTTTTAGTTGTATATTAAGTAAATTCAGATCAGACACTGGTGGTATGCAGAAAAATAAGTAACAGCTATTTGTTTAAATAAAAGAGTTTAATGTTTCCCAAGACAGATCAGCTTTCCTTCTGTGGCTTACAGTTTCCATATGAGAGACCTGTCATAGAAGTGACAATTAATTTTTGAATAGTGAAAGATTTACTTGTGATTCTTTATCATCTGGATAATTGAGCCAACATATTCTGAAACTTCTCGGAGTGGGTCTAACCCACTGACACCTGACTTGATTCAGTACCCACGTCTTCCAAATGCTCTGGTAACCATCTAAATAACCATTGCAAATTGACTTTACCTCTGTCTTGTCCTGCTATGTGATTGGGTCATTATACCAGACCTCAACATATTTTCTTAGGATCTAGGAGCCAGATTCAGGACAACTGGAATTATTTATGAACATTTATAAATAAGAGTATTTATTACAGTTGTAGGGAAGGAGCAGATAAGAGGCTACTGCTCTTTTCTATTGCCCACTCACCTGTAGCATACCTGGCAATGGGAGAGAGGATAAAGCTGCAGCAGCTAGGGGTGGGCAGATGATGCACCTACTTCTAGAAACTGCAGCCTTAGTTTCTCTTCATTGTCCAACTGTCTCCAGCAAGTACAGCTTTTAAATGTTCCCTATTGCCTGTCCATCTTCTCCCAGCAGCTGCAGCCTACATAATTTCTTCATCTCCTATCTAACCACCCCAGCAGCAGCTTTGGTGTTGCATCCCTGCTCCCAGCAGTAGCCTCTTTCTTTTCCTCCCAGAAGCAGTAGCTGTGAGCATTGTGTTGCATATTTTAGTCGGGATCATAAATCCTTTAGACTTCCCACTTCTGGTATTGTACCCCTGTAGAAGCCCAAGAGTAGGCAAAATGTAGACCACAAGAGTAGGCAAAATGTAGAAACATCCAGACACTTTTGGTTACTGGCAGTATGGACAGAGCTGAGGACTATTGTCTGAGGATAAGTATATCCTATATCTGGGAATACTGATACTAGCTTTGCATTTTTTTGTTAGGCAATAGTTGACCACTTAATATTTCTTGTGTCTAAGTTGGCAATGGTTATGAATGAAGAGGAAGGCTGTCTTCTGCTTGTCAGAACTTAGTCAGTTCCAGCCAGCCAGCAATAGTTTTAATTCAAATTAATTGATCACTTCACTCATTTGCAAGTGTGCAACAGTACATGTGCTCGCTCGGTCTCTTTCTCTCTCCATGTATGAGGGCTGATTGAAAAAGTAACGAGTCTGCTTCTGGTTTTCTTTCCAAGACTTAGACATGATAACACTGTGCTGGTTCTTGTGGGGCTCGTACATCGAAGTTTCGGAACCTGCTGTAGTCTTCATTGTTGGTTCACAGCAAGAGGAAGAACTTTACACGTTTCATCATGGCAGATGAGGAAGATGTGTTTTGTGAGAGTACGCAGCATAGCTAATTGTTTCACCACCTTATGCTTGTCATAACATTTCAAGAGTTTCATTATTACTCTTTCCAAGTTTAACACAAAATTCAATCACGCACCTCTGGCGTACTCTCGCAGACACATCTTCCTCATTTGCCATGATGAAACTTATGAAGTTCTTCCTCTTGCTATGACCCAACAATGAAGACTACGGCAGTCCAACTGCAGGTTCAGTTGATGTATGAGCTTCACAAGAACCAGCACAGCATTGCCACATTTACTTCTTGTAAAGATAAACAGAGGCAGTCTCATTACTTTTCAGTCAGCCCTCGTACTATATATATAAATACATATAACAAAGAGTGTTGAATGTTGTAATTATTACTACTACCAGTCAGTAATGAGACATTTTAACTCATTTGTGACATGCATGAACATAACTGTAGGTTTTGGTCTCCAAAATGTAGATATTTTATAGTTCTTATCTGTGCCACAGACTTAGGATATGTCAACTTTTGGTCTGACTTCTGCGAATACCACAACATTTGCTTTTTTTTTTAAATTACTGCCTTATAGGGATTTGCAAGTGTTTTTAATTCATGTAACAAAAACTGATATTTTGATAGGATGAGAAATAATTGATTTAGAAATCTTCACTGGCTACCAGTGCAATCTTCCTGTAGTTGTAAATCTGTTATTTGTTTCTCTTAGATATCTTATTCCTTTGAACACATCACTATGCATAATTTACTTTTGAGTTATGATAGCTTTTAAAACAAACACACCAGATGTAATCTAACCTAAGTTTATTCAAAGCATCATTCCCAGCTTATTTGGAAAGTTGAGCAAAATTGCTTGTCCTTTATTTGATTATATGTTAATGGTCCAACCCTAAATGCACAACTGATTTTATTGCTGGGCTTGCAGGGAAAAATTTTGTTCTGTTTTAACTCTCAGGTGACTTTTAAGCTATCTTCACTTGACCTTTCTGCCATTGTTTTTAATTTAGGACTACCCACACACTGTTATCTATCTTCGTGCATGCAGGGCTGTTGGCACAAAAGCAAACTAAGCACTTTGCTTTCTCGCTTTTGAAGACCTCTGTCCTATTTATTGTAGGAGAGAGAATTCTATTGTATGTGATCATCCTGATCAGATTGTACAACCAATTTAATTGTATAATTTTATGATCTTTTCCCAGATGCCTTTGTGACACTAGCTGTATTAATAAATTATTGGTATTTCATGAAGCATAGTTAATATATAATGCATTGGATTTATGAATTGATAAGCCCTACCTTTAACTGAAATCTATTTTTATTAAGAGTCCAAACACACATACAATGTATGCAAAAAGCATAATTCTACAAAGCACAACAGTAAATTGCACAACAAGGACAAATAGGTCTCAATAGTATAATGTTAACCAGTCAACCCTAAACCCATCCCTTCCAGTAAACTCTACTCCCCTCCAGTCAAAGCCCAAAGATACTAAGGAACTTGAAACACTTGCAAGAAACTGCAGATTAGAGAATGACACGGGGGACAAATTTTTCCCTGTCACCGCAGGAACTCATTTTCCCGTCCCAGAGAGTTCTTTTTCTGTCCCTGCCCCATTCCTACAAGCTCTATTCTCATCTTTACAAGCCTAATACACTTTAAAATCATAAGTATTCAAGGCTTGTGTGGTTATGGCAGAGTTTACAGGAATGGGGCAGGGATAGGGAAAGTGACAATTTCTCCATCCCCAGTATGAAAGGGCTGCTTCACTCAACCACACTGATAAAATAACCTTTTTACCCAGTAAGGCACTTTTATGAAGTAAAAGGTGATGGCTGTTATTAGCTATCTTGAAGGACTCATATTTATCCAAAAGAAGGACCACCACAGAAAGCGGTATCAGACAGTGCAACAACCTTGTCAAATAGCGGACCAATGTTTAACTGTGGAGCAAGTCCAAAAAACATGGAGAAATAAATTAATGCCATTGGAGCATTTGCCACAGTCTGAAGAGGTAACATATCCCGATTTATAGACTTGATCCTGGGTGAAGTATGCCCTATGGAGAAACCGATACTGGCAGTCTTGTAAACCAGCACTAATAGAGATCTCAGGAATCTGACAAATCAACTGCACAAAATCAACAGTCTCTAGACAGACCCAAGTCAGCACTCCAGTGATCTTGCAGTGCCTCTCGTGTATTTCCACAAAAAAGCTGCTGAAGATCTTGGTGCAGCTGAGATACTATGAAGCCTGAATTTGTCCTTCCAAAGGGAAACAAAGGCTCCCAACATCTAAAGAGGCAATATAATGGCACAATTGCCTTTAGGCGAAAAAATCTCCCACAGTCAGATTGCACCACTGTTGCAAAACTGCACAGATACATCTGGCTGTAAAACATGAGAAAACTGAGTCATCCCAAGACTAGCCATGTGGTGAAAACTGACATTATCCCTACCCGGCAGAAACTGTAAATTACCCCCATTGGGCAACACATCAGAACAGCTGGGATTAACAGCTCACCTGCCCACCAAAACCCTCCAAACCGCCCGCAATGGGTGCAACAAGATGCTACGCCTAAGCTCAGATGGTATCGTTGCCAAGGGAGCATGCAGCAAAGAAGAAATATGCCAAGACACAAACAACGCCTGCTCAATCTTTTTCGGTGTGTAGTCCTGGCGATCCAAAAACCATTCCCCCAATGATGAAGTAGACATGCCAAATTATAAAGACAAATATCAGGAACCCACAAGTTGCCAAATCTCTAACCCCTCTTCAACAAATGGAAATCGATCTGCGGCTTTTTGTTGTTCCAACAAAATTGAGATAGCTGAGAATACAACTTATCAACATCCTGCTTTAACATGAGTAACGGCAGTAATTACAAAGTATAATGGCACTTAGGAAAAAGGATCATGCCAAATAAGTGGATCCTACAGGCAAAGAAACAGGCAACATAGACCATCTATTCCAGCCAAACTGTCCTGAGTGTGAACTATCAAAGGGGTTATATTGTATTCATAAAGATCCAAGGTTTTGGGGCAAGTATACTTCCTAGATATCGAAAGGAGTTATGCTCCAATTGTAATGGAAAGGGACCCACCCAATGATGAGAAATCTCTGGGGAAGTAGGCTGTGCTAAAGATTTGTCCGTGTTAAGCTTAAACCCAGAGAATTCACTATATTCCCTGAAACTTTCTATAAGGGTGACCACAGAGACCTGGGGATCCATAAGATGGACTAAAAGGTCATCAGCAAATACTGCTCCCCATTTGGATTCCTTTGATCTCCAGATTTGCTAAAACTTCCCGCAGAAAAGGTCTAATGTCGTTATAAATAATAAAGGAAACAAGGGACATCCCTGTGTGGTCCCATGTTCTATCAGAAAGGGTGCAGAGCAGGTGTTATTAATCCACAGCATTTCCTGAGGAGCAGTATACAAAGCCCGAACTGTATCCTGAAAAAATCCAACAATCCCATATATCGTAACTACGTCAAGCATGAAGTCCCACAACACATGATCAAAAGCTTTTTTGACATCAAAACTAATTAAAAGAAACAGGATTTCTCTTTGGTCAACCCATTCCAACGATGCTAGTATGGCTTTCATGTTCTTTGTCACCTTACATTCTCGCACAAAACCAGCCTGAGGCTCTACTAATAAGGAAGGCAGTATCCTCACCAAATGATTTGCCATAACTTGGCCAATAACTTTGCTTCCACTTTAATAAAGGAAATAGCCTTTAAGATGATAGATACTCAGAGTTTTTGCCCGGTTTTAACAGCACGATTATATGCACAAGTTGTAACGAATCCATTAGTTGGTTGTTTGAATGATCCGGTTAAATACAGTGGTCAGCAAAGGATACAGGTCCTCTTTCAACAATTTATAAAATTCCATCCAAAATCCATCTGTACCTGTTGCTTTAAGGAAAGCTTCATTCAGCATCTGATATAATAATAATAATAACTTTATTTTTGTATACCGCCATTCCCAGAGAGTTCTAGGCGGTTCACAGCAATAAATTAAGATTATAAACAGTGAAAAAAGCATTGGAATTACAATACTATAAGTGTACAATAGTAAGGTAAAAAAGTTTATTTACAGGAAAAACCGGTCGTTGACAGTTAAATTGGTTTGGTGGGCACAATAAGAGGGGACGGTGGAGGTTCAGGTGGATTGAGGGGTATTAAGGAGGTGAGGGTGTGTTAGGGGTTCTGTTCGTGGAATAAGTGAGTTTTGAGTTTTTTTCTGAAGTCAAGGTAGGAGGGGGGCGTCAAGTACAATTTGGGCAAGCCATGAGTTTAGTTTGGCTGCCTGGAAGGAGAAGGTTTTATCGAGGAACCTTTTGAGGTGACACAATTTTAGGGGGGGGAAGGCAAAGAGATGAATTCTGCGAGAGTTCGTATTGTTGTGATTTAGCTTGAAGTGAGGGTTGAGGTAGCTTGGAGATAGACCAAATACAGTTTTGTAGCAGAGGCATGCGAATTTGAATAGGACTCTGGATTCAAATGGCAGCCAGTGCAGTTTATGGTAGAAAGGGGTGATGTGTTCCTGTTTGTTTAAGCCAAATATAAGGCGTACGGCGGTGTTCTGAATTAGTTTTAGTCTCATAGTGGTAATGGGAGTAATAAGCTTAAGTTGAGTCACCTGATAGCTTTGGAAGAGAAAAACTGTCCAAATAAACATTACCATTTATCAAACCAGGTTGTTTGGTATATAAGATGTTATAGTACTCTAAAAAAGAGCATTAATCTCCCCATCATTCCAAACTCTGTCCCCAGCCTCAGTTTGCAATTGCATGATTTTAGAAGGACCCCTAGCCTGCTTCACAACCTGTGCCAAATTTACCTCTCTTGTTTACCATGGAGATAAAGCTGATATTTATAGTATGCACGCGACCTTTTCGTCTGATCATGAAGCAGCTCATTAAACTCACACTAGGAAGCCAACAATCGAGCTCTGAGGACAGCAGTAGGATGCCTACTATAATGGAACCGATCAGTGTGTACCTGCCTTTCTAATCGAAGTTTATCTCTATCCCTTGTTTTAGGCCAAAAAGCAGAATAAATGATAATTTCACCTCAGAGAACTGCCTTAGCAGCTTCCCAGTACAACACTGGATCATCCAAATAGGAAGCAATTTGGCCCGCAATAGATCATGAAATTTAGGATCTCTATACAAGAACAAGGGGAAATGCCAAGAATACGGTTGCCGATGAGAAACTTCAAATTGAAGAATAAGGGACATCATAGTGTGGTCCAATACCCATAAGAACCAATATCATCTCGACAGACTTGAGAAAATATAGTGCTAGAAACCAGCCAGTATTCAATCCAAGATTGGGAAGCATGTACCCTTGGCAGATGCATATAGTCTCACTCCCCAAATGTCGCTCCTCCAAATGTCAAGTAAATCCAAGATGGAACAGAACATCGGAAGATCTTTTCTCCTATTCATCTGGTTTTCAGCACAAGGCTGTGACTTGTCCAAACAAGGGTCATATACACAATTAAAGTCACCCCCCCATCACATCGGGTACCTCTGTATGGGCAACCACCGTGGCTATTAAAGTACGGAAAAAGTGTTTATTGTACACGTTTGGGGCATAAATGTTACAAAGGATCAGCGGGCGTCCATCAATGGCTATCTTGACTTTAACATACCTTCCCCCAGGATTAAACCATTGCTGCTGGACCTCCACATGAAGACCGTGACAGATCAAAATCAACACCCCGGCCTTACGCTGAACCACTGGGGCGCCCAACAGATGGCCAACTCACCATTTCTTAAATTTCGAATGTTCCTGTTCTGATAGATAGATGTCCTATAAAAGTGCAACATCCACCTGTAAAAAAATTTTGTTGTTTTATGGGAAAAGTGACCCCACTAACATCCCAGGAAAAACATCGTAATATCATCTCAATCTAAGCCAAACAGAAAGAGTGAGCTCTAGCATCCCAATATACCCCATATACTTAGAAAAAGCCCCCATCCCTGGAAAAACCACCTCTTGTTACCCCTGCATAGCTTCCCCTGCCACACTCCTCCCCTCCTCCCCCTGCCCCTAATATTGTCTCATGATATCAAACCCTATGGTCTGAGGGTCTTGTGAGGGCTCTGTTCCCTCCCCCCCCCAATAAGAAAGAACAAAGAAAAGCTCAATAAACACAAATATGGCTTTCAGTTGTCTTCAATTTCAAAATGGATCTGATTGGCCATGGGCCTAACTGGCAAAAAGAGCCCCTCAACTTTCGGTACAGGAGCAAGAAGTCTGCCCCAAAAGGAAATAATATTATATAATCCCAACCCCCACAACCCAAATAATCAAAGATCTACAGCACACATGCTCTTATCCCGACACACTGCAAAAAATAAAATAAAATCTACACACAAACTCAATATCCCCACATCCCCACTAAACCAGCTGAACTGGATGAAATTGGTCCAGAGGGCTGCTACAAAATTGGTTAGTGGTCTTTGTCATAAATCATATGGGGACAGTCTTAAGAGACCTTAATATGTATACTCAGGTTGAAAGATTAGAAAGAGGGGATATGATTGAGATGTTTAAATATCTCTGTGGCATTAAAGTAGAGGAGGTGAGTCATTTTCAAATGAAGAAAAACTCCAGAAGGAGAGGAGATAGGAAGTAGTTAAGAGGTGGTAGTTTCAGGAGTAATGTAAGAAAATTCTTCTTTATAGAAAGGGTGGTAGATGCATGGAATAGTCTCCTAGTGGAGGTAGTAGAGATGAAGACTGTATCTGAATGCAAGATAGCATGGAACAGGCATGTGGGATCTTTTAGGGAGAGGAGGCGATAGCGGATGTTGTGGAAGGGCAGACTGGATGGGCTATTTGGCCTTTACTTGCCTTCATGTTTCTATAATTTGGGTAATGTTTTGATTGTATTGTAGTGCATCTATGCTATATTTTCTAAAATATTTGGTGCTCTTCTTTGAGAAAGGCAATATAAATGTAATAAATAAATAAATAAAATCTGTACATTAAGGTTTTAAAATTTGTATTTGAAACAATTTACTGTACATTATTTCTCAAACATACTATTCATGATCCCACTTTTTAATGTTTCATCAGTAGCTCGTTGCATAGGTTAAATTCAATGACATTGTATAAATAAGCTGTGTTTAAAGGGATCTCGAGCATTCACCGACATCACAGCAAACCTTCTGGGCACAAAGGTTGCTATTACCTTACCCTTGCTAAGAATATATGTACTTACTTTGCAAAACTACACTGCTCTCATTACAACTGGCCTAGTTCTTCTAACACCAGTTATTGCACAGCTAGAACATGTCAGCAATTTGTTCCTTTAAGCAAACATATATACTACTGATACATATAAATAAGGGAACTCACTGTTGTCCTATTCTTTGTTCTGTATTATACACAACTGTTAAAAGTTTCATATCGTTACTAATGAATTCAGTACATTAAACTAAATAATATAAATGATTCCCATCCTGTAACTTAACATACTTAATTTTGAATGTTAACTGTCATTGGTACAGTGGTACCTTGGAATCTGAACTTAATCCATTCCAGAACACCGTTCGAGTTCCAAAACGTCATTCGAGTTCCAAAACATTCGAGTTAAGAACATAAGAACATAAGTATTGCCTCTGCCGGGTCAGACCAGGGGTCCATCGTGCCCAGCAGCCCGCTCCCGCGACAGCCCTCGAGGTCCTTGACCTGTAAGTTCCCACCACCTGAATTGTTTATGCCCTTGACCTGTAAGTTCCCACCACCTGAATTGTTTATGCCCTAATCCTGATGTACCTTGTATAGAACCCTTCTATCTATACCCTGCAATCCTTTTCTCCATCAAGAAGTCATCCAGGCCCTTTTTGAAACCCATTATTGTACTCTGTCCTATCATCTCTCCTGGAAGTGCATTCCAGGTGTCCACCACCCTCTGAGTGAAGAAGTACTTCCTAGCATTCGTCTTGAATCTGTCTCCTTTCAATTTTTCTGAATGCCCTCTTGTTTTTGATGTCCCCGCTAGCCTGAAGAATCTGTCCCTCTCCACCTTCTCTATACCTTTCATGATTTTATAGGTCTCTATCATGTCCCCTCTAAATCTCCGCTTTTCCAGGGTAAAGAGCCCCAGCTTCTCCAGCCTTTCGGTATATGCAAGGTTTTCCATGCCCTTAATCATTTTTGTTGCTCTTCTCTGGACCCTCTCAAGCATCACCATATCCTTCTTAAGGTGCATCGACCAGTATTGGACGCAGTACTCCAGATGCGGGCGCACCATTGCTCTATACAGCGGCAGGATAACTTCCTTCGTTCTGGTAGTTATACCTTTTTTGATAATGCCCAACATTCTGTTCGCCTTTTTTGAGGCCGCTGCACATTGTGCCGTTGGCTTCATCGTTGTGTCCACCAATACCCCCAAGTCTTTTTCAAGGTTGCCTTCCCCCAATACCCTCCCTCTCATCGTATTGCTGTACATCGGATTCCCTTTCCCTATGTGCAAGACTTTACATTTCTCTACATTGAAGTTCATCTGCCATCTTTTTGCCCACGACAGTTTTTCCCATTGAAAATAATAGAAACTGGATTAATCCGTTCCTTGGTCTCACAAACTCAGATTTTCAAATAAATTTAACAGTAAACACACTGGATTTGTTTTGTAATTCTTTATTCATAACACTCTCATTAACCAATGATAATACAGTATAGTAATGTAAAGTAACCAATGATAACGAATCATGATGTGGAACCTGGAACAGGAGGGAGATTATTGTTTGGAAGGCAAGTCACTTTTCAGATTAGCATCAGGTGGTTCAGGTGGAGATCGAATGTGAAAGCATGTGTTACCAGGCAGGTGTCTTCATTCTGTTCCTTTATAGGCACTTTGCCTTGGGGTCACCTTCTGTGTTGGCATCAGGTGGTTCAGATGGTTCTGGTGTCTGCATTATGCTTCTTTTTAGGCTCTTTGCCAAGGTACCACTTGTTTTTCCAGGCAGAGATCAACGTCCTCAAAGACACTTCCCTCCATGCTTTCTTAATGATTCTTAGACAATGGAGGATATTGTAGTGATCCTTCCAGTTCTGTTTCATTTGTAACTTCAAAACATCTCTGGAACATAGCCTTGGTATACAGTTTTTTCAAGTTCGAGATCACCTGCTGGTCCATAGGCTATTTAAGAGGGGTATTGGGGGTCAAAAATTTTATCTTGATGAAGCTATATTCACCCACCAAGTTATCCTCCAGCCCTGGTGGATGTGCAGAGACAGCAAGATCAGGCCCACGTGGCAGAGATAGCACGATCGGATCCCCCTGGCAGAAACAGCAAGATTGGGTCTCCCTGGCAGAGATAGCAGGATCAGGCCCACATGGCAGAAACAGTAAGATCCGAACATATGGGAACTGCTAGCATTGCTCTACCCAAAGCTTCCCTCCCAGGCGGAAACAGAACACATGAGTTTTTCCTATATGGATAATTGACTAGTCAAGAGCATATCTCAGACAAAGGCAGATAAATCTATTATAAGGGGATCTCCATCAGTGTGCTGACATATTAGTTTGAATTTAAGGGGCTCTGCTAGAGAAAACATGAGTCATGGTTTTTCTCCCTGCCTGCAAAATCTGTGTCTGCATTCTAGAAAACAGAAGTGTAAGCAGTAGACATTAGCCTGGACCATGTTGAAGATGGACCTCTTGGCTTAAAAAAATTTTCAGGCATGCATGAGAAATAGACTAATGATGGAGAAAGACAGCCACAGATGAAACAAAATCTGTGACAACACAGCACACTGTGCAGGTGCAAATCGACAAAGAGAGCAGATAAATTATCAATTTCTGTCATCTTCTATATTTCAGTGTTATTTTTTTCTATTCTCAGCATCTCATAAGGTGAAGCAGACAGGTGTGTAGGTGGTGGTCTTGTCAATACTTTTATCAAGGATAAAGGCCAAGGCAGAGAAACTGTAGATGAATGCATGGCTGTACAGATGGTGTCAAGAGTGTTTTGGCTTCCTAAACCATGAGATGATTTTCTAAGGGCTTCTGAGCAGAGGTGGTGTTCACCTATCAAAGAAGGGAAGAAATGTTCTCATCAACAAACTGGCTTTAGAATAGAATTGTTAGGGCTGGGTGATCAAAAGCCCCGGGTAAGCATATGTTCATGTAAGAGAAGCATTAAATTCTACACAAATGGCAAAGATACTTGGAAAGAAGTATTTACTAATGCCTGTAGTATGGAAATAAGGTTCTGGATCCAGAGGCTGTGATGAAAGAGGCTGATTTGGATTTAGTGGCGGCCATGGAGATATGGATCACAGAGAACCATGACTTGGATATAGTTATACCAAGCTATAATCTGTTCAGCAAAGAGAGGGTAGGAATAAAGGGAGAGGGGAGTGATATTAAAGCCACACAACTGCAAGGGAGAGGGGAGTGATGTTAAAGCCACACAACTGCAAGACCTGCAGGGTAAGGAAGAAGCACTGTATATCTTTTTGAAAAAGAGAATGGAAAATATATTTTCATTGGTCCTTCACAGACAGAAGTGGACAGGGATTTAATTGAGAACATTCAAAATATAGATGTTAAACGGAAGTGCTACTAATAGATGATTTTAATATGCTGCATGTTGATTGGAGTATCCCTATTGCAGGGTCTTCTAGAAGTAGGGAGATCTGGATTCTCTAATGGGAGAACTGTTCCAGCAGTTGGTAATAGAATCCATGTTAGATGGGGCCATATTGGACTTATGAATGGGGAAAGTGTTTCTGATGTTATAGTGAGTGTTCATCTGGCATCCAGCAATCACCATGGTTTAATATGTGGGTGGGGCCTTAGGCACATGGGCTGGGTTGGCCAGATGCGTCTAAGGCCCCGCCCACAGGAAGGGTTTGAGGTAACTGGGCTAATTCCAGTTGGGGCCTTATGCATCTGGTCCAATCAGGCCCTAGGCCCGCCATTCAGAGGATGGCGAGCCTGCCGGCCGGCCGGGCTTCGAATCCATTCCTCCATCCAACTTTAAGTAAGTTGAAGGGAGGTGTTGGGCTTAGGGGGGGCCATTCGGGGGTTCGGGGGTGGTGATCGGGGGGTTAGTGGTGGGGTACACCGTGAGCAGGAAGGCCTGGGATCCCTCCTGCCTGTATTTGAGGGGGGGTGTGGGGTCGCCTTCCGGCAGGAGGGGTTGGACTCCCTGCTGCTGGTATTGTCGGGGGAGGGGGGGAGGTCAGGGACTTGCACCTCGGCAGGAGGGGTTGAGCTCCCTCCTGCCGGTATTGTTGGGAGGGTTGGGGTGCCGGCAGGAGAGAGATTGGGCATCTCTCCTGCCACGGTTCGTGGCAGTTTGGGTGGGGGGATGGTGATGGTGATTGCGGCAGGAGAGATTAGGCATCTCTTCTGCTGTGATCGCTGCGGGGTGGGGATTCTGTTACCAGTGTTGTTTTTGACAAATGCTGGATACAGAATCCAGCTTTTAGGCGAAAGACTGGCCACTCCTTCGCCTAAAAGGTGTTGTTTTGGGCGTTTGGGATTTGCACAATTTTATGGTTGATAATGTGGGCTAAGTTTAGACGTAGTGGTGGTCTGGGCAATTAAACTACTGAACGTAGAGATAGGCCATTCTCAAAAGAAGCCTCATTTTGGATGTTTTTTTTCAGAATGGACATTTTCCCTGCTGCTACTTTCAGCGTTTAGGGGTGTAGACCAAAAGGGTACTTATGCGTTTTGGTTTTTTTAAATTATGCCCCTCCACGTGTTTAGTTTAGACCTGCTTTACTGCTAGCATAAACATAAAACCTATTTGGTTGGTGCAGTGTCTCTCAAAGCTTTCCAGCTCTGGCACACTAAATGGAGCAAATGTTTTTTTACAGCACATTATAATTGAAATTTTAAAATTGCAAAAACAACAAAAAAATTAAATTTGAGAGTTATTTATTTAAAGTTCTTTAAGCTATATATGGGTAAATGTAACAACAGTGAAACTATAGTAGATAGAATAGAATTGCTAAGCAATGCGATGGATGTGCTTGTTTTTGAGTGCAAATTAACTCAAAATTCAGCTTGATAGTCGACAAGCAAACACACATTTCATCATCCACCATTGCGGTCATTCTTTTTTTTCCAAATTTAATTTCTGTCAGAGCTGAAAATCTAAGTTCAGAAAGATAAGAAGATCCAAACTGTAACAAAACCTTGATTGCCTTGTTGCTCAAGCTAGGATAATTACTGCATTAAAATATAAATAAAACTAAACTTGCTGTTAGTCTTTAAGGACCAATCAAAGAATGATGCTTGTCTGGACTTTTGTATCTTTACGCACACAGATGCTCATAACATTGACAGACTCTTGCATATGTGATGTGCATGTCATCTATTCTAGTGTATACTTATGAAAGGAATTTTTTTTTAATAAAGTAAAATTCTGGAATCTCTCATGGCACACCAGGAATCTCTTTGGGGCACACCACTCTGCCTTGGCACACAATTTGAAAGACACTGGGTTAGTGACTGAATATCACCGTTATCTATATAATATTCTGGCTCGCCCTCTCTCCTTCCCTGACACAACCTGCAAATATAGGGATAATATCCTGCCATTTATTGATTTAAATGGCCCAATATGGCCCTGTGAGGGTAGGTTAGCTTTGAAGAGATATGGGATGATGAAGTGGGGAAAGGAATTGATGGCTGCCAGAAGGTGGATGGGTTAGTTGATGAGATAGGGTTAGAGGAGATACATTAATAAAATAATGGGGCACAGACAGAATTAAGCTAGTCCCTTGATAGACAACTAAGTCCTAAGTCCTGATGGACAACTGAGTCCTTTTGCGCACCTAACTCTGTCTTCAGGAACATCCAGATCTGTACAGAAAATTCTAGCAATTCAGCTACTACAGGATTATCAGAGAGGTTAATCTAGCTCTCTAACTGCATTGTCAGATATTGTAACTAGGTCACTTTGAAATGTTCCCCTTTATGCCTAAAGATTTACTACTAGTGCAGTACTATTAAAATGATTATTAATGTAATGATTTGCAGAGACTATAGATTTATGATTGTTCATTTCTTCTGAAATTGGATGCATAGTACAAAACAAAAGCAAAATACTGTACTTATATGCAAATATATTCAAGTTGACAATTTATGCAACACTGCTCACAGTACAATATTCTCTTTTAATACCACAAATTAGGTTTTAAATAAATACTTTTGAAGCACAGGGGGAAAAATCACATTCTCTTCATGCTTAATACTTATCAAAAGCTCCTAAAAGTAACATTCAGCTATATCTCTCATTGCTAACAAGGTGATCTGGGGGAAGCCTGTTAGCCAACTAAATGCACAGGGATGATACAGAAAACTACCTCAGGTAGTAGTTTACAGTTAACAAGAGGTGTAGCTGAATAATGCAGAAAGAGGTTTGGCATGGGAGTTATCTTGCATGGTAGATATTAGCACACAGCACTTTAAAATACAAATGGGATAGTAGCTCTTCCATCTTGATAAAGATAAGTTTTAAGGAGAGCACAATGTGAGCATAACCCAAGAAAATTACTGCTAGATCTGAGGTGCATCAGAGCAGAGAAGTTAATAAGCCCCTTAGGCCTCCCAGACCTTCGATTTTCCTCCCCACCCCCAACTCAAGATGGCCTGTGATTATCTATCCAACTCCCTGCTCTCCTTTAAAAAATTCCTGGTAGTCTAGCAGACCCCACTTCCTCTCTCCAACCTAAAAATTTTTTTCTAATGTCTAATGATATCTCCTCCTGGCCCCCCACCTCAAAGCATACCTTGAAAAGGCAGGAGCAATATCCACTCTCCTACCTTCATACCACCATGTTAAAAAATAGTGCACCTGATCCCATCCAGTACATCCTGGAATACCCTGTGCATGAAGAGTTTGCCAAATAAGGGGGTCAATACTGCCATTTCCCAAGTTAAAAGCAGAGAGGCAGGAGTGAGTGAGCATTGTTTCTGCCTCTTCAAGTTATGCCCTGGGGGGGGGGGGGGGGGCAGAGAGAAGGAGGGATAGAGAGAGAAGTGCCACTAGAGGCTAGGGCAGGGAGTCTGATGATGTTGGGCGGTGACAGAGGGAGGGAAGGGATCCTCTAGATCACTGTTCTTCAACCGCCGGTCCGCGGGTAATTTCTGTCAGTCCGCGCAGTACTGGCAAGATTAAGATCCTGTTTTCAGACCTCCTGTCCCGTTGTCCTCACACACAGCTTTGGGACAGCGTCCCGAAGCTATGCTCGGGGACAACGGGACAGGCGATCATTTCCTGTCCCTACCTTTCGCGCAAAAAAAAAAAAAGCCTCCCTCCTTCCTTTCCCTGGGTCAGCTGCTATCTTACCGCCCTGTAGCTGCTGCTAAAGCCGACAGGAAGTCTTCTTTCCGACGTCAATTCTGACGTCGGAGAGGACATTCTGGGCCAGCCAATCGCTGCTTGGATGGCCCAGAACGTCCTCTCCGACGTCAGAATTGACATCGGAAAGAAGACTTTGTGTCGGCTTTAGCAGTAGCAGCAGCAGGGCGGTAAGATAGCAGCCGACCCGGGGAAAGGAAGGAGGGAGGCTTTTTTTTTTTTTTTTTTGCGCGGCAGGGAGGGAAGGAGGTAGGCAGGCAAGCAGACTGGCTTTGGCCAAAGAGGGAGGGAGAGAGGTAGAAAGGCAGGCAGGCTGGCTTCGGGGGTGAGGGTGGGACAAAGTGTGGAAGGCAGTGAGAGGGACATAGGAAGGAGGCATTGGGGGCACTAAAGACATGGGAAGGATGCACAGGGGGCATTAAAGACAGGAAGGGGCACTAAGGACATAGGAAGGAGGCACTGGGGGCACTAAAGACATGGGAAGGAGGTACTGGGGGCACTAAAGATGTGGGAAGGAGGCACTGGGGGCACTAAAGACATAGGAAGGGGCACTAAGGACATGGGAAGGAGGCACTGGGGGCACTAAAGACATGGAAATGAGGCACTGGGGGCACTAAGGACATGGGACTGAGGCACTGGGGGCACTAAGGACATGGGAAGGAGGCACTGGGGGCACCAAAGACATGGGAAGGAGGCACTGGGGCACTAAAGATGTGGGAAGGAGGCACTGGGGGCACTAAAGACATGGGACTGAGGCACTGGGGGCACTAAGGACATGGGACTGAGGCACTGGGGGCACTAAGGACATGGGAAGGAGGCACTGGGAGCACTAAAGACATAGGAAGGGGCACTAAGGACATGGGAAGGAGGCACTGGGGGCACTAAAGACATGGAAATGAGGCACTGGGGGCACTAAGGATATGGGACTGAGGCACTGGGGGCACTAAGGACATGGGAAGGAGGCACTGGGGGCACCAAAGACATGGGAAGGAGGCACTGGGGCACTAAAGATGTGGGAAGGAGGCACTGGGGGCACTAAAGACATGGGACTGAGGCACTGGGAGCACTAAAGATGTGGGAAGGAGGCACTGGGGGCACTAAGGACATGGGAAGGAGGCACTGGGGGCACTAAGGACATGGGAAGGAGGCACTGGGGGCACTAAAGACATGGGAAGGAGGCACTGGGGGCACTAAAGACATGGGAAGGAGGCACCGGGGGCACTAAGGACATAGGAAGGAAAGAGGGAGGGAATAGAAAGGGACAATTCTTGGGCCTGAGTGCAGAAAGAAAGAAATGAAAGAAAGGATACACAAACAGAAGGAAACGCAACCAGAGACTCATGAAATCACCAGACAGCAAAGGTAGGAAAAATGATTTTATTTTCAATTTTGTGATCAAAACGTGTCAGTTTTGAGAATTTATATCTGCTGTCTATATTTTGCACTATATTTGTCTATTTTTCTATAGTTACTGAGGTGGCCGAGCTCACAGAGATGGGGCGGAAACGGGGTTTTAAAATTTTAGTCCTCGTAGTTTGCCAGTCTACAAAATAATTCTTTTATTTCTGCTGGTCCACAGGTGTAAAAAGGTTGAAAAACACTGCTCTAGATTACAAGGGATATTGGAGTTAATGCAGAATACCGGAAAATATTTTTTGTTTTAAATGTCCCCTTTTCCAATCACTGCTCATGCACTGACAATAGAGGGGATATTTTCGCTGCAGTTTACTGCCTTGATTTTAATGTGGCAGTAATTTGCATGCTCATTCATTACTGCATCTTAGTGGTAAGTTTTTGTGAAAAGCTTGTGTTAGAAGCCGAGTAATCAGAGGCTCTAAAATATGGTTTTCTGTATTGTCCCTTTTATGAAAGATCATCTAAAACAGATTGTATCGGTATTAGAGCTATTAAGTACCAAGGAATGACAAAATACCTCACATAAAGTAGAAAAATACCGTATGTATTAAAAATAAAGAACCTGTACATTAGATAACTGATTAACAGAATTTAAGTTTTATGCCAGGGCAGGCCGTACATCCTGTACATTACCTTGGGTGAATTTCTTCATACAGGCTGTTAATAAGTCCCAATAAATAAAAGTAGCTGATAAGAAAAGGTCTGTCTTTTCTTAACCTTCAACCTTTACACAGTATAGTAAGCAGTTAAGAGATCCACGTTGTCTTATAGCATTAACCTAAAGCACCTTGCTTAAATTAGCCCATAGTTAAAGCAACATTATCCCACTTCTAGGTCCTTCAAATGTTATTATTCATTTTCTGTTTAATCTGCATTTTTCTATTTCCCCCTAGGTAAACTGATCCCATTAAATCAGAGGTTGTTAAATCTGGTCCTTGAAGACTGCTGTAGTTAAGGTTTTCAAACAAACCAAGTTATACAAATTATACTCTATATATGCAAATGTATCTAATGAATATTCACTGTGGAAATCTTGAAACACAGACCTCTTTGCATAGCTTACTGAGAACCCCTACTCTGAGCCACTGGATCCAACTTCTGAAAATTATAGGAGATTTGATAAACCACTTGGACAAGGAATATTAAGCGGTTTACAATCAGGAACTCAAGCATTTTTCCTATCTGTCCCAGTGGGCTCATAGTCTATACATCTGAGCTATATGTTGTTTGTTGTAATATGTTCTTATGTAAACCACTTAGATTTAGACAATCTATAAATTTTTTTAAATAAATGAAATCTAATGTACCTGGAGCAGGGAAGGATTAAGTGACTTGCCCATGGGTCACAAGGAGCATCACAGAGTTTGAACCCATAACCTCAGGTTGCTGCGGTTCTAGCTCTAACCACTATGCCACACACTCCTCTAAACCCAACAGAAATGATCTCTCCTTCGACACAATAAAGGAGCTTGTTCAATATCGTGGGTGCTCAGGCACCCACAGAGTTGGCTCCTAAGCTCAGAACACTGTTTATGATGTATCCAAAATTTGACATGCATGTTTCTTCTGGAGCATATGTAAATGCAAATAATGCTGCAGACCAGACTACACTAAGTGAGATCTTCAAGCTCTTATTTACACAGTCTGAATTTTCAAAAAGCCTAGAGTCAAAATTTCAGTTCATGAGCAATAGATTTTAGAATAGAAAAATAGAAAAAAGCAATACACTACATTTTTGGAGTCAGCAATACAGAGTACAAAGTTTTTGAGTTTTTTCTTTAAAGATATATATTTAGCCACAGAAATTATTAAGCAATAACAGGCCACAGAAAATCCGATAGATAACACAAGCAAAGAAAAATATATGTAAAGCCGACTAACTGACAAGAAGGTGGGGACTGGAGCCAAGATGATGGCCAGATCTTGATGACATTTGTGTGGCTCTGATTTTTGGAAACATATTTTGGTTCCTATTGTTCAGCGTTGCAGTTTTTTCTTGATTTTGATGCCACACACAAAACAGAAGGGGATGATCAAGGCCGTTCCACTTCAGACTGTGGTATCATTCTCATTGCAGCTGACAATTATTCTCAAGCTCTTGATTGTCATGCTGCAAAGTCCCAGTCCACAACTTGGGGTGAGGGCCCCTCTGTGGAGTTGAATGGAGGAGTACTCGACTCCGTGGGGTATATCGTCTCCGTATCCCACCCGATGTCTAATTCCCCAATGTCCGGTGGAAACAAGGGATATAGCGGGGTTCCTACGAATACCATAGAGGTTAGACCAATGTCGGTGGAGCTTCTCTCTTGATGGAGCTGGTTAAGAGAATTAACATTGAAGAAGCTGGGGATACAGCTTCTATTCCGGTGGTGACCCTGGAAACGCTCTTGAAGGTCATAAAGAAGCTGAATGGGATGGTGGAAAAAATAGTTCAGTACATGGCAGTACTTGTGAGTAAAGTTGATTTAATCTCACAGAATGTTGATAAAGTGTGTCAGGATTGTTTGGACAAGATTTCTCTAGTACAAACTGAAACAAATATTCTTAAAGAAACATTTTTATCAGGCACTTAAAGATCTAAAATTTATTACCAGAAAAATTGAACATTTAGAGAACTTTAGTAGATTTCTGAATTTGAGAGTCCTAAATTGGCCTAAAATGCTAGGTATGTCCCCTATGAATGTTTAAAAATATTTCTTCACGAAAATTTGAATTCCACTCCTCCAGTTAACCAGGCATATTATTTACCGGTTACTAACAAGAAGAATAACACAGGGGATCAACTTTTAGATCAAGTTCCTCATTAACCACATGTTAATGAGTTGAGTGATATTTCAGCTATATTGGAAGATTATTTTTCTGTTTCTGACCAAGCAAAGTTGATTTATTGTGTTTGAGTAGGACTTAAATTCTATTATGAGATTATAGGGCTCTTGTTCAAAAAAGATAGACGTCCAAAAGATGGCATAAATCGGCACTTGGATGTCTTACTGGTGGGCAGTGCAGTGGACTGAGAAGGGGACCCAGGCCTACATGCCACCCTAACTAGTACTCTTGTGGTGGAAAGTGTGAGCCCACCAAAAACCCACTGTACTGCCATATAAGTGACTTAAAGGCTTAAAGGCTATTGGGGTGATAGGTGGGCACAGTAGGTTTTAGGAGAGTTTTGGAGGTCTCACCATATAATGTACAGGGGTTAAGGTGAGATGTGTACCTGGCACCCTTAATGTAAAGTTCATAACAGTGCCTCTAGGGTTTCCCACTGCTCTGCTGGCATATCTGTGTGGCCAGTCCATTAAAAATAATGGGCCCCTTCTACATGCAAATAGCTTGTTTTGGCATTTTCTAATTTGGACATTTTTTTTTTTTTGATAATGGCAAAAATTAGGTGTCTAGCTTGACAAAATGTCCAGCTGGATCATTTTTGAAAAAAGAAAGAAAGATATGTTGCTGGTTTGAAAATGGACATTTTCTCCATCCAATTTTTGGACATCCTATCAAAAATGCCCCTCTACATTTTAAGAATACTGGCACTGTTTTATGTGGTCAGTGAGTCTGGCTGTAGCCGGACATGACAAAATCTACTCAGAAAAGATTTTCTAGTTATGAGAGAAGAAACAAGAAGTTGGGTACTACATTTCTTTTGGCATATCCCTGCAAATATATGTTAAAAAAAAAAAAATCTAGGACTGAGATATATTTTTTTTCATCCTGAATGTCTTAGATCATTTTTAGACCTCAAGAAGCGGACTAGCACAAAGATTTAATGACTGGGACAATTTGTCTAGGCCTTTACTTAATTTGAACTTTTTCCTATATATGTTCTCTATGTTTAATAACTCTTCCCCCCCTTCAGTTTAATTGTGGTCTGAGGAAGAGGTTGAGCCTCTTTAATTAAGTTTCTTTAAATTATAGGTTTCCTGTGTATTGTGGTGAGTTCTTCCTCTACATTTTTTTGTGTAAGTGATTTAACTTGTTATTAATAAATAATAAAAATAAAATTATAAGTAAAATACTGTATAAGTAAAACCAAAAACAAATTAGCTGCTAGGAGACCTGGTTCTTTCTTTCCAAAAGTTCCATGTCAGCATGAAATGGACAGACTTAAAAATCTAAACACTATACTCTGGAGGAAACATTCAAAAGAGGAGAGATGATACAAACATTCATATACCTCAAAATAACAAATGTACAGGAAGCAGACCTTTATACAGAAAGGATGCTCTAGAGCAGGGGCATCCAACCTTAGCCCTCACTAGGTCGAGTTTTCAGGATTTACAATATGAATATGCGTGAGATCTATTTGCATACAGTGGAAGCAGTGGATTCTGGTCCTTAAGGGCCGACGTTGGATAACTGTTCTAGAGCAAAAGAGTCTTTGGGTGAAGGTGAAGAGGGTTGACTCAGGAGTAATCTAAGGAAATGCTTCTTTATAGAAAGGGTGGCTGATGTGTGAAACAGCTTCCCAATGAAGGTGGTAAGAACAGATAAAATCTTAGGAGGACAAGAAACTGTAAAGCTGAATGACCTGAGAGGGGAAACTCAGGTAGCTGCATGTGACTGTAGATGGCTTTACAAATTTCATGGCTGGATTGGAAATGGGCGATCAAGGGGAAAAACACGCAGTGGGCCGTTTTGTGAATCAGGTTGGTTAGCAGCGATCGTTTAGCGATGATCGCTGACTTTAGTGAATCGGGGCCTTATAGTCTTTGTAGATGGCTCACCATGATGACCCAAATGTCTTACCTCAGTTAATATTTGAGTCAACCTTTCCCCCCCCCCCCATTTTGGGGAAAATAAGGTTATCTCAGTTTATATTTGGGTTTCAAGTTTTATTAGGATTTTATATACCGCCTATCAAGGTTATGTAAGCGGTTTACAATCAGGTACTCAAGCATTTTCCCTATCTGTCTTTTTAAATTTGAGTATCTACAGTAATTTAATCATTTTTATTCTGCTTCACCTGAAAAACCAGCTCAAGGAGGATTACAAAGTCAAAACTGTGACAGACATCAAATGAGTATAAATCAAATCTACATATTAAATTACAGTTCTCAAAGTAAGTGAATAGCTTTCAATGCATTTCTAAATTCTCTGTGTGATAATAATGATCTAATGACTACTGAGGAAGAGTTCCATTGTTGAGGGCTACTAACAAAAGTCCTTTTATGTTTATCCTGAAATTTCATAGTTTTCATAGTAAGAATTTGTGGGTGTTTCCTTTCTGAAGTGCAAGGCCCTAGTAGGCAGGTATAGAGATATAAAATACTTGGCCCTCTTTTATCAAGCCGCAATAGCGAGTGCTGCGTGGCAAATGCAGTGAAGCCCATTCAGTCCCTACGTGCTTCAATCCATTTACCACACTGGCCCGTGCTATCCAGCTTGATAAAAGAGGGCCTTAAATAAGTAGGTGCCAGTCCATGAATTATCTTGAAAATAAATAACAAAAGCTTGAATGAAATCCTTGTCTTTATTGGTAGCCAGTGTAGTCTTATTAAATAAGGAGTGACATAATTGTTCCACTTAACACCTAAAACTAGCTTAGCAGCTATATTTTACAACACTTGAAATCTATTAATTTGTTTTCCAGAAGTCCTAACAAAACTTAATATATCTTCTACAATAATCAGGCTTATAAGCAATACAACTTAACACTCATAAACACAGGTGCACATAACTTGAAATTTCATATTTTATCTCCAGTCAGAGAGAAAAGGTAGAATCTCGATAAAAGGTCTTTTTGCCATATGAAAGTAATACAGAATTCACTAGAACGAGTGATAGATCCATGGCCCAGTCTCTTGTGAATTTGTGGCAAGGATTTGGAAAATGTGATCTGTGCCATGGCATTAGCCAGCCTTTAGAGAGACAAGGGGCCAGATCTCAATGGAAGCAATAACAGCAACCCATATATCTCTCAATAGGTGTCTCAGGCCATACTTAACTCTGCTGCCTGAAGCCAAAATGTCACCTCTTGAACTGTGCAGGACACCACAATGCTGTATGATTCAAAATGCAGCTCCAAATCCAGGCAACAGGGGAATGGAACCTAAGATTCTTCACCAGCACTTTCTTTTGCTACCAAGCTCAAATTTGGTGTGGTATGTAATTGCATGTGTGTGCGTGTGAAAGGCTATGGAAGATGAGTGAGGGGATCAGAATGAGGAATCTGTTGAGTGAAGCCTCTTGTTCCCAATTCTAGACCATACTTTCTTGGACCCTCTTCATTTTTCTCTCACTGCACCTCAAAAAGGAATGATTTATTTCTGAAGTAATTCTCATCATTGTTGAAGTTTACATAACATAACATCATGCTTCTTAACCGTGTAATTGTAAGTTCAATGCGGTTTACAAAAGATTATAAACAATATCATGAAGAACAAGAAGAGTTATTTGGCCAAGTATTTTGAGAAAAAATAGGTTTTCAACTGAGTTCTAAAATGTTTATAAGAACAAGCTGTAAGCAATAATGATCGAAATTCTTTATCGTGGGAAGCTGCTTGAAATGCTAAAGTATGATCAAGAAATTTCTTGCTTTTACAACCCTGTACAGATGTAAAAGTGAACAGGGCATGAGATTTTCTACTATGTTTATACAATGCTATAGAAAATCTATTGGCCATATAAATCAGAGCAGTGCCATACATAACCTTATAACAGAGACAGCCCAACTTAAACAAGACGCGAGCCTTCATCGGGAGCCAGTGCAACTTGCAATAGAACGGTGTCACATGGTCATACTTCTTCAAACCATAGATCAATCTGACTGCCATATTCTGAATCAAAATGAGTCTGGCCATGTCTTAGTACTTGTCAAGTAGACAATGTTGCAATAATCAAGAAGACTCAGCAACAGAGATTGAACCAGGTGTTTGAAAGCAGAAAACTCAAAATACGTTTTAATGGTGGGTAGTTTCCATAGAGTATAATAACCTTTATGTACCACAACATCTATCTGTTTTTTCATAGTCAGATGCTGATCCAGAACGACTCCCAATATTTTAATTATTGGATAGATTGTATACAATGTTGACTTTATATTAATTGAGGGTTCATGAGAAATTTTGTGCGGTAATGCAACAAAATACTTTGTCTTATCGGGATTGAGTTCGAGTTTAAATTCCTGCATCCAAGAATCCATCAATTTCAGTACAGACTCAATCTTATGAGTAATATGAGACAAAACTGTGTTACAAGGTATAATAATCGTAATATCGTCAGCGTAGATGAACAGTCCTATACCCAGGTTACTCAAGCAAGAACCCAAAGAAGAAAGACCTCTCAGGAAAGAGACTTGGCAGTTCTGATCGATAAGTCGATGAAACCTTCCATGCAATGTGCGGCGGCGGCATAAAGGGCAAATAGAATGCTAGGAATGATAAAGAAGGGGATCACAAACAGATCGGAGAAGGTTATCATGCCACTGTATCGGGCCATGGTGCACCCTCACCTGGAGTACTGCGTACAGCACTGGTCACCGTAGATGAAGAAAGACACGGTACTACTAGAAAGGGTCCAGAGAAGAGCGACTAAGATGGTTAAGGGATTGGAGGAGCTGCCGTAGAGGGGACATGATCGAAACATTCAAGGTACTGAAAGGGATAGATTTAGTAGATAAGGACAGGTTGTTCACCCTCTCCAAGGTAGGGAGAACGAGAGGGCACTCCCTAAAGTTGAAAGGGGATAGATTCCGTACAAACGTAAGAAAGTTCTTCTTCACCTAGAGAGTGGTAGAAAACTGGAAAACACCCTCTAGGGATTCAAGACAAAGTTAGACAAGTTCCTGCTGAACAAAAATGTGCGCTGGTATGGCTAGTCTCAGTTAGGGTGCTGGTGAGCGGACTGCTGGGCATGACATACATTGAATAATATAGGTGAAAGTGGGGAGCCCTGAGGGATGCCGCACAGATTTTTCCAAATAGAAGAAAGCTGATTATTAAATCTAACTTGGTAAAGTCTAGATTCTAGAAACCCTTTAAACCACAGGAGAACATTGCCTTGTAAACCCAAGGCATCCAGACAGGCCAATAATTTGGTATGGTCTACCAAGTCAAAGACATTACTCAAATCAAGCTGAAGAATCAATGCACTACTACCCTTTCTCAGTAAGCTATTTAGATGGTCTAACAGTGTAGCTAACACTGTTTCTGTACTGAAATGGAATCTAAAGCTCGATTGAGAATAATGAAGTAAAGAGTGTTGCTCAAGATATTTTGTTAACTGGATTTGGACTAAGCCCTCCACGATTTTTACAAAAAAGGGAATCGATGCAATAGGTCTATAGTTAGATGGTAATGAAATAGATTCTTTGCTGTTTTTAGTTATTAGAGTAATAATTATATCACCTTCCTCTTGTGGAAACTTTCCTGCATCTAAAAAGTTGGATAGACACTCAAATAATTTCAATTTGAAACTTAAAGGAGCAGCTGCCATAAGGTCTGGAGAGCAGGGATCTAACAGACAATATGGTTTTTGCATATCAGTGAAATAGTTTGGAAAAATCGTTCCATTCTGGATTTTCAAATGTAAACCAATATAAATCTGCATGAACCTCTTCTTCCTTTGTACTTAAATAGGAATCAATATTCCCTAAGCAAGATGGACAGGAAGATCTCAGACATAAAACCTTGAAACTAAAGAAATTCACTAAGTCATTTGAGGATGGGAGAAGCGACCATGAAGATTGCGTCTTTTTAGTCACATTGAACACATTATTGACTAGTTGGAATAATTTTTTTACGTTAGTGCTGGTGTTCCCTACTTTTGCTGAGTAGTAAGCTTTTCGTTTCTCCCTTAACAATAGTTTATAATTTCTAACTTCCTTCCTCCATTTCTCTTCCTTCGTAACTGATTTTGATTTTAGCCATTTTTTCTCAAAGTGGCGCACTATCCGTTTCATCCGTAGTAATTCAGTATCATGACCTTAAAATAGAGGAACTGAAGTAGGAAAGTCTGTTCTAATATACACATCATTTTATTCTTCCTACAATCATCATTATAATTATTCATGTTCTACCCTTACCCTCCCACAAATACTCTTCCATCAACACCATTATGAACCCCCCCCAGCAAATTTTATTATTATTTTTTTTGTGGAACAAAGAGCTGTGGGTCACATTAATGGTAGTGGTAACCAAATTACCGTATATACTCAAATATAAACTGGGATTTTTGGTCTAAGAAATTGGCCCAAAAATGAGGGTCCTGGTTTATATTCGAGCCAACAATACACCCCCTCCCAGAATTATTGCAGGCCGCCGCCACCGCAAGGCTATGCCCCCTCTCTATCCTAGCTTCATACCTCTACTGTTGATCCCTGGTGAAGGTGCAGCGGGCAGGAGCGAACTTTGAGTTCCTGCCCCACTGCTAACAGGCTGCCGCGAGTTTCTTTGGCCGCTGAGCAGCATGAGCAGGTGCTGCTGCTCGGTGCTGAGTGGCTTCCTTACTGGCTCCCATGAATTCTCACATTTAAATATTAAGCCGCCTGACTTATATGCGAGTCAACCATTTTTTCTCCTTTTTGGGGGAAAAAGGGAGGTCTCAACTTATATTTGGATCGACTTATATTAGAGTATATACAGTAAGTATTTTTGATGTTGCTTTACAAGTGACTTGGTGTGGTGGCTGCGTTAGTCCACTCTTCAAGGTAATAAGTAGAAATAAAACAAAAACATAAAGGACAAAAAATAATACATTTTTTTTATTGGGCTCACTTAGGCCCCCTTTTATCAAGCAGCTTGATAAAAGGGGGCCTTGATTTAGTTTATGATTAGCTTTTAAAGGTAACCCCTTCTTCCTAAGATCAGAAATAAGCAAATGTTGGCAAAATCAGTATACTGTATATGTATAAGGGAAGCATAAAAGCATTTCAGTGGTAGTTGGAGAAAAAGAGGTAACAAAGCAGTTTATCTCCTACTTATCTAAGACCTTGGCTTTCTTTCCCACTACAACGAAATTCAGAGGTGACAAAGCAGTTTAAATTCTATCACACTTTCATCATATTCCTCTCATAGTAATAAAGCATGGAGTTATTTGAGTTCATTCCAATAAAATTGCCATGAATTGGGAGTTCAAGACTCAGCATGAATGTATAGAATGCACTTTCTAGATCATAGAATAGAGAACTCAATATTGTTGCTCTTCCAACAATTACACAGAAGGGGGAAAGTAATTTTAGGCATCTAGGCAGGGAATGTACTGAGGCACATATGTTGCTCCTAGTTCATAAAGGCTACAACTATATCAATATGCCTGTAGAAAACAATCTATTTAAAAACTCCCTAGCAAAGCTACACCTGTTCAAAGGCAGACAACTCTTCCACTTAAGTTTGAGCAAATGCAAGTGTATTTTACAATGTGTATATATATATCTTGCAACCACTGACTTCAAGAATGCCAAAACATACCATATAAAACCAGTGGTCTCAAACCCTTTGCAGGGCCACATTTTGGATTTGTAGGTACTTGGAGGGCCGCAGAAAAAATAGTTAATATCTTAATAAAGAAATGACAATTTTGCATGAGGTAAAACTCTTTATCAATAATAAAAAAAACCCCTAAGCACTCATGCGCAATTGACACGCCGTGATCCCTGCCTCTGTGATCCGTAGCTCCGTGGTAGACATGATACAGTGCTACAGCGTGCAGCACGTACGCCGCGGGCACGCATGCTGTCCTTACCTTCCTCCAGGCTGCCGGGACACCTCTTCTTCCATCTCCAACGCCGGCTGACTTCCTGCTGCTGCCGGGACGCCTCTTCTCACTCCCAGACCAGCAGTAGTAGTAGCCATGGTCTCCTCAAGCAGCCGCGGAACATTTACTAGGGCGGCCCACTTCGATATTGTGAGTTGGGCTGGCCTAACAAAAGGCCCGAGGCTGCACAGCCTAGCAGATGCTGGACAGGGGGAGCAGGTAAGGAAAAAAAATTTTACTACAAGGCTACTGCTGCACAGGGGGAGCAGGAAGGTTGCTGCTGGACAGGGGGGAGGTAAAAGGAATGAGAAGGGCTGCTGCAGGACAGGGCGAGCAGGGAAGGGATGCTGCTGGACAGGGGGGGAGGTAAAAGGAAGGTAGAAGAGCTACTGCAGTACAGGGGGAGCAGGGAAGGGGTGCTGCTGGACAGTGGGGAGGTAAAAGGAAGGAAGAAGGGCTGCTACTAGACAGGGGGAGCAGGGAGAGGGTGCTGCTGGACACGGGGGAGGTAAAAGGAAGGGAGAAGGGTTACTGCTGGATAGGAGGAGCAGGCAAGGAGTGGTGTTTGACAGCCGAGGAGAGAGACAGACAGAAAGAAAGACAGACAGCAGCCAAGGAGAGAGAGAGACAGAAAGACAGACAGACACATCTATTCTAGCACCCATTAATGTAATGGTATTAAAGACTAGTAGTTTATAAATCTTTCCATTAACTGTTAAAGGAAAGATTTATAAATTATAAAGAGTTTTACCAAATGTAAAATTGTCATTTCTTTAATAAGTCATTAACTATTTTTTCATGCGGCCTTCACAGTTAAAGTTAACATCTTTCCTTTCTCATAACTGACACATTTCAATCACTATATTGAAAATAAAATCATTTTCCCTACCTTTGTTGTCTGGTGATTTTATTTTTCTGTGCTTTTAACTGTTTCCAGGGCCTTCTTGTCCATTGACTGTTTTTCTCTCCGTCTTCACTTTCTGCCTTGCATCTATCTTTGGCATTAACTTAACATTAAATTTTTCTGCTTTCTTTTCAAAATCTACTTTTCCATGTCTTCCCTTCCCTTCCTATCTCTCTCTCCTTCCCTCCATATTTCCATGGTCTGACATCTCTCTCTTTTTCACCTTCCCTCCCCCAGTGTAACATTTCTCTTTCCCTTCCTCCTTTCTGCCCCCTGCAGTCCACATCCCTTCCCTTCCTTCTTTCTGGCCCCCCTCCCAGTCCAACATTCCTCCCTCCTTTCCACTAGTCCAACATTTTTTTTTCTCTCTTCCTCCTGTATGCTTCTCCTCTGATCCTCCTTCCCTCAACCAAACAACATCTCTCTCTCTCCCCCTCCATGAGTCCAACTTTTCACTCTGCCCTCTCCCCTTTCCCCAGTGTAACATTTCTTCTTCCCTCCTTTCTGTCCTCCCCATCCATCTTGCCCTCTCCATGAGTTCAATACTTTCTGCCTCCTGCATACTTTCTCTCTCTGTCCTTGCCTCTTCCCTCAGTAGCATCCTTCCTTCCCACCCCCCACCCAACATGCTCTTTCCCCATGCACCATTTCACCTTCCCCTCCAATGTGTATCACCTTTCCTTTCCCTCCCTTTCTTCCAGGTCCAGCAGCACCTCTTCTCCCTTCCTTTTACCTCCCCCCTGTCCAGAAGTACTCCTTCTCCCTTCCCCCCTGTCCATCAGTACCCCTTTTCCCTTCCCTGCTTCCCTTGCCAGCAGTACCCCTTCTCCCTTCCCTGCTCTCCTTGTCCAGCAGTACCCCTTCTCCCTTCCTTGTTCCCCTGCCCAGCAATACCTCTATTCTGTGGTCTGTACACAGTCTACCACACGGCAGGAAGAGAGGCTCCGGCGTCTGCTGAATTAAAACTTTCTGCTGCTGTCGCAAATGCCAGGACTCCTGCCTTCGTATATCTGCTGGGACTCCTGCCTTTGTCTTGTCTCTGCAGCTCTGGCAGGCTAGAAAAAGTAGGTAATGAGTCCCGGCATATGCGACGGCAGCAGGAAGTTTCAAAACAGCTGGCGCCAGAGCTTCTCTTCCTGCCCAGTGTGCGAGATTGCGTACAGACCACGGGCCGCAAAATAGGACCTGGGGGTCGCATGCGGCTCATGGGCCACGGGTTTGAGACTGCTGACATAAAAGTATATGCTAAAACTGGGTACCTCCATTTAGGTGCATGAGGATTCGTGATAAGATCAATTCTATAACAGAATCTAGGTGCCTGAGTTCCATTATAGAATACTAGTGCTTGCACTTGTGCTAACTATACCGCATTTCCCCGATGGTAAGACACTGTCTTATTTTTTTAGGAAGGCCAAAATATGCTCTAGGGCTTATTTTCAGGGGGATGCCTTATTTACCCATGAAAAAGACTACAGTACACAGTTATTGTTGAAAAAAAACAGAATTTTATTACCTGTATTGGATGTTCTGGCCGTGAACAAACTCCTGCAGTCTCCGTTAGGGAGGGATGAGGGAAGCTGCCTGTGTTTCCTTGCGCGGAGTCAGGTGCGCGCGCTGCAGTCCTGTCACTTCCTCCTCTTCACTTCATGACGAGGCGCGGCACGCAGCCATGGAGACAAATACGGTAGACGGAGGGACCACACGGAGTCACCCACCGTACCACCCGATTCGGGTAAGCGCAGGTATCGGTGGGTGGCTTATTTGCAGGGGGGTGCCTTATTTTACATTTTTTTCTAAAAAGGGGGGGGCTGTCTTATTTGATGGCCCTGCCTTATCATCGGGGAAACACGGTAGATCTGGGGTACATGTAAGCACCTGAATGCAGCAGGGGCACAGGTAATTTACAGTATTGTGTAGGTTATTTGTATTAAGTGAGAGCCTTGGTTATATCTTGTCCATATTCCACCTCTATATGCTTCCTTCTTGAAAATATGCACTAATAAATTAAGCAGGTGTTTGCAGAATAGCCTGTAGGTTCCCTGCTAGCACTTAGATTGGTATGTGTACACAAACATATGTAGGCAGGTTTTCTTTTTTTTTTTTTTTATAAATTTGGCTCACCTTATGCCTTTTTCAGTTGTAGGTCCAAAGGAACAACAGGGCAGATGATCCGCAAGATCCAATGTGGTGGTAGAAAACAGCAGATCAGGGGGAGGAGCCATGGGTGTTGGAGCAAGATGTTTTGTGAAGAGCACTCCAGCAGTTTTGCTTACATGAGGAACTTTTCTTATTGATTATAACCAAACACTGGGGCAAGATCAAGGGTTCTCTTCCCCAACTTCACTACCTCCTCCTTCATGTCAAATCACGAGTGGTCTCTTAGCAGGGCATTGCTGCAGTCAGAGCTAAGAAGAACCCTGACCTCAGAATGATGCTTCATTTAGCCTGATAGATCCCGAAGCTCCACCATGTCCTGGGTCGGCGATGGTGCGTTTACAGAGTGGCAAGGAAGAGCTGGTACATAAGCCAGAGTCAACTCTTCAGACCCTGCAGCTGAACTTGGAGAGTATTGATTTATTGGCAGCGACTGTGAATGAGCTGCCTGCAGTAGGAAAGCAGAGTTCTTAAGGCCTATGCCAAAATGTTTCCAGTATTGGCGTTTCTTCTTTAACCTCATCTGATCTGGTGTCTTCATTAAGTACTCTGTAGAAGCTTGAAGTAAAGATGTTGGAGTCTCTTTGGACATTTTTAGAGAAGCTTTACAAGGTTTGTGCCTCTTTCATTGAGATACCCACTTCCTCCAAAGTTAAAATACAAGAAATTGTTGTTAAAATTGCTTCAAAAACTTCTAAGATAGAAACATTCAAAATATCACTGGTTGAAGTAAAATCTCTTTATTCTAATGTTATTAAAGATGATGCCATGCTTGTAAGGAAGATTGAGAATTTGGAGAATAATAATAGAAATCTCAATTTGAGACTTCTAAATTTTTCTCAATCAGACTTCAGTGAAAGGTTATTTTTTTTGTCAAATTTAGAACGACAGTACAAGGATATTGAAGGAAATATTTCCCATCTCTGCAGAGGATTTACTATTAAAAGGTTGGGACTGGTTTGGATCAAGCTGCTCCACCATTAGATGCACCAGCTATTCTAGAATCTTCACAAGAGGAAATAAATATATAAAACTTAGTAACTTAGTATCCTTTGTATTTCTTCAAGACAAAAATATTGAGGCTCAGCTATCAGGTTAAGGACACTAAGGGGCTCATAATCAAAACTTAAATACTGCTAAAAGCCCACCCAAGTTGACACTTAGACATCTAAAAGACAAGTAGTTCAAGTGCCAATAATCCAAATGGCTTTTTAGACGTATTCAGGGACTTTTTAGGCCTCTGAATTCCGCTATGCGCCCAGAGCTGAAAGGGGCATTTTTGGTGGAATGGTTAGGGTGGGATGTGGACCGACCTAGACTTAGTTGTACTGCAGGGATAATTGAATGTTTGCCGAGATTGCCTAGATAGAACTTATACATTGTGAGTTAGACAATGTAAAGACAGGTATAAGTGCCAAGATAACCACTGCAGGGACAAAATAAAGACACCCCTCACCCCCGTGTTCACTGAAACATACATAACTGTCTCTGGAACATCAACAAATGGCATAGGAAAACCTAGTAGAGCTGTACAGAGGTGACTAAAGTATTCTGGGGGGTGGGCTAGTGAACTATAGAAAGGAGGACCCAGGCCCATAAGCCACTCTAACCACAACATTCATGGTGGAAAATGTGAGCCCATCAAAATCCTACTCTATTGCCATATAGGTGACACCTGCAGCCATAAGAGCTATTGGGGTTGTAGACAGGTGGGTATAGTGGGTTTTGGGGGGCTCACCATAACCGATAAGGGAGTTCTGGTGAGATGTTTATGTAGCACCCTTTTTGTGAAGTTCACAGCAGTGCCCTGTAAGGTGCCCCACTGTTCTGTTGTCATGTCTGGGTGGCCAGTCCTTCCATGTCCAAATGGTCTTGTTCTGGATGTTTCAGACTTGGATGAATTTTTGGTTGAGAATGCCTGGATGCATAGATAGATTTTCAAAAAATAAAAATAAATCAATTTTAGACGTACTTTTTGAGAATTAACATTTTGCCACTACTAGCATCCTACGCCCAAATTGGACTTAGACGTTTCTTTTGATTATGCCCCTCCACGCAGGGCATTTTCAATATGACGTTCAAATCCAAGTTTGAACATTTTTCGGAACACACACACAAATCCATTAGTGAGCATGACAGTTTTTGAAACAGAAAAACATCTTTTGTTTTGAAAATGGCCATTTCTTAGATGTGCTTTTCCTGAATGTGCCTTATCTCTCTCAGCCATTTTTGTAAAAAAACACATTAAGAAAGCACAAAAGCCATTGTTATGTAGGAGGTGCCAACATTTTTATATATTTTGTTTTTTAGCCCGCCCTCCCCAGGAACCCAGAATGGGTTAGAGCAATACATTCACAGTGTTTGCAAAGCATACGGATAAAGGTACATTCACATTATATTGACATAGGACTAAGGGTACTTTTATATTTTACTAGAGATATAAGTAAGAAATATAGCAGCTTATTCATAATATATTGAACATAAGAAATGCCGCTGCTGGGTCAGACCAATGGCCCATCCTGCTCTGCAGTCCGCTCACGCGGCGGCCCTCAGGTCAAAGACCAGTGCTCTAAATGAGTCCAGCCTCACCTGTGTACGTTCCAGTTTAGCAGGAACTTGTCCAACTTTGTCTTGAAATCCTGGAGGGTGTTTTCCCATATAACAGACTCCGGAAGAGCGTTCCAGCTTTCCACCACTCTCTGGGTGAAGAAGAATTTCTTTACGTTTGTACGGAATCTATCCCCTTTCAACTTTAGAGAGTGCCCTTTCGTTCTCCCTACCTTGGAGAGAGTGAACAGTCTGTCTTTCTCTACTAAGTCTATTCCCTTTAGTATTTTGAACGTTTCGATCAAGTCCCCTCTCAGTCTCCTCTTTTCAAGGGAGAAGAGGCCCAGTTTCTCTAATCTCTCACTGTACAGCAACTCCTCCAGCCCCTTAACCATTTTAGTCACTCTTCTCTGGACCCTTTCGAGTAGTACCGTGTCCTTCATGTACGGCGACCAGTGCAGGACACAGTATTCCAGGTGAGGGCGTACCATGGCTTGGTACAGTGGCATGATAACCCTCTCCGATCTGTTTGTGATCCCCTTCTTAATCATTCTGTTCACCCTTTTTGCTGCCGCCGCACATTGTGCAGACGGCTTCATCGACTTGTCGATCAGAACTCCCAAGTCTCTTTCCTGGGAGGTCTCTCCAAGTACCGTCCCGGACATCCTGTATTCGTGCATGTTGAACCTCATTTGCCATGTCGATGCCCATTTCTCAAGCTTAATTATGTCACGTTGCAGATCTTCACAATCCCCTTGTGTCTTGCTGTGAGAGAAGGATTGTTTCCAGGTGGTTTTCAAGTTGGAGCTGCTGAGCCAGTGGGAAGCTTAGTCAGCATTCCTGCTGCAATCTGAGTGATCTATTAGGGTAATAGATGAGGAGTTTTTCAGCTATAAAGTAGAAAGACTAAGGGCTCCTTTTACAAAGGTGCGCTAGCGTTTTTAGTGCACGCACCGGATTAGCGGAATTACTGCCTGCTTAAAAGGAGGTGGTAGCGGCTAGCGCGCGTGGCATTTTAGCGCATGCTAAAACCGCTAGCACATCTTTGTAAAAGGAGCCCTAAATGGCTATATAGGGAAAGACTAAATCAGTGTTCTTCAACCTTTTAACAGCTATGGACCGTCGAAAATAAAAGAATTATTTTGTGGACCGGCACCGGTCCATGGACCGGCGGTTGAAGAACACTGGGCTAAGTCGTGGGCCAGACCCTGCCTCCATAATAGTACTAATTGTAACACAATTTTTTCCATCCATTTTTCATATATACACACAATATAATCTTATTAACAACACATAATGGTTAACCACAAAATTAAACTACACAAACTACACACTTTATGCTTCTCAACATTCATTCCTACCAGAAAACATGCAAATACAGGACCAAAAACTAAAAGTACTAATATAGACAAACCAAACCCTAAGATTCAAGACTCTGCATGCAGTACAACCCCAGAGAAAAAGAAACAAATGCATTTCTTCCTGAACAGTGCAAAATACACACAGCAGATGTAAATCAATCACTAAATTCAAAAATAAAATAATTCCCCCTACCTTTGTTGTTTCCCCTCCCTCCATGCTGTGCCTTACCTTCTGGCCTGCTTCTGCCTGGCCATTTTATGCATCCCCTGGTGTTATTTTCGGGCCGGCTCCCTCTTACTCAGTGCTGCAGTGCACAAAGATGCGGGCAGCGGCTCCTCGCGTGTCCCGCGTCTCATTCGGAAGTCTTCCCTCTGACGTTGCGATGTCATAGAGAAAACTTCTGGTTCAGGCGCAGGAAATGTGTAGAAGCCGCTGCTTGCGTCTTTGTGCACTGCATCAGTGAGGAAGAGGGAGCCGGCCTGAAGAAAACGCTGCATCGATTGCACTGCGGACCGACAGCTGAAGAACACTGTCTCGGGCCCGATGCTCGTGCCGACCCTGTGGACTGGCAGGAAATTTCTGTGGACTGACACCGGTCTGCGGACCAGCGGTTGAAGAACACTGGACTAAATGGTACGGATAGTTACAGTGGCTAGGAAGAGGTTAAGATATGATTAAATTGAAAAAATATTTCAGTTCTGTAAATAGATGCAAAGATGGGGTGGGGGAGGGGGCCTTTACACACAAATGCAGTGTATCACATCCATGACCCTTCACCTTTTTTCTAATTTTTTTGTGAGGGGGTCATGTCAGGGACATATAGTGGTTGTTCCTATGCTAAAGGGAGTCATCAGATTTCTCATAAGTTACAACAGAAGCAACAACAATAGAAAAAAAAAACCAATGTGAGGCCTGTTAACCTTTAAGTTCTCGCAGGCTATGCAGCATCCCATCTCTTGCAAATGTTTCCTTGATAATGTAGCTTTTTTATGTTATGGATTACTATTCCACCCATAGCTTTTTGATGAAAATGTCTAAATATTTTGTTTCTTTATGTTCATTATTGTTATTGAGAGTTATATAATAATATATTATACTGTAGACTGCAAAAATCAACAATACAATGTACCAACATCCAAAACAATAAAATGTGGGAATACAGTATGAAAAAAAACAAGATTAGTGTCTTTTATTTTTCTAACAGATTTTTCAGAGGGTCACTAATAGGCCCTTTTACTAAGCCTAGGTGCTAACACGTGCCTAATGGAGCAAAATATGGAGTACCATGGGACACACTCAGATGTTCTGTAGTAATTGAAATTTCTGTGTACTAAAAATAATTTCAAACTTTTTTGAGGGAACATGGCAGGCAAAGAACGGGTATTCCTGTGCTGATCAGTTAGCACATCTGCCTTACCATGCACTAATTGTTTAACACAAAAACACCATGTGACGCCTTACCCCCTACAAAATGGGTGACAGTAAGTTTGCGGTTATTTTTTTTTTAAAAATGGCCGCGCACTTAGGGCTCCTTTTCCTATGCCATGTTAGCGTTTTTAATGCACACAGCATTTTAGCGCGCGCTAAACCTGCGCTACGTGGCTAGAACTAACGCCAGCTCAATGCTGGCATTAAGGTCTAGCTTGGGCAGCAATTTAGCGCACGCTATTGCGCGTTAAAGCCCAAATGCGGCTTAGTAAAAGGAGCCCTAAAGGCAACATTAGTGCATGGCCATTAACATAAAAAATAGAAAAAAAGGCATTTTACAACTCTTAGAAAAATGATCATAGTGCACGGGTAAGGGTGCGCTAAGACTTAATTTTACCACTGCTTAGTAAGAGGACCCCTAAATAAATAAATGACTACACATTTTGTTAATGATTACCTATAGGATGTATTATATGTTACACATAATGAATGATGAAAAAAGCACACAAATATGATGAGCAATATTAATGCTACACTTATAGAGCAAAATAGAGAAAATATATTATCAGAGTTTGGTTCGGATTGGTAAGTTATGTTGGGATCTAATTGAATTAGTGCTAAGGCACAGAAAATACAGTATATGCTGAATCATTTAAATGTAATGAAAAATTACATTGGAAACTGGCTAACTTGGTTGTAATTTTTCATTGGGATTGTATAGCATCTAAAATACAGAGCAGTTGAAAAATAAGGGTTTTTTTTTTAGCTTAGTCATTGAATTAATAAAATATGTTGTGTGTATAACCTAATCCTCTGATGCAGTTACACATTTTACCAGAATACAGTCCTTTACCTTTCTGTAGTTTTTTTGCTACGTAGTTTTGTTAATCCCCTGTATTCTTTGTGGTTTGCGCTCCCTGTGTAAATCTGCAATGCAGTAATCTAGTAATTTAGTGGTAGGCTAAGGAAAAAAAATAATCAGAAGTGCTAAATAAAATCTTCTAGTTGATTGAAAACAATCTGCCAGTGCTGAGCCTGTAGTATGAGGCTAATGCTGTCTTTACACAAGACTGGCTTCTTGTGGAAGGCACTGAGGTGCGAATTCTGAGGGCTAAAACAAATTTTTTTTAGTGAACTAAAGTTAGTTTAGCAAAAGGAAGAAAAAGAATGATTGCATGCTCTTGAGGCATTATCAGTACTTTTAAAATACAATTGAGGCCATTTTACAAACTTTTTATGTTTGTAGCAGAAGAATAATGTAACACAGACCACACTGTAATAAAATGACAGTATTTTTGTGCTTAATTGTGATTTACTGGTGATATATATATATATATATAAGGTTCCAAAGGAGCATGAACTTTTTGCCATGTAAATATTTATTTGGCTATAAAGTGTGCACAGTCCTTGGAGCTGATAGCAATTATTGTAATTCTTAACAGCAGGTTTCAAAGTGAAGAGAGCTCATATAAATATTTTATAAAAAATAACACTAATAAACCACCAACTTGAAACCTAATCCCTGGAATTTGTTAACTAAAGGGCACGTTTACCAAACTGTGATAAAAGGTTGCTTTAACACATCCTTATGTGTGTCATTCCTGCATGATAAGACCAATTTCTATTGCTGGGATAAAATGGCCAATTTTTCTATTTTCCCCGTTAATGGCCAAGTGCTATTTTTGACACATAACCAGAAGAATATAGTCTCTAATATTGGTCAAAGACTTATGTATATATTTCAGAGGTAAAAAAACGTCTCACTAACCCCACAAAGAATCCACACGGGATAAATTTAGTTTGCATATATCAGGGGTTCCAGTTTCTATCATTGACCCCAAAAACCTGATTGACATTACATTGAATAGTCAGTCATCAACATAAAATTTTTCTTTTTTTCTTTATGCAAAACCTTATTTAGATCATTTGCAAACGAACAAAGTGGGATTTATCTTTATCTGTGCCTGCTGGCGTCCAAATATCATAGGGCAAACTAACTATTCAATAGATCCCCATCCCCGACGGGACCTGTTTTGCCTAATTATAGGCTTTGTCAAGGGTCTGGAGTAAGTATAGGGGGTATTATATATGAAAGATCCTCTGCTCAATGTCAGCGTACATATTTCTCAGTGGAGATCTCCAATGATCTAAATAAGGTTTTGCATAAAGAAAAATTCTATGTTGATGATTGCTTATTCATTGTAATGTCAATCAGAGGTTTTTTTGGGTCAGTGATAGAAACCGGAACCCCTGATATATGCAAACTAAATTTATTCCATGTGGATTGTTTGCGGGGTTACTGAGACCTATTTTACCTCTTAAATATATACATAAGGCTTTGACCAATATTAGAGACTATATTCTTCTGGTTATGCGTCATAATTAAGTCTCTTTATCCTGTAGCATCAAGTTATAGTGACATGTGCTATTTTTCCCATTAGTGTGCGAGTCCTTACCACCACTCAGGGCTCACGTGCTAATAAGTTAGTGTGGCAATGTATCTGCACTACCCGATAAACACAGAACATGCCCACTCTTCGCCTTAAGATTCGCCTCCAGTGCATTTGTATTTATTGGAACTTGGGGAAAAGTTTTATTTATTTTGTTTTCAGGATTAACTGTAATGAAAGTTAAATGTAATAGGTCCACTTTTTAACACATTTGTAAGTATAGTTGGTTTGTTCTACGCAGGTGTACATTTTTCTGTTCAGTTCCTTCCCAATGTTTAGATGTTTTTGCATAAACTCAAACAAGAGTATCTTAACTACAGACAATGACTCTGTCAGGAGTCTAGCCTCTCTAGAAAATATGATACATAAACAATTGTAAACCCCCCCAAATAAAAATCCTAATATAATACAAAAGAACATTGAATAAATAATGTCTAAACAGCCATAAATAAATAATGCAGTTTCTGGAATCCAGTGGATTGCAGAACCCAAGGCAACATGGATTCATTAGAGGCAGATCTTGTCAGACAAGTGTGATCAATTTCTTTGACTGGGTGACTAGAGAACTGGGTGGAGAGAGGGTGCTAGATGTGGTGTATGTAGATTTTAGCAAAGCCTTTGACAGTGTTCCACATAGGCGTCTTTTAATAAATAAACTTGAGTGAGGAAAGAAGAGTAGGACTTGTGCATGAAAGAGGAGCAGGACTTGTGTGTGATAGTATGTGATGATATGAAGGTGGCCAAACAGGTTGCAAAGGTAACGGCGAAAACTAGAAGGATGCTTGGGTGCATAGGGAGAGGAATGGCCAGTAGAAAAAAGGAGGTATTGATGCCCCTGTATAAGACTCTGATGAGACCTCTTTTAGAATAAGAACATAAAAATTGCCATACTGGGACAAACTGAAGGTCCTGTTTCTAACAGTGGCCAACCCAGGTCCCAAGTACCTAGCTATATCTCAAGAAGTACAATTCTGGAGACTGCATTTTCAAAAAGATATAAACAGGATGGAGTTGGTCCAGAGGAAGGCAACTAAAATGGTTGATGGTCCACATCATAAGGTGTATGGGGATAAATTTAAAGATCTCAATATGTATTCTTTGGAGGAATGGCTGGAGAGGGGAGGTATGATAGAGATGTTTAAATACCTATGTGGCGTAAATACACATGAATCAAGTCTCAGTTGAAAGGAAACTCCACAGTGAGAGGGTATAGAATGAGGTGATAGGCTCAGGAGTAATCTGAGGAAATACTTTTCATAGAAAGGGTAGTAGATGTGTGGAATAGACTTCCAGTAGAGGAGGTGGAGACAAAGATTGTCTAAATTCAAGAAAGCATGGGACAGGCACATGGAATCTGTTAGGGAGCGGAAAAGATAGTGGATGCTGCACAGGAGCAGACTGTATGGGCCATTTGGCTTTTATCTGCTATCATGTTTCAGTGTTAGTATGTGTGTGTAAAAATGGATAAAACTAGAAATAAATTAATAATAAATAAACACAGGACAAATACCAAATATTGTTAATATGAAAAATCAATAAATATATAAATAAAAATACACTGTAATATAAACTTAAAATGACAACTTTAAATACACACCCACTTCTAAAAAAACAAAAGAAAAGCCAAAACTGTACATATGTACTGGTTTTCAAGCTAAAGGACATGAGGGATCATGAAATGCAAAAAGCCATGTCACTAAGAGCTCCTTTTACTAAGGTGCGCTAGTGTTTTTGCGCGAGCTAACCACGCGCTAAATGAAAAATACTAATGCAAACCGCTAGCGCACCTTAGTAAAAGGAGCCCTAAGTATCCAAAAACAGAATAGGTAAATATATACAACAAAAAATTTGCTTGCCAAATAATGTATCAATAAGCACAATGATTTGATGAGTAAACAAGGATGAAACGTCAAAACCATTCTAAAAGGCAGGAGTCATCCTGGACCGATGCCTGACTTTTGAAGACCATACTAATGCTCAGGTTAAAAAATGCTTTTGCACCCTTTGGAAACTTCGCACCATCAAACACTATTTTGACTTCATCTCTTTTCAACTGCTGGTTCAATCTCTAATCTTAAACATCTTAGATTACTGCAATATTATATACTTGGGATCCTTTAAGAAAACCATCAATTGACTGAGAGTCATTCAGAATGCTGCCATCCGTCTCATTTATGGTCTCAAAAAGTCGGACCATATAAGCCCGTATTACAGAAAACTACACTAGCTACTGATAGAGGCAAGGATCATCTTCAAGTTTGCCTGTCTCTGCTTCAAAACCTTAACAGGTTCATCCCCAATCTACCTGTTGCACCATTTTGAATTTCCAGGCACCACCTGCACACGTAGTGCTTTCCTATTTGCTTTCCCATCCTTGAAGGGCTGTATCTACAAGAGATTCCTTGATTGATCTCTGTCATTCCAAGCAGGCAAATGGAATAAATGTCTAACCACCCTCATTTCAAATGCACCCTCCTACCAAACCTTCAGAAAATCAATTGAAATCTATCTCTTTGATAAATTTCTCTGACTCCCTTCCTGCCTTGTTGTATCTCTGATATGCCTCCGGATATACCTGACTACTCTTGACTCGCTAATGTAATTTGAAAGTCTTTTCTGTAACATCGCTGTCTGTGTACAGTCTCTTCACCTGTAAACCGCTCTGAACTGCTGTGGTACCGCAGTATACAAAAATAAAGTCATTATTATTATATTAGTAATGGAATAAAAACGCTAAATGAGAATAAGATCTGCTTGCCATGAATAAAATGATGAGACATCTAAAATTGAAAACCGAAGGTGATGAATGCTATCACAGTGAAGTAGGTGAACACCGTGCGCATATCTGTTGGTTGCTACAAAGTGATAATTGAACATTTGAGATCTCCCAATAATGGTGAACAACAAAAACAAATCCCCATGTAGATTAGTGACCAATTCAAAAACCCTGGAAGCTAGTAAACAGATAAAAACCACTTGTGTAAGTCCATAACTGATGAGTACGAGTTAAAACTATATATGAGGGCTAGAATATTACAAGCACAACAGAGCATTTTGGTATCGTGAATAAAACAGTAGAAAAACATATGGTTTCAGTAATCGCTGTGGGAGAGCTTGTGAAAGCCGAGAAAACCAAAATGGCGTCAAGCTTGCACGTTGGCAAGTTCCATTTTATATAATAATGAAATGCATGACGGATAAATAAGTTGCTGTGAGAGTGCTAATAAACTGCAGTAGAATAGTATAACTCAAACATTACATAAAAAGGACAATTAGACAAATGAAATGTGCTAATCTATTAATATGACATATGAGTATGACATAATGAAGTAGTGTAAACCAAACATTACATTAAAAAAATGGATATGCATGAAAAAGTGCAGATTTGGCAATCTATGATTATATGTATATCTTTAAATTAACAACATGCAGAGGGGCATTTTTGATATGATGCCCAAATCCGAGTTTGGACATTTTGTGGAAGATGTACAAAAATCTGGTAACGAACATGACCATTTTCAGAACTGCAAAATATCTATGTTTAGATGTACATTTATCTTTTTGAACCATTACCCCCCCAAAAAAAACCCCCCACATCCAAAAAAAAAGTACACATATAAGCCATTGGAATATAGGAGGGGGGTCAGCATTTTTAGCAGACTGGCCACACAGCCACCCAGTAGAGCAGTAGGACACCTCCCAGGGGTACTGCAGCTCATGCCCTTTAGTTCTTCATTTTCTGCGGAGTGAAGAAGTTCGTTTTTCTCTGAACTCCATTCAGATTTTGTTGCCTTCCTGCTTTGCATTTTTTATTTTCTATATTAATTTTTACTAATTCAGTTTTGTTTTTTGACAGGTTTTCTTTAAAAAAAAAAAGAGAACTTTTATGTCAAAGGCTGCTTCTGTCCGTGGTGGCGGTTTCTTCAACAGTAGCTACGGTTTTTGTTACTGGCCTTTTCAAAGGTTGGTGGCATTCTTCTGTAACACCATTATTTATTTGTTAAGTATTTTTTCATGCCCTTTTTTTCTATCAGGAACAGTTCTTTGGCGCGCTCATGGATGGTGCCAGGTCTTCGCAGCCTTTGACGTCAAAAACATTGGCATCTCAGGACATTCCGGCATCGATGAAGCCAGCTAAGAGGCCATCTGCTTCCCAAAAAGTGTCACAGGGCCGCAACAAGTTGGAAAATGTAGCGAGGGCCGCAGGTACTGGCCACGGCTCAAGGCATCCGAAAGTGCATGGATGTTGCCATGATGACATCACATGCATGCGTGACATCATCACGTTGACATCCACGCATGCACAGAGGCCTTCCAGATGCTAGTAGGGGTGCCAGCAGGGAAGAGGGCGGGAGAGAAGGAGAGGCACTGGCGCCGACTGGTTGCCTACAGCAGTGTTTCTGAACTACTTCAAGCTAAGTACCCCTAACCGCAGACCTCCCAAATACCACCCTAAACCCACCCAAGCTCTGCCCCAGATCCTGCCCCCTTTACTAATTGTAATGCCATTTTTTCCTTTCATTTTTCATATACACACAATACACATAGCAGATATAAATTCTAAAGCATGTAAATATTTTTGTGGAAAGTGATTTCAGTAAACTGAAACTGAATAGGAGACTTCTTCAAAATGTATAGTACCTTTACCAACAAAAGGCTAAAACATTTAAATATTTTTGTGGAAGGTGGTTACAGTAAACAGAAACTGAAGAGGCTAAAGCATTTAAATATTTTTTGTATAAGGGGGTATAGCATTCAGAACAGTAAACCTAATCACATTGCATCAAGTAAAATCTGTGGCATTTATTTTTCATTCTTGGAATTCTACGTCTACAAAACAAAGGGGTAATATTTAAAAGAGCATTTTCATCAAGATGCATAGTTTACACATTTTCTAAAAGCAATTTGGTTTAGGCTTATAGTACACTAATTGTAGATGAAGGTGAAGAAACCCTTTAGGCCAACTAAAATTTATTGAGGACACTTGTGATTTAATTCATTATGCTGACAATATGCACAGCTTCTTCTGGAAATGGATTGGGCCAGAAAAGGTGAACAGACGCTGTTGTAATAGCTCTTCCTGTACTGTGTCCTGAATTATGAGACTTACTTCTGGTTATGGCACTCAGGAGGATGCTTTAATGTGTCTGGGTATATAGATCTACAAAATTTTAGCTGTGGGCTGACATCTGTATTGAGCCATAAATTCCATACAGATGTATTGCATCTTAGGTGGACAACTTGCTCTCTTATAGAATTAAAATAGCAAATTATGTATTGTAAGACAAAGTAACAATTATGCATTTTTTAAATGAAAAACTCAAGAAAATATTTGAATATTTTTATCAGATACTTTCCTTGTTAATCTTTGGAAACATTCCTTCTGTGTATCGAATAGCATACTTTTTGCTATTGGACATTTCTGCAGTATTCTGTGTACATATCACATACCCAGATGATTGTAGTTTAATTTAACTTTTAGAAAACATTGGTAGTGATTGTTGGCCAATTTTTGAGTAACTTATTATTTGATTAACTTATTAACTTTCTAATTAAAATAAGTATTCAGTACATATTAGCCTTTGGATTATGAAATTTGTTTCATCTTTTTACTGTAAGTATATGGAATTATTTTTGGTTCTTAGGAAACAGACTGAAAGAGAAATTGCAGGCATTGTGTATTGTCAGGTTTGCTCTTGTACATTTTTACACAGACTGCTGGTTACTGTCTTACTCTTGGGCTGTCAGAGGGATACTCATCTCTGACATTTAGGGGGGATTTTTCAAGGTATGGTAAAGGTTCACAACAGAAGAAGGGATCATGCCTCGAAAATGGAATTGTACAAAAGAAGAGGCTAGAGAGATGTCAAACCCAACCAAACAGTTACATTTATTAAAACATAAGTAAAAACATAGATAAAGTCCTAGGTCTTTAAAAAGACCATATATGATCCAACAAAGAAATCCTAGAAAAGTCCCAACCAGGATCCAGGTTTCGGCAACTAGAGTTGCCTTCCTTGGGGGACAATATGTACATGGTGTAGATACAATCAGCAAAAACTGCTGGTACGTGAAGGCGTCTCTGATCACCCTTTACCACTTCTTGATGCCCTGTGGGATTCAACAACCTGCGGTATCCCAGTTCTGCAGGTTACTGAATCCTGTCTTATAGAAATTATGCTGCTTGTGAGCCACCTCGCAGAAAGCCATGGTCCAATGCTCCTTTGATAAAAGGATGAATTTCTCCCCACCCCACGGAACAAAACCTCTCCATGATCTGGCCTCCCTATTTCTCAGCCCCAACTCCCCCATGTAGGTCCCCTCAGCTCCCCCAGTGGCTACTTCCAAATTCCATGGTGGTCCAGGGGTGTCCTCTGGTGGGGTCCAGGAGGGTTGGCCTGGAGCAATGCTCAAACACTCTGATGCTGACAAAATTGTGCACTAGTGAATGTCTCACAAGACTACTGCTAGGGGGTCATATTTCAATATAAGGAACATTTCCTTATATGGAAATATGACCCCCCCCCCCCTTAGCGGTAGACTGTCTCTAGGGGTTCCATTTGCTAGTGGTGCAGGAATGGCTAGGAACGATTGGGCATCGCTCCTTGCCAACCCTTCCAAGACCACCATGGAATTTGGAGGTAGTCACTAGGGGGGTTGGGGTGCCCTACATGTGGGGGTTGGAGTCAGGGGAAGAAGGGTCAATTCATGGTGGGATTCTGTCCGTGGGAGGTTGGGGGGTGGGGATTCATATCTGCAGCCTGGGAGCATCGGGCCATGGCTTATTATTAAAATTAGCTTGCAGAGATCATGGCCCCAAATGATGCTTTTGCAATCCTGTTTGGGGTCAAAGCCCACAGTTTAAGAAGCACTGGCTTACAAACACTCACATTTTGCCAGTGTATTAAAGCTCTATAGCACTATTATAGTGAAGAACATAATTATCACTATAAAACAATTTCTGAATCTGAAATACCTGTCACGCCACTTCGCCTTCCCAGGCTCTAACCTTACACGCAATGCCCACCTGTTTGCCTACCCCTCCCCAAAAGGATGCATCTACAAAAGATTCTTCGACAAAACCCTCTCTTTCCAAGCTGGCAAATGGAATGACTGCTTGTCCACCCTCATCTCTCTTGCCCCAACTTATCTATCCTTCAGGAAATCTCTCAAATCATACCTCTTTGATAAATTCCTCTAACCCCCGCCCTCCTAACCAAACTAATAATCCCAACCTCGCCTCCCTCCCTACCCTTCCTCCCCTTCTTCCCCGGTTGTTTTTCCTTTCCCCTTTCTGCACCCCCCTTGCAATAGTTATTGGATCATTTTGTAATTGCCACTGGTTTATACCATACACTTGATAACTAATTCTCTGTACCTTCATTGCATATGTACAGTTCTCATCTCCTGTAAACTGCTCTGAACTGTTTTCTGATACTCTGTAACTTCGCTGTAAATGTACAGTCTCTTAACCTGTAAACCGCTCTGAACTGTTTTGTGGTATTGCGGTATACAAAAATAAAGTTATTATTATTATTATTAATATACAGTAGAGCACAAGACCAAAGCAAAATACCCTTCACCCAATCTATTCTGCCAATTTACTGTGTAATGTAATATTTTTTTCTTTTTCTTGATTGTTTTTTTCTTTGTTCCCAATGTTCTTTTTTTATTTACATTTTTATTTTCATTTTTCTGTCTTTTCTGATTTTGTATTTTCTGTCTCCTCAGATTACTACAGTTCCTTTTGCTCTTACCCAGTCTATTCTCTCAGCATTTTATCTGTAGTTTTATATCCTGCTTTTTCTTTTGATGATCTCATTTCTAAGTTCTTTTTCTTTAATTTTATTTTCCTGATTTCATCTGTTCTCCCCATAGGAATAATGTGGGGACACAAAGAAGAAAGACTAAGATCTGCCGAAAACTAGAGACTGGAAATACCAGAAAATCACCTGCATAGACAAGATTTCAAACCATTTATCAAAAGAAATTAACGCACAAGATTAGTGCGTGCTAGTCAAAAAAACTACCACCTGCTTAAAAGGAAGCGGTAGCGGCTAGCGCACGTGGCATTTTAGTGCGTGCTAAAACCGCTAGTGCACCTTTGTAAAAGGAGCCCTAAATCTATAAATGGTGCCTAAAGTTAGGCGCCTAGATTGGCGCACCTATCTGATCTAGGCACGCCTAACTTAATTATCTAATTAGGCTTAATTGGTGCCATTAATTGAAAAGTGCCTACCATTGAGGCACCAACCAGAAAGTAGGTGTGGTTAGGGGCAGATTTTGGATGTGGTTAGACTTAGGAGCCAGTAGGAGCCTAAGTGGCACATTTAGGCCAAGAAAACCCAGGCATAAATGGAGTGCACCTAAGGTATCGACACCTATCGATGCCTAAGACCACTTAGGTGTGATTCTACAAACCTAGCAGATGATTGACAATTGTGCTGCTTGGTACCTATAAGTTAGGCGCTGTATATAGAATCAGGGCCAGAAAGCCTGACATGGCCATATGTTGCTCGATGGATCAACAAAGGAGTAGAGAAAACCAGATTTTCCAAACCAAAGACTTTAATAAAAACAATGTGAAGTGGAATAATAAACCAGACCCGACATGAACCATGTTTTGGGTACTGAGTCTGCATCAGGAGTCCTCAAATATTCCACTCAACAAATTTCACATATAAAATAGAGCAAAAGTAGCATTTTAACATGAGAACCAAAGCTCACATTGTTGTTATTAAAGTCTTTGGTTTGGAAGGTCTGTTCTCCTTTGTTTATCTATTTTGGTTTGATGCAGAGATTTTTCCCCTTTTTCTGTTTACATATGCTCCTCATTACAGGGTTGTATCAGGAGACACTGTTAGATCATCAACAATAACATAAATAAAAAAAAGAAAAATTAATAGAAGTACAAGTTTGCACTCTGTGAGGTTTTTGACCTATGGTATGTAGTAATGCCTTTGAAGTGTTGCCATAACACATAGTCAGAGGTGTTTTCCTCATATTTTTAAACATATGTCATCATCTACCGCCAGATCTTTTCCAAGCACTTTGGCACACACTATTTTACTCATCCACAACCACAGTATCACAGATATTGTGCCTGTTTTGGCTTGTCATTGCAATCAATCAATTTATTCACACATAACACTGCATCACACTCCATTGGTCATACTCTTAGTAAGCACCTTCTAGCATCCCACCATTCTTAACATTTCATTACATTTTCCCCTAGGATCCCTGAGGAAGGAGTGTTTCTCCGAAACACAGCCCATGTTGGGTCCTGCATTTTTATATATGAGAACCACCATAAGGATCACCAAATTTTATTCATTCCAATAAAGTATCCTGGCGTTTGTACATCGCTTCTTCAATCTTTTCCTTTTGTTACTTGAAGATATAATTCAACGGAGCTGGTCCTATGCTGGTTCGGGAGGGGGTGGAGCAGTGCTCCCACACTCCTCTCCGCTAGTGGCTGGACATGAACACAAGGAGCCGAAAGCCAGAACTCTCCCATCCACCACGAAAAGAAACAGGACCCAATTCTTCAACTCTTAACCGCCACCTTAGAACCATTCAGGCATCAGGCAATGGCTCCCTCAGCTGCCAGATCGGAGCAACTGTCAAACTGGAAATTGGTAGGTGAGCTCAAAAGAAGCAAACACCAACGAGACTGGAAGTCCCAAATGAAAATAGTAGAGACAGAACAAAAAACCAACAAAAAAGAAATTTAAAAGAAAAATCAACAAAGGCAAAATAAAACAAAAACAAAAGCAGGACAAGGGAGACAGCACAGAAGATGACCTAACTGGCCGCCATCTTGTTGGAATATTCATTTCTATCTCTATCTCTACCTCTGTCTTTATATTTTTAGCTTTACTTTTCATAAATTGTTTCTTCAGGTACTTTAGTTAGATTGTGAGCCTTTGGGACAGTTAGGGAATTTCCAAGTACCTATCTTATTTATTTTTATTTATTGTATCTTTTAATGCATCATTTTTGTAAACCGCTTAGAAACCTCACGGTTATTAGCGGTATATAAGAATTAAATTAAATTAAATTAATATAATTGTACATATCTAAAACAAATATCTACTGAAAATATTTCTAGAGGTCCTGTTACAAAACAGCACTAAATATGGCCTCAGCACTCCCTTATGCAGATCTTTCCCTGTTGCTAAGGCCATTTTAAGCACAGCACTAAAATGGCTGATATTTGTATTAATGTCCACGCGCTAAAGTTATAATACTAATAAATAAAGATTCCTCAATATGAGAATGTATAAGTTAAGTAATAAATCTTGAAAAGTGAGTAAATAAAGTTTTTGCATACACTTAGATATTGTGTGATTCGACCAAGAGCCGTGGCTCCTATAGCCGAACCCACCGCCCCCATCACTGTATGGCTTTAGTGAAAAAACTTAAATAAACGTGCTGTTCAAACAATAAATGTGTTTTTCAATGGCAAGAAAGGAAAAAGTTGCCACTTAACTTTTAGATGTTTCAGCAGGTCCCAACATGGACCATGTTTCGAGGGTCTTTTTCAAGGAACCCAAGAAAAAATATATGAACTACTTGAATGCCAAAGAACAATTGCAGCGTGACTTGGACGAATATATGAATACAAGACTTTCTTTCGTCCAAGTCACGCTGCAATTGTTCTTTGGCATTCAAGTAGTTCATATATTTTTTCTTGGGTTCCTTGAAAAAGACCCTCGAAATGTTGGGACCTGCTGAAACATCTAAAAGTTAAGTGGGAACTTTTTCCTTTCTTGCCATTTAAAAACACATTCACCGTTTGAACAGCACGTTTATTTAAGTTTTTTCACTAAAGCCATACACAGTGATGGGGCAGTGGGAGCCACGGCTCTTGGTCGGATCACAGAATATCTGAGTGTATGCAAAAACTTTATTTACTCACTTTTCAAAATTTATTACTTAACTTATACATTCTCGTATTGAGAAATCTTTATTTATTAGTATTATAACTCATTTGGATTCCTTACACCTCTAACGTTTAGAGACAAGAAACCTCCCTATTTTCCATTTGTCACGCGCTAAAGTTGCCATTACCACATGGCCATTTTAAAAGATTAGCGCATAAACCTTTACTGCCACCTATTTTGTAGGTGGAAAAGACTCGTGCACTAATCATGCGCAATGTAGGTATGTTATGTGATTATTGCAGATATGCCCACTCTCTACCCCCCTCCGCAGTAAAAATCAAAATAATTTTTTTATCATGTGGTTTGTGCACACTAACCTGAAATTTACCACCAGATGCCTGAGCTTGCCCTGCATTAAGCTTGATAAAATTATTCCTTAAATAGTATTTCTGCTGCATTTGAAAATGTTTACATTGCTCCTGAAATAAGCTCTGAAAGCACTCTGACTGTGGCTTAAAAGCTATAGAATATCCTTAAGTTTTTAGCATTTTTTTCAGGTCAGTGAGCTTATTAATGGAAATATATTTTTAATTATATATAGTATAATTGTTAGGATTGTAAACTCTCAATAGAACTTCATAATTGTGAGTCTCAGGTCTGTTCATTGCCATATGTTTTTCATCATTTCCACTTTTGTGGAAACCACAGAGGATAAGATGCTTATCAAGTTAGAGGTAAGCACTTTGAGTACTCTATTGTTTGCCTTATAAGCCTAGATACTGTAAATGAATTCTGAACTTCCCTTGTTGCCAACTGACAAATACTATGCATAAGAAACTTATATTACTGTAGGTCACTGAATTCATTTTTAAAATACCAATTGACATCATTCCTTTAGGGAATTATAGGTTGAAGCTTCATATTACTGACTAGTTCAAATGTGAAAGCTTATTATTTTAGAAAAGATATCATTTATAATACAAAAGCAAAGTAACATGTTGGCAGCTCTTTTTTAGTGATTAAATTCTACTAAATGGAAATAACAGTTTTATTGGCTTTTTCCACTGTCACTCCATATTCAAGATTAGGCAGAAATCAGGTTAATTTATCTCCCTTCTAGAATTGATATAGTACTTCTCCTGATCCTTATATTTTGCATAGGTAAAAATGAAAATTGAGGTATGATAATGGACAAAACTGCTTAGTTCAGGATGTGAATTGGGAAATTAAATGCATGAAGACAAATAGTCAAAGACAAGCAATCAAGACTTGTTAGTGTAAAACATTCATCTTTGATAGGGAAAAAGTTGTGAATATAGTTATTCATTATTTCCTACTGACTTTTCAAATATATATTCTGTTGCAGATTAATTGCATACTAGATGCATCATTAATTGGAAATAAGGTTTTCATGTTTATTATGTACAATCTAAGTATTAATACTTGTGAAATGAATGACTTTGAAATAACCAAGAAAAAATGAGCTACACAAAGGCCATATGAGTTGCCCTTTTTTTTGATCTGCATCTCTAATTTTGTCAGATCCCTAACAAATGTTATGTCTATCTATCTGTAATTTTTTTTAAATAAACTGTCAATTATATTTTAATGTAATACTAATTCATTAGATCCCAACATGTTTGCTGCAGTTCTATCAGCAAGTTCTTTAAGGGGTAATTTTACTAAGGTGCTCTATCGGATTTAGCATATGCTGATGAATTAGTATACGTTAAGTGCCATGCAGCCCATAGATATATAGTGGGCAGCACGGTATTTAGCGTGCACTAAATCCATTAGCACACCTTTGCAAAAGGACCCCTAAATTCCTTAAGGATGTGTTGAGGGCTAGAGCGCATAATCATATGTTTTCTGTGGTAGGACCTTAAATCTGTAATTGTCTCCCTTATTCATGGAGCCTCTTCTGTAGAAGCTTAGGGAAGGTCTGAAGATATTGCTGTTTTGGGATGCTTTTGGTGATGCCAGCTAAAGCTTTCATATCTGATTATGGTTGATGATTTGGATATGTTTAACAATGAAATCACAACATATTCAAATCAAAAACCTGAAAATAATATTGCAACTGGGGTAACAAGAAAGGAAGACATGGCGAGGCAAGGGAAAGCGAGAAAACAATAAGCTTAGATGATATACTGTAACTCTAAATGCCTCACTTAGTATAAAAGAAATAGGATTGACAGTGCTAATGAAACTGTCTTTGTGTATTTTTATGTTTATTGGGACTTAATGAATCGCTTTTCCATAGGGGGATAACAAGGCGATGTACAAATTAAAATAGAAGTAGAAAGGAAACACCATAATAACAAAAGAGAAAGGAAAGTGAAGTAATAAAATTGCAGGTCAGTGAATCCTCTGGTGAGAGTTCAATTGAGTAAACTTTCTTAAAAAGGTGAGTTTTTAGGATGTCTTGAATTTAAGAAAGGAGAATTCCAGGTGAAGAAGTTTCAAGTTTATTTCAAGTTTATTTATATTATTTGATTGAACGCTTTTCCAAGTTACAAAGCGTTTTACAAAAGATAAAATAGGATTTCGAGAAATCACTTATACATAGTATATTAACCAAACATACAAGGGTAACAACTTTAAAAACCACTAGAAACAGTAGGAAAGAGGGGAAGAAATACAATTTTTAAAGAAAAAGTACATAAAAGGGAATTACATTAGGGGGGTGTCAGGAAAAGAATTAGGGACAGAAAAAAGGTCAATAGGGAGGGATAATGGTAGTCTGAATTTAAGGGATGTTGAAATCTATAAGATTTTACTGGGAAAGTAAACTTTCAGTTAAAGGCTTCTTTAAAAAGAAGGCACTTTAAACTTTTCTTAAATTTTTGCAAATCCTGTTCAAGTCTTAAGTATAAAGGAAGAGAGTTCCAAATCGTTGAGGCAGTAACCGAAAAGATAGAAGCATGGCGTGTTCCGATAATTTTTAAAGAGGGAACATTTAGAGTAGACTGAGAGGATGATCTAAGAACTCTAGACGAACTATATGGAATCAGAAGCCTATCTATGAATGCAGGAGTATTTGTTTTTATTGTCTTGAAGACTAAAAGAGCTATTTTGTATGTAATCCTGTATGATATTGGCAGCCAGTGAGCTTTTTGAAGTAGAGGTGTGACGTGGTCAAATTTTTTTGAACCTGAAATTATCTTTATTGCAGTGTTTTGTATGAGTTGAAGACGCCTTATATCCTTTAGATAAGCCCCTTTTAATAAGGAATTACAATAATCTAATTTTGATATTACTAGGGAGTGAATTAAAGTATTAAGGGAAAACGAATCGAGAAGGGGGACAAGTGAACGAATCATTCTTAGCCTATAGAAACAGTTTTTGACCAATGCACTGATGTGTGCACGGAACGTGAGATTATTGTCTATTAGGACTCCCAAAATTTTTGTATTGGTAGTTTGATTAAGGGGTTTATTGTCAATTATGATTGGGTTAATGAGTTGTACCCCTTCTTTCCCTGAGAAAAGCACAGTAGTGGTTTTATTGATACTTAGAGATAGCTGATTGACATTCAACCACTCATGCATTTTGGCCAGCTTTTGATTAATATTAAATATGTCCTGGGAACTTGTGGGATCAATGGTATGCAAAAGTTGGAAATCATCTGCGTAAGCATATACTGTGAATCCAATGGATTGACAAAGGGTTAAGAGAGGGGCCAAATAGATGTTAAACAGTAATGGAGACAATATAGACCCTTGTGGTACTCCATTGTTTGATATGGGGAATGTTCTCCAGAGAGAAGGAGTTAGTCAGAAGAAGGCATGAGATTAGGTGTTATCATTCCCTCAGCACCCCCCGCACGGTGAAGCAGCCTACTGTTGGTTCCCGATGCCAGTGAGCCCTGCTGCTTCCTCTGCCGGCGGTCCCGCCCCTTCTCTGACATCAGAGAAAAGGCGGGACCGCCGGCAGAGGAAGCAGCGCAGGGCTCAGAGAAGGGGCGGGACCGCCGGCAGAGGAAGCAGCAGGGCTCACTGGCATCGGGAACCAACGGTAGGCTGCTTCTCCGTGCGGGGGGGGGCTGGGGGATGAATCGGACGTCGGGGGGTGCGAGCGGTCCTTCAGGGTGGGGGTGCGAGCGGTCCTTCAGGGTGGGGGGGGCCAGAGGTCCTTAAGGGTGGGGGGGCCAGAGGAGAGTCGGGACGAGAGGAGAGTCGGGGCAGAGGGCAGGGCGGCAAGAGGAGAGTCGGGACAGCAGAAGGAGGTTTTAATTCATGGAGCAGCATGCGCGGTATACGTGTGTGCGCGCTATATATTAATTTCTTTACATAAATTTCGGTTTCCCGCACGCTATACCCGTGTGCGCGTTTTACACGGGTGTGCGGTATATTCGTGAAAATACGGTACTGATTATGAGTTATACACGTTGTTCTTAAAAGCAAAGTTTTGAGTAATGATGTTCTAGTGATTAAAAGTACTGATTTGGAGTTTTGAACTTAATAATCTATTCTGAAAAGCAAAGTTTTGAGTTAATTGAAAACACACATATTCCATGTGTGCAATTAACTCACCTAATTACTTGATAGTAGGACCTGGAGACAGGAATAATACTGTACTTGATAGGTTATATAATAATAATAATAATTTTATTTCTTATATACCGCCCAACCAGAAGATCCGGGCGGTTCACAGCAAGAGAACTGAGGCATATCAGCGAAGATGCAAGATACAGTAGGAATCGGTAGAATTCAATGCTATACAATAAAATACAGTATCTATTTTGGTCATAAGTTAGTAAGACATTGACAAGTATAATCACCGCAGTATTTTTCAATGTCCCAACAAATTCTTTATACTTGTTTAATAAATCCTCTTTAGGGCCTCAGATTTGCCTTAGGTGCCACACATTTCTGGGGTCACCATTCAACTTTGGCTTATAAAGCTTTTATAAGGTTTTATGCCAGAAAAAATTAGATAAAATGGATTAAGTTACTAATATAGCACTGAGCACTTTATACAAAAGCATTAAAAAAATTATACTAGGGCTAGTGAGGAAGCCATAGCCAAAGTTGAATGGTGACCCCAGCAATGTGTGGCACCTATGGCAAATTTGAGGCCCTAAAGAGGATTTATTAAACAAGTATAAAGAATTTGTTGGGACATTGAAAAATACTGCGGTGATGATACAATAAAATACAACATGATACAAAGCAAAGTCATCGCATAAATTTACCAAGCAAATAGGTTTTCAGTGAATTTCTAAACTCATAATAAGATTGGGAGTGGGCAATCAGAGAACACATCCAAGAGTTCATTCTCCCCGCTTGAAAGGCTAGAGTTTTGTCTAAAAAACGTTTATAGCGGCAGGCTTTCAGAGTAGGGTACATGAACATGCCCGAGTTTCTGGTGTTCATGCTTGATGTGAAAGGATTTAATTGGGAAGATAAGTATGATGGTAGTAATCCAAAGAGAGCTTTATAGCAGAAGCAGCTGAATTTAAAAATGACTCTAGCTTCAAAAGGGAGCCAATGGAGTTGTATGTAAAAAGCGGTTATATGGTCAAACTTTTTCAGTCCAAAGATCAAAAGTACAGCAGCATTTTGAACCAGGTGAAGTCTTTGTAGTGTTTTCTTAGTTGACCCTAGATATGTGATATTACAATAATCTAAGGTGGATAGGATGGTGGATTGAACTAGTATCCTAAAGGACACCATGTCAAAATATTTTTTTACAGTTCTTAGTTTCCATAAAATAGTGAAGCATTTTTTAGTCAGTTGGTCTGTGTGTTTCTCGAACGTTAGGTGTCGGTCTATAGCGATAGCGACGCAGTGCTACACTGTACTTTGATAGCCGGAACGGCATTTTTTTTGATTTGGTCAATACCTTATCCACCACGGACCCCTGAGGAAGGTGTTGTCCGAAACACGGACTGTGTTGGGTCCAATGGTTGGTAATAAGGTGGTATATTTACCATACTGCATTAATATTGTAATAAACAGTGCCTACATCTTGCACATGGTCTGCAGTTTTTGTTTTAGTTTTTGCTTGCTGTTTATTTACTGCAGATTCCGTTGGATTTTCTTTTCGTGGTCTATAGTTCCTCCCAGGATTTTGATATAACTTGCTATTTCAAATTTTTGGCCATTAAGTTGGATGGAAGTTTCTCTGAGTTTATCATTAGGACTAGCTAGGAAGATCTTAGTTTTCTCAGGGTTGAGTTTCAGTTTTGACTGCAACATCCATTGTTCTATTTTTTCCAGGATATTTGAGATTAGGTTGTTTAGCTCTGTTGAGAATGATTGGAGTGCAATTAACTTAATTATTTGATAGGTTAGGACCTGGGAACAGGAATAACAGTCTTTGGTTCACTCTGGAACCTTGTCAGTTCCCGAGTGCCCAAACACAGATATTTAGGCCATAAAATGCTATCCTTATTAATTAGTTAATTATCCAACTTGGAAACTGTATAAAAGGGAGCAAGTGAAATTCAGACTTAGAGATCTTTTCTGTGTGGATGTCCAAGGATATTTACCCCGTTGAAGCTCTCTCTAGTCACTAGCATAAGATGAAGCATACAACTTCAACAGTGATATATATTTAATTTTTGTTTAACTTATGTATATGTGCATGAGCAGTTAGATTAATGTACAGGGAATAAAAGCTTGTTCTTTGCAAAATGTTTGGTGTCTTATTAACTGGCAAACAGATACCCAAAAAAAACTAAAAGAAAAAATAAAGGGATATATTTGATGCAAAAGTAATGGTGAGCACATGTTATGTTATGATATTTTGTTATTTTGTACTCTTGTATCTTTTTGCCCTTTGGTGTGAATGAGTGATCCTGTCTAGTAATGAGTGATTCTGTCCTGTATAATGGCGTTCTATTTCTATTTTGAAAATGGCTTTTATTGTACACTGCTTTGAATTGTGTTGCAACTAAGGTGATATATCAGGTTTTAATAAACGATGATCTCCAGAAAAGTCACCTGGAACCAGTACAGTAGAGCCTGGAATACCTGGGAGTTCAGTTTTAGATGAGGGAAAACAAAGTGTTCCTTCCGGAAGCCCACAGAGGAAAACTCTTGCATCAGATAAGGGAGTCTTGAAACAAGTCCGTTCCAACAGCTTGGCAGTACTTGCACCAGGGAAGGTTGATTCTACTGGTTAAAGACGTCCGTGGTATTACATTATATTACATTAGAGATTTCTATTCCGCCATTACCTTGCGGTTCAAGGCGGATTACAAAAGAGTTATAAATGGAGGGTTACAATGGAAGATCATTGGAGATTTCTAGAGGAGGTAAGGATTAGGATAGGTAGAATCTGTGAAATAGGAAGTAGATGGGAGAAAGGGAGGTAATTGTGATGTTAAGACTGTTTCAGGGATTTCTTGAAGAGTATAGTTTTTAATTCTTTTCTGAACATCTTGTAGTCTGGAGTGGTTATCAGTAAGTTGGAGATTTGGTTATCTAATTTTGCTGCTTGAGTGACTAGGAGGCCATCGTATAGTTTTTTCCGTTTAGTTTCTTTGATTGGAGGGTGTGTGAATGGGGTGTGTGTTTTTCTGTGTCTGGTTGAGGTTCTTTGGATAAGGCGGTTGTTCAGGTAGGATGTGCTGTCTCCATTTAAAGATTTAAATATTATGCAGTAGAATTTAAATAGTATTCTTTCTTGAATTGGTAGCCAGTGTGAGTTGATGTATGCTTCTGTGATATGGTCGTGTTTCCTTAATGAGTAGATGAGTCTTAGAGCTGTATTTTGGATTGTCTGTAGTTGTTTAGTCATTGTTGCAGTAATCCAGAAGACCTAGGATTAGGGATTGAACTATGAGTTGGAATTGAGTTCTTTCAAAGAATTTTCGGACTTGTCTTAGGTTTCTCATAACTACAAAAGATTTCTGTATTGTTTTGTTTATTTGTGGTTGCATGGTGCAGCATCTGACTATAGTCATTCCCAGTAGTTTTAGGGTGGTTTGAATGGGGTAATTGATTGAATTGATTTCTATATTGGTAATGGTTAGGACTTTGTTATTTTCGAGGAGGATGAATTTTGTTTTTCTGGGTTGAGTTTCAGTTTGTAATCTTTCATCCAGGTCACTACTGTCTCTAGTGTTTGGTAGTGTATTTTTCATGACGGTCTTTGGATGATCAAAAGATATGAGAATGGTAATGTTGTCTGCGTAACTATAGGAGGTTAGGCCTAGATTGTCCAGGTATGTCCCAAGAGAGGCAGTATATAGGTTGAAGAGGGTTGGGGATAGTGGGGATCCTTGTGGTACTCCACAGGGGTTGGACCAAGGATCGGATTTTACTTTATCCGATTTTACTCTGTATGTTCTAGATTTTAGAAAGCCTTCAAACCAGGAGTATACTTTGTCTGAGAATTGTGTCTAGAATTTGCAGTAGGATGTTATGGTCTACTAGGTCAAATGCTGTGGTTAGGTCCAGTTGTATGAGCAGCATTTTTTTCCCCTGTGATGAGATGTCTGGCTGTGTCCATAAGGGAGCTTAGTAATGTTTCTGTGCTGAAGTTGGTTCTGAAGCCTGATTGCATGAGGTGAAGTATGTTATGGTCTTCTAGATAGTTGGTTAGGAGTTTGGCGACCAGTCCTTCTGTTAGTTTGACATATAGGGGTATTGAAGCAATGGGTTTGTAGTTGGATGGTTAGTCTGTTGGTCCTTTTGGGTCTTTTAGGATCGGGGTGATGATGATTTTGCTGAGGTCAGTTGGGAAAAGGCCATCTGTGATCATGGTTTGTATCCACTGTAGAAGTAGAGTACGGAATTTTATGCTGGAGGTTGTTAGGAGATATGATGGGCAGTAGTTGAGATCACAGGATGCGTGGCTGTACTTTTTGTAGAGTTTATTGAGTTCGGTCCATTGTATGTTGGGGAACTGAGACCATATTCTGTCTGCTGCAGTTGATTCTTTTTCTGTGGGATGAATTGTGAGTTCTTTTAGGTGGGATGAGGTACAATTGAGGATGGCTCTGGCATTTGTAATTTTGTTCTTGAAGTGTTCTGCTAAAAGGGTGGCTGAGGGGTAGCAGACCTAGTCTGTCTGTAAAAGGATCAAAGCCTCAAACTTCCCTGTCATCCCCAGCTACTCATGCAGGGCCCTATTGCTCTTCAGGATCCAGAACTCTTTGGTCTTGTAGAATGGCTCTTGAGCGTGCAGCGCTAGTGTGTAAATGCATTGTAAATGGTTGAGTTTTATTTGTTATATGTTTAATGATATGAGCAGAACTTACATGTTGCTTGGGGAGTGCCCTTGTACCCCTCCCTCTTCTTTTTTTCTCTCCAGGGCTGACTGCATTTTTACGCACTGAGGAGTTGAAGGCAGCCCAAGGGGTTGGGAGGAGGAGAAAAGAATGCAAATGAAGCTCCCGACAAGAGTTCCCACGGCAAATGTTGGAGGAAATGGAGGTACAAATCCCAAGAAGAAGGACTATCACTTTAAAGAGGTATACCACATGTGCTTCCATACTAGTGGTTTATGTGCTCATTTGTCCCTGTCAGCTGTGTTATATAGGCCATACCTCCAGAGCATTTAAAATGAGACTCTTTGAACACAAGCATATTATTTCTCACCATAAAGTAGTTGATGTATTAATGAGACACTGTGAGCAAGGACATAAATTTGTGGATTTTAAATGCATAGTGATAAATTCTCTGGCTCATTCCCAATGGTGGGGTGACATAAGAAAAAAGTTCTATCAGATGGAGCAGCGGCGCATTTACACTCGAAATGGTTTGGCCACAGGATTGAATGGCAAGCTCTTTTTTTTAAAGAAGTTTTCTTAGAAGATTTTCTTGAAGCACTTTTTGACATTGGGAAGTTTTTGAACTTCACAGGGTTCAACGGAAGTAATGTCATAGTGACATCACAAGTGTAGATGGCGTTTTAACCGTGATGTTTCTGAATCCTGCTGTTCGAGACTGCCAGCAAAGTGCACAAGGATTCTTTAAGTTTCCCCTGATGAGCCAATGAGTCTGGCGAAACAAGGTCGCATGTTGGGAGGTCTGTGGAGACGTAGCAGCGTTGGAGCTGGAATAGTCCCTATTCACCTAAGTCCTTGACCGTGCACCTGAGTGGCGGTTCTCAGTTCTAAACCTATGCTTTGTTTGAGGTAGCTTTTTTCTGCTTATGAAAGTACTGAAAGCAGTTGAAATGTGCCTTTGTGTGTACGAGCTGCTACTTTAATTTGAGGCTTTTTTCTCCCTCTTAAATTTGGTCTTCGCTGGGTTTGAAATGGGGTGCTCCTCAGTGGCCACGATTTGACAACATTATCATAAGTTTTTTGTAAAGTTCACCATTTTTGTCCAATGTGTCTCATAATTAGATTGTAAGCTCTTTCGAGCAGGGACTGTCTCTTGCATGTTTGATGTACAGCGCTGGGTGAATTTGGTAGCATTATAGAAATAGTAAATGGTAGTAGTAGTAAAACCAACTAAATGCTGCATCTTCAAGTCCAGTTTCTCACAATCTGTGAAGAATAGTAAAACCTATTAGATCAAAAGTAAAGCTTAGATGCAATGACAGCATCAAGGTATCACTGCTGCTATTAATGCTCTATAAGACCTGTCAATCCACTACTTTATTGCACTACATTCAGATCCAAAACATAGTTATCTCATAAGAACTGTCATACTGGGTCAGATCAATGGTCCATCTAGCCCTGTATCCTGTTTCCAACAGTGGCCAATCAAGGTCACAAGTACCTGGAAGAAACACAAATAGTAGCAACATTCTATGCTACCAATCCCAAGGTAATCAGTGGCTTTCTCCATGTTTATCTTAATAGCAGACTATGGACTTTTCATTCAGGAACTTGTAAAAGAAAAGTCCATAAGTCATTATTAAGATAGACTTGGGGGTAATACACTGCTTATTCCTAGGATAAGCAGCATAAAATCTATTTTACTCTTTGGGATCTTGCCAGATACTTGTAACCTGGGTTGACCACTGTTAGAAATAGGATACTGAGCTTGATGGACAAGTCTTTCCCAGTATGGCAACTTATATTATACCCCACCCCCCCTCAGCCATCTCTTTTCCAAGCTGAAAAGCTTTAACCTCTTTAGTCTTTCCTCATATAAGAGGAGTTCCAACCTCTTTATCATTTTTGTTGTTCTTCTTTGAACCTTTTCCAATTCCGCTAGATCTTTTTTGAGGTATGGCATCCAGAATTGAATGCAATACTTAAGATAAGGTTGCACCATGGCGTGATACAGAGGAATTAAAATATTGTTGGTCTTATTTACCATCCCTAGCATCCTGTTTTTGCTTTTTTTAGCTCCTGCTACATATTGGGCAGAAGATTTCAGTGTAGTGTCTAAAATGACACCCAGATCTTTTTCATAGGTGGTGACTCCTAAGATGGAGCCTAGCATCAGGTAACTATGATTTGGATTATTCTTCCCAATGTGCATCACTTAGCATTTCTCCACATAAAATTTAATCTGGCATTTGGATGCCCACTCTTCCAATTTCCTAAGGTCTTCCTACAACGTATTACAGTCCAATGTGTTTTGACAGCTGTGAATTAGAGAATGACATAGGGACAAATTTTTCCCCATCCCGTCCCGTGAGTTTTGTCGCTGTCCCTGTCCCTACCCCATTCCTGTAAGCTCTGCCTTAACTGGACAAGCCTCAGACACTTATGATTTTAAAGTGTTTGAGGCTTGTGCAGATGAGCTTGCAGGAATGGGGCAGGGACAGGATGGGAAAGTGAATTTGTTATCTGCATATGTAATTGCCTCACTTGTTCCAATTTCCAGAGCATTTTAAAATATATTAAATAGCATCTTTCCCAGTATAGAACCCTGCAGGACTCCATTATTTACTGTCTTCCATTGAGAAAAAATGGCCATTTAATTCTACTCTCTGTTTTCTGTCCAATAACCAATTTCTAATCCATGAAAAAATATTGCCTTTTATCACATAACTTTTTAGTTTTCTCGGGAGTCTTTCATAAGGAACTTTGTTACAAGCTTTCTGAAAATCTAGATATACTACATCAACTGACTCACCTTTATCCACGTATTTATTAACATTTTCAAAGAGGCAAGAGTTCCTTTGGCTGAACCCATGCTGCCTCTGTCCGATTAAACCATGTTTGTCTGCATGTTCTATAATTTTATTCCTTATATTAGTTTCTACTATTTTGCCTGGCACTGAAGTCATGCTTACCAGTCTGTAATTTCCCAGATCACCTCTAAAACCATTTCTAAAAATCAGCATTACATTGGCCACCCTCCAATCTTCAGGTACTACAAACGATTTTAGAACAGTTTACAGATCACTAACAGCAGAGCAGCAATTTCATGTTTGAGTTCTTTCAGTGCCCTGGGGTGTATAACATCTGGTCCAGGTGATTTATCACTCTTCAACTTGTCAATTTGGCTCAGTATATCTTCAAAGTTCACCAAGATTTCTTTCAGTTTCTCTGCATCTTCATCTTTGAAAACCAGATGGAGCATGTCAATTTTCTCTAAGAAATCCGACAACTGAGAGTAACTATTTTCTCTACCACCTTAGAAATAAATGGTAGGTTGGAAATGAGACAATGGGCTTTTTTAACTAAGGTGCGCTAGCGTTTTTAGCACACACAGGATATTACCGCACACTACACCGCCCTAATGCAGCTTCGTAAAAGGAGCCCAATATGTATCATACGCAAGAGAAACCACAGTTGGGAGAACACTGACTTCTTTCCAGATAGCTGGAACTTAGCCATGAATCAAACTGCAACAAACTACTGAATGGAGATATGAAAGAAGTAACTGAAAACTGCTTGATTACTTGGGATGAAAGTGGATAATATGAAGAGGTAAAACTTAGGTTCAACATGGGAACCACAACAGTAATTCCTCATTCACATTGAAAGGATTGACTACCTTTGAGAGGAATGAAAATTGAGTATGAAAGACTACTTTATGATGATGAAACTGGGAGCAGTTCATAGATAATCAATATTTGAAGTTTGCTGATTCTTCTAGCTGAAGCACCTGCTACTAAAAAGAGAGATGCTTGAGAGATATTAATTGACTGAGCTCAAAGGGCAGTTGAAATCTAAGGATGGCACTGAGATCCCTTGACACAAGAGGAGACTAAATTGGTGATTTTACATTAAGAAGCCCTTCATGAATGTTGAAACTACTGGACACTGAAGTCAAACATCTGCCCAAACCTTTTTTAAACCCTGCTAACTGCTTTTACTGCATTAGGATCAGGGATTTGACATACTGCCTTTCTGTGGTACAGCCAAAGTGGTTTATATTTATTATATGGAGGTACTTTATAAAAGAGTAAACAATTGATTCACATTTACCCATCAATCAACACTCAGGATTTTTAGACTTCTATCATATCTTTCCCCCTCCCCCACCCCAGCAGCCTCATTTCTAAGCTGAGGAGCCTGCCAAAATGCTGGCACACAACTAAACTTATAAAGGTCAGCATTCAACTATGATTAACATATATTTTGAGATGTCTAACATACAAATATTTTCAAATCACTAATGGCAGTTAGGCACATACATTACATTATTCTATCACCTTGTGCTTAAATCTCGGGAATGCCTCTGACTTACCCATGCTTCTCCCATGACCATGTCCCATTTGGTGATCTGCACCATTAAATGTAGACATGCATGTTAAAGAATAGGGTGTAGGGCAGATCTGAATGTAACTCCAATGCCAATTAACACCAATTACTGAGTGTTAATGCTTCATTAACTAATTCAGTGGAGTGATCAATCTGCCAAGAAGTCTGTCCCAGAATGAGGTTGCAGTCATGTCTAAAGGCCTTTCATTTGTACCTTTGAAGAGATATGATTCCTTCCAGATGAGGATTGATTTGGAAATTTTTTTTAGGAAGATTCAATTGAAAATATTTTTTCTGATGATGCTGGTACCCTGGACTATTTGGTGGTTAAGGAAAAGAGTACCTGGATCCCTCTGGGTTTTATTGATCCTTTATTGCTGGGATTTAAGAAGATGGTGTTATCAGATTTGGAGAGATTGGAATCTAAGATGCATGGGAGGTGTTCCAACTTAATGAGGGAGGAATGGGAGATCCTGAAGATTTTGAGTAATGGCACAGTTATAATGATTCGGAAGGCTGATAAGGAGGGGAGTTGTGGTGGTTCTTGACAAGTCTAAGTATTCTGAAGCTGTGTATCATCAGTTGAATGACAAGACAGTATATAATTTCCAAAATGATCCATCAGATGAAATTTTTTCCCTGATTTTGAAGATCACTTCTGAAGTAAAAAAGTCAGGTTTTCTCATGGATTCAGAGTACAGATTTTTGAGCAATCAGAAGTTTTGTGTACCAGTTATTTATTTTTTATCTAAGGTGCACAAAGATGCAGTTAATCCCCTGGGGCTAGAGGGTCTCTACTTGAGAGGGTGTGAAAATATGTGGACAACTTCCTGAGATATTTTTTGCATTCGGTTCCTTCAAATTTATAAGATACTACTCATTTTTTGCGGATATTATCTACTCAGGTGGTGAGTTTCACTGAAGGCTATTTGGTCACTTTGGATGCCAAATCCTTATACAGTATATCTACATCCTGCAGGATGAGGCATTGGAGGTTATCACTCAGTACCTTAAAATGAGGGAAAAGCCTGTTGTGGTCCCCACAATATTTCTGATTCAGTTGACAGAAATTGCCATGAAGTGGAATTATTTCATTTTTGATGGCGAGTTTTACCAACTGCGTGAGGAAGTTCAAATTTCAAGTTTTATTAAAATTTGATAACGCTTTTATAATAAATTCAAAGCGATGTACATTAAAATTAATCACATAGAGACATACAATGGACTAACTATAGACATCATACTTGAAAGGGAGGGGAAAAGAGTAGAACTACAATCTCAAAATGAAAAGAACAATTAAGGAAAAAAAAAACATCAAGGGAGGGGGACCCTGTTGGCTAGACATGCTTCTTCTTCAAGTTGCCATGGGGGTGGCTTTCTCACCCTCGGTGGCCAACATTTTTATGGTTAAATTTGAAGAAGATTGGGTGTATTCATCTCCTGCATTCACACATGCGAAGGTATGGTGCAGGTTTATTGAGAACATTTTTTTCCTATGGGACGATACTGAACAGAGCTATTTAAATGGATGTCATTCTTCAATAAAATTTGAGATTACTTACCATGCTACTGAGATTCATTTTTGGGATGTGAAGATCACATGGTATCAACAACGTTTCCATACAGCAGTTTTAACCAAAGAGACTGACCATAATTCTTTACTTCTGTATTCCAGTATGCATCTGGTGCAGTTAAAGAACAGGATCCCAGTATCACAATTTTTGTGTTATAGGAGAGTCTGTGACTCAAAAGATGAGTATAATATACAAGCTAAAAAATTGGGTAAAAAATTTAGAGAAGAGGGCTATCCAGAAGGCAGAAAAAAGAGCACAATGTAATCCGAGAGAATAGTTATTGGACTATAGGAGTCATAGTGGGCAGAATCAAAATTTTGTATGTGTTCTTCGGTAGATTCCACCATGGGTCAAAGCATTAAGAGATATTGGCCAATGCTTCAGACCCATAAAAAATTTAAGGATTTGGACTGCATGTTATCTTTTAGTAGGGATTGGAATCTTAAGGACAAACTGTGCAAATCTGATGTGTGGATTGGAGAGAACATGGGACCGATAGGGCACTTCAAGTGTAATCAGTGTGGGGTGTTTGAGCAAATGTTGGAGGGGACAGAGGCACAGATCCCGAGAAGGAGGACTATCATTTTAAAGAGGTATACCACGTGTGCTTCCATACTAGTGGTTTATGTGCTCATTTGTCCCTGTCAGCTGTGTTATATAGGCCAAACCTCCAGAGCATTTAAAATGAGACTGTTTGGCCACCTTTTGAGAAAAGTCCTGGAATATTAGGTTCTGGGCTCCAGAGTGTTCCAGTGTTTGGATTTTTTAAACAGGTTCAGTAGCTTAGCCTTTACGGCATAATTATGGAACCTAGCCAGGACCACTCATGGTTTAGCTCCCTCATCTCTCTTGTGGAGCGGTTCCACACGATTAATTCTTTCCACCACAACTGGGCCCGAGTTCCCAGGCAGACTGAGAGCCTGAGGGAGCCAAATGTCGGCAAAATGGAGCAGAGCGTCGTCTGACACACTCTTAGGCAGGCCCACGATTCATATGTTGTTCCGGGGGCTCCGGTTTTTCTGGTCTTCAACGCGGTCCATCAAAGATTTAAATGCTCCTCTGCCGCTTAGAGTCTCCCTTCTGAGGAGACCCCCCCATGGTCCTCCTGCATGGAGACTCGTTCTTCTAAGTGTTGAATTTGGGACGCATGGCCTGCCAATGCACTTTTTACCTCCTCCATCGAGGTGAAGAGTTTGGCAAGCTTATCATCCAACAATTGTGACATATTTTGCAGGGAGACATGCAAAATGTTCTCAGAGGAGCCCGATGCGATCTCTGCAATTTGTATGGTCGCCATCTTAGCATGGGACACAGTAGCTTTCTCCTTACTGGGTCTTTGCAGGTTCACTGGCATACACAGCAATCCAGACCACCAATCCCTTGTAAAATTAGCAGCATGATGCAAGTCCAGTTAAAGAGTACAAATTGCTCCTTAAAAAAAGATTATTCATGGTTTGAGCGTATTAAATATGCAGCAATCGAGCAGGCAGCATGGAGCCAAGCACACTGACGTCCGTTCAGAAACCAGCTATCAAGTGACCCCCCAGTGCCTAACTTTAAGCAAACTTTATAGAATCAGGGTCTTACTACCTACAAAATGGGTAGCAGTAAGGGCTCATGCAGTAATCTTTTTAATGGCTGTGTGATAATTGCATAATTGGTATGTGGCAATTAATTTCAGAAACAGGAAAATTTACCAATTTCCACAAATGGCCTTAGCACATAGGAAAGACCCACGTAAGGGGAGCGCTAAGGCCACTTTTGCTGCAGCTTGAGCAGTGAGAACATAGTGCAGCTAGTGTTATAGTTACCACAATATTTCTCGAGCATTATTTAAATGAAAGTAGCATTTGAATCTAGCCACCCAATATTTGTCTAAACTGAGATATGCTTTTGCAAGTGAGCAATACTAAAATTTAGTGCTGCATATCCTTGCAAAGGTGATTAACATTTTAATGAAGGCAATTTTCACTTTATTGCTCAGTTGAATAATTTTATGGATAGTGTAGGATATGCTCTACTTCATTTTGTCAGAAAGCATGAGTGCCCAAGGTCTAGCAGGAGGTAAGATTGCCATTAAAGGGGAGCAAACAATTCTAAATAGTTGTTCCACAAAATGTATGGAAGCAACTTTAAAAAGAATATTTAAGATAAATGTTTCCTCTTAGGAACACTGTATATTACTCTGTAAAAGCCCTCTGAGGCATTTGAATATATAGTAATTGACTTTGTTAAAAAGCTATTGCAACCACCCCCATGTGTAAAGCTTAAAATATCAGTTCAATCTTTATTATTCCTATTCAGTGAGAGGAGCTGGTAATATAAAGTGATCTGTGACATCCAACTGTGCTACAGTAACTTGCTGTAGCAGGTTTTAGTTCTCAGAATACATTTTTCTTAATAAAGTAATGTAACATTGCACTTTAGAATACTAAAGGCCCTGTTGAATGTCTAAAGGGGGAAAAAAGCTTAGTGAATCCGTGTTGAAATATATAGTTTGGATTTGCAGTCTTTTTTTATTGAAAGATTTGAAGACATTTCAGAAAATATCATTGCACATTGATGGTTATTTGCATTGTCTAATAATTATAATTGAATGTGTTCCACAGTGGTAAAGTTAGAGATTCTTCTGTAGAGCCAGTCAAATATAAAATCCAGTCAAAATAATTATGAACAGATAACAAGTTGTAATGTTTAGTTCCAAGGATACTTTGAGTAGGTCTATTCTTAGAAGGTCTTAGAGTCCTGCATAAAAGAAAGGAGATTAAAACACAACTGAATTCTAGTACATACTCGGAGCCGGATTCTGTAACTGGTGCCTATGTCAGTGGCCACATCAAAAGCATCGGCAGGAGGGATGCCTACTCCCTCCTGGCCAATTGGAGTTTTAGGCCACTCCCAGTGCATCCCATAATGCACTGGGAAGGAGGCATAAGACTCCGGTTGTGTCAGGTGCCTAAGGCCCCTTTTATGGGAGGGGCCTTAGGTGTTTGGGCCAATCAGGGCCTTAGGCCCCTCCCCGGTGCATATCAGGATGCACTGGGAAAGGGAAGGCCTGCCATTGTGTAGAGGAGGGGCTGGAGGGTGTAGGCATCTCTCTAACCGGCCTTACAGCCAAAGGTATGAGGGGTTTGGGAGTATTAGCGTTTGGGGTAGTTACATGCCTCCGTGCTGCATTTTATATGACTCAATGCTCATCTTATTTTTGGCTTTGGACATTTATCATGACTGTAGTTTTGCCAAGATAAAAGTCACCACCCTGAAAATGGGCTGGGTATAACTGCAGGCACATAAATGTAAGGCGCGCCAATGCCGGGTTACCCAAGTATCCTATAATGGGATCTGAACAGCCAGATGTGACATCTGGGTGCTTAAATGGAGGCACCCATGTATTGAATTGGACCTTAGTGCTGTGATTTCAAAACATCTCTTAATGGATTGCTGCATTATTTATATGGTGTCCTTCAAATCTTTCCATTACCATTTTATACTTTTCCATCTAAAATTGCCTCATTAGCCTTTATTTATGTAACAGGATCAAATAAGTACAAACAACAAGAATTGATGCTCTGAGATAGTAATTTCTGTGAAATTTCTGTCTAATCACCTTAACATGATCTGTGCTTAACTTACAAGGCTGGATAATCATGAGTCTATTTTTCAAATAGAATAATCGTATAATTAGAAGAGCACTCAATTCTGTTCTTCTATTAAGGACTGGAAGTCTATCAAGTTGGTAACCTGAATAAATTTGAATTCACCTTTGCCACAACAGTGTTACAAAAAAAATCAATATTGTAACCTCACGCATAACAAGTAGTAGAGAAATCCATTTCTTTGCTTTGGTTACACGAGAAAGAATTGATTTTGTGTATATGTAGTTTGTATGTTGATGCCGAAATATTTTTCAGAATAAAGAGGCTTTGAAAGTAAAAGACTAATAAATATAAGACTTTTTTTTTCAAGGCAAGAGGAGTCATGAAGTTACAATTTTCATTCTAAATTTTTTAAAGGTTTAATGTTATTTTAAAGAATTGAAGTCATCAATTCACAGTTTTTATAAACAAAATGATCTTTAGTTTGAAATAATAATTAAAAAAAAAGGATGAAATCTCTTGAAATTATCAGACCTGACCTTAGGTATGTGTGTCCTTTTGCCTAGCAGTGTCCTGCAACTTTCTTGAGCTGCGGCACACTAAATTTAGTGACTGCAGCTTGAGGCACACAGAAGTGCACGGTCGTTGCCATGATGATGTCACACGCATGCATGACATCATCATATCTATGTCTGAGCATGTGTGAAGGCCCTTCAGATGGGCCCCAAGACGCCAGTGTGTGTGTGTGTGTGTGGGGGGGGGGGGGGGGGGGTGCCAGCAGGGAAGAGGGCTGGAGAGGAAAGGCGCTGGTGCTGGCTGATTACTTACAGGACATAATTCTCAATGCAAGAGGCATGTTCTGTAGTCAGTCAGCTGGTGCCTCTCCTCCTCAGTGTGCCGCGGCACACCTGAAATCTCAGGAGGTACACAATTTGAGATACACTGGCCTAGCACAATGCTCCACCATGATCATGGGCATCAAAATGTCATGACTTGTCCAGTGGTCCTGCCTCTCAATTGCCTTTCTCTCCATTTTCCATGTGTGTTTAGCCAGTAAATAGCAGAACTGTAATGGCTGTGATAGAAGAGGAAGTGTCTGGCAGCACCATAATCCAGTCTTTACATCCTCCCCCAATCAGGACAGGATTCTCTTGGTAGACCCTAAAAAGCCAGCTCATTGGGCCTCCCGTTGTAATATTATTCCATTTAAAAACTCTCACAAATGAGGCGCCATGTGGTTCCAACAACAGAGGAAAGCTAGTGGAGTAGGAAACAGCAAGTAAGAAACATTATTCACCCACATGGAACTTAGCTTTTGTAGCTCATTTTCTGCATTTCCAATGAGGAGACAGGATCTCCTGCTGAACAGCCTCCATTTCCAGTGACAGCAGGAACTCCCTTCATTAAATGTCATATCCTGCTGCTGGCAGCAGATGATGTTTTATGAAAGTGTCTCCTGCTGCTGCTGGAAGGGGAGACTACTTCTGGTGTTCCTGGCCATGAATTGGTGTGTGCAAGGAGTGGGGCTGTGGGTGGGTCTAGGCAGAGCTATGGATGGGTTGGGCTGAGCTATGGGTGGAGTGGGGTGAAGCTATGGGTAGGCCCTAAATCTCTTGATCAGAAGTTCGCCCCCCTCAGCAGCTCTGAAGAAGGTCCTGCCTAAACATTTGGGGCTTGGTCATTTGTGTAGTTTACCTCTGCTTTAATCCAGCCCTTTCCCCAACTAGAGCTTGTGCTCAACTGGGTCATACACCTTCAAGAGAAAGGGTAGTTACAGACACTGCAGAAGCACATAAGAGTGTGTATCTGCGAGCTTAATGTGGTGCAGGAGAGCTTGGGGTATTGGGGTAGAATGAATCGGAGAGCTGAGGAGGAGGGGATAGAAGGGTACAAATGAGCCAGAGATGGTGATTTGAGGAGGACGTGTGTGTGTGTGTGTGTGATCATGAATGGTGAAATACAGAGGGTTAAAGAGAACAAAAGGGAACCAGAAATGGTCTAGACCAGTGGTTCTTAAACTTGTCCTGGGGGACTCCCAGCCAGTTAGGTTTTCAAGATATTCCTAATGAACATGCATGAGGCAGATTTGTATGCCTGTCACCTCTATTATATTCAAATCTGCCTCATACATATTCATTAAGGATATCTTGAAAACCTAACTGGCTGGGAGTCCCCAGGACAGGTTTAAGAACCACTGGCCTGCAATGGATCTGGGAGGTAGGAGGGAAGCAGGGTAGTTAACAGCTGGCCTGGCCGGAACAGGATGTGGGAAGGATCGCTCCTATCCTGGCTTACCACTTGACCACCAGGGCTTAAGGCAGGCCATGGGAGGCCTGCAACAGGTCCGGGTGGGGGAGCGTGCAGACTTGAGGATCTGAATATAAACCAAGACCCCCATTTTTGGGCCTTTTTTGGCCCCCAAATCTCAGTAAATATTTGAGTATATACGGTACTTTTCAATCAGCCCTCATACAATTTCTAGAAGCCTTTGGCAGGCATAACTGCACATGCGCATGTGTCTTCAAGACTGCTCGACTCATGCGGGACCTGCAATTTTGCTTTTTCTGCAAAGCAGCGATGATGCTTCTGTTTCCCCTTAGATGTATGGTTATTCTCTCCTTATTCGTTGGTATTGTACTGCATGAACTGTGTGGCCTCTTGGGGGTTCATTTTAATTTTTATGTATGTATCTCTGTTTTTAGTATGAGTACACTTATGTTAAATTTGCTCTGTAGTTCAGAGTGACTGTAAGATTTTGTATTATGTCATGCTTTTTTTGCTTGTTGAGTAGTAATATGGAGAAATCTCAGTTCTCTGCGAGGGTGATCTATGGATGCAGAATATATGTTTAAAAAAGTGAGGACCACAGAACGGTTTATAATACCAAAATAAAAGTACCTATAATTTTTTTTTGGAGTTATAAACTGTGCTATGATTCTTATTTTTTTCTTTTTGTTCTTTCATGTGTGAGCACATTGCATCTCCCTTGTTGTTGGTTGTTTTTTTTTGCAGAATATATATTTATATTTAACACCATGTTTATTATTAGAGCCCCAGGCTACATAATTAAACAGCTACAATTTTTGTTGCAGACAAAGAACATTGTAGTTTTATTTATTTTAATTATGAGGTCAGTAAATACATGTGTAGCTTAGTTGAATTTTCAGTGTCACTGTGGATGTACTGAGTGCCACTGAAAATAACCATGTAAGTAAATGTGAACTTACATATATACTCTATACATATAGGTGCCAATATTCAGCAGCTATGAGTTTGTTTGGCCCAGACTGTTTCAGGTTATACCTTGGGCCAAATATCTAAGCTACATATATAGATGTTGAATATCAATGCCTACATATGTGAATTATACAGTGTGTGTATGTATGTATATATATATATACTGTATAATTCACATACAAAAAAGAAAGCAACATATTCTCAGGGAAATGGAACACGAAAAGGATGGCCCAGGGTATATATACAGAGTATATATACCCTGGGCCATCCTTTTCGTGTCCCATTTCCCTGATACATGTAATTACAGTATAGCCTTTTGAAAACTGACTCCTATATAGCTTGAGAATATGTTGCTTTCTTTTTTCTTCAGACAACCGTCAGATCAGTGTTCTGAGGAGCTTCCCCCACCCTAATTTTTAGTGTCATGGTGATGGGGGAGGGTAGGGATTGTGTCATCTAATGGAAGAGTGGTGGAGTAGGAGTGATTAGTGATGCAGACTGAGAACCTTGGAAACTGGGTTCAATTTTCACCTCAGCTCCTTGTGACCCTGGGCAAATCACTTAACCTTCTATTGTTTCAGGTACAACAACTTAGATTGTGAGCCCACTAGGGACGGAAGAACTACCTGTGTACAGTACTGTGTAGGTTTAGTAGCGCTATATATATTGTTATTATTAGTAGTAGCTCATCCTTTGCCTCGGGATGCAGATTGCCTTGATCAACCACTGAGTTCTGATATCTGCATGTATCATACTGGAACGTTGGTCTCAAGATGGGGAAGAGGGGTTACTAAAGCAAAAGTTTGCTCACGGCGTCACAATTCTTTGAGCTGGCTCTGTAAGCAGTGATTTAACATTTATATAGCAAGGAGCTGCTTTACATGTATTTGCATGTTTGGCATCTCATTACTATACAACATAAGGTAAGTTAATTATCACTTCATTAGGACATCATACACAGAATTAGGGCTCTTTAACAAGCACTAAGGGATAAATAACGCTGGTTAATACCCTAACACAACTTGATAATTGCATTCTGGCAATAATGCTTGTTGTCTAGTAATTAATATGTATTAATTGGCAGTAATATATCTTATCAATAATACATCTTAATATAAGAATGTTGACCTTAACCTATGTTAAATAATGAAGAGCCATAAAGAATCTCATTATAATGCACTGTGAGTAAAGCGGCTTGTGGTAAACTTAGCAAACTACTGTATATTATTCATATAAAGTTACCAATATTATAGAGGTTTTGTTAACTTCCATATTTCCATCAGGAGCATTAGCATGCTAATATGTGAAACAAGGCTCCCCGGGATGATTTTAACGGAGTTGGCAATGTAGAAATAATAGTCCTCATAACTGATATCTTAAGACAAAATAGTACTTTCCCAATTCCTAGTTCAATGTGCTGCTTCACTTCCCCTCATTTTTATTTGCAATTACTTATAAATTCCACCTACAATTCTCCATTCCCCACCTCTCCAGTACCTACTAATGCACTCCTTGTGGAGAGCAGGGGGCAAGATTTTTCATGAGATTCCTCTGTGATCTGGTTGAATGAGTCCCAGATGACTGTATATGGTAAGGGAGAGAGAGTATTCTGTTCATTAATTGGTGGGAGCTTTGATGATACTGTCTGTAGGTCTTCGTGGCGATCTTTAATTTTGATAGTATCATACAGACAGATGTATTCTGAATTAATTGAATTCTATTCCACAAGTTTGAAAGACATATCAGAATAAAGGGCATTACAGTAATATAGTGCGAAAGAATCAGCATCTGAACAATTATAGTGAAATGGTCCTTAGTAAAGAATGAACTAAATGAAGTTGTTGTTTAAAACAAGTTTTCACTAGACTCATCACTTAGTTGTTCTCGTTTCTCTAGATCTCTCTTCTGTTTTTGATCTTGTGAATCATTATTTACTCCTTCAACATTTCAAGGCTTTCAGTTTCACAGGCTCTATTTTATTGTGATAGATACAACCCAGCTACCTTTTGGGTTGTATCTGTCAACTCATCTTCAATCATTCTTCCATGGCTACTGCTAATCTTGAATCAGGGGTCACATAGGGTTCTTTCTTGGCTCCCCTGCTATTTAATATCTTCCTTTCCCCACTACTATTATTCTAGTGCAATGTGTCTAGTGGTCCTGAACCGTAGGCTCTTGTTTCTGAACCAGTAAGTTGCTTGCAGAAAACTGTCAGTCATGTTTTTAATTCTACCTCCTTCCCAGGGAGGTACTCTTGCCTGACACAAGCTGGCTGATTAGCCTGGTCAGTGGAACAGGAGGGAACTACCAGGGTGAGTGTCCCTCTCTAAGGGAAAAGGACGCTCAGCTTGAGATCTCAAATTAGACACAAAGACCACAATGTAATTCAATTACATTATCCACAATGTAATAATTATCCAATATCAGATTTATTAATCAGATATTACTATTAAAAGTCAGTTTTGTGTTGGGGAGTATAGCTATGCCCTTCTTCTCCTGTCTACCTATACTCCCAAGTTCAGCTTTCAAATCATTACACTTATAACATCTTTTACACAGATCTATTAATTAGCATATTCATGTAACACAGCAGCAACACAGATCACATGGTCTCTTACCCGAGAGCTGACTGCTAGAAAAACAACTTGCATTACTTCCTCTTTTGGTCACAAAATTGATTTCTAAACATTTTCTTACTACACTTCCCCCTCCCCAATCGCGGTTTCAGTAATCGTGATTTCACATATTCGCGATTTTTTGGGGAGGGATAAAAAAGAAAAAAAAAAATCCTTAAGTCTTCCCCCCGGCATCCCGTCCTTACCTGGTGGTCTAGCGGGCTTTCGGGGCATAAGCTCATTGTATAACATCATTAGACATTGTATAACATCAGTAGACATTTTGGATAGCCAGCTGTTACTCCTCATAGTAAACTGTCATTTTAAAGCAATACATACACTTAGGGACCTTTTTATTTATTTATTTTAGTATTTATATATCACTTATAGCCTAAGTGGTTTACATTCAGGTGGGCACTCAAGCATTTTTCCCTATCTATCCTGGTGGGCTCACAATCAACCTAATGTACCTGAGACAATGGGAGATTAAAGGGCAAATTCTATAAGAAGTGCCCAAAAGTTAGGCGCCGGTATAGGCACTGTTCAATGCGATTCAAGTAAAATTGGGTGCTGTTTAGTGAATCACGCTGAGCGGCACCTATTATGGAGGCGCCCATTAAATAGGCCAGCTCTAGGCCCAACTAAAAGTTAGGCTCCCATTTGAGCACTTAAGCACTCTTAAGAGCAGTGAATCTGTAAGAAGGCGCCTAACACTTAGCCACGCCCATGCCTAACATGCATAGTGCTTATTTTTTTTTTGAAGGCCGCCTAAATTTTTAGAGGCGCCTTGTTATAGAATTGCGCCTAGGTTTCAATCGGTGCTGATTAAAAAGCTTAATTGAGTTTGTTATTCAATTTAGATAGGCGCCTATCTAGTTGGGCGCCTCCGAAATAGGTGCCGAACTTTAGGCGCTGGTTACAGAATTTGGGCCTAAGTGACTTACCCAGGATCACAAGGAAAAGTGTGGGATTTGAACCTATAGCCTCAGGCTGTAGCTCTAACTAGTCACTGTATCACCCAGTTTTTCTGTGTTAAGTTCTTGTAAACCGTGCCGAGCTCCACATCCGTGGAGATGATGCGGTATGTAGTTTAGTTTAGTTTAAGTGCTAGTGCATATACTAAAACATGCTGTGTTAGCCATTTGCGTGCACTGAATGCCCTATTTTTGAGGGGGCATGTCGGCAGAGAATGGACATGAATGTGCCATTTAGCTAGCACCCTGACATTACTGGCATACTAATTGGTTACTGTGATAATAAGGTGGGAACCCTTAGCACCTCCTAAATAAGAGGCAGTAAGCATTCCCGTATTTTTTCAGTGGCTACACGCTAATGCTAACAATATCATTGAAAAAGGCCAAATTCATGGCTATACTAAAAATGAACCTAACGGGTGAGAAAGTCACACATTAGGATGTATGGAGCTAATTAGTACCTCAGCTTTATAAAAGGGCCCCTTAATGCATGTTTGACAATGTTTACAGAATGGAATTTCAAATGAAGGTATAAGATTGTGAAGTTGCTGTCTAAATTAATGGGTCACAATGTAAGAATCTGTCCAAACCCTGGGAAATGTGATTGCTTTTTTGTAAATTGGTATAACTTTCAGGTAGCTTTCATGCTTAAGTGTTAGTATTATATGCCAAGTAAAAGGAAATCCAATAGATGCACTGGTGTTGTATAAAATGAGCAGTTTCATAGGGCAAGTAATGAAATCTGTCACATACAACTGGAATAAAATATTATGATGTGGGATTGCTGAAGCTGATAAGCAGCTCTCCTTAATAGATGAAATATTCATGAAATTCATAATACTAAACAGTGTTTCAGAACTTGGAAAAGCTTCAGACAATCATTATTCCTTTCTACATATTTCATGAAGTATATCAAACTGCAAAAATTACAAATTATGCATAGATTACTGTGGTATACTAATTTTGTGTATACTGAATTTCATTTAGTAGTCTAGAACGAGAAAGACAGCAGTTTACTATTGTGAGTTAAATTTAATATCACAGTAATAGCCCTTTATTGAATGTAAATGAAATGTGTTAGATGCTACTTATTGTATTTAGTGAATTTACAGTGATTAAAAGCCATAACGTAGATTTTTTTCTCTTTCATTGATCGTAAAGTATACTGTTCATTTTTTAAAGTTGATTACAAGTCTGTTGACCTTTTTAAATTTATCTTCTGTATAAGAGACAAGAAATACAGTTGCATCATTGGTGCCAGCTCTGAGGGTGCTAGGGGTGCTTGAGCACCCCCAATATTGAGATAACTCCTTGACTGTGTCCAGGGAAGAGTAATTTCCATTGGAATTAGCAGCCCAATCATTTTGAAAAGTTGGCTTCTGTGCATTGCATCATAAGAGATGTGTTATTTTTTGTCGCCATTCTCTGCAACTTTTCTGGTTGCTTTGAGAAGGAGCACCAGAACGCCATCACACCTGAGACCTGTAAAGGGGTATAGTTTTGTTCTCTGCCCCTTTTTGAAAAATGCCTAACATTCAGTTTGAATTTTTAGTCTTAATTGAAATCTTTCAGGATTCTGTGGCAAATTCTCTCTGGTTGTTGTGATTTATTGCTGTTTAGTATGTCAGTTTGCTGTGATGTGGTGTTATATGCCTTAGTTGCTCTGAATCATTACCATTAAAGAATGTTTCCAGTGTGGGTATTACATTTGAATGTTTCTTTTTAAGTTGAATAAATATGATTTGCCTCTCTTTTGGTTTTTCTGTACATATTTTATAAAAGTTTTTAGGCTTTATGTCTTTGTTTTGGACTTTAATATAGCATATCATATGAACATTTGCTTAACAGAGATTCTATTTACCATAAGCTGGAATTTGTTTTTCTAGAAATCTAAAGGTCATATCTACAAATACAGGATTAAAGATTGATAAAGGTCCATTTGTTAAACATATAGGGGTAAATTTTCAAAAGGTCACTGAAATTTAGATGCTGGTATGATTCAAACTAAGGGCTCCTTTTACTAAGCTGCGCTAGTGGTTTTAGCGTGCGCTGCTTTGCCGCATGCGCTAGATGCTAACGCCAGCATTGAGCTGGCATTAGTTCTTGGCACGTAGTGTGGGGTTAGTGCGCACGGCAATGCAGTGCGTGCTAAAAACGCTAGCGCACCTTAGTAAAAGGAGCCCTAAGTGTGAATTCTGTAATGGAAGTTTTGCGTGCAATTGCTGCTATAGAATACTAGCATAAGTCCACATTTAAGTGCCTAAATCAGTTAGAGGCATAAATGATAGTGTTCTATAACCCATACCCTCGACACACCCCTGACTTGCCCATTCCCTTCCCAGGTCCACAACCCTTTGAAGTTGTATGCTTTGAAATTTGAGTGCTCAACTTATAGAATAGCAATAAAGGGCAGTTATGCCCCTAACTGCTAATTGGTGAAAATTGGTTGTTACCACATGCAACTAAACTTAGGGCCAGATTCATCAACCTGCCCGATCGGGCCCGATCCAGGCAGGTCCTACAAATTCAGGAAACGAAAATATGCGCATTGGGGCTATCTGAGGAACGCCCCCATCTGCCGGAACGGATCGCTTTTCTGCGATCCCCATGTGTAGATGGTCTGCGCATGCCCGTCGGAGCCACAATCTTTTTTTTTACTTTAACTTTTATTATTAGTTTTTAGCCCTGCGAGCCCATGGATTTAACCCGCTTTAAACCCGTGGGTTAAAACCACAGACTCGAAGGGCAGGAAGAGATTCGGGGAAGTCAGGGCAGGAGAAAACCGGGGAGGCGATATGGCGAGCAGGCAGGAGAGTTTTGGGGAAGGGCAGGAGAGATTCAGAGAAGTCAGGGCAGGAGAAAGCTGGGGTGGTGATGCAGCAATTCAGGGTGAGCAGGCAGGAGAGGGCGGCGAGCAGGGCTTCCAGAGTTGGAAAGACGTTTTCGACTGGTTTCCGCAGTCGCTTCTTCAGCTGATTGGCCAGCCCAGTCAGATGTGAAATTTTGTGTTGTGAATCATGTCCCTATTTACTTTGCATGCGTTTCACTCATTTGCATGCACGGATTTGAAGCGGATCGCAGGAGAGGTAAGTGAATGGGGCCCGAGGGAAATCTGGTCGCAAAGGGGTTGCAAACCGATCAGTACACGATCGGTTTGCTTTGTGAATCTAGCCTTTATTTTATAACTTGCATGCTAGTCAGAAATTTGAGTATGCAAGTTTATAGAATTAGGAGGATAGGGGATAATTCCGAAAAGGTATCTGAAATTTAGGCACTAGGATGCAGCATTCAAAGTATGAGTTCTGTATTGGCAATTAGACTTGTAATTGTTGTTATAGAATACTAATATAAGTCGGCATTTATGCATCAACATTAACCCCCTCCTTTATAAAGCTGCGCTAGTATTTGTAGTGCCGACTGCCGTGGTAACAGCTCCAACATTCATATTCCTATGAGCATCTGAGCTGTTACCGCCCAGGCCGGCACTAAAAACGCTAGCACAGCTTTGTGAGGGTCTTTGACATGGAGGGTCTTAGACATGAGTAATTATGTCAATGGCTTGTACAGGTGACTGCTACTAAGAAGCTCATTTTCAAACAGAAAAATGTCTGAAAATGGCATAAATGGGCAGATAGACATTTTTCTCGCAAAACCCTTCGAATTTGCTATTTTCAAAATCTGTTTTCTATACAGTTATCTATACTATTCATCAACAGTTTTTCTAAATCTCAAGGGGCATGTTAGAGGCGTGGTTTGGGCGGGACTAGGGCAGGCTCTTCTGCCATAATGAAACATTTAAGAATACATCCAGGGCACAAGTTAGATGTTTGGAGCTAGACCTGTTTTAATAATGAATATGTGTTAAAAGGGTGCCCAAACTGATCAGATAATCTCTGGAAGGATGTTAGCATGAACCCCCCTTCCATACACACACACTCCTCCAATGGTCACTGATCCCCTTTCACCTATCAAAGATGTGAATAAAACAGTGTATACCTGCTTGTATGAAAGCTTTAGATGTTATGGCTAATCCTAGTAGAGCAGCAAGCAAGTTCTTGGAGTAGCCTGGAGGGCGATGTAGTCAATCATAGAGATGGGGACTCAGGCACATATCCCACTCTAACTACTACACTTTTGGTAGTAAATATGAGCCTTCTAAACTCCATCCAAATCTCACATGTGAGATGTTACCTGCAGGATAATAAGTCTGTTGGGGTGGTGTATAGTTGGTTCCAGTAGGTTTTGGATGGGGATATGGTGAGATGTGTACCTGGGACCTTTTATATGAAGTTTATTTCAGTGCCCCACTGCTCTGCTGAGATGTCTGTCTAGTACAAATGCTGACCCCCTTCTATATCCCAATAGCTTGTCCTGTACATTTTGTTTTGGATGTGTTTGTTTTCAAAAATGGTTCAAAAATACCCATAGAATAGACGCACAGGGCCTGATTCTGTATACGACGCCGATATTGGCGATATTTTGCAGGCCTACATTTAAGGTGCCTGCCTTACGTCTATGGAGATTCTTACCGACATTTAAGCCTGCCCAAGGCCACTTCTGGGCAAAACCACGCCCACACCCTGCCTTGGCCATGCTTAAGCATGGGTACATGTCTCTGTAGACACACTACAGAGGCCTACAATGTAAGCATAATGCCTCTGATTTTTTTTTTTAAACGTGCATCCCGATTGGCTGCCAGACAGCGTTAGGATGCCTTCTGCCGCCTGCAATTGGGATGCATGTTTTAAGAATCATACCCACAAAGCACATTTTCAAAAAACAAGATATATGTTTTACAGTTTTGAAAATGGGCATGTTCACTACTGGATTTCTGTGCAACTTCCACATAAAAACTAAACACAACTTTAGACATCATATCAAAAATGCCCCTCCATATGTTGCAGTTGCTTGTATAATTTATAGTATTCTAAAATATTAGTGTGTAACTGCTAGGTACACCCTTGATCACTCCACACCCTTTCCATTTGCATACACCCTTGCAGTTATGTACTATAGCTTTTGCATGTTAAGTTTCTAGAATAGTACAAGTACTTGCATATAATATGTAAACTGCTTTGGTTGTACCATAGAGAAGTGGTTTATCAAATCCATGACCCTTTACCTTTCACTTATTCCCTAATTTATCAATCAACTTATGTGATTAACTGCTAGCATTCTATAATGTACTCACATAATTTTGTAAGCTAAGCATGAAAATATGAGTACAAGTTTATAGAATTAGATTATAGAGAGATAGTGATCAGATCTTTCCTTATCTTTGGTAAAATCACATATACAATTTTTTAAATAATTTGCAGACTTATTACATTGTCTTTTTATTATTTTTCCTTGTCATCACCAACCGATGAATCCAGAGACTTGTGGGTTATGACCATCTACTAGCAGGTAGAGATAGAGAGAAACTGACCTCTGTCAACCATGGATGGAAGGCCTCTCACAAGCTCCTGGTCTTCTTTGCTACTTTGCTTCTGCCTAAGATTCTCAGTTCAGTTGAGCTAGGGATGTTTAGGCTAAGTGGTGTCAACTTTAGGGGGTACATTTGATGGTGTCCCTCCACCCCCCTATCCTTTTTCCATACTGCTGCCCCATTCTCCTTCCTCTAGAAAAAGTGCATTTTTTTGGCATTTTCTAAATGCTTGTGGCCACATTTTGGAGGGAGCAGAATTAGTTCTGAGACACTGAAATCTGCTTCAGGTCTATCAGCCCTTTACAGTGGTGAGCACACTTTTAAGTTTCTTTTCAATCTCGGCTGAGACTATTGTGTGCTGCTCTCACACTGGGAAGTGAAGAGCAGCAGCAGAACATGGTTTGGGTTGTCCCTCAGGGTAAGAACCTTCAGATTTGGCATTGGTGATGGCGGGGCCATTGGGTTCCCATGCAGTCTTGTAGCTCATTTGCTGGCACTCATAGACATGTTGAAAATCTGCATTTCAAGTTCTGCGGGTGAGAGCTCTCTCTACTGTTTTTTCTTCCACAGCTTGTTGTGTCTTTTTCTCCTACGACTGACATTACTGCACCTCCCCGAATTTATTTTCTTGCTTCAAGCTTATTTGTACTCAGACACTTCTGCTCTCAGGGTTTATCTCAGGCATTTTTTAAGGTCCCCTTCTCTGTTCTTGAGCCCAAGCTTTTGCCACTCCTTTCCAGTGCTTTCTGAAGGGACATTATGTGATTCCTCTTGCCATTTCTGTCAGCTGGTGTTTCTGTATCTAATTATGCTGCTGCCTGACTGTAACTCTGGACCTTTATAATAATAACACTATGTAACACGATTTTTGTTCCTAGGCAGTAAGTGTAATTTCCTAATTGCTCATCCCTAAAAAGTAGAGAAAATGTCTGTTATTTCTATAAAATGTTGCTTTTGTGACTAGCATAGTCAAATTTGCAATTTACCTATTTAAAATGTGAAAATGCCAAATTTTCAACTTTTCATTAGTATAAAATCATAAAAACCAACATATGAATCTCAATTAACATATTTATACTGAAGTTGTACAAAGATAACCACAGAAGATTTAGACGTGAGTAGTTTCTCAAGATTTATGATTATAGTATTGTAAGTCATTTTCACGAATCAGCCCCCAGATGTGGTCTCCCAACATGTTCTCATTATGTTAACCTTGGTAGCAGCATTCGAATTCCAGTATATCACCTTGCTCTTCTGAGTATGCTCCCATGTTCTCCTTGAATGTCTCAAGATGAGCAACAAAGACATGGACTTTGAGAGATATCCCACAGCCCATTTTACTGTAATTCTTCACTAGATTCTCAAACAACTCCATACAGTTTTCGGTCTTGTGATTGCCCAGGAAGCCCTGAACCACTGCAACAAAGCTGTTCCCAATCTGATGCACGGGGAGGGGCCTATGGCCCTGATTGGCTGAGGCGCCTCGGGCTCCTCTCTTGGGAAAGGCCTGGGGTGCCTCAGCCAATGATGGACTTCCTTAGGGAGGAGTCTAAGGAAGTCCCTGATTGGCCAGCTAGTCGATAAACAACCATTCATTTTAACTGGGTATGATCTATGGTGTACTGCAGGGCTCTCCCCTATTCCCAATATTGTTTAATATTATGATGCACTCGTTAGGTTTAGAACTTGAAAGAGATAATGTTTCCAGTTATATTTATGATGATGATATCAGCATTCTTTTACCTTTCAATAGTAAGGATTCTGATTGGAGGATGCTGAAATGTTTGCTCACTGCAGTTGAACAATAAATGCTCATAAACTGAAGATAAATGCTGAAAAAGCAAATTCTTTTGGTTGGGTCCAGCAGGTTTGGCTAGATCAGATCTTCTGTCCTCTTTCTGTCAGAATGGTTATAAGTTTGAAATGCAAACTAGAGTATTGGGAGTTCAACTAGACCAGTGATTCCCAACCCTGTCCTGGAGGAACACCAGGCCAATCGGGTTTTCAGGCTAGCCCTAATGAATATGCATGAGAGAGATTTGCATATGATGGAAGTGATAGGCATGCAAATTTGCTTCATGCATATTCATTAGGGCTAGCCTGAAAACCCAATTGGCCTGGTGTTCCTCCAGGACAGGGTTGGGAACCACTGAACTAGACAATATGTTAACTATGGAATATCAGGTTAATTTAGTGAGTAAAAACATTTTTGGGCTTTTAAGGAACTTAAGATTAGTTAGAAAATGTTTTGATACTTCAGCATTTTCACTAGTGGTCCGGTCATTAATTATTTTGCAATTGTTTATCTTGGGTGTACTATAAGACTCCTAAAGAGATTACAATCTGTTCAAAATATGGCAGTTAGAATTATATCCTTGATTCCCAAATATGAAAAGATTATACCTTACTTTGTTCAATTACATTGGTTACCAATTTCTGCGAGGATAACGTATAAGCTCTGGGGCTCATAATTGAAAGAGAAAAATGTCCAAAAAACGGCCTAAGTCGGCACTTGGACGAACATTTCCCAAATACGTCCAAGTGCCGATACTAAAAACGGGTTTTGGATGTATTTCTAAACGACCTAGGCCTACATAGTGCCACTGAATGACCAAAGCTAAACGGGGCTTTTTGGGAGGAGTGTCGAGGGCGGCTTAGACTTAGTCGTACAGCATGTATAACCGAAAGTTATACAGCCCACGATCGACGGAACTTGGACGTTGTGACTTAGACCATGTAAAACATGGTCTAAGTCACAAAAAACCACCTAAAGTCACTAGATAAGCACTGCAAACACATAAAATAGACCCCCACATACTACCCCAGTTGTCCCAGACCCCCCACACCCCCATAAAAATATTAATCACACCTTTAAAATTCAGCCTCCAGACCATCATCACCTGGCCGCCTGGCATAGGAAAGCCTAGTCGTCCAGCACAGTGGCAGCTTAAGCCGTCTTGGGGGTGGGTTAGGGACTCATGCAGAGGAGGACCCATGCCCATAAGCCCCTGTAATCACTGCATTGATACTTAAACATGTGCACTCCTCTATACACCCCAAAACCCTTTTGTACTGGCATATAAATGGCTCCTGCAGCCATAAGGGATATTAGGATGGTAGATAAGTGGGTCTAGGGGATTCTGGAGGTGGTTTGGAGGCTCACCGTGACCTATAAGGGAACTGTAGTGAGGAGAAGACATGGCACCCTTTTTGTGAAGTTCATAGCAGTGCCCTGTAAGGTACCCCATTATTTAGGTGGCATGTCTGGGTATTCAGTCCATCACTTTGCAGACCCCTCCGACGTCCAACAGGGCTTGTTCTAGGCATTTTGGACTTGGACAAAAAGCCGAAAATGTGGTGTAAAGATAGACGATTTAGTAACTTGGACGATCAGATCTGCAGGACATATAATTAGACGATTTTCAAAAGTAAAAAAATTTTGGATGTATTTTTCAAAAATGTGTCCTAGGCTGTTTTTTACTTTGAACGACTTGTGAGTTGGCTGTAAACGGACTTAGACGTCCCTTTCTATTATGCCCCTCTCTGTGTATTGTTTTTTTGGGTTTTTTAAAAAATCATGTTTATTGAGGCCAACCAGAATAACAGGGCACACAAAGAATACAAATGCAAATATTTTACATGGCCTAGCTACTTCTTATTTGCTGGATTTATTTTCTTTAATGATTGGTAGACAGGGTCACATATAACAAAATCAATTCTGTTTACAATTTTTCTCACCTAAATCAATTAAGCTAGTTCGTTAACCTAGTGCTTCTTTTAGTTATGAAGCTCTGACTATTTGGAATAAACTTCCTCTCACTGTTAGATCAGAAACTAATTATTTAGTTTTTTGAAAGCTTTTAAAAACAGTTCTATTCAATAAATTTTTGAACTGATTGTCTTATGATTTTTTCAATATTGCTTATTTAACAGCCATCTTATTGTAATCCGCCTGGAACTCATAAGGGCTATAGCGGAGTAAAAATAAGCTTTGTAATGTAATGTAAATGATTGTGACTCATTGGATACAACTTCATTTATTGTACATTAGCTTTATTGTTGAGTTTATATTTATTTTATGCACCAATAAACTTTTTATGCAGAACATCGATTCCACAGTTTCCCTTCTTTGATGTTCTCCTTTTTTCCTGTGGAACATTTGGGTGTTCATTTTGTTGTTGTTATATTTCTCTTCCCCCCCCTCCTCACAGTCTAGTTTAAATTATTTGTATATCACTTGAACTAAAACTAAGGGCTCCTTTTACTAAGGTACACTAGCGTTTTTAGCGCACGCATGAAATTAGCGCATGCTACACCACGCGGTACGCTTCTAGAATAACGCCGGCTCAATGCTGGCGTTAAGGTCTAGCACGCATGACAATTTAGCGCGCATTAAGGCCCTAACGGACCTTAGTAAAAGGAGCCCTAAGGGTCAGAGCCATCCCAAGGGCTGTGTGAGCAGAGCAGCCACACAGTGCTCGAGAGATAGGCAATGCAAAAAATTGTTCCCTGCCCATTGTTTCCAAATGGGTTATATTTGCACATACCATGACAGTAATGTACTTCACTCTTAAGCCAGGATATGTGGCGTATCATTTCTCTCATATTTAATAATAATAATAATAACTTTATTTTTGTATTTACTGCTAATGCTTCCTGTAATACTTATATTGTGCAAAAGAGAGCTTTCTTCTGGAGTTCATAATATCTTGCATTATAGGCAATTTATCCAAGTGCATTGAAAATTCTTTGCAATGAGGCCTAACTTGATAACTCTAGTCCTGCCCAAAATACACCTAGACTAGGCACGACTTGTCATATGCACGTATCTGAATTTTGGATGTGCATGTTCCAGTTTTCTAAAAGTGGGATTAGGATATGTACAATATGCACATCTAAATGCCAGTTTCTGCATGTCCAAAATGTACACAGGACTTCTAAAATGATCACCTTAATGTAATAAAAACTACATAATAATAAATCAAGCACACTCAAAAATGAAAAGTTTGCTAAACTTTGCACATTGGGGTGTATTTCAACTATCAAAAATGATCTCTTACTTTGCAAAATTGAAACCTCAAAGCTCCAGGATTGGCTATAAGAAGTCTCATTTGCTATCATTGGTTTAACTTTTTTTTTTTTTTTTACAAAATGGAGCAAAAAGAATACTTTCATGACTGTGATCACTAGTGAGCTCATTCTCTGTTCTATGCTAGAATATTTTTTAAAATAGAATCCTTCTGCAAGACAGGTTTCAATCTATAATTAAACTTAATTGGTTTATGGTTTATCATTTTAAAGTGATGATGTGCCCATGTATTATAATGCATAATAGACCTTTTAGCTGCCAAGATTTCAGCTCCATTCTAATACGAGCTTTGGCAAGATTGGTATCTTCTGGGTTGTTTCTTATTTACTTTGTACTTCATGTCTTCTGTATTTTGCCAAAGTGGTTAAATGTAGTCATTGGGAATTAATGTCCTGTAAACCCCAGCAAGAAACTCTAATGTATCTTTAAAGTGGAGCAAAATCAAACAGCTGTCATGCATTGAACCAGAAAATACACCTTTCCTTTTCAGATATAAAATGAAATTTTGCAAGTTGAAAATGTACTTCATACTTGTTTTTAAATGGAGCACAGCCAAAACATTTTACTGTAATGTTATGTCTAATCAGCAGATCCTTTACACACCTGAATTTAATTATTATACAGATGTGCAGAACGCCAACCTTGCAAAGAAAATAATTAAATCCCAGTTTGATCTTTTTAGTTCATATGCCTGCGATGATCATCTCCTGAAATTTGTCTCAGTTTCTATTCCTTTTTGGGCTGTTGTTAATGTCCAAATAAAGCAGTTTGAGGGAAGTTATGCTGCTGCTGCTGCCAAACAGAAGCACTCTGAAAATTGCTGAAAAACAGAAATAATAATGTGGTAAATGACCAACAAAATGCTATGAATGATGCCCAGTGCATGCATTTTAAAATGGTCATCCAAAGAATTTTCTCAAAGCTAATTCTGGCTATTTGTACAGCGCTATTTCATAACACACTTAACACAGTTTCATTATGGCACAAGAAATGAAAATATAAGAATAGCTATGCTGAGTCAGATGAAATTCCATCAAGCCCAGCATTCTATTTCCAACAGTGGCTCCAACAAGTACCCAGGAGATCCAAGTAAGTAGATCTGTTTCTCATAACTCCTCTCCAGGAATAATTATTAGCTTTTCCAAGTCTGTGTGTGTCACAATTTTTTTATGAACATTTCCTCCATGAACTTGTCTAAATTTCTTTTGAACTGTGTTATGTTAGTCCCTTTGGAAAGCTATAAAAAAAAGGGAAGGGGTGGGGGGGGTCACAGGTACCCATATGAAGGAATCCAAAAAACAAAAAGGAGTGGGAGGAATAACGCTCTGTTTCCAGATAACCTTTATTATCCAGAAATCTTGTTTGCAACTGCCAATATATACATTAAATCAAGGATCTCAAAGTCCCTCCTTGAGGGCCGCAATCCAGTCGGGTTTTCAGGATTTGCCCAATGAATATGCATTGAAAGCAATGCATGCACATAGATCTCATGCATATTCATTGGGGAAATCCTGAAAACCCGACTAGATTGCGGCCCTCGAGGAGGGACTTTGAGACCCCTGCATTAAATCAACCAAGATTGGACCAAGTGATGTATAAAGGTTACTGCAATGAGCACTGGCATATTTCTTTTCCGATGCATGCAACAGCCAATTGGCTTTTACCTATCTTATGAAATACCAAGAAGACTGGTCTGCTGAGGAAGGCAATGCATGCCGAAACACGGACCATGTTGGGTTCTTTACATGTTGGGTTGGTCCTACCTTGGTTGACTTTATGTATATATTGTTACACCTGCCCAGCTCCTGTTCACGGCAGCGAGCTGGAACACTGTGACTGTTCCTGTCCATATGTGTACCCTTTTAACCAGGGTACCCTTCAGGCCTTCTTAGGCGTCTGCCTAAGGTATAATATCAGATTCCCTGACATTACCAAAAGAAAAAAACAGGCAAGGGAAAAGAAACTCACACACCTCAAAATCCAGGATAGCAGAATAATCAAACAAAGGTTTTATTATGTTCACTGGTTGCATTGAACAAAAGGAAAAATGCTTCAGCTTAACAGACCTCAAAACAAGCACTCAAAACTAGGAGGCAAAACACAAGCTGTTCAAACAGAGCATAACTTGCCAAAAAATCCAGTGTCCAGGTTTTTGTGTGTGTCCCATAGCCTCTGGACTTTGTTAGCACATCTATAAACAGTCCTGTTCATCAGAGCAGTTTGGATTTAGAAATTTTCACTGAGCTGCTTCAGCTCCAGCAGCTGTGTCATTTCACAGGAATGAAAAATTCAGAACAGAAACAAACTTTAACCAAAAATGTGCAACAAGAAACCTGGCCAGCATGTCACCTGGTTTTCACAGCCTAACGTGGCTTATCACATACTGTAGTTCTGTAAAACGTATTCTCTTCTTTAGCACAGAATTCAAAAGGTCCGTGCAGTCTCTCAGCACAGCTTCCTGCTGTGCCTTTCAAGTAATTAATTATGCACAGTTGTGGGGAAGAACGCTCTCGGCTCAGCTTGGCTGCTAGCAGAGAGAACAAAAAAAAAAACTGCCACAACATTTGATAGCTTTACAACTAAAGCTTTCAAGCAGCAATTAACAGTTCATTATCAGCAGGGAGAGAAATACAACTCCCCTTCCAACTATCACTGGCATAACTGGTAGCTTCACTACTGTGGACACAGGCAATACACATCCCCTTACTGCTTATCAATGTCCATGGACACCTCTTCCGGTCCTACCAGACTTTCCTGGATTTCCATGGATTCCCCTGGAGTTTCTTCCTCATTCCCTGGGTCAGCAGTAAGCTCTTCTGTGTCCAACATTTGCCAGTCTCCAGCCTTCTCAGCATTCCGTTGAGGAGGAGAGGGTTCTCCACCGAGCACACCCTCCAGCCTCCTCGGCTCCTCCTCCTCCTGAAGCCTCCTAGCTGCTCTGTTTTAACCCCCTCTAATTCGCCCCTCCCTGCTCTGACGAGGGGGAAGGGAGAGAAAACTCTCTGCAGCTGTGCCTGTCTCAGTCACAGCTCCCTGTGCTGAGACTGGCCTTCTGGGAGCTGTAGTTTCTTAGCTCCTGGGATAGTCCAAGTGAAGTCAGCTTTCCATATTCTGCAGGGCCAACCTGACCAGCTCTCCTGCCTCGGGGACTACCTACCTTCTTCACCACTGTGTCAAAGCTAGGGATAGCGCTAGATTTGTCACAATATTGACAACTGCAATCAAGATTTCTTGATAATAAAGTTTTTTGGGTTACAGAGCATTATTCCTCCCACTCCTTTGTATTAGTTCCTTTGACCATATCCTTTGGCAACCGATTCCACAGATTAATTATGTGTTGCACGAAAAAAATACTATCTTTGATTTGTTTCTAGTCTGTTGGTCATTAGTTTCATTGCATATTCCTGATTGATATCTACTCATTTAATATGGATGATTTTATCTTTGTAAACAACAAAAAAAATTAACAGGTCCTTTTACAAAGCTGGGCAGTTGAGCATCACACACTAAGGGCTCCTTTTACAAAGGTGCGCTAGCGTTTTTAGTGCACACACCGGATTAGCGTGCGCTACCCAATAAACTACCACCTACTGAAGAGGAGGCAGTAGTGGCTAGTGTGCGTGACATTTTAGCGAGCGCTATTCTGTGCGTTAAGGCCCTAATGCATCTTTATAAAAGGAGCCCTAAATGATGAGCCATCTTGCTATTCCTATGGGTGGCTCAGCATTTAGTAAGCACTACTCAACAGTGCAGTTTTGTATTTTTAATTTATAATATCAGTCTATGCTATAAAGGAACAAAAAGTTCAAACAGGGCAACCAAACGTCATTGTTATGACAAATGTATGTCACTCCTTATTATCATCCAAATTTTTCCTTTCCTTCCTTTTTTATCTGAAATATTCAAATTAAACATTAAAAATAAGAGCGCAAACTTATCTGCAAATACGGTAGTTCCACATCTAATTGTTGCAGCTTCATCAAGGTTTGCAAATCCAAGGATCATAATGTACAGATCCCACATCAGTAAATAAAATTTTAATATAACCTCGTATTCTTTTTTTTTTTTTTTTACACTTGTACAGTTTATTTCCTTAACAAATTCAGCCCAAAGTTTTCTTCAGTTAGAAGTTCTTTGAAACAATCCTCAGGTTGGCAAAGAGTGATGGTATTGTTTCAAATAACCTTGTATTCTAATCACAAGCTCAACTCAGTTTGCAAATACAGCTTCAACCTGGCTGGTTATTTCACCTCCATAGGCTTCTTCAGGGATATGGATTTATATGTTTAATGGTTGTTGAATCTGTGGATTTACAAACCTTAAACTGTGCTCAGTGTATAGTCTTTGTGGAGACATGTGGAGGGCCATGTTTGATATGATATCTAAGTCCTAGTTTAGACATTTTTGGAAGTCATCCAAATATTGGGTAGAGAAAATGACCATTTTCAAAACTGCAAAAGTCTATTGTTTGGGGTTTTGTTTTGTTTTTTTTAAATGACCTTTCTAGACTTGTTTGCCTTTAGAGCGTCTATCTTTTTTGACCATTTTTGTAAAACAAAATGTTCAAATGAAAAATCAAATGAAAAATGTACAAAACAAGTCATTGGGACGTAGGAGGGGGCACCTTTTAGTAGATTGGCCACACAGACATCCCAACAGCAGTGGGATACCTTAGGGGGGCACTGCAATGAACTTCACATAAAGAGTGCCAGGTACACATCTCACCATAGCCCCCTTACAGTGTGTGGCAAGCCCTCCCAAATTCACCCCAAACCACTATGTACCACCCCAATAGCCCTTATGCTTGCAGATGTCAGTGCAGTAGAGTTTTGATGGGCTCACATTTTCCACTAGAAGTGTATTAGTTAGGGCTCCTTTTACTAAGCTGCGCTAGCGGTTTTAGTGCGCGCTTAGCGAACGCCCTAGATGCTAACGCCAGCATTGAGCTGGCGTTAGTTCTTGGTGCGTAGCGCGGGGTTAGCATATGCGGCAATGCAGCACGTGCTAAAACGCTAGCACACCTTAGTAAAAGGAGCCCTTAGAGTGGGATATGGGCCTGGGTCTCCTTTGCAGACCACTAGTCTACTCCAGACACCTGCTTACTGCTCTAGTAGGACTGGTTATAACATTAGTGCCACTGGGGCGTGTATAGGGGGTGGGAGTTATGCTTTCATCCCTACAGTAGTCATCTGGTCAGTTTAGGCACCTTGTTGGCACTTATTCATTATTAAAACAGGTCTAGCCCCAAACATCCAAATTGTGCCTGAACATTTTGGAAAATGTTTGATATCACTGCAAAATGTACAGATCAAAAGTCCGCCCTAGTCCCACCCAAAACACAACTCTTAACACGCCTCCTTGGAATTTAGACAAACTGCTGACCAATAGCATAGAAAACTGTCTAGAAATAGGTTAATAGGTTTTGAAAATGGTGATATTGAGGTTTTGGTGAATTAAATAATTAAGTGCCACTTTATACTGGTTTTTAATGTGTTTATCTTCTGAAAATGAGCCCCATACTTAGGCATAATAATATTTATTTAATTAAAACTATTTATAATTCTTCTATCACAACATTTCTCAGTGTATAACATAACAATACACAATTCAAATTAAAATAAGTAACATTATCATAAATAAGTATGGGAAAATCAAAAAGGTTTTATATTATGAAATTTTAAGGAAGAGGGAAGTAGGAAGATTAATCCTTAAAACTGGCCTGACAGTTGTTACTATATACTTCCCAATCTGAACTTTACTCATCACTTTGCAAAGGGTGACTGGAAGACTGAAACCTGATTGCAAATAAAAGGAGCATTTACATGTAAAGCTTAAAAAGTAAAATAATCTTAAATTTTAATCTTGTGGTCACTGGACTTCAGTGTGAAAATTGAAGTTTAGATTCAATTCACCTAAGAAGGTTTATTAACAGTTACATTACATTAGAGATTTCTATTCCGCCATTGCCTTGTGGTTCAAGGTGGATTACAAAAGAATTACACTAAAGGTATTACATGAAGAAGATATCTGGTAATTTCTAAAGGAGATACGGTTGCTTTGGGGAATCGGGAAAGTATTAAGGAGTGGTATTGGGAAGTGGGAAGGAGCTAGTGGTATTAAGTCGTTTGCAGGAATTTCTTGAAGAGTAGAATCTTTATTTCTTTTCCAAATGTTTTGTAGTCTGGGGTCATAATTAGTAGATTGGAGATTTGGTTGTCGAGTTTAGCTGCTTGTGTGACTAGGAGGCCATCATATAGTTTTTTCTATTTGACTTCTTTGATTGGAGGGTACGTGAATGGAGTGTGTGTTTTCGTATGTCTAGTTGATGTAGTTTGGATGAGACGGTTGTTCGGGTAGGTTGGGCTGTCGTCGTTTATGGTTTTAAATAGTAGACAGTAGAATTTGAATAGTATTCTTGCCGGAATTGGAAGCCAGTGTGAGTAGAGGTATGCCTCAGTGATGTGGTCATGCTTCCTCAATGAATAGATAAGTCTCAGTGCTGTGTTTTGGATTGTTTGTATGAATAAGACCTCAATAAGTGTTTGAACATTTGGGGTAGGGGAGTAGTCATCAATGGCTCAGATATCTGTGAATGATTAAGTAGCAGCCAAATAGTCAAATACAGAGCATTCCTTTTAGTGAACATTTTAGTTAAAAAGTTTTTAAACTGCCTTCCTTGACTCAAAAGAGATTGCCCAAGGCAATGTACAATAAAATCAAAGGAAAATAAACTTTAAACCAACATAAAATAATAATAGTAACAAAAAACATCAGCAAATAATATATCATATGAAAAATGCAATAAATACTATTAAAAAATTAAGGACCCTTTTTGCAAAGCTGCAATAATGATTCCTGCACGGCAAATGCAACACAGCCCATTCAACTCCTATAGGCTGCTTTGCTTTTTCCTTACTGGGACTCACTACCATGGCTTCATGAAAGGAGCATTGAATGTTAATCATAGAAAACAAAAATAAAGCAGCAAGATTTTACTCCTTTTCCTGAACTGTAAATAATAAACTTTCTACTTAATATCAGTGTGGAGTTTGTTCCTGATCATGGTTTTTTGTCAGGTACTTATGATCTGGATTAGCCACTGTGGAAACAGGACATTGGGTTAGAAGGACCATTGGTCTGACTCAGTATGGCTCTTATGTTTTCATGTATAATAGATAGATTGTGAACCTACTGGGACAGACAGGGAAAAATTCTTGGGTACCTGAACAAATTCATGGAAACCGTTCTGAGCTCCCCTGGGAGAACAGTATAGAAAAATGAATAAATAAATCACAGAGGCTACCACTGAGAAAACCTTATCTCTAATTTGGCCTCTATGGCCTTCCCTGGAGAAATGGTCACTAGGGTTTTCTAATTGATTGCAGTGTATATAATTGAACATGCCACTTTAGCGCATCTTGGAGATAACAGGGACCATTGCCTTTTAAGTCAATGTTTATTTATTAAGTTTTTTGTATAAGAAGTACAGAGTATGGATTAAGACATTCAAATGTGATGAACAATAAAGATATGCAATGAAGTCAGTTTCAGTGGAAAAGAATAAGGTAATATAAACCATGAACAATCAACCATAGATTCAAAAATCTCAACAGCATATCTAATACATTAAACAAAATCCTAGTTACATAGAGAGCATGCTCCATAGAAAATATATGTTAAATGAGATGGAGTAAATAAGGGGAAATAAATAAATAAATAGAAAAGAAGGAAGGGGGGAGTAGGAAAGAGAGGGAAGGAAAATGGGAGAGAGGAATGCAAATAGATTTTCAAAAGATTCCATCTGAGTTGAAAAAGATGATACCTATTGGAAGACTTAGCCAAATAAGCCTCAGTTCTGTAAGTGAGGCAAACAAGGTTCCACCACTGAGAATGTGAAGCCTTGGACAAGTCTTTCCAATAGGTGAGGATAGTCTTTAATGCTAATGCAAGTAGAATGTCAAAAAGAAAATAGTCTGAATCTGAAAGATCATCAGGGATTGCAGAGGATTTCAATAGAAGCATTTGATAGGTCAAAGGAATGTTAATGTGAAAAACTGAGCATATTGTAATCCAAACTGAGGACCAGAAGGAGGTAAGTGAAGAGCAGGAAAAAAGGAGGTGTTTCAGAGTACCAACCTCTGTATGACAGGTCCAGCAGTTACTGGAGTAAGTAGGATTGATTTTGTGGGATTTGACTGGGGTCCATGGTGCTCTATGGAGCAGAAAAAACATGTGTTGAAGAATTGACGCTGAGCGAGACGTTTGGAAAGTGGATTTATATATCATGTTCCATGTTTCATCAGTAACTGGAATCCCCAAATCTAATTCCCAGGTGGAATGTAGAGAAGTCAATGAGGAAGGGAGAAGGGATTTGAGAAGCTTATAAAAATGCGACGCTGTGTGACCTAGGGCCAAGAATTGCTGCGATAAGAGATGAAAGGAGGGAGCAGACATAAATGGCAATGGAAGGAGACCTGACTTCTTGAGGGAAGATTTCAGTTGTAGCCACTTATAGAATTGTGATTCATTAAGCGAAAAAGAGACCATAAGTTCTTGGAAGGTGAGAGTCGTCTCATTTGGATGACAAAGGGATCCTAGGTCCCAAATTTGTTTTTGGAACCAGGAAGGCCAGGAGATGGACTTTTTATCAATTAAAAGATATTTATTGAACCATAGGGGACACATAGAAGATTTATTCCAGGGAATGTCCATGAGAGCGTCAAGATCAGTTAAGATTTTATGGGTGGTTGCGATGATGGGATTCATGGAAACATTGGGGAAGTTTTTAGTACCCATTAGTCTAATTAGTGGGAAAGGAGCCATTAAGGAGGTTTCTAAACGCAACCAATTGGGACAATCGGAGGAGAAGTGAGAAGATGCAAGCCATTCAGCTCCTTGTCTAAGAACGAAGATCTTTGATTTCAGCTCTTTTTCAGAATTTCCTCTAATTCTGGGAGACTTTAATTTCCACTTCGATGAAATTACCAATCCTTTTACTACAGAACTATTAACCTACACAGAAACACTTAACTTCCAACCTCTTATTCACGAGTTTACGCACCAGGCAGGACATATTCTGGACATGATTTTCATTCCAAAATCAGATCACCTCTATTATTCAAATGTCTCAAACAACCCAGTTCCTTGGTCTGACCATCATTTAATATTGTTTAATTTAATGATTAATAAAAAACTAACTTCAACTCCCATATCCAAGAATATAACATATCGTGATTATACTAAATTAAAACTCTCAACTATCTCTTCTTTTCTTCTTTCAAGACCTCCAATATCTGAAACTAATTCTCTGGAAGAGCAACTCGCCTCATGGAATGAAACTATCCAACTCCTATTAGACAATGAGGTTCCCTTAATCAATAAGACAATATCTTATAAAAGAATCCAAAACCCATGGTACACACCAGAACTTACATTAATTAAAAGACAACTAAGATCCCTTGAAAGAAAATGGTGAAAAAACAAAAACATTTCAAACCTTACAGCCTTCAAAGAACAATCTCAATATTACAAAAACAAAATTAATGAAGCTAAAAGAATCTTTTATTCAAATAAAATCAAACTAGCTAGAAATTCATCCATCTTGTTCTCAATCCTAAAATCTTTTAACTCAAATTTTCAACACGAAAATAAAAGTTCAGGTCTTTCAGCTCAAACTTTGGCAGACGCCTTCAGCAGCAAAATCATCAACATTCGTAATAAATTTACCCTTCATCCAATCCCCAACCTTCCCGAGTCACACAATAATTTCAAAATTCCATGTGCCAAATGTTCTAATTTTAATGTTCCTTCACTATCAGAAATAAAATCAATCATTCAAAAAATAAACCTAAAAAATACTTCCGCTGAGATCATTCCCCCTGTAATTTTAAAGAAATATTTTTCTTGTTTTGGACCATTATTACATTCTCTTATCAAAAAAAGTCTCACAACTGGGATAGTACCAATTAACTGGAAAACATCAATAATATCCCCTATATTGAAAGATCACAAAATCAGATATGAGGACCCCAGCAATTACCGTCCTATTGCTAATATTCCTTTTCTAGCAAAAATCACAGAGAAAGTGATATTTAACCAGTTATCAGACTTTGTCAATTCCACTAATACACTACACCCAAATCAAACAGGATTTAGAAAACATCATAATACAGAGTATTCTCTAATCGGGCTTACCACTAACATCATATATAATCTTGATCATCACAATTCTGTTATTTTATTTTCTCTTGATCTCACAGCTGCATTTGATACTATCGATCACTCCCTTCTCATAGACAGACTCCAATCTATAGGCGTTAGTGATCTAGCTCTTCAATGGTTCACTTCCTTTCTATCTGACCGTACCTCTACAGTGCGCTTCAATAATACATCCTCCAAACCTTTTTCTCAAAATTATGGAATTCCTCAGGGTTCAATTCTGTCTCCTTTATTATTTAATATCTTTTTAGCTCCCTTGTTAAATTTAAGCCAATCCATAGGATTCACCACATACGCCTATGCAGACGATATTCAATTGATTCACATTGTTAATCCAGAAAATCCCAATGATATATTTCAAATTAACCAAAAATTAGAAAAAATCAAAAATTGGCTCACACTAAACAAACTTGTCCTAAACATATCCAAGACAAAGGCTTTATACTTTCCCTCTAAACAGGACCTAAAACTTTCCATTCCTTTTTCGATCAACAATATGACTATTGAATTAGTAACATCACTCAAGATTTTAGGGGTAACAATTGACTCCAAACTTTCCTATAAACAGCACATTAACAATACAGTTAAAAGTTGTTTTTACCGCCTACGATTAATTCGCTCAATGTCCAAATACTTAGAGCCAAAATCCTTAAATATCTTAGTTCATTCTTTAATAATTTCCAAACTAGATTATTGTAATTCACTGTTATTAAACATCACATATAAAGAACAAAGACGTTTACAAATAATACAAAATATAGCCATAAAAATAATCCATCACGTGAAGAAATATGATCATGTGACTCCTTATCTGATAGAATCTCATTGGCTACCCATCAACCAAAGAATAACATATAAAATAGCATTATTAGTTTTCAAAACAATAACTTCAAATGAACCTCAGTTCATTGATCGTCTACTAATTCCTCACGTTTCAAACCGCCTTCTTCGATCTAACACCCAAGAGCTACTTATGGTCCCTTCATTAAAAATAATAGGAACGATCACTTCCGGCGGAAGCATGGGGCTGTGAGCAGGTCAGGCTCGTGGCTCCGGCGCGCCCGCGGCAATAATTATTGTTGAGCAGCATCGAATACCGCGGCTCCCGGTGTTAGCACGTCGGGGAGCGCTGTCGGGTGTCCTGGTAGCGATCTCGCGGCTGTCTGGGGGATGGCCGCTCGTCCAAACAAGACGGACCGAGAGCGACGGAAGCAGCCTGACACTAAAATGGCGGCGCACGTGGCGCCTGCATCGCCCGAAACCCCCAGCTCCCTCTGGGTCGTGGAGGTAACAGCGGAAGTGCAGGCTGCGTTGGAGGGAACGCTGGGGGACAAGCTGCAACGAATTTTAGATAAGTTAGACACCCTGGATCAGCGTTTTGCCGCTCTGTCCTCGGAGGTAAGGGAGACACAGCAAAGGGTCAGCTCAACTGAGGATGCTGTGCAGCGGCTCACGCAAGATCAGGCGGGCCACTCTACCTCGATGGCGGCGCTCCGGGCAAAGGTGGAGGACCTGGAGAACCGGTCCCGCCGGAACAACCTGCGGTTTGTGGGTTTGCCTGAATCTCTGGGGGACTCGGACCTGGGAGACTTTCTGGAGAAGTGGCTGATGGAGTCTTTGGCCCCCTCGCAGCAGCTGGGCCCCTTTTATATCGAGCGGGCACACCGTCTGGGGCCCCGGAGAGATGGCCTGGATCGTCCACGGGTGGTTATTTGCCGTCTGCTCAACTATCGCCATAAGATTGAGGTCCTTCGGGCCCTGCGCCAGGGGAAGAAGTTGCTCTACAACAACAAGCAGGTCCTCTGTTTCCAGGATTATTCGGCGGAGGTCTCTCAGGCTCGACGCAAGTTTTCTCCACTCTGTTCCAGTCTGGTCCGGCGCAGTATTCCTTTTTCTCTTCAGTATCCAGCGAGGCTGAGGGTGATGCACTCCGGCCGGTCGCACCAGTTTGATACGCCGGAGGAGGCCCAGCGCTTTGTGGAGGAAAAGTTTCCGGAGGTGGCGCCGTGATCTTCTGACTGTCTTCTTCGGTGGGGTTGGCGATGCTGGGAGTTGACAGCTGTAGACTCTGACTTTGTGGGGGTTGCGCTGTCTCCCCTGTGGGTCTATCCCCATGGCCGCTGAGGCTTCACCTGCTTACACTCAGCATTATGCATAGTGCCTCTCTGTTGGGTTCTCTGCATTTTGTGTTTGTTGTGCCTTGCTGTGTCGGGGACGGGGGGAGAGTGTTTGGGCTGTGTTGGTATGAGTGTGGGTGGGAGACGGTGTGGCTCTAGGGAGGAGGGTGGCAGGGTTTGTCTAGGAGGGGTGTATAGGGGGGGCAGATAGCCTGGGTGGAGGAGTGGATGGGGGAGAGTCGTGTGGGGGTTGGGTTCGCTTGTTGTTGGTGGGAATGGAGAGTGTTTGTTAGCTTATGGGACGCTTGGGGGGGGGCTGCGGGGTTTGAGGGAGGCCTGCTGCGGGCGCGCCTGCTTTCTGGAAGTGGCACTTATTGGGGTGCAGTATTTGGATGGGCAAGGGTTGGGGGGCGGGGGAGGGTCGGGGGGAGTTGGGGGGGTTAGGGGAAGGGGGAGTGGGGGTTGGGGGATGGGGGTTTCCTTTGGGTCAGACAGGTGGGGGATGGGCGGATTTTTTAGTGTGTGGTTGGAGGGGTGGTGGCTGGGACGCTCCTCTGGCATGCTGCGATGGGTTATTCAGTATCTGCTTTTGGTGCTCTTTTTAGTCTTTTCTGGAACATAATTTGATTTCTTGGAATGTGGGGGGGATACACTCGCCTATTAAGCGGTATAAAATATTGCAAGTCCTGAATCGTAAGAGGGCCTCCATTGCTTTTCTACAGGAGACCCGGTTGTCCTCTGTGGAGCATGCTAAGCTCTGCTCTTGGTGGGTGGGTACGCATTTGGAGGCTCCGGCTCTGGGGGGGAAGGGTGGGGTAGTGATCCTTTTCCGTAAGGGCCTTCACCTGCAGGTACATAAGGTGTTTCGGGATCCTGGGGGTAGGTAGATTATTGCCTCGGTCTCTCTCAACAATATGCCTTTGTTGTTTTGTAATCTTTATGCCCCTAACAATCCTTCTGCCAAATTTTTTCAGAAGTTGCGTAACCTTTTGTTGCAGTTTGGTGATATTCCCTTAATTCTCGGGGGCGACTTCAACGAGGTACCTGATCCTCGGCTGGATCGTTCTTCTTCGGTGGGACGGGAATCGCTGCGGGCCTGTACTGGGGCTAACATGCTGGCTTCCTCTTTGGACTTATTGGATGTTTGGAGGGTTCTTCATCCGGTGGAGCAGGACTATTCTCATTTGTTTAGAGCGCATGGGACGCTTTCCCGTATTGATTTTATTCTTCTTTCCCGGAATCTTCTCCCGAGGGTTCAGGAAGCCATACTGGGTCCGATTGAAGTATCGGATCATGCATGGGTGGGCCTGCGGTGGTTGTGGGGGTCCCCTCGGGGTGGAGGTGTTTCCTGGAGATTCCCTTGTCATTTATATCGTAATGCCCGCTTTCACGAATTTTTGTTGGCTAGATGGAGGGATTTTCAAAGTACGAATTTGCAACATCGAGAGGACCCCATACTCTATTGGGAGGCTGCGAAAGCGGTGTTGCGTGGGGAAATCATGTCATTTGTTGCCTTTGAGGCTCGAGCGCGTCAGAGAGAGATTCTGGCCTGGGAGCATAGGGTTCGGACTCTGCGGCAACGTTTCACAAGTGCGGCCACGTTGGCGCTTAAGAGGCAGCTTTTGGAGGCGCAGCAGGCCTTGAATGAGCTCCTGCATAGGGGGGCTCAGAGATCTCGGGAACACTATCAATTCCAGCTCTTCAGGTTCGCTAACAAGAGTAGCCGGATGTTGGCGCGTTTAGCTCGCTCCTCTCGTGGGTCCGCGGGGGTCTCGGCTTTGCGCGATGCGCAAGGAACGCTTTACCATAAGACTGAGGATATTGGGCGTATTCTGCGGGATTTTTTCGCTGACTTGTATGCCGCGCCTGGCCCGGATGTGCTTGATGGGGGGGGTTTATTTGGACAGCTTGGATTTACCCCATCTCTCTCCTGTAGACTTGGCAATGTTGGAGCGCCCGGTGGAGGTGGAGGAGGTGGCGTGGGTGATTCGTGCCAGCCCGTTGGGCAAGGCTCCGGGACCCGATGGATACCGGGGTGAATTCTATAAGGTGTTGGTGGATGAGGTTGCTCCGGTGTTGTCTGAAATTTTTAATTTGAATGTGGCTAAGGGGTTTTTGCCGCGTTATTTGAATTCGGCTCAGATAATAGTTCTTCCTAAGCCGGGGAGGGACCCCACTTTGCCGGACTCCTATAGACCCATTTCCCTGCTGAATTATGAGACGAAATTGATGGCTAAGGTGCTGGCGAATCGTTTGGCTAGAGTGCTGCCTTCTTTAATTTCGGACCAGCAGGTAGGATTTGTGCGTGATCGGCCGGTATCTAAAAATCTTCGCCGTATCTTGCTGGCCCTAGAGAAGTCTGCTATGGACGGAGACCCTGCTGTACTCGTGAGTTTCGATGCTGAAAAGGCTTTTGATCGGGTGCAGTGGGGATTCCTCTTTGCTACGCTGCGGGCATATGGCTTTGGCCCTTTTTTCCTTAATGCCCTTTTAGCGTTGTATACTGATCCGGTGGCGCGGATTTCGGTGAATGGTGGCTATTCGGACCCCTTTTCCATCAATAGGGGGACCCGTCAGGGCTGTCCCCTGTCGCCTTTGCTGTTTGTGCTTTCTTTGGATCCCTTGATCAGAGAGCTGCAATCTAATGTTGACATCTGGGGGCTTCAATTGGGGGCCGCTCATTTTAAGATTGCGGCCTTCGCTGATGATCTTTTGGTCTTTTTGACTGATCCGCAGCGTTCTTTATCTACTCTTTTGGAGAGTGTTCGGGAGTATGGTGATTTCTCTGGGTTCACTTTAAATTTAAAGAAATCGGAGGCTTTGGCCTCCGATGCAGGCCTGCAGCGTTCTTGGAGTGGGACTTTTCCTTTGCAATGGGCGGATTCCTCGTTTCGCTATTTGGGCGTGCAGTTGTCCATGGATGTTCGGGAGCTCTACCGGTTAAATGTCGCTCGTTTGCTCTCCATTACCGGTTCAGTGTTGGCCGCTTGGCGTAATCTGCCGCTTTCTTTGATGGGGAGGGTGCAACTTTTTCGGATGGTTTTGTTCCCTAAGTGGCTTTATGTTTTGCAGACTTTACCGCTGTTTCTTTTGCGTAAGGATATCCGGGCTCTCTCGTCCTTGTTGTCTAAATTCTTTTGGGGGGGTCGGAGACCGAAGTTGCGGTGGCAGTTGCTGGTGGGTCCCTGGGCTCGGGGCGGTTTTGGTGTGCCGGATATGGCTCTTTATAATCAGGCGTGTCTTTTACGCCATGTCCGGGACTGGGTCTTGGGTACTGACCTTTATACTGATATTTTCCTGGAGCGTGACTATTATTATCCTTCTCATCTGCTCTTTCTATTGCAGTCTCGGCTGACAGTTCTGCCGGGGTTTTGTCGCCGTAGTGTTTTGTTTCGCCCCCTTTGGGAAGTGTGGAGACGGGTGTTGTCTTTATGGCGTCAGGATCCACATGTTAGTGTGTTATTGCCCATTACTGGTAATCGCTCCTTTCTCCCGGGGCTGCTTCCTTCTATCTTTGGGCGTTGGCGGGCTCGAGGGTTTGAATTTCTTTTTCATATGATGCGGGAGGATGGGACGCTCCTCTCTTGCGATGAGTTGTTGCGTTGTGGTCTGCCTTCATCGGGCCTTCTCTTTGCTCATTGTCAACTGCGGCATTATGTGAAGTCACTTCCGCGGAGCGCTCTTTCTTTGGAGTTTGGGATCAGTTTTCGTGCCTTTTTGGAGGGGGGAGAGGACCTAGCTTCTGGGATTTCGGTCTCTGTATATCATAAGCAGCTTGGGGCAATGGGGCCCCCGAGGGATTTTACCGTGGTGCTGGAGGCTTGGCAGAGGGATTTGGGGCAGGAGCTGGGGGTGGGGTTTTTGCTGCGGGCTATTCGTCATATTCCTACTCTGGTGCATAGTGCGGAGCTTCGAGAATGTCATTTTAGGACCTTGATGAGAGGGTATGCCTCCCAGAGCCGGGCCTACCATATGGGGTGTGTCGCTACCCAATACTGTCTCACCTGTCAGGCGGAGGTGAACTCTTATTTTCATGGACTTTGGGAATGTGAGAGTATCCAGAGTTTTTGGGGGGCCTTGGCTTCCTATCTTCAGGGTCTCCTACGGGTGTCTGTTCCTGTCTCTGCATACCATATGCTGTTCGCTCATTTTTCTTTGTTTTCAGTGTATACCTCGGCAGAGAAAATGTTTTTGAGCAAATGTTATATTTTGGGGAAGAAATGTATATTGAACTTCTGGCTGGCGGATACCCCGCCCTCTTTCTGGTACTGGAGAAATAAATTACATGACCTTTTAGGGTGGGAGGCCACGTTGGTTTCTGCTTCTCGCCGCCGAAGCAGAGACTTTGTTCATATTTGGACTCCATATTTGGACAGTTTGTCTCCCCGGATACGTAGTCGTATCTTGAATAGATTGCAGATGTATGCCATTCCGCCTGTCTGATCTTGGGGGTGGGGGAGGGGTGGGGGTGTGGGGTCCTGGGGGGGGAGGGGGTGTGCTTGGGGGGGGGTTGGGGGGATGGGGTACAGTGTAACCTGAGGGGACATAAGAGTCCAGTCCTCTTGGGGAGGGGAGTTATGTAATCAATATTTGCCTTTTTGCCTACTGTTGGTACTTGTTGTAGTTCGTTGTTTAATAAAAAACAGTTTTCGCTAAAAAAAAAAATAATAGGAACTAGACGTCACGACATATTTTCAGTCAAAGCTCCACTTATTTGGAATACTCTCCCTTTATATATTAGAAATATCAAAGACCTCCCTTTATTTAAAACTAACTTAAAAACATTTCTCTTTAAAGCTTCTTTCAATCTTTAAAAATGAACTTTTTCCGTGACAATTTAAAATAATAAAAGAGAAAAGTTTTTACTTTTTTACTTTTTAAAACCCCATCCCTAGTGTTTTTTCCCATCCTTTACTATCTTCTTCTCTTCCCATTGGGAATCCAACAAATTTGTAACTTTCATTCCCTTATGTTCTTTCCCATTATTCCAGTCTTGTCCAAACTGTGAGTCTGTATTAACCCTGTCTTTTTTTGTTTTTTCTTTTAATATTTTTACTTTTTATTTAATTGTTTTATCCCTATTATACTGTTATGTTATTCACTTAGAATTTATTAGGCAAACCATTAAATCTAAATAAACTTGAAACTTGAAACTTGAAAACTAACTCCACCCTGCAGTGTAGGGACTTTAAGCTTTTTAATAGAGATTCTATGGGGTTTGTCATTCCATAGGAAGCGTAACATTTTCGATTCTAATTTTTTGTAGAAGGCAGGGGGGAGCAGTAAAGGGAACATGTTAAAGATATAAGTCAGTTTTGATACCACAACCATTTTTAAAGAATCTAGGGGGCCCCACCAGGAAAGGTGCAGGGGCGACCAGGATGATAGAGTGGAGGAAATCTGATTGAGAAGAGTGGAGCAGACTAATTGGGTAGTTGAGGAAAGATCCCTATCAAAAGAGAGCCCAAGATATTTAATTCCATGGGAGACCCAAGTGAAAGGTTGAGACGAGTTAGAGAAGGGAAGAGAAGAGTCATTGAGGGGCATGAGTTCTGTTTTATCCCAATTAATTTTGTATCCTGAGAGTGAAGAAAAGGTGGAAATCAACTGCATGAGGGAAGCTAGTGAGGGTTCCGGATCAGACAAGTACAACAGAACATCATCCGCATAAGCCGATATCTTGAATTCTATGTTAGCAATTGTTATGCCTTTAATGTCAGAGGACTTCCTGATAGCCGTAAGGAGGGGTTCAAGGGCTAGGTTAAATAATAAAGGGGACATTGGATAGCCCTGACGAGTGCCCCTATGAAGCATGAATGGTAGGGAGGCTTCGTCATTCACTATCAATTTAGCTGAGGGAGTCTGGTAAAGGAGTGAAACCAAGTGAGTGAAGAAAGGAGGAAAGCCAAACTGAGAGAGAACAGTAAAAAGATATTTCCATTCTACCCTATCGAAAGCCTTCTCAACATCAAGAGAAGCAAGCATAGCAGGAGAGGCGTTCGAGCGGGAAGAGTGCAATACATGACATAAGAGTCTGGTGTTGTCAGCTCCATAGCGACCTTTCATGAAGCGGACTTGGTCTCTGTGTATTAGAGAAGGCATTACTTTTTCCAAGCGAAACACAAGAATTTTAGCAAATATTTTATAGTCCAAGTTCAATAGAGAGATGGGTCGATAATTTTTTTAATAATTGTGGGTCTCTGTTCGGTTTGGGGAGAATGATAATGTTGGCCTCAAGGAAGCGATGGAGTCCATGGGAGTTTGATTGAAGATCTTGAAAATAGGCAAGCAAGTGAGGCGTCAGGAGGGAGGAGAATGATTTGAAGAATTCCGATGAAAGGCCATCTAGACCAGGTGCCTTAGCTGAGGGTAATGAAGTTATGGCACGAAGAACTTCATCTGAGGAGATCGGTTGATGAAGGGATTGTTGTTGAAGATCTGTGAGAGTAGGTAAGTTCAGAGGGCGAAGAAAATCCGTGATGGAGCTAGTAGAAGGGAGGTTATCAGACGAATAAAGCTCCTCTTAAAAAGAGCGGAAATCTTCCAGAATATCTTTTGTAGAGGTGTGTATGTTGCCATTAGTAGATTTGATGTGAGTGATTCTGTGTTTCGAGTGTCTTCCTTTCAGGTAAGTAGCAAGAAGATGACCTGATTTGTTAGACGAAGAGTAATAGGTGGCAGAACGACGAAAGATGGAGGCAGAGGCAAGGGAACTGAAGATTTCATTGTATTGAAATTTTAAATGTTGAAGTTTTTTGTATAGTAGAGAGTCATGCCGATCATATAGTTGGGATTCAGTGGCATGAATGTCAGTTTCTAAGTGATGTAGAGTAGATTTTCTTTTTTTGAGCTGGTAAGCTGAAAAGCTTATTATTTCACCCCGAAGCCAAACTTTGTAGGTCTCCCAGACAGTAGAGAAATTGGATACTGAGTTGAGATTGTTGGTGAAAAAAGATTGAGATGCAGACTTGATATTAGACAGGAAGGTCTCATCATGCAGTAGGAAGTTGTTTAGACGCCATTGACGAAAAGAGGAAGAGGTTGTCCAGTTAAGAGTACAGGATACAGCAGCATGGTCGGAGATTGTAATGTCATGAATGCGTGAAGAGGTCACGAGGTTCACAATGTCTTTAGATCCCAAAATATAATCAATTCTGGAGTGGGATTGATGGGGCGCGGAGTAGAAGGTATAGTCCTTGGTGGTGGGGTTGAGGATTCTCCAGATATCTGACCATCCATGGAGATCCATCAGTTGATTAAGTGCAGTACGAACTCTCAGCTTGGCAGGGCGGCAGGTGGAGGATCGATCGATGAAGGGATCAATTGGAAAGTTGAGGTCACCAGCGAAGATGGTGTGAGAGGTCAAAGATGAAGTGCCGAGTGACTGGAAAGCTTGGAAAAAGGAAGGGTCATCCGCATTGGGGGCGTAGACATTGAAAAGGTTCAAAGGTTGGCCTGAAATGGAACCCTGTATAAGGGACCATCTTCCACTAGGATCGAAACTGTGAGAGGATAGCTGGAAGTTGAGGTTCTTTTTTATCAGGGTGATGACTCCATTCTTCTTGTTAAGAGCAGGTGCAGCAAAGCAGTGTTGAACCCAGCCACTAGATAGTTTTTGAGCCTCAGAGTGGTCAAGGTGGGTTTCTTGGAGTAGACAGATGTCAGCTTCAAGGTGTTTGAAGTAGTGCAGAATCTTCTTTCTCTTGATGGGATGATTAATTCCTTTGATGTTGAGAGAGACTATGTGCAGTTTAACCATGAGAGTAGAGTAGAGTTGATTAGGTCCAGAAGACAATGAGATTGATTGAGTGGAGTGCAATTGGAGATGTTTGAGGGTGTCTCAGACACATGAGAGGAAACGAAAAAAGGAGTATACAAAAAACAATGAAGGAAGCATGCTTTTCAGTACTAGCAGTACAAAAACAATTGAAGAGCCAAAGATGGGATCGCATGCTGGCAAGAGAGGCTCAGCAGACTCACCACACGCAGCCCCAAAATATAGGGCAGAGTTAAGTGCAGCCCCACAGATTGAACAGGCAGGTTGTCACGGAATATCAGGTCATGATTCCGACTGAGTCATCCAAGTATTTCTGCAGGTCAACTGGGTTGTCAAAGTTCTTGGTCTGGTTATGGTATGTCACTCTCATACGAGCCGGGTAAAATAAGCCGTATTGTGCCCCAATGGACTTGAGTTGAGGTTGCATAGAGAGGAAAGCTTTCCTTTTCTGGGCAGTTGTTTTTGAGACATCAGGAACAAACAGGAGGCGTTTGCCATCCACCATTAAATTTGAAGCAGATCTTGCAGCTTGTAGGATTTGGATGGCCTGAGGATAGCGCAGTAGTTTTAGAACTATGGGCCTAGGAGGTTTAGTAGGTGAGGGGGGGGCCCGAGGGAACCCTGTGCGCTCTCTCTATCTCTAGAGGTGGTGAGAACTGGAGATTTAGTGCATTGGGAATAAAAGAATGCAAAAATGATAACATATCCGCACCTTCTTTTGATTCTGGTAACCCAATTATACGCACATTGCTCCGTCGCATTCTGTTAGATAAATCCTCCATGTCAGATTGTAAGGCAGAGATCTTAAGCATGTCACGTTGTAGTGATTGGTACTGGGAGTCATGCGCTGCGAGTCTTTCCTCAGCTAAATCAATACGAGCATTGTGGTGCTTTAATTGTGTCATTATAGTGCCCATCTCAGTTTTAATTTTGGCGGTGGCAGCTAGGTTTTCCTGCATAAGTTCACGGAGAACTTGCAGGTCATGGGATATTGAATTGCTGTTTTCATTAGCACCAGCGGACGAGGCCTTGGCGGATGATGGCGGCTTGTGCTTAGAGCGCTTAGACGCAGAATGCGGCGTGGCGGGAGCCGCGGCAGGTGAAATTTCAGTTTTACCCGGTTTGGAGGACATTCCGTTTGCCTGCGCTGTCGGTTGCCGGTGGTAATGAGCGAAATATGGGCTGATTTAAATGCTCTTTCAGCGGGGCTGCAGCGGAGGAGAAAAGCTAAGCAGCCATCTTACACGCAGTCACGTGACGCCCCCCAACCATTGCCTTTTAAGATATAAAAAGTCAAAGTAGAATCTTAAATAAGCTTCATTTTGTGAGAACTTTTCACATTTTTCAATCATAAGGTTTAATGCTGAAAAAAAAAAAGATTAAAATTTTTAACTCTATTAGATTATTATGTCATCATTTTATTTAAAGTAAGTGAATTTGTAAGTTGGGATACTTTACTTCAGTGATCCTTAAAATGTTGCTTAGCCACTACGGTATATTTACAAATGTGTATTCAATCAATTCTCATGCAAGCTCATTCACTGGAGCACTACCATTTGGGACATGGGTTTGATTTCTTATTCAAGTCTTAGTTCTCCAGTTTGATTGGGGCTTTTTTTCACAGACTGAGCATCATGTCATAGTCATTTTACAATGGTGACACCTAGGGGCCGATATTCAAAAGCAGTTATTTGCTGAAAATGGGTGCTGCATAAGTATTGTACTGTACTTTGCATTTTTAGGACTCAGATAGCTCATAACTTAAGACTGTATAACCCCCCCTCCCTCCTTTTACAAAACCGTAGCATGGTTTTTAGTGCCATCCATGGCGGTAACAGCTCTGGTGCTCATAGAATTCCTATGAGCATTGGAGCTGTTACTGCCGTGGCCGGCGCTAAAAACCATGCTACGGTTTTGTAAAAGGAGGGTAAATGTCTATGACTAAATATTATGTGGTTAAAAATTGGGGGTGAGGGAGAGGACTGGGAGGATTTTGCACACATTGGGGATAAACCAAAATCTTTTATGGACAGCAGCGATTCTTAGCTGCTTTCTTTACAACTTATTCTTATAAGTGGTGCAGCATAGATTTACAAGTATAACTTGATACAGGGCAATGTCTCCTACAGGGTTTGTTTTGTGCATATCATATCAGGAATGAACCTCATTCCTAAGTCGAGGCATGTCGAGTATGATCTCAGTCTCTCAAATTTACTGCTAACATAAGAACATTATTGGAAGAAGCGGTTGATAGGGCAACTTTGCTAGTATAATTTGTATTTGAGCAAGATAAGGATAGAATACTTAATTTGTTCTTTAGGAATTGTTTGACACTATTTTGGGGCCATGAGATATTGTTCTTTTCCTGATTTATGCAAAGCTATACAAGATAGAAGAAAAACATTTCTTCTTGCAGCTCAAGAGGCTTCCTTGTAAATATATTGTTGAACATGAATCCTAAAAATGTGTATTTTCAAAATCTCATCTTTCCATGAAACTCGTTTTCCAAAAAATAAAGACATCCAAAAGATGGCATTACCGGTACTTGGATGTCTTACTATTATAGAGATATTTTTAAATACCTATGTGGCATTAATGCACATGAGGCGAGTCTCTTTCATTTGAAAGGAAGCTCTGGAATGAGAGGGCATAGGATGAAGTTAAGAAATGATAGGCTCAGGAGTAACCTAAGGAAATATGTTTTTACAGAAAGGGTGGTAGATGCGTGGAATAGTCTCCTGGTAGAGGTGCTGGAGACAAAGACTGTGTCTAAATTCAAGAAAGTGTGGGAAAGGCATGTAGGATCTCTTAGGGAGAAGAAGAGATTATGAATGCTTCAGATGGGCAAACTGGATAGGCCATTTGGCCTTTATCTGCCATCATGTTTCTATGTTTAAAACGTCCAAGTGGGCATTTTCAAAACTGACTTTTTGGTTGTTTTGTCTCCAGTGTGCCTAAATCTTAGGGAAGCATGTTTTAGGTGAAATTAGGGCAGGTTCAGCAATAGGACATTTTACAACAATAATCAAATAAGTTACAAAATGTCCAGGGCACAATTTGGATGTTTTGGGCTAGACATGTTTTTAAAATGTAAAAGGGCCAAAAAGGTACCCTCCCTTAGACAGTTCCCTCACATCCTACCTCAAATGCACCTCTTTTTTTGTAAGATAGAAAATTAATTTCTGATCCTTCGATTAAATAAAATGGTACCTAACTTCCACCAGTTATCCTTTTCAGTTTACTTGCCTTTTCTTATACAAACTTTAAAGAAGCCTCACTTCACTCAGTTTAATATTTTCTCAATCCATCTCAGCTTTAACTACTTAATTTAAATCTTATCAGCATATAGCTTTATTGCCAGCAATGTTTTTGTTATGTCTCTTGTCTGTCTTGATTAGATTGCCAGTTCCAAAGAGTAGTATTGTCCAATATATGGCTCTGTACAGAGGTCCATTATCTTGGTTTGCATTATACAAATCATGTTAATAATACAAAGTTGTTATAATATTGCAGAGGAATTACCTATTTGTATGTTAATGGAGCTTTTAGTTCATGAAATTTGCAGGTACACCAAATATATTCTACCATAATCCTAACATTTTGCTGCATGATAAAATCAGCATAGAAGTGACTTGGTAATATAGCAGAATTGAGGCCGTAGGACATAATATATCCAAGGATGTACAGAGTGTTATGGATAAAATAGCTGTTGTATTTGTCAAAAGAAAATAATATCTGGGAATTAAAATAAAAGAGCTAGGTAGGGAATGTATCTCAGAAACATAAGATATTGGGACACTGCTACTCTAAATTAAACAACACATTAACCATTTCATTTTAATACAGATATGTGTCATTATTCCTTTCATGATAGCAATCCTTCCCTACTCTTCCCCAGGGGATCTCTTGCACATCTGAAATGGGTTAAAGAAATCACATTGAAAATGACCAGAATGTAATACAGGAATGATGTTCATACTGTATATTCCTTTTTTTTTTTAATTCTGATTTATTTCTTTTATTTTTTTTTTTATTCTATCCATGAGAAACAGAAAAGAAAATAATACATCTCTTTTGGCTGCAGAGAATGGTTTTCATCAGTTTTATAGGTTATTAATGATGTTATTAAGCTGTAATTTACCTTGAGCCAACAAGAATAAGGTGTGATTTAATGTAACAAAATAAATACATTAATAAATCATACATTAACAAAATGTCATGCTTTGGAAATATAAAATGTGACGTGGAGGAGCATAATAAAAAAAACCCATCTAAGTCCCCTTTTGGCCTAAGGCCTTAAACGTTGAAAGTAGAAGCAGGGAAAATGTCCATTATCCAAAAAAAACGTCCAAAAAGAGGTGTTTTTGATAATGGCCTACCTCTACATTCAGCTGTTTAAACACCCAGACAACCACTACGTCTACACTAATAACATATAATCAACCAAAAACAGCCTAAGTCCCAAACGCCCAACACAAGAACTTTTAGGCAAAGGAGGAGCCAGTCCGCCTAAAAGCTGGATTCTGTCAAAAACAACACCGGTTACAGAATCCACCCCCCCCCCCCACATCGATCGGGCCAGGAGAGAGCCCAAGCTCTCCTGGCCCTGCCGAGTATGATCGGGGCAAGAGGGAGCCCAAGCTCTCTTGCCCCGCGGCACACCGACTCAATGCAGAAAGAGGGAGCCCAAGCCCTCTTGCCCCGCGAGCCCCTGAACCACCAACTACGATCGGGCCAGGAGGGAGCCCAAGCTCTCCTGGCCAAGTGACCCCCCCTACAAGATATGGCAGGAAGGAGCCCAACTCCTCCTGCCCAGGCGAATCACCTACCCACCACCCCCACTAAAATGCGGGCAGGAGGGATCCCAGGCCCTCCTGCCCTCGATGCACACACGCTTGCTCCCTCGAACACCGTATCACCCCCCCCGCCAACCCAAAAGACCCCCCTGCTGACCCCTCGATCCCCTCCACCCCCAAATCTCCCCTACCTTTACATTGATGGCCGGACGGACGGGTGCTAAGCCCGTCCATCTGGCAGGCCAGCCATCGTAGGAATGGCTGGCCTTAGGGCCTGATTGACCCAGGCGGCTCAAACCCCGCCCACAGGTGGGGCCTGAGGTGCCTGGGCCAACTGGAATAGGCCCAGTAGCCTATGGGCGGGGTTTGAGCCGCTTGGGCCAATCAGGCCCTAAGGCCAGCCATTCCTGCGATGACTGGCCTGCCGGATGGACGAGCTTGGCACCCATCAGTCCGGCCAACAATGTTAAAGTAGGGGGTAGATTGGGGTGAGGGGGATTGAGGGGTCAGCAGGGGGGTCTTGCAGGTCGGCAGGGGGGGCCGATTGGGGGTTCGGGGGGTGAACGTGGGTGCGTCGAGGGCAGGAGGGCCTGGGATCCCTCCTGCCTGTATTTTAGTGGTGGTGGGAGGTAGGTGGTTCGCCTGGGCAGGAGGGCTTAGCTTCCCTCCTGGCCCGATCGTTATCGGTGGGGAGAAGGTTCCAGGATCGTCGGGGCAAGAGGGCTTGGGCTCCCTCTTGCCCCAATCATAGTCGGGGGTTTGGGGGCTTGTGGGGCAAGAAGGCTTGGGCTCCCTCTTGCCCCGATCGTAGTTGGCGAAGGTTGGGGTGCCGCAGAGCAAGAGGGCTAGGGCTCCCTCTTGCCCCGAATCAGGGAAGGTCGTCGTGCCGCGGGGCAAGAGGGCTTGGGCTCCCTCTTGCCCCAATCATACTCGGTGGGGCCAGGAGGGCTTGGGCTCTCTCCTGGCTCGATCGGATCGGGGGAGGGGTGGATCGCATCAGGAGAGATGCGTCATCTCTCCTGCCGCTTTAGCGATCCCAAATGCCGTGTTTGGCGGCACTTGGTGGTATCGCTATTGCGGCAGGGGAGATGAGACATCTTTCCTGCCGCGATGGTTGCGGTGAGGGGTGGGTAGGTTGCAGGGCCGCTGAGCCGATTGCGCCTGCTGCCATCAGCTCAGCGGGCCCTTTTTCGGCATTTATACCTGTTGTGACTTGGTCTAAGTCAAAATGTATAAGTGCCGACTAGGCAACTTGTCAAAACGTTTGGTTATATCTTCTGGACGCCTAGGTCTAGGTCGGCCCACCTCCCGCCCAACGCCCGCCCTTTCCCCTCCTTGTATAAAGCCACTGACTCCATTATGTACAGGCTAAATCTTCCTGTACTTCAAAGCTGGGCACCTGTTAGATAATCAGGGGGTTAGGCATCTGTTCCATTAGGGCAGATGTGATTCTGTGTATTGTAGATGCCGATACATAATTCTCAGCTGCTTCTCAGGCGACCGCTGAGACTGGCATCTTATACAGAATCAGGCCCTAAGTGTAGAGTTTATAAAATGAGCTTTATATTACAGTGGAAATTTGAGTTGTAAATGTAAGACTGTTGTAAAGGGTAACTCCTAGTATGTTTGTAGAAGTAACCTGTGGAATGGGTGTACCGTCAAGTTGAACTGGTAAGGACAGGGATGGGTTTTTGATCTTACTAAACAGAAGAGATTTACACTTACCTGGGTTAAAAATTAATCTATTATTTGTTAGCCAATTTGTCAAGTTTTTAAGATTGTCAGTAATAACTGTATTGCATGACTGACTGGAGGGATCAAGAGTACATAGAATTTGAATATTATCAGCATAGACAAAAACAGTAAAATCCAATGATTGTAAGATTATAAGAAGTGGGGAGAGGTAGATATTGAAAAGAGTAGGAGATACGATGGAACCCTGTGCTACTCTTGACGGAAGGGTGAAATATGCTGAGATACCTGAACTGAAGTGAACTGAGTACAGTATAAGCAATCAGTGAGATAAGATATGAACTACTGAAGATTAGTGTTGTTTAATCTGATTTTTTAAAGGCATAAGAGAAGAATTGAGTGATCAATGAGATCAAAAGCTGCGGATAAATCAAGTGATAACAGAAGGACTGATTTGCCTTGGTCTAAATTGTAGTATATGCGTATAAGAGGGCTGTCTCAGTGCTATGTTGACCTCTAAAGCCAGTCTGATTTGGATGAAGAATGTTTATCTAAAAAGTTTTGGAATTGTATGTGAACTATATTCTAGGTTATTTTTGCTACAGGTAGTAAATTGGCTATAAGGCGGTAGTTAGTATGTAAGAATAGTTTAATGGATGTGTCTTTGATCTGTGGGCAAACAATTGCAGATTTCCATGTTGTGGGTAAAAGTTCTTCTGTTAGACTTATTCTTATCAGGGAGGTGAGGAAGGGCATGAGATGCTAATACATTTCATCTCCATTCGGGTCCATCCAAATCATATGTTCACCCCCACCAATTTTCAAAAAGTCCTTACATGCCATAAAATCGCAACCCCAATTTGTCCAGTCTGACATTCTAGTTCATTAAATATTTTAATTAACAGAGGGGGCCAAGGTATAAATAGGATGCGCAGCATTTATTACACACTAAAGTTTGTTAACACATGTTAAGCTTTAAGTAAAAGGGCCCTAGAATATTTTTTCCTGTTTTTCCCAATATCTTTATCAAATTTTAACTGGCACTCAATCAAATGCTTTGATGAAACTCATCAGTAATGTCGCTGATTTATGTGTTAAGAAACGAGTTTAAATTTTTTTTATCAAAAAGTAATTAGTTTGCAGAATCAAGCTTCCCTAAAGCCAAACCGTCTTCTATTATTCCAAATTGTTCTAAATGAGCCATTATCTCTGATTACTTTTCTACTGCCTTCTTTAATATGCTGCTGACATTTACTGATCCTAGATTACTATTTTGCATAGTAACGTGATAATTTGCTAATTCCCCTCTCATAAGGATTCATTGAATATTAATGCATCAGAATTTATGTGATTTGTTTTTAGTAGTAATGAATGTATTCCACTTTACTCATTTGACTAGCAAAGTTACTTACCTGCAAAAGAGTTCTCTATAGCCGGCAAAGTAAATCAGATGCAGGGAAATACCGTAAGATGACACTAATCCAGATGACTCTGAAAACGTAGACCATTCTGAGCATGGGTGAGACATCACATATAGATCTTACCTTAAACTTCCCTCTTTCTAATACAGCACTTAGGAGTCACCTCCTAAGTCACATACACTAGATGGGTATGTGTCTGATTTATTCTATTGTCTACAGAAAACCATAGTTATAGGTAAACTGTAAATCTCTAGTAATGAACAGTTCCTTGCATGAAATTGCTGCACAAGATCTCTTTGAACCAAATTTTTCTGCACTGAGTTCACATCATGTTCTGTGTGCAAGTTCCACATAAAATCTGTCTGTTACAAGTATTTTTCTTCTGTATTGTAGATGAATTTATCTTGTGAGCTAGCAGGGTATGCTTTACAAGAGCTACCTTATGAGCCAGTGATACCTTTGCTGAAACCTATGGTATTTTATTACTGTATTACCCCTTGCGGAATTCTGCGCAATAAAATTTCAAAATTCTGTGCACAAAATTAGCAAATTCTGCAAGTTGTCAAAATTTAAGCAATATTTTAGATAATCATTATCCATATTCCATTTAAAACATTTAAAATAAAATTTTTATTTGACCTTTATTTGGATGTTTTATTGTTCCATCATGTTGATTCCAGTTTCTTTTTTTGGCTTTCCTGTCATCTGGTAATTCTTCTTCAAGTGGCTGCTATCCATTTGTCTTTTTTACTCTCTCCTGTCTATTCCCTCACTACATCTGCCTCAGACATAGTGATCATTCATTTTTAGCTTTTTTTCTGCCTCTTTATTACTCTTCTCCTCTTTTTCACTTTTCAGCTACCTATCAAATTTCCATCTTCTCTCCCATTCCCCATCTCATTTCTTCCTTAGCCCTCCATTCCCTTTCATCTTCAATGTACTTCCATTTCCATATTTCTACCATCTGTTATATCTGCCTCTCATCCATTTCCTTGGCAACCTCTCCTCCCCCTCAGGGTTCTACCATTCTCAGCTTCTTCCTTCTTCCACCTTTATAGCCCAGCATCTGCTCTTTCTTCTTCCTTCCTTCCCCATCCTCATAGCCTAATGTCTCTTCCCTTTCTCTTCCTTGCTGTACTCTCCCCCATGGTCTAGCATTTCTCTCACTCTCTTTCCTCACTCCCATTTCCAGCCATCTTTCCATCACTCCATTCTACTACTAGATGCAACATCTCTCTCCTTCTCCCTCTCCAGTGTATCTCTCCCTACCTCTAATCCACCCCCACATCCAACACCTCTCTCTCTCACTTCCTTTGTGCCCTGTGTCAAATCTATCTATTCCCCTCCATGCACCATCTCTCACTTTCTCCCCCCCATTATATTCAATTTCATTCTCTCCCCTCACCATGCATGTCTCCCTCTCTGGCAAGGAAGGAACTGTGTGTGTGTGGAGACCAGCATCTTTCCTTCCTCTCACCCCTCCCCACCCCCTGTGCTACCAGCTTTCCTTCTCACCCTCCCCTCACCCTGTGCCACCAACTTTCCTCCCTTTTACCCTCCCCCTCCCCTATCTTCCTCCTGTGCCACCAACTTTCCTTCCTCTCACCCCTCTCCTCCCCCTGTGCCAAGAACATTCCTTCCTCTCATCCCTGCCCTCCCCCTGTGCCAAGAACTTTTTTTCCTCTCATGCCTTCTCTCCCCCTGCGCAATAATGCAAGTGTTAAGAGCAAGCAACTTTCCTTCCTCTTCTCTATACTCTAAGACTTGCTTCTTTTTGTCACTGTATCAGCAGAACCTCTCACATGCTGCCTTCCGCTAACCCAGAAGTCTCCCCTCTGTCACGGAGAGACTTTTGGGTTAGCAGGAGGCAGCATGTGGGAATTGCTGCCGATACAGCGACCTGAAGAAGCTGACATGGTTGAGATTCTGCACAGGAAAATGGAAATCTTTGTGATTGTGCAATTCTGCATTGTGCAGTTGTGCAGAATTCTACAAGGAGTACTGTATGTAGTCTATGCCATTTTTTTTAAATAAGTTCTCATTCTTTAAGGGTGTGCAGGGCCCTTCCTTCAGAATATTTAAGAATACAGGAAGTCCCTTATTGGGTCATACAAAAGGTCAATGAAGCCTAGCATCCTGTCATAGGCATTGGCCAATCCAGATCAGAAGTACCCATCAGGTTCTAAAAGAGCAAATCCCTTCCTTTCTGTTCATACCCAGAGATAAATGGTGGCTTCCCTGAGCCTAAATGGTTATTTATCCCTTATACTAAAAATATAGGAGGAACAGGCGTCTTACTATAGCAAACCTTACTTATCCCACCCAGCTTTAAGAAGCAAAATATTGATCCAATTAGTGACCAATACCTAATTTGCCATTTAAATGTAGGGTAGTTAAGGTAGGTCTTGTACAGTTTACAAATCTCATGGAATAGACCAATATTTTGCATTGTAGGCAATCTGGATTCAGCTTGAGCTATAGCTCTAAATCTATTTTGAAGGAATCACTCAGGGAGATTCATATTTGTTTAGACAATGAGAAAGTTGATATTGTGGCATATTTGGTCTTCTCATATGCCTTTTACTTGGTAGATCACTCTATTTTCTCAACTTGCAGATTTGGGAATTGGTGGTAGAGTCTTTTTGGTAGTTTACTTCGTACCTTACTGCTACATTTTTCCAGGTTATGGCTGACATCTAATATTCCCCTAGTTATCTGTTGGCTTGCAGTGAACTTAAAGGATCTTTTTTTGCCCTGACCTGGTTCAATAGAAAAGGGATGGAAAATAAGACAAGGAATATTATAATTCCTCTATATAGATCCATGGTGTGACCTCACCTTGAATACTGCATTCAGTTCTGGTCACCATATCCCCCCCCCCCAAATATAACAGAATTAGAAAAAAGTTCAAAGATGAGTGACCAAAATGATAAAGGGGATGGAACTGCTTTCATATGAGGAAAGGCTATAGAGGTTAGGACTCTTCAGCTTAGAAAATAGACTGCTGAGGGGAATATGATTGAGGCCTACAACATCCTGAGTGGTGGAGAACATCCTGAGTGGTGGTAAAAGTGAATCGATTTTTCACTTTTTCAAAAATTACAAAGACTAGGAAGCACTCAATGAAACTACATGGAAATATCTTTAACATACCATACCATATTTTTTTCTTATACCCTGCAAATGTCAACTGGGAATCATTGCGGCTTTCATAATATTAATAACATTAGCAACATAGACATTATGAATCATAGCAAGACTATAATGGAAACAGATGTGATTTTAGCATCTTCCTAAATTGAAAATAGGAGGAGGTCTGATGTAAACAGGTCAGAAGGCAGTTAAAAATTTTGGGACCATGAAACTCGAAGGTAAATTTGAAGAGTTATTTCCTCCAAACTTGACATGTCTTGGGAAGAGGTAATTTGTAGCACTGAGTCGATGAAGCCATCCGCGCAATGCGCAGTTGCGGCGAAAAGGGTGAATATGATGCTAGGAATGATTAAGAAGGGGATCACAAACAGATCGGAGAAGGTTATCATGCCACTGTACCAGGCCATGGTATGCACTCACCTAGAATACTGCATCCAACACTGGTCGCCGTACATGAAAAAGGACACGGTACTATTCGAAAGGGCCCAGAGAAGAGCAACTAAAATGGTTAAGAAGCTGGATGAGTTACCGTACAGCAAGAGAAACTGGGCCTCTTCTCCCTTGAAAAGAGGAGACTAAGAAGGGACATGATGAAACATTCAAGATACTGAAGGGAATAGACTTGGTAGATAAAGACAGGTTGTTCACCCTCTCCAAGGTAGGGAGAACGAGAGGGCACACTCTGAAGTTAAAAGAGGATAGATTCCATACAAACGTAAGGAAGTTCTTTACCCAGAGAGTGGTGGAAAACTGGAACGCTCTTCCAGAGGCTGTTATAGGGGAAAACACCCTCCAGGGATTCAAGACAAAGTTAGACAAGTTCCTGCTGTACTGGAACGTACGCAAGTAGGGCTGGTCTCAGTTAGGGCACTGGTGTTTGACCTAGGGGCCGCCGCGTGAGCAGACTGCTGGGCACGATGGACCACTGGTCTGACCCAGTAGCGGCAATTCTTATGTTCTTATGCTCTTATGAGTCATTCTTGAGTTATAGGAGTGTGAAACTTGGATGTCTGAAGTTAGTCCAGTCGAGCTTTCTCCATATATAGAGCCCTGTGAACCATACATGCAATTTTAAATTGAATTCTAAAGTTGACTGGCTGCCAGTGTAATTCTATCTCAAATTGGGCCTTAAGGAAAATCAGTCTAGCTGCTGTGTTTGGGAGTAACTGCAACATCTGAAGTCCTTTCTTTGTGAGTTGCAATAATCTACGTAGATATGAAAGTAGAACTGATTGAGTAACTGTCTGAAAACTAGTCAAGCTCAGGACTGATCTTATAATCCTCAACTACTTCAATCTGAAGAAAAATCTTTTGAACAGTGAGGTAATCTGCTCGCCCATGGTGAGATTGTAATCTAGAATTACTCCTAATACTTTTGATGTTTTATTAAACATGAGCTTCTCATCTGAGGATAAGATTAATTCTGAGTGAGGTATTAAAACAAAAAGGAGGAAATATTTTTTCACGGAGGAAATAGTTAAGCTCTGGAACTTGTTGCCAGAGTATGTTGTAATAGTGGATAGCATAACTGGGTTTAAAAAAGGTTTGCACAAGTTCCTGGAGGAAAAGTCCATTCTCTCCTATTGAGAAAGACATGCAGGAAGCTACTGCTTGCCCTGGGATTGGTAGCATAGAATGTTGCTACTATTTGGGTTTCTGCCAGGTACTTGTTTCACTGTTTGAAACAGGATACTGGGCTGAATGGACCATTTTACTGACCCAGTATGGATAATCTTATATTTTTACCCTATGAGCATTGGAGCAGTATAGAGCATTCAGCGTGCCGGCCGGTGCTAAAAACCTCTTATGCAGTTTTGTAAAAGGGGGTTATTTATTTTAAAATGTCTTATCGACCGCAAATCTACAAATCTAAGCGGTTTGCAACATACATACATAGAATAGATATAACATTAAAACATACTGCTCTTTAAGGCATACAGTATTCAAAAACCTGAACAATGTCTAAAATTACTGTTTTAATTCATAAAAATGCCTGAAAAAATAAATGTGCTTTTAAAAGTTTTCTAAATGAACTCAAGAACTCAATCTTTCTCAATTCCTTTGGAAGAAATTTCCATTGCTGAGGTTCCATGGCTATAAAGATCAAGTCCCTCTACATTGCCAATCTAATTTGCTTAAAATCTGGAACATCAAGTAGTGCCTGATTACTTAAAAATTTGTGTTAAAATTTTAAAATAAATACGCCATTGAACAGGCAACCAATGACATTGCTTAATATTACAGCTCACAGAGGTTTACAATAAAATTACACAATTAAAACAATTAGAAAAAGAACACCATAATCAATAATATAGTATTCATATACATATGTTTGAGTAGTCAGTTGTACAAGGATATACATCCATTATTTATATGTATAGTTCATACCACCCTAACAGTTATAGGGTGAGAGTAACTAAATGCAAGGTGAAAAAAAAAAAGGGGACTTAAGCTGGAACTTAAATTTAGTGAAGGAGAGCTCCAGCCTAATTAGTGGGGGCAGATCATTCCAAAGCTTTGAAGCCAGGAAGAAAAAGGCAGACTTCCTTATTGATTCATAGTGTGCTCTTCTTGGCTGAAACAAGACCAAATGACAAGCTACATAGTTCAGAATCAGGGATAAATGTTACCACTGTGTGGATTATAGGAGGCTCATAGGAGGCTCTTAAACAAACTCCATGAGCTGAAGTTAGAGCCCAGAGTGGTGAACTGGATTAGAAGCTGATTGACGGACAGATTCCAGAGGGTGGTGGTTAATGGAATTTGCTCAGAGTAGGGAAAGGTGAGTAGTGGAGTGCCTCAGGGATCAGGGCTGGGACTGATTCTGTTCAATATGTTTGTGAGCGACATTGCTGAAGGGTTAGAAGGTAAGGTTAGCCTTTTTGTGGATGATACCAAGATTTGTAACAGAGTGGACACCCCAGAGGGAGTGGAAAACATGAAAAAGGATCTGCAAAAGTTTGAAGAATGGTCTGATGTCTGGCAACTAAAATTCAATGCAAAGACATGCAGAGTGATTCATTTGGAGAATATGTGCTGGGAGGTGAGAGGCTGATAAGCACTGATGGAGAGAGGGACCTTAGGGTGATTGTATCTGAGGATCTAAAGGCATCTAAACAGTGTGATAAGGCAGTGGCTATAGCCAGAAGGATGCTAGGCTATATAGAAAGAGGAATAACCAGCAGAAGAAGGGAGGTATTGATGCCCCTATATAGGTCATTGGTGAGGCCGCACTTGTGTTCAGTTTTGGAGGCTGTATCTGGTGAAGGATATTAAAAGGTATGAAACGGTCCAGTGGAAGGCGATGAAAATGGTAAGGGGTTTGAATCAAAAGAAGTATGAGAAGAGACTGGAAGACCTAAATATATATACTCTGGAGGAGAGGAGGGACAGGGGAGATATGATACAGACACTTAAATACTTGAAAGGTATTAATATAGAACCAAATATTTTCCAGAGAAGAGAAATGATAAAACTAGAGACATAATTTGAGGTTGCAGGGAGAAAGACTCAGGAGCAATGTTAGGACATTCTTTTTCACGGAGATGGTGGTAGTTGCCTGGAATGCTCTCCTGAGGGAAGTAGTGGAAAGGAAAATGGTGATGGAATTTTAAACAGCATGGGATAAACATAGAGGATCTCTAATTAGAAAACAAAGGATGTAAATTAAAGAGCTAGGGCTAGTACTGGACAGACTTGCACGGTCTGTACCCCATATGTGGTAATTTGGTGTAGGGTGGGCTGGGGAGGGCATCAATGGGAATTCCACTAACTGGGAACATGAGGATGTTACTGGCCAGACTTTATGGCAGATATCCCGCAAATAAGATGGTTGGATAGGCTGGAGCGTGCTTGGACGGCAACTTCAGCATTTGGAACCTAGAACAATACCAGGTGGACTTTACAGTCTATGACCCAGAAATATCAAAGAAGAGACAAGTTAATTTAATCATGTATTTTTAATGGGTATAACTAATGGGCAGACTGGATGGATCATTCAGGTCTTTATCCTCCATCATTTATTATGCCACTATGATTACATTGTTAGTAGAATATATTAACTGTCTTGATACAAATCTTTCTTAGCACCTCCTTAGCTGCTGAAGTTAATACTGTACCTAGCTTGATGGTTAAGTGTTCATAATTTAATTCATTAAATCATAGGCTATCTGGATTACAGACGGACCAATTAAACCAGATTTGACCAGTTCTTTTAGGCTTTCCCAATCTGTTTAGTCAATTCCCTTATGATCCTGGGTAGCACATTTGACCCCCTGTTCCATTTTGATGAACAAGGTTCCACTATAACTAAATCATGTTTTCTGGCTCTGAGGTATATTTGATCTATTCATTCTTACTTAACCAGTAGTGCCATCTTAATCTGCTCATTGGTTCACACAGGCGATGGTAATTTGGTATACAAAGACTGAAGTTGCTCTTTATAAAGAGGCTACAAAATATCCGGAATAAAGCAGTTAATCTCATGTTTCTTGCACACAAATATAGTAATACTATATTATACCACTACTGAAAGAAAAACACTGGTTGCTAGTGTTTTTTCACCTGAATTCAATGTTCTTATTCTAGCCCATATGACATTATCTACTGAGACCCCTTGTTATCTATCCAAATGACTTAACCTTTACACTTCTGGCTGCTGCTTCTATGATCACTAAATGATAGGTTACCTTCTGTTCCTGCTGTATTAGTCTATATTCAAATCTATTCTTCTTCATTCAGCCTTCTTCTTTCTTGGACCTACTCTTTAAAATAGTATTTCACTTCTATCTATGAACAAAGCCTTCATATTTAAAGTTTAAGATGGGTTTAAAAACCTACATTTTTCACTTTGGCATTTGGAGGGGAAAATGATTAATTAATAAACTTGGAAAACAGTTGGTGGCAGCAGAGGGCAGTGATAGATAAAGGGGCAATAAAGTGATAACAATGGCCAAAAAGAGAGATTTAGATATAACAGCGGGATCTGGATAGGCCCTGCTGTCTCTCCTATATTCTCACCCCTTTTTGGTACCATGTCTCTCCCCGTACCTTTTACAACAAAAACACTAAATACTTTTTGATGGAAAATTAGCCGCAGCTCAGTTTATTAACCATAACACTTTAACATATCATAACTTCAATTAACATGGAATCAAAGAGCTCCTCCCGAGCTACCCAATAAAAACATTCAGTGCCCTCGACTCCGCTGCCTCAGCAAGGGTCAGAGGGGTGGCATGTCCCTCATTCTCCTTTATCCGGGTCACCTGACCCACCAGGCACAGCACCCCGCCGGCCCACTGCTCATCACCTGATGAGCCCCAATGACCCAGTAGCTCGGGAGATCCACCCCCGAGCTACCCCTTACTGCCTAAATCATGGGTGGATGGGAAAAAACCGCCCTGGAGGACCCCAAACGGCTGAGTCCTCCACGGTCCCCTCCTTAAAAACCTCGCCCCCGCGCGCCACCTATCTTCCCTCCAATCAATTTAAAAACTTTCCTGCTTGACAATCCCTCTACCCAATCCCACCTCGCCGCTACACCCCCGCCCCCTGACCACCCCAGCCGATGGGCTACACGAAAGCCTGCCAGCCCCGTGTTATCTCCCGCCCATCGACATGGGGTCTCGGGCTCCCATTAAGAATAGCCTTACTGGGTCAGTCCATCTAGCCCAGTAGCTCATACTGAGGGTGGCCAACCCAAATAGTAGCAACATTCCATGCTTCATGTGGATTATGCATAACTGATGATTTAAGGTTATCAATGTGATAAGATATTTGGGAAAGCAACGAATTTCAGGTTGTACTGAGAGATTTTTATTTAGACTTTATTTTCTGTTGACAAATCAGCCATATAGATACATGATATCAATGCATAGCGCCTGGATGAAACAACTGTCCCAGAGTTCAGAATTATGTATAAAGATATTGTAAAGCACAGATGTCTGCATGGAGCAGTCTCCTCAGTCCTCCAATTTTTTTTTTTTTTTTTGTATTTGTGCTGCTGAATGGACAAGTACTCAAAGCTCACCTATTATTTAAGAGTTTTCTTCTTCATCAGTCTACCAATATTGTATTTTTTTGTTTATGCAAATTTAAAAATGATTTTTGTTAGTTTATTACTATTCTTTTCATTATGCAACATATCACAGACCAAATCAAGGTTCTGGCTGTGCCCTCAGTGTGGTAGAAAAATTCATGTCTGCAACATCCATTCCAGATGCTTTATCTGTACATACTAGAGCTGCCCGATTCAGGGGAAAAAAATTTGATTCGATTAGATTTAGCCTATTGAATCGATTTTTCGATTCGATTCAATTTTCCTGCCCAATTGGAATTTTTTTTTTTTCAAACTTCCTGGTGGGTTTATTTTATAGCCTCTTTACCCCTTTTATAGCCTCTTTACCCCCTTTGCCCTCTCCTACCCACACTGGCGCTGTGGTGTAAACAAAATAAACAAACAAAAAAGACTTTTCCTCTCTCTGTTAAATCCTAGCTCACATTCGCGGTCTAACACCAGCTCTGGCAGGATACACATTTCAAATCTGACATATTGTAATCACAAAACAGAAAATAAAATAATTTTTCCTACCTTTGTTGTCTGGTAATTTCAGGAGTCTCTGGTTGCACTTCCTTCTGACTGTGCATCCATTGTTTCTTTCTTTCCTTCTTTCTTCACGCAGGCCCAAAAATTGTCTTTTTCTATTCCCTCCCTCCTTTCTATGTCCCAAGTTAGTGCCCCCTCCCTCCCTCCTTTCTATGGCCCGTTAGTGCCCCCTTCCTCCCTCCTTCCTTCCTTCCTTCCTATGTAAGTTAGTGCCCCCTTCCCTCCCTCCTTCCTTCCTTCCTATGTAAGCTAGTGCCCCCTTCCCTCCTTCCTTCCTATGTAAGTTAGTTCCCCCTTCCTACCTCACTCCCTGCTACGCCGAAGTCTGCCTACCTGCTGTCAATTCCTCCTCCTCTCTCCCCGGTCTGCCGCTCACCACAACTCTAGGAAAGTAAGGGCCAGCGTGCAGTGATTGCATGCTGCTGGCCCACAATCCTTCCCTCAACATCAATTCTGACATTGGAGAGAAGGTTTGGGCCAGCCAAGTAGCGATTAGCTGGCCTGGACCTTCTCTCTGATGTCAGATCTGACGTTGGAGGGCTTCTGGGCCGGCGGCATGCAATTGCTGCATGCTGGCCCTTCTCTTACCTTCCTGGAGTTGTGGCGGCGTGTGGGCGGGGAGCAGCAGTGGCGGTCAGCCCGCATACCCCCAATGAACGGTGAGAAACCCTGGGTCACTGAATCGGCTAGGCTGATTTTTTTTTTTTTTTTTTAAATTGATTTGAATCAATTCACCCGAAGTGAATCGGGCAGCACTAGCACATACCATACCCAAGCTGAGTGTAAGCAATGTCTCTACAAGCTCAAAACTAAGGCCTCTATTAACTCTACACTCATGAAGCAGAGAAGAGCAAAGAACATTTGCCTAGAGCACACCTTATCTGCCTACTCCAATAGATCATCTTCTGCAGATGTTTCCTTTTCTTCTTTATGTGGTTTCAGAAGCCCAATTGCAAGGGATGACTATCAACTGAGACTTCTAAATCCAAAGAGCAGTCATCTTCTACACAATCTCATGAGCCTGTAAGGCAATTTCAAAGATGCCCTCTAAAGCACAGAAACACTGACAGCTCAGCACAGCTGACCTTCAGGATGCAGGCCCAGGACAAATATCAGGAAATTCTGCTTCGCACAATGAGTGGTGGACGCTTGGAACGCGCTCCCGGAGGAGGTCGTGATGGAGACCACCATTCCAGGATTCAAGGGCAAGTTGGATGCACACCTTCTCGCAAATCACATTGAGGGATACGAGTAAACAAGGTTTCTCAACAGGGAACACCTGGCTTGGCCTCCGCGGGTGCGGGTCGCCGGACTGGATGGACCTAGGGTCTGATCCTGCGAAGCCATTTCTTATGTTCTTATGTTCTAAATGCAAACAAGTGCCTAGCTCTCCTGCACCTAGAAAGTAATGCCAGGATCATAGCACTGACTTTTGATGTTTTTTCTTTCAGCACCGAGACCTCTGTTAACTCCCAGTGCAGATGTAACTGCAGATCAGCATAAACAGAGGTACTTCTGGTAGAATGTAAGGATCTTTGTGCAGCATTTTCCTAGAACAGAACTAGCACAAATGTTCTCTTGAGCATTAGTAGAGACAATTAATATTAACATCTCCTGCCAAATGGTCTTTGGTCCAGCCTTTGACATCTACTTCAGTACTATTCATAATAGTGATGGGTCTCCTATATCTGTTTCAATGTGTTTACCAGGGCAAACTCACTTGTTTAAAATGATGTTTGATGATTTTGTCTAAGGCTAGTGTAAAGATCTGCCCATCCATTATCAAAATACAGTACTGCTAAAAAGCAAGCCTGTTTATCTAAAATATTTATAACCTACTTCATCCACAGTTGTAGTGGGATAGAACTAAAATATACAAGAAAACAGCAAACTACATACAATAAAAAGCAGTTAGATGCAAGGTACAACTAATAAAATATAATCAACAATATCAATAGAATTATCATCCTGAGGACCTCTTTGAACCCAGCATGTCACTACAGAGCTTAATTTCTAAGTACCTTACTTTGTAGTGCCTTTTATTGTTGGGAATGGAATGCTTTCAGTTGCATCCCAAAAGCCATTATCTTTACTACTGTTTTTAAACCTATTGATAATCAATTTAGGTATTGTTAAAACAGGGAACAAGTGAAGATTACCTAATAACTGGATGAGAAGTGATGCTGGCCCCAGACAATCCAATTCAAAGAACCCATGCAGGAAAAATGGAGGTACCTCCTTCATCTTCTTTAAGTATTTGGCCATTGGAGAAATTCTGATGAGCAGGGAGGGAGATAAAGCTAAAGAAATGGATGCTCAAATGGAAAGGAAGAAACTGTACTCATATTGCCCAGGCCTCTCCAGACAATGCATGCCAGGAATTTCAAAGTGTTAAAAATGTAGGTACAAGAGAACTGGCAACCTGAGCTAACAGTATATGAACATGGGGACAATGTTTAAGATGTGACATTTGTATCTCAGTGGTAAAGCTCAATATCTGAAAACTGCTGCAGTCAGTTCAGCATGAATGGTCTCACAGTGATGGAAGAGACACCTTGCAGAGTGATTTATGATCATGCTTATTTTGCTATCCAGGGAAATACTGCAATTTACAAACAATTGTGGTGAAATGTTTGTATTTACCTAAGGGAAATCTGGTTTATTAGACATTCTCCAAAGTTTCTGCTTATGTTTATAAATTCCTATAGTCTATCTTTTGGAGCACATAATAAGTGATAATACAAATCTGCTTCAAACAAATTTAATCACAATAGTCCTTTTTTGTGGAGACTACAATAAACCATTAATGTATTTTGTCATAATATTATTTTAGGTTTTTCATTATCGGTTTAAAATGATTTTCATCCATAGATTCTTATGTTTGTGGAAAGGTGAAAATCACTTTAATCAGTTTTTATCCTAGTTTTGTGCTACCTAAAGCATGTGCAGTAGTAATCAACTACTGATTTTGATGATAGCCACTTTACATGCTGCAATATGCCAAATATCATCTTTGCATAGCTCTTAGACACTTTTGGCCTCTTTTACAATGCCACGCGGCAGCAGCCCCAAAGCCCTTTAAATCTCTATGGGCATTGGGGCCATTAGCGCAGTGCAGCCACTAGTGCGGCTTTGTAAAAGAGGCCGTTTGAGTTATATGGTACTCATAATCCCATGCTGTTCTCACATTGACTGACCAGAAACATGGGAATATCAGTACAACCTGAAGTGTTTAAGAGGTAGAAGAGCCAGTCAAGAATAGATAACAGTTGTAGAGATTTCTTGGAAAATAAAAAGGTGGGATGAGGAGATTAACCTTTTCCTATCATAATAAATTTTATGTTACGCTGGTTCCAATCGTAATTATTTTAGCAAAGTTTTGTATTATTCACCGTTATCATTTACGGCTATTGTAAACATAATGTAAATAAGTCATAAGTCTGTAAATTCAAATATTTTGTGTTCCTGGCTCTTTATTAGTCCATACAGACCGTTTATCCACTGTCTATGTCATTTTTGGAATGTCCCGTCATCCGGGACACACAATAGGGAAAGCTTAAGCATTATAATTCATATTTAGTAAACACAATATAGTCAAGGGATATATATACTGCATTCCAGGCAGATTGAATAGCAGAAGAGAATGTTTTCAGACTCCAAATGGTAATTAACTATTTTCTTGGTATTTTCAGATCATTAATACTTTAATAACTGGCACATATTTATTAGGTAATATAAACTGGATTTGAATTAAATATACAAATATAATTAAAAGGTGGCCATGCACATATGAATATAATACAACATCAGTTCTGTACTTCTCTGTCATATAGATTAAACCAGTGTTTTTCAACCTTTTTACACCTATGGACCAGCAGAAATAAAATAATTATTCTGTGGACCGGCATCAGTCCATGGACTGGTGGATGAAGAACACGGGGCTAAGTCATGGGCCAGACTCCGCCCATCTCTACCCAATCTCCACCCCAGACCACGCCCCCATAATAGTACTAATTGCACCTTGCACGTCCTGTGCCTCATCTGGAAGCCTTCCCTTTGACTTTGCAACGTCAGAAAGAAGGGTTCAGGCGCAGGATGCCCGTAGGAGCCACTGCCCGTGGCTTTGTGCACTGAATCAGTTAGGAAGAGGGAGCTTGCTCGAAGATAACGCCGCATCGATCGCACCGTGGACCGGCAGTTGAAGAACACTGTTTTGGGCCTAATGCACATGCTGACCCTGTGGACCGGCAGGAAATTTCTGTGGACCGGCACTGGTCTATGGACTGGTGGTTGAAGAACACTGGATTAAACTGTCAAATTAAGTTTGTAAATGTTTAGTTTCCAAGGGTCGGAAGCATGTTTGTTCTCATTTGATAAGCAGGATGAAATCAGCCAAAGTAATGGGTGATGCTATCCAAACACACTGATATGGATCAGCACTCTTAGAGCTCAGAAAAATCAATGTTTTTTTCAAGCATGCATGGGAGAGCCTGTACAGCTGCCAAGACCCCCTCCCCCCCTGTTTTCTCTTTTTTTTTTTTCTTTTTGAGTTACTGCACAAGCTTTCTGGTCTCAGAATAAATATATTTGTAAACGTCTTCAATTTCTCTTCTGTTTTCATTTTTCTTTTCATATCTCTTTTCATGCTGAGTTCCTTAGCTCATCCACATGGACATTTATGGTCAGATGCACAGAGCTCCGACAACCCGGTGGAAAACACCAGGTTGGGAGCGAGTTTCATTTTCCGGGCGATGCTCAGTACAAATAGCATGCAAATTATATGCACATTATTTGTGCCTAGTACCATGGTGAAAGGAGAAGGGCTGTGCCTGGTGCCTATGCACAAAAGCTGAGCATTAGGACCACAGTCGCATTAGAGCATGTGCATAGTAATGAGATGCAAAACATGCATTTACATATTTTGTAATCCATTACTTCATAATGCGCAGTGACTTAAATATCCCCACACTACTTTTTTTTTTTTAATTCTTTATATTTTCACCAAAATTTTTACAAGAAAATTAACTTCTTGTTAAAGAAATACAGTAGAATAATGTTAATATACATCCAACAAAAATTTACAGGCGGCATAATTATACATCCTTCCTTAGACCACAATTAAAGGGGAGTGCAGCCTAAATAATATGAGAGAATAAATCAATTTACATAAAATAATAAATAAGGCTTCATACTAATTCGAAAAATTTGCTAGCATTAATTTATTGCACCTGTGTATATGCTTCATCAAGCTATCTTTTTCAGCTCCAAGAAAGATTTTAACTAATCTGGTAAAAAAACAACAACACATATTTAATTTGGGTGCATTTACAGCGGTAAGCCAGAAGTAAAGAATCACCCAGAGATATTACGTCTTGTCTTAAAGAAAGGAACTGTTTCCTTCTTTCTTGAGTAATTTTGGTCACATCTGGGTATGCCCATATTCTTTTACCGTAGAATGGATTTTTTTGGAAATTTGAAATATAATTTCATAAAAGAATCCATGTCCTGTTGAAAAACAAAAGATATCAGCAATGTTGCTCTCAGCGTTGACTCGGAGATAGATTCTTCAAGTATAGCAGATAAATTATTTAAATTAACCTGTGGGGGTTGAAGCTTTCTCCTTCCATGGCCTCCTGAGATTTTTTAAGGGTTGATGGTAAATAGTATATTTTGTTCAAGGGGGAATAAATTCTGAAGAGTAACCAAGCATTTCCATCACATATTTTTTAAACATCTCATACGGTAGAATTCCAGGAGGCTTAGGAAAGTTCAATATTCGCACATTCAGCCTACGATTGTAGTTTTCCATATTTTCCAATCTCCGTTGCAAACAAATACTATCTTTTATAGTAGTGTTTTTTGTAGTCTCCCCACACTACTTTTAAAAAAGCAGTGTTAGGCCTCATCATGGTAAGGGCCAATTACTGCAACTTAAAGTTGATGAATACACTCCTTAACCCTCCATTGCCCAAGTATAATACTTACCATATTTTTCGCTCTATAAGATACACTTTTTTCCCCCAAAAAATTGGATGGAAATAAGGATACGTCTTATAGAGTGAATACTCCCCCCCCCGGACCTTAATTCCTTCGGCTGACTCCCTCTATATAGACACCGCTGTCTACAAGCTTACCTTCAGTGCCCTTCCATGCCAGCACGGAGGAAGAGTTGCTGAAGCACGTCTCTTCAGCTCCCTGTTTTCGGCACCGGCGGGGAAAGGCAGCATAAAACCGCCACAGCAGACAAAAAAACAAGTTTTTAGCTCTGGCGGCGCTTTAGAAAAGGTTGAAGGACCTCTGATGGTGTATAGATTAAATACCGCCACTGCCCTGCTTGAAACGCGAGGACTCCTGCTGACATCGGGACTGGGAAAGAGCCAGCGAAGCAGCAACATCTCTCTTCAGGGCCCTTCCTCCAGCTGACTCCCTCCTGCCCTTTCCTCCAGCTGACTCCCTCGGTGCAGGACAAGGCAGGAGTCAGATGCTGCATCAGAGTCAAAGCGGTGCAGAAGTCAGGTACGAGTGTTTTGCTTCCTGCCTTGTCCTGTGCCGTGGGAGTCAGCTGGAGGGAAGGGCAGGAGGGAGTCAGCCGGAGGAAGGGCCCTGCCACTCGGGAGTCAGCCGGAGGAAAGGGCAACTTGATAAAAGTGGGCCTAAGATAACTGCATAAATAGGATGGCATGAAATGCAGTGTTTATGCAGTTCTTCATAGCTGGTTAAGTGCCCAATATGGACTCTCTGGCTCTGTATACCAGAAAATTAACAATGCCGGAACCTGGGCATAGCCTGGCATTGAATTTCTAAGTATAATGCTGGCAGTGGTCAAGAAAATGCTGGTCACCGCTGGCTGAATATCAGTCTCAAGGAGTTTTGTTTTTAATCAATTTTCCTGGCTTCCAGTGACTGTGATCCTTGATCCTTGATCCTAATCTAATAAATTCCAGTTGTGGATGAAAGAGATAGTAACTAATATTTGAGATTGGTGATAGAATATTTCTTCAAATCTCTGGCCCTGATTCTGTATAGGACGCCCAGGAGAGGTGTCCTATTCAGAATCGGGCCTATACTAAACCCCGATTCTGTAACTGGCGTCCATGGTACAGACGCTAGTTAGAGAATCGGGTTAGATTAGACACGGCCCGCTACACTTATCGCGGCAAGGGATCTCTCTGCCGCTATAAGTATAGCAGGCTGCGGCCGCCTGTCCAATTGCTGGAAGGATGGTGCCCAAACCCTCCTGCCAGAAGATGCCCCCCCGACACTACCGACCGCCCCCCGACACTACCGACCGCCCCCCCCCCCCGACACTACCGATCGCTGGCAGGAGGGTGCCCAATACCTCCTGCCAGAAGATGCCCCCCCCGACACTACCGACCGCCCCCCCAACACTATCGACCGCCCCCCCGACACTACCGATCACCGGCAGGAGGGTGCCCAATCCCTCCTGCCGGAAGACGCACCCCTTCCGCACCCCCCGCGCTAACAGCCCTCAAACCTCCCCCCCACCAAACTAACCTTTCCTTGTTGGCCAGATGGGACTTGCCCGTCCAGCCGTCAGGCCCGTCTCGTCGAAATGAGGCGGGCCCGTCCCTTCCCGGCCCATCCCTCCGAAGCCTAAGGCCTGATTGGCCCAGGCTCTAGAAGCCTGGACCAATCAGGCCTTAGGCATAGTGGGTCCGCCCATCCCCACTAAGTCTAAGGCCTGATTGTCCCAGGCGCCTAGAGCACCTTAGTAATAGAGGGGGTAAATGGAACTATTGTGTTGCATGCTGACATATCTTCAGGGGAAATAGTAATGCTTACAGGTATGGGGCCCTTTTACTAATGTTTAGCGCGTGATAAATGATAAGCTCATAGGTATAAAATGGGCTTCTTAGCATTTAGCATGCACTAAACTTTAGTAGTAGGGCCTTTTATGTGTATTACTGGTTGGGGGAAGTTATAAATGTGGGCTACCTTTAAGATGGGCTATTTTACCACTAGCTTGTACTATTTTAGCACAGGTCCTATTTTATATAATGAGATCTAGTTGCTGATAACTTGGGTTAACAATAAAATAATCTATTTTAAGGGTAATCCATATTTTAAATGTCCCTCTTTAGTGTGCATTAACGTGCACAATATGTGTTATTATTATATCAAAAATTCCATTTTATTCAATGAGACCTACTTAGTAACAGCATGCATTTATGCAGTAGCATACCTTTATAACTATGCCTGTTTGTGGCAGTCGTATCCTTTTTCTAGTTAAATACGTTTATAGAAACAGCAACATGATGGCAGATAGAGGCCAAATGGCCCATCCAGTCAACCCATCCACAGCATCCACTATCTACTTTTTTCCCTAAGAGATCCCATGGGCCTGTTTCACGTTTTCTTGAATTCAGCCACAATTTTTGTCTCCACCACCTCTAATGGGAGACTATTCCACACATCTATCACCCTTTCTGTAAAAAAATATTTCCTTAGATTACTACTGAGCGTATCACCTCTTAACTTCATCCTATGCCCTCTCAATCTGGAGCTTCTTTTCAAATGAAAAAGATTTGTCTGATGTACATTTTTGCCACATAGGTATATAAACGTCTCTATCATAACTCCCCTCTCCCGCCTTTGCTCCAAAGTTTAATAGTCCCAATACGTCTTAAGATGAAGACCACCAACCATTTTAGTAGTCTTCCTCTGGACTGACTCCATCCTGTTTATATCTTTTTGAAGGTTCGGTCTCCAGAATTGTACACAATATTCTAAATGAAATCTTACCAGAGTCTTATACAGCAGCATCAATACCTCATTTTACCTACTGACCATACCTCTCCCTATGCACCCTAGCATCCTTCTAGCTTTCACTGTCATCTTTTCAACCTGCTTGGCCACCTTAAGATGATCACATACTATCACACCCAAGTCCTGCTCCACTAATGTAAACTGAAATAACTTCCAGTTTCAAAAGCTTTATTTGAACTCAAAGATAACTTACATCAATAAACTTTAAAAAATAGGGTAACCTGTATATATGCACAACCATATATACAGTAAATGAATTCAAGGAACTATAGGAAAAGATGTGAGGCTAAAGGAGATCAGTTAAGGTCTTTGATGTTGTCAACAATAGGCAAACCACATGAGCTTTGCAGTCTTTATCTGCTGTTGTTTTCTATGAATTTTCTGTGTAGATCTTGCATCACTATTTCTTCACCAGCTCTAAAGGATGCTTCTTTTGCTGCTTATATGGAATTCGGTAATTGCTCTGTTCTCAATGGAATGGCATTTGTAAAACTATCATAAATTTAAAGCCTACAATTATGTCAGTGAATTCAAATTAATGAAATGGGATTCAACTTGAGCGCCACAGTAATTTACATATTAATTTTAGCTAATTTTTTATAGCTGTAATAGACTTGTACTAGTCACATTTGTTAAAATACAACAGATTGTGAAACCACTGAACATTGAACAGTAGGTTTTGATTTATATTCTGTTTCAGCCAATCCTCATTTATCCCTCCAAATGCTTCATGACTATATTATAAATGTCTGACAATGTTCTTCTATTTTTTAATGCCCTAGAGGATGAACACATCTGTTAATTTTGCATGCTGCTGCTTTCATAATAAATTGAATGTATGTTTATATCATGATAATCTCAATGCATAGGAACAAAAAATATGCCATCCTGACTTAAAAGGTCCACTGAGGCCAGCATCCTTCTTCTGTGTCATCAGGAAGGAACTTGAAGGATCCAAAGAGAAGATCAATTCCTTGTTGTTCATTTTCAGGGATAAAGAATGACTTTCCCAAGTCTACCTGAATAATGGTTATTTATGAAGCTTTCTCTAGAAACTTGTTTAAACTTCTTTTAATCAAAGTTGTGTGCTGAGGCCTCTATTTACTAAGGTTCAGTGAGGTTTTATGGTGTTAATAATTGAGAACATTGCCTGAATTTTTGGGAGAGCTACTGTATAGTTAACATAGAGAGAAGTAGCTACTGTGCATTAGCTGTACTGCAGATAGTATGATGCAGTTAGTTCTGAGGTGGCATAAAATGCTATGGGGCTCATAATAAAAAAAAAAGTCCAAAGAGTGGCTTAAATCGGTACTTGGACAATCAAAAAGACAGATCGTCCAAGTACCGATAATCAAAGCTGGTTTTAGACATATCTAAAACCTGCTTAGGCCTTTCCCCTGCCTCTGAACGCCTAGAGTGAAAAGAGGCATTTTTGGAGGAGGGGAAAGGGCGGGAGGTGGGCCGACCTAGACTTAGAGCTCCTTTTACTAAGCTGTGCTAGCGGTTTTAACGCACGCTACGTTGCCGCATGCGCTACACGCTAACACCTCCATAGAGCTAGCATTAGTATTTTCCAGGTAGCGCAGGGTTTAGCGCAGGCTAAAAACACTAGCACACCTTAGTAAAAGGAGCCCTTAGTTATACAGCAAGTATAACCAAACGTTTAACGAGGTTGCCCAGTCGGAACTTACATGTTTTGACTTAGACCAAGTCAAAACAGGTATAAGTTCTGAATAGGGGCCGCTGAGCTGATCGCGACTGCTGCAATCAGCTCAACAGCCCCGGCAACCTGCCCACCCTTTGCGGCCACAATCGTGATACCCTCTCCTCCCTCCCGAACTGCTGCGAATACTGGCAGGAGAGATACCTAATCTCTCTTGCCGAGGCACCCCCCCCCACGAATAAGGGCAGGAGGGATCCCAGGCCCTCCATGCCCATGGGGGTGGGGGGAGTGCCATGGGCAGGAGGGCATTGGATCCCTCCTGTCCGTATTCATGGGGGGATGTGGATGTCGGGATGCACCATGGGCAGGAGGGCATGGGAACCCTTCTTCCTGTATTCATGGGGGTGTTGGGGGTGTGCCGTATGCAGGAGGGCCTGGGATCCCTCCTGCTGGTTCGGGGTTTTGTCGGGGGGGGGGGGGATCGCGATCATTGTGGCCCCTCCTTCGCCTAAAAGGTCTGGGTGTGGGGTTTTGGACTTGAGCAATTTTTGGGTCAGAAATGTAGTGTAGGGATAGACATAGTGACAGTCTGAGCCAGTAGATTGCTGAACGTGCAGGTAGGCCATTCTCAAAAAAAATTCTCAATTTGGATGTTTTTTTTGAGAATGGCCATTTCCCTGTTGCCAACTTAGGCCAAAGCTGACTTAGATGATTTTTAATTATGCCCCTCTATGTCTTTACTGCTGTGTTACACATGCTAACTATCTCTGCATTTAACTGGAAAGTGCAGCCCCCATGCATTGCATGCTCAAAAATACTAATTTCTGTGTTAGCTGTTGTAACATGAGAATAACAATGTTTCTTGCTTGTTTTCTTTAGACAGCAGGATTAAGGCACACAAGTGGGGGACATTGTCTGTCAGTGCTAGGATAGAATTGATCATCCCAGGGTTCAGAAATGGTAAAGTTCAGATCATGGCATGGTCCTTCCTGTGTGCAGTAGTCTAAGAACATAAGAACCTAAGAATTGCTGCTGCTGGGTCAGACCAGTGGTCCATCGTGCCCAGCAGTCCGCTCAAGCGGCGGCCCCCAGGTCAAAGACCAGTGCTCTGAATGAGTCCAGCCTCACCTGTGTACTTTCCAGTTTAGCAGGAACTTGTCCAACTTTGTCTTGAATCCCTGGAGGATGTTTTCCCCTATAACAGACTTCGGAAGAGTGTTCCAGTTTTCTACCACTCTCTGGGTAAAGAATAACTTCCTTACATTTGTACGGAATCTATTCCCTTTCAACTTTTGAGAGTGCCCTCTCATTCTCCCTACCTTGGAGAGGGTGAACAATCTGTCTTTATCTGCTAAGTCTATTCCCTTCAGTATCTTGAATGTTTCGATCATGTCCCCTCTCAGTCTCCTCTTTTCAAGGGAGAAGAGCTCCAGTTTCTCCAATCTCTCACTGTACTGCAACTCCTGCAGCCCCTTAACCATTTTAGTCACTCTTCTCTGGACCCTTTCGAGTAGTATCATGTCCTCCTTCATGTATGGTGACCAGTGCTAGACGCAGTACTCCAGTTGAGGGCGCACCATGGCCCAGTACAGCGAAATGATAACCTTCTCTGATCTGTTTGTGATCCCCTTCTTAATCATTCCTAGTATTCTGTTTGCCCTTTTTGCCACCGCCGCCGCGCATTGCGCGGACGGCTTCATTGACTTGTTGATCAGAACTCCCAAGTCTCTTTCCTTGGAGGTCTCTCCAAGAATTGCCCCGGACATCCTGTATTAGTGCGTGAAATTTTTGTTACCAACATGCATCACTTTACACTTATCTATGTTGAACCTCATTTGCCATGTGGATGCCCATTTCTTGAGCTTGATTATGTCACGTTGCAGATCTTCGCAATCCCCCTTCACTACTCTGAATAAATTCATATTGTCTGCAAATTTAATCACCTCACTCGTCGTACCAATGTCCAGATTATTTATAAAGATGTTGAAGAGCACGGGTCCAAGTACCGAGCCCTGCGGCACTCCACTGGTGACGCTCTTCCAGTCCGAGTATTGTCCATTTACCCCACTCTCTGTTTCCTATGCTCCAGCCAGTTTTTAATCCACGTGAGTATTTCACCCTCGATTCCATGGCTTGCAATTTTCCGAAGTAGTCGTTCATGTGGAACCTTGTCTAACGCCTTCTGAAAATCCAGATATACAATGTCGACCGGGTCGCCCTTGTCTATCTGCCTGTTTACTCCCTCGAAGAAGTACAGCAAGTTTGTCAAACAAGATCTGCCTTTGCTGAAACCGTGCTGGCTGGTCCTCATCAGACCGTGTCCGTAATATTGTGACTCACTGCTTTTGATAATCCTTGTGACTCACTGCTTTTGATAATCCTTACTCAACCCCCTTAGGTGCCAAAGTTGTTCGACTTATCACTGCAGTTCTGTTGGATTTTTTCCAAAATTATCTTAACATGTATCTCTGCACTTCTCTATGAATTCCAAACCAAGTGCTTACTCCTGAACCACTTTTTATCTTTCCATTGTCAGGTGATGGTCACTTTAGCCAATAACATTAACTGAACAACCACATTCAATTTGGGGTTATCATTTTCTCTTCCCCACCCAAGCCCCAGTAAATTTAACTTTAAGTCACTTGCCAATCATCTCCTGTTCCAGACCTCTCTTTTGGGCAGTTCCGCTACATATGTTCCGAAGTGCCTCTGCCATTGAGTTTGTCTGCTTCTTTGTGGACTGCTCAAGAAATGAACTGATCCATTGTGCTCCATGTATAGGATAAAAGCCAGAAAAATTAGCTGACACTCCCTCTGATTTTGCTTATATTTATCCATTACAAAAGAGAGAGGTATCATGACTTCAAGATGATTTAAGATGGGTTGAGAACTTGGGATTAGATTTTCTCCTCTGATGGTGCCATCTTTGACCACTGTGAATCAGATTTTTGCAAAGCCTTTGACATGCTATGTATAGATTACTTATAAATAAACTGAGTGCTCTCTTTGTGGGCCCTAAATTGACACAGTGGGTTAAAGAAGGTAGTGGTAAATGGAGCTCACTCTGAGGAAAGATAGTACAATTAGTGTGCTACAAGTCTTGGTTCTTGATTTGATTCTTCTTAACATTTTTGTAAGCGCTTTGAAGGGCTCTCTGGCAAGGTTTACTTCTTTATTGATGATACAAAAATCTGTAATAAAGTAGTCACCCCCAACAGTGTGAATAACATGAGAAGGGTCTTCAACGGGGTGGGGGTTCGGGAGCAGGAGGGAGTGGGTATTGCTCCTGCTCGGCAACCTGCAGTGGGTGGGCGGGGGTTTGGGGTAGGAGGGACTGGGCATCCCTCCTGCCGACTGACTTTGCAGGGGGTTCCCTGCTGCAGCTGCTGCCATTCAACTGATCACGGCAGGGGGATTACCTTGCTGCGATCAGCTGATGGCAAGGGATCCCTTAGTGATTCTCTAACTGGTGCTTGTGACATGGTCACTGGTTAGAGAATTGTGGCAGTTAGGTGACACCTTTAGCCATAAGAGCTATTGGGGTAGTAAACAGGGGGTATAGTAGGTTTTGGGGGAGTTTTGGAGGGCTCACCATATGCTATAACGGAATTATGATGAAATGTTAGGTGAAGTTCACAGCAGTGCCTCCTAAAGATGCCTTACTGCTCTTTTGGCATATCTGTGTGGTTAATCCATTAAAATGCTGGTCCCTCCAATATTCAAATGAGTTTTTTTGGATGATTTGATTTTTGAAAATGATCAAAAAAGATAGACGTTGTAAGTCATTAAAAAAAAAAAAAAGATAGATGTCTTGCAGATTTGAAAATGATTGTTTTCCCAACCTGACTTTGGGTGTCCTTGTGGAAACATCCAAAGTTAGACATCCTAATGAAAATGCCTCTCCACACGAATATTCCAACACTTACTCAAAATTCTTGTTTCTAACTGTTGGTTAATATAAACAAATGAAAATAAGCACTTAAAATTGAGATTCAGATGAACTTGGGCTGTGTAAGCTGTTGGGATACAGCTTTGTTATTGCAAACACTTTATGGTTTCTCTGATTCTCTGAGGAAGATATTGCGAAACGAGCTCGTCAGAATCAGAATGAGTCTATTGACATTATCAAGATAAGTGGATTTTACACTTTTGATATTATTTATATATTATAAATGCAAGTTTGCACAGCATGATTTTTGCACATTAATTAAGGGTGGTGGAGATGGCCAGTGATTGAAATTGTTGTCCACATTAGCTGAATGGCCAGTGGGCTCGCATGTGAAAATTGACATATGATCTGAGGCTTTCCTCCTTCCACAAGAGATAATCGACATATTTTTCCAGTCTTACATCTAGAGTTTTATGATTTTGTTTCGATTTTTGTAACCTTTAATTTTTTTGATTCTTGTTTTTTTATTGTGATACATTGTCTGCATATTGAAGACGAATTTGGTGATGCATTAAGAATGTAATTTGAATGTTCCTTTGATATGATACAGTAGGGTACCATTTTATGAAGGTTCTTAGTATGTAGAATAAAAACAATTGAAGTTGTTAAATATACTACTTTAGCTCTGAAATTGTTAATAATTGGAAAAAAAAAGTCTGCTCTGTTATTGGTACATTTGTGGTGGGGAAATCTGCTGTATAAGTACAATGGTTTGTTGGGGTATGAGGAGTAGTGGCTCGTGGCCAGTAGGGGGTGATGTTTATGGGACGGTAATGGAATGGATATCAGAACATGATAGTGCAGTATTTTTGTGGAGTTTTTCTACAAAAGGGCCTGTTTTTCGTATGATTATGGGTAATTCTAGTTAGATACAAGCATATGTGTTAGTTAAGGCCACACCCAATAGAAGCGTACGACAAATTGGTGAATAAAAATCTGAATATAAATGAAGCTAAAGCCAGAAATACACACTACAGATTAATATAAGGGAAAGTATAATAATATTTTTTATGTACTTTGCTGTTGGGCCAGATCATGAAGGAAACCAGAGGATACATGGAATCCATTTTGGTTCTCTGTCTTTTCTATATCTTCTCAGTCTTTGGAATCCATTTTGTTTTCCAAGTCTTTGTTCTCAGTATCGTGGTGTTAATTGATACCACATGTGCCTTAGGCTGGCTAGAAGAAGTATCCTAAACTGAGATATAACATTTATGAAATAGGAGTTATGAATGAATCAAGTTATGAATGTATGGAATGCTTGGCCAGGCAAATATGACTGAAGTATGTGATTGTGTGACTGTATTGAACAAAATAATGGGTTTTGAAAAAACATATGATATATCTTTGCAACCTAAAGAAATCCTAAAATAACATCTGGAAGTAATTAAGTCAGAGACTCCTGCTCTAACATAGGAAGGCTTCTGTGTGAAGCTGTTAGCTCAGGGGGAGACAGCCCCTCCTTTTCTCTGATTGCCTTCTCCTGTACTTTCTCCTTTCTTCTAAGGCTGAGAACTTTTCAGCATCTTTTAACAAATAATGTTCTTAATATACTTTTGTGAAAATTATGATTTATATTCAGAAATGAATATAAGTAAACAAGTGTACTTTTCTGAAACTTTGTCTAAATTTTAAACACCTCCTTTGTTGATTTTTATTGGTTGAGAAACTGATGATGTCACAATGAGCCGAAAGTATATAATAGAGTGACTTAAGATATTGAGCTGAGCTCGTTATCAGAAGGCCAGCATTTGGTAACTATAACGATCTCCCACTAGCGCAACTGTTAATGCAAGCAATTATGCTTTATTCTTTTGGGTCTCATAATGGAAAAATAGAAACAATAACTCAATAAATCTTAATTATAATTTTTAAAACCTTGCGCTGGTGTCATTTTGCATGTTTTTTATTATTTTTCAAACCTTGAGCTTTCAAGAAGGCGTCAATGTCCCTTGTTCAGGTATTGGAGGATTTTTCATTAATTTGGTGTATGGAGAATCAGTCACCTCAAAGTGTGACGTGTTGATCAGCAGCTCACAACAGTTACTCCAGATTAGATTTTTTTTTTCCTTATAACAGAAGTACTCATTAGAAAAGTGGAGGATTTGTCTATTGATCAGATAACTTCTTTGGACCATGCACCTCTCTATCTTGAAATAATAGGTGAAGTTCCAATGTAAGGGGTTTTGGGACTTGGAGAATGAGCATCTTAGCATTAATGGACCCTACCCTTGTAAAAGAAGTTGAAAAGACATTGAAGGATACATTAGATTTATTTATTTGTTTACATTATTTATGGTCCACTTGATAAATTTCTCAGCAGTTACCTAATGGGACATGCATAATAAAAAGAAATCAATAAATATTAAACAATCTGTTGGATTTCTGTACAATCTGTGTTGCATTTGCTAATAAAAATTATTTGCAAAAAAAAAAAAACCAACCCAACAATATAGCATAAAACATTCAGACAGTTAAACTAGAGAATGAAACGGGGACAAATTTGTCCCCGTCCCCGCAGGAATTCAATTTCCCTGTCCTGACCCCGCCAGTTTTGTCGCTGTTGTCCCTGCCCCATTCCTGTAAGCTCTTACTTAACCGCACAAGCCTCAAACACTTATGATTTTAAAGTGTTTGAGGCTTGTGCAGATGAGGACAGAGCTTGCAGGAATGGGGTAGGGAAGGAAAAGAACTCGCAAGGACGGAATGGGAAAATGATTTCCTGCAGGGACGGGGAAAACTTTGTCCCCGTGTCATTCTCTAAGTTAAATTTCATTATTTCTACTCAGCCCTATCTTTGGAAAAGTTATTAATAACATTAGCCAATGCCATATGCCTACCCAAACAGTTTTGTTTTCAGTTCCTTCTTGAATATCTACATAAGAACATAAGTAGTCGCCTCCGCCGGGGCAGACCAGAGGTCCATCCTGCCCAGCGGTCCGCTCACGCGGCGGCCCATCAGGCATATTGCCTGAGCAGCGGTCCCTGACTAATTTTATACCTACCTCTACACTTATCTCTAAACCTTCCACTGCTCTTATCTGTACCCCTCAATCCCTTTGTCCTCTAGGAACCTATCCAGGTCTTCCTTGAAACCCTGTACTGTGCTATTTCCTATCACGGCCTCCGGAAGGGTGTTCCATGTGTCCACCACCCTCTGTGTGAAAAAGAATTTCCTTGCGTTTGTTCTAAACCTGTCCCCCTTCAATTTCATCGAGTGTCCCCTTGTTCTTGTGGTTTCTTTCAAATTGAAAAAATCTGTCCTTGTCAACCTTTTCGATGCCCCTCAGGATCTTGAAGGTCTCTATCATATCTCCTCTGAGTCTCCGCTTTTCCAGGGAGAACAGCCCCAGCTTCTTCAATCTGTCAGTGTATGTAAGGTTTTCCATACCCTTAATCAGTTTAGTTGCTCTTCTCTGGACTCCCTCAAGCATTTTGTATTGCTTTTAGTTTAAGAGGTATTGAATTCTAAATCCTACGTAGTTGTATAATTTTAAAAATAGAGGATCAATATTCCTCCAGTCTAATGATTTGAAATGAAAGTATTTTCAATAGGGCCATCTCAGGTGATCTTAAAGCCCTATATGGTTGATAAATTGTAGGCTTGAAATAATAACACTGTTGCTTAGGGACCTAAGCAAAAGTAAATAGTGACCTTTGCATGCTCTTATGTGGATTTTTCCCACACACTAAGACCATTTTACTGCAGCCAAGAATTAGCCAATTTTCCATTTTCCCAATTAATGGCCATGCACTATTGCTGCCATTGGCATGCAGTCATTAACATAAATTAGCATGTGAGTCCTTACCAGCACCCATTTTGTAGGTGAATAGGGCTCACATGCCCATCCAGGTTGTGACTCCATTTGAGGTCCCAACTGTATACTTCTCTGATAAAATGTGAAATATTAAATATTAAAAGAACAGAATTGAAGGTGTAATGCTGTGAAAGCGCAGATTGCTCCTTTGGATATATAGAATCTAGTTCAGACCTGAAGAATTAGTATCGAAGTGATTGCCATAAATATCTGCCTGTGTCAGCAATAATATCTGTATTTATGACAGCGCTGTAAGCCTAATTTCTGAGAATTAGCATATAAATTTATAACAATACTGCATCATTAAATATATCTAATTGATATAGACACAGAATATTCATTCTGTGCAGCAACAGTGCAATAAATCGAGTCCTCAAAGGCACAAAAAGATCTGCTTTTGAACTGTTTCCAAAATATGCAGGTTGATGGGTTTTAGGCCAAATGTATGCAAATATGCCTCATAAATATTCATTAGCAGACTGCTGGAAAGCAGACCTGTGTGCAGCCCTTAAGAACTGGAATTGAACACCTCTGGTCTGTAGTGATATAATATTGTAAATATTGATATCCAGCATATTAATGTGCCTGGATGTGCTGACATGCCGCTCTTCATAAGGATACTTTGATGACATTTGAGAGTACTGTTTGTGTAACTGATTAATTTTATCTTGTTTATGCAGATCCTGATTGTCTCAACACCACCAAAATGTAAAAATGATAAAATACTGAATGTGCCTTTAATTTAATTCTTCTTGAGGTGGGGCCTTTGGTTTGAAAATGCCAAGTCATGTATGAAAAATATCCAGTCTAAAAATTTTCAGACTGGGATCCTTCCTTTCTGAGCACACTATTAAAACTCTTATCCTCACTTTTATCACCTCTCGCCTAGACTACTGCAACTTGCTTCTCACAGGTCTTATACGTGACCATCTCACTCCCCTTCAATCCATTCAATATTCTGCTGCATGACTTATATTCCACCAGAATCGCTATGCTCACGTCACCCTTCTCCCCAAGTCAGTTAATTGGCTCCTATCCATTTCTGCATACAGTTTAGACTCTTCTTATTTACTTACAAGTGTATTCACTCTGCAGCTCCTCAGTATCTCTCTCTATACTCCTTCCCAGGACCTCCGTTCATCTGGCAAGTCTCTCTTATCTATTTGCACTTTTTTTTTTAATGCTTTTATTTAAACTCTTGAATTTTTGTGGCCATCATATCACAAAAACATAGGTTCATATTAGTGTATTATTACCTTTACATCATATAATTTTTTTTTTTTTTAAGATGGTGCCAGGCTAGACACGGCATTGTGTTACCTCCCATCATCTTTTAGCCTTTTTCATTTATTTTTGTTCTTTTTACCTTCTATTTTTTTAGTCACTCTTATTTTGTTATTTTGACTATTTAAACCCATTTTGTTTTTTCTTTTGAACTGCTCAAACGAAATCTTTAAGTTTTACTATTAGTCCTCTTGCCTGACCGTTAACAGCGGAAAACCTCCAACTGCCAAACTATTCTTGCTGGAGCTTCTCTCCGATCCCCCCTCCCTAGATCATAGAGGGTGTGACATCGCTTGTCTCTGCTCGGGCTCTGCTTTCTGCCGGTGTTTCCAGTATGGTGCTGGCTGTCTCATTCTCCATGCTGGCGGATGTTTTGGGGCCTTCTGGCTGCTGCCCAACAGACTAGCCTTTCAGCTGCTTGGTAGCTGCTGGCTGTTTCTTCTTTGCGCTGGCTGAGGCTGGATAACAGAGACTGCTGCTCATTGTTTGTGACTCATCGATATCGGGACTCCGTGGTTCAGTGTGTGGACGGTGTCCTGATATGGAACAGTTGATGGCGTCGAGGAGGCCAAGTTGTGTTATCCCTGAGTGGCGTCTGCTTTGGCCTGCTCCAATGCTGACGCTGAGATGCTGCTGGAGAGGGCCCTGGTCTGCAGTTTCCAGGCCGCCCTTCCTTCCCGGCAGCATTGTGGCGGCAGGACTGGTGTCCGTGGGAGAGTTCATCTCGGAGGTGCAGGAGGACTACAGCTCTCCCACCACCTCATCCTTCACCACCAAGATGGTCAGTTGCCGGAGCTCCGTGAGCGGCATCGAGGAGGCTTTGGATTTGGTCCGAAATGTATTGCATGGGGTGAGGAGGTGCGCAGGGGCCGGGCATGCCTCAGGACGTGATAGCGTTCAACATGTGGAAAGTTATATTGCAACATTGGAGAGATTCTTGGTGAGCTGTGGAGGCAGTGGGGAAGAAGAATTGGCTGCTGCCTTTAACTTGTTTGCAGAGTTCTCAAAAGAATTATTGATGCCGATGAAAAATTTAGCTCCAGAGTAAAAAATCACAACATCTGCTTTTTCCTGGACAATTTGAAGATGATAGCCATCGGTACTGGGGTTGATGGCGGTTGTACGTTTTTTCACTCTTTGGCTTGCAATTATTATGATCATTTAACATCAGGCCCTAATGCTTTTTGGAATATATTTTTTTATTTCTCTTGATACTTATTTTTTATCTCTATTTTTATTTATTTTACTTATTTATTATTTTAATTCTATCTTTAATTTATTTATTAATTAATTGTTAGAATATTCATTTCTATCTATATCTCTACCTCTGTCTTTATATTTTTATCTTTACTTTTCATAAATTGTTTCTTCAGGTACTTTAGTTAGATTGTGAGCCTTTGGGACAGTTAGGGAATTTCCAAGTACCTATCTTATTTATTTATTTTTATTTATTGTATCTTTTAATGCATCATTTTTGTAAACCGCTTAGAAACCTCACGGTTATTAGTGGTATATAAGAACTAAATTAAATTAATTAAACAGTAGAATTGAAAACTTAAGTATTCTAACACCCTGTTTTTGTTACAAACATGTAGGCCAGAATATTAATAGTGGAAGCTGGTTATTCATCTCTATTGCAAAAATTTGAAACAGGTGATTAGCTGAGCAGATGAATTGGGTGAAACAGTTTTGAAGCTAAATATTTTTCAGATTCCACTGCTGGTTTCTGAGTTTTTAATATAATTGCTTTGTTTTAATGTTTTTGAGATATGGACACTTTACGGATCATTGCTTAGGGCCCCTTTTACAAAGCCATGTTAGCGATGTTGCCACGGTAAATGCACTGAATTGAATGGGCTTTGGTGCATTAACCGCGACAGCATTGCTACTGCAACATTGTAAAAGGGGCCCTTAGAATGCGAGAGAGGGTGAAGGTGATAATAATATGAGCCTACACATTTTTCCTATGATACACAAAATTTTGAGAATGTAAGCTAAATACATAAAAGTTTCAAAAGGAAAATTTGAAAAGAATGTAAGCTTTTATGGTTCTGGGACATTATTGTTGACTTTTTTGAATGCTTACACAACATCTCTCCTGCCGCAATGTGTCGGGGGGGTGGGAGTGGCGGCAGGAGAAATTGGGCATCTCTCTTGCCGAGATCATTGGGTGGGTGGTGAGGCGGTTCCATGATTCTCTAACCGACATTGTTTATGACAGACGCCAGTTAGAGATTCGTGCTTTTAGGTGAATCACTGGCCCCCTCCTTCGCCTAAAAGGTCTTGTTCTAGGCGTTTTGGACTTGGACAAATTTTTGGATGAGAATGGGATAGAAAGATAGATGACTTAATGGTAAACGCCTGGACATAAGCAGATGATTCTCAAAAAAAGATATTTTGGATGTACTTTTCGAGAATGGACATTGGACGTTTCCGACTTTGGGTGACTAGCGTTCTAGGCTCAAAACGGATTTAGACGTTGTTTTTGATTATGCCCATCTTTGTGTCATTTTTTATATGCACCCAATGGAATCTACAGTATATTTCTGAAACAACATATTTCTAAACCTGAATGTTAAATGACATTTAAGGGGTCAATATATTCAACGAAATGGTTAATATAGTCAAAAAAATTTAAATGGCTAGGAAAGGATCCTGTCCATTTAAATTTTGTGTGCAGGGATATTCAGTAGCACTTAACTGGATAGTGCAGCTGAATATCCCCTTTAACCAGCTCTGCTGGAATTGGCTTGTTTGTGAGCGATTTGAGGGCAGAGTTAGAGTAGATTGAAAATTTTGCCAGTTAGTGATGATTTTCAGTCCACTAACTAGCTAACCCCCGCCCCCCTTTTAAAAAACCACGAAAGCAGTTTTTGGCACTGGTTGGCATGCTGAATGCTCTACGCCAGGGGTGTCCAACCTGTGGCTCGAGGGCTGCATGCGGCACCGTGAAGTATTTTGTGCAGCCCTGGTTGAGGGTGATGCAGTGTTTTCCTCTGCTGCTCCCAGATGTTTACCGTCTTGCCGGCTCCCTCCTCTGTCTTGTTGCAGCGTTTGCGCAGCACTAGAAACATTTTTTTTGGACCAATGCGGCCCAGGGAAGCCAAAAGGTTGGACACCCCTGCTCTACGCTGCTCCCAACGCTCATAGTTCCACATAAAGTTAGGACAGTAAAACAAAGTTAAACCAGCTCACAGCTCAAAGCTGCACTCATTGCTGTGAGCTGAATATTAATTGGTATGCTGCTAATTTTAAGTAAATCATTCCAATAATTATAAGGTTACATTCAAAGAAAGAAAAGATGTGCCAGATTTGTCAGAAACAGATTAATTTTAGGCAGCCGCTCATGAGTTCATAGAACTATTTGAGTAGAATTAATAAATACTGTGCAGTTTTAGTATTTTTAATACTGATTTTCTAAATCAACCTGACTATTGTTATTTTATAACTTTTTAACATTTAACCATAGCCTTGCTCTTAAAGTTTTATTCAGTAGTGTTAATATTCTTTAGAAAATAATTCACATAGAGGGCTGTTATTCCAGCCACACTCCACCCTCTCATCCACCCCTCCCCAAGCATTAAGTACTCACAGGCCTGCAGGCTGATTTTCAAATGGCACATAGCATTTCTCTTTGAAAATTCTTCCTCATATGTAGCCAGAGGTACAAACTCCCCACCAAACATTATAAGTAATCTCTTCAGACATACTTTACTGAGAGTCAGGACAGAATAGATTTAGCTTGCCTTGATCTGGCTGATTGCTTAGGCTAGGGGATAGAGCTCTGGTCTTGAATGACAGAGTAGCTTTGAGACACACATGTGCAGCTTAGAAAGGATTTGCCAAAGATCTGAAGTGAGACCTGTGGCATCACATGCTGATTAGCTAAATGGGTTCTCAGGGCTTCTAAAGCAATTAGATAGTTAGGTAGTAAGGTTATGTTGAAGGATTCTGTTGGAGATCTATGAGTTCTTACATTCCATTTGTTCAATTCGAGGTGTTGATTTATTTACCGTTGACTAGACTCTGGAGTGGACTTTGCTGTTAATCCTTCAATCTGAAAAATATATGTGGTAGAACCGTCTGAGGTATTTAATATGTCTGCAATATTTAAGCCAGATATTATATTTTTGTATTATGCAACTGAATGACCTGCAGTTGGAATTCTGAAACTAAGCATGGCTAATATCTACATAATGCTAGCCCAGATCTAGGACACGATGGCCCTGCTCTCACCCCAAGTATTGCTACCATGTACTTGTTTACAATTTGTACTATTTTTCAGATTTCTTATAGGCATGTAATGTATAAATTTAAAAAATGATACTTCAAAAATGTAAGAAAACTTGTTCACCTCCCCATCCCCATATCTCGGTCCCCATCACCGCAAACCATCCGATCCTATCCGCACAAGCCTCGAATAGTTTTGTTAAAGTATAAAAAGAAACAATATTCTGTCATTTTATAAATCGGAGTTCTGGCTTCTCCTCATTTCCCTTCAGTGCCCTTCACGCGGTCCAGCAGCCCCCTCCTGATTGCTGCGGTCTGGGCATCTCTTCCCCTTGTCGGGGCATCTCCTTTCCTTCCCCTCACCTTTGCTGGTAATTTTCAGTTTTTTCTCTCCGAGCACTCTGAACCTTTTCACAAGTCGTGCATGTTCGGCTGCCCTGAAACTTCTCTGACGCAACTTCCTGTTTCTGCCTGGGCGGCTCGTGTCAGAGAAGAAGTTTATGGGCAGCTGCGCGCACAATTTGTGAAAAGGCTTGGGCTGCTTGGAGAGAGGAAACTGAAACTCACCAGCGAAAGGGAAGGGAGGGAGATGCCCTGCCAAGTGGAAAGGATGTCAGGACCGCGTTGATTGGGAGGGATGGGGCTGCTGGACTATGCGATCGTGAGGGCTGCTGACCGGGAGGGGTGAGAAGTGAGGCAACGCATGCAAGATACTTAACTGCGGGGGCAAGGCCATACACTGCTCTATGGGGTGGTGAATGGCCTTGTCCCTGTACCCACGGCAACCAGTTTTTTTCCTCCCCATTCCAGCGGGTTATCCGTGGCTAGCCACGGGTAACAGTCACCATGTCATTATCTAATGCTGAGGAACCTATGGAGATTTTGAATTCTCCTGCGCCACAGACTGAGACGTGCTTGGAAGTGAGTTGATGATTTTCTGATGTAAAAAGGAATTCTTTTGTGCTACTGTTTTTTGAAGGCTTTTCTTGGATTTTGTTTGAAAAACAGAATGTTTGCCTTTGAACATTATACAAGTCAGTGAAGCTAATTGATAGGGGTATGTCTCAGAGCCATGCCAGTTTGTTGGAATAAAGTTTTTTTTTACCTGCTGCAAAAGTGTTTTTTGTTTCTCTTTGTGTGTTGAGGCAAAACACAGCATGGCTGCCAAGGGACAAGATTAAGAAGGGCAACGGCTGAGCCAGCACAGGTTGAAAGCTGGCTACTGGACTCTTTTTGGAAGTTTTGTTTTGGCAGTTATATTTTTTCTGTTTGATTAAAGCACCCAGGAGTCTAGAGAGAATTGGGGAGAATTCACCAGTCATCTCTGGTGAGGGAATGTGGGTAGCATTTTGTCTAGTACTGGATAAAAAGGTGAATTTGCTGATTCTCCCTACTGCAGCTCTCTTGAGCTGAAGGTCAGCTGCATGGTGATTTTTGGTGCAGCTGAGGAAAATGCTATAAAGAAATAAATTTAGAACTTTTGAAGCTCTACGCTTTTCTGCTTTGTTTGGACTGTTTTGGAGAACTGTTTGTTTCTTATTTTTCCTTCTGGAATTGAGTGTGTGTTGAAGCCTCACTGCTATAAGAAGGAAACTTTAAGGTCTTGGAGTATGTAGCCTGGAGGCCCTGCTAGGCCAGGGTTTTGGGTTTACTTAGTATTGAAAAGCCATTCTGAACCCATTTTTGTTAAAAGGTTTTCGGAGCATATGTGTGTTTCCTTGAACCACAGTATGGAATAAATAACTTTTTCTTTTCCTGATACCATTGCATACTGTGTGATTTATACAAAACAATTTTGGAGAAATTCACCTAAGCAGGTTCTTCCTTCATGTTGGGGAAGCATGCCGGGCCTATAGCAAGTGGCATGTGTGGGTCCCTGCTGTTGACCAAGTGACGACCACGCTACAAAATAAAGCACAATTATGAAACTCATTAAAGCAAAATAATGTATACAAAATAAGTCAAGAGAATATAGTCAGCCATAGGACGATATGGTGACAGATTTTATTGGTAAACTTACATGCCCCATGTTTCAGGATATTATCTACATAAGGGTCTAGAAAATACATAAATATCCAAATATATATAAAAAAAAATATGCAAATGCATAAAAAGAGAACATGAGAATAGTTATACTGGGTTAGTGCAATGGTCCATCTAGCCACAGTGGTCAATCCAGGTCACAAGTACCTGGCAAACACCCAGATAGTAACATTCCACGCTGCCGATCCCAGGGCAAACATTGTCTTCCCCCATGTCTGTTTCAGTTGATAAAAGACAAACTTCATGAAAATTGCAACTATATAATGTATATAAGAGCAATGTTCAAAAGATCTACAAATCTTGTAAAATCAAATATAAAAGCCTAAATACATAAGAATAGCCTTACTGGGTCAGACCAATGGTCCATCTAGCCTATAGCCTGTCCTCACAGTGGCCAATCCAGGTTACTAATACCTACAAAAACCCCAAAAGTAGCAACATTCCATGCTGCCAATCCAGAGCAAGCAGTGGCTTTCCCCATGTCTGTCTCAATAACAGACTATGGCCTTTTCCTACAGGAAATTGTCCAAACCCTTCTTTTTTTATATCCTTTTACAATTTATCATCAAGCATTACAATCTTGAAAAATATCAGAATATCCGAAAAGGAAAAAATTTAACATATAAAGGATATACTGGAAATACAATCAACTATTCAGTCCACAAAATTTGGAATCAAGAAAGGAAATAAATTTCAATTAACTGAACAAAATTATTCAAAAATAGAGTAACGGCAATGGATATCCACCCTACACCGATAGACAGGTCAATCATCAATGGACTAAGAAACCAACCCTTCTTTTGGCCCTAAAAAATCTAATAACTGTTTGGGCTGAAAATTTAAGCAAAAACATAGCCCCAAGGACCAGGGCCGCAAGGCCAAGAACTCCTTCCTATACCTCTGGAATGCCTTTCTATGCTAGGTCTGGAAAAATTTGTCATTTATATGATGGAAATATAGGCATAAAACATATTCTCTATCACTTTCCAAGGCTAGAGTCAATAAAAGAGTGGTTCTATCGGTAACCACCTCAAGAGAACTTTCTAGAAATAAAGACAGATCAACATTATCTTTAGATTTTTCCTTTAGGTCTCCTAAAATCCAAGTAATAAGCCCTAACAATTGGAGGTAAATTTTCCAATGGGATGGCTAGGACTTCTCGAAAATATTTTCGCCCCATCTCCACTGGAGAGATGACGGGACACTAGGAAAGTTAAAAAATCTTAAGTTATTTTTCTGAGTGAATTTTCAAAATTTTCCAACTTGCGGGAAATAAATGATCTTTCCTTAACCATTTCCAATTGGACAGCCTTTACTTTCAAACTTTCTTCTTATTTCTCCAATTTCTCACTTAAATTAGTTAGTCGCACTCCGTTTTGCTCAACCTTGGAATAGATAATCCCATAGTCAGTTTTGATAGTTGAAAGACTCAATTTAAGGTTAGCATCCATGATAGATATGGCCTGCCAAAGCGCTTCCATATCAATTTTCTCAGGTCGTTTCAGCTCCACAAAACTGATGTTATTCCCTCCAGAAGCTCCTCTCATCTCTCCTTCAATGGTGTCAGGGGTTAGCTGGTCAACATCTCCAACACCGTCCTGCTGAAGCTCTAGTGCTGGCATCCCTCCTCTGCTGGAGTACATTCCTCCAAAACCGGGCTACTGAACTGCTGCACCTCCCTGCACCAAAACACTTCCAGGTTGGGGAGGGATTGACCTCTGCTCCGGGCTTAGGAACGCCCGGGCAGCTCCTGCACTGAGTTCTCTGGAAAGCTGCAGGTTCACCCCCGAAGTAGAGAGGCTCTCCACAGCTGGGTGTGTAAAAGCGCTCAGTATCGTCGGGTGAATCATGCGCTGCGGGGTCCAGGGTGCTGGAGGGTTGGGGCGGATGGTTCCCTTTCTCTTTCCTTTCAGATCAGAGTAGCGCTTCAGCGGTAAGTTAGAGTATAAGAAAAAAAACTCTTGGGACTCGTTGCAACCCGCTCAGACGTCCGTTCTTGACGCCATCTTGATTCCGTCCAAACCTTTCTTAAAGCCAGCTATATTAACCACTCTTACCACAATCTCTGGAAATGTGTTACAGAGCTTAACTATCCTCTGAGTGAAAAAATATTTCCTCTTATTTGTCTTATTTGTAACTTCATCAAGTGTCCCCTAGTCTTTATAATTTTTGACTAAGTAAAAAATAGATCCACTTGTACCTGTTCTACACCACTCAGGATTTTGTAGACTTCAATCATATCTCCCCTCAGATGTCTCCTTTCCAAGCTGAAGAGCCCTAACCTTTTTAGTCTTTTGTCATACGAGAAGAGTTCCATCCCCTTTATCATCTTGGTCGCTCTTCTTTGAACCTTTTCTAGTTCTGCTATAACTTTCTTGAGATAAAGCGACCAGAATTGAACACAATACTCCAAGTGAGGTTGCATTATGGAATAATACATAGGCATTATTAACATTCTTAGAAATTATTAAAAAAGGGATGTTAACAAGACTATCATCTTGTTTGCTTTTTTGGACGCTGCAGCATAATTATCAAAATAAATTTATAGTGATATTAAAACAATCAAGGCAGATTCAAGTAGTAGCCACCATAATTCAGTATGAGAGGTGAATTAATATAGTCAACTGTGAAGAAATAAATAATGTTATAAATACCATCCAATGGATTTAATATAGAAATGTATCTCTTGTGTTTACATAAAAAGCAGTGTACCTGTATATTTAAAAACAAAAGAGGTAGAAAACGCTGTAAAAAAAATCATAGTAATATTGCAGATATTAAAAAGTAAAAGAACATTTATGAGTAGTTATAAATGTATCCCAAAAGATTCATTTAAAAATGCATTAATAGCAGAAATGTACAGTTTGGTTCAGACCCAGTTGGTTAATATGTCTTACTAACAATCATAAAAATATATTATAAAATGAAATCCATAATGTAAAAACTCTGTGATACTGAGGTCATTGTTTTACATAGCTTCACAGTCTTTTTATTATCCGATCTTGGTTTTTTCATGGATTTCATTTTATGATATAATTCTGCTAGGTGGACAATCCTCAAAATATTACTTTGAAAAACCTTTGGCAGGTGGTTGTCAGGACAGAAAAATGTATAAAGGCTACTTACTATACCATAGCTATGTAGCTTTTCTCAACAGACTGGAAAATTTCATGAGGTTGATGCAAAACTTGGTCTTAGATTTCTTCAAATCTACCCAATGATCAATCAGTTTCTTCTGCTTTTGTTAGAGAAAGTCTGATTATACTATTTATATCAGATATAATAAAAGCCTTAGCGGACATGCACAGTGGGAAATTTGTGCGTCTGTGATCTGTAATACATGGTGCCGCATGCGCAGTAGGAACAGCTGTTTCTGATGCGTACAGCACGTTTCCACAGCAGCTTAGGAGAAGCATGGTGGTTTCCTTTAGCTGAGCGGTTTCCGATACTTCCCCTATCGCTAGCGTGTGGCGGTCTTAGTTGCAGCGGCCGGCAGCGGCAGCTGACCGCTGGCACAGACAGTAGGTAGGTAGCATTTGCGGTGGCAAGTAAAGGGGGAAGGCATCGGCTTTTGGCGCTGGAGGGAAGGAGTCATGCAGGCTGGCTTTAGCGCGGCAGAAAAGGAGGGAGGCAGGCTGGCTAGCTTCGGGGGAGGGGGTGGGACAAAGGCTGGAAGGCAATGAGGGGGAACATAGGAAGGAGCACTGGGGGCACTAAGGGCATGGGAATGAGGCACTGGGGCACTAAGGACATGGGAAGGAGGCATTGGGGACACTAAGGACATGGGAAGGGGCACTAAGGACATAGGAAGGAGGCACGGGGGCACTAAGGACATGGGAAGGAGGCACTGGGGCACTAAGGACATGGGAAGGAGGCACTGGGGAGATTAAGGACATGGGAAGGGGCACTGGGGGCACTAAGGACATGGAATGAGGCACTGTGGGCACTAAGGACATAGGAAGGGGGGCACTAAGGACATAGGAAGGGGCACTGGGGGCACTAAGGACATGGGAAGGAGGCACTGGGGGCACTAAGGACATGGGAAGGAGGCACTGGGGCACTAAGGACATGGAATGAGGCACTGGGGGTACTAAGGAGATAGGAAGGGGCACTAAGGACATAGGAAGGAGGCACTGGGGGCAGTAAGGACATAGGAAGGAAGGAAGGAGGGAATAGATAGAAACAATTGTTGGGCCTGAGTGCAGAAAGACAGAAATACAGCAGCCAAGGAGAGAGAGAGACAGAAAGAAAGAAAGACAGACAGCGGAAAAGGAGAGAGAGAGAAAGACAGACAGACACATCTATTCTAGCATCCGTTAATATAACGGCTTAAAGACTAGTGTATATTGTGGCCGGGCCAGTTCCCGAGTAGATGGGAAGCCCGCCACGGACCACAGGCAGATTTATGTAGTGCCTTTTCTATGGCTGGCAGAAAGAAAAATACGTGTTTGTAAAATCCAGTTATTAGCAGGGAAACATACCAAAAACAAAGCTGACAACACATAAACCAAAAATTGAAACGGAGAAAAAATAAACCTCAATTGAGGGAGGTTGGGACTACACAAGTACCAAGCCCTCCACACATCATCACGGGTTTATAAAAAAAACTCCGCAAACATATATATGAGTCACTGCTTCACTTGTTTTCATACATACAAAATCATATTTTGGTCACTTTTTTTCAAAGTCTTTTTTATGTATAAGCATCAGTATATAGCAATACAGGCCAGAATCCCAAACTTAACTCAATTAGTTAGCAAGGGCTACAGCTTAATTAAATTAGTGTAAGAGCTCTTGGAGATATGAAGCACACAGTCAAAAACAATATGGAAAAAATACACTCATCTGGAAAAAGGAGATTTTCACCAAAGGCTTCCAACTTTGCTTGTTTAGAACAGTCACTACACTCTTGCAGTATCACAGAGAGAAGAACCATAAGAACATAAGAATAGCCTTACTGGGTCAGACCAATGATCCATCAAGCCCAGTAGCCCGTTCTCACGGTGGCCAATCCAGGTCACTATTATCTGGCCAAAACCATCGGCTCTGTTGTGATGTGTGTATGCGCTCATATTGCAAGACTTTGCTTGTTTAGAACCGTCACTACACTCTTGCAGTGTCAGAGAGAGAGAAGAACTATCGGCTCAGTTATGATGTGTGTATACTGTATGTACTTGTATTGCAAGATCTTGTTTGTATATCAAGTTAAATTTAATCAAATGTTTTGCTTGTCTTGCAAAACACTTGTAAACCAAGTTACTTGCAATCCAAGGTTTTCTGTCTAGAGTTTTGGTTTCTCTGAGCAAGAACAGACTCAGGTCCTGTACACCAATAAAAGTGTTCATTATACCTTCAAGAGTGTCTAGAAGTGTATAAGTGTGTGACTACAGAAAGGGTTGTTAGAAAATCTGGCCCGGAGCACTGCAGGTCCTGGCAATGTGATAGGGAAATAACCGCTCGGCTTGTCACAATGACCCTTAGCCATAGGCTCATGGTATTACCACTTGGATTCATCTTTTCATATACGGAAGAAACTACAGGGTCAAAACAAACAAACTAAAGTCATTTTTGAAATAAGCAAAGCTGAGTTAATAGTATTCTTTAAAAGAATAAGCACATTGTATCTCTATTGTAAAACCTTAAAGAAGTGAAGGAAAACAAAAAAAATCAAATGAGCTATAAGACTCTGAAGTAAACTAGGCAAATTAGATGGACTTGAAGGCAAATGAAATGTCTTTGATCTTGTTTATTTATTTATTCATTCAATTTTCTATACCACTTTCCCAGGAGAGCTCAGAATGGTTTACATGAATTTATTCAGGTACTCAAGCATTTTTCCCTGTCTGTCCTGGTGAGCTCACAATCTATCTAATAATGTACCTGGGATTAAGTGACTTGCCCAGGGTCACAAGGAGCAGCGTGGGCTTGAACCCACATCCTCAGGGTGCTGAGGCTATAGCTTTAACCATTGTGTCAATTGTATATGTGGGCAACACAGTAAAAAAAATTGTGGTATGGACCCATGCCACAATTTTTTACTGAGTTGTCTATGTATTGCATTATGTATATTACAATTGGTTGAATAAAAGACTCTATCAAGATCATCAGTTCCACAGTTATTCTCCTTGTATTTGCTCCCCTTCTTTCCTTGTGGAACTTTTTGGTGGATTTTCTGTTTGTTTTCTGCTTTAACCATTGTGCCACATTGTTGTATATGTTATGTCAAACATGTTGTCATACTCTATATTATTTATACCACTAAAAAATTTGAAAGTTTTGCACTTTAACTTTCAAAATTAGAAACATAACTTTTTTTTAAGAGTATAAAAGATATATTTCTTATATGGAAGGATATTACTTAGAGGTAATAACACTAAACTATTGCCACTAGGGACCATTGACAATAGGCACTGACTTGAGCAACAGCTGAGGAAGATCAATGCTGATTGGGCCCACTGCCCCACCAGAACTACAGCAAGGGTTCTGATTTAAAGAAGCACGGTCTTTGTCTGATGATTCACCAGGCTCACTTCTATTTGTGGCTGTGCCTGTGTCTTAGATCATATATTGGGTGGCCACATCGTGAATAATGAGTATAACTGAGAGATTGTGCCCTGAGGAAACCCCCAAAGGGTGAAACATGTTGGCGACTTTATCCCTCTTGGTCAACCACCCAAGCTAAGTACATTTACTTTACAACCTAATGAAGCTGTTGCTTTTACTTAATTGATTGAATATTTAATATGGCCACTGTAGAAATAAATTATCAAACTAGAGACCCGATGATGATAGGGTGCATAAAGCCAAATGTTATGAAAGTATTGAACGTTTGGTGGCACTTCTGAGGGCCTGAAGAATTAACACTTACATAGAAGGCATTTAGGGGAGTTTTAATCATACCATCCCTTTAATTGTGATTGTGTCTCAGACCCTGCAGCAACTTGGACTCCACCAAATCTGTTCCCCCTGCAATTGTATGTTTTTCATATAAACCTCAAGAGCTATATTTTCAAATGAGCCTTCCCTTCCTCAGTCATATCTCCCTTCTCAGTTTGCCAGTTTCAAGCACTAAGAACTGTTCTGCTTATTCCTAGATAAGCAGAATAAAATCTGTTTTACTACTTGAGATCTAGATAGGTACTTGGGACCTGGGTTGGCAACTGTTGAAAACAGGATACTGTGCTTGATGGACTTTCGGTCTGTCCCAGTATGGCAATTCTTATGTTCTTAAATAAAGTAAGTACACTGTGCAGGCTGGTAGGAGGGTACATGCTTTCTCTCTGACTATATGTTAAGCACAAGAGGCTATAGGACACAGTTCTTCAACCGCTGGTCCGCAAAAAAATCTTGCCGGTCCGCGAAGGATTTGGGTCCCCGCCGCAACGAAAGGTGCCGGCGTCAGCTGACTTGCAACTTCCTGTTGTCATCGCTGTGCCAGGACTCCTGCCGCATAAGCTTCCTGCCTTGTCTCCGCACCTCCAGACCAGCAGCGGCAGCTCTGTGTGCTTTTAACTTCGGCACAGAGCTGCCCCTAAGCAGTAGTTTAGTGCGGTTTCATGAGGCAGCCTCGGGGCCTTTGCTAGGCTGGCCCACTTTGCATCATCGAAGCGGGCCGGCCTAGCAAAGGCCCCGAGGCTGCCTCAAGAGACCGCGCTAAACTACTGCTTAGGGGTAGCTCTTTGCCGAAGTTAAAAGCACACAGAGCTGCTGCTTGCCTAAAGACTCTTGGGCCGCTGAAGGAGGGCAAAGAGCAGCTGTACTGGAGGTTTCCCTTCCTCTCACCTTTGCAGGTCCCTTTTTTCCACCTTTTTTTTTTCTTCAAACAGCAACGGGCCCCAGCATCGACATCAAGTAAGTTCCACTGTTCCTTGCAAGCGGTTCTGCTCGGCCAAAGCTTCCCCTCTGACATGAGCCACCCTCAGGGGAATGAAAGTGACCCGCAAAGGTGAGGGGAAGGAGGGCAGATGATGGAAGTTGGGGGGGGGAGAGAGAAGGGGCAGATGATGGAATGGAGGAGATGAGAGAGAGAAGGGGTCAGATGATGGAAGTGAGAAGAAGGGAGAGAGATCAGAAGGCAGATGGATGTTAGTTGAGAGGGGAGAGCAGATGCTGAATGGAAGTGGGGAAAGAACACATACTGGATGGAAGGAGGAGATAAATAAAGGGGGAAGAAAATAGTAAGATAATGGAGGGGTGAGGGAAAGGGGTGACAAGCTGTGGGTAGACACAGTGAAAAGAGGGAAACAGGACTAAATAGTAAGAAAGAATTTAATTTAGATGGAAGCAGAAAATAGAGAAGGAAGACCAGAGAAGAAAAGGGAAGAGAGAGCAGAGAACGATATCAGATCTGAGTGGAGGAAATGAGAAGAGAGAGATGCTAAAAACCACAGGGGGGAGGGAAGGACAGAGATGCCAGACCATGAGGGGAACAGAAGGAAGATGATGGATGCCAGACCAAATTGGGGGAGGGGGGTGGCAGGATGAGAGATGGCAGGGAAAGACAGACAGTGAATGGAAGGGGCAGATGTTGGACAGAGAAGGTTATCATGCCGCTGTACCGGGCCATGGTACGCCCTCACCTGGAGTTCTGCGTCCAGCACTGGTCACTGTACATTAAGAAGGACACGGTACTACTCGAAAGGGTCCAGAGAAGAGCGACTAAGATGGTTAAGGGGTTGGAGGAGCTGCCGTACAGTGAAAGATTAGAGAAGCTAGGCCTCTTCTCCTTCGAACAGAGGAGATTAAGAGGGGACATGATCGAAACATTCAAGATACTGAAGGGAATAGACTTAGTAGAGAAAGACACTATTCACTCTCTCCAAGGTATGGAGAATGAGAGTGCACTCTCTAAAGTTGAAAGGGGATAGATTCCGTACAAACGTAAGGAAGTTCTTCACCCAGAGAGTGGTAGAAAGCTGGAACGCTCTTCCAGAGGCTGTTATAGGGGAAAACAACCTCCAAGGATTCAAGATAAAGTTAGACAAGTTCCTGCTGAACAAGAACGTGCGCTGGTAGGGCTAGTCTCAGTTAGGGTGCTCGTCTTAGACCAGAGGGCCGCCGCGTGAGCAGACTGCTGGGAAAGATGGACCACTGGTCTGACCCAGCAGTGGCAATTCTTATGTTCTTAGGGCAGACGATGGATGGAAGAGAGTGGAACGGCAATGAAAGCAGAAACCAGAGACGACAAAAGGTAGAAAAAAATAATTTTATTTCTATCTTGTGATTCAAATATATCAGATTTGAAATATGTATCTTGCTAGACATAACTGGGGAGTGCAAAGCCCAGGCAGTGCTTCTTTAGCTTCCAGCTGGCTTAGGGCTCTCTGTGACCAGGGGGCAGTTGCCCTAGTTCCACTCCCCTAACACCATTCCTGTCATGTGTGACTGTGGTATTCTGTTACATGATATTTGTGTAGCATTCTGTAATAATTTGGCTTATTAAGTTTTCTTGATAGTAGAGGGGATATATGTGAAGGGAAGGGAAGACAGGGGTTTTGTTGATCTTTGCCCTGTATTATTTGTATTTATAAAATGACAATTGTATAGAAAATTGTTTCTTTTTATACTTTAATAAAATATGTTCAATATAAAATCATAACTATTTGAGGCTTGTTCGGCTGGGATCAGATGGTTTGTGGGACCGAGCTCGCGGGGACGGGGCGGCGATGGTTTTTAAAAAAAATTTCAATAGCTCAGAACTTGCAAAGAAAATAATCTGTTAATTTTAAAGGGTATTTTCATAGCATATACTCTCTTTAATAGAATTTTAAACTCCCTGACCTATTTGGGATGACTAGGGGAAATAGTTGATGTGCTTACTTAAACTAATCAAAGCAACAGTTTCAATATATAGAAGCTAACTACAGATAGGGCAATTATGACAGCTTTCACAGTTACTCTTGCCATATCTCAGAATTTCTTTCCCCTCAGCTTGTTCCCTGTCATCGTCACCACCTTCGCAATCATCAGATGTAAGAACGTTATATTCCTCGGTCAGTGTGATGTTATGTGTCTCCCACTCAGAAACAAAATCTGTAAGTTTCTGTTTGAGCTCCTGATGGTTGGATGACTTGTCATTTTTATGCACTAAGCACAGATTTTCTAGTGTGCTCTTAGCTTGAATCTCCTCAGAGTTCTTGGGTGTGAATAGAAGAGGTCTATTACCAGAAGAGAATGGGCCTTGAAGTGCTGCTTTATACTCACTAACCTTGAATTTTTGGATGGGTTCAGCCATGCATTTATCTACAAAAATCTCCAGCCATTTTTTTCTGGGCTCAATATAGTTTTTAGGCAGGACGTTTTCTATTACTTCACTGTATCCATTTAAACTTTTGTCATGGCCTTGAAATATAATGTCTTTAGCCATATTGTCTTTTCTCAATGCTTCTTATCCCCCATACTAAGCATGCAAATTGGGCTGTCCACCAGTCTATATGCTTATAGAATAGGATTTCTCAAACCAGTACTCAAGGAACCCTCAAGCCAGTCTGGTTTTCAAGATATGCCTCAGCATTTAAGAGAGGAAAATGACTTGAGTCGTTTTAAAAGTAATTTAAAAAGTTTTATTTTTAAAGATGCTTTTAATCTTTAAATTATGTTTAAATTTATATTAGTTTCCTTCTTTGATTGCACTCTTCCCTCCCTATTGTTTTCTCCATATATGGTTCTTCTCTGTACTTTAAAACACTGAATTGTAGTTCTGTTCCCTCTTACCTTGTGTATTAGTCAGTCTGTAAGTCTATTTGTCTAACCCATTATTCTAAATTTTAAATTGTATGTCTAAATATATGTTTATATTTTTATCAATTTGGTACCTCGTTTAGTAAAACTAAATAAGCGATTCATCAAACTAAAATAAAACTTGAAACTTGATATTCACAATGAATATGCACGATATATATTTGCATGCACTGTCTCCATAGTTTGCAAATACATATCATGCATATTCAGTGCAGTAAATTGGATATTTTAAGATAAAGTGGCCTGTAGGTGTTGGTTGAAATTTTCAAAAAAATATGCGAAAGATTCATAGGTTAGTGTCATATTTCAGAATAGAATTTCCCAGATGCAAAGACGATACTGTACAGGGCTTGTAGTAATAACATAAGGGTGTGATGATGTAATTATGCCACACAAATGTCTAGGGATGTTTTACCAAAATTTTGACGGAATTCAGGGAAATGATGGGACTTATACAAGCTCTGACACAGATAGAAAATAAATCTGTTTTATTGTAAATAAATAATCACAATAAAAGGAGATACCTGTGGCAACAAATAAGTCGCAAAAAAAAAATTGTTATAGTGCACTTACGCTCCCCCCTTTTTAGAAAACTGCAATAGCATTTTTTAGCGCAGGCTGGCATGCTGAATACTCTGTGCTGCTCCCGACACTCATAGAATTCCTATGAGTGTCGGGAGCAGTGCAGAGCATTCAGTGCGCTGGTAAAACTTTATAGTTTATAAATCTTTCCTTTTGGCTAAATCTTAATAATAGTTATAATTTATAGCTAAAGAGACATATGATCAATAAACTGTTTTATGTGATTATGATAAACATACTGAGGGCCTCAAAATAGTACCTGGCAGGCCGTGAGTTTGAGACCACTGGTGTAGAGCATGGATAACAGTCCAATGAAACATCTGTTTAGAGTTACTTTCTCTTCTACCCACTCCTGGCCTGATCTTTGACCTATAAGCCTTTCAATCAATTAGTTCTCAGATATACACTATACTTATGTCTATAGAGGCAAACCTACAAAAATAATCCTAAATGATGTCATAGCCTAGAATATAACTAACAATCTTAGGGGACTTCAGTTTACTTACTTAACAAATCACCAATTCTCATATGGAGACAGTCCAGTAGGGACTATCCCATCTTTTGTACTGTCACATGTTTGATTATCTCTCAGTTAGTGAGAGGTCATATATGTGCACTTGGTGCAAAGAGCTCCTAGCACTTAAGGAACAGGTCCAATCCCTGGAAATTAGATTAGCAGACTTGGAGGTGCTGAGGTAGACAGAGGGGGTATATAGATGAGGTGTACAGGGACATAGTAGAGAAGTCCACTAACTAATGCATAGAATGTGATGAAAGGAGGAAGAGGATCTCAGAAACCAGCTTGGTAGTTGGTAAAGAAGCCTAAGCCAAGACTTATATGGTTCCACATTTCAATCATCGATCCTTGTGCCCTCCTCCTTCCTGTTCTAGAATTTGAGTATTCACTCATTAAAACTATTTATTTAAATTATTCCTAAAAATTATTTGCTTTACTTAATTATCTTCCAAAACATTAACTAGATAAAGAACTTTAATAACTTATCTTCTGTTTGATGATATAGGCAAATAGAAGATAAGAGGTCCCATGTGCTTGTCCCAAGCTTTCTTGTATTCAGACACAATCTTTGTTTTCACCACCTTTACTGGGAGACTATTCCATGCCTCTACCACCCTTTCTGTAAAAAATGTATTTCCTTAGATTACTCCTGAGTCTATTACCTCTTAACTTCATCCTATGCCCTCTCATTCTTGAGCTTCCTTTCAAAAAGAAAGAGACTCATCACATGCGCATTTATGTCATGTTGGATTTAAAGGTCTCTATCATATCTCCCCTCTCCCGCCTTTCCTCCTCTTTAGGTCTGTCTCCGTGTGCCTTATGACGAAGACCACTGACCATTTTAGTAGCCTTCCTCTGAACTGACTCCATCCTGTTTATATTTTTTTCAAGGTGTGGTCTCCAGAATTGTACACAATATTCTAAATGAAGTCTCACCAGAGTCTTATACAGTGGCACCAATACCTCCTTTTTCCTACTGGCCATACCTCTCTCTATGCACAGCATCCTTCTAGCTAAAGCTGTCGCCTTTTCAATCTGTTTAGCACCTTAAGATCATCACATACTATCACACCCAAGTCCCGCTCCTCTTTTGTGCATCAAAAAGCTCTTCACTTGAAGACCTGAATATATATCCTAGAAGAAGAACAAGCAGGGGAGATAGAATACAGATGCTTGAAAAGTATAAACAAATCTTTTTCAAAGACAGGAAAGCTGTAGAACTAGAGGGCATGACATGAAGCTGCAAAGAGGTAAATTTAAAAGCAACATCAGGAAATACTGTTTTTTAATGGAAAGGGCTATGGGTGCCTGGAAAGTTCTTCTGGTGAAGTGATGATGACCAAAAGAGTGATGGAATTTAAAAAGGCATGGGATATCATTAGGATTATTCCCTGCTGAAGCTGTCAGTTACTTGGATTGCTGCCTGCTGAGACTGTCAATAAACATTAGCACTCTGGCTTCCAGGCTAATTCTAGCTACATTAATGGCATTAGCTCAAAATTAGAAACAAGAGAAAGGTCTTGGGTGGCTATTTGTAAGTAGTTTGAAGCATATGAGAACATAACATATGAGCTCCATGTAAGAAGAGAACGGTATTTATCTAAATGAACAAACAATCCTTTGTATGCATGTTTGATAATGTTCTTGCAACTCCTTATAATAAGTTTATATACCACAGGACCGTGAAGTTCTTTGCGGTTTACAATGGTTAAAAGATGTTACAAATTAAGTACAATTAACAAGGTTAGAAGCTAGTTATTAACAATGCTAGAGATCAGTTATTGTGGAATATGATTGTATAGGTTAGTTGCCTAAATACTTAAGGAACAGATATGTTTTTAGGTGTTTCCTAAATTTCTCATAAGTAGTAGGCGTGAGCAATTGTTCTAGATCTTTGCCCCATAATGCTGCTTGATGTGAGAGAAGATGTTGATGGTGTTTTTTAAATTTACATCCTTTAACCGGTGAGGAAACAAATTTCAAGTGTGAGCTTCTCTTATGTCTGTTGTTTGAGAAAGAGAAGACGTCAGTTATATATTTAGGGGCTAAACCAAATAGTGCCTTAAAGCAAAAGCATCCGAACTTAAACTTCACGCGTGCCTCCATCGGTAGCCAATGTAGAAGTCGGTAGGAAGGTGTTACATGATCGAACTTCTTCAATCCCAAAATTAGCTTGACTGCCGCATTTTGCACCAATTGTAATCGCTGCATATTCTTCTGGGAAATTTCCAGGTAGGCGATATTGCAATAATCTAGTTGACTCAGTATAAGGGATTGTACTAGGATTCTAAATGATGAAACATCGAAATATGCTTAATGGACCGAAGCTTCCAGAGAATAAAAAAAAACCTTTCTAACTAAGGAGTCCACCTGGTCTTTCATGATTAGACTCTGGTCCAATGTTACACCCAATATCTTCATAGTGGATTGGATGGGATAACTAAGTTTACTGATGCACAGTGATGTTTTAGTGTCAAGTGGGTGTGGCGAAGCTACAAAAAAATTTTGTTTTTTCTGAATTAAGCTTCAGTTTGAATTCAGTCATCCATTTCTCCATCGAGTGTAGTACTTCTGATGCCTTAGGAGTGACTTCCGAGAGAGAGGTAGCGAATGGGATAATGATTATAAAGTCGTCTGCGTAACTAAATAATTTTATCCCCAGCTGGGTTAGTTGTGCACCTAATGACGACATGTAGACATTGAAAAGCAGTGGGGATAATGGTGACCCTTGCGGCACACCAGATGGATTGCCAGGTATCAGAGAGATCGTAATTAAAACATACTTGATATGTGCGGGACATAAGGAAACCTCGAAACCAGTCTAACACTTTTTCTCTGATACCAATTGCATCTAAGCATTGTAACAGTTTCCCATGGTTCACTAAGTCAAAGGTAGAGCTCATATCAAATTGCATAGATATACTATAATTAAGGATGGTTGGGGAGAGAGATGGATGGATATGGGAAAAAGTGGGTAAAAATTGTGATTGAATTATTTGCTTATTTTTGTACCTGTTGAATGGTGTGATAGAAGTACCAATAAATATTAAAGAATCCTTTTTACTAAAGGATACTAAGCCCTTAATGCACAGTTAGGGCATGATTCTAGTGGCACCTAACTGCTAGGCACCATTTGGCGTGGTTGTCAATCAACTTCTAGGTGCCATATATAGAATCGCACCTACCGGTGCCTAACTCAACTTAGATGGCAATAGGATTCATAATGTTAGGATCCAGTATATTAGGCTAGGGGTTTACTGGCCTAATATCCAAGCACCTAACACAGATGCCTACTGGTGCCTAACTCATACAATGCCTATACTCCACCCCTATCCATGCCTACGCCCAGAACAAGACCATTTAACATAGTAACATAGTAGATGACGGCAGATAAAGACCCGAATGGTCCATCCAGTCTGCCCAATCTGATTCAATTTAAATTATTATTATTATTTTTTTTTTTTCCTTCTTAGCTATTTCTGGACGCGAATCCAAAGCTTTACCCGGTACTGTGCTTGGGTTCCAACTGCCAAAATCTCTATTAAGACTTACTCCAGCCCATCTACACCCTCCCAGCCATTGAAGCCCTCCCATGCCCATCCTCCTCCAAACGGCCATGCACAGACACAGACCGTACAAGTCTGCCCAGTAACTGGCCTAGTTCAATCTTTAATATTATTTTCTGATTCTAAATCTTCTGTGTTCATCCCACGCTTCTTTGAACTCAGTCACAGTTTTACTCTCCACCACCTCTCTCGGGAGCGCATTCCAGGCATCCACCACCCTCTCCGTAAAGTAGAATTTCCTAACATTGCCCCTGAATCTACCACTCCTCAACCTCAAATTATGTCCTCTGGTTTTACCATTTTCCTTTCTCTGGAAAAGATTTTGTTCTACGTTAATACCCTTTAAGTATTTGAACGTCTGAATCATATCTCCCCTGTCTCTCCTTTCCTCTAGGGTATACATATTCAGGGCTTCCAGTCTCTCCTCATACGTCTTCTGGCGCAAGCCTCCTATCATTTTCGTCGCCCTCCTCTGGACCGCCTCAAGTCTTCTTACGTCTTTCGCCAGATACGGTCTCCAAAACTGAACACAATACTCCAAGTGGGGCCTCACCAATGACCTGTACAGGGGCATCAACACCTTCTTCCTTCTACTGACTACGCCTCTCTTTATACAGCCCAGAATCCTTCTGGCAGCAGCCACTGCCTTGTCACACTGTTTTTTCGCCTTTAGATCTTCGGACACTATCACCCCAAGGTCCCTCTCCCCGTCCGTGCATATCAGCTTCTCTCCTCCCAGCATATACGGTTCCTTCCTATTATTAATCCCCAAATGCATTACTCTGCATTTCTTTGCATTGAATTTTAGTTGCCAGGCATTAGACCATTCCTTTAACTTTTGCAGATCCTTTTTCATATTTTCCACTCCCTCTTCGGTGTCTACTCTGTTACAAATCTTGGTATCATCTGAAAAAGGCAAACTTTTCCTTCTAACCCTTCAGCAATGTCACTTACATACATATTGAACAGGATTGGCCCCAGCACCGAACCCTGAGGGACTCCACTAGTCACATTTCCTTCCTTCGAACGACTTCCATTAACCACCACCCTCTGGCGTCTGTCCGACAGCCAGTTTCTGACCCAGTTCACCACTTTGGGTCCTAACTTCAGCCCTTCAAGTTTGTTCAACAGCCTCTTATGAGGAACTGTATCAAAGGCTTTGCTGAAATCCAAGTAAATTACATCTAGCATATGTCCTCGATCCAGCTCTCTGGTCACCCAATCAAAAAATTCAATCAGGTTCGTTTGGCACGATTTACCTTTTGTAAAGCCATGTTGCCTCGGATCCTGTAACCCATTAGATTCAAGGAAATACACTATCCTTTCTTTCAGCAACACTTCCATTATTTTTCCAACAACTGAAGTGAGGCTCACCGGCCTGTAGTTTCCTGCTTCATCCCTGTGACCACTTTTATGAATAGGGACCACATCCGCTCTCCTCCAATCCCCAGGAATCACTCCCGTCTCCAGAGATTTGTTGAACTAGTCTTTAATAGGACTCGCCAGAACCTCTCTGAGCTCCCTTAGTATCCTGGGATGGATCCCGTCTGGTCCCATCGCTTTGTCCACCTTCAGTTTTTCAAGTTGCTCATAAACACCCTCCTCCGTGAACGGCGCAGAATCTACTCAATTTTCTCGTGTAACTTTGCCAGACAATCTCGGTCCTTCTCCAGGATTTTCTTCTGTGAACACAGAACAGAAGTATTTGTTTAGCACATTTGCTTTCTCCTCATCACTCTCCACATATTTGTTCCCAGCATCTTTCAGCCTAGCAATTCCATTTTTTATCTTCCTCCTTTCACTAATATATCTGAAAAAAATTTTATCTCCCTTTTTTACATTTTTAGCCATTTGTTCTTCCGCCTGTGCCTTCGCCAAACGTATCTCTCTCTTGGCTTCTTTCAGTTTCACCCTGTAGTCCTTTCTGCTCTCCTCTTCTTGGGTTTTTTTATATTTCATGAACGCCAACTCTTTCGCCTTTATTTTCTCAGCCACTAGGTTGGAGAACCATATCGGCTTCCTTTTTTTCTTGTTTTTATTGATTTTCTTCACATAAAGGTCCGTAGCCATTTTTATCACTCCTTTCAGCTTAGACCACTGTCTTTCCACTTCTCTTATGTCCTCCCATCCTAACAGCTCTTTCTTCAGGTACTTTCCCATTGCATTAAAGTCCGTACGTTTGAAATCTAGGACTTTAAGTATCGTGCGGCCGCTCTCCACTTTAGCCGTTATATCAAACCAAACCGTTTGATGATCGCTACTACCCAGGTGAGCACCCACTCGAACATTAGAGATACTCTCTCCATTTGTGAGGACCAGATCCAATATCGCTTTTTCCCTTGTGGGTTCCGTCACCATTTGTCTGAGCAGAGCCTCTTGAAAGGCATCCACAATCTCCCTACTTCTTTCCGATTCCGCAGACGGAACATTCCAGTCCGCATCCGGCAGGTTGAAATCTCCCAACAGCAGAACCTCCTCTTTCCTTCCAAACTTTTGGATATCCACAATCAGATCCTTATCAATTTGCTGCGATTGAGTCGGAGGTCTGTAGACTACACCCACGTAGATAGAAGTTCCATCTTCTCTTTTCAGAGCAATCCATATCGCTTCTTCCTCTCCCCAGGTCCCTTGCATTTCGGTTGCTTGGATATTGATCTTTACATAGAGAGATGGGACATGGGAGGGGCCAATCTTGAAATGGACTGGCCACCCAGACATGGCAACAGAGCAGTGGGGCACCTTACAGGGCACTGCTGTGAACTTCCCAAAAAGGGTAATACATAAACATCTCGCCAGAACTCCCTTATAGGTTATGGTGAGTTCCCCCCAAACTCAAAAATACTTTACTTCTTTCTGCACCAGTGTCAGCCATCATTTCGGCTTCTAGAAACCCTTTATACATCGATGTTATCACTTTAAGTTCACTCACTTCACAATCTGGTGTAGTTTCAACTTGTTGGATTTAATAACTTGACCTTTCAAATTGGTTCTAGACTACCTCCGGCACCTCTCTAACTCTGTTCTCAAGACTACTACACTATTCCAGCTTTTCATACACTTCTGAATAAAAAGCCATTATCAGGGCAACCTCTATTTTTCAGATTCATAAAAAGCCTTTTTTATACCAAATCACCATTCAAGCCTCCTCCAGTTGCTTGGGAACTTAATGTTATACTTTCCACTTTGATGAAACCTTTGCTTGAACCACTCTCAACTTCATCTCTCAAGTTTCTAACTTGGAATGTAGTCTTCCTAATTTGCATCACTTCTGCACACTGAGTCAGTGACCTTCAAGTGTTTGTATCAGATCCACCATTCTACTATGGTTCTTCACACTCATCCGATATTCCTCCCGAAAATCATCTCAGAATTTTATTGGAACCAGTCTATGTGGGACTTTCTTTCCAAGACCACATTCTCACCCTGATGAAGCTGGACTGTAAACTGGCTCTTGCTTATTATTTGGATTGGACCAATTCCTTTCATTCGATCCTAACAGACTGGAAGCTCCCATCACTAAGAGAACCATCTCTACATGGCTGGCGGACTGTATTTCCTGCACTCGGACTGGGCTGTGGCTGGAAGGGTGTGTCACTGCACATTAAATAAGAGCAATTGGAATTTCAGTAGCCCATCTACGTTCCACTTCCATTGAGAATATTTGAAATCAGTCACCTGGTCCTTAAGTCATACATTCACATTCTACTATTGTTTGGAGAACCATTCCATAATGAATAGTCAGTTTGGCCAAGCAGTTCTACAGAATTTATTTTCTGTTTAGATGCCAACTTCCCTCCAACCCTTTTGATTTCGCCAGGCTCACAATCATGATTCTGGCAGCTAGGGAGTCCTACATGTGAGAATATGCTGCCTGTAAAAGGTGTTATCCAAAGACAGCAGGCAGATATTCTCACAACCTTCCCTTGTTGGCTTCTTAGCTTTTTTTTTTTTTTTTTAACTGAACTGATGTTCCCATGAGCTGTCGTCGGGTGGCACATGTGCGATATGGGCAGTCTTGGGTCCTTTCAGTTTTTTGAATTGACAGTACAATTTTGTACTGTTCTTACCAGACTCCATGGATGGTGTCACGGACATGTGAGACTATCCGCCTGTTGTCCTCGGATAACACCTCTTATAGGTAAGCAATTACAAGTACGGTACATAGATAAATAAATGCTTGCCTGCCTTCTTATAATACAAATAAATAGGAATGCTGCTTTATTTCCAACAGTTGACAGGGCAACATATAGCATCACAGAAATAACCCCATCAAAAAAAGAACCAAACCTGTAAAAAAAAACCAAAACAAAGGGAACCTTTTACAAAGCAGCACTACTGATTTAGCATGCACTGAATATGAAGAAGCCCGTGGAAATTGAAAGGACTTCTTTACATTCAGCACACCACTTATTGATAATGCTGCTTTGCAGAAGGAGTCCTATAGTTGTTTTAGATTTACATAATTCTCCACCCTAGAAAGGCTGCTCAGAATTAACTTGGAGGAATTAAATAGAAAATTGCGATATAAAAGGACCATCCGGCTTATCCTCTCTGCCCATCCCATGCAACAATCCAATTTCTACAACCGCTTCTCCATCAAAGATTAGATTGTAAGCGCTACAGACTAGAGCAGGGACTGTCTCTTAAATGTTTTAATGTACAGCACTGCGTATATCTAGCAGTGCTATAGAAATAAGTAGTAATAGAAATCCTTGGTTCTTTTCCCATGCTTTTTTGAATTTTGATATCGTCTTTGTGTCTGGGGAATAATACCATGCATCCACAACAGATGTACTGTAACATGAGATGTGCACAATTAAATTAACCATAGTATCTTGGTAGTAGTGCTGCCCGATTCAGAGAAAAATATTTTGATTCGATTCATCCTGTTGAATCGATTTTTCAATTCGATTCGATTCACTGTTAATGACACAGCTTTTTAAGTTTAAACATTTTATTTAACCAAGGCAATATCATGTCAAAAATAGGAACATCTAAACTATAACATAGCTGTAAAATTAGATAGAAACATAGATTTACAGCTTCCCCAAAGCAAATCATCCTCAAAGTTTCCCCAGTCCCCCTGCCTGATTCTCAGTTTTCCAGACCCCTGCCAATTCTCAGCTTCCATCCCCAGCCCCCAAGACTCACCAGCCCCCCTGCCGATTTCAGCTTCCATCCCCAGCCCCCAAGACTCACCAGCCCACCTGCCGATTTCAGCTTCCATCCCCAGTTCCCCTGCCAATTTCAGCTTCCATCCCCAGCCTCCAAGACTCACCAGCCCCCCTGCCGATGTATTTACTTGCTGCCTGGACGGGATATTAAATTGCGGGGAAGAGAGGAGAAATGCGGGGAAAGAGCCAGCCAAAACTAGTATTTGTTGCTGCCGAGTGCCGAGGTCTGCTGCACGAGGTCCGCTCGCTCGCCGCTTGACTCTCCCACCACTCCTTTCGTTTCTTCCGATGTAACTTCCGGTTTCGCAAAACCAAAAGTTACATTAGATGGAAAGAGTCTGGCGGCCGGCGGCGTGAAATAGCCTGAACTCGTCTTGCGGCTGAATTGGTGAGTCCGGTTTTTAATAAAAGCGAACCGATTCGAATCGATTCACCCTATTTGAATCGGGCAGCACTACTTGGTAGTAATATGAGTCACTATGGAAATCTGTTGCAAGGTAGTGAATTCTGCAAACCCAAATTGATCTTTTTAGGCTTGCAATCAACCAATTATATGTCACTAATTTAAATGCAATGTTAAAAATGGGTTTATCGTACAAAATGTTCGATTTTGAAAATGTAAAATTGATAAAGAAATAAAGAAAAAAATGGGCTTATCGCATATCTTAATGCATATTTTAAAAAGCAGTGTAAGTTAGTTCATCCTCAATATCCCTATTACAGTATAAATCATTTATTAATTTTTCATTTCCCTATTTTGAGTCCCCCCTCATTCACTCACATATTTATTCTTCATAGAAATTTTGGATTCAGAAATGTTCATGCTCACATTCCTAGGCCTTTATTCGTATAATAATATGTAATCCATTTTGGTTACATCATGGCAAGGCGGTTTATCAAGAATCTAATAAATATAAACATAATTATGGTAAGGATGGTATTGTGTAGTTTACATTTCAAGTTTGTAGAAGAATCTCATGTAGTATTTAGATGAAAAGCAACTTGGAAGTGATTCTGCATTCTTAGATGTTCCTATTTTGATTCCTGTTTCTCAGAGTAGACCTCAGGTGCCCACTTGCCTCTTGGATTTCTACAAGCTCCTCCAACTCTATGGGGGGGTCTTTTACTAAGGCATGCTAGCTGATTTAGCGCGTGCTAAATATTAGCATGTGCTAAATGCTAACGCGCCCATTATATTCTATGGATGTGTTAGCATTTAGCATGCACTAATATTTAGCGTGCACTAAATCAACTAGCGCGCCTTAGTAAAAGACCTCCTATGTAAATAAATAAATCACTGTGCTATGGACTCCTTTTATCAAACCTTTTTACCACAGGCCGGCGAGGTAAGTGCTCAGCTGCTCATAGGAATTGAATGAGCGTCGGAGCATTTACCTACTGGCTCGCTGTAAGAAGCTCCACCGCGGTTTGATAAAAGGGTCTCTGTATTAGAATCCTATATAGATTCTTCTGTTAGTCCCTTTTACAAAGTGTTTCTGACATAAATTGTGTATGTACTGTACCTCACTGTTTCTAATAAGCTAAAAATATAAATGAAACAAAAATATGACTAGATTACTTCTCAAAAATTTCTATAAACTAGTAAAGCCTTGGATTACTTTTAGAAAATCTCAGTATACTAACCGTTAAGCTAAAAACTTGACATTACATAAGAATATAAGAACATAAGAACATAAGCAATGCCTCCGCTGGGTCAGACCTGAGGTCCATTGTGCCCAGCAGTCCGCTCACGCGGCAGCCCAACAGGTTCAGGACCTGTACAGTAATCTTCTATCTATACCCCTCTATCCCCTTTTCCAGCAGGAAATTGTCCAATCCTTTCTTAAACCCCAGTACCGTACTCTGCCCTATTACGTCCTCTGGAAGCGCATTCCAGGTGTCCACCACACGTTGGGTAAAGAAGAACTTGTTAGCATTCGTTTTGAATCTGTCCCTTTTCAACTTTTCCGAATGCCCTCTTGTTCTTTTATTTTTTGAAAGTTTGAAGAATCTGTCCCTCTCTGCTCTCTCTATGCCCTTCATGATCTTGTAAGTCTTTATCATATCCCCTCTAAGTCTCCTCTTCTCCAGGGAAAAGAGTCCCAGTTTCTCCAATCTCTCAGCGTATGAAAAGTTTTCCATACCTTTAATCAAACGTGTTACTCTCCTCTGAACCCTCTCGAGTAACGCCATATCCTTCTTAAGGTACGGTGACCAATATTGGACGCAGTACTCCAGATGCAGACGCACCATCGCCCGATACCACGGCAGGATAACTTCTTTCGTTCTGGTAACTAATTCCCTTCTTGATTATACCTAGCATTCTATTCGCTCTCTTAGCGGCTACTACGCACTCTGCCGTTGGCTTCATTGTCATGTCCACCATTACCCCCAAGTCTCTTCTTCAGAAAGTACACTGCCTTTCAATGAAACAAAATTACAAAAGAAATATGAGGGATTTACTGCTTCTCTGTGGAATTACTTTACATTATGTGGTGGCTCACACAATTTAATTATAGCTTTTACTTCCTTCATAATTTTAGTATATTAATCAGGATCTGCATCCTGTCTCCTTTGTATTTCCTTCCACATGCACTTACCAGACCAGTTCAGCTGAAATTATCTCTCAACGATCCATAGCACTGAGATTATCCAAGGCTGCTAAAATTGTCTTCTTTTTATTGGAAGTTTTATCCAAGTAAAAGTTTCAAGTTTATTAATCTTTATTTATTTATTCCATTTTCTATACTGTTCTCCCAGGAGAGCTCTTTACATGAATTTATTCAGGTAATGAAGCATTTTTCCCTGTCTGTCCCGGTGGGCCCACAATCTATCTAATGTACCTGGGGCAATGGGGGGATTAAGTGACTTGCCCAGGGTCACAAGGAGCAGGGTGGGTTTGAACCCGCAACCTCAGGGTGCTGAGGCTGGAGCTTTAACCACTGTGCCACACTCTCCCCTAAGTCTTGATATACCGCTTTTACAAACCAAAGCGAATAAAAGCTGCAGATAGATCGTTTGGGCTAACTGAAAAACATAGTAACATAGTAAATGATAGCAAATAAAGACCTGAATGGTCCATCCAATCTGCCCAGTAGTTGCCCTTTTTTCTTTGATATTTCTGGGCCGTAGACCGTAAAGTCAGCGGGGTGCTGTCCTTAAGTCCCAACTTCTGCAGTTGCCGTCAAAGCTAATTCCAATCCATCCAACCATCCTCGTCGCCTGCAGATTCATACTGTAAAGTCTGCCCAACAACGTCTTCATGTTCCAAATTACTAGAGTTCCCATCAATGTCCTCCCTAGTCCACCCTATACTGAATTGCCATATATGGGACACAGACCATGCAAATCTGCCCAGTAATCAGCCTTAGCGCTTCAATATATACCAGGCATGTCCAACTTCGTAGGTCATGATCTACTTTTTCCGCCCAAAAGTGCCTGTGATCTACCACCATGAAAATCAAGTTTCAAATTAAATTTTAACCCAATAAAGTTGGAGGATCCCCCCCCACCCCATTTTTAATGAACCTTCTGTCATTTACTTGGATGTGATCAGCTGTTAAGTAAATTAAGCAAAAACAAAACAGAGAGATGTATCCAGTAAGAACTGATCCAGGCTGATCTTGCACAATCTTTAATATTTCGCTCTTGCTCATTAGTTTGGTGAATATTGCATGAGGACCAGTCTCAGGGAATCCTGGAGATGTTCATCAGTCATGTTGGAACGTTGTGTACTCGTCATTTTCAGATGGGAAAACACAGATTCACACAAATAAGTTGAACCGAAATAGAAGTGTACAACTTCACTGCATCTTCTCAAGTTGGGAAATTTGTCTCTAGGCACTATTTTCCAAAACAACATTTTTCTCAAGACCTGTACTGAGAAAGAATCATTTTTAAGGGTTAATATGTCGTTTTCAAGAGATGGCATGCTCAATGAGTAATTTTTACTGATAGCAGCTGCAATTTCTTTAATGTCCACATCTACTTTGAATGGGTATGACAAGTAATCCACAACTGATCCAATTTTTTGGAAGCCACAGAATCTATTTTTGAATTCCTGGATAACAGAACAGATTTCTGTCACATACTTTTCGTTCTGAAAAACAAAATTTGGATATTGTCCCAGATGGTCCTGCTTATTAGGAAAATGATCAAAAGTGTTGTTTGCAAGGTTTGTCATAATTAGCTCAAATTTGCTCTTGTAGGATGAAACTGTACTTATCATCTCGCCAATGCATTTGTTTTTTTACCTTGTAGTTCAAGGTTCAAATCACTTAATTCGCCTGTAAAGTTAGCGAGAAATGCCAGATCACATAACCACTCCTCATCTTCCAACTCTGCTTGGTTATCTCCTCTCTCCTTCAAAAAACTTCTTATTTCATTCAGAAAATCACGAAATCTTTGCAGAAATTTGTGCCTACTTACCCACCTTACATCTGTGTGCAAAATGATTTCTGCTGCTTCTTCATCGGGAGTAAGATTGAAAAGCCGTCTATGAAGTGATCTTCCACGAACTGAATTTACAATTTTGAAAGTGATGGCCATGACAGTCTTTGTATTGAGTCTCTTGCTTGCCAAAACTTGCTGGTGAATGATGCAGTGGTAAGAGAGAAAATCATCTGGGAAATTGTCATGCTGTCTTCAGAGGGCTATGAAACCCTGAACCTCACCTGTCATTGCTCTTGCTCCATCAGATACGGCCTCCAGAACTGAGCACCATACTCCAAGTGTGGCCTCACCAATGACCTGTACAGGGGCATCAATATCTCCCTTTTTCTGCTGGTTACTCCTCTTTCTATATAACCTAGCATCCTTCTGGCTACAGCCACTGCCTTATCACATAGTTTTGTTGTCTCAGATCCTCAGACATTATCACCCCAAAGTCCTTCTCTTCCTCTGTACATTTTGGACCTTAGGATGTCTTATCTTTTTTAGCCAAAATGTCCAAATGCAAAAAGTCCAAAGCAAACCCATGTGGGAGGGGCCACATAGGCATGTCGACAGAATATTGGGGCACCTTAAGGGGAACTGCTGTAAACTTCACATAAAGGGTGTCAGGTACACATTTCACCATAATCCCCTTATAGTGTATGGTGAGCCCTCCAAAACCTACTATACCCATCTTTCTACTACCCCAATAGCCCTTATGGCTGCAGGTGTCACCTGTATGGCAATACAGTAGGTTTTGGTGGCCTCATACTTTCCATTATAAATAGAGTGGGTAGGATGGGATATGGGCTTGAATCCCTTTCTCTGTGATTCACTACACTGCGCACCAGGCTACTCCAGACACCTGCTTGCTGCTCTACTAGGATTTCCCATAATATCTCCAGCTGTCATAGAGACTGGTATATACTGTTTCTTTCACATCTTTAGGGGGTGGGAGGAGGTCAGTGACCACTGGAGGAGTATGAGATGGTCATGCCTTCATATCAATTTACCACCACTTCCTCAAAGAGTAATGCAATCAATGAATAAATGGATCACAGTAGGGTCAGGCAGACTGCAGAAACAAAAACATCCACCCTCACAGTTGCACCTACAGAATTATTTTGCTCCATTAGAGCATTGCAGTGCTCAAGAAAGAACTGAAATGGAACTGGAACCAGTGAAGATAACTCATGAAGTAAAGCACCCACAAAGGAAGAGTAAGAGAGTTCAATCCAATTGGAGGCATTAACATTGGAACACAGAAGTCAAGGAGCCTAAAATAGTGAAGTGTCTCCCAGTTTCCTTAGATACTAGAAGTATCCAACAAATGCTGACTATAATTAGGGAAGAAACTAAGAATTCTAAAGCTGATGTTGTTATCCTTTTTGGAACAAATGACCTGGCCAGCAACTCCCGACTTGCAGCGCAGAAAGCTTTAAGGGAGCTAGGAGAGGGCTTAAAACCTTTTGTAAAGCCTGTAGCCTTCTCAGAAGTACTGCCTACGTATGGAAAGAGTTAAAAACACTGAGGACTTCAATAGGTGCTCAAAGCCTGGTGTCATCAAGAAGGCTTTAAGTACATAGGAGGATGGGGAATACATGGAAGGACAAGAAACTATGTTTTACTGATGGGCTACATCTTACTACAACAGGAAAAATAATCCTTGCGTAGAAATTTAGAAAATATGTTTTTAGGCATTTAAACTAGAAGGTGGGTGGGGTTTGGTGGGGTGGTGGCGTATGTATGAAAGACAATTATAGAGGCCACCCCCAACAAAAGACCAGATGTGATGGTAGTAAGGATTGCAACATAAACAATATTAGCAACTCACTTCCTAGCAATGCAGCGGGAAGCAAAACAAAACAAAAAATTATACAAAAAAGGAGATTACTACTGAAAAATAGCTGGAAAGCAATGACCACAAATGCCTAAGAAACAAAGTTCATGATCTGCAAGCCCTGATGTTAGAGGCAGACCTGGATATTGTTGCTATCACATAAACATGGTTCAGTGAATCTCATGGATGGGATGCAAACATACCGGGATATAATCTTTTTTAGAAATGACAGAGATGGTCAAAAAGGTGGCGGGGTAGCTCTCTATGTAAAGATCGATATCCAAGTGACTGAATTCAAGGGACCTGAACATAAGAATAGCCTTACTGGGTCTATCTAGTCTAGTAGCCCGTCCTCACGGTGGCCAATCCAGGTCACTATTACCTGGCAAAAGCCCAAAAAGTAGCAACATTCCATGCTACCAATCTAGAACAAGCAGTGGCTTTCCCCATGTCTGTCTCAATAACAGACTATGGGGGTCATTCCAAGTCAAGTGGACCATGAGCCCACGCTCGACCCCCTTGAAATCCAACCAAATTTTACAGGGGTGTTGTCTAGGACAGGGGTGGGTAATTCCGATCCTTGAGGGCCTGAATCCAGTTGGGTTTTCAGGATTTCTCCATTGAATATGCATGAGATCTGTTTGCATGCACTGCTTTCAATTCATATTCATTGGGGAAATCCTGAAAACCCGACTGGATTCCAGCCCTCGAGGACCGGAGTTGCCCACCCCTGGTCTAGGGTCTCAAATGAAACCCTGCAAAATTTTTTGGATCTATCTCAATTTGGTCAGGAGCTAGGGGTGGTTGAACAAAAACAATCGATCCACTCCCATGCCTCGTGTGACCTATAACACCAACTATGATTAAGCACTGCGGCAGAAGGAAACTACCTAGGAGTCTGAAATTTTGCAGTTCGGTACAACACCTTGGGGCAAGTTTCTGTGCCAAGTTTGAAATCTTTTGCGAACGTGCTTCCATTTCTACAGTTCAGCAAAGTAGGCAAAAAACATTCACGAATGAAAATTTTTGGCAAAGTTTGGCTCCATACTGCTGCTGGTAGGTAAGTCAGCTGAGGGTACAGCTTTACCATCAGACATGTACCATGAGGTACTGCCAAGATTTGCAATATGAGCTTTTACAGTCAAATAAAGCTGAAGATAAGACCATACAAAAAATATGGCTTTATGCATTTAAGCAAATTTTCACTGTTTTTCAGATTCAAATATCTCTAATGTGTAGTTTTTGTGAGTGTGTGTGTGTGTGTGTGTGGGGGGGGGGGTTTCATATAAAAGAGCATGTTTTTTTTGCTATAGAAGCTATCCTGTTTCATCTTGGACCTGATCATTCTTTGATGAGAATTGATCGTTACTTGCTTGCCTAAACATGTTATGTTGAAGGGTCATTGGCACTTCATTGTGAATGTGCAGTGGAATTATATTGATCTGAAAACTGATAACCAAGCTTTGCCAGCCACAAATACTAGTCTCGTACTATGCTCAGCGTTTGACAAACTTACTGTGCTCTTTAGCAAGATGACAGTGTAAATACAAATCAGTTTTAAAAATTATAATTTGAATTTATAGACAAATTGGGCTTGTATGATCAGAATAACTTTTTCTAATGCCTCTAGATATTTTAGTCTAGTGTGTTTTTTAAAACCATTTCCTACCACCAAAAGATTCCATTCACCTATTGTCAAGAAGTCAATATAGGCAAGAATGCTTTGGCCATACAATACACAGAACAAAAATCTGGCTCAAACTCTTGAACAAACACTGTCTGTTTTACAAAGCCACACGGCAACAGCCCCGAGGCCCTTTAAATCTCTATGGACTTCGGGGCTGTTACCGCGGCTTTGTAAAACAGGCACAAATTCAATATATTTTAAACTGTTTTAAAACAAAAGTAGGAAACAGTAGGAAACTAAAGCATATCATAATACATGGACTGATAACACTATTTATTAATACCAAAATAATTTTCCAGCCCTCAATGAAACATTCATAAAAACTAAATAGCTACTGATATTTTTTTTTTCAACATAAGGAATTAAGCATTTCTACCCACAAGCACAAAACAAGGAGTTAAATCATAGCAGCCCAAACTGATGGAGTAAAATGATAGTGGTGTTTTTTATTATTCTTTAAATAAAGTTCATCCATAGCATTAAGGAGGAGAGTGTGGCGCAATGCTTAGATCTACAACCTAACCCTGAGGTTGTGGGCTCAAACCCTGCGCTGATCCTTGTGACCCTGGGCAATCATTTAACCCTCACTGTGAACCCCCCCGAGGCAGATAGGGAAAATGCTTGAAGTACTTGTATTTCAGGGGTGTCAAAATCACATAAGGGGCCGAAATCTAAAACATAGGCTAAGTCGCAGGCCAAATTTTTTATTAAGATACTTAGGGGTCCTTTTATTAAGGTACGCTAACCAATTTAGCGCAATCTAAATGCGCACCTTAATAAAAGGACCCCTTAGTCTTAGTAGAAGTATAGGATTACAACCTCTCCATTCCCACGTTGGCTCTGTGATGTAAACAAAATAAATAAAAAAGACTTTTCCTCTCTCTTTTTTGGGTCCTAGTTCATGCTTGCTGTCTAACACCAAAATCTAAAACCCTCCCTCACCCCAAGAAGGCAAAATGATTAAGGGAAAGAGATGAGGTCTACTGATTGCTCAAACTAGCCAACTGTGTATTATACTTTAATTTTTAACGGGAGAACCCTCAGTCACACAGCAACCCCTGGAACGTCCAGGGACAAGCTGCCGCGGGTTTACACTCAAAAAGGTGTTAACTGCGAAACATCCCCGGGCTCTCTCCGTGTGAATAAATAATGTGCACAACAAAAAGTGCTATGTGTGAAAAACAATATATGAAAAAACACACATCAAATATAAATAGAGATAGAATTCATCTCTTTCCCCTAATCTGGGGGCCAAAAGGAAAATTAGTGTCCAAATCTAACCGAGCAAAAAAAACACAACTGGAAGGACTTAGCTTCTCCGTGTGTGTGCAGTCAGTAGGCAGTATCTTCGTCCAACGGGACTCCGTTTCGGGGGTGTACACTAGAGAATGACACGGGGAGCGATCCCCGCAGCGAACCGCTGCGTGGCTGCGGTTTGGCTGCGGGTTATGGTGACCTCATTAGCAAATCGCCGCAGACGCGGGGACAAATCCTTTCTCCGACCGCAAAAACGGTGAATAGATTTGTCCCCGCAGGCCAATGTCCCCCCTTCTAGGAACCGCTATTTACCTGTGTTTTCACCGTGCTCCTCATTTGTCAGATCAACCCTTCCTGCCAATAGAACCCGCCCCCCCCCCCGACGATCGCCCTCACTGGTAGGAGGGTGCCCAACCCCTCCTGCCGGCACCCCCAACGGCCCCCTATATCGCCAATAGGAGGGTGCCCAACCCCTCCTGCCGGTCCCTCCCCCAACAAACCCTGCCATCCCGAAACACTACCCTTAGTCTTACTTTCCAAGTTGGACCGGACAGCTCCTCGCTCGTCTGGCCAGCAGGCCTGCCTCCGTCCAAATGAGGCGGGCCCGCCCCTCCCCTCCCCTGCCTAACCCACAGGATCCTAGGGCCTGATTGGCCCAAGCACCTAAGGCCCCTCCTATAGCGGGAGTGGCTTTAGGTGCCTAGACCAATCAGGCCCTAGGATCCTGTGGGTTGGGCAGGGTAGGGGCGGGCCCGCCTCATTTGGACGGAGGCAAGCCTGCTGGCCATACGTGTGAGGAGCCGTCCGGTCCAACTTGGAAAGTAAGACTAAGGGGGTTCCGGGGTGGGAGGGTTCTTTGGTGGGGGGTCCAGCAGGAGGGGTTGGGTACCCTCCTGCCGGCGATCTTAGGGGAGGCCATTGGGAGGACCGGCAGGAGGGGTTGGGTACCCTTCTGCTGCGATTGTCGGGAGGGCCGTTGGGGGGGTCTACAGGAGGGGTTGGGTGCCCTCCTGCCGTGATCGCTGGGGGGAGGGGAGACTTGCAGCCGTAGCCGCGGTCACTATGCTAATCACGGCAGGGAGATCTTTGCCGCGATTAGGTACAGCGGCCGCGTCTACTTACCATATAGGCTAACATTGTAAGCATTTAAAGTACATGTCGTGTTTGTTTTTGCATTGCTAGCCCCAGGGGTGGTGGAAGATTAGTGATTGAAAAACTGTATGAAAAATAACTATTTTAAATTTAGTGATCAAAATGTGTCAGTTTTGAGAATTTATATTAATTAATTTTTTCTCTGCGTGTTTTGTTTTTGTATAGTTATTAACTAATATTTAACTAAGTTTTAAAGTTTTAAAGAATGTTTCCTTTATATGTAAATAAAGAAAAGTGAATGGGATTGCAGTGGCGGTGACGGGGCGGTGAATGGGGTGGCAGTGGCGGTGACGGGGCGGTGAAGAGGATGGTGAGACGGGGACGGGGCGGTGACGGGGATGGTGAGACGGGGACGGGGCGGTGACGGGGATGGTGAGACGGGGACGGGGCGGTGACGGGGACCAATTTTTTCACCGTGTCATTCTCTAGTGTACACCCCCTTCCTCAGGAACTGGACTGCGCTGGATATTTCAAGTTTGTTGATAAAGCTGGTAAGGCAAGGAGGAAATGGCCATTTGTAGGTGTAGAATTGTCCTCTAAGTGGAGGAGAGAATCAAGGATGATTAGGGAAATGAAAAAATTTCATTTTCAAGAGATTCAAATAATTTGGACCTCTGCATCTTCAAAAAGAGACAATTGAGGGGAAATTGGTTTATTCACTATCTTAACATTTTCCAACCCTATCCATTCAGGCATTTCAAACTGCAATAAGCTTTTAGATGTAAAACAAAGAAGACAATTATTTGCACTCTAGCCAAGATTGCTGTAGAGTCAAATAGTATAATTTAATTTAAAACATAATTCAATAATTTGGAAAAGTGCATTAATTTTTGGAGTACAGAGAAGTTTAAAATGTGTTCTTTGTGCTTAACATTCCTAGTCTGTTTCTCTGTTTACTATGCCTAGAAAAGTGCATACATGAAGACAGATAGACATGGTCTCCGTAAAATCAGTTTAAAAAAAAATTCTCAGAAATCACACACAAATATGGAAGATAGGTCAATCACAGCCTATGTAACATGAGAGGTTGGGATGCCAGCCTGATTCACTACATGCTTATTTGATGAATGCTAGAAATTGAAAGCAGGAGATGGACTCTTCATGCTCATTTAAAAAATGGAGACCAAACTGCAGCCAGCATGATTAATGAGTAAGGTGAAGGAAGCTATTAGAGCTAAAAGAGAATCCTTCATAAATTGGAAGGATCTGACTGAAAATAATAGGAAACAGCACAAAGAATGGCAAGTCAAATGCAAGACACTGATAAGGAAGACAGAGACCCCGAAAAGAAAATTGTACTAGAAGCAAAAACACATAGCAAAAACTTTTTTAGATAAATTAAAAGAAAGATGCCGGAAAAAGAATCAGTTGGGCTGCTAGAATACCAAGGGGTAAAAGAGACACTCAGGGAAGACTAGGCCATAGTGGAGAGATTAAATTTATTCTTTGCTTTGATCTTCACCGAGGAAGATGTGGGGGAGATACTGGTGCCAGAAATGGTATTCAATGCTGATGAGCCAGAGAAACTGAAACAAATCTCTGTAACACTGGAAGATGTAATGGGGCAATCTGACAAACTGAAGAGTAGCAAATTTCCTGGACCAGATGGTATACATCCCAGACTACAGATAGAATTGAAAAATGAACTCGCAGAGCTATTGTTAGTGATTTGTATTTTATCTTTAAAATCCAGCATGGTACCAGAATACTGGAGGGTGGCCAATATAACACTCATTTTTAAAAAGAGTTTCAGAGATGATCTGGGAAATCATAGACCGGCAAGTCTGACATTAGTGCTGGGCAAAATGGTAGAGAATATTATAAAGAACAAAATGACAAAACATATACATGGTCTATTTTGGCCTAGAGTAATATATAAAAAAATATTTCTTCTGAGTGAAACTATCATGTAACTACAAAAAATATTGCCACACTCACTATCAACATCAAAAATATCTTCTTTCAATTCATCCAAGTCTTCAGTTATTCATACTTCAATAAATAGTGAATAAATATAATGCACATAATTTATAATGACCTCAGCGGCTACACTCAAGCATCATATTTCATGTAAAGCTAGAGTTATACTGTAGCCAGCCTCCTCATCGGTCATACTGCTTATAGCTATTATGAACTTAATACATTAGTGAAATTTTTTTTTAAAGCCCAAAGTGACTAATCTTAAAAATGAGCAAAAGCTTGGGGCTCCAACGTGAATTCAGTATTTCGCCAGAGAGCTGTTTCAAGGAGCATCCCCTAAAGTGATAAAACACGTAATGAATACTAAATCCTTCAATAATTAATTAAAAGCTATCAATCTTAACTTCAAAAGTTTGAAAAATCAGCTCAAAAGAGCATCTCACCATTTAAGCCATCACACCACTATCTCCGTGTTGGTCCCAATATGGTGGTGGCGTTTTTTTTACTTCCTTTAAACACATTCATAATGAAGTCAGCCAATCACCAAACGTACTGCATAGACCACCCCCACTTTCATACAAGCGTCATCCATTCGAGTTCAGCATTCAACCCACATGGGCTTATGGAATTTAATTCATAAATCCATTTTTGTTCTCTATAATTTAGAAGTTTATTCATGATTCATGTTTTTAAGATACAAGCAAAGATTTTGGAAGTTCGTTTTCTATCTCGGGGATATCCTAAAAGCTCCATTAGGAAAGCATATTTAAGAGCTAGATTTGCTCAGAGGCATCTTCTCCAATATCGTAATGTAGAAGAAACAGAAAGAATAGTAAGTATTACAACTTTCTCTACGATATCAAAGGAATTTAGCCAAATAATAAAGAGACACTGGCATGTAGTTCAACTTCATCAAGGGCTTAGTGAGATCCCGATATCTGCATATACAAAATCTAAAAATTTAGGTGAGCTCCTTCGAAATACAAAAAGAGATACTACAGCAGTGACTGGTGAAAGATTTGGTACACATGAGTGTTGTAGGGGATGCCAATGGTGCAAGCAATCCATCCAGAAACCGGTTTGGACTGTACCTGGATTGGGTCATGAGATATATGCAAGAGACTATACTGACTGCAATAGCAGTCATGTGAAATATATTCTGATGTGTCCTTGAGATATGATATTCGTAGGTAGATGTAGCAGACCTGTTAAGCTTAGGCTTAACGAGCATAAATCTAGAATTGTAACTAGGAATGAACAGGCTCCTATTGTAGCACATTGACTAGAGAAACAACAAACAGTTACTGAGCTAAGATGGCGGATTATAGATCAAATTAAAGTGGGGTGGGAGGGAGGTGATCTTAATAAACTTCTAAATTATAGAGAGCAAAAATGGATGTCTGAATTAAATTCCGTTAGCCCGTGTGGGTTGAATGCCGAACTTGAATGGATGACGCTGCACAAACCTTGAACAGTTTAAAATCATAAGTGTTCAAGGCTTGTGCAATTAAGGCAGAGCTTGCTGAATGGGGAAAGAACAGGGGCAGGGAAAAAAACCTCAAGCGGACAGGACGGGGAAAGTACTGTGAAGTATTTCTTTCTATTCTCTCGCCCTTTTCAGAAAATCTCTTCTTGCAGTGGCTTAAGAATATTTTTGTAACTGAGCCCTAAAGAAGTTATCATTTGTAACAGCTTTTTAATTGGCAGGGCCCAGCTTCTCTGATTTTAATTGTTTTCAATTAAATGTTTTACCATTACTTCTAAAAATGAGCCTTTAGGTTGGCATGCAGATTAATTGTTGTATCTAACAAGATGTTTTCCCCTTCTTATTTTATTTTAGACCCTGAACTGATGATATGAAAGATAGATTCACAGAGGGCCATATTCTATAAGCGGTGCGCTAGGCATCCTAACTGCAGCTGCCTAAAAACACTTAAGCTCAGGATCTGCGCCAAACGTAATTTTTTAAATTGGCACGGTAATTGACTGCACCAGTTATCAGCTAATAAAAAAAATTAATTAAGCAATTTAAGAGTTTGGTGCTGAACTCTTAGGACACTTAGCGACACCTAAGTGGAGTTGCCCTTCCATGCCTAACGCCACCTAATGATGGCTTTGTTAAAAAGTAGGCGTGGTTATGACCAGAGAATAGATATGGTTGAGTTAGGCATTGCTAGGCATCTGACATAAGCGCTGCCAATTTAGACAAGTAAAAAGCTGGCCTAATAATAATAATAATAACTTTATTCTTATATAAAGAATATAATAACTTTATTCTTATATAATGGAGCGGCATCTATGTTTAGGATGCCTATCAACGCCTAAGTCCACTTAGGTACAGTTAGGCATGATTCTATAAACGGTGCCTTAGATGCCGTTTATAGAATCTGGCCCTTATTGTTCGGCTGAAATGGAATGAATGTAATTCTACTAACAAATTAAGTCTCAGTTAGAATTTTATTGAGCGAGAGAGTCTGTTTGTCATCAGTGTGGATTTCGAACAGGGCATAGTATTGAAACATTACTGGTCTCTACTGTTGATGACTTGAGAATGGGTATGGATAAAAATGACTTTTGGGGCGAAATTCTATAACCAGCGCCTAAATTTAGGCGTCGGTAGGCACCCTGCCAATGGTCAGAAATGGCAAGGTTGAAACTCCTACCGATGCCTAAATAAAAGGCGGCTGAAACGGCTGTGAGAATCGTGGCTAGTAAGCCGCTTTAGGCCACGGAGCATCAAAGTAGGCGTGGCCAATCCCTGAAGTTGTGTTAGGTGATTTAAAGCCGCTACTCAGCCAAGAATCACACCAAAATAGGCAGCTGAAATGTAGACCTGGGAAACCCTGGCCTACATTTCAGCCGCTTATCTTTGCCCAGACTGCAGCAGCTGATCGCAGCAGGGAAATTCCCCTCTCCATCAACAGCTGAGCATCAGGGATTCCCCAAAGCCGCAATTCTGTAATAGACACCCAAGTTCAGGGTGCTGGTTACAGAATCAAGGCTTTGGGAAGTCCCTGCCACTCAGCTTATGAGGGAGAGGGGAATTCCCCTGCCGTGATCGTCTGAGAGAGGCCGCGGCAGGGAAACCCCTAACCCCACCGCAAATCAGTCAGCAGGAGGGATGCCCAATCCCTTCTGCCGCCATCCCCCTTATGTCTTCGGCAGGAGGGACGGCCAATCCCTCCTGCAGGCACCCCCCAACCCCTGAAACCCACCCGCACCCTCCCCGTAATTTTTGTAGCAGGTCAGCTGGAAGAATGCCCCCTCCCTTTTCCGAATGGCGGGCCTTCCCCTTCCCAGTGCATCTTGGGATACACTGGGGAGGGGCCTAAGGCCTTGATTGGCCCAGGCACCTAAGGTTCCTTCCATAGAAGGAGCTTTAGGTGCCTGGGCCAACAGGAATCTCAGGCTTCCTTACCATTGCATTCCTGGAATGCACTGGGAGTGGCCTAAAACTCTGATCGGCCAGATCCCTAAGGCTTCTCCCATGGGAGGGTGCCAGTTACAGAATCACAGCTTTGGGGAGTCCCTGCTGTTCCGCTGATGGTGGTGGGGGGAAATCCCCCTGCTGCGATCGACTGCTGTGGTCTAGTGGCCAAGATAAGCGGATGAAATGTAGGCCTGGGTTTTCCGGTTTATTGTCAGATTTTGTTAATGTAAATTATCAGCAATGGAGATTGGTGGATCAGTGTATGATTGTTTTTTTCCTTTTCTTACTTGTAACATCAATCAGTAGAAGTAAAGAGTGGTGATAGTGTGTCTAAAGTTATATCAATCGATAAAGGGGTCCCGCAGGTATCCACATGTTCAGCATTGCTCTTTAATCTTTATTTAGCATCACTAGGTGGTGTTTTTAGAGAACTGGATATTGGTTGTCAATTATATGCTGATTTGAAGAATGAATTGAAAAACTAATTGATGTCCTACCTGGGCATTGTGAATTCTTGGATGCAGCATCAGACGTTGATGCTGGATCTCTCTAAAACAGATTGTTATTGCTGGGAAAAGTTGAAACCCAGAATGGCTGGAAAAATTTGAGGTGAATGATATAATTCCAGTTAGGAAAAAGATCAGAATTTTGGGTGTCTGGTTGGCATTACATTGTCAACGAGAGAGCAGGTATTGGCTACGGTTAAGTCTCATTCTTCCAAATGTGCCTTCTAAGTAGACTAAAACCAATGTTATCAACCTCTGATTTTAGAATTGTAGTGCAATGTATGGTGTTGTAGAGGTTGGACTACTGCAATGTTTTATATCTACAGATGACATCTTCTGGCTGTAGAGCTTTACAGGTGTTCCAGAACGTTGTGGAATGATTGATTTGTAGTAGTGGTAAATTTTGAGCATGTCTTCCACCTCCTAAAGCAATTGCATTGGCTACCTGTTAAAAGTAGGATTGTGTTTAAAGTGCTGGTGCTGACTTTTCGGGTGGTTCATCATGGAAACCATGGGATTTATCTCAAGTCATGACATGGTGTTGGCCACAATGTGCTTTGAGATCTGAAATGGCGATGTGTTTATCAATAGATTGCACCAGACCAAATACAGTATGCAAATACTAGAACTAGACCTATTTCTGTAGCTGTAAAATCATGGAACAACTTAGCTGAACAAATAAGGATGGTGAATAGTATACAACAATTTAAAAAATCTTGAAAACCATAATGGTAGAAGCTTTTCTGTAAATGGATGAAGATATTGATTACTATGAGTTGCTGGATACAGAAGGTGTGAATTTTTTTGGTCACATGTTGCATGTCTATTTTAATAAAATTATCCTTCTCTAAGATTTTCTGAGGATATAGTGGTCACAGATTCTGGCGGTATAGCAGTGAGGGGTTATCCTTGATTAAGCTACTATAGCGAAACATGTTGGTATAACAATCCCTTGCCAGAGACCACATGATAAAGCTAAGTAATATGCTTCTAAATTAATATTCAAGTTGAATTAACTTATAAATATATTTATTAATATACAAAAGCTAAGAAAGAATCAGCTCCGATCCCCATAGGGAGGAGCGATGGCAAATCGGCCGAAAGCCGTGGCCACTAGTAGGGGGGGGGAGGGGGTGGGGGCGGAGTAAAGGGGGGGGTAGATAAGAGAGGAGTGGGAGGGGGGACGCACCCTTTTCCGCGACGCAAGAGCTTAGAGAAGGAGGCAGCATTTCCACCTCCATATAGCTCCACCGCCACCCTTCTGCTTTTGCAATCCTCAAAAGAATATACAACCAAAACAAAATATAAACAGATTACTAACCGTCCAATTCGCCAGGTAAGATTTTCTGCCTCGCGGCCCATAGGTACCGAGGCAGGCCCGATGCTAGTCGGCAGCCCTACGAGCCGCCGCGAACCGCCGCGCCATACTATGGCCTGCCCATCCGTTCGCGGTAACTTCGCGACAGTTCTTTCATCCTCTCCCTCGCACGCGGATTGCAAGCGAAAAGGGGGCGGGCCGCCCCAAACAGTCAGGCTGGTCCGTCTGCTCTCGGTAATTTCTCCCAGGCGGGAAGGGAAAAGGGGTGCGTCGCCCCTGCTGGTCTCTGCCGGTTCTCTTCTTGAGGTCTACTTAGCCATGCACTCCCTCGCACGCGGGTTGCAGGCCGCGGACCTGGGGGGGGGGGCGGAAGGGGGCGGGCCGCCTCGCACGTGCGTGCTGGTCCGGGAGCGTCGCGCCTTCCAAAAAAAAAATAAAAAAAATCTACTCGGCTTCCTGCCCTCGGCTGGTTTTTCTCCCCGCGTGTGCCTAAAGAAAAGTGCAGCATCGGCGCATAAATAAGGACCCGATGACGAGTTGACACTTAAATCTTGGAGCAATGAGATTGAATTGAGCTCCAAGTGGTGCCACTGAGGATCCTGGAAGAACACAGTAAAAATAATTTGAGCACATAAGGGCATTTAAATGGTAGCTAAGGTTTACACTACCGTTTGAGACATCGCATGTCTATTTTATGTTCTATGTATGTATTTTGAAACCCGCTTAAATTTAAACAGGATATAAGTTTAAAATAAATAAATACATACATACATAAACAAAAATATTTCATAAACTATAAATGCTAAATTTGGTAAACCAAAGTTCCTTATTTCATCACTGTGGTATGTCAATGTTTGCTTTGTTTATTTATTTATTTAGAATCATATCATTATATAAAGCATATTTGGAAAGCTAACCATGCAGGGTCATTCTATTAATATTTTTCACAGACATGCAGGCAAACGTGAGAGAAAACTAATATAAATTTAATGTACACTATAGTGCTGCAGAGGCTAAAGTGGCATGTTTTAATTATTCTGACAGGATCATATTGGTTTGCTAGAGTGCAGAATTTAACAAAACATAATTGAACAAGACACTAATAAATCAAATTGATAGGCTGGATGTAGGTGCCAGTTACATAAAACTTGGTGGCTGCATGAAACCATTGAAAAGGAATGGAACTGTCACCAGTATGAAACACAGCGACAATCGCATCACTTTGTGCTGCTCTTCCTTTTAATTACCATATCAAAACCCAACTTCTTTTTCTTTGCAGCTGGGGTTTTTCACTCTCATTTGTCTTGACTAAAGTGCACACTAGGAGGATTGAAACAAGACAGACAACAGGTGTGAATCCGAGTCTGTTAAATGACTGCAGTGTTCATAGCTCTAACTCTTTAGCGGTCATGTCACAAACCTCTGTATTATTAACGAGGGATTCTGTATCCTATATTATGTGCTGCATAATATAACATGTTGAAATTTATGTGCCGGGCCCAAATCACAAATTCATAAACTGAGCAAAAGTTGTTTAATTAGACAACTTGGTTGATTAATTTAAGCTAATGAGCTATAGGCAGGAATCTACATTTGGGAGATGGTCACATAGATTGGTGTCATACGGTATTGCATTTGAATTGGAATATGGTTGTACATTACTTTCATGCTTAACTCAACGACTTCGTTGCTTGTAAATTTGATTAATTGATGTGAACCGCCTAGAACTCCCTGGGTACGGCGGTATACAAAAATAAAGTTATTATTATTATTAATCAGACGTAAAGAAGCAGTTTTTTTATACTCTAGTGCAGGGGTGTCTAACCTTTTGGCTTTCCTGGGCTGCACTGGCCAAAAAAATGTTTCTGGGGCCGCACAAACGTTCAAACGCTGCAGCAAGACAGAGGAGGGAGCTAGCAAGACGGTAAACACCCAGGGGCAGCAGAGGAAAACACTGCATCACCCTTGACTGGGGCCGCACAAAATACCTCACTGGGCCGCATGCGGCCCTTGGGCCGCAGGTTGGACACCCCTGCTCTAGTGCATCTTCTACTATAGACCCCCTTTTATCAAGCTGTGTTAGAGTTTTTTTATCATGGGTCACTGTGTTTAACGCTCCGGTGCTCTTAGGAATTCTATTAGCTTTGGAGCTTTTATCACAGTGGCCTGCGCTAAAAAAAGCTCTAATCCAGCTTGATTAAAGGGGGGGCCATAGTTAATAATTATGCTGTGTAATGTTACAATAGTCCTATAGCTAGTCAGTTTTAAAATCTGAAAAATTCTGGTGAAACACGCTGTATTGTTTTTCAAATGTTTCTCCTCTCTAGCTTCAATTCCAGTCTAATACAGTGGTGTAGCCAGGGGTGAGCCCAGTTGGGCAGGGGCCCACCTATTTTGGGTTCAGGCCTATCCAACAGCAACACAGCTTATTGGTGTTGCTGGCAGGGATCCCCGCCAAGGGAAGATATCTTCTAAGGAGGCCACCTAAACAGTGGGAAGGGAGGAGACAGGAACAGAGAGGAAATATAATATCTTGCATAGTCTACTCCTAGGTCAGAAATAGAGGTCTGCACGGGAACGGGGATCGCAGGAATCCCGCGGGTCCCGTGGGAATCCCCCCTAACCCACAGTACTCCCACGGGGACACCCCTCTGGCCCACGGGGACCCCCCCTCTGGCCAACGGGACTCCCACAGGGATGGAAGGCTTTGGAAGCAGGGTTCATCCATATAATATAATGGACACGTCAGCCTTAGTAAAAGAGGGGGTTTATAAGTTAATTACCTGAACAGAAAACAAAAAAAGGGTTCCACCAAAGAGATTCCACAAGGAAAACAGCAGCACAAACACAAAAAAAACTGGAATTGATGATCCTGTCAGAAGTAATTGCTGCTTTTTATGGGGACGGGCGGGGATGGAGGTAATTCCTTGCGGGGATGGGTGGGGACGGAGAGGATCCTGACGGGGACGGGTGGGTATGGAGAGGATCCTGGCGGGGACGGGCGGGGATGGGTGGGATTTCTGTCCCCATGTAACTCTCTAGTCAGAAATATGCTTTCGGCTATGCTACTGACCTAATAAATGTGATGTGTATTTTAAATGAGTCAATGATGTATAAAAATATATTGGAGGGTCACATTAGTTTAACTGCATGTATCCAATTAGCACGGTGCTTTGATTAGGTAAGAAAATCGAGTATAAATACTTTAATGTACATATCCTGCAACTTCCCCAAAATAGATTCCAATCTAATGCAACTGTAGTTTTCTTACATTTCCTATAATTTCAATACATAATAACATACATAGAGTTGTTTGTACAGCCAATGGAGCATTTCCACTTTGTTGTAACCAATGGATAACTTTAATTGCAGTTGGCTAGAAATAGCCTGAAATACCGGTATTTGTCTCATCATATCCTGGCCATGATTCCCTGAAGCTCACTGTTTAGTTTATTAGAAGACTTAATATTCTGCCCTTCAACGTTAAAGGAAAGGACATAGCAAAGCAGTTTACAACAGAAACAATGGAAGATAATCTGAAAGAAGAGCTATAATCTGTATATAGGAAAGGGAGAAGGATAGAGTAGAGAGACAGTATTTCTAGACAGTCCCAGGTCCAGCGCCAAATGCCCATTGCAAAGAGGTGTTTCAAAGCTGCTCTGAAGAGGGTTTAATTTAACTTCTTTTACATGTGACAAGGAAGTGGATTTCACTCTACAGGGTCAAAGAGCAAGAATGCTCTATATCTTGTAGTCTCAAGGGGATGGTAAACTAGATTATTTTTTTTGAGCGGATAAGTTAATTAGAGTGATACAGAATAAGTATGACAGATAAATAGAGATACCAGTATGAAGTTCATTATGAATTAACACCAAGATCTTAAAGCTAATTTTGAAAGAGACTTGGAACCAGCTGATGCACACAGGGACAGTTTTAGACATGCGGGAGCCCAGGGCAGAAATTAAAGAGGCAGCCCCTGATCCTCTCCTCCCTGTACTCTTCCTCCAATATCCCCACCTTCCATTACTACCACACTTAAAACAACTTTAAATGACTTCTTTACACACAAAACATATGCCTTTACCAAATACAGAACAAGGGATCATAAACAGAAATTGAACTGGGAACCTCAAGAAATTAAATTCAGCAAGTATTATAACACTGGAGAAAAAACAACAACCCAGAACAGATATACACCTCTTTTTGTATTGAACACATAGGGGCCCCAGACCCAGGTCCACCAAAAATTAGCCACCTTCCTTGTTGTGGCTGGTGGAGATCCCAAAACCCTGCCAGTTGAAGACCACCTCCTCTGGTCTGGCAGCCAGAAATCTCTAAGCTCTGCAGCTAGCAGCAGCGTTCCATAGGTGAGAATTGTATAGTCCTGCTTAATGCAAAAGGTCAAAGCGATTTACAAAAAAAAGATAATAGTTCTTCAAAAGTGATTTAAATTTTAAAAAGGATTGCTTAGCTCTATTATAAGGTGGAAGATTATTCCAAAATAATGTAGAGGTAAAAAAAATATGCTGAGGAACATGCAGATTCGTAATTAGCCATTCTTGGGGACGGAAGAACAAGTCTGTTGGAATCAATTGAACGCAGTAAACGCGAAGGAGTATAAGGTACTGTAACAGTAGCTAAATAAGATGGTTGTGAGAGATGAAGAGCTTTGAATGTTAGGCAAAAAGGCCTGGATTCTATAACCGGCACCCAAGTCAGTGGCCACCTTAAAAGTGGCTGCCGATCACCCGTCAATTATTTGAGGGCATAGGTTACAGAATTGCACCTATTCAGTCAAGATAGATGCCTACCGATGCCTAAATTTAGGCGCTGGTTATAGAATTTCCACCCAAATCCTCACAGCTCTTGTGCCTCCTGAAAGAACTATATTCCTTTAGCTAGTAATAGACTACACCAGTCTAACAGCAGCAGGTGGTAGCAGGCACACATGTGGGGTAAGCCTACCAAAAGGCTCCTAAAAAATACATGTTGCCAAGGTACTGCTTTCAGTGCCAGGCTCCATCAGTGAGGGCACCCACCATAGGTGAGGTTTTAAGCCCTGCTGTTCTTGGAGAATACCTGATACAGGTAAATACCTTTGTTGTTTCAGCATCATCTCCTAACCCATATGTCTGCAGCAAGAGTGATACGACACTCCAGGATCTAAACCAGTGGTTCCCAAACCTGTCCTGGGGGACCCCCAGCCAGTCAGGTTTTCAAGATATCCCTAATGAATATGCATGAGAGAGATTTGCATACCTGTCACTTCCATTATATGCAAATCTCTCTCATGCATATTCATTAGGGATATCTTGAAAACCTGACTGGCTGGGGGTCCCCCAGGACAGGTTTGGGAACCACTGATCTAAACCATAAAAAAAACACCCATGAGATGCATGTAATCATTTAGAAAGCCCAATCACAATTTACCTTCTATTTACATTAGCAGTTCTCTGCAAGTCATGAGCAAGTATATAATTCCTTTTTTTTAAAATACATTTTTTATTAGCATTTTATAAACATACATCTTATACATATATAAGACAATCTAATATACATAATATTGTATCTAATACAATACAAAATATACTATGTAGCCATACAGTCCTCCAAAATAAAGGAAAAACATATATTATAACTCAAAAATTAATAATAAAGAATTAAAACATTCCTAATTTACCTTTGGATTACATTTTTCTCTTTATCCCCTAAGCAACTGAAGACTAAAAAGAACATGTCATGGTTCTTGTTATTCAAACTCTGGAGATACTGATTACACATTTTGTAGAGGATTACATATTTGGGATTTACATTTAAATAAAGCATTTTTCCTTGATACAGCTGTACTGTCATGCATGTAAATGTTAGCTTGTCCTGGGTGGCAGCCAACTTTTGTGACTTAGGACTAAAGTCAGCGATCATCGCTAACATGTTTAGCAACGATTGCTGCTAATCGACCTGATTCTCTAAACGGCCCACCGCGTGTTTTTCCCGTCGATCGCCCATTTTCTGATCCAATCCGGCCATGCAAATTAGTAAAATCCCATGCAAAATAGCCAAGCTATTGATTCACTTGCATTGCTTGGCTATTTAGCATCAGGTTTTATTAATGCTAAAACCCGATTGCGGTAGACCTGTCAGTAACTATGTTACCAAATAACTATGTTACCAAAAGCAGAACACGGATCACTTCAAACAGACAGGTTGCAAATAAAGGTGGAGGAGAGAGGAAGAAAAGTTGGGCTAATGGAGGGACAGAGAGAGATGTTGGTTGGGGAAGGGAATGAGGTCTGGAGGAGAGGAAGCATGCAGGAGGCAGAAAGAAAGAAAGAAATATTGGATGCACAGTCAGAAGGAAGTGCAACCAGAGATTCATGAAATCAACAGACAACAAAGGTTTCCATATTTCCAAACTCTTACACATTGACATAAAACAAATCAAGTAATTGCAGTCTCTACAGAATACTGTTGTCCGACTGCTTGGAAATGCACATTTATAATCATGTGACTCCACTATTGATGAAATTCCATTGGTTGCCTATGAGATTCAATATTCCATTTAAGATTTTTTTGGGCATATAAATCATTATGGGACCATTGGCCCCCCTACCTATATATAGTGCTATATACTCGTATACTGAAGAGGTACTTAAGATCACTACAAAACTACAGGCTCTCCTGCCACATATCTCCAAAGCACACTGGGCTTCCATGAGAGATACAGCTTTCTTCTGGCTTGCCTCAAGCCTCTGGAATACTCTGCCTTGGGAGATTCAGGGAGAACTTAATTATAAAACATTTAAGACTCTACTAAAATCATATTTTGTAGGCAGACTTTTAACCTATGAGTGTACAGATACCTATCTTATATTCTTTGATGCACTGTCCTAGAATATAAATGAAGTTATCATGTTCTTGTTTGGTTGCTTAGGTCTGTCCTATGATTTTATGGAGTTCTTTTCATTTTTCTGTAAATATTATATATTTTTTAAATTGTAAACCACTCTATCTGATAAAGATGAGCCGTATACCAAGCTTTTAAATAAACATATAGGGCCCCTTTTACAAAACTGCAGTAGTGAGTCCCAGCGTGGCAAATATGACACAGCCCCCAAGAATTGAATGTGACTGTGTTGCACTTGTCTTGTGGGAATCGCTACTGCAGCTTTCTAAGACGGGCCCATAGTGAAGAATAATGCCAGAACCTTCCATTCCATCTCCCCACATATCCTATTTGCAAATATCTCTACCACACATCTGTCTCAAAATATAACCTCTCATTCATTTATGTACTCATGACTATACCACCCAAAATAACAGTTCTACAACTTTTTATAGACACTACATTACCACATAGTCTCCTATCTATTCAAACATATCCCCCCACACCCATTCCCCAAAATATCTCCTACACATTGATACCTACACGTACTATTATAATTCCCACATCACCTAATACACATTTACTCACAATTCCTACTCCCATCTGCCAAAATATACCTCATCCTGAAGTTAATTTTTGAGAAAGATATATATGATAGAGGTCTATAACATACTGAGTGGAGTGGAATGAGTAGATGTGAAACGCCTTTTTATTCTTTCCAAAAATACTAGGAATAGGGGGCATGCAATGAAGCTACTAAGTCATAGTAAATTTAAAACCAACCGGATAAATTATTTCTTCATGCAACATGCAATTAAATTCTGGAATGCATTGCCAGAGAATGTAGTGAAAGCAATTAACTTAGGGGTTAAAAAAGGTTTGGATAATTTCCTAAAAGAGAAGGCCATAAGCTGTTATTAAGATAGCTTGGGGAAATCTACTGCTTATTCCTAGGATAAGCAGCATAAAATCTGTTTTTCTCTTCAGGATCTTGTCAGGTACTTGTGACCTGGGTTGACCACTGTTGGAAACAGTATACTGGACTTGATGGACCTTCGGTCTGTCTCAGTAAGGCAACTCTTATATTTTTATGATCATGTAATGATTCTGTTAAGGAGATTGCATTAGTTCCCTGTTGAATACTGCCATTAATTTAAGATTGGTTATTTAGTTATATATGTCTGAATTTTAATGAACCATTTTATTGGTGGTTTTACATTTTTGGGCACCACTGGAGGGTTTTAAGTTTTGTAGCAATTATTACTTGACATGCCAGTAGATTAGTAATTGCTGAAAGAAAAAAAAAATAATTTTACCTGTTTTGTATTCAAATTTTGAAATAGTCTGTCTTTTGGTTTATGAATGGAATCAAATTATGTAAAATTTGTTAAATACGAATGAGCCTCAGTCTTTTATTTGCCAAAAGAATAGCCGTGTGACATAAGACCCAAACAATGAGATGAGTAATGTGTGAAAGTAGGTTGTTTTGGTAATGATTGACACTAAGACCATTGACTTCATAAACCCCCTCCTTTAGAAAGCCGCACTACCGTTTTTAGCACCAGCCATGGCAATAACAGCTTGGACACTCATAGAAATTCTATGAGCATCAGAGCTGCTACTGCGGTGGCTGGTTCTAAAAACACTAGCATTGCTGCTCTCTCCTGCCCGGTCATTCGCGGTCGGAAAGTTCCGCTGACCTCGAATGACCGGGTGAGCACTGTAGCCCTAAAATTTAACTAGTGGTCTTATGCCATGTTATTAAACAAGTAAACATTTCAAACCTAACTTTTTAACAAATAGTCTTGTGGTGCTTTATGCAAATTAATGTGTTTGTGTATTATTGTAGTGTAATATAATATAATCTTTACATTTGTCACTAGTTAATAATGTATTGCAATTAGCCTTCATTCTAGGCACATATTTAGCTCTGAGTGTTGTGGACAAATCAGAGCTTTTAACATTGTGCAAGGTGATGGTTACTCTTGCTAAGCAAATGAAAGTTACATTTTCACTGATGAAAACACTCATTGCATGTTAATTTAGTGGAACAGCCTTCTACTTGCACGGAAATCATTAGCAGAGGATATAGAAGAATTGCATGCAATTGGCACTGAACCAAGTGCAAACACGTAGTTCCTGACCATATGATGTGAAGTTGACGACAGCTTGCTGGCAAAATTTGTTGTAGTGTTGGAACCATTTGACAGGCCTACAAAAGAATTGTAAACAGATACTAAACTTTCACTACATTTGGTGGTTCCCAACAAAATGTCAGTTGGAATGATTCCTGACAACTGCAAGCTCAGGGAGCCATGTGAGATACAGTAGCTTCTTTAAAGAATCATGTTGCGAATCATCTGGATCACTATTTTACAGCTACAGAAACACACGTGGCAGCAATGTTGCTGGATCCATGGCTAAAGGATCATTAGGATCTGATGACTGCTGAAGGTCGGAATAGTGCTGTAAACAAACTGCAATCACTGACAACAGATCAAGCTATAGTTGAGAAACAGCCAATTGCCAAACAGCCAACAAAACAGCCCAAACTAGCAAAATCAGAGGCATATTTTTTTAGGAGACTTATGCTTTCAGTTTGATCACCAATGCTGTTTCCTGGAGATTGAATAAGTATTGAGCTCAGGCAAGGAATTCTACGCGTCTCTTACTGCCTACTGGCAACAGAAGTCCCATGTGTGACCTAAGCAGACACATGTTGCTTGTTCCCTGTTTGGAACTCCTGCTACCAGCACATCATCAAAATGTTCTTTTTCAGTTACAGGACAAACAATCAAAGATTGTAGAAAATAACTGAACTCTGACTCTGTAGATCAGTGGTCTCAAACTCAAACCCTTTGCGGGGCCACATTTTGGATTTGTAGGTACTTGGAGGGCCGCAGAAAAAAATAGTTAATGTCTTATTAAAGAAATGACAATTTTGCATGAGGTTAAACTCTTTATAGTTTATAAAACTTTCCTTTAACAGTTAAAAGGAAAGATATATAAACTATAAAGAGTTTTACCTCATGCAAAATTGTCATTTCTTTAATAAGACATTAACTATTTTTTCTGCGGCCCTCCAAGTGCTCTATTTTTTCTGCAGCCTCACATTTAAAGTTTAATATCTTTTCTTTCTCAAAACTGGCACATTTCAATCACTAAATTGAAAATAAAATAATTTTCCTACCTTTGCATCCAATATTTCTTCTCTTCTTTCAGCCTCCTGTATGCTTCCTCTCCTCCAGACCTCATTCCCTCCCCCAACTTTTTCTTTCTTTCTCTATGTCTGTCTTTCTTTGATTCCGTGTCCCATTTTTTGCTTTGTTTCTGGCTCCCTGTCCCCCCCCCTTCTTTCTTTCTTTCTTCCTTCCTTCCTGTCCTCCCCCATGCCACCGGGGAATAGGCTGCTGCTGCTGCTGCCATCGGGAACAGGCCGAGATCTCCCTCTTTCTCTTCTCCATGGGGCCGACCAACTCTCGCCGCCCGACGTCAATTCTAACGTCGGAAAGGACGTTCCGGGCAGCCAGGCAGCGATTGGCTAGCCAGAACGTCCTCTCGACGTCAGAATTGACGTCGGGCAGCGAGAGTTGGTCGGCCCCGAAGAGAAGCAGGGAGATCAAATAACACGGTGCCGGCCTGAGAAGGGAAGGGAAGCAGGTTGGGCACCACTGCTCTAGACGTGCCGCACTCTAGGGAGAACAGTGGACCGCCCCCCCCCTTGCTACGCCACTGGAGCAGCAGCGTGTCTGGACGGCTCTTCCGTGGATAGCGCAAGGAGCCGCCAACCCGCGGCTTTGAACTGAACGAGCCGAACAGACACGCTGCTGCTCCAAAAGGAAGATAATGATCCAGTCCAGACCGCGGGCCGCAAATAAAATCTGGAGAGCCACATTCAGCCCGCAGGCCGCGTGTTTGAGACCACTGCTGTAGATGGTTTTATATTTTTTTTGTACATGGTTTGAATTGATGGGCTTTGAAAATGTTACGGACTTTAGTATTTTAGAAAACAGCTTGCTTACCAGGGCTTGTTTTCTTTCTTGCTTAATATAACACATGAGTAAGAATATGTTTTTCTTGCATATTTAACAAAATAATGTGTATTGATTTCTGTTAAATTTTAACAAGTTATATGATGCATTTTCTCTACCCCTCCCCCCCCACACACACACTTTACAAAGCTGCACGGCAATGGCACCGAAGCCCATTAATTCCCAATGGGCTTCGGTGTGATCACCGTGGACCATCAAGGTAATCAGCTTAGTAAAAGGGGGCCTTTATGTTTTGTTTGAATTTACAAAATCACATAAATGCAGGTTGGGGATGAGAAAAACCCTGCGGGGATGATAAAGGAATGATAGCAATATGATGGGGAATGGGGAAAAAAATGTAGGGTTGAAGTATGTATGGGTCCAAATTGACTGGGGACAGTTGGAGAAGGAGCCCATATTATATCTCAGTGCACATTTCTAATTGGCACTAAGGGGATAATTCTATTACTGTGCACCTCCATTTAGGCACTCTTCCATCACATGGTAGGAGCCTATTCTATAGAAGAACTAAGACTCCTAGAATCAATTACTGAAGATAAGCTTTACACAATATTAGTGTACCTGACATCTGGGTGGCCATACTTACACTAGCTATAGAGCTAATATAAAGGCAAGCACCTAAATGTTGCAGCAACACTCTTAACTTACATTATTCTGTATGTTGTTCATGTAAGTGCGAACACCCCTTATGCTGTACCCTACTCTGGCTATGTGTAAACCACCCATTGCAAATATAATAGGTAGGTATTTACAGAATAGCACTGAGGTGGAATAATGGCAGATACACCCATATGTGCTAGTACTCTAAACATTATAAAAGTAGATATTCAGCTCATCCTGGAGGCCCTTGCAATGTCTGGAGGAACTGAGCCAGTGGGGAACCCTCAGGAGGCCTCAGATCAGTGATCCCTTGGTCAGTATCCAGGTACTTGAATAGATTAGAAAGCTGAACCAGCCATATAATTGTCCACATTAAGGATTAGGATCATTGTTTTATCTATATGTTAAGCTTTAGTGCATAAATCTTTTGCATCTAGGAGAAAATAATTAGGCCTGGATTCTCTAAAAGGTGGCTGCCGATCGTGTGTCAATCACACGACAGTGCTGTTTAGAGAATTGCACTTCTGATAAATGCCGGAAATGTAGGCCAGGGTTTTCAAGGCCTATATTTCTGTCACTTACTTTTTGATGTGAATCATGCCTCTGGAAGGTGCCTACTAGTGTCTTAACGCTACTTTTGATGTTAGCCATGCCCACAGTGGCCTCTGGAAGTACGATTCCAGCACCATTTTTTAGGCACCAGTAGGTGCCTTGAAATTTCTTTTAAGTTGTATTGTTGGTTGTTTTGTAATATGTTTATTGTATCATGTTATTATGTGTTGTATGTGAAGGTTATAATATATTTCTCATTTGGATGTCTTATTGTACTCCACATAGAATTGTAGGATTTGCGGAATTTAGTTGTATGCGGTATATAAATTTTTTAATAAATACATTTTTAATAAGCAAATAAAAAAAAGTACCATTTTAAACAGCATTTTGGGCTTAACTTAGGCGCCGGTAGGGCGCCTACCAGTGCCTAAGTTAAGACACTCTTTAGAGAATATGGGCCTTAGAGGGGCATAATCAAAAGATACGTCTAAGTCAGTTTTGGGCCTAAGTTGCTAGTCGCCCAAAGTCGGCAGTGCCTAAAGTCCATTCCCGAAAAATACGTCAAAAATATATTTTTTTAGAAAATCGTCTAATTATACATTGTGACAGTTCTGACCCTTCAGTCAGCTCTGACACACAGGGGAGGCTAGAATCTGTGCTGCCATGCCACCAAATAAAGCAGACCTATAGGAAAAGACACTTTAAACCTTCCAAAGCTGTCTATCCTCTAGCTCAGCCTAGGAAGTCCCCTTTTAGCAGGCAGGAGGAAAATTTCCTCAATAACCACCAGGGCAGCCAGAGAGAGAGAGAGCCTACTGCCACCTCAGCTAGCTTTGGGTGTGGTCCCAGTAGACAAAAGCCTAGCTTACAGAAGCTAGCTGGGGCAGTTGAGGAGGAGTTCCTCAGGAGAGCTCTCCAGTCAAAGCAGGCCCAGGAAGGAGACCCCATGGAGTGGTTGAATGCTGATGATTCTCACACTCCAGACCCAGATCCAGCAGGGGAAAGCATGGACTTTTCTGAACCAGAGCCAGTTCCTGAGCAAGTAGAGGCTATGGAAATCAATTGGTGTAAAGTGGTCAAGTAGCCATTTTGTGGCATGTGTTTTTCCATTTTTTTGCTTGGGAAGGAAAATAAAAAGTAAGGTTTTTTTTTTTTCTTTTTGTGGTGGAGCTTGCCAGAGCCTTTTGTGGAACTTTGTAAGAAAGACTTTTGTGTGTTGCTAGCAGTGCTACCTTTTTGCTACTAGCAAGGGACTTCTACTTTGGGAGAGTTTTTTTTTTCCTTTGCTGTTTGTATTCCTAACTATCAGCCCTACTGTGATAAGAATTGCTGGGGAGTGCATGAGGTTGGGGTAGTGTATGCTGTGTCATCCGGGTGGGATATTTTGAGGGACTCCTCTTCCCTTATGTTTGCAAGAAGAGGTGATTGAAGCTACACAGCAGCCTGTGCCCCCACATTAGCTCTAAGGAGCAGACATACCTGCCCATAGTGGTAGAAGGCAGGCTTTGGGAACAGTGATTATTTTATCTTATCTGTGATTGAATTTTGTTTGCAATTACCTCAAGAACCTGGTGAAGAAACTGTGTCTAATCTATGGTAGTCCGGGTATCTTGCTGGGCTGTGGCCTTCTTGCCACCCAAAGCACTGAGTTGGAGTTTGGATTTTATGGGGGGGTTTTCTTTAAAGAACTGTTTGCTTTTCTGTTAATTGTTTGCTGGGCCTACCTGGGAGCAAGGTAGTCCAGTAAGAACTGAACTCTTATAATTCTTGTAAAAGCCTGACTGAAGGAATTATAAGCCAAGACCGTTTTGTTTTGTTTTAGTATGATATTCTATGGGCTGGATATAATAAACAGAACTCATTTCTTTTTGGAAAAATCCTGAGCTGTTTTTGGTGCTGTTTCACTTTGCAACTCACCTTACTTACTTGGTCTTGACATTACCTTGCCTGAGGGGCCATTTGCCTGTTAAGAGTGGCGCGCGGCAATCAGCCTTGTCACCCTGCCCAGCACCCTCGTTACCTGGCGGTAGGCTGGGAGGATGACAAAATCCAGCAGTTTGATTGGCCAGACCGCTAAGTCGTCTATCTTTATACCCCATTCTCGTCCAAAAATTTGTCCAAGTCAAAAACACCTAGAACAAGACCTTTTAGACATGGAAGGGGCCAGCAAAGTGATGGACTAGACAGCCAGACATAGCAACTCAGTAGTGGGACACCTTACAGGGCATTGCTGCGAACTACACAAAAAAGGTGCCATATAAACATCTCACCAGAACTCCCTTTATAGGTCATGGTGAGTCCCCCAAAACCTACTAGACCCACCTGTCTACAACCCCAATAGCCACAGACTACTTAAGCCACCTCTTTGCTGCCTTACTAGGCTTTCCTATGCCAGGTGCTGAAGTTCGGAAGACAGGTATGTACATTTTATTCCGATTTTTATGGTGTTGTGGGGTGGGGAGTCAGTGATCACTGGGGGGAGTGTGTGGGGGTCTGTACTTTGTGTCTGCAGTGATTACCTGGTCACTTTGGATAACTTCTGGGCACTTAGAGACCTATTTTTACATCGCCTAGGTCACAACGTACAAGTTCCGTCCAGGCAGCCTTGTTAAATTTTTGGTTATACTTGCAGTACGACTAAGTCTAGGTCAGCCCACGACTCGCCCAAATCCCGCCCTCACCACTCCTCCTAAAACGCCCCTTTCAGCTCTGGACGTACAGCAGCACTGAAGAGGCCTAAGCTATTTTTAAATACATCTAAAACCTTTTTCAGTTATCGGCACTTGGATGATTTGTCTTATTAATCGTCCAAGTACCAATTTAGACGGGATTGTAGACGGATTTCCGTTTCGATTATGAGCCCCTTAGTGTATTGACCATTTAGACTAGTGCCTTATTCAATAAAGATTTATTTTTTTTTTGCATAGATTCAATATGTGTGTTTTATACCACATTCATATCATCTGAGTACAGGTCTTGCCTATCTCGGGGAGAGAGGAAGACATCTTATAGAAAAATTTAGCAAATAAAATGAATAGCTACTTGATTGTTGGTTCAAATGAATGTGACTGTTGGACAGCCTGGATGGACCTGCATCATTTACTATGTTAAGAGAGTATGATGTGGTGGTTAGCGCTACAGCCTCAGCAACCTGAGGTTGTGGGTTCAAACCCCATGCTGCTTCTTGTGACTCTGGGCAAGTCACTTAATCCTCCCCTGCTCAAGGTACATTAGATAGACTGTAAGCCTGCTGGGACAGATAGAGAAAATGCTTGAGTACCTGATTTATAACCTGTTCCGAGCGCCTTTGAGAGAATGGGCTAAAAAATGGAATAAATTAAAATTAGAAGAAAATTTTTTTTTTAATGAGACCATATATTTTCTAAGTAGTGTTTCATTTTGTTCTCCTCTTTGAATTGCATCACTGTTTTGTATAACTAAAATAATTGTGGCATGGTTGAGGAGGATAAGAAGTCGCTGGAAGAGGGATCACCATTGTAGACGAGAATGGGTTTATTATCCAGACAAGAAAAGGAGCTTATTTGAAAAACAAACAAATAATGAAATTATCTAACATAGCAGCATTTTTTTGATATTGTCATATTTGTTTTGTGAAAGCACTATTCTGATAGATACTAATATTGCCGGAAGAGGGTCTGTCTCCTGAACAGGTGCAATCAGTACCTCTCAAATGCTAAAACTCTGATATTTAAAATAAATGCATGCTGTGTAGATTGATTTATAATAGGGTCCTTTTAATAAGGTGCGCTAACTGATTTATCACATGCTAAATGTTAAGGCGCCCATAGAATATAATGGATGCCTTAGCATTTAGCACATGCTAATTTTTATTGTGCGCTAAATCAGTTAACACGCTTTAATAATTTGGATCCAAATGTGAAGATAAAAAATATATATTGACCTTTCTATAGCTTTCCAGATTTTCTGCTAACATCATGATATTGCTATAGTTCTGGTAAAGCTTTGAGTGACCTTTATATTTTCCTAATTTTTGTATGTTCATAAAACCTGTTTAGCACCTGCAATTCTTTACTGAGGATTTAAAGCTGCCACAAAAGCTTTTGCATTTAAAGACGTTAATCTTTTAGTGATATGTAAAAAAATCTAATCAAAACAGCTTAATTCCCAGAATACGTAGGATTTGGTTATGAAGACTTTTTCTTTACATTTTGGTGGTACAATGAAGATTAGATGTAATAAACCTTTGAAATGATGAATTTATTGAACTGTTGACTGTTTTTGAGCATTTCTGAAATAAAAGTTGTAGTTCTTATACTCCCCCTTTTACAAAACTGCGAAAGTGGTTTTTAGTGTATATGGCCGTTTGGTGGAAGGTGTAGATGGGCTGGAGTAAGTCTTAACAGAGATTTCGGCAGGTGGAACCCAAGCACAGAACTGGGTAAAGCTAAGAAGAAAAAATTAAAAAATTTAAATTGAATCAGGTTGGGCAGACTGGATGGACCATTCGGGTCTTTATCTGCCGTCATCTACTATGTTACTATGTATGTAGTGCAGGCTGGTAAGCAGAATGCTCTGCACTGCTTAATGTTTATAATCTTTTGTAAACCGCGTAGAACTTTTTGGTAATGCGGTCTATAAGTATTATGTTATGTTATGTTATGCTCATAGAGTTCCTAAGAGCGTTGGGAGCAGTGCACAGCATTCAGCACGCCAGCCGCACTAAATACCACTTTTGTATTTTTGTAAAAGGGGGGGGGGGATAGTTTGTAAATTGTCAAATCAAAAACACTGTTTTTTCCCTTTGAACTATATAACATATTAGACAAAACAGGTGGCTAACCTAGGTCCCCTTTTATCAAGCTGCATTAGGGTCTTTAATCACTGGCCACTGTGGTAAAATCTTCAATGCTCAAAGGATCTTCTTAGTAAAGTTTAGTGTAATTTCCCAGATCTCCCCGGAACCCTTTTTAAAAATTGGCACATTAGCCACCCTCCAATCTTCAGGTACTACAGACAATTTTAGTGACAGGTTACAGATCAATAACAGCAGGTCAGCAATTTCATGTTTTGAGTTCTTTTAGTACCCTGGGATGTATATCATCCGGTCCAGGTGATTTATCACTTTTAACTTGTCGATTTGACTTAGGGCTCCTTTTACGAAGCCGCGTTAGCGGTTTAACGCTAAACCGCCGGCCGCGCTAGCCGCTACCGCCTCCTCTTGAGCAGGTGGTAGTTTTATGGCTAGTGCGGGGGTTGGCGCGTGATTAAAAGTCGCGTGCACTGAAGTCGCTAACGCGGCTTCGTAAAAGGAGCCCTTAGTACATCTTCTAGATTCACCGAGATTTCTCTCAGTTCCTCCGCATCATTACCCTTGAAAACCATTTCCAGTTCAGGTAGATCTTTTACATCTTCTTCCTTTAAGACCGAAGCAAAGAATTCATTCAGTCTCTCCACTATGGCCTTATCCTCCCTGAGTGCCCCTTTTGCTCCTTGATCATCCAATGGTCCCATGGATTTACTCACAGGTTTTCTCCTTCAGATGTACCTAAAAAAATTGTTTTGAGTTTTTGTCTCTTTGGCAAATTTCTCTTCATATTCTTTATTAAGCTTTCTTTATCAATTTTTTGCATCTAACTTGCCAGTGTTTGTGTCTCTTTTTATTTTCTTACATTCAGATCCTTTTTTCCGTTTATTAAAGGATTTTTTTGGGCTCTAATAGCCTCTTTCACTTCACTTTTAACCATACCGGCTCTCGTTTCCTCTTCTTTCCACCTTTGCTAATACCTGGAATCAGTGGCGTACCTAGGGTATGTGGCACCCGGGGCCCATCATTTTTTGACACCCCCCCCCCCATGTAAAAATTTTTTTTTTTTTTTTTTGCAATAACCATGAAATGGAATAAATGGTCAGAATAGAAACAGGCAGTGAAAATTTTCTTTTATTGAACCTCATATATGTAACCATTATTCCAAACATAACAAAACATAAATTATGTCTAAATTGTCATGACATTAGAAGTACATATGGAGTAGTTGCAGGCAGTGGCGTACTTAGGGTATGTGGCACCCAGGGCCCATCATTTTTTGACACCCCCCCCATCTATATGAAAAATATGATTTTTAGTACCAATCTACATATCGCACCACAAGAGTGTACCTAGGAAAAGGCTGCATCTTAAACACTGCAGTGAGCACTAGAACACCAACACATACATTGTAAAACTAAACAAGCCAGATCCCGCACAGTCAATTGGTCCTGTAGTCAATGCCAACTGAAAACTATGTCTTTTTCATACACACAGAACAGAGATACACCCTCGCCCAAAATGGAATAATCACAAACTAAAAATAGAAATATGTAGACAAAAGTTAAACTGATCCGCCAAGAAACCAGACCCTGGATACAATGCAACACCACAAAAAACAGTAACACATGTCCTCTAATACAGTGCAAAATATAAAGACAGTAGATGTAAATTTGAAAAAACTGATACATAACAATCACCACTTTATAAATTAACAAATAAAAATAAAACAAATAATGAGATATAAAAAAATACAATTTTATTGGACTAATCCCCGTAAGCTCGGTCCCCATCCCCGCAAACCACCTGATTCCATCCACACAAGCCTTGAATTGTTTATATTAAAGTATAAAAAGAAACAATATTCTGTACAATTGTCAATTTATAAATCAGCGTCTTCTCCCCACTCTCTTCCCCATTTCCCTTCAGCATCCTCAGCCCACTCTCTCTCCACTTTCCTTCAGCGCACGCACATAAAAACAAGCAAGTAATTTTATATCATTTTCATTCTATTCATTCATAGAAATTAAAGTCTAGATAATGCCAGTCACATAACAAAACATGATTTTACAAAAATAATTCCCTGCAGTCAAGCCTGCAAGGATTATTAGATGTCTTTCAGCAGTTCCCCTCCCTCCCTCCCCCTTACCTTTGTGGCCAAGTCAAAATGATCTACCAACAATAAAATTTTAAAAACACAAAGCACGCTGTACGCAGAGAAAATGTTAATTATCATTTATATTCCGCGGGTTTTCAAAGAGGTCAAGGCAGATGACTTTATGCAATGTCACCTCAGTAACAACTATACAAAAATAGACAAATATTCCCCCTCCCTTTTTACTAAACTGCGATAGCGGTTTTTAGCGTAGGGAGCTGCGCTGAATGCCCCACGCTGCTCTCGACGCTCATAGGCTCCCTGCGCTAAAAAACTCTATTGCGGTTTAGTAAAAGGGGGCCATAGTGCAAAATATAGACAGCAGATATAAATTTTCAAAACGGACACATTTTGATCACTAAGTTGAAAATAAAATCATTTTTCCTACTTTTTTGTCTGGTGATTTCATGAGTCTCTGGTCCTTCTTCTGATCCTTCTTCTTTCTCTCTCCCCCTGGCTCCCCTCTTTATTTCTGCCTTTCTTTCTCTCTCCTCCTGGCCCCCCTCTTTCTTTCTGCCTTTCTTTCTCTCCCCCTTGACCCCCCTCTTTATTTCTGCCTTTCTTTCTCTCCCCTTGGTCCCCCTCTTTCTTTCTGCCTTTCTTTCTCTCTCCCCCTGGCCCTCCTCTTTCTTTCTGCCTTTCTTTCTCTCCCCCTTGACCCCCTCTTTATTTCTGCCTTTCTTTCTCTCCCCTTGGTCCCCCTCTTTATTTCTGCCTTTCTTTCTCTCCCCTTGGTCCCCCTCTTTCTTTCTGCCTTTCTTTCTCTCTCCCCCTGGCCCCCCCTCTTTATTTTTTCCTTTCTTTCTCTCTTCCCCTAGCCTGCACAAAGCCATCGTGCCGATTTCTCCACTTCCACGATTCTTTCCCTACCCTCACCCCCAAGCCAGCAGCCGATTTCTCCCTGCTCCTTCCCCGATGTCCTGATGTCCTGAACTTCATCGGGCAGCAGCAGCAGCATTCACAATTCACTGATGTTGCCCGCTTCAGGCCTTCCTCTCTGTCGGGTCCTGTCTTCATGAAAACTGGAAGTAGGCAGGACCCGGCAGAGAACAAGGCCTGAAGCCGGCAACAGCAGCGAATTGTAAACGCTGCTGCTGCCCGAAGAAGGTAATGGAGCACCGAGGCAGTCCGCTTCTCCCCCCTCCCAGCCGAACCCCCGCTGACCCTCCTATCTCCCCCCCCCGTGAACCTTTCCGACCTTCCCAGCGAGAGCAGCAAACCTCCTTCGCGGCTTTCTCCTCCCTCTGCCGCGTTACTGATGACGTCATCAGTGATGCGGCAGAGGGAGGATAAAGCCGACGCTACTGGAGGGAGGTTTGCTGCTTTCGCTGGGAGGGTCAGAAAGGTTCACTTGGGGGGGGAGAGAGATAGGATGGTCAGCGGGGTTTCGGCTGGGAGGGGGGAGAAGCGGTCTGCCTTGGTGCTCCAAGGCCTGGCGCCATTACCTTTTTCGATAATGGCGCCGATGCTGCTTTCGCTGGGAGGGTAGGAGCGCGATAGGGACCGGGCCAGCTGTGCACCCCCCCTAAGGCGGCACCCGGGATGGACCTCCCCCTCGCCCCCCTTGGTACGCTACTGCCCTGGGGAAACAGCCTGCAACAAGATCGCGCGATGCCAGAGATCTTTGCCTGCTTCGGCTGTTTCCTCCGCCGCGGTCCCGCCCCTCCTCTGACATCAGAGGAGGGGCAGGACCGTGGCGGAGGAAACAGTCGAAGCAGGCAAAGATCTCTGGCATCGCGATCTTGCTGCAGGCTGTTTCCAGACGCGACACCCGGCGCAGGGGGGGGGGGGTAACTGGACCGGACCGGGAGCACCCCCTCAGGGCTTGGTACCCGGGGCGGACCTCCCCCCCCCCTTGGTACGCCACTGCCTGGAATATATCTTGGTTGAGCTTCCACAATATTTTTAAATAACATCCATGCCTGGTTTACAGTTCTAACCTTTGCAACTGATCCATTTAGCTAATTTTTAACCATTTTCCTCATCTTATCATAGTCACTCTTTTGAAAATTAAATGCCTCTACAGTGGATTTCTTTTGCGACGTCACTCCCATCTCTTGCATGTACAGTGTACAGAGCTGCATATGCCTGGTAGCGCTACAGAAATAATAAATTGTTGTTTCATCTTTTTTTTCCCAAAAATATTTTAATTATTGAAAATGCAAACAAGTCTGCATAAAGCACAACAAATGCAAAAGAGTATGCAGATCAAACAATACAGCAGACCACAACCCTCCAAAACAAACTTATAACCGTTGCAAATTGCTAAAAATTCTCCTCCTACACTCCTCTACCCCCATCTAACTACAAACCACTGGCAAAGCAATACTTGTAAACAAGAAAACATCAAGTACAAGGTTCTAAAGTGTGTGTGATAGTGCTGCCCGATTCAGTGAAAAATATTTCAATTCGATTTACCCTGTTGAATCGATTTTTCAATTCGATCCATTTTCAATGACACAGCTTTTTAAGTTTAAACATTTTATTTAAATAAGGCAATATCAAGGAAATCGGGCGGCACTACCATATTCCCCCCTCCCCGATTCTCAGCTTCCCCTGAACATCCCCAAAGAAAGGACCCCATATTCCCCCTCTCCAGCCTACAGAGATAATTCTCAGCTTCCCCAGAGCATCCCCAAAGAGATAGGCCAGACCCCCCTCCCCGATTCTCAGCTTCCCCAGAGCATCCCCAAATAAAGAATCTCCATACTCCCCCTCCCCAGCCCCCCTCCCCAATTCTCAACTTCTCCAGGCCCAGAGCATCCCCAAAGAAATAGGCCCCATATTATCCCTCCCCAGACCCCCTCCCCGATTCTCAGCTTCCTCAAAGCATCTCCAAATAAAGAGTATCCATATTCCTCCTTCCCAGCCCCCCTCCCCGTTTCTCAGCTTCCCTAAAGAAAGGTCCTCAGCTTCCCCCTCCCCCCCCCCATTCCATGGCCTCAGGAAAAGAAGAGAGCACTGCAGCAGAGAGATCCTTTACTTACGCTGAAAATTAGATGTGGGGACTCGAGAGGAGAAATGCTTTTGGGAATGAGCCAGCCAAGAGCCAACAACTACAAAGAAAATCAAATGTGCTTGTAAGTTGCCGTCGCTGCCACCACGGATCGCACACTCGCTTTTCTTTCTCCTGCGCTCATTAGCTGTGAGTGCCTCCGCCTCCCCCGTATATTTCCCCAGCCCGTTGCCTGGGGAGATGGGCTGCGGCTACTCCATGGCCACCACCAGCGTCTATAGGGGAGTTAAGTCAAGGAATCACTCACTTCCTGGAGAGAACCCACCACTTGCTCCTTCCCCCCCAGCCCTGATCGGCAGCTCTCGGGTTTGCCTTTCCTGTTACCTCCGGCTCTTTCGCTTTGACATGTTTGCATTAAATGAAGGACTCCGGCGGCCGCGGCAGAAGGAAAGCCTGAACACGAGCTGGTCTCAAGGGGGCCAACCTTTGAATTGGTGAGTTCGATTTTTTTGTGTGCAAATGAATCAATTCAAACCGATTCACCCAAAGTGAATCGATTCGAATCGTGAATCAGGCAGCACTAGTGTGTGACATATCTTACTAAGGTAGTCGGTTTCTCCAAGCCTGATAAGGTGTTCACACTCATAGGAAGGAGCCCATAGTGTCCTTGTGCATTGTCTTTTCACCTTTTTTACTTTTGTCTGGAAAGTTCAATAACAGTTCTTATCAGTGATCTAAGTTTAGTTACTGAGAGTGCATTCTAACTCCTGAAAATCTACATTTGTATGTGACCCATTTACCAGACTTCTTGCAACTGATCCCAGACAAAATGTACAATGTGGTCGATTCAAGAAAGAGCACCAACAATTAGACTGAAAGATATGGTCACTAAGGGGGAAATTCTATAACCAGCGCCTAAACTTAGGCATTAGTAGGCACCCTGCCAATGCCGAAGTAATTGAAAAATGCAGTCAGAAATGGCAGTGTTGAAGTGCCTACCGATGCCTAAATAAAAGGCGGCTGAAATGGCTAGGTAACTGCTTTAGGCCACAGAATGCCAAAGTAGGTATGGTTAGCACTGGAAGAAGTGTTAGGCGGGCTAAAGTGGCTACCCAGCCATGATTCATGCCAAGATAGGCAGCTGAAATGTAGGCCTGGAAAACTATGGCCTACATTTCACCATTTGTCTTTGCCACTGGACCGCAGCAGCTTATCGTGACAGAGGAATTCTCCCCCTCCCCCATCAGCTGAGCGGCAGGGATTCCCCAAAGCTGCAATTTTATAACCAGTGCCCAAGTTGGATTGCCTTTCAGGGCGCTGGTTACAGAATCAAGGCTTTGGGGAGTCCCTGCTACTCAGCTGATGGGGGAGGGGGAGAATACCCTAGCCATGATCAGCTGAACGACCATGGAAGGGAACTGCTGAACCCCACTGCAAGTCAGATAGCAGGAGGGATGCCCACTCTCTCCTGCTGGCACCCCTGGCAGGAGGGATACTCAATCCTTCCTGCTGCCATTCCCAACACAATCCCTGGCAGGAGGGATGCCCACTCCCTCCTGCTGGCACCTCCCCGAACCCCATCTCCTAAAATGCCCCAGACCCTTTAACAGTAAAGCTGGCCAGAGGGATGCCTACTCCCTCCGGCCGGCAGTCCCGCCTCTTCAGAATGGTGGGCCTTCCCCTTCCCGGTGCATGTGGGATGCACCGGGAAGGCCTTGATTGACTCAGGCGCCTAAAGCACCTCCCCCTTAGGGATCTGGTCCATCAGAGTCTTAGGCCACTCCCAGTGCATCCCAGAATGCACTAGGAAGGAGGCCTAAGACTACGGTTGGCCCAGGTGCCTAAAGCCCCTCCCATGGGAGGAGCCTTAGGCACCTGGGCTAATCAGGGCCTTAGGCCTCTCCCCAGTACATCCTAAAATGCACTGGGAAGGGGAATGCCCACCAGTCTGAAAAGGCAGGCATTCCGGATGGAGGGAATAAGCATCCCTCCGGCTGGCCTTCCTGTTAAAGGAGGGTGTCGGGGTGGGAGTTCAGATGGGTTCCGGGAGGAGGGCGTGGACATCTCTCCTGCTGGGGATGTTTTGGGGGCCGGCAGTAGGAAGTGGGTATTTGTGCTGCTGGCTGACTTGTAGTGGGGTTCGGGAGTTCCCTTTTGCAGCCGCTCAGCTGATCGTGGTAGGGGAATTCCCCCTTCCCCATCAGCTCAGCAGCAGGGACCCCCCCAAAACCACAATTCTGTAACCTGTGCCCTCAAAGGCAATCCAACTTAGGCACTGGTTATAGAATCGCGGCTTTGGCTGCTGCGGTCTAGGGGCAAAGATTTTGACTGTAACCGGTGCCCTGGAATGATTGACAGGCGATCGGTGGCAGCTTTTAAGGCGGCTGCCAACTTGGGCGCCGGTTGCAGAATCCGGCCCTAAGCGCCAATTCTATAATGGCATTAATGCACAAAATTGACTTTATAGAATAAAGTGTAAGTTGGCTTGTGAACTCCTTACTTTAGACTAGAGAGTTGCACGGGGACAAAAATCCCACCCATCCCCACCAAAATCCCACCTGTCCCCACCCATCCCCGCGAGAAATCCTCTGTCCCCACCTGTTCCCACGAGGAATCCCCTCCGTCCCCGCCTGTCCCTAGAAACTTCAGAAATAGTTATTTCATTTAATTATGCTACTGAATTAACCTTTTCCTATCGTAATAAATTTTACGTTATGCTGATTCCAATCGTAATTATTTTAGCAAAATTTTGTATTATTCACCGTTATCATTTACGGCTATTGTAAACATAATGTAAATCAGTCATAAGTCTGTAAATTCAAATATTTTGTGTTCCTGGTTCTTTATTAGTCCATACAGACTATTTATCCATGATGACAACGACATTTTTGGAATGTCCCGTCATCCAGGACACACGATAGGAAAAGGTTAAAGGCTCTGGTAGAGGCCCATTTACAAATAAGCAAAGAGACTATTAATTGGGAAGAATACATACTTTGTAAACGGGCTTCTACTAGAGAATGACACGGTGGCGGTTACCCGCGGCTAGCCACGTTTAGCCACGGGTAACCCGCCAAAACGGTGACCAAAAAAAATGATCACTGCAAGTTCGGGGACAAGGCAACAGCACGGGGCGGTGAACCATCTGGAACACGCGGTGAACGAGCGGCAGCCCACTCTCTCCCGCTGGCCAGCCGACCATGCATCTCCCTCCCTCCCTTCTTTTCCCTTACCTTTTCTTCTTAAAACGCGCGTTTTTTATAAGGCTAGGAGCTGTATTACAGCCGGAGCCTTGAAGTCAAGTCGCGTTGCACACTGGAAAAAGTCTCGTCTGACGCAACTTCCTGTTTCCGGTTGCAACGGAGGAGACTTTTCTAGCCTGCAACCCGACGCGACATCAAGGCTCCGGCTGTAATACAGCTCCTAGCCTTATAGAAAATGCGCGTTTTAACAAGAAAAGGTAAGGGAAAAGAAGGGAGGGAGGGAAATGCATGGCTGGCCGGTGGGAGGGAGCTGCTGGACCGTGTGAAGGGTGCTGGGGGTGGGGGGATGGAGAGGAGAATTCGCTGAAGACGGGGATGGGGCCGGGGTGGTGAAAGAGACAACGGGGTGGTGACGGGACGGTGAAGGGGACGGCAGAGACGGGGACGGGGCGGTGAAAGGGACAGCGGGGATGGGGCGGTGCAGAGTATGGGTGGTCCAGGGACGGGGCGGTGACGGGGACATAATTTTTCCCCATGTCATTCTCTAGTTTCTACCAGAGCCTCTAATGTAAATATAAAATATAAATACTTTCTTTGCAGTTGGCCGGAAGTCCCTTTTGCCAAGCTTGGCAGGCAGCAGTAGCGTCCCTGAGTCACAGATGCTGGCAGCTCAGTGGCTCATGGATGTTGCCAGTGACTGCTGTGCTTGGTTAAGGGGAGTTCTGGCCGTCTCTAGAGGAGGTCCTCTGCTGGCGGTGCTTGGCGATCCCCACCAGTCACAGCAAGGGTCAGGAAGTACTTCAACACTGTAGAAATAAAACCAGAAATGCATTTCCTTTTCTTTTGAACACAATACAAAGACATCTGCTATTTACATTTCCCAAAGCTAACATATTTTAGTCAATAAATTCCATTTTTTACCTTTGTTGTCTGGAGACTTATTTTTCCATAAAGTTGGTCCCAGTTTCTTTTTTCCGCTTTCCCATCTTCTGCAAATTCTTCTGTTGCTGTCCATTGGTTCCTCCTACCATGGTCCAACATTTATCCCTTTCTCATCTTTCGTGCCTGCCCACCAGCCCCATGCCCAACATTTCTCCTTCTATCACCCCTCTCCAGCACCATAACACATCTCTCCCTCCATTCCCTTCACCACTATGTCCAACATTCCTCCCTCTTGCATCCATTTCAATCTGTCCCACTGTTCCCTTTCCACCACAATATTTATCCCTCTCATCTGTACCTCACTCCCTCCCTATGACCAAAAATTATCCTTTCTTCCATTCCCGTGTACACAACCATCTCTTTCCCTCCCTTCCTCTCTCCCAAGGTCATGCCTTCTATGCCCAAAAATGCATTTCCTCCCCACCTCAGCATCTCTTTCTCTCCCTTCCTCTCTCCCAAGTTCATGCCTTCTGTGTCCAAAAACGCATTCCCTCCCCCTCCTCAGCATCTCTTTCCCTCCCTCCATCCTCTTTCCCAAGTTCATGCCTTGTGTCCAAAAATGCACTCCCTCTCCCCTTTTGTGTTCCGCGTTTGCCTCCCAGCCCTCATCTGCAAGCAAATTACCAGCAACTTTCTCAGCCAAATGGAGCTCAAGCCGCGAGGCTCGTCTTCTATTTCTTGCCTGCCCTGCCCCAGCACACATAGCCGACCAGAAGTCTTCCCCGATGTCAGCGCTGACGTCGGAGGGAGGGTGGGCTTTGCTTAAGCCCTCCCTCCGACGTCAGTGCTGACATCGGGGAAGACTTCCGGTCGGCTATGTGTGCTGCGGCAGGGCAGGTAGGAAAAAGAAGACGAGCCTCACGGCTCCAGTTGTATCGAACCCCGCAGGATCCCCACGATCCTAGGGGGCGTCCTCACGGGATCCTTGTGACCCAAAGGGAGAACCCGCTGGATCCCCGCGGGACCTGCAGGATTCCCGTCGTCCCGTTCCCTGTTCCCTGCTCTCTACTTTAGACGTTATTACTTATGCCGTGTCAAAGGCTGGTATAAATGCATGCACCTAAAGTTGGCAATTGCACACAAGTCATAATATTCTAATACCTTACTGTGCAACTGCAGGACATGCCTCTTATCCACCCATGTGCACAACCCCTTTGTAGTTATGCACTAGAGCAGTGATTCCCAACTCTGTCCTGGAGGAACACCAGGCCAATCGGGTTTTCAGGCTAGCCCTAATGAATATGCATGATAGAGATTTGCATATGATGGAAGTGATAGGCATGCAAATTTGCTTCATGCATATTCATTAGGGCTAGCCTGAAAACCCAATTGGCCTGGTGTTCCTCCAGGACAGGGTTGGGAACCACTGCACTAGAGTAAGTGCTCAGGGCTATATTCTGGGAGTGATCTGAATCTATTATGTCTTATTTTGAGTTGACCTATGGGTTTTATAAGTGGCCAACATTCTCAACATGTCCCATGTTGATGTCCACTGATTCCTTTGGTTTTCTATGGTTGCAGACAAAGATTGGTAAAATCCTTTGCTGCAGTACAATGGTTTTTACATGACCCATGTTCTGTACCAGCAAATTATCCAAATAGCGAAACATGTATGCTCTCGGTCTGCAAAGATATACAGCTATGACAATAAGGCATTTTGGGCCTGCAAGCCCCTCAAGTACTTCAGCATGATATATTTGCCTATTTTGTATACCATTTTTTGTTATTTTTATATATACTCATATATATTTATGTTTATATTGCATAAATGAAAAACTTTCAGTTTTATTTATTCATTTCCTATTTAATTTATGTAAAGTTAGGCTGTCAGTGTGCTGATTTAAGTAGGATATTAATCTGAGCTGACATTAGAGTTGAATCTTGCCCAGGTACTTCCATTTCCTATTTCCAGTTATTGTTGGTGATATATATGAGTTCTGCATATCTAAAATGGCACTATGCTCATATACATTGTAGAAAAGGTGTTACATTATTTGTAGGGTTTCTGATTTTTGGTTTTAACCAATATACCTTCCTAAAACATCCCCAGGGTTAAAAAGATTAAAATAGGTCTTTATTGGATAAACACCTGAAAGACAACACTTTTCCTAATACTCTCTCTACTCCCTGACTATAAAGTTGTATGACATTTCTATATTGGTGACTCCTAAGTGACACAAGTGAACATATTTGATTTCACTGTAAAAAATGCCCATCGATAGTACCTTTGATACAGATACACTGATACAAATACACTGATAAACACTGATTTTTTTTTCATGCCCTCAGACCTTCAAGTAGCTAGAAAATGCCAAGATTTATAGGCATCTCATTACTGTATAATCCGTGGTAACCTAAATATCACTGTGTACAACATGTCAAGCTGCATTAGGCCCATTAAGTCATGTTAAGGGGAAATAACATGACTTAAAGCCCTAACGCAGCTTGATAAATTCCCCCCTGAATGCTGGACATTTCTGCCTGCTTTGTGCAAAATGGCACTCGTGATCTATTAGATGTTCCAGTGTGCATATTATTTACCACTAGATGGTTGGCTCTGTGTTTGAAATTCACAGTCTTGGGCATGCAGAGATGTATCTGCTTGCAATTCACCTTGGAGTTTGGATTTTGCAAAGGTGAGTAATGTAATATAAAATCCTAGGTCATGTCCTTAACAAGCTATTTGTACTTACATTAAAATTTGGTATTGTTTATTATGATTTAGAAAATTATAATTATTTACCTACTTAATTTTTATTTATTATTTTTCATGATTTTTCTTAATTCATCTGTTATTTCATTTTATCAACAGTGGACTTAGGCATCACTAGGCATTCTAGAGATAGGGGCCTAGTTTATCAGTGCCTATCTCGCACGCTTGGCGATGCCTAAGTTTTTATATCAAAACAAAAAATCCTTACATAAAAAACCTCAAAAAGCATATGCTCTAAAGCAAGGGTGTCAAACTCAGGCCTGCGGGCCAACTTTGGCCCACTGGGTATATGATTTGGCCCGAGACTAAATGCCCTCTCTTCCTTCCCTCCCTCCATCCCATTGCCCACCATCTCTTTCCCGGCTTCCCGGTCTCATCTTCAAAGCAGCTTACAGAGGATCGCTGATCGGCTGTAGCGAACCTAGCAGGCTGCTGTTGACCTCCGCAGCACGTTCTCCCTGCCGTGGTCCTGTACGTCAGAGGAGGAGCGGGACCACGGCAGAGAGAACATGTTGCGGAGTCTGTCAGCCTGCTAGGTTCACTACAGCTGACCAGTGATCCTTTGCAGGTTGCTTTGTAGGTGAGACCGGGAAGCCGGAGGCCGGTAAAAAGAAGGGGGAAAACATGCAGACATTGGGGGTATGGTGGGGGAGGGGGGATTTTTGCGTGGTGGTGGTGGTGGGCCCTTGTGTAGAAGTACACGGAGTGAGGGAAGGAGGGGTTCAAAGAGATGTGCATATGCTGGACTGAGGGTGGGGGAGGGGAAGAAATAATGAATCTAAAAACAGGAGAGGGAGAGAGATGGTGGACAATGGGCTAGAGGAAGGGAAGGAACAGAAAGGGAGAGAAGTTGGACACAAGGGATGGTATGGAGGGGGGTGGGGGGATAGAGACACTTGATAGGAGGGTAATTGGGGAGAGAAAGGGAAAGATGGTGGACCCTGGGGTGGTGGGGAAGGAGGGAGAGATGCTGAATGAAAAGGTAGTTGAGAAATGGAGAGATGGTGGATCTGGGGATGGTGGGGCTCCATTGCTGCAGCTGTGGGGATGGAGATGAAAAAAAGGAAAGATGCCAGCAGGGCTGTGGAGTTGGTAGATAAATGTTCCGACTCCGACTCCTCAGTTTTTTGTACATTCCTTGAAGGAAAGAAAGGCAACATACATGTCATTACCACAGAAACTACTGCTTTAAGTGACAACAACAAAAATCAACGAGCCACAATCTCCGCTGGTTTGCTTGCTCGTCACCGTTCAACTCATGGACACAAGGAACAATTTCTTTACCAAATCGTTACTGGCGACGAAAAATGGTGCCTGTACATCAATATGAAGCAGCGTAAGGAATGGCTTAGCCCCGGTAAACAAACGACCCCGCGCATGAAACAAGATCTTCATCCGCGTAAAAAGATGTTGTGCATATGGTGGGAGAGCTTGGTTGGATGAATTTTTCGAGTCTACATTAGGTGAGGTATTGAAAACCTTGTTGAACGTTGGAAATAAGTTGTAAACAACAACAAGGGAGAATACATTTATAAGTATTGGTGCTCCGAATTGTGCGCTGCGTGCCATATAGTGAAGCACGTGTTCGTTTTGCGGTTACGTGAGGCACTGCATGCATTGGTCTTTATTCTTACAGTAGAGAAGTCATTAATTATAACTTTTTGTGAATTGGGACATTTAAACTTGCTTTTTTTTAATTCCAATCTAAATTTAGTCGGAGTCGGGGTCGGTGCATTGTTTGGCAACTCCGACTCCAGATACCCGAAATTTCCTCCGACTCAACAGCACTGGATGCCAGACCTCCAGGGGAGGGAAAGAGAGGACAGAGATAGAAGATGGATAGTTAGCATGGAGAAAGAAGAAAATGACAAATAGACTGGAGACCCTGACAAGCGAGTTATTAGAAGACAACCAGAGCCTGGGCCCAACATGATTTGAATAATGACCAGACAACAAAAGGTAGAAAAAATAATTTTATTTTGTTTTGTGATTACAATATGTCAGATTTGAAATGTGTTAGACAGCAAGCGTGAACTAGGACCTAAAAAAGAGAGAGGAAAAGTCTTTTCTATTTATTTTGTTTACATCACAGAGCTGGCTTGGGGTTGGAGAGGTTGTAACCCTATATTTCTACTAAGACTAAGGGGTTCTTTTATTAAAGTGCACATTTAGCGTGTGCTAAATCAGATCCCTAAGTATCTTAATAAAAATTTCCCTTGACTTAGGGCTCCTTTTATCAAGGTGCGCTACGGGGGTTAGCGCGTCAGACATTTCATCACGCACTAACCCCACAGCAAGCCAAAATACTAACGCCTCGTCAATGGAGACGTTAGTTGCTAGTGCGGCAGGCGGTTTAACGAGTAGTATTCCGCACGTTAAACCCCTACCACACCTTAATAAAAGGAGCCCTTAGTCTCTGTTTTAGATTTCGGCCCCTTATGTGATTGAGTTTGACACCCCTGCTCTAAACTGAATAATAGTGATCAGTCAAATTAACACCTTCTTACACCAGCAACAGTGTATACCATGGTTTTACCCTTCACATCACAGCACCGCCGGCCTGCCTCCAAAGAATATCAATTATGCACCATATAGATTTTTAAAACAATGGCACTTAGCTTTATGAAATCTTCATTGTGCAGGGAAGTTATTGACATGGGCTGTTGTTATAACTGGTTATTTTTACCATAAGTCATGCTATTTTAACATAGAGTCCCATTTTATACTAGGATATTAGTGCTGAATATCTGGATTTAATTCAGCTCTGGCAGCTGGCATTAATAAAATGCTGGATACTGACCCAGCAGTGTGTGCTCATTCTTACTGCTCTGCTTTTTACCTTACTGTTTCCTGCCTTTGAAATGCTGATTTTTCTCTCCTCAGATTTTCCCTATCCTGCATATACTGCATGAAGACACTTTTATAAAGAAAGGCATTGCATAAATCTTTCTGTAACTCTACACCTCCTCTGTTATATAGCAGCATAGCATTACTGCAGTAGTATGCACCTCATCATACGTAATATTTTCCTGTTTTGCTAGATTGCTAATAACTTTTCATGGGATCATTATAGAATATTAAGGGGGAAATTAATCAAGCAGCATTATGGCATAATGTACAATCATTAAGGGCTCCTTTTACAAAGCCAGGTTAGCGAGTCCCCCATGGCAAATGCACTGAAGTCCATTTAATTCCTTTTAAAAAAATGTATTTATTGAATTTTCAATTATACATAGAATGAATAATCAAACATGAATAAACAGTACAAATATAAAGATAAAATCATTTCTGGGAAACCCCCCCCCCCGAAACATCAAACATTTCTTTTATGTACTGTTATTTAGTCCCTATTAATGGAAGAGGAGCACTAAAAAGGCAGAAAATGTTTTACAAAATATATAGAAAAAAAAGAAAATGGAAAAAATGATGAAGCCACCTGAATCTGAACTTAACTTTTTCTTTTTTTAGCGACAATTAAGGTTTCAGATTCTGAGAAGTACTAGAGGAAAGGAGGACTTTACCAACAATAAATGTTGTCAATTATGGTGATTCAAAAAAACCCTTAAAAAACCCCAAATCTGACTCCCTGAAAGGTAACTACGCATTTACAAGGGTACCTGAGCACAAATGTTGCTCCCATTTCTAAGACCTGAGGTCGCAAAAATAAGAATTGCTTTCTCTTCTGAGTTACCCTAGATACATTCGAATTTTGTGGTTCATAAACAAAATTTCTTGGTGCTTAAACATTTTGAGCAGGATCCAGAGCGAGTTGAACAAACAACATGGCCGATGCCACCACTTCTACATCCAATTTTTCCAAAAGAGTTTGTCAAATCCAGACTATCCATTGATAATCTATGTTGATTTGTAGCTGGTTTTTTCTTCCTAGCAGATAAATAGTATATCTTAGAAATCGGAGGATAAGAAGATTCCGGAACGTTTTAAACCTCAGTTAAATATTTTTTAAACATATCAAGAGGAGGTATCAAAAATATTTTAGGAAAGCTAATCAATCTGAGGTTTTGCCTTCTGACCATGTTTTCCAAAACCTCTAATTTAAAGTGTATAGGACCACAATCTTTAATCCAAGATTCTCCTTGATATTCCATTTGCTTTGTATAATCTGTAGTAGTTATTTCTAAGTCTCTGATTTTTTTTTCTTCAAAATTGTAGTCTCAGATAGTATTTCAGCACATTGAGATGATCTCTGATTTATTTGAGAACCCAATGAACTTTGCAATGAAGAGATTGCTTCCCAAATCGTTTCCAAGTTAAAAGCTGAAGGCCTTTTTAATGGGAGCAATATTGGCTGAGTTCCCAAACTTAACATTTTTCTGCAAAACCTCCACAGTTTGCTTCTGGACTCCTATCCCCCTCAGCCGGTAATAGTGATGATCCATCCTGCAACAAAGCTTCTGCCGACTCTTCTTCTGTCACTTGGTCAGTAAGCAGGACTGCTTCACTCTGTTCTCTCGCTCCTGCGCTGGCGTTTTTCGCATCTCCGGAGACAAGCTGACCACTTCAAGAGAGATTACAGAAACCTTAATTTCTTTTAATTGGTTTAAATAGTGCTGATAATTGAAAGCACCATTAAAAACAGATTAAAAAAATGAATTAGTTGGTAGGCACCTAACTCAGTAGGTTCCTACCATCTCATGGTAGGTGTCTACACTGAAGCGCCTACTGGCACCTACATGGAAAGTAAACATGCAGAGTTTGGGCATGGATTGAGTTAGGTGCTGGTATATTAGGCCAAGAATACTCTAATATACGGGTGCCTAACGTAATGATGCATACTGTTACCTAAGTTGTTTATAGAATCTGGCCACTAATATTTAATGTGCGTTAAGGTGCTTTAAACCCTAGCGCTGCTTGATGAATTCCCCCCTCCCACCAAGCTTATTTTTTTTAATTTAAAAAATGATTATATAATGTATGTACAGGTACAGTCTTTTCAAGGTAGCTTCCAGTACAAAATATATAGAAAACCCACCAAGATATCATGATCCAAGCTTCTACTATAATTGGCAGAAAATTTGGAAAAGGGACCTGTGTGGCCCAGGATGCTCATGTACCATATCTTTTTTTTTTTTTTTTAATGTCCTTTTAAAAGACATCGAAACCTATTTAGATTTTTTTTCCTGCAGGACTAATATGGCTACTGGAACTGACAAAGCTAAAAGCAGCAGGCAGGCAATGCATATTGTGGAATGTGGTGGTAATAAACATTAATAATGGGCTTTTAGTCCCAGCTTGAGCTGTGAAAATTAATTCTTCATGAGGGAATTTGTAATTTCACAAGGGCTCATTTCTATAATACAGTCTGGACATCAAAAACATATGATTGATGCTTTCCCCATTGATGCTGGCAAGTTATTTCTAGTATTTTAATATTGTAAAGAAGCAAATATATTTAACTCATGATTCTCTTTAATTATGGGTTGGACCGGTAAGTTGAATTCCAGTTTCTTAATATTTAAGCATAAAAGAGAATGTCAAGTTCAGTCTATTAGTTTATCAGATTGTAACTTTATTACCCAATTCATAAAAAATGAAATGTTACTTGGGGTGTCCTGTTACTCAGCACACTGTGAATCAAATAATTTTTCATTGCCTAAGAAACAGAAGAACCAGTGTTATACAGTTTAATTTGAATCATCTTTACAAACTAGTGGCAGAGGGGCGCTTAAACTCCGAATCACTTAGGGCCTCTTCTAGCAAACTGCGCTAGCAGTTTTTAGCGCGGGGAGCTGCGCTGAATGGCCTGCGCTGCTCCCAACGCTCATAGGAACTCTATCAGTGTCAGGGGCAGCGTGGGCCATTCAATGCGGCTCACCGCGCTACAAACTGCTAGCGCAGTTTGATAGAAGAGGCACTTAATCCCAAGGAATTTTAGAACTGATTGGTTTTCTTAATTTTGAAGGGGACGCCATGTAGCAAAAATTGTTCTGCTAAGCTAAACTAAATAATCCATTTTAAGGTATGAGTGCATATCCATGCAAGAATTCTCAGGATAGCAAATAGGCTATAATGCACTAAATATATATATATATATATATATATACATACATATATGTATATATATATATATATATATATATATATATTTAGTGCATTATAGCCTATTTATATATATATATATATATATATATATATAAATTTATATATATATATAAATTAGTTTACTTGAATATTAATAAAGTTTTACACAGCTTATTTACCCCCTCTTCTACGAAACTGTGCTAGCAGTTTCTAGCGCGGGGAGCCACACTGAATGGCCTGCGCTGCTCCCAACGCTCATAGGAACTCTATGAGCATTGGGAGCAGCGCAGGCCATTCAGCGCAACTCCCCGGCTAGAAACTGCTAGCGCAGTTTCATAGAAGAGGGGGTTAAAATCACAAAGAGGATAATTCTATAAGGAGCTGCCTTGTTGTAGGCAGCAGGAACAGGTGTAAATGCCTCTTTGATAAATTTCTCTAACTCCCTCCCTCCCCCCCTCCCTTCCTTCCCTTTCCTCTCCCTACTCACCTTTGTACCTCATCTCCGCCGGTTTTTCTTATCCCCTTTCTGCACTCCCTCGTAATTGTTATTGGATTATTTTGTAATTGCTACTGGTTATATTATACACTTGACAACTAACTCTCTGTATCTTCGCTGTATATGTACAGTCTCTTCTCCTGTAAACCGCTCTGAACTGTTTTGTGGTATTGCGGTATACAAAAATAAAGTTATTATTTTTTGTAGAATACTGACTAGCAGAAAAGTAGGCCATGTTTTGTGGATATATACTTTTGTCAGGGGACGTGCACATGGGCAGAATTAGAGCAGAGCATGGAACAAGCATGCATATACACAAATAAATTTGTATTTATCATTTATGCATGTTCCTTACATTTTGATGTGGGGTTGTACGCCAGCTATAGGGCTGGTATGAATAATTATGCCATAAACGTTATCATGTTTTCTGCCTCTTGCACTGGAAAAAAAGTAAGCATCTGCTTTTCTTTATAAATTAGGCCTGAAATACAGTAGGCATTCGCTTACCCTCTTTTCTTTTGTTGCCTTACATAAAATGTGCTATGAATTTGTTTTATTTATATCTTTAACCTATAGTAATCCATTCAGCATTTTGTCTATATATGTTGCTCAACAATTGTGATTTCCATGAAAAAGACAGATATGTAAGATTTTTTTTTTTTTTTTTTAAATGGGGGGAAGGATTAAACCAATTGTAATAAACAAGATTTAAAATGAAGACTGAGCCAGGATTCGTAGTCTTGCCTGTGGCTTTGAAACTAGATGATCCTACCACTTGAATAACATTCTGTTGAAAGATTTTCTTATTACATTGCAAGAATCAAATACCTGTCAACACTGGAATAAATAAATAAATGAACTGATTGGGATGCTGGAGAATCTTTCTTGAGGGAACACCTAATAATTGCAGGGGCCTAAAAAAATTAGAGAGAGGCCCTGCTTAAAAAGCACAAGAAACACACAGGAACTAAAAAGAAACATAAATTCACAGAGTGAGCAATTGTTCTGTTGCTTTCTGAGATTAATGTTGCCTCATAAAATAGACTACCATTATGGGGCTTTAAGGCATCCATGTCATCTATTCTATAATTCTCAAGTAGGATATTTAAAGCATATCAGTCAAAAGCTGAAGAGAGGATCAATGTATGAAGCCACAATTACAAAACAGATGGTGTATGCCATGAGATGATTTGAGGAATCGCCATTTTCTCCAAGGACAAGTAGGATAGTAAGTGCTCATAGATATGGGTGCTGTTACCAATGGAGCCTGTACAGAAATGTTTCTCCAGTTTAGAAAGTATCGGAAGCTTTTGAGTTGCTTCACCTTATATGCACATTATTTCCTGTCTACCACTGTCATGCAGGACCACTTAGACTAAAATTTATGCATATAAATGCCAGAATTGTGCCTAAGCGCTGAACCTCGGTTTGCGAGTAACCGGGTTTGCGAGTGTTTTGCAAGATGAGCAAAACACTCAACAAACTTTTGTCTCGCAAAACGAGTGTTGATTCGCTACACGAGCTCTCACTATGGTGGCCCAGGGGTGGGTACCTGCCTGTGGGTGCTGCAGCCCTTGTAGCGTGGTGGCTTCCTTTCCCCGGGGTCCCCGTGCGGCTCTCCTCCCTCTTCGGCCGATGCCTTTTCCGTTCACCAGCGCCTCCCGGCTTCCGATTCAAGCAGGCCATCCTCCAGACGCATGCGCAAGACCTCTGAACTCCCCCTTCAAGCCAGCGCCGCTCCAACAACATGCGCACCACGTACAAGCACGCAGGACGTCCTGCGTGCTTGTACGTGGTGTGCGTGTTGTTGGAGCGGTGCCGGCTTGACGGGGGAGTTCAGAGGTCCTGCGCATGCGTCAGAAGAATGGCGGCCGGCTTGAATCAGAAGCCGGGAGGCGCTGGTGAACGGAAAAGACATCGGCCGAAGAGGGAGGAGAGCTGCACGGGGACCCCGGGGAAAGGAAACCACCATGCTACAAGGGCTGCAGCACCCACAGGCAGGTACCCACCCCTGGGCCACCATAGTGAGAGCTCGTGTAGCGAATAAACACTCGTTTTGCGAGACAAGTTTGTTGAGTGTTTTGCTCATCTTGCAAAACACTCACAAACCGGGTTACTTGCAAACCAAGGTTCAGTACTTAGGCACAATTCTGGCATTTATATTGCATAAATTTTAGTCTAAGTCAGTGGTTCTTAACCTTGTTGGAGGTACTGAACCCCACCAGTTTCATATACGTGTTCACCGAACCCTTCTTTATTGGAAAAATAAAATATGATTTTTACAAATTCAAAACATAGGTATACAGTGAGGGAAAAAATAATATCAATTTTGAAAACAAAAAAGTTCTCCTATATTTCGAATAATAATAACATAATAATGAAATTTACTGCAAATCAGTGTGACTTCTGCTGTTGATTGATAGATCAAGAAACCGAGTACACGATCAGTCTTGATCAAAATCACTGAATAACCGATAGATGATTGAACGTGACCGAAGCGCTATATGAGTCGGAGGTGTGTTTTGACCTCCGCCGAACCCGCGAGACTGAGTCACCGAACCCCTGGGGTTCGGTCGAACCCAGGTTAAGAACCACTAGTCTAAGTGGTCCTGGATGCATTTTTTTTAGAATGGACATTTTACTGCTGCCGACTTTGGTCAACTAGCACCCTACGTCCAAATCAGACTTAGATGTATTTTTTTTGATTATGGCCCTCCATGTAGTTTATATTCAGGTACTCAAGCATTTTTCCTTATCTGTCCCAGTGAGCTTACACTCTTATCTAATGTACCTGGGACAATGGAGGATTAAGTTACTTTCCCAAGGTCACAAGGAACAGTGTGGGATATGAACCCACAATCTCAGGTTGCTGAGACTGTAGCTCTAACCACTGCGCAACACAGTTGCCTACTTTGATTGTTTAATACGCTATTCAGTTACTTGCCAAATGCAAAATGTCTACTGTGAATCTCTCACTATTTATACTATGACATGCTCATTTCCATTCATACAACTCGGGTTAAATTTAGTTGTCATTCCTTTTGATATTTAACTCCCATTCAACATTCTTGGCCACACTCTTGGATAATGCACAAGTCTTCAGGCTCCCATGTCACTTGAGGAAGCCCTCTTTGGATTTTTCAGCAGGCTTTTATTAAGATGTGCCAATTTCTCATGACATCTTAATACCACAGACTCCTTCAGATCTATATTTAATTAAGAGATTGAATGAGTTATTATTAATTCTGAATAATAATTTTAGAAGATATGGGAATATGCCTTAGCTAATGTATGGTCAATAAGATAACATAGTAATAGCCTTGAACCATGCACCTGATTGTGTGGAAACTATTTGCATTTCTAAAGATGCCATGTGCTGGAGGAGATATGACTGGTGAGAAACAGTACCATATCTTTTGTTTCTAAACCAGGTGTCAACATTAATTGGTTGACATATGCTAATCAAAATGTGCTAGCTGTATAATGCTTCCACACCCACTCTTTTAGAAAATTTCTTACCATGGGGTCTTGCACTTGTCCAGGAGCTTGTTCTTGCTAAGTGTTAAGTGCTTAGCACCCTTTAGTCATAGGGCCCCTAAAGCAATAAAACACTCAAACATCAGTACACACTGAACACACATAACTTGTGCTGTCTATTAAGATGTTGTAATGTTGAATTAATGCAAAACTTATGGCTGTTAAATAAGCAATACAATGGTAACAAAAATCTTATACATGAATACAGGATGTCCGGCGCAGTACTCGGAAAGACCTCCCAGGAAAGAGACTTGGGCGTACTGGTAGACAAGTCAATGTGTGGCGGCGACGGCGAAAAGGGCAAACAGAATCTAATCTAATCCTTTGTCTTATATACCAGGTCATTCCCTAGGGGGACTCGATCCGGTTAACAAAATATAGTCGGGGGGAAGGGGTTGGGGCCCTTGGCGTTTTTTTTAATGGGGCAGATATTTTGCGTGTGTAACATACGCAAAATATCTGTGCCATGGGAAAAAAAAAATGAAAAGACCTGTCAAAAAAACACCCCCTCCCCCAACAAAAGCAGGAGATTTTAGGGCAGAAATGGAGCAGGAGAGTCGGCAGGGATGTGTGTGACTGGTCCCCAGCAGTCACTTCTTCTGTTGATCAGCCAGCCCAGTCGGTGTCCCAGATTTGTTTAGTGAATCACATCCCTGCCTACTTTGCATGCTATTTCCCCTCATTTGCATGCATGGATTGGAGGAGAGCTTAGTGAATCAGGTCAGAGGGAAATCGGGTCGCAAAAGGTAAGTACACGATCGGTTTGCTTAGTGAATCTAGCCCTACGTGGCATAAATACACGAGGCAAATCTCTTTCTTTGTTTCAAATCTATACTTGGCTTAGCCCCCACATACCTGGTTGCACATTTCAACTTGGACTGCCCCAGCAGGCCTACATGCAGAGTCCACATGTTTACCCATCCATCAACAAAGGCCTGCCGATACAAAAGATACCTAGACAGAACTCTTGCTTTCCAAGCAGGCCAAATGAACAACTGGCTGAGCAACTTAATAACACACTCTTCATCCTATCTAAGTTTTTAGAAAACTATTAAAAACAAACTTGTTCAACCGATTTGTAACCTAATTGCTCCCATCGCCCTATCGCTTTACTCCATCTGATTTTTACCACGATCTCTTATTCCCGCTCTGTTCTCTGCCTACATGTATTGATGTCTGTCCAGTGCCCCTATTCTCGCTGATTGTTTGCAGCCTGTTCCAGCCCTCTTATCCCTGTATCCGCTTCATGTACTTTAAAACCTTACTTTGTACCTATCTTCGCTGATTGTCCAGCTCCTCTTATTGTAAACCGCTTCAAACTACTATGGCTTTGGCAGTATATAAGAATAAAATTATTATTATTATTATATCTTTTGAAAGGAAACTCCAGAGTGAGAGAGCATGAGATGAAGTTGAGGTGATAGGCTCAGGAGTATTCTAAGGAAATACCGTATTTTCACGCATATAACGCGCGCGTTATACGCGTTTTTACCTACCGCGCATACCCCTCGCGCGTTATATGCGTGAGCGCGGTATACAAAAGTTTTAAAACATAGTTCCCACCCCGCCCGACGCCCGATTCACCCCCCCAGCAGGACCGCTCGCACCCCCACCGCGAACAACCGCTCGTACGTGCTCCCACCCGCACCCGCATCCATGATCGGAGCAAGAGGGAGCCCAAGCCCTCTTGCCCGGCCGACTCCCCGACGTCCGATACATCCCCCCCCCCGGCAGGACCACTCGCACCCCCACCCCGAAGGACCGCCGACTTCCCGACAATATCGGGCCAGAAGGGAGCCCAAACCCTCCTGGCCAGACCGCTCGCACCCCCACCCCGAACGACCGCTCGCACGCGCTCCCACCCGCACCCGCATCCACGATCGGAGCAAGAGGGAGCCCAAGCCCTCTTGCCCGGCCGACTCCCCGACGTCCGATACATCCCCCCCCCCCGGCAGGACCACTCGCACCCCCACCCCGAAGGACCGCCGACTTCCCGACAATATTGGGCCAGAAGGGAGCCCAAACCCTCCTGGCCACGGCGACCCCCTAACCCCACCCCGCACTACATTACGGGCAGGAGGGATCCCAGGCCCTCCTGCCCTCGACGCAAACCCCCCTCCCTCCAACGACCGCCCCCCCCCCAAGAACCTCCGACCGCCCCCCAGCCGACCCGCGATCCCCCTGGCAACCCCCACGACCTCCCCACCCCCCTTCCCCGTACCTTTGGTAGTTGGCCGGACAGACGGGAGCCAAACCCGCCTGTCCGGCAGGCAGCCAACGAAGGAATGAGGCCGGATTGGCCCATCCATCCTAAAGCTCCGCCTACTGGTGGGGCCTAAGGCGCGTGGGCCAATCAGAATAGGCCCTGGAGCCTTAGGTCCCACCTGGGGGCGCGGCCTGAGGCACATGGGCCCAACCCGACCATGTGCCTCAGGCCGCGCCCCCAGGTGGGACCTAAGGCTCCAGGGCCTATTCTGATTGGCCCACGCGCCTTAGGCCCCACCAGTAGGCGGAGCTTTAGGATGGATGGGCCAATCCGGCCTCATTCCTTTGTTGGCTGCCTGCCGGACAGGCGGGTTTGGCTCCCGTCTGTCCGGCCAACTACCAAAGGTACGGGGAAGGGGGGTGGGGGGGTCGTGGGGGTCGCCAGGGGGGGCGCGGGGCGGCTGGGGGGGCGGTCGGAGGTTCTTGGGGGGGGCAGTCGTTGGGGGGGAGGGGGGTTTGCGTCGAGGGCAGGAGGGCCTGGGATCCCTCCTGCCCGTAATGTAGTGCGGGGTGGGGTTAGGGGGTCGCCGTGGCCAGGAGGGTTTGGGCTCCCTTCTGGCCCAACTACCAAAGGTACGGGGAAGGGGGGTGGGGGGGTCGCGGGTCGGCTGGGGGGCGGTCGGAGGTTCTTGGGGGGGGCGGTCGTTGGGGGGAGGGGGGTTTGCGTCGAGGGCAGGAGAGCCTGGGATCCCTCCTGCCCGTAATGTAGTGCGGGGTGGGGTTAGGGGGTCGCCGTGGCCAGGAGGATTTGGGCTCCCTCCTGGCCCGATATTGTTGGGGAGTCGGCGGTCCTTCGGGGGGGAGGGATGTATCGGACGTCGGGGGGGCATCAGGCTTTCAGGATGGGGACAGACCTTCAAGGGGGGACAGTGCACGGAAGTCAGGGGGGGTGAACGGAGAGTCGGGACAGCGCACGGAAAGTCAGGGCGGGCGAAAGGAGCGTCGGGCAGCATGAGCGGTATACCCGTGAGCGCGGTATACCAAAGTTTTTGTACATATCATCGTGATTTCTGCGCGCTATACCCGTGTGCGCGTTTTATACGGGTGCGCGTTATTTGCGTGAAAATACGGTACCTTTTTTTACAGAAAGGGTGGTAAATGCCTAGAATAGTCCCCTGGTAGAGATGATGAAGATAAAAACTGTGTCTGAATTCAGGAAAGTATTGGACAAGCACATTGGATCTCTTAGGGAGAGGCAGAGATAGTGGATGCTGCAGATGGGCAGACTGGATGGGCCATTTGGCCTTTATCTGCAATCATGTTTCTGTTTCTATTGCTTTGATTCTGACTTCCCTCCCTCCCTATAATCCCATTAATAAATTTCAACCTTTATCCCAACTTTTCTCCCTAATTATCAATCTCACCCTCCCTCTTCCTAGCAGTCACTCTCATGTTGAGTTTCTCCCCATCCTTCATTGTCAATCTCTTCTACCTCCCTGTCCTCAGCAGCAACTGTAACTGTCACAGATCTGCAACATCATTTACCTGGGATCCTATAAAAATACCATCAAATATCTAAGAATAGTCCAAAATGCGGCCGTTCGCCTCATTTATGATCTCAAAAAATATGACCATGTTAGCCCCTATTACAACAAACTCCACTGGCTTCCAGTAGAGGCAAGGATCATCTTTAAGTTCGCCTGCCTCTGCTTCAAAACTTTAACAGGCTCTTCTCCAATTTACCTGTCTGAGCACCTTGAAATAGCAGGCCCCTCTCGCACACGAAACGCCTACCTGTTCACCTTTCCCTCCCTAAAAGGCTGCCTCTACAAGAGATTCCTTGATAGAACCTAGCATTCCAAGCGGGCAAATGGAACAATTGCCTAACCGCCCTCATCTCCAGCTCTCCGCCCTACCAATTGTTCAGGAAGTCACTAAAAACCTACCTCTTTGACAAATTCCGCTAACTCTCCCCTCCCTCCTTCCCTGCCCCCCTCCCCCGATATGCCTCCAAACTCTCTGACTTCGCCTACCTTGCCAAACCACTATATGGCCTCTCATAATCAATCTCTGTTTTATCTAAATGTCCTGTCTTTGTTACATGCCTTATCTTTGCCATGTATGTAACATCGCTGTAAATGTACAGTCTCTTCTTTTGTTAACCGCATTGAACTTCCATGGTATTGCGATATACAAGAATAAAGAATAAAGTTATTATTATTATTATTATTCATTATCTGCTCCCAACTCCTGAAGTTTTTCTTACAACTTTCGTCCCTCCTCTCACTATGAGGCCAGCCCTCGCAGCAAGGCTGAAAGACGAGTTCCTTCAGCTCCTGCAATGTGAAATGGTATATTCATGCTTACAATTCTTTTATCTGCCTCTTTCCCCTAAGCCAATGCCTGAGATGATATGTGAGCATGTGTACATCATCCATGGATGACAGCTTCTTTGTCCTACCACTATTATACTTGTGTGTCTTTGATAGTAGGATTCTATAACTTGGTGATTACACTTGCTGTATAGATGTATATAATAGTATTACCTTAGTTGGTTTTGGTTCAGATTTATACACTGTAAATTACAATTGAAATTTGTGAGAACTAGCCACCTTATGTGTGGATTCTGTCATAGTGATCAAGAAATTCTACTGTTTCCTTTTTGTTTAAACTCTAATAAAAATATTTGAACAGAAAAAAAAAAAAAAAGAAATGTATAAATCAACTTCAGTTTTTAAGAACACATATGTCGGTTATTCTTTAAAATTACTGAAAACATTTGAAGTCTGTATAGCACATTTTACTAATCATTATTTTACAGTGTATTTTGACATTACATATTTTAGGGAAAGTATGGTTTCTAGATGGAAAGAGAAAAGTGAATGCCTCTTCATTTTAACTTTGCTGTTGGAAATCAATTGCTGCTGATTCTCATTTGTCAGCTTGCCCTTGGCTTCTCAAGGAGTCCCTGATGAAAGTATAATCCATCAGGAAAGCATTAGTGATGGGTGTCATTGTTAACTTGTCATGCAACGGTGACATAAATAGCCAAGGTGTACAGATAGTTTGGCTGAGATTGACAGGATCAGAAACCATTTTATAAGTAAACGGAGCTCTTAAAACATGAGCAGTCATTACCAAGTGTTTCTGAAACTTACCAAGAAATCACCAAATAGTAGCTGCAGAAGCCAGGATTCCATTTTGTAGTTTAGATACATGACGGCATATAAAGGCTAAATGGCCCATCTAGTTGGCCCATCTACAGTAACCATTATCTCTTTCTCTCTCCGAGAGATCCCATGTGCCTATCCCAGGCCCTCTTGAATTCATTGATAATTGGTATTCTGAATGATGTTGTCTTCAGTGAAGGTCCCTGGGGAAGATACTACTGATTAATATATGAACCTTAACAAACTGTATACAAAAGAATAAATAAGAAAATGAAAATATGAGGGTCAATCAATTAGACAGATCAAAAGAAACAATCAGTACGGGCCATGCGCTCTCGTTTCAACCAGTGGCCCCGGGCAGTGCTTATACAGTGACATGCACTTAGAAATGAATCTAAATAAACCATGCCCAGTACATCATAGTAGTTCTTTTGAAACGTGTCAAAGATTAAATGAAAACATTCATCCCCAGGTGTGGACAACTGAAGAAAATATCATGGAAAAGAATCTCTCCCTGAAACTTCAGATACGTGAACATCAACGAGTGAAAAATGAAATCTACAAAAAGTGGTACAAGAATAATATAAGTGTAGTAACTCTCAATAAAACTACTATCAAAATAAGCAGAAGAAAATAAATTGGGTCCTTAATTTGTGTGTCGAAAAATCAAAGTGTCTATCAATGAAAAATCTAGAAGAACGTGAAGCAAAGTGAAAACCAATAAAAATTAAAAAAAGTACTTAGCTCAGTCCTTTCAAAACGGGATGAGGATCACTATTCAAAATTCAAAATTCAATCATAGTTCCATGATCCCTCTGTTTGGTCAGTCCCGTACACTAGCCCAATCCTTATCGGAAAATGAACTTGTGGATACTGTAGCCGTGGTACTTGAATGTGGGTCCAAAGAGCTGATCCAAAGTGTTTCTCCAATTTCCGGCGCTGATGTGATTCACTCATTCAACTCGCTCATACATCTCGCTCGATGGTCCCATTCATTCTATTCATTGGTCTCATCCATTCCGCTCACTCTTTGGATGAGACCAATGAATAGAATGAATGGGACCAACGAGCGAGATGTATGAGCGAGTTGAATGAGTGAATCACATCAGCGCCGGAAATTGGAGAAACACTTTGGATCAGCTCTTTGGACCCACATTCAAGTACCACGGCTACAGTATCCACAAGTTCATTTTCCGATAAGGATTGGGCTAGTGTACGGGACTGACCAAACAGAGGGATCATGGAACTATGATTGAATTTTGAATTTTGAATAGTGATCCTCATCCCGTTTTGAAAGGACTGAGCTAAGTACTTTTTTTAATTTTTATTGGTTTTCACTTTGCTTCACGTTCTTCTAGATTTTTCATTGATAGACACTTTGATTTTTCGACACACAAATTAAGGACCCAATTTATTTTCTTCTGCTTATTTTGATAGTAGTTTTATTGAGAGTTACTACACTTATATTATTCTTGTACCACTTTTTGTAGATTTCATTTTTCACTCGTTGATGTTCACGTATCTGAAGTTTCAGGGAGAGATTCTTTTCCATGATATTTTCTTCAGTTGTCCACACCTGGGGATGAATGTTTTCATTTAATCTTTGACACGTTTCAAAAGAACTACTATGATGTACTGGGCATGGTTTATTTAGATTCATTTCTAAGTGCATGTCACTGTATAAGCACTGCCCGGGGCCACTGGTTGAAACGAGAGCGCATGGCCCGTACTGATTGTTTCTTTTGATCTGTCTAATTGATTGACCCTCATATTTTCATTTTCTTATTTATTCTTTTGTATACAGTTTGTTAAGGTTCATATATTAATCAGTAGTATCTTCCCCAGGGACCTTCACTGAAGACAACATCATTCAGAATACCAATTATCAATTAGTTATAGTTTCATACTTTTTGGTATTCATTTACATTTTGGTATAGCTTTTGAGGCCTCTTGAATTCAGACACAGTCTCAGTTTTCACCATCTCTTCCGGGAGACTGTTCCACGCATCTACCACCCTTTCCGTAAAAAAGTATTTCCTCAGATTACTCCAGAGCCTATCACCTCTTAACTTCATCCTATGCCCTCTCATTGCAGAGTTTCCTTTCAAATGAAAGAGACTCGACTCATGCATATTTATATTACGTAGATATTTAAACGTCTCTTTCATATCTCCCCTCTCCCACCTTTCCTCCAAAGTATACAGATTGAGATCTTTAAGACTATCCTCATATGCCTTAGCATGAAGACCACATACCATTTTAGTAGCCTTCCTCTGGACCGACTCAATCCTTTTAATACCTTTTTAAAGGTGCGGCCTCTAGAATTGTATACAATATTCTAAATGAGGTCTCACCAGAGTCTTATACAGAGGCATCAATACCTCCTATTTTCTACTGGCCAAACCTCCCTATGAAACCTAGCATCCTTCTAGGTTTCACCATCACCTTTTCAACCTGTTTGGCCACCTTAAGATCATCACATACAATCACATCCAAGTCCTGCTCTTCTGTCGTGCACAAAAGTTTTTCACCCCCTAAACTGTGCCGTTCCCTTGGGTTTTTGCAGCCCAAATGCATGACCTTGCATTTCTTAAGATTAAACTTTAGCTGCCAAATTTCAGACCATTCTTTAAGCTTCGCCAGGTCTTTCTTCATGATATTCACACTATCTGGCATGTCTACTCTATTGCAGATTTTGGTATCATCCGCAAAGAAGCAAATCTTACCTGACAACCTTTCAGCAATATCATTTATAAAAATGTTAAAAAGAACAGGCTGAAGAACAGAACCTTGAGGCACACCACTGGTAACATCCCTTTCCTCAGAGCGATCTCCATTATCACTACACTCTTTCACCTTCCACTTAACCAGTTCTTGACCCAGCCCGTCAAAAATAATTAATGAAAAGCATTTAATGGTTTTTAGCCTGATTTTTAATGTACATTATGTGGGAAACCTTTTTGAAATATTAAATACATCCCTTAGTGGCCCTTGTACTAAATTATGGAACTTGTGCAAACCTTGTTTAGACCCAGCTAAAGTAATAGCTTTTACCATATGCTACAGCAGGGGTGCCCACACTTTTTTGGCTTGCGAGCTACCTTTAAAATGACCAAGTCAAAATGATCTAGCAACAATAAAAATTTGAAAAACAGAAAGCACACTGTACGTACAGAAAATGTTAATTATCATTTATATTCAGGGTTTTTTCAAAGAGGCCAAGACAGATGACTTTAAAATATGCAATGTCTAAACTAAACTAAACCTTAAGTTTATATACCGCATCATCTCCACGGAAGTGGAGCTCAGCACGGTTTACAAGAACTTAAATATAAGAAGAGAAAGGAAAAGGTTTACATGAGCTTATATATAGAAAGGAAGAGTAAGGGGGAAAATAGAATTACATGTTAGAGAAGAGCCAAGTTTTCAGTTGCTTGCAGAATAGTTGGAGAGAGCCCAGGTTCCGCAGCGGGATAGTAAGGTCGTTCCAGAGACCTGTGATTTTGAAGAGAAGAGATTTTCCCAGTTTACCTGCATAGAGAATACCGTGTAGAGAGGGGAAGGATAGTTTATATCTATGGGCGGGTCTGGTGGAGTCAGGATTTGAGGAGTTAAAGGATAGTGGGATTAGGGGAGAAAGAATACCATGAATGATCTTAAAAGCCAGGAAGGAGCATTTGAAATGGATTCTGGAAATCACTGGGAGCCAATGAAGATTGGACAGGAGTGGGAAGACATGGTCAGATTTGTGTTTTGCAAAGATCAACTTGGCTGCAGTATTCTGGATAAGCTGGAGTCTTTGAAGACTTTTTTTTGTTAGGCATAAGTAAATGGCATTGCAGTAGTCAAGTTTGGAGAGGATGATGGATTGGACGAGGGCGGCAAAATGTTTTTGCCGAAAGTAGGATCTTACTTTCCTCAGCATGTGGAGGCTGAAAAAGCATGATTTTGCCAAGGAGTTGAGGTGGTCGTTGAGGGAGAGAGAAGAATCAATAATGATGCCAAGGACCTTGCTTGAGAACTCAAGGTGTAGAGAAGCGCCTGTGGGTAGTGCGAAGAGAGTGGGCAGGCGTTCTAACTTTGGGCCGAGCCAGAGTAATTTTGTGTTTGATTCATTTAGTTTCATCTGTACTGAGAGGGAGTCTCATTATGCAAGATGTAATGTTCTCGCGGAGGTTGGTAAGGTTCTGGTCTTTTTTGAGGAGAACAAGGATGTCATCAGCGTATGTGTAGATTGTTTCAAGGGGGGAAAATTGGAGGAGCTTCAGGGAGGACATGTAGATGTTAAAGAGAATAGGGGATAGGGGTGATCCCTGAGGGACACCGCAAGATGGTGTCCAAGGAACGGTCATGGTGCCATTTGTGTTGACAGTGTAGGAGCGAGAGCGAAGGAAGTTTGAGAACCACTTTAGGATGGTGGAATCAATTCCTATCTCGGAAAGTTGATAAAGTAGTATGTCATGGTGGACGACATCGAAAGCTGCAGAGAGATTGAATTGTAAGAGAACAGCGAATTTGTTACGAGAATGTAGTTGTTGAACCTTTGAAATTAGGGAAACTAGGAGGGACTCAGTGCTGAAGCTGGGTCTGAAGCCGTGTTGCTAGGGGTGGAGAATGGAGAATCTCTCTAGGTAAGAAGAGTGCTGGGTAGCGACTATGGTCTCTAGCAGTTCAGTAACAACTATAGAAAAATAGACAGCAGATATAAATTCTCAAAACTGACACATTTTGATCACTAAATTGAGAATCTCAGAGAGGGTGAGAGCCAGAAGGCCTTGAGCATGCACAGATGCTCAAGGCCCTGCAGCAACCCAGCATAGAACCAGCGGCAGGCACTTTCAGCACCGGTGCACGGATGGTAAGGTAAGCATATGGCCGTTCAGTGGGGGGAGGAGGGAGGCGATCTCATTCATGAAGGAAGGGAGCAGCGCCGGTGGCCTCGGAGGAGAAGCAAAGCCAGTTCCTGGGGTAGGGGCTTGCATATCAATGCTCGGTTTGCGAGTTAAAGTTTGCTCGAGTGTTTTGCTCGTCTTGCAAAACACTCGCAAACTGCTTTACTCGCAAACCGAGATTTGCCTGTATATGTTTGTATGGTATGATATCTATCTAACTATATCAATCAATTGATATATCTCCAGCCAGAATCTGTGCTGGTAGCAAACATGCTGAAAGGCTTAACCCCCTTGTCAGCATTAAACTTCATTTTCAAACAAGCATGACTGATTAAGGGAAAAATGCCTCATAAGCTGCAGGGCAAACATATATACATACTAGTCTTTAAGCCTGTTACATTAACGGGTGCTAGAATAGATGTATATGTCTGTCTGTCTTTCTTTCTTTCTGTCTCTCTCTTTCCTCGACTGTCCACCACCACCCCTTGCCTGCGTCCCCTGTCCAGCCATAGCCCTTCTCTCTTCCTTTTACCTTCCCTATGCCAAGCAGCACCCCTTCCCTGCTCCCACTGTCCGGCAGCAGCCATTCTCCCTTCATATTTCATATCCTCTGTCCAGTAGCACCTCTTCCCTGCTCCCCCTGTCCAGCAGCACCTCTTCTCTGCTCCCCCTGTCCAGCAGCACTCCTTACCTGCTCCCTCTGTCCCTCTTCCCTGCTCACCGTGCAGCCGGCTTCCCGGTGTCTTCTTCAAAGCAGCCTGCTGAGGATCGCGGCCAGCTGTAGCGAACCTCGCTGGCCACTCTGCACCTCGGTAGCAAGGTCCTTCTGACACGATCGCATACGTCAGAGGGAATGTGCTACCGAGGTGCAGAACGGCCTGCGAGGTTCGCTACAGCTGACCGTGATCCTCATCAGGCTGCTAGCAGCGTCGGCAGCGGTTGGTGAGTGAGGACGGGAGGGGAGAGTCGTGTTCCCTGGCTCTGTTCCAAAATGGAATATGGCTAGGGAAGGACACAGCAAGCCGCAGGAATCAAAAAACCCTAAGCGATGTACAAAAACATTTATATCCACAATGTCAAACACAAAGAAACATTGTAAAATGCAGTAAACAAATAAGTCAGTCTTCCCACACAAAATTTCCTGAATATAGAATTAGTCAAATCTAAAAGAAATAATAACCACATATTTAGAGAAAGGCATCCACAAACAATTGTGTTTTTAACAATTTCTTGAAAGACATACAATTGTTGCATAATCTCATTATACCCGGAATTGAATTCCAGAGATATCATATATCATACATACATCATACAATACATTATACATATATTGTGGCAGAGAGTTGAAGTCAGTAGTAAGCAGGCCTCGATCCTAATCACTGTACCCAGCCGAGCGGTTCTCCGGAGTGGTCAAAATGATAATTGCACAATTTGAAAATATAAACCAAATCATTGGGCTCAAAAATAAAGCTTTTTTTATTCAGTCCCAATTCCAGAAATATGCAAGCAAAACAAACATTGGGTGTTATCACTTCACATCCACTCAGTTCAAGCTCATGAAATCAAAGTCACAAAATAGAATTCACCTTATCAGCTTCAGCTGTTGCAAAACACAGTTCATAGTATAGCTTCACAAATATCACTTCTTTCCTGGGATTCTTTATAAGCATTTCCAATAATTCTAGATTCTTTATGTGGTCTATTTAACTGGATGTGGCTTAGTGGGCTAAATTTATTTTTACCTGCATAAAAGATATACAAGCCTTTGAAAATGTATCCTTTTTTTTTTTTTTTTTTTGGACAATACTGAATTGGAAATAACTGGTTCATATGGCACTATTCCACTGTTAGCTGTGCATTGTTCTAATTCACATATTCTTTCAGTACTGATTGAATTAAATAATGGAAAATATGTTGTATCATTTTTCTATTTATTGTAGATAACATATATTCAAGTAGGTGGTAAGTTAAGCAGACACTTTTTTGGATCACCAACCATAAAACCAACGTAACTTATTAAACATTATTAGTAGTGCTAAACTTATAGGGCTCCTTTTACTAAGATGCGATTGTGTTTTTAGTGCACGCAGCATTTTAGCGCCTGCTAAACCCATGCTACGTGGCTAGAACTAACACCAGCTCAATGCTGGCGTTAGCGTCTGGCTCATGCGGCATTTTAGCTATTCCGCGCGTTAATGCCCTAACACAGCTTAGTAAAAGGAGCCCATAGTCTATTTAATCTTGAAAAGATTGGGTTGTAACCAAATGATAGAATTATGTACCAATCAATATACAATTTTAATGTCACTATTAGAAAGTTGAATCTTTTCTTATCAAGGAATACAATGTACATATTCTCCCAAGCAACCATTGAAAGTTGTTTTGTATTTTCTTTTGGTGTTCTCTGAAATTTAATATTATGAAATTTGTCCCCAGAGAGAGACATTTTTTCTATTATTCCTATTTATTTCAGCTGCACATTAGCAGCCATCAGATGAAATAGAATGGACAGGGATCCTAATCTCACTACTTTTAGAGCATTTGGCATTTCAAAAATATTAATAGGATTTTGTTTTTCACTGTCTTTATCAGTTTAAACTGTGGTAAATAGCTTGAAACAGATTTATGTAACCAGACAGCCTTAAAAATCTACATGAAAGCAAATATAAAAATGAGGTCTTTGACATTTTTAATTTAAAGTGCTAGCAACATATCACAAGCATTGTATTTCTTAAAGACATAACAGCTTTCAGTGTTATAAGCCAAGATAATGCCATTTCAGTATGTTGATCATTTTAGTCTAGGAATAAAACAGGGGAAACAAATTCAAATACATAAAGTAAGGAGTGGAATTGTCCTAAACAGATTGCCTCTTTTCGCTCCAGGCGTTCAGAGGCAGGGAAAGGCCTAAGCTGGCTTTAGAGACGTCTAAAACCAGCTTTGATTATTGGTACTTGGACGATCTGTCTTTTTGATCTTCCAAGTACCGATTTAGGCCACTTTTTGGACTTTTTTTTATTATGAGCTCCATAGATTATAGAAGGATGGTGAGTAGGAGTAGGGCCTGAGGCATGACTTTTAGAATCCGTCAGAGAATCTGGAGTTTAGAAGGAAGAACTTAAAACAGGGTAAGAAGGCAAGGAGGACTGAGGTATTGGAGTGGCAGCAGGTTCAGGACGAATATCAGAAAGTTCTTTTTCACACAGCGCGTGGTGGGAATTTGGAATGCTCTCCCGGAGGATGTTGTAGCGGAGATTACTGTTCTGGGATTCAAGCGCAAGTTGGATGCACACCTTCTTGCAAATCATATTGAAGGCTACGGTATATCTGGGTCTCCAATCAGGAGTACCTAAATGGTTCGCCGCATGTGCGGATCACCAGACTGGATGGACCTCGGTCTGATCCGGTGAAGGCTTTTCTTATGTTCTTATGTTCTTAAGTCATCTAGTTTTATTCAGTCATTGATCGGGGTCTACCACTCCAACATCCCTTTTTGCATTTGTCTTCTGCGGTTCCACTCCCGAATCTTTAGCTGTGAACACAGAACAGAAATATTTGTTAAGCAATTCAGCCTTTTCTTTATCAGCTTCTAAATATTTATCCCCTTCACTTTTGAGTCTCACAATGCCACTTTTGTACTTCTTCCTATCACTGATATATCTAAAAATTGTTTTGTCTTCCCATTTTACTGTCAGCTATTTTTCTTCCATTTGTATCTTTGCTTTCCTGACTTCTCGACCAGCCTCTCTTAATTTTTCCAGATATTTTTACCTGTCATAAACTGTCATGCACTATACAAAGTCCTATCCTCTTCCCATTCAACAATTGGAATTTCATAAGAGCCCTAGTCTTTCCTTCTAGAACCCAGGGCTGAGGTGTTACTGGCCATTGCTCTTCAGGTCCAGTCGATCTAGCAGATCACATATTGTTGGGTCATTTTATACCTATGGCATATCAGGCTTTCAGGAAACTAACATCTATTTATTTATTTGCAAAAACTTGATATACTGCAAAATGACAATAAATGGTTACAATGTGGATTACAATTAAAAATGCTGAGGCAAGACAGAAAGGTATCTAGGGGGAGTAAAAGGAAGGAGCTCAAGGAAAGCGGAGATAAATAAGTCTGAAAAGGTAGATCCTCAGACACTATCATCTCAAGGTCCCTCTCCCCATCCGTGCATATCAATCATAGTAAAAGATCTGGATATATTCAGAGTAGCAAAATCAAAAGATTTGTTGGATTTGATAATGGTGAGGAGTGGAGCAAAAAAGATGTTATAATGCCTTTGTATCACTGCATGGTGCACCCTCACCTTGAGTGAGGGTTGCCTTATTTCAAAAAAGATACAGTGGAACTAGAAGAGGTTAAAAGAAGAGTGACCAAGATGCTAAAGGGGATAGAACTCCTCTCATATGAGGAAAGACTAAGTTAGGGCTCTTCAGCTTGGAAAAGAGATGGCTGAGGGAAGATATGATTGAAGTCTATAAAATACTGAGTAGTGTAGAAAGGGTATAAGTGGATTGATTTTTTACTCTGTCAAAAATTACAAAGACTAGGGGATAATGATCAAGTTACAGGTAAATAATTTTAAAACCAATAGAAGGAAATATTTTTTTTCACTCAGAGAATAGTTAAGATCTGGGACGCATTGCCAGAGATTGTGGTAAGAGTGGTTAACATAGGTGGTTTTAAGAAAGGTTTGGACATTTTCCTGGAGGAAATGTCCATAGTCTGTTATTGAGACAGACATGAAGGAAGCCATTACTTGCTCTAGATCTGTAACATGGAATGTTAATACTATTTGGGTTTTGGTCAGGTACTAGTGACCTGTATTGACCACTGTAAAGACAGGCTACTGGGCTTCATGGACCATTAGTCTGACCCAGTATGGCTATTCTTATGTTCTTATGTAAGGTGGGGGCTACAATGGAACCTTGTGGTATGCCAGGACTAATGGGAAGGACTTTAGAGTGAGAATCTAGGTATGATGAGTGAGATAGCTTTGAAACCACTGAAGAACGGTACCAGAGACCCTAATAAAGTATAAACAGTGGAGCAAGAGATTGTAATCAAAGGCTGATGAAATTTGAAGGAAAACCACTGCCACCACTGAGAAGTGCTGATCCAGGGAAGTTCTAATAGTGTCATGGAATGCTACCAGGAGTGTCTCAGTGCTATAAAACTCTTTGAAAGCAACCTGATAAGGTGATTTTATGAAGAAAGAGGACAGTTAAAAATGAACTATCTTTTCAAGGAATATGAAGAGAAAAGGAAGATTGGAAATCAGTCAGTAGTTGGCGGAGTCAGATCTTGAGAAGGCTTAAGAAGAGGAAAAATCAGAGTATATTTCCAGATGCTTGGGACAGTTCCTTGAAAGAGACAAAATTGAAGTCTCATGAATGGACCAGCGACCTTGAGTGTGAAGCCTTTTTATATGAGCTCCCCTGCCCAGATTGGATGTTTCTGTTGTCAGTATTTTGTGTGGAGAAGGAATTTGGAATGGAAATTCCATGGCCAAATTGGATTTGATTTGTCCACCACAAGAGTGACTCTCACAGATGGGAGTGACCCAGTCTGTTGCAGGCTTTGTTACACTCTTGTTTTTGTTTTGAACTGCCTAGTATTAGGGATTCCCACGTGTGATAATATGTTGTCTTGCTTGTCCTTGGAGTAAGCAAAGTTACTCACCTGTATTCTTGAAGGACAGCAGCACACATATTCTTACATACCCACCCATCTTCCCTATGAATTGCATTCTATTGGCTTTAAAATGCATTGTGTGGTCCTGCATGGTGGTGGCAAATGGGAAGAAATGTGTACATGTGAGATGCGGAATTAGAAAAAACTTCTGGAAAGAAGCTGGAAAATTGTTGCTTACCATTGACATGTGAGAATATGCATTCTTCTGTCCTCAGAGAACACCTGTAACTTCATTTTAAGCCCAGATTTCACCACACTTTAGTAAAGAAATTATAAATAATAATGACATTCTACTCTAAATCAATAAGATAGTTCTTTGAAATCTTCAAAACTCTTGCGGATAATCTGAAAATACCTTAGCCATCTTTGTTCAGAATAGATGATTTTACACAAGGTCTTCTATGTACACACCCCCTTCTTACTCATAAGTATTACTTTTTATAAGCATTTCTCCTATTCTTATTTTATTATTTTATTGTAAACCAGCTAGATACCAGCATACTGGACTACTGTAATATCATATACCTGGGAGCCTATAAAAACACCATCAAACGTTTAAGAATAGTACAAAATGCTGCTGTCTGCCTTATTTTCGGCCTCAAAAAATATGACCACGTTAGCCCCTATTACACTAAACTCCACTGGCTGCCGGTGGAGGCAAGAATCATCTTTAAATTTGCTTGCCTCTGCTTCAAAACCTTAGCAGGCTCTTCACCAATTTACCTATCTGATCACCTTGAAATTGCTGGCCCCTCTCGTACTCGAAATACCTACCTGTTTTCCTTTCCCTCCCTGAAGGGCTGCCTCTACAAAAAATTCCTCGACCGATCCATAGCATTCCAAGCGGGCAAATGGAACAAATGCCTCTCTACTCTCATCTCCAATTTCCCCCCCCCCCTAATTAACATTCAGGAAGTTAATTAAAACCTACCTTTTTGACAAATTCCTCTGATTTATCCTCCCTCCTCCTTCCTCCTCCTCTGACCTCGACTCACCCCCAGACTCTTTACCGCCGTATGTAACACTGCCATTTGTAACACCGCTGTATGTAACTTATAGCAAATGTAACTACTCCGAATATAGACATCAAAGTGTTTCGAAAAGAAATCAAAACATTTCTATTCAAAAAACACGTCCCTACTAACTAATCTCCTCCCCTTTCGCACAAGCTCTCCCTCTCGTGAATAACACATTAGTCAACTCCTAGAACCTTACCTTCCAAAACTATTCTGACTCCTAAATAAGCATCTACCTTCACTATCCAACAAACTTCTTCCGTCATTGTTAGGTAATTTTTCTTCTGTAACACGTATATACTGATATTCTCCACTGTTTCCTGTTATCACTTGATTCTCTGCTATGTAATTCTTTCGGAAAAATCCAGATATCTTATAATTGAATCCTCTACCACCCCATGTAAAGTACATGAATCACTGTTATGTAATTCTCTAGGTAATCATTGTTACGTAATTCTCTCGGTAATGTCCAGATCTCTTCTAATTTGTAATCCGCCTAGAACCGCAAGGCACAGGCGGAATAGAAATCACTAATGTAATGTAATGTAATATATAACCTAGCTGCAAAAAAATAACTTCACCGTAAATGTATCGTCTAAAATGTAAATGTAACATTAACGAAATTGTAACTTCGCTGTAAATGTACAGTCTCTTCATCTGTTAACCGCATAGAACTTCCATGGTAATGCGGTATACAAGAACAAAGTTATTATTATTATTGATGGTTGGTATATTAAAAATTAATAAACTTGAAACTTGATTCACAATAGTATGCAGGGAATAATGTAGAATTCTCTACCTAATATTACAAATGTAAAAATGAAAATCATTATTTAAAAAAATATATGTGGTTGATTGTCTGTGGGAAACTTTACCTGATTCATGTTTATGTGGATTACTTATTTGATAAATCAGTCATTAAAGGAAGGCTGTTTCCCAGAAATGATAGGACAGATCATTTTAATTCCATTAGTAAAAGGAGAGAAAGTAGATAGAGCTTTGGTCAATAACCATTAGCTAGTAGCAAATATACCTTTTTTTAACCAAAATGATTGATGATAGTGTAGCAGAACAGTTTCATCAATATCTAGAAGATTATGATTTACTCAATTCTTCTCAATCTGGATTTTGCAGTAATTATAGTGCAAAAACAATGCTTGTAGCTTTATTAAATTAACTCCATCTAATTCTAGACAAAGGAACACAAGCATTTGCTATGCACCCTGATTTATCAGCCTCCTTTGACTTGGTTGCTCATAAAACATAGAAGAAGGTAATACTGGTAATATTCTGAAGTGGTTTAGTAGTTTTCAAAAAAGAATCCCTTACCGTTTGTTGGGAAAAGCAATTATCATCATCCTGGGAATTAAATCAGGGAATGCCAAAAGAAGGTGGGTTTTTTTTCATTATAGTCCTTAATATTGTACATTTTTGAGTAGTATTTGCAGTTATTTTGTAAAGTACTCAGTCATATCATGACTCTATGCACACTTTGCCCCAAACCCACCCATTTCTTATACCCGGGTTGCATAAAAGTATGTGTGTTTTGGTATTTGTGCATACTTGTAAGCCTGAGAGGATTTTTCAAGTGGTGTGTTAATTGTATATATTATCATATACATGCCTTTGTAAAATTAACCCCTAGACCACATAAATAAATAAATATTGGGTGTAAAAATTTATAAAAACTTATTTCTGCATGAGATGGTTTGGGGGGCTGTAGTTAGATGATTACGTGGCACCCTTTTTGTGAAGTTCACAGCAGTGCCCTGTAAGGTAGCCCACTGTTTAGGCCCCCTGTGTGGGTGTCCTGTCTATCACTTTGCAGACCACTCCCACGTCCAAAAGGTCTGTTTCTAGGCATTTTGTACTTGGACGAAAATGTGGTATAAAAATGGATGATTTAGCGATCTGGATGATCAGGCGGTTGGACATTTTTCAAAAACAAATATTTTTTGGATGTATTTTTCGAAAATGTGTCCTACGCTGTTTTTTTACTTTGAATGGCTTGCAACTTAGATGAAAATGGACTTGGACGTTCCTTTAGATTATGCCTCTCCACGGGTCTGAATGCCCTAATTTATTTTAGCTTTACTCTTAAAGCTAAAAAAAAAAGAAAACCCAAACATTTGTTTATGTATTCAAGACTTGGTGAGATCTAGTAGGATGAAATTTCCTTGTCTACAAGTGACAGTAAATTACCTTTTGCCGCAGTCATGATTGAAGCACTTACAGTCTCTGAAATAAATTATTTTGCTCTAGAAGTGAAAATGCTTTTTGAGCTAGTTCAGCCTTAGAGTTTCATAAACTCAGTCTAAAGAAGATCATATTCATTGCATCTGGTAACCTGGATATTCAGAGGATACATTTAGAGATGTCCTGTAATTTCTCTCACAATAAACCCATCCATTTAATTTTTGTGGAAGATATTCTACATGATCTTCCATTCTGTTCAGTTCATCTCTTCCAATTGAGCATTTATCTATCTGTGCCCATAATAACATAAAATACATTTTTATTTATATATTGCATAAGCCTTGCGTTTTCCATAAGGTTTACAAAAGAAGAAAAACTGACCAGTGTCAGCAAGCTACAATAAGACTTGGGAAGGGGATAGTAGCTGAGTTACAAAGGGTTGACAGTATGTATTTACAAAGAGGTAGATAAATTAATGACAAGAGGCTGCCATATAACTTGGCAACAGCGGTAAACTTTAAGATTCAGAGGTAGGTAGATGAGCCTTACAAAGGAGGTATAGCAGATCAGTAGTAGTGAGCTATGTTTTAGGTGACAAGCTAGGTTAGCATTTGTGATAGGTTGTGAGAGTATCCAAGAAGATCTGCTGAATTTCGGAAAAAGGTAAGTTGTATAAGATTGTACAGAATATTATCCCTTTTTATACTTTAATAAAAAGATTTCAGTGTAAAATCATAAGGACAAAAGAGTTCATAGGGACAGGACAGGAACAGGGACAGAATTTGCAGGGGCAGAGATGGAGCTTGTGGGAATGGGGATGGGGCAGGAACGGGGACAGTGCCCACAGGGACGGGCGGGGATGAAGCCAGAGCTTCTGGCGATGGGTACAAACTGTCTCTCTGTCATTCTCTCCTTACTGCCATGAGCTGATCCATACCCCCTCTCCTCCGAAGAACAATGTCTCCTCTAGGATCCCCCCCAAGAAGAGCTGTCCCCCCCTACCTTTACAGTCTTGGCAATCTTGCTTCTTTACTTGTGATCTGCTTCGAACTAAATTTGGTTAGAGCAGAATTTGAAACATAAATATGCAGAAAATATTTATGCCATCGTTTGTTCTAACATTCAGACAAGAGTACACTAAGTAATTTCAGCTGGTAATAATGGAAAAATTACTTTATCAACGTATACATTAAAGGTTGACATTTGGAATTGTACTGTAAATAAAACCTAATGATGCATGTATAGGACTTGACATATTGAGGCTAATGTATGGCAGTGGTATGTGTCATTCCTGAGGGGGCTTTTCTGTGCAAGCATTTCAGTCAGGAACATGGAGTCCTTTATCATCTGTCATCGAAAGCAGTGATCCTGGAGACCCACAAACATCTGTTTTTCAGAATAACTTTAAATATGTAATCTTTCTTTTTCTATTCTAAATCTCATTGTACTATTTGTATGTATGAGGGTGGAATAACAAGTAATATTTCCACCACCTTTTGTTTAAATGAACATTTTATAATAAAGAACCCAAAATAATGCTTGAAACTAATTCTTTCATTACACGTATTTACTTTTGTAAATAGTTGCCACTATTCACCACACATTTCCACCAACAATGGGCAAGTTTTTGGAAAGTCTCTGCACAAGAACCTCACATTTTGTTTCTCAAACCACTTTCTCAACAATCCTTTCCACCACTTCATTCGAGTTGAACAGATGCCCCCGAAGGTATTCCTTCAATTTAGGAGAAAGATGAAAATCGCATGACAACAAGCCTAGGCAGTAGGGCAGATGGTCTAAGACTTGTGGAGTCATGGATGGACTTGGTGTTCCAGTTCCGGGTTTCCCTTGAAGCAGCAATTTTGACTTGCAAAACAGGTATCCTGTTAGGATTGCATCAACACAAGTACAGTGGAACGAGTGTAAGACTGAAATTATGCAAGTGGAGTATAACGGAGCAAGTATTGGCTGTTTCCAAAGTTGTGACTGTATCTTGTACTATTTTTGTGCTTACGATGGGCCGCTGAAATGTTCTCAGTCCAACCAACAATGTTGGGGCAGTCTCCATCGAGGGCTATATATTTTGCCCAGCGATTTTTTCCACTTTTTTTGTTCTGTATTTTACCAATGGAATGAAAAAAGTGGAAAATCAGTGTGCTAAGTGTATAGCCCTCGATTGAGACTGCCCTATCTTTGTTGGTTGGGCTGTGAACTTTTCAGCGGCCCCCATGTATTAATGACTGGTTGCTTAGACAGAATTGTTTTCTATTTTTGATTGAAATATGATGTGGTGGTCTGCTTTTGTATATTGAAGTTTGTTCCAGTGGAGCTATTTTTTTATGACCAGTGATTGAAAGTATAGCAGCTTGTGTACATATATAAGGCTCTATCTTTTTTTTACTAAGGTCCTTTCTCTCCACTTGAATTTTCTAAGATTTATAGTATTATGTTTAGCAGGTCTCCACATTGTAATTGATCAGATTCAGTGGATATTTGGGGGGGGGGGGGTTGTTAGTAGCATAATTAGTATTCACTTATCCCTTGAATAGTTTGTAAGTCTGTGAGACCCAGCTTCACAATTGCTCTTGTGGTATTTTGTTTTGCGTGACGCATGCCCCGAACAGCTGAGTGTCAGGAGGCTGCTTCAGGACTTCCCTTGCTGCACAGCTGTTCGGGCTTCCCCTGCTGACTCTGCACATGTGTCAAAGTTGCTTTTTCGATGACTGATCAGTTTTATAATGAGCGGTATATCAAAACTTAAATAAACTTGGAAACATGCCTGCCTCTGAGCAGAACATACCAAGAACAACCCCTCCAAACACACACACAGAAAAGCTGAGTATCCTGTCAATCCTTGGTATAAGTAACAACATTCTAAAATGAGCATTTATAGGTATACAGTCTACATCTGTAAATGAGACTACTGTATATACTCGAATATAAACCGAGGTAACCTTTTATCCCCCCAAAAAGGTTGACTCAAATGTAAACTGGAGAGGGTGGTTAATATTCAAGTACAGTGCCTTGCCTTGCTTTGCCGTGCCCTGCCAGGCTCTGCACCCTGTTCTCCCTCTCTCACTGCTCTGCCAGGCTCTTCATCCAGCCCTCTCACTCACTCCCTCCCCTGCCAGTCTCTGCACCCAGCCCCATTCCCTCCCTGCCAGGTTCTGAACCCTGTCCCCCCTCCTTCCTGATGACTTGCAGGCCATGAGACCTAGTGGTCCAGCGGTGGCTCTCTCACCCTTCCCAGCCGATTCTAAGAATTTTTACTTCCCTCCTGCCTCCCCGTGTACCTTTAGCATCCCTAGTGGCCCAGCGGTGAATCGCGGCAGGAACGACTTTCCTTCGCTCCTGCCCATGCAGAGCTGCTAGCTGATTGGCTGCCGTGAGATCTCATGGCAGGCCCAGCAGAGGCTTGTGATAGGATTGGGATGGTGGTAGTGGTCAGCACTGACCCAAATATAAACCGAGACCCCATTTTGGGGCCATTTTTTGGGCCCCAAAATCTCAATTTATATTCGAGTATATAATTACATGTAGAATTGTTGCACAAGGTTTCTATAATGATTTCATAAAAATGAACAGAACCGTACACACATTATTTAAAACATGACAAAATCAATAAATATCTTGAATATGATTAGCAAACTGTTGTTAAAGATCAGTGAAGACAGACTTAGGGGGGAAGGTAATAAGCTGGAGTAAAATATACCATTTTACTGTAACTTACTTTACTGCAGGATTGACTAACCAGCAGTCTGTGAAGGAGTAGCCTAATCATTTGAACAAAAGGCTAAAAACCAGGGACGCCTGATTCAAATCCCACCAACTCCAGATTCTGTTTTTTTCCATCTTGCTGCACTGTAAACTAGAGTAGACCTCAGGGCCTAGTCAAACCTAGGCTTAAAGCCCATCTTATTGAGATTGCTTTAATCTCATAATTCCCTTATTCACCTGTTCAGCTCTCAGGTTGTTTTAACTATTCCTTTAATACATGTTGCCTGTTTTGAGTAGATTTATAAGCTCTGTTTTTGCTTAACACTGCTTATGTCTAGCAGCAGTATAGAAATAAGTACTAGTACAAGCTTAGATTATAAGACCTCTATGGACAAGGAAATACTTACTGTACCTCAATATATATCACCTTAAGCAACAACTGAAAAAGGTTTGCACCAGATACAAATAAATTTGTAAATAAGCTGCATTGTTCTGGTCCCTGGGAGAATTACCATATGGCTCCAGAAAAAGGAGGAAAGGTTGATATATCCAGGTTTTACTTCCGTTGAAAGCAATGAAATTAAAACCCAGATGTCTCAATCCATCCTCTTTTTTTTTTTTTTGGAGCCATATGGTAACCCTATGGTCCCTGGGAAAATTGGGTCGCTAACATACAGCCTGATGCTCCTGAGGAGCTTCTGTTAAAAGGACTGGCACCTTCAACAAGAACTAAGGTCCCGCTGTCTCTCTATCTTGCCCTCATAATAGCTCTTACCCCCAGATCCCTTATCCTTCCTGAAAAAGAGAAGGGCTAAGAGTTTAATAGGCCCCTGGACCTGCCTTCCGTATTCATTTGTAGTGCAGAGAATCATAATAATTATCAGGGAGCCAATGGTGGAGGGTGTGTGTGTGTGGGAGGGGGGGGGATTTCTGGCAGAAGTAGGTATGAAGGTGGAGCTTAAGCTCTTAATCCTTCTCCACCTTTTGTGTTGAGGAATGTAGGGGAGTTGTGGCTGTTTTGGGTTAAACTTTGGAAGGTGCCAGGCCCTTTAAGAGAGGCTTCCTGACATCAGTGGGTTGCTAACAAGTAGCATAATGCATCAGGGCTGGAAAAAATAAGGCCAGTTTTCAACTGATATTATTTTCAGCTTGTAGAATTCAATACAATCTGCGTTATTAGATTTGCCATAGCAATGAGGTGGTTTGCATGCATTCATGTGCTATGCATCTCATTATATTCCATATACCATAACCTAATTTGCATTATGGTGGAATAATGTACAGTTTTGCCATTTAATGCATGTTAAGGAGCAAAAAATGCACATTATCAACTATCTCCCATAGCATTTTCCATGATTTACTGTAGGAAACCTTGAACAATCGCTCTCAGTTTAAAAGAATAATATTCCAACAGCAAGGCCCTGCACATGGAAACTTTCTGTTTTAAGCTTTGAGTGACAAATCTTCACTGGGACGATCATGATTCTTGCCCTTGCATTTAAAATTCTGGTTGTTAAATTAATACTTTAAAGACCATAAAGGCAATCTTAAAATCTGTGTTCTAACCTACTAGAAATTAAAGTAAGGACTTTAATATAGGTGAAATGTTATCATACATCACCAGGGCCGGATTTAGATGAAAAGAGGCCCTAGGCTATTCCACTTATGAGACCCTTTCACCTCCCATTTTTAAGTTTGTAAATTACATGAGAGATAATAAAATACATCATTACATCAATATGTTAAATGAAACATGTTGTTATTGGTTCAAACCTTTATAAAAAATGTGACATGGATAATAAATAAAAAAAAGTCGAGAACACTTATTTGGACATTTATTCTCAGCACCATATATAGTACAGTCAAACCTCGGTTTGCGAGTAACCCGGTTTGCGAGTGTTTTGCAAGACGAGCAAAACATTCTCGCAAAACGTGTCTCGCAAACCGAGTGTTGACTCGATTTGCGAGCACCCCCGATAACCGGCATCGCTCCCCCCTGCTCGCAAAGGGCCCCCTCCCGCTCGAATCGGCACCCCCCCCACGAGAACAGGAACCCCCCGCCCGCCCAACTTTAACTCACCTCCCCTTTGGCACCGGCACGCAGCCCACAAGTGCCGGTGCCGCTTGAAGATCTTCTTCCCAGTCTCTGCCGGCTTTGAGCATGCATCTACGCATGCTCAAGCCCTTCTAATTCTCTCTCTCGATGAGAATCTCGGCGAGAGTGAGAATTAGAAGGGCTTAAGCATGCGCAGATGCATGCTCAAAGCCGGCAGAGACTGGGAAGAAGATCTTCAAGTGGCACCGGCACCGGCACTTGTGGGCTGCGTGCCGGTGCCAAAGGGGGGGTGAGTTAAAGTTGATCGGGCGGGGTGTTCCTGTTCTCGTGGGGGGGGTGCCGATTCGAGCGGGGGGTGCCTGTTCTCACGGGGGTTGCCGGATCACGCGGGGGGGGTGTGTGGGTGGGGGGGGGACTTTGCGAGCGGGGGGGGGGGGGAGCAGCGCCCTGGCCTCGGGGGGGGGGGGGAGGGTGAACGTATCAATGCGAGTTTCCATTATTTCCTATGGGGAAACTCGCTTTGATAAACGAGCATTTTGGATTACGAGCATGCTCCTGGAACGGATTATACTCGTAATCCAAGGTACCACTGTACTTGTAGCAATAACTAATCAAACATAACACACAACATTGCCCCTTCCTATGTCCATAGTGCCCCCAGTGCGTCCTTCCTCACCTCACCCCCTCTCCGATGCCCGCCTGCCTCCCATCCTCCTTCCATTGAACACCCCCTCCATGCCATCCTGCCTGCCTGCCTTCCATTAAACCCCCCACCCCCCTTCCGATGCCAGCCTTCCTGCCTCCCATCCCCCTTCTACTGAAACCCCCCCATCCCCCCCAGTGCCAGTCTGGGCCGCCCTGTCCTGATGGATCCACGTTTTGCCTCTCTCCCCGCGGGGCTGGGCTTTGCCCAGCTGTTTCCGGATTGACGTCTTTCCCTCCCTGATCCTCCTCCCAGGGTGAGAAAAAGAAAGGGAGAAGCCGAGTCGGCGTCCCGTTGCGGCCGGAGCCGGTTCTGATCTCGAAGCGTAGAATTTCTCCTTATTTTCGGTTCAGTGTTTTAGTGTTCACTGTTTTTAGAATAGTGTAATTTTAATTTTGCTAACAATTTGAATGTAGGCCCCTCTTGATCTTGAGGCCCTAGGCTGAAGCCTAGTTAGCCTATAGGAAAATCCGGCCCTGTAAATCACAGTCCCTGAGCTTAACGAGTTGGCTGAGTTCTGGATCATCTTTAATAACTATTTGTTTGAATAATTAATGGCCTGATTCTCATGTTCTCTGTGTGCAGAGTAGAAGAAAAGTTTCCCCCCCTTTTTTTTCAAAGCCCAACAGCACAGGCTGGCACAATAAATGCTCTGATGCCCATAGGAATTGAATAGGCGTCAGAATATTTGCCATAAGGCACTCACCTGTTTGGCTTTGTAAAAGAGGACTTTAGTGGATCACCCCCTAAGTGTATTGATTCAAGCATATGATGCAACAGTAGTGCAGTTGAACATTAATGGGACATCAAACCTAAGACATTGGAACTAAGGAAATAGAGCATAAGTGAAGAGGACAAAAGCTGAAAATTAAGGGAGAAGGGTAATTATGTTTCGAGGAAAGGTGAAATTCTGGCTGTTAATTCTTAGCCCATACCGATTTAGAAACCATTGACATGCACTGTTCAACTCACGTTCATGAAATGACTGCTGTGCAGTGCTGAATCTCAAGAAAGTAATTCCATCTGATCTTGGTATGTTGAGCCCTTAGGTCTTCACTAGACAGACACTAATAGATTTGTGTTGCTTCCAGTCAATTTATTCCTAGCTTTGTTTTGATCACAAACTTTAAATTCAGAAATGGTAAGTGAAATTTCCTAAGGTTATTTGGATTTATTCTAGTAAAAAAAAAAAGCATTTACAGTAAATTTTACTAATACAGTATTTGTATATTTTTTGTTATTCTACTAACATTAATATTTGCTAGGCTGTATGATTTGCAGCTTACAAAATAGAGATAAAAAGAAAATATATATAAAACATATTTTTAAGATAACTTTTTTTTTTTTTTTAAAGAAACCATTCTGGTCACACCAAAATGCACATTTTGCTTAGGTCGTTGAGATGTTCACAATTCCATTGGTATTTTATGAAAGGCTTTGTCAAATACTGAGGCCCGGATGCACAAAAATTGTTGTTAAAATCCTATGGGTCGCTGTGGGGCCGACAAATTGTTCAATCTGAAAACGTCAGTCGATGTTCAAACAACTTCATATGCAAATGAGTTATGCAGAGTCTGCTTTAATCCCATCTGATCAGTCGTTGGAAAAGTGACTTTGATATGTGCAGAGCCAGCAGCGGATGTCCAAACAGCTGAGCGGCAGGGGAAGCCCCAAAGCAGCCTCCTGTCACTCAGCTATTGGGGGGCAGAAAGCCAGATGTGCATTTGTTACACATGCACAATATCCGTCCCAATTAAAAAACAAAGTTGTGACCACCACCCCCAATGATGCCCCTCCTGATGGCTCCTGGAAAAAAAAAAAAAAAAAGATTGGCAGGAGGAATGTCCACTCCCTCCTGCCTCAGAAACCCAGACCCCTCCCCACATTCCTACCCTCCCCCATGAAGTTTGTCAGCTGGAAGATGCCCACTCTCTCCTGCCTCGGCCACTCAGATCACCCCATTCCCAACCCCCTTGTGAAGATTGAGGCTACCTGGACCCACCCATCCCACCCTCCCTGCAAAGATCATTGGCAGGAAACATGTCCACTCCCTCCTACCTCGGCCACCCCCCACGCCCCCGACCTGCCCTTATACAGAAGAAGACAGCAGAAGGAATGTCTAGTCCCTCCTGGCCGGCAGACCCACCTCTTCAAAATGGCAGGCCATCCCCTTCCCTGTGCATCCTGGGATGCACCAGGAGGGGCCTAAGACCCTGATTAGCTCAAAAACCTGTGGTACTTTCCAGAGGAGAGGCCTTAGACATCTGAGTCAACCAGAGCCTTAAGCCCTTGCCCGGTTCATCCTGGGAGGGGCATTTTCAATATGATGTCTAAATCTAATTTTGGGTCATTGGAAGTTATTGCTACATTTTGTGCATTCTTATGTGATGTTAGGGCATTAGTCGGAGTACTAGTTTTAATATTAATGGCTTTGTTTTAATACTAATGAGCTCCATTTGTAGCAGAGTCGGAGGCTGCAACAAATGCATGGAAAAGCCCGCGGTAAGCCATTGTGTGCATCAGCTAGTAAATTACATCAACACTAAACCAGCTCAAACTGGTTTAATGACAATCGTTAAGCATACAGTGAGTTTAGTGCATCCAAACCTGAGCCTTTTGTAAAATATGTAGAAGAATACTGTCAAATAAATAGTTATGAAAGGCTATGGACTCATTTTCAAAAAAATAAAGACGTCAAAAAAAGGCATAAACCAGCATTTGGACATCTTAATAGCCAGGATGTCCAAGTGACGATTTTTGAAAATGACTTTCTGGATGTCTAAATTCAAGGGTGGCATGTTAAAGGCGTGTTATGGGCAGGCTTAGACTTGGGATGTTTTGCAGCAATAATCAACTTAGACGTCCATAGCTAGAACTGATAAGAAACATCTAAGTGTCAAAAAGGTACCCAAACTGACCCAAACTGGAGGGACTAATTAATGACCCCCCTCCCACCCACCCAAAAATCTGAATGAAAGTACATACCTGTTTCTAGAACAGCAGCACCTGGTATGGGAAATCCTAGTAGAGCATCATGCAGGTGTCTTACGTAACATGGTAACCGGGATAGTGAGCCATAGAGAGGAGAACCCAGGCCCATAAGCCACTCTAACCACTACATTTATGGTGGAAAGTGTGAGCCCACCAAACCCCATCAAAATCCTACTATATTGACATATAGGTGCCACTTGCAGCCATAAAGGCTATTGCGATGGTAGACAGGTGGGTATAGTAGGTTTTGGGGGAGTTTTGGAGGGCTCACTATACATAATAAAGGGGTTATGGTGAGCCACAACTGTACATGAGTACAAAAGAAGGGAAAAAGCCAATGAAGATCCATGAACGCATGACTGCAATTTATGGTGAGTCCGCCCCATCATCCTACAAAGTAAAATTTTGGAGCAAGCGGTTTAAGTGGTGTAGAATATGGGTTTTAGCAGCTGAATCATCCATCCTACAGTCCTGACTTGGCTCCCTCGGCTCCCTGTTCCTTATTTTGAAGAAATCTCTTCATGGACAGCAGTTTTCCAAGTGAAGATATCCAAGATATCAAGGAAGCTGTGATGTTCTGGTTTGAAGGTCAAAGAGAAGAATTCTTTTCAAAGGGGTTAAAGTCATTGCAGGAAAAGTAGATGAAGTGTATGGAACTATCAGGGGACTATACTGAAAAATAAATCACAAAATTTTTGAAAACTCTCTTCTTTCCTACTGAGGTAGTTAAATTATTGAACACCTCTCATAGCTTTTTCTGTCAGTCTACTCTGAGGAAATGCCTTCATGGAAATGTAAAGAAAGCCTGTGCTAATAAGCTTGCTTCACAAGCTGAACTAGATTAATTTTCTAGATGGTGCCATTTGGTTCTCTCATTTTTATTTTCTGATCTTAATGCAGAAATGTAGCCACTGAAATAGTTTTTCCTGCTTGGCATAGGCAATTTACACTGAAAGACAATCAAAGATGTTTTGACATTTATTATAATGCTCACTCTTGGTGCAAGAGATGTAAATCATTTTAAACTATTTGGGAGCTAGAGCTCCCTCATTCAGCTTCATTTTATCTGCTTAGACTGTTACAAGGAACTGTGCCTACTCCCTTGCACTTTTCATGCTTCCTTGATATAGATTTTATTATATTATTATTATTATTTTAAACAATTGCTTTTATTTTCAGTACTTAAGTGAGTTAATACATACAATGGGAATTTTTACCCATATACAAACCTAAGAAAATGAATTGAATGTTTATTGAGAGTTTATTGAATGGACTGCTGCTAATGACTAGGGGAGATAATTCAGAGTGGTTTATATGAGCTTTGTAATGATGTTACAATACATGGGCTTCTGTAAAGCTCATACGCAATACAGTGTTTGCGTTTTCTGAGTTGATTCTCAATACAGCCCTCTTAAACCATAATCAATCCTCTTTCTTATTTCTGCCTATAATATATAATCAATCTGCCTGCTTAAACATACCTAAAATATATCATATATTTCTTCATAGTATACCTTCTTATACACATATATACATATACAGGAATATATCCATATTTAGTATTGTGTACTGTGTTCATACTCCTATTTCAATTTGTGCTTAGTGTCTATATCGTGATCTGTGTTCATCTTGGAAGTACTAACTTCTTAATAAATCTAGTTATCTGTGCTATGATTATCTTATCCCTTTTTCTTATCCCCTGTGTTTATCTTATAGATGTTCCTAGTAGGGACTAGCCAACTATCTCCTCTTTGTTGCACTAAAGGCTATAGTATTCTGTGAAGAGGATGGTCTTCATCCGTTTCTTGAACTTTCTGGTGTCCTTTTCTAGTTTTAGTTCCTAATGGAGCAAAGAAAACAGACTAGAGTCTAATGCCCCATTTAATTAAATATGTCTTTTGATATTTGGTAAGAATGCCATAATCATACAGGGACCCTATTAAAAAGCTGCAATAATGAGTCTTGGTGCAGCAAATACAAAGTAGTCTATAGGAATTTAGTGGGCTGCATCGCATTTGCCGCGTGGGACTTGCTACCGCAGCTTTGAAAAGAGGCCCATAATTTGATAAAATATTGCTAGTCTCTATTTTTTACCCCCCCCCCCCCAAATTGCTAGTCATTCCTTCCTGGTCTAGCCACAGTTTTTCTAGAAAAAAAAAATCACAAAGTCCTATTAACACAGCCAGTAAGGAGGATGGAATACCATCCTATGGGCTAGATTCACAAAGCAAACCGATCGTGTACCGATCGGTTTGCGACCCCTTCCCTCTGACCCCATTCACTAACCTCTCCTGCAATCCGCTTTAAATTCGTGCATGCAGGTGAGAGAAATGCATGCAAAGTAGACAGGGACGTGATTCACAGCACAAAATTCACGATCCGACTGGGCTGGCCTGTCAACTCAAGAAGTGACTGCTGGGGACCAGTCGCAAATCTTCTTTTCCTACTGTCCAGCTCCATTCCACCCTGCTCTCTGCTGCCCAGATCTCGCTGCCTTTACTGTTTCAGGGGCTGCAGAAGTCCTGGGGACGGGGGCGAGCAGTGCCTATTGGCTCCCTGACAAATGAAGCTGGAATGTGCTTCAGTGGCGATGCAACTTTAAAATTTGAAACTAAAATGTTTCATTAGCGCCTTTAACCGCCCAGACTGATCTCTGCTGCCTTCTCTGCAGTGCGAGCCCATGGGTTTAAAACGGGACTGCATGCCGCAGTGCAGCCCCGCTTTAAACCCGAGGGCTCGCACTGCAGGGAAGGCGCAGAGAGCAGGGCATGACCAGCTGAGTGTCGGCAAAGGGAAGAGGCTGCCGCCATTGCCAGGAAGAGGCTACCATCACTGGGGATAACAGGAGCAGGAGAGTCGGGCCCCCCCCCAAAAAAACGGACACAGAACGCATGCATAGACCATGCATGGGGATCGCACAGCAGCGATCCGGGCAGGCAGATGGGGACCTTCCTCCGATTACCCCCTTCTGCATATTTTTGTTTTAAGAATTCATCGGACCTGCCCGGATCGGGGCCGGATTCGGCGGGTTCGTGAATCTAGCCCATCTTTACCAAGACATTCTTAGAGGCTAAATGTGGCAAACTAGTCTCAAATTTCAATGTTTTTTGGGCTATCACTGCTGCAAATGAGAACTGTGTCTCAGTCATATTGTCTAGCACAATGTTCTTCAATCGCCGGTCCATGGACCTGTGCCGGTCCGCAGAAAATTCCTGCCGGTCTGCGCAGGGCCGGCGAGATGAACAAGCTGCAATTTCCTGCCGGTCCATGCAGGGCCGGTGAGATTGATGAGCTGCAATTTCCTGCTGGTCCGTTCAGGGCCGGCAAGATCATGGGGAGCCTCCAACAGTGGCTTTCTCCCCTCTCAGCAGCTCTCAGTACTTGCCAGCGCAGCAGTTCACTAAGGCAACTTCCTCTTTCATGAGAGATGGCGTGCCCCATCAAAGGACCTAAGGCTACCTTAGTGAATCGCTGCATTGGCAAGTACGGAGAGCTGATGGGAGGGGAGAAAGCCACTGTTGGAGGCTGGGAAGCTGCTGGACAAGGAAAAAAAAGGGACAGCTGCTACTGGACCTGGAGGAAAGGAGAAGGAGAGATGCTGCTGGGAGGAGAGGAGGGAAAGGGAAGAGAGTTATTGCTGGACAGGAGGAGGAAGAAAGGAAGAAGGAAAAAAGGAAGGAAACAGCTGGCAGAGAGATTAGAGGAAGGGAAGGGGAGAGACAGGAATGAGAAAGTAGAGAGATTAATGATGGGAAGGGGAATAAGAGAGCAGAGAAATAAGCAGAGAGGGACAAAGATGTTAGATCTGGTGTTGGAGAGAGAAAAATGAAGAGAGCAGTGAAGCTGGAATGAATCATGGAAAAAGGAGAGAGGGGGCGCAGGGCTGGATGAAAGGGGGAGAGGGCAGACAGTGGATGGAAGGGGAAGATGCTGGATTGAAGAGACAGAGAGGGCAGACACTGGAAGGAAGAGCGTGAAAAGAAGATGAAAGCAGAAACCAGAGACAACAAAAGGTAGAAAAAAATAATTTTATTTCTATTTTGTTATTAGAATATATCAGATTTGAAATATACATCCTGCTAGAGCTGGTATTAGACATAACTGGGGATTGCAAAGCCCAGGCAGTTCTTCGTTAGCTTTCAGCTGGCTTAGTGTTCTCTCTGACCAGGGGACAATTGCCCTAGTTGCACTCCCCTAATACTAGTCCTGTCATGTGTGACTGCGGTATGCTGTTAGCATGATATTTCTGTGTAGCATTCTGTAATAATTTGGCTTATTCAGTTTTCTTGATAGTAGAGGGGATATATGTGAAGGGGAGAGGAGACAGGGATTTTGTTGATCCTTGCTCTGTATTATTTGTATTTATAAAATGACAATTATACAGAATATTGTTTCTTTTTATACTTTAATAAAATACATTCAATATAAAATCATAACTGAGGCTTGTGCGGATGGGATCAGATGGTTTGCAGGGACCGAGCTCGCGGAGACGGGGCAGAAATGGGGTTTTTAAATTTCAGTCCTAATAGTTTGCCGAGCCACAAAATAATTCTTTTATTTCCACCGGTCCATAGGTGTAAAAAGGTTGAAGAACACTGGTCTAGCACATTCGCTTAATCCAGGGGTAGGGAACTCCGGTCCTCGAGAGCTGTATTCCAGGCGGGTTTTCAGGATTTCCCCAATGAATATGCATGACATCTATGTGCATGCACTGCTTTCAATGCATATTCATTGGGGAAATCCTGAAAACCCGATTGGAATACGGTTCTCGAGGACCAGAGTTCCCTACCTCTGGCTTAATCCATATCCATAGTGAGAAAAGGTCTCATAGATATTTGTACCATACAGGTGTTGCTGCTCTGAGCTCTCCACTCGTTATAACCGCAACTATATAATGTTAAAGTGACTGGGCAAATTTCCCCTCCCATCCTTTCCCTGGATTCAGTGATAACTCTGGGTTTGTAATCGTACTCCATCCCATCTGTTCTTGTGCCATTCAAACTCTGGAGATTCCTAAATCCTCTGCTTACTAGATGAAGTTGTCTGTGGGCCGACTACCAGCTAGGTTTTGGTTTTCCCCATTCCTCTTTACCATTGTTATGCAACGTAATACCTAAATTGGCAAACTATAGATGAAAAACTAGCAGATCTCACACAGCAAAGCTGCATGGTGTCTACTATCGTAGCTTCATATTTTACTTGCATATGATTTTTAAAGTTCTATTTATTATAAGATACATTTCTGAGCAGATTTCTTCTCCATGCTCAAAAGTTTGATCTTTTTGAATTGAGGGTATATTAAATAAATCAAATCAAAAGTAATTGTGAGTTGATGGATGGCTTCTATGTCATATTGTGAAAGAGGTATTTCTGTATTTTGAATCAAAGAATTAATGAAATGCAGGTATTAATACTGCAGATTAGCTAACCTTTTTCTCTCCTGCTTGACTATTACAAATACTTAATACTGCAGTGCGTAAACATGAAAATACTCTCCAGTTGTAGCCCAAGCTATCTACCCGGAACAAGTTATAGTTTTTGTACTGATTTCACTGCAGCTGCAATGCAGTACTCACCCTTTATATTGTACATCAAAACCAATTCTCTGTGGCTTAGAGCCATTTATTCCATATTTGTGATCTAATCTCTGTGTTGGAAGCAGAACTGGCTGTTCTTGATGCCTCCAAGCCATCCAAACCTTTTTACATAGGCTAAGGAAATCTGTATTATTTGACTTATCAAAATACTATTACTGTTTTGATTTCTTTAACTGCTTAAACATAAACTAATGTAGGTGAGGCAGCTTCTTTTGAACCTGCTCTATATACAGTAATTGTAGATATATATATCTTAATTAAACACAGTATGGTGTTGTTTTCTTAAATAGCATGCAGCTTAAGATAGGAAACAAGAGCAGCAGATTAGCAACCAGTGTTCATAAATAAATACAACTTTTATTCAAAAAGCAACCTTCGCGCAATGGTGTAGAGTAGGGGTCTCAAATTCCCTCCTTGGGGGCCGCAATCCAGTTGGGCTTTCAGGATTTCCCCAATGAATATGCATGAGATCTTTTTGCATGCACTGCTTTCAATGCATATTCATTGGGGAAATCCTGAAAACCCGATTGAATTGCGGCCCTCAAGGAGGGACTTTGAGATCCCTGGTGTAGAGTAAACCATAATGTCAGATGTTAAGACATACACTCAATATGTTTCGCACATATAATGCCTGCATCAAGGGCAAATTAATGTTTCTAAGGCATGGATCACATCTTAATATACAAAAGTTATCAACCTGGGCGACTGTTAAGTCAGATTGTATTACCACAAGTTGGGCAGGACCAGTGCTAGGGCTTCTGATGGCCCCTCCAAGCAATATAGCACTTGCCCCTCCCCAATAGCTCTTTCTTTCTCTCCGCTTTTCTGCAGGGGCAGCAAAAAGCCTTTTTGTTTAGGGAGACCCAAGCTCCACTCCCTGCTTCATCATAAGTTCCCAAAACATTTAGTCAATTTTGTGTAATTAATAGACCTAAAGTTAGGCGTCATTTGTGCATGTGTTTTATAAAATGCTAGAATTTACACAAATATAATGCACACTTATGTACATAAGTAGTAAAGCAGGGGTCTCAAAGTCCCTCCTTGAGGGCCGCAATCCATTCGGGTTTTCAGGATTTCCCCAATGAATATGCATGAGATTTATGTGCATGCACTGCTTTCAGTGCATATTCATTGGGGAAATCCTGAAAACCTGACTGGATCATGGCCCTCAAGGAGGGACTTTGAGATCCCTGCAGTAAAGGGATAGTCTATTATTTATGTGCACGAATCACATAGGGCCAAATTCTCCAAACGGCGTCCCAAGGTTAGGTGGAGGTAGGCGTGCTACTGCCATCTAATGAACCAATCGGGACGCACATTAAAAAAAAAAAAAAAATGCAGCCACCATTTATAGGAGCCTGTCTTGCACCTACAGAGGCACGTAGGGATGCCTAAGGCCGGCATGGGCGTGGTCTGTGCAGGAAGTGGCCTTGAGTGTTTGTAGGTGTCCCTAAGTGCCACTGTAAGTGTGAAACCAGCGCCTTAAATGTAGGCCTTTAAAATGCTGACACCTATGTTAAAAAAAAATAGACGCGATTCTGTACGTAGCGTCTGCCGGTGATTGACATGTGGCAGGTGCCCGTTTTGCAGCACTTTCACAATCAGGCCCCTAGTGCATAAGTGTAAGGGGCATGCACATGGACTGTAGTTTAAATACTAACAGTGCGTGAACAGTTATGCCTGCCAAACACCTAATTGTTCATGCCCACATTTAGACACATCAGTACTGACTTAGGCTAGTATTCTCTAATGGCTCCTTGGTGCCTAGATGCTGTTATAGAATTGGCATTCAGTGTGCAGCATCAGCACACAACTGTAGAATTGTCCCCATAGAGCAGACATGGGCAGCTCCGGTCCTCGAGGGCCGGAATCCAGTCGTTTTTTCAGGATTTCCCCAATGAATATGCATTGAAAGCAGTGCATGCAAAAAGATCTCATGCATATTCATTGGGAAAATCCTGAAAACCCAAATGGATTCTGGCCCTCGAGGACCAGAGTTGCCCGTGTCTGCCATAGAGTATAATTATTCACATAGAACGTTCCCAAATTGACCAGTTATACTCCAGCAACAGGTACATAGCAGAAGTAGAATTACAAGATCATTGGGCTACTTTTACCACAAATACGATGAAGTCTATAGGAACTGAATGGGCTTTGTTGCATTTGCCGTGTGGGAACTGTTAGCATGCATAAATCCTAGCTGGAGCTAATTAACTTCAATAATTGGTTGTTAGCACCTAATTATTGATAGTTATCAGCTCATATTCAATTAAATTGCACATGCAAATTGAACACACGCTCAAATTTGGGCACCATATAGAGCAGTGGTCTCAAACTCAAACCCTTTGCAGGGCCACATTTTGGATTTGTAGGTGCTTGGGAGGGCCTCAGAAAAAATAGTTAATGTCTTATTAAAGAAATGACAATTTTGCATGAGGTAAAACTCTTTATAGTTTATAAATCTTTCCTTTTGGCTAAGACTTAATAATAATAGTGTAATTTATAGCCAAAGAGACATATGATCAAGAAACTGTTTTATTTTACTTTTGTGGTTATGATAAACATACCGAGGGCCTCAAAATAGTACTTGGCGGGCTGCGAGTTTGAGACCACTGATATAGAGAATCTGGGGGTTTGTGTCTTATTCTGTTGTTCAGGCTCCCATTTCCCTTCCCTATGTCCATCATTTTTCATCATCACAAAGATCTGTCTCTCAACCTCTTCATAACCTTCTATCTCTTTTTCCCCCTTTCTCCATCATCCTTTGCTTCTGTCTTATCTCCCATACTTACTTCTCCCTTTATTTAGCATTCATCCTTCTACCTCCTTCTCCAGTATTTATTTTTTCTATATTTTTTCCACCTTAACTCTAGTACCACTACCTACTCCTCTGTCCCTCCATCTTTACCATCCCTTGCATATACCCTTGTTTCCCCCTCTCCCATTCATTATCTGTCCTCCTCCCAGTCTCTGCATTAGCCCCCAGCTCAAGCCTTGGACCCCTTCTTCCACCTGACTCACCCTTTTCAGTTCCCTGCTACAACTACAACCCCATTCCTGCACAACTACAGCAACCTGGTTCCTCTTTTTCTAGCCTTCCCCCTTCACCTACCTGACTCCCCCTTTTGAGGCTCCCCACTTTCAGCCTCCAGCTCAGACCCTTTCTTCCACCTGGCTCTCCCTTTTCAGATCTCAACTGCAGTCACAGTCTTCTCTCATCTGCCGTCCCCTTTTTTAGCACCCAACTCTAGCTTCCTCCCACTAGTCCTACATTTAAAAATCATTTTTCAGAATGATGAGTATGTTTGTCTTCACTACCATCTCTAACTTGGAATGAGACAGAGTGCTGGCAGCGAAAACAGATCCTCCTATAGCTTTGTAAATGATTTTTAATGGAGGGCTGGTGGTAGAAAGGGGCTAGAGTTGGGGGCCAAAGAAGGCGCACACACACACACATTATATTTGCATAAAATTGGATCTTGTGCCAAAATAACTCATGATGATAAAGCTCCCCTTAATGTTCCAAAGGATGCCTACAGAGGGCTCTCTTAGCCCATTGTATACTTAAAAAATCTACCAACTTGAATCTGTATGCATGCTATTCTATAAAACACAGTGCCATTGGCATGTATCTTAAAAGGGGTCATGGCCAAGGGCATGTTGGGAGTGTCCTAAAAAATTGCCCATGGATTTACAGAATACTGCCTAACTGCGCCTAACTTGGGTGCTGGCATTTACACCAGGTTTCAGCAGGTATAAATCTGGCACCCCAAAATTAGATTTATTTATTTTAAAATTGTCTTCTCTGTTTAGTACCTAAGTGGCTTACAATGTAAACATACACAATCATATATACACAGACATAGTCTAATAATAACATTTTCCTACTAAATTCCCTCAACTCATCCCACTTCTGCTAAAACTTGCACATCGCTAATAAAATTTTGATAAACAGAATATCAGAACTAAAACACCGTTGACTAATAAAAAGCTTTCACAAACAGATATGTTTTTAGTTGCTTTCTAAAAGACACCTTATCTTTACATAATCTCAAGTATCCTGGTAAAACATTCAATTTCTGAGGACCTGTCACAGAAATGGCTGTTTGTGTCTTTTTGTAATGAGTTTCACCAAGCACTTCAATTGATAATCTCATGGCAGCCTCTGATCTTAACGATCTAGAAGGTATATATTGTTCCAACATCTGACTTAAATACCATGGTGTTACCCCATAAAGTGCTTGTTGTACAATCAGAATTTTATACTCAATCCTTGATTGGATTGGCAACCAATGGAGACTTTTCAATACTGGCGTTATATGATCACGCCAAGCTACCCCTTTGATCATTCTCGCCACTGCATTTTGCACTATCCCCAGTGCTCTGATTTTATATTTCATAATCCCTATCATTAAAGAATTGCAGAAGTCCAACCTGGACATCACCTTGCTCTGCACCATAGTTTGGAAATCGAATCTAGACTTCTCACTCCCGACAACAATCTTAATTGAAAGAATGCTTCTTTAACAACATGATTTGTGTCTGCTTAGAAAGCTGCACATCAAAGAAAACACCTAACATCGTAACATGCAATGATATAGTAAAATGTACATCTTGTACTTTAAATTCTCCCAGCTTCAACAAGGATTTATCATTTCCAACAAACATATCCAGAGACACCAAACACAAGGTATTACTTATATCAATCCTGTTTAAGTACATCCAGAATAGATAGCGTAAAGGTATGGGGTTTTGTGTGAGTGTGTGTGTGGGAGGGGGGAGGGAGGAGTGGCGGTGTCAAGGGTTCATGGAGGCCCCTCCTGCTGGATTTTCATCAAAAAGGTACAGGGTTGGGAGGGGCCTTAGGCACCTGGACCAACCAGGGCCTTAGGCCCCTCCTCAGTGCATCCCAGGATGCACCAGGAAGGGGAAGGCCTACCATTCGTGGAGGTAGGCCTGCCGGCTACAGGGAGTAAGCATCCCTCTGGCCGGCCTACAATAAAAAGCTATGGGGGTAATCTGGGTGGGCTTGGGTGGTGTCGGGGTAGGGGCATCTCTCCTGCCAGTGATCTTCGTGGGAGGTGGAGGGGTTTCTGGTAGGAGGGACTGGGTATCCCTCCTGCTGGTGATCTTCGAGGGGTGCCAGCCGCTACCGCCTCCTCTTGAGCAGGCAGTAGTTTTTTAGCTAGCGCGGGGGTTAGCGCGCGCTAAAAAAGGTGTGTGCGATAAAGCTGCTAACACAGCTTCGTAAAAGTAGCCCTAAGGTGTGGATTAAAGAATGTAATGCACTCTCTTTGAAAAATATTTGATGGACTTCAAAAGAATGAAAAAAAAATGTCTTAGATAATGATTTAATCTGCTTTGTAAATTCCAATTTAGGATCAAAAATAATACCCAGATATCGAAAACTAATGACTATCGGAATCAATGTCCCTAAAATTGAAAGAGAAAGATTCAGAAAATCTTCCCAACCTGTATTTTTTTCAACATTCATAACTCTGCCTTGTTTGATAAGCCAAATAGCAATAGATTTTAAACATGTATCTAACTGTGTAAGATCACATGAGGAGAAACTTTGAAGACCAATAAAATATCATCGGCATAACAAAAGACCTGAACCCCCCAAGATCTGTATGATGGTTAATAATGGACTTAAAATAATATTAAAGAACAGGGGGGAGACTGAGGAGCCCTGAGGCACTCCATATTCAGACTGAAATAAAACACAGAGTAGGGATTTAAATGGTCAGTATTCTCATGGAGAAGTGTAGAGAGTGGAATTCACACAAATATCAAAAAGTGTACTTTGAGGAGAAGAGACCTCAGAAGCTCATGCTAATAACTTCAAAACACCTTATGATTCATTCATTGAACTTGAGAAAACCCTCAAATTTTTTAAAGATTTTTAATTTCAATTTGTGTTAATGTGACAAACTAATTACATTAAAGTTTTTGAATATTGCACTTATCTGAAAAATGAGCTAAAGTAGCAGCCATCCAGAGATGGTGGTCTTCATCAGGAAAGTGTTGTGAAAACTCATTTTATTAATAATAATAACAGTTTATATACCGCAATACCATTAAGTTCTATGCGGTTTACAATAGATTAAGCGAGGAACAATTTGATTGAATTTAAGAGGGGAGAAGAGGACTGAAAATGCGTTGTTGAGGAGAAAGAGATTAACAGGACAGAGGAAACACTATGGAGGAGAAAGAAAATGAGTGGATCAGTTGTCTAGATACTTTAGGAACAGTTGGAGTTTTTAGACATTTTCTGAATTCCTCATAAGTAGTGGGCGAAAGCAGTTGATCTAGGTCTTTACCCCACAATGCTGCTTGATGTGAAAGAAGGTGTTCATGGTGTTTTGGGTTTTTAACTGTGATCCAGCTTCTTGCCAACTTCTCTGAGTGAAACGGGCCCCATTGGGTGGCTGCTACGTAGCTCATTTTTGAGATACCCTGCTGCCATCTTTTCCATCTGTCATATCTTCAATGTGTCACTTTCCACTCCAATTGTTCCTGCTGCCTTTAAAGAGGCTATGACCTTCCATTTCTCGGAAAACTTTCACTAGACCATACCGTTCATTCTATCATCCCATTGCTTCTATACTACTCAAAGATATTGTTCACCTCCACTATCTTGACTTTCATCTCAAGTCATTCTTGATCCATTCCAATCAGACAGCTGTTCTCTACATTTGACAGTAGTAACCCTTGCCAATTTCCAGTGTATGTTCCAGGCCAAATCTAAGGACATTTATTTGATCCTCATTCTTCTTGGCCTATCAACTGCTTTCAACACTGTTGCTCAGCCCCTACTCTTTGCTGGTCATTCGAATTAGGATTTTGGGGCTTTGTTTTTATCTTCGTATTTTCTTATCTCTTCTATTGCACTTTTAGAGGGTAGTTTTATAACGTCACATTGAATTAATTTATGTTTTTACATACCTATTTTATTCCATAGCCTAGTGGTTAGTACAGTAGCCTAAGAGCCTGGGGAACTGGCAAGCCACTTAACCCTCCGTTTCCCCAGGTACTTTGGTGATCCTATCCAGTCTGGGTAGGTGGGGATTGGAGTTTGTTAAAAGAGGATGTTTCAGGAGATGGAAGGAGGCTCCTAGGGCCCAAAAATGATATTTATAGTTTTATGGGCCTTGGCTGAATATCAGCCAGGACCTGCATAAGCTTTGGCAGCCAACCCTGCATAAGTTAGCATCAGATATTCAGTGCAGGTGATTCAGGCTTTGGTTTTATTTTGGCTTGAAATTTCAGCTTGAATTTTTTTTTTTTTTTTCAGAAACAGAACCATATTTCTCCCTATTATCTCAGGTTTCACTGGCTTCCTATGGTTGTGTGTATGCAGTATAAATTTGCCTGCTTTCTTTAGAAAGTATTACTAGGTTTGGTTCCATCCTATATGATTGCTCATTTTGGTTTTGTGGCTTCCATTTATGTCAGCTTTTCTGCCTTCCCCTCTCTTTGGAGTAGGATGAGATTGAAATCTATGGATAGATTGCTTTCTTTCCAGGCGGCATGATTGGTATCTGAGCTTTCACCAATGTTATCTCGATCCTTCTCTTATGGGGATTTTAGACAAATTTTCAGAACGTATCTGTTTGTTAATTTTTTAAAGCATAGTATGTATTGTATTTTTTTCTGAATGAGTTGTAATATTCCTGGTTATGGCCAGATTTTGTTTGTAAACTGCATCGAACTATACGGCTTTTGCAGAATATAAATAAACTTTTATGTCTATGTTAACTGTATATCTATGGATAATTCTGTCCACAGATCTCAGTGTTTATAAAATGCTGACCACTGTAGGTTGAATATCTTTCTGGTCATTATAAAATTAACACCATAACGTACCTTTATAATTAAAGTGTAAAGAATCTTTTCACAGAATGGAAAAAAGACGGAAAATAATGTCCAGAGTGATAGCTTTTGTTTCATAATGCAGTGATGTTGACTGTTACTGATTTCTCTATAAACTGTGATAGGCAATTAATGATCCTTTAATTGAGACTGATGTGTTGTGTCTAGCGATTCACAATAAATACTTTAAAATACTGCCAATTATTTTTGTGTTAGAGATCAGCCTCTTTTATGGTCTACGAGACATTTTTAATAAGGCATTCTTTCTCAGATGATTAGTTTGATGTGTGATATTATTTCCTCAAAATAGATTGACAGCTAGAATAAACTAGTAAATCTGGTAGATTACTCTGTCACATTGCTACCACTCTATAATTGAGTTTACATTAAAATTGTGCGATCAGCAGCGAGAGCGACCGACCAAAGCAAATTTGTCTCTGAAAACAATAAAACGTATTGAACTTAAAAAAAAAAAATTGGGTGATATATGCTATACAGTCCAACCTCGGTTTGCGAGTAACGCGGTTTGCGAGTGTTTTGCAAGATGACATAACATTCCTGCAAATCGTGCCTTGCAAACCGAGCGTTCACTCAATTTGCAAGCCCCCTTTGATCTGGCATCCCCCATTCAAGTTGCATCGCTCCGTGCCCCCTCCCCCCCCCCCGTGATCTGGCATCCCCCCCTTACCCTGATCTGGCACCAGCACCAACGCACAGGACATGCCGGTGCCTGAAGATCCTCCCTCTTGCCTGGGCTGGGCCTTGAGCATCTGTGCATGCTCAAGGCCTTCTGGTTCTCGCTCTCTCCAAGTGGCAACATTTTGTTCACTGTTTCCAGCCAAATGTTTCCTATTTGTGGATTCCATTTAGAGGCTGACCAAGTTTCAGTTTCGGCATTGAAACCAGCTCGAAAATCAGTATTCGGACTTGTTTTGATTTTGGCTGAAAATGCTGGTGTGTTTTCGGCTGAAACAGTATTTTTTTACTTAGTCCCCATAGTGCTCCCCACCTCCAAATAGCAGCAAGCTCCACTCATTCACTCCTTCATTCTATTCCCCTTCTTTTCCTTGAACTAGAGCAGCCTCCCCCGCTGCTCTAGTTCAAGGATGTTGTATGTAGCAAACACAAAACTGACCTCCTGCTCCTTTCCTTTAGGATTTGGTACGGGTTGACAGGTTCCTCATTCCTGTCCACTAAAACAAGGCAGCAACTGTTTTAGTACTTTTTCTTGTCCCTTTAATGGCCTACCCATGAAGGTTATGAACCAGCTGATTCTTTCAGTTAAGCTGCTGCTTCAGACATATGTGAAGGCATATCAGTAATTACAAGGTCAGAGGTGGGAGATGAACTTAAGACAATGTGGGTTAGCAGGGAATGGTTCTACTGCCACCTGAATCTTCTCTTCTCATATGGCATGGTCCTCGCAGGCTTCTACTAAGTTCTAGCACTGTAGTTCCAGAGCTCTCCTAAAGGCTTGGGTTACGAGACGTCTGGATTTCCCGGACACATCTGGGGGTCCAGACAGCTTTTCAAAAAGCTTCCTGACATAATCACATCGAAAAGGAGCATCCGCACATGCGCGGACGCCATGCAGACGCCATATCATTGCATCGTGTCCCCACCTGCACGGATGCCGTCTGGAGGCGGGGCTGAGGGCAGAACAGGGCGGGAAAGAAATGGAACTGGGCGGTCCTGGGGGCGTGGCCAAGGATCTGGATTTTCCCAGGGGAAAATCTGATAACCCTACTAAAGCCAGCAGTAAGGGCATTGACACTAACATGACCTTTAAGGAACACAATGAAAATTCAGGCATATTTAACCTGCTGAATCTCTCATGATGTTATAGCAGCTAGGGTTACCATATCTATAAAGTTAAAAAAGAAGACACATGACCCCACCCAGCCTTGACTCTCCCCACCCCATCCCCCTCCCCACCCTGGTCCCAGCCACGTGCTCATCCCTGGCTGTTTTTTTTTTTTTTTTTTTTCTAATAGCAGTACATCAAATGTTAAATAAATAAATACAACAGAAAGATAGGTTAGATGCAGGCCTCTGCCTCTTTCACCCCATTATAGCAACTCCTCAATTACTTCACTAGCTGCTGGCTGTGTCAGTTCTTAGGTGGATCTTGTTAATTGCCTAAAAATCATAAAAATAAGAAAAAAATAAGAATAATATCTTCTAATAAATCAACCCCAAGAGTTTTGGAGGAGAGATCTCAGATAGGTTGCTAATGTATTCAAGTCAGCTAGAATAGCTATTCAGCCAAGGCAACCATGTTCTAATCATTGATCTTCCACCACCTCCATAAAGCTTATAAATGTGCAAACCACAACAATATCACTTGGGTGTGCAAAATTGCAAATCTTCATTTGTGCAAAAATGATTTGATAAAAATTTGTTTAAAAGGTTTTTCTGTATATATATGCTTGTTAAACACTTTATCTATAAAAAAAAACATAATCGTTGCCAGCTGTCAAGGCCACTTTTCTTATATTGGTGATTCTAAGACCACTTATCTTGCATAGGTAATTCTGACGGGCCTGTTTTGCCCCATCTCCGCAGGAATTCATTTTCCCTTCCCGTCCCCGCAATAAACTCTGTCCTCATCTGACCAAGCCTCAAACACTTTAAAATCATAAGTGTTTGAGGCTTCTGCGGTTAAGGCAAAACTTACAGGCATGGTGCAGGGACAGCGATAAAATTTGCAGGGAGTGTAGGAGAAAATTGAGTTCCTGCGGGGATGGGAACATTTTGTCCCCATGTCATGCTCTACCTGCAACCTCAGGGTGCTGAGGCTGCATCCCTAACCACTACACTCCTCCACTTTTTAAAGGCTTTAAGGGAGAGTTGACTCAGTTTTGAGTGTGTGTGTGTTGTTAATGCTGGATGGAAAGTGGAATGTCCCTGCACAACGCCACAGCTGGTAATAAGGCATTCAAAAGTATGTGGTTAATTTTGTTCTTTATGGACTCCTTTATAAAGCCACAGTAGTTGGAGCATTTACTATGCGGTAGTGCTGCCTGATTCAGGAAAAAAATTTTGATTTGATTCAGCCTATTGAATTGGTTTTTCGATTCAATTGGCTGTTTTTTATTTTTTTTTTTCAAACATCCTGGTGGGTTTACTTTATAGCCTCTTCACCCCCTTTGCCTTCTCTTAACCACACTGGCGCTGTGGTGTAAACAGAATAAACAAAAAAAAAAGACTTTTCCTCTCTCTGTTAAATCCTAGCTCACGTTTGCAGTCTAACACCAGCTCTGGCAGGATACACGTTTCAAATCTGACATATTGTAATTACAAACAGAAAATAAAATTATTCAAATCTTGTTGGTCCCAGGCGCTGGTTGTCTTCTGAAAACTTGCTTGCCAGGGTCTCCTTCTTTCTTCTTTCTCTGTGCTAACCATCCATCTGCCATCTCTGTCCTCCCCTTCCCTCCCCAGGAGGTCTGGCATCTTTCTTTTTTTTTAATTTCCCTCCACAGATCCATCTTTTCTTAACTACCCTTTCATCCAGCATCTCCCCCTCCTTTCCTACCACCCCAGGGTCCACCATCTCTCCCTTTCTTTTCCCAACTACCCTCCTATCCAGTATATCTATCCCCCCCTCCACACCATCTCTTGTCTCCAATTCTCTCCCTTTTTGTTCCTTCCCTCTCTAAATCCCATTGTCCATCATCCCTCTTCCCTTTTCCTCTCCTCTATTTTCAGACCCATTATTTCTTCTCCCCCAAAGTCCGGCATATGCACTTGTCTTTGAACCCCCCTTCCTTGGTCTGTCCCCCCTGAAGGCCTGCACCTCCCCCCTGAAGGCCTGCACCCCACCCCTAAAGACCTGCCTGTCCCCCCTGAAGGCCTGTGCCACCATCCCTGAAGGTCTGTTTCCCCCTTGAAGGCCTGTCCCCTCCCTTGAAGGCCTGCATCCCCCCCAAAGGCCTGCCTGCCTGTCCTCCCTGAAGGCCTGTCCCACCCCCCACCCTGAAGGCCTGCCTGCCTGTCCCCCCCTTGAAGGTCTGTCCCCCACTGATGGCCTGCACCTCCCCCTGAAGGCCTGTCCCACCCCTTGAAGGCCTGCATTTCCCCCCCTGAAGGCCTACAACCCACCCCTGAAGGCCTACAACCCACCTCTGCAGGCCTACACTCCACCTCTGAAGGCCTGCCTGTCTCCTCTGAAGGCCTGTACCCGCCCCGGAAGGCTACACCCCCCCCCCCCGGAAGGCCGCACCCCCCCGAAGGACTGCACCCCCCCCCCCCGGAAGGCCTACGTGTTCCTCTTGGCCTCCCGGAATCAATTTTCCTAATTTCAGCAGCCTGCAATAAGATCGCTGGCGCTAGCGATCTTTGCAAGCTGCCATACGGTTTTGGAGCTCTCTTCTCTCTGCTGCGGTCCCGCCCCTTCTCCGATGTCAGAGGAGGGGCGGGACCGCAGCAGAGAAAAGACACTCCAAAGCCATATGGCAGCTTATTGCAGGCAGCTGAAATTAGGAAAATTGATTCCGGGAGGCCAGTGGGGAAGACGGACAGCACAGCAGCGGGAGGCCAGCGGGTTAGCCTCCCCACTCGCCCTCTAAAGCAGGAGCGGCAGGCCAGCAAGAGGCAACGCTGCCGCTCCTGCTTTAGGGGAGAGGGTCAGTCAACGAATCGGGAGACCAATTTTTTTTGTCCTGATAAATCGATTTGAATCGATTCACCCGAAGTGAATCGGTGAATCGATTTGAATCGTGAATCGGGCAGCACTACTGTGCGGCAGCCACTACTGCGGTTTTGTAAAGGGGGGGAAGATATTTAATTAAGACCCTGTTTTATTAAACCGTGCTAGTGTTTAATGCCGGGAGTCACGCTGAATGCTGTGCGCTGCTTCCGATGCTCATAGAGTTCCTATGAGCGTCGGGAGCAGCGCAGGGCATTCAGCACAACTCCCTGAACTAAAAAACGCTAGCGCAGTTTAATAAAAGGGGGCCTAAGTTAATGCAGAAACATATGTGTCCATTAATATTTATGAGTACAATAAGACTAACACATTCAAAAACAAGTCATGGATTTTGAGTACCATTTTGTGGCATATTCCTTAATTGAAATTCCATGGTGCTTTTTGGCAGCCTTGTAGTTTTACAGGAATACTTGAATTTTTTTCATTAATTTTATTATTTGCTTAAATCCTGATGGCAAATCTAAGGAAAGCCCAATAAAATTTCATAATGGCATATGCATATAACAAAAACTCATTAATAAGACTATAGACACGGCCAAAATAGTATCATTTTCAAAACATAACTAGAAACAAGTAATAATTATATTACCAAATACAGAGAGAACATAAAAAAATGACAATATAAATATAAATAAGCTATTCGGGTGGCAGAACCTGCTATCAGGATAAATGCCACTGACCTGGACCAGTCACTGATTTTCAGGCATTGCTGCTGAAAATCATTACAACTTGCCCTGACATTATCCAGATAATGACCTCAGTCAGTGGAATACTTGGATATTCAGCATTAGTATTAGGAAAGTGGATGGCGCTGAATACCCAGATATACATTTGAATGCTGTGGCTGAAATGAAAGAAATGCTGACTGCAGAGTTTTAAATTCTGACCTGCATGTGCCCACAGATTCCCCTTCCCCCCATAGCCAGGCCATGGACTTTACAATCTTTAGTGAACTGACTTCTAAAATTCTAGGATCACTTAGAGGAGTAGAAGCTACCTTAGAGTGCTAATCCATGTTATTTGGTCCTTAACACGTTAAAGGGCTCTAACACTGGTTACAGTGGCCTAATGAATCGATCATTGTATACCATCTATACTCGAATATAAACCAGAATTTTGGGCCCAAAAATGGGGGTACCAGTTTATATTTGAGCCAGCACCCCCCTCCCAGACTTATTGCAGGCCGCCTCCAGGTTCTGCACCCTGCCCCTGTCCGTCATACCTGCTCTGCCGAACCCTGGTGGTCCAGAGGTTCAGTGGGCAGGAGTAAGCTTTCTGCACTCCTACCCCGCTGCTAATCCTATCGGTTGGTGGCTGCCTCGAGTTCTGGTTTCAGTTAGGAAGCCGCTCAGTGCTGAGCAGCAGCACCAAAGCGTCTCTTGCTCGGTACCGCTGAAGAAACCAGAACTCACGGCAGCCACCAACCAGGTTAGCAGTGGGGCAGGAGCGCAGAAAACTTGCTCCTGCCCGCTGTACCTCTGGACCACCAGGGATCGGCAGAGGAGGTACGATGGACAGGGCAGGGTGGAAAGGGGGCTGGGTACAGAGCCTGGTAGGGAGGGGGCTGGGTGCAGAGCCTGACAAGGAATGGAGAGAAGGGAGCTGGGTGCAGTGCCTGGTAGGGAGGGGGCTGGGTGTAGAGCCTGTCAGCGGAGGGAGGGAAGAAAGGAAGGGGGCTGGGTGCAGTGCCTGGCAGGGAGGGGACTGGGTGCAGAGCCTGACAAGGGATGGAGGGAAGGGAGCTGAGTACAGTGTCTGATAGGAGAGGGAGAGGGCGCTGGGTGCAGATCCTGACAGGGCACTTGAATATTAAGCCACCTGACTTATATTAGAGTCAACACTTTTTCCTCCATTTTGGGGAAAATGGGGGTCTCAACTTAAATTTGGATCGACTTATATTCGAGTATATATGGTAATGAGATACAAAAAAATGCGTTACACGTAAAACAGCTTGTTACTATATAAATGCTATAATATGGTTTGTAGTGTGCACTTGATACACACAACAAACTATGTTATACCATTCAGGAGCGTCAACCCAACACGGTTTTCAGGCTGCTTCATAAAGGGACAAGCACACTTTAACAATAGTTGTAGCCAATGCCCTCCCAGGCTGAAAACCTCTCTTGGACCACCACTGTAAAGGTCCCCCTTGTAACCAGTCCCATCCCTAGAAGTTGCATATCCCCCAACCTGAAGACCTCCCCAAAGTCCACCTATTCTCACAAAGCATCCCCCTCCTTCCCTTCAAGCCTACTTTATTCAGAATCCTTGAGGTCTAGTAATGCGGACATGAGCAATAGATATATTCAAAATGGCAGTCATCCCCTAGCAGTAGTTGCAGAGTACTACCTCTAGAGGTCATTGTTTAATACACTGAGATCAGCACTGGCATTACCTAAATAGAACCTTTTCTGAAATCAGTTGGCCTCTGAAAATTTAACAGAATGGGATGAAATTTTAGCATGAAGGAAAACCTATGAAAAGACACTTCAAGTTTGAGAATTGGCCAGATCACCCCAGAGGTTTCAGAAGAATAGCCCCCCCCCCTCCACAAGCCCAAGTGCATTTCTATGGGAGAAGCTGTTCCAACTTCTGTAGAATAGAAACGAACGATAAAACAAAATAGGGAATTCCTCCTTTCAAACTGCATCTCTGCATTGTCCACCTCCTGAACTGCTTCACTCCACTACTCCATGCACATTGGCCTATTCCCCCAAACTAAATACTGCAGTTGCCCTACCTAAAAAATATTTATCTGCAAGTGCACCACCATCTCTCACCCCAAATTGTCCCATCTTTTGAAAACTCTAACCGTGCAACTATCCCACTACCCCCTAAACTGCCTCCATTCCCCAAAATTACTGTCCTTCAACTGCCCCACATCCCCTAAATAGTCCCAACCCGAAACTGTCCTAATTTTTTAAACTATTCCCCATGAATAAAGCCACCCCCTCTCTTTTCTCTTCTCTAAGTTAAATACACACAAATAAAAACTATACTAAATTGTTATATCTGTGATATTGAAAAAATGTAGGTCACAGGTTAATTGTCATATACAAGTTGATCTACTTAATGACTCCATATTTTGTTCAATAAATTGAACATTTTATGACTCCATTGCATTTTAGGTTCTTCCATTTATTAAGTTAAATCTTTTCTGAGAACACTGGAACAGGATTTATAGTCTGTGCTATATAGTAAGTCATCATGAATCTCCATAAAGTGCACCTTAACACACAATGCATTTTTCTTCGGAAGGTTATTACTTATGTGTTATTGATTAGGTAAGTGTATTTAACCATTTGCCATTGGAAGAGTACTGTGTTACTGAAAATCCATTGATTTTAATGGCTGTGTATTTTATTGACTATTGTGCCTTTTCATGACTATGTGCAGATCATTTAGAGGGGCATAATCAAAATGTACTTCTAAGTCTGATTTGGACGTAGGGCGCTAGTCACCGAAAGTCAGCAGGGCACAAATGTCCATTCTCAAAAAATACTACTAAAGTATACTTTTTTTTTTAAATCGACTATCTGTACTTCCAGGCGTTTGATCATCCAGACCGCCACTATATCTATCTTTATACCACGTTTTCGTCCAACTATTCATCCAAGTCCCAAATGTCTAGAGCAAGACCTTGTGGACATGGGAGGGGCACCTTACAGGGCACTGCTGTGAACTTCTCAAAAAGGATGCCACATAAACATAAGAACATAAGAAATGCCTGCACCGGATCAGACTGGGGTCCATCTAGTCCGGCGATCCGCACACGCGGAGGCTCAGTCAGGCACACCCTGGCGATACACTAGTCACTCGTATCCCTCAATGTCTTCTGCAAGAAGATGTGCGTCCGATTTTCCCTTAAATCCTAGAATGGTGGTTTCCGCCACCAGCTCTTTCGGGAGAGAGTTCCAGGCGTTCACCACTCGCTATGTGAAGCAGAACTTTCTATCGTTTGTCTTGGCCGTGTCCCCTCTCAACTTCAGACCATGACCTCTGGTCCGAGACTGGGTTACATTTGCCAATGTGAATAACGCTGTTTCTTGCTCACCATCCTTTCCCCCATATAATTAATGTTGAACCCCCCCAAAACCCATTATACCCACCTGTCTGCAACTCCAATAGCCCTTATGGCTGCAGGTGGCACCTATATGGCAGTACAGTTTGGTTTTGTGGTTTTTTGATGGGCTCACATGTTCTACCATGAATGTAGTGGTTAGAGTGGCTTATGGGCCTGGGTCCTCCTCTCTATGGTTCACTAGCTCACCTTCAGGGCTACTTAAGTGAACTTTGCAGCTCTACTAGGCTTTCCTATAGCAGGTGCTGATATTCCAGAGACAGGTATGTACGTTTTTATTCCGATTTTTATGGCGGTGTGAGGGAGTCAGTGATCACTGGGGGAGTGTGTGGGGGTCTGTACTTTGTGTCTGCAGTGGTTATGTGGTCACTTTGGATATCTTCTGGGTACTTAGAGCTGGTTTTAGATCACCTAAGTCTTAACATATAAGTTCTGTCCTGGCAGCCTTGTAAAACTTTAGGTTATCCCTGCAGTATGACTAAGTCTAGGCTGGCCCACACCCTGCCCTCACCACTCCTCCAAAAATGCCCCTTTCAACTCTGGCACAGCGGCATTCAGAGGCCTAAAATGTCCCTGGATGCATCTAAAAAGCTGTTTTGAATCTGGCATAATTCTGTATATCCCCTGTTGAATTATTTTCAGAATTTTTAATTGAATCCGAAACTTGATTGGAATCCAATGCAATTTCTTCAATACTGGAGTAATATGCTCAGAGCAAGCCGTTGCCATAAATATTCGGGCTGCCGAATTCTGCATAATCAGCAGTGCCCTCAAATGAGCAGTAGGAAGTTCTAAATAAATTGCATTGCAAAAATCCAGTTTCGACAGCACCACTAATTGCATCACCTGTCTAAAATCCCAACCAGACAGGAAATTCTTCAATTGTAATATTTTTCTCATTGTAAAATATGCTGTCTGTACCACTTTCACTATTTGCGATTTCAAGGTCAATTTTGTATCAATATTCTAATCTCCGCCCTGATCTCAATCTGATGTCCATTCAGAGATACTGCTATGGGCCATAAATGCTCATCATGCTCACCCACAATCATATTGAGATATGTCTGTCCCTATACGTCTTATGATGAAGACCATGCACCATTATAGTAGCCTTCCTTTGGATCAACCCCATTCTTTTTATATTTTTTGAAGGTACAGTCTCCAGAATTATACACAACTAGTCTTATAGCCCGTTACATTAACGGGTACTAGAATATATGTGTGTGTGTCTCTCTTTATTTCTTTCTCTCTCTCTCTCTCTCTCTCTCCTTAGCCGCTTTCTTTCTTTCTGTCTTTCTTTTTCCTTGGCTGTCCATCACCACCCCTTGCCTGCTCCCCCTGTCCATTCTCCCTTCCTTTTACCTCCCCTGTGTCCACCACCACCCCTTCACAGGTCTCCTTATGCAGCAGCAGCCCTTCTCCCTTTGTTTTACCTCCCCCCTGTCCAGCAACACCTTCCTTCTCCCCCTGTCCAACATTAGGCCTCCGTTCCTTTTTCTTCACCCCCCTCCATCCATCAGCACCTCTTTCCTTCTCCCCCTGTCCAGCAGTAGACGTCCCTTCCTTTTTCTCCCTCCCTCCTCCTTCTTATCCCTATGATACACTTACCTTGCTCTGCCCGTGATCAGAGGCTCCCGACAGCCGCCCAGTTGCACCCATTGGAAAAGTTACCTCTGCGGCATCCCGCACCCCTCCTGACGCGACTCCCCGCACCCCTCCTGACGCGACTCCCGCTGTCCCGCACCTGCCCCTGTGTCTTTCTTCTTGTCTTTCTGTGTCCCTCCCTCCATTTGTCTGTCCAAAGCAGCATTTCCTACCCCACACCAGTTCCCTGTGCACCTGCCCCTGTGTCTTTCTTCTTGTCTTTCTGTGTCCCTTCCTCCCTCTGTCTGTCTGTCCAAAGCAGCATTCCCTCCCCCCACACCAGTTCCCTGTGCACCTGCCCCTGTGTCTTTCTTCTTGTCTTTCTGTCTTCCTTCCTCCCTCTGTCTGTCTGTGCAAAGCTGCATTCCCTCCCCCCACACCAGTTCCCTGTGCCTGCATTAGGGTTTCCTCTACCCTCTTTCCCTTCCCACAGTCGCGACTACAAACAGTCGCGGGGCCGAGTCATTTGGCGGCCCCCCCCCCTCTTCCCTTACCGCGGGCCCGACTGGCGATTTAAGCAGCGTGTGAGCAGTCTTCACATGCTGCTTCGGGCCCTTCTACTGCCCTGATTTGCTCCGGACGTGCCAGAGTAAATCAGGGCAGTAGAAGGGCCCGAAGCAGCGTGTGAAGAGTGCTGACACGCTGCTTAAATCACCAGTCGGGCCCGCGGTAAGGGAAGAGGGGGGGCGGCAAATGAGTCGGGTCCCGGACAGTGGTGCTCCACGTAGCTCTCGGCCAGAGGCGCAGTCACGCTAGCCTACTGCCGTAGGAGCGCGTTTTGGTGCGGGCCAGGCTCTGGGAGAGCTCACGCAGACCTCCATCACGAAAAACAGCACTACCGGCCAAAGTTTATTTTTAAAGTTTAAAGCCGCTGCGGCGGCTCCTCGCACTATCGCTGTCTGCGTCGGAAGCCTTCTCCGACGCAGGTGTGGTTGATGAGAGGAGCCGCCGCAGCGGCGTTAAACTTTAAAATAAACTTCGGTCGGTAATGCTGTTTTTCCTTGATGGAGATGTGCACGAGCAGGGAGGCGAGTTCCGTAGCGGGAGTAGGTGAGAGGGAGCATTAGAAGTGGATTGGCAGCCGCCAGAGCTCCTAACTTTGTTTCTTTAGGCAGTCCCGGTTGTTTCCTTTGATTCAATGTTCATTAGGGTTCGCCGGTCGCCGCACCGTGAGAGTCGAGTGAGAGCTGCTACCCTCAGCTGTTTTTTTTTGTTTGTTTGTTTTTGTAGTTGAAAGCTGCCGCCGCAATTAGGGTTCGCCGGCCGCCAGCACCGTGAGAGTGGCGACCCCCAGCTGTGTATTATTTATTTATTTTTTTTAGTTGAAAGCCGCCGCCGCAGCTTCTCTCTCGATCCTGGTGCAGTTCGAGAGAGGAGCCGTGGCGGCAGCTTGAGCATAAGCGCGATGGACGCAGAGCCATGCACAGTGAGAGCCGGGGCCACACATGCGCACTCTCATGTTCGCGACAGATCAGGGAACACGGTTTTTTTAGTGCGCATGCGCGGCCTAGCATTTTATTATATTAGATACTCTAAATGAGGTTCACCAGAGTCTTATACAGGAGCATCAATACCTCCTTTTTTCTACTAGCCATACCTCATCCTATGCACCCTAGCATCCTTCTAGCTTTCACCGTCACCTTTTCAACCTGTTTGGTCACCTTAAGATAATCACGTGCAATCACATCCAAGTCCCGCTCTTTTTTTCATGCACATAAGTTCTTCACCCCCTTCTTCATTTATCCAACTCTGTTCTTAAGACCACTTCGGTCAGAGTTCACCTCAGTTCTATTAGTGCTTACCATGCTCCTTTCAACAATAAATCTCTGGCTACTCATCCGCTTGTTTTCTGATTTATGAAAGTCTCTTGAATTTGAAACCTTCTCTAAAATCACCTCCAGTTATCTGGGATCTCAATATAGTTCTCACCACTCTGATGAAGCCTCCATTTGAACCACTGGCATCTACTCATCTTAAGTTTCTCACTTGGAAAGTGGCCTTTTTGATCTCTGTCACTTCTGCTTGTCAAGTGAGTGAACTTCAAGTATTTGTTTGTGACCCACCTTTTACAGTGTTTCATCATGACAAGGTGGTTATTAGAACTCATCCTAACTTCCTTCCCAAGGTAGTCATGGAATTTCATCTGAATCAATCCATTGTGGTTCCTGACTTATTTCCAAAGCCTCATTCTCACCCTGAAGAAACTGTTCTTCATACATTGGATTGTAAGAGTGCCTTGGCTTACTATTTACAAAGAACTAAGCAACACAGGACTTCATCTCAACTGTTCATCTCTTTTAACCCTAACAGGTTGGGCCTACCTGTAACCAAGAGAACTATTTGCACATGGTTAGTGGCTTGCATTTCCTTCTGCTATGCTCAGGCTGGCCTGTAGCTAGAGGGATGTGTTGCAGCACACAAAGTTCAAGCTATGGCAGCATCAGTGGCTTTTTTGCATTCCACTCCCATTGAAGATATTTGCAAAGCAGCTACATGGTCCTCAATTCACACATTTACACCTCACTACTAGTGCTGTCCGATTCAGGAAAAAAAATTTTGATTCGATTCGATTCAGCCTACTGAATTTGTTTTTTGATTCGATTCGATTTTCCTGCCCAATTGGGTGTTTTTTTCAAACATCCTGGTGGGTTTATTTTATAGCCTCTTCACCCCTTTGCCTTCTCCTAACCACACTGGCGCTCCTGGTGTAAACAAAATAAACAAACAAAAAACACTTTCCTTTCTCTGTTAAATCCTAGCTCACATTTGCGGTCTAACACCAGCTCTGGCTGGATACACGTTTCAAATCTGACATATTGTAATCACAAAACAGAAAATAAAATTAGTTTTTCTACCTTTTGTTGTCTGGTCATTATTCAAATCTTGTTGGTCCCAGGCTCTGGTTGTCTTCTGATAACTTGCTTGCCAGGATCTCCTTCTTTCTTCTTTCTGCATGCTAACCATTCATCTGCCATCTCTGTCCTCCCCTTCCGTTTCCCTTCCCTCCCCTGGAGGTCTAGCATCTTTCCTTTTTTTGTCTCCCTCCACAGATCCACCTTTTCTTAACTACCCTTTCATCCAGCATCTCTCCCTCCTTCCTCAACACCCCAGGGTCCACTATCTCTCCTTTTCTTTTCCCAACTACCCTCCTATCCAGTATCTCTATCCCCACCCCCGCTCCACACCATCCCTTGTGTCCAACTTCTCTCCCTTTCTGTTCTTTCCCTCCCTAAATCCCATTGTCCATCATCTCTCTCCCTCTCCTTTATTTTTAGACCCATTATTTCTTCCCCCCCCAAAGTCTGGCATATGCACATCTCTTTAAACCCCCCTTCCCTCCCTCCGTGTACTTCTACACCAGGGCCCCCCTCCCCTGAAGGTCTGTCCCCCCTGAAGGCCTGCACCTCCCCCCTGAAGACCTGTACCCCCATCCCTGAAGGCCTGTCCCCCCCCCTTGAAGGCCTGCCTGTTCCCCTGAAGGCCTATGCCACCATCCCTGGCCTGTCCCCTCTTTGAAAGCCTGCCTCCCCCTTAAAGGTCTGCACTCCCCCTTAAAGGCCTGCACACCCCCTGAAGGACTGCTCCCAAAGGTCTGACTGTCCCCCCTGAAGGCCTATGCCACCATCCCTGGCCTGTCCCCCCCTGAAGGCCTGCACCACCGCAATGCCTGTCCCACCCCCTGAAGGACTGCTCCCCCGAAGGACTGCCCCCCCGAAAGACTGCGCGCCCCCTCCCCCCCGGGAAGGCCTCCGTGTTGCTCCTGGCCTTCCCCGAACCGTTTGCCTTATTGCTGGAGCCTGCAGCCAAAGATCGCGTTTACAGCGTCTTTGTGCTCTGAGCTGTTTCCTCCACTGCGATCCTGACTCTGATGTCAGAGGAGGGCGGGACCGCAGCAGAGGAAACAGCTCAGAGCACAAAGACGCTGTAACCGCGATCTTCGGCTGCAGGCTCCAGCAATAAGTTAAACGGTTTGGGGAGGCCAGAAGCAACATGGAGGCCTTCCCGGGGGGGCCCAGTCTTTCGGGGGGGTAGTCCTTCGGGGGTGGCAGTCCTTCGGGGAGGCCAGGAGGGAAGCCAGACTGCAGCCCTTACCGACTGACCCTCCCTCCTCTCCCTCTAAAACAGTTGTGGCAGCGGCCAGCCAGCAAGAGCAGCGCTGCCACTCCTGCTTTAGGGGGCGAGGGGAGAGGGTCCGAAATGGGAAGCCGATTTTTAAAAAATTTAAATCGATTCGAATCGATTCACCCGAAGTGAATCGGTGAACCAATTTGAATCGTGAATCGGGCAGCACTACTCACTACTGTCTAGAATCCTATTTCAAACAAGATGGTTGTTTCGGCCAGGCAGTTTTACAGAATTTATTTTCTTCCTAACGGCCAACTCTCCCACCATTCCATTCAGTAAGCTAGGGAGTCCCACATGTGAGAATATTCTGCCTGCTTGTCCAAGGATAAAGCGCAGTTACTTAACGTAACATGTGTTATCTGGGGACAGCAGGCAGATATTCTCACATCCCTTCCACCCCCGGTGGTTGGTTTCTTAGCTTGTTTACGAAACTGAGGAACTGCGAGCCAACATCGAGCAGGAAGGCACTCATGTGTGCACAGTGTGGGCAGTCTCGAAGCTTCTTAAGAAGTTTAAAGTGACTGTCTGTACTGGCTCTGTGGATGACATCACCCACATGTTATAGTAAGTAACTGCTTTAGTGCAATGGTGTGTCTGGGTGGGGAAGGAAAGTAGGTTTCTGCCAGGTACCTGGATTGGCAACTGTTGGAAACAGGATACTGGGCTAGAACGACCATTGATCTGACCCAGTATGGCTATTCTTATGTTCTTATGATATGTTCTGCACTAATTGGTTAGCACAGTTACATTGCCATGCAGTAATTGATTAGTACAAGTTTAGGGCATTAGCCTTTACTTTCTACATGTGCAAATCTGTGCTAATCTGTTTTAATGGCAAAATTAGCACTTGGCTATTAATGTAAAAAATAGGAATTTTGACCATTGGTGAAAAAAATGATCTTAGCATATAGGAATGACCTGTGTAAGGGCACACTAAGGCAACAACCATTGTTTAGTAAATACATAATAAATGAAAACTTTTCTGCATTTTAGCAACTATAGGCCCCTTTTACAAAGCCAGATAGGGAGTACCATCGCGGCAAAGGCGACGCAGCCCATAGGAATTGATTGGGTTGCATCACAGCTTTGTAAAAGGGGCCCTATATCCCTTAGATAAATACCAGAGAAAGCATACATTGTATATATGATTATGAAAGATATAACTAGTCAAGTGATAGTCTGTACATTAGCCTGATTTTTTTTTTTTTGCTTCTGGAGTAGAGGCTCATATTTTTCTTTTCTTTTCTCTGTTCTTATGGTACATTGTTCCATTTATTAAACTTTGAGATTATTTTTCTTGAAAATACATCCCATCTTTTCTTAGTCATATACGAGTCTTGTATTGCAAAATGATTTCTGGTTGTACAGATTTTCTTGGGTCATTTCTTAAGAGTTCATATTAATTGTGAAAATGGAAGCATTTTTTTTTTATGTGCTTGCTGCCGGTCAGCTACTAAAAAGAAGAAGGGCACTAGGGAGTATGACTTTAATTAGAAGTTTAATTTTGGAGGATAATTTATTAAGTTATTAAAAATCTAATTGTATGGTAGCTCTTGGATATGTGGTGTCAGTGCCAAGGGAGTGAGCGGTACTCAAGGTGATGAGTCACCTAAGGCGGTTATTACTTAGCTGTTATTCTTCATTGAGATTCACTGAATTCTTTATTGACTCTGTGTTCTTTTTTCTAGTGATATGTAGTGTAATAGCTTTTCCTTGGCAAGCGGCTGTCTCCTGCTATATGACAAAATAACCATTTCCTACAAGAAATTGCAAACGTAACAGATATTTTAGTTTATTTATCCAAATACCTTTTACATTGTACCATAGAAAATAACAGCAAAGAAATAATAATAATAAAAAATTATACAGCCTATCTCCATCCAAAACAACACCCCAGAGATCTTTGGTATTTCTCTCATGCTTTCTTGAATTCTGATGCAGTTCTCAGGACTGAGAGGCTACTACATATGTCCACTACAGTTTTATAAAGAGTAACCTCATCTGGGTTGGCAGAGGAGGGTTGGGCAGGGCCTGCCTCATTTGGACGGAGGCGGGCCTGCTGGCCTGACGGTGCGAGGACCCATCCAGCTAACTTGTAGATAAGCCCGAGGGGGGGGGGGTTCCGGGGTGGGGGGTTTCATTTGGGGGGTCTGGCAGGAGGGGTTGGGCACCCTCCTGCTGGCGATCTTCAGGGGGGCTGTTGGGAGGGTCCGGGGAGAAGGATTGGGGCATTGGGGGGCTCTGTCAGGAGGGGATGGGTACCCTCCTGCCAGCGATCTTTGGAGGTGAGGGTTCTGTCGGCAGGAGGGGTTGGGCACCCTCCTGCCGCAATCATTGGGGGGGGAGCGGGGGGGTTGGGGAGGGGAGACTGGTAGCCCTAGCCATGGCCGCTATACTAATCACAGCAGGGAGATCCCTTGCCGTGATTAAGTATAGCGGCCATGTCTAAACAAACCCGATTCTGTAACTGGCGTCTGCAACATGGAGGTCGTTTACAGAATCAGTTTTACTTTGGGTGGGTGTAGGCCCGATTCTGTATAGGATGCCCAGGATGGCATACATTGTACTCAATTTGTGGTGCCAAATTTTCAGTGCCATTTATTGAAGTCCTTCCATTGTGAATAAATCTCTTGGTGACAGGTTTGGAACCAGTGGTTTTGAAACCAGCTACTGTAAATCCATTGTTGGAAAAGTTCTAATTTAGATTTGCTATGTATCAGGGATTATAGACTCATATCCTCTTTGCCATTCTTAGAAAGTGGTGCTTGGTCAATTAACAAATTTCTTGGAAAAACAACAAATTTTGGATAACTACTAGTTTGGATTTAGATCCCAACATGATACTTAAATATTGCTGATTTCTAATTTCTCTGTTAGGTGTTTTCTGTACTAGGTTTGTTAAGGGGATTTGTTTTCTTGGTTTCCCTTGATATCTCAGCAGCCTTTGACTCAGTTAATTATCACATTCTTTTAAGGAGATTATAGGTAATTGGGATGAGAGATGTGGTTTTACAATGGTTTTCTTCTTTTTTTGAAGGATAACACAAAATTGTTTATCAAAGAACAGCAAAGGTCTGCTGTATATTCAGTCATATTCAATCTGGTATTCCCCAAAGATCAACCTTAGCCACCCTGTTTAACATCTTTTTGCATCCTTTGTATATACTGTTAGGGGGGTTAGACCTTCAGTCAGGATCTATGCAGATAATATCCAGTTCTTTTTATAGATGAGAATTTGATTGCAGATAGCATTGGGTGGTTATGCTTATATCTGAGGATAATTGCCAGTGGTTAAAAGTAAATCACTTGAAATTAAATAGGTCAAAGATGCAGGTTATATTTTGGTCAAGTGATCCTGTTCTAGAGGTCCTGAAAGTCAACTTCTCAGTAAGATACGTACACATGGTTTAATATTGGATTCTTTGTTGATTATGAAAGATCATGTGAAAAGCTGGTAGGAGGCACTAAGGGCCAGACTCTATAAATGGCACCTAAGTGTGCCTACATTATAAGTGCCGCTCCACATGGTTGTCAATCAATTGCTAGACATCACTAGGCACTATTGAGGTAGGCGCTGGTACATTAGACCAGGTTTGTCCAGGCCTAATGTACCAGTACCTATCTTGTATGCTTAGCGATGCCTAAGTTTACCATGCCTATTCCCTTTCCCTAACCACGCCTACTTTTCATTTAGGCATCATTAGGTATCGGAGGGTGCCTTGACTTAGGCTTCGCTAGGTGCTGCTCTGAGTTCCACGCGGAACTCTTAATTCATTAATTTTTTAAAATGTATGGCAATTAACTTCAGTATTATAATTATAATATGCCATTTAAGCTAATATAATTTGGGTTGCTTATGGACTTAGGCATCGCTGGATGTCCTCTATCAGGGCACCTAGCAACACCTAACTTAGGCGCTGTTTATAGAATCTGGCCCTAAGTGCTCCTGTGTTATGGATACTGTAACCAGTTAGCATGGCAGTATTATCACTGCACTAGCTCATTAGTTCATCCATGTCCATTCTCTACTCCTGACACCCCCTCCAAAACTAAAAAATAAATATTGCATGCTTAGTTTGCACAGATGGAAAGAAAGAATGCTTTAATGTATCCTGCATTAGGCCATTTCCTGTGTTTGGTGCATGTAAAGTGCCTAACACAGCTTAGTAAAAGTGCCCCTAGATTGTAACTGATGCAATGGAGGGTTAAGGGCTCCTTTTACAAAGGTGCGCTAGCGTTTTTAGCACACATACAGGGTGTCAGGTCAAAAGCGCGCTGGGACAAAGGCGCGCGCAGACAATTGAGCGCAGTGCAGAGGCACGCGCCGCTGAAAATTACTCTTTTTACGGCTCCGACGGGGGGGGGGGGGGTTGAGATCACGCCGTGTTGTGGGGGCGGTGTGGGGGGTTGTAACCCCCCACATTTTACTGAAAACTTCACTTTTTTCCTGTTTTTAGGGAAAAAGTTAAGTTTACAGTAAAATGTGGAGGGTTACAACCCCCCAACCCCCCACAACGCCGGCGCGATCTCTATTCAGTAAACTGGGGGGGGCTCCCCAACAAAAACCCCCGTCGGAGCCCCTAAAAACTGTAATTTTCTTCGGCGCGCGCCTCCATCTTGCGCTCAGTTGTCGGCGCGCGCCTTTGTCTTTCGTCGAGTTGTCTATGAACCCACATATAGGATTAGCGCGTGCTATAGTGTGCGCTAGCCGAAAAAATACCACCTGCTTAAAAGGAGACGGTAGCGGCTAGCTCGTGCTGCATGTTAGCACATGCTAAGCGCGTGCTAAAACCACTAGCGCATCTTTGTAAAAGGAGCCCTAAGTGACTTAACCAAGATCACATGAAACATTAGTAAGATTTTAACTTTGGCTTTTTTTGTTCTCTGTCCTCCTTTCTATTGGGATTCTTTTCTCTTCGAGTCCTGGCGGTCCTAGACTAGGATGGTTCAAAACAGTAACTGTAGAAATGCCTGTATTTAAAAGAAAAGGCTCTCTGTAATTTTGTCATGGTGTCATACTTAGAGATGGTGTATGAATTCCATTTGTGCCCTGACCGCCTTTATGCCTCTACTGAAAATATTCTGTTTCAGACATTAATGAAGAGGCACCTTTTGCTCAAAAAGAGAAATAATAAAATGTTTTCTCTACTCTAATATTACAGCAATATTGATTTTACTTCCTAATGGTTTTTATTATGAGATGTCTAGAAAACTCCACTATTTCATCTACAATTTCATATGAAGCATATAATGCTATTGCATTAGAAATACGTAGTTGAGAACAAAAACCAATTATTGCATTGGATGTTGGCTTGATTATAAAATAGAAATACATTTGGCATTGGCCTGAGGTATGGATAGAATGATAAAAAGTCTAGGCTATATGTGGAGCAACATCTCCAGAGTGTACTTGAATTTCTACTGGAAAAGCAGTAAATTGACTAAATCAAAACAGTTTATTAGATTCCTTTATTTGAGTAGGTAGAGATCATAAATGTGGATTATTTTATCTGAAAATGAATAGAAATCTGTAATCCTTGATATGTTAAATTGTGTGTGACACAGCTGCATCAGGAATCACTAACTCAATGGCACAACATAGCTTAACATACAGATGGCAGACAGCTCCAAGTGTTCTAGTTGGAACTTTAATACAGATGCTTCTGTTTAACCATGCAAACCTCCGCTACATGAGACCCATGCAGTTGATGCCCAAGCTTATCCAAAGCCTTCCTCAAAAAGCTATAGCCTTGATATAATTGAGAGGTATCTCAATACCATTATGCACAACTTGTCAGTAAAATATCTCCCCCCAACACATTTTCATGGTGTTGAGGACTAAGGTCCTGACCAGTGTTAGATAGGTAGAAACAATCTATTCAGAATAGATTTGCACAATCAATAGATACAAAGTCATACTAATATGAGACCTACCATAGTGGAGCATAAACTAGCTCACCTTCTTTGTTGACCTTGGTTATGCATCACTCTATGGAGGCAAATTGAATCCACCAGTGACGAGGAACAATTTTAAATCACAGGATAATGGTTCCAGGCAACAATAATGTAAGGAATGTAATTCATTCCTAAGAACTCCAACTAGTTGATGACCAGACATATTAACGTAAGTACATAAGAATAGCCTTTACTGGGTCAGACCAATGGTCCATCAGGTCCAGTAGCCCATCCTCACGGTAGCCAATCCAGGTCACTAGTACCTGGCAAAAAGTAGCAATATTCCATGTTACTGATCCAGGGCAAGCAGTGGGTTCCCCCATGTGAGTCTCAATGATCATTACCTTCAGATGAATAGCCAAGAAATTCTGGGAGGCATATCATATCATCAGTTGGCACCCATCTGGAATGAGTTCATACTGATATATACTTCCAACAAATCCATCACATTCGCAAATTCTGAGGAGCTAGGCCCAACTACGTGCTAAAATGTCCAGAGTTTATTTGTTCATCTGCCAGAAGATACCTGATTCAAATCTAGTTTTTACGCTGGATTTACTAAAGTCTAACTGCTTTATTTTAATATGATTTAGTAAACAGACCTCTTTAATTTAGAAAATTACATCTGCTTTAGAAAATTACATCTGCTTAAAAAAATTAAAAATTATTCTTTGTTTATTTCTTTTTACTTTATTTTTATTGAAATTCTTTGTAACATGGTCATCATCTCATCACAACCACATCTACTAGACCACAATAAAACTTTGACATTACAAACACATGAATCCTTATCCTCCTACTGTTCCCCTTTGTTAACCATGCACAAAAAAAAACAAGTAACAAAACCCCCGCAAAAACAAACCATGTTCGTAAAGTGGGGATGGAATTGCAAATAGCAACCAGGTAAATGCTTATGTAAAAAAACAAATCATGTAGATGAGGAATTCTTCCAAATAAACATTTATTAGTTGAAAATCAACTTGACCTGACATGGTCTATGTTTCAGCTCAGGAGAACTTACCTCAGTATCTAAAATAAACATACATAATACAAAAAATGTTTGCCATAACAAAAATAGTTTAGATCATAAATTTTAAAAAGCATGAGTTGAATAAAAAAGTGCATTGAAGAATAAAAACAATGTACTAAACCATGAACCAAAAAAGACTTTAAAATACTTGATAAAACCATAATACTGCAACATGAACAAGGAATAGAGAACATTTAAAGAAGAGGACATCAAGATGAAAATGAATACATAATCAAAACGTAAGCATACAAATATCAGAAAAAAGATAAAAAATATATGTATAATAAAACCATTATGGAAATGGTCCTTTTTCATATGCAATGTGCACATATAATTATATAACCTCCAGTTCATGTAATCCTGTGCTTTTTCCATAGTTTATGCTTATCTGTGTTTTTCCCACAATTTACAGTTACAAGCAAAAATATTTTTTGGTAAGTCCTTATGTTGGCATATTAGATTATCTTCTCTTATCACCTATTACATTTGTTAAACTGGATATTTCCATTTTTCCTACCTTTATAAGTTGATTGGGTTGTTTATTCTTTTTCTTTTCTAACCATTACATTTGCAAAACTGGCTGGGGGCATGAGATGAAGCTACTAAGTGGTAGATTTAAAACAAACTGGAGAAAATATTTCTTCACACAACGTGTAACTAAACTCTGGAATTCTTTGCTGGAGAATGTGGTGAAATCAGTTAGCTTGGCTGGGTTTAAAAAAGGCTTGGATAATTTCCAAAAAGAGAAGTCCATAGGCCATTATTGAGATGGTTTGGGGAAATCCACTGCTTATTTATAGGATAAGTAGCATAAAATCTGTTTTACTACTTGGGATCTAGCTAGGTACTTAGGACCTAGGTTGGCCGCTGTTGGAAACAGGATACTGGGCTTGATGGACCTTGGTCTGTCCCAGTATGGCAATTCTTATGTTCTTATATTGATGTCCAGCAGAACTTCGGTCTAATGGACCTACTAAGTCCATGCTTACCCTTTCCAGAAGACATTCCATTATAGGTAGGGGAATAAGAGATGACTTTTGGAATTTTGTTAGCAACTTTCTGGCATTCAAGCCATGACTAGACAATAGGTCACCACAGCTGCATGAATACCTGGCCAAAAAAATCTAGCTCTGTGACGGTCAAGGGTCCCTGCCTCTCCCAAGTACCCAGCTAACACATATGAATGGGCTAGATCTAGCAACGTTTTTCAGAAAACACTGGGATCATTACTTGTTTTTGTTCCTATTTTGCCTCACCTTGGGTTGTCTTATACAAAATATTCCTGTGAACTTCAAAGTAAGAGTATGAATTAGGAGTTGGACTTAGATTGTTCCTTGCCTTATCCCAAAACATGCATAGATAGTGATCCTATCGCTTTTCACGAGGGAATTGCTTAAATTTGCCCATCACTTCTTCCCCTACTGCTTCTACTCATCCTGAGGACACCAATGCTTTCCATTTTTCTGATTATTTTTCTTTCCCTTTGACTTTCTATCTTTTCCAGGATCTCCTATCACCCCTTCTCCAGCAAAAGGAAAAATATCCCCAAGTCCTGGGACTCTTCTACCATATAGTCTTAGGTTCTATTGAAACATAGACTCCATGGGGGTTTAATACTGGCTGCATTCTCTCCTCAATATTAGAAGAAAGGGAAGCTTCTCTATTATGGCAATCCATAATACCTGGGTTTTACTTCCCTTAATGACCTCTACCTCTGTCTTCAGGTTTAATGTCCCCGTGTATGCACCAAACATACACTGTTCCATTATACTCCCCCTTTCCTCTCACTCAAAAATAACATTAAAGCAATTAGAAAATACTTGAACTGCTTATCTGTGCTTCAGGGAGAGTAATTACAGATCCCTTATCCTACCTGACAGTGGCCAGTGGTACTATGGTGGCTGCATCAGGGACTATCAGGGTCTATTAAGACAAAATTCACTCACTTCAGGTGAACATCTGATTATATAATTAATTTGCAATAACATAAAAAAATGCAAGGTGGACATCCTCTGAACTACCTCTGATTTTTTTCCTGTTTAGATAAACAATAAGCTTAAGACATTTTATATGTTTCCTCTTTACTTTCTGGTTGATGGAGATTTTACCCAAATGTGTTCTGTGCTGAAAAACAGTTAATTACATGTTATCAGAGGTAGCCATAGGCAATGTTCCTTCTAAGGTCCGAGTTCATGTAAGAAAAAACTTTTTTTCCATGAGGAAAGGACTAAGTTGATGTGAGCAAAAATTTTCAGCTACATTAATCTGATGGTATTATATACACTGTATATAATAAATTAAGAATTACAAATATAAATTAAAAAATGGAAAATAAGATGATATTTTATTGAAAGTACTTAGTCCATTTGTCCTGAGGTTTTGGTCTCTGACAGTTGGTCAAAAATATATTAAAATTAGTCCAATAAAAAAATATCATCTTAATTCTATTTTCTATTTATATTTATTAACCTTTTTAAACATGGATACCTACTACTTTATCCTGAATTAAAAATAAAATTATTTATTTCTACCTTGTTTTCTGGCCATTTACTTCTCTGGTTTCTGCTTTCCTCCATCTTAAGTTTCTTGCCAGGATTTAAATCTCCTTTTCATTTTGACTTTCTTCAATTTATTTTCCAACCTCTATGTCCAGATTTAACTCAATCTTAGGGTCTACCAGCAACTTTACATATCTTTTCCTTACCCAGGCTCTCCTATTTTAATTCCCAGTCTTTCACTAACTCTGCTCTTTCTCTCTCCCTTCAATATAATGTCTGCCCTTTCTTTCTTCTTCCATCTTTATCTTCCTCCTTTCTGTCCCTCCCCCCAAATATCTGTTCATTTCTCTGCCCCCTTCTATACAGCATCTGAACTGTGAGAGGACTCTTACTGGCCCAGGTATCTTAGGCTCCTCCCAGTGCATCCCAGGATGCACCGGGAAGGGGAAATCCCACCATTTTAATGAGGCGGGCCTGCCTGCAGGAGGGAGTGGGCATCCCTCCTGCTGATTTTTCTTTAAGGATATAAGAGAGGTGTGGATGGGTGTATGGGGATGTCAGGCTCAGCAGGGGTCACTCTTTGGAGGCGTACTGGAGAGGGAGGGAGAGAGAGAGAGCAAGAGAGAGGAAACAGAAATTTCCCTGCCAGATCAGCTGTGCGGCAGGGGAATCCTGCTGGCTCAGCTGATCATGTATTTCTCTGCCATGATCAGCTGATGGCAGGCTGTGGACTATTATTGGGATTCCCCAACAAAGATAGGTGCCAGAAATGTAGGCCTGGGTTTTCCGGGCCTACATTTCCGGTGCCTATCTTTGCATGAATTGTGCCTACATAGGCACTTTAGGCCGCCTAACGCCACTTCTGGCATTGGCCTCACCCACTTTGGCATTAGGCAGCCTAAAGTGCCTATGTAGGCACAATTCCGGTGCCTTTTATTTAGGCGCTGGTAGGTGCTTCAACCTTGCTATTTTTTGCCATTTCTAACAGCATTCTTCAATTAACATAGGCATCGGTAGTGCGCCTATCAGTGCCTAAGTTTAGGTGCTGGTTTTAGAATGCTCATTTACACCTGACATAGAGCAAGCATAAGTGGTCATGCCTGAATTTAGGCACTTTATTGCTGATTTATGCTAGAACTCTATAAAGGATTGTTGTTGTTAGGTGCCAGAAACTTGATGAATTGCGGATCTAAAAAGAAATTGGTTTTGTGCTAGTCCATAAAGGTCATCCAGCATCAACCCCCATAGTTGTTTTCAACATGTCCAGCCATCTGATTGCAGGTCGCCTTTTTCTCCTGGTTCCTTCAATCTTCCAAAACATGATGTCCTTCTCCAGTGATCTCTCTCTTCTGATGGTGTGACCAAAATAAGACAGTCGTAACTTCATCATTTGGGCTTTGAGTGACATAGCCGATTTGATCTCTTCTGGAATTGATTTTTTGACTGTTCTGGTGATCCATGCCTAAAGTCCTTTTCCAGCACCAAAGCTCAAATGAGTCAATCTTCTTTCTGTCTTGTTTTCATAGTGTCCAGCTTTTGCATCCATAACTGACCACTGAGAAAATGAGTGTGTGGAGAAGTCTGATCTTCGATTAGAGTGTCACCTCCTTGCCTTTGAATACTTTGTCAAGAGCCTTCATTGAATAGTGACCAAGTGCTATTCTACGGAGTATTTCCTTCTTTCTAGTTGAGTCTTTGTTTACAAAAGAGCCCAGGAGATTGAAATCCTTTATAACTTCTATTCTATCATCTTCAAGCTCAAAATCTGCTTCATTTTCCATGTTCATGATCTTCGTCTTGTTTATGTGCTCTTTATTCCCCCATTATTTCACATATCACTGTAGTGGTATACTTACTGGCCGATAAACCTCTTTAAGGGATCAGTTGTGAGATTCTATCGGCAGTGGAGGATTGGAATATATAAGACTGTAACGTTTATTGAATAGGAATCATTATAATAAGAGATTTGCAACAAATTGAACACCATGGTTAGATTAAGATTTTACAAGATATATTATAGAAATCATTCACAGTGGATAAGTACATAGTTTGCCATATCATTTCATGGTAATGGGATGTCCTAAGGTTTGGATATCCTGGTGGCCAAGACTAGATGATTTTCAAAAAAGATTTTTGGATGTCTTGCTGTGATGCTTGTTTTGAAAATGGCCATTTCTCCACCTCTGACTTTGAATGTCTTGCAGGAATAGTCCAAAGTTGGACTTAGACGTCCTACTGAAAATGGTTCTCCATATGTGACACTAGGTGTGTTTCTATAAAAAATGCCTAATTTAAGATTGACGTGTGCTATGCGCCATGTTCCTTAGCACCTATGTTTTAGGTGCCTTTATATAAATGGGGCATAATCAATGTAGGCACACTGTTTATAGAAAAGCACCAAACATTTATTTTTTTATTTTTATTTATTTAATTTTCTATACCGTTCTCCTAGGGAAGCTCAGAACGGTTTACATGAATTTATTCAGGTACTCAAGCATTTTTCCCTATCTGTCCCGGCAAGCTCACAATCTATCTAATGTACCTGGGGCAATGGGGGGGATTAAGTGACTTGCCCAGGGTCACAAGGAGCAGCGTGGGTTTGAACCCGCAACCTCAGGGTGCTGAGGCTGTAGCTTTAACCACTGCGCCACACAGTCCCCTGTGCCACACAGTCCCCTGTGCCAGTGATCAGTGCCAGTCATTTATAAGCCCTGCTATTGTATAAACTAGGTGCACTATCGAGCACTAACTTTAGGCTTCAGCTTATAGAATTACCTTTCATACCATCTTAAACTTTGTAGATCACAAACTCACAAATATTGCTTAACAATTCATTGTGTCATGTAGTAGAAAATGACACAGGTCCATGTCCATGAGTTTTGTCCCAGTCCCAGACCCTACCTCATTCCTGTAAGCACTGCCTTTTGATTTTAAAGTTTTTGAGGCTTATGCAGATGAGGACAGAGCTTGCAGGAATGGGGCAGGGACAGGAAAATGAATTCCCGCGGGGACAGGGAATAATTTGTCCCCTTGTCATTCTCTATCATGTAGAAGAAGTAAGAGACAACAAATACACTGCAAGTAATTCTTTATTTTGGATTATTAGCTTTTAAGAACGATACTCCCTTGATCAGAGTAGTGAAAATACTTCATAGATAACACTGGATTTAATTAGTACAGATCAGATAGGCAGGAGGGTATCTGCATTTGTCTTTGCCGATTCAATAGTATTTTATCCTAGTTTAACTGCATAATATCTTATTGTCCTGATAGTGAGAACATACTGTAGCTGTCAAAAGTTAGCCACACAGGTATTGAGTTAGTCCAATTTAAAGGTACGAGACACCTGCATTTTGTCTGTAACCATTTTCGTATACTGTATATTTAAGTGGACTAAGTCTGTAACCACAATAATTTACTTTAGAGTTTTAGCACTGCAATTTCATAGATAATGAAAATCTAATGTCATAGAAGATAGCTGTGGAGGAGAGTTAATATGTAACTGGTTTTCTATGCGATAATTCAAAGTAAATACTATTATCTTTTCACATTTAACTTGCTGGTTGTATTTATTGTTTCAGCAGAAACAGTACCATGTCTACATGTGATACGTTTTAGTTTTGATATCTCAGAAGCAAAGAGGAGACATTTAGGGAGATAGTTATTAAAGGTGAGGTAAAAAAATGGGATTTTATCGTACTTTAATTTACTACCACAGGCTAGTCACTCCAACAGTTCATGAATAACACTGCTTGTGGTAAACCTCACAAGCAGCATTATTCACTCGTAGTGACTGGAAATATCGGGCTATTAAACTATGGTTTGATATATGTGGGCTGCCTCTGAATGAGGCTGCTCAATGTATTATAGCTTTCAATGATTTTTTATTGATGACTTCAGAATAGAACCAGGTCTGCCCTTCCTCTGGACACTCCCACCCCACTATATTCTCTACCCCATCATAACACCCCTTCCAGTGCCCCCCCTCCACATGACCTCTCATCCTAAAGGGCCCCCATCAGACCCCTCCCAGTGTTCCCCATCACATAAACCCCTCCCAACAAACCCATCACATACCCCCTGCGCTGAAAAGCACTGTCCCTCATCACATAACCTCTCTTCCTAATGCCCCCCTGAAAACTCCCCCTTTCCACACATGCCCTCCTCCACCCTATTTTTTCCTAAGTTTCACTAGGGTTTATCTTGCAAAATCCCTGTGATCTAGTGGATGCAGGATAGTTATGATTTCTAGTGGCTCTTGATCTGCTGTACTGGGTTCAAAATTGTGCCAGTGACACCTAGAGGCCATCTTGCGGTACTACTGCTGTTTCACATGAATGCATATCTCTAACACACAAACACATCCTTCCCCTCACCTCCCCCTCCTCCACCACATACAACAGTATACATATTTTGCTTATATTGTATTATAACCCCCCCCCCCAAATCAAAGAAGCAAGCAGGATATAAGCATATTTGGTTTTAATCAAAAATGTATTTTTCTCAATAAAAAAATGTACACTTACTGTGTCTACTCTACAGTTTTTGTTTTCAATATCATAACACCATGTGTCGAATCTAGTTTATCTGGTTACTTCAAAAACTCTTTGTTAAAATGTGTGGGGCAGCACAGCAGGAGGTATTGCTCAGTTCCACTACTCTTAACACACAGTAAACTGTATAAAAAGCAAATACAGAAAATTGTCTTGTCCATGTATAATATATTCAGAAATTACACAGAGTCCTATAAAAATGAATAATTAAATTGGGATGGCACAGTATCACTTGAAGCTAGTTAAGTAAAAATCTTTTTATGCTGTATCAATACAGGTATTCTTTAGTCAGCAAACATGAAATCAAAAGCCCTCTTTTTCCAAATCGGTAATGTCGCTGTGCCACTCAAATAGCACAAGTACAGTCTTGTGCTTTCTTTATTACATAAGTTAGGTGACAATTCAGGTTTTATGATATTTTCGTTGGTATACCTATCACAGTTGTTTTTACTTCAAGTGCTGTACTTTCCTGTTTTCCTGTGTTCCATAGATTGCTGAGAGGTGGATAAAGATTATTAAAAGCAAATGGTGGCGTTTGCAAATCATTTTTTAAATAATTGCATCTGGTATTGTTTCCCAATTCAATTGGCATGTAACTGAAAAAGAGTGCCACTGTGATCACTCCAAAGAGACCACCGAGAATGATAATTAACGCTGTAGTATTGATCTTTTCATTATCCTTCACTGAAAAGTCCAGGTTTTTAGTGGTGACATTAACACATTGTTTTTCGTTCTGTTGGTCGATGTTGGGAGTATCTAAGCAAATTTTGTAATTAGTTGATGGATTAAGATGAGTTAGATTGTATACCTTAACATCAGCTGGGATCCGAGCACTATGAGCCACTTGAGTATATTCATTTGTTACAAAGGCAGTCCATTTTACACTGGCCTTTATTGTCTTAGAACTTGCTTTCCAAGTTACTAGAACTGAATTAGACTGTACATCCTTAACATTAATGTTTAAAGATCCTTTGCTGTCATGAGGCAAAGTACCATCTACTTTTATCAAAATGGTTTTTAGGTCTGCTCCTACTAGGTTACTTGCTGTGCAAGTATACAGACCGGCTTCTGTCGGGCCTATGTCATTTATTTCTAAAGTTCCTTCCGCGTGGACATAAAAATGGTCTGAAATACTGTTTGGCAAAAGTTTCTGACCTAATGGTGTAATCCAGTAGATTTCTGGTTCTGGCTCCGCCGTTGCTCTGCAATGCAGTGAAACTGAACCACCAGCTTTTAAATTCAGATTGGAAGGAAAGCTTTCAGGAGCTATCAACGGAAGACAAATTTCCATCATCTCTCTAAAGTGCACCTGTCTAACGTTCTGCCCTTGAAATTCAGGAGGATCCACACAAAACAGAGAATCAAGCTCCATAAAGCGTATATGAGTTTTATTCATGTTTATCCAACGAATGACACAGTCACATCTGATTGGATTGCTGTGTATGCTTATTTCTTTCAGGTTAGGCAACAAGTCTATTGTATTCCGATATATGGCACTAAGCGCATTACTGTTGAGCATGAGTGACTCCAGTTTAGGAAGTCTGTAAAACGCACTTGGATTAATGTATGATAATCTTGGATTATTGGTTGCTTCTATTTTTCTCAGGTCTGGCAAATTGTCAATAGCAAGCCTATCTATAGAAACCAGCTCAGGCATGTTATTAATTCCCAACTCCTTTAAGTGTAGCATATTGCTAAAATCGCCTCTTCGTATTCTGTTAATAGGATTTTTATTTAGATCCAGAAATTTCAGATTTGTCACCTTTTGAAGTGCAGCATGTGGAACTGCAACAAATTTATTGTCATAAAAAGATATACTTTCTAAATTGTCAAGGCCAACAAATGCATTATCGGGCATTTCTGTAAGGTTTATTCCTGCTAATACCAGACTGCGCAGATTTATCAAAGGCTTAAAGTTCATATCTTCAATTCTGATGATAGGATTTTCCCCAATCATGAGAATCTCTAGATTTGGAATAGCTTCAAACCACTTGCTGTTGATTGCTTGCAATCTGTTTGAATTAAGGTGAAGTCTAAGAAGGTTATGAAGGCCTGTAAAAGCTCCTGGTGCAATTATGGATAGCAAGTTGTGATTAATATAGAGTTCTTGTAATTTTTTCAACCCAGAGAGAAATCCTTCAGGTAGCTCAGCAATTTTGTTTTCCTCGAGATACACAGAAAGAAGATGAAGCATTTTGTTAAGATCAGTAATGGCCATTGAGGACAAATTATTTTGAGATAAGTCCAGCCCTGTGAGGTTTACTGGAAAATCTACCAAATACTCAATTTTTTCAATATTGTTAGTTTGTAGAAGTAGAACCTGTGTATCAGCAGGTAATCTGGTTGGAAAACTAGAAAGACCCAGATCATTACAATCCACTGTAGGAGCTTCCATATAAATTGATCTCGGTGTGAACCAAGGTCTTATTTCACATGTACATAACTGGGGGCAGTCAGCTTTTTCGTCTTTCATGTGTACAAATGCAATAGTATTTAGCCCGAGTAGAAAAATGATTTTAAGTGACATGTCCTTCATTTTAGCTCCGCTGTTCCGAAAAATGATTGGACCTTAAAGAATCCACTTTTGCTCCTGTTAAATTCAGTATGAGCTGGTCATTTGATAAAGACAGTGTTTGCATTTGTCAAATTATTAATGGCACAGAAACACAGACATTTTGTTTCTGGAAACAAGTTGCAATACTGTATTCCAAGCACACTGTGCATATTGAAGAAATGAAGGTCACTGTATCCTTGATGATGAACCACTGATAATCCTATCGAGCATGAAATATACGTCGAGGTCCACTGGAGATAACCCAATTAATTAGTTTAGTTGTGCTACCTTCAGGTTCCATGATGAAAGGAATTGCAGGATGACCTAAAATAGAAGAGAAGGAAATAACTAGTTTGAAAAAGTATGATAGAAATAATTTAACCATCTCTATTACATTTAATATTGCCTATGGAGAGGACTAGTACTTAAGGTAATAATCTAGTATCCTTAGGATCTACATTGTTACCCTAAAATACTGTGAGGCCTACTTATTAAAGCATGATAAGATTTTGTGACTACTGTGGGTTAACGGCAGAGCTTCAGTGTTAACTATTGAGGGTGTTCAAAACAATTTACCCTTCAGTTAGGGCAGAGACAGTTTCTTTGGGCTTCTTTTACGAAGCCATGGTAGCGGTTTAACGCGCACTAAATAGCTAGCCGCTACCACCTCCTCTTGAGCAGGCGGTAGTTTTTGGGCTAGCGCGGGGGTTAGCGCTTGCTGAAGCCGCTAACGTGGCTTCGTAAAAGGAGCCCTTTGTGTGCATATGTGTGTGTGTGTGTAAACAGAATGGCAGATAACATAATACAGTTAGCTTCACCAGTTTAGGTGACGTTAACACTCGCCATGCTTCCCACCATGTATCAGTTAATGTGTGGTAATTACAGCCACATAAACTAAAAAGTATATTTATGGCCAGATTCTGTAAATGGCGCCTAAATTGGCACCCACCTACAAAAAAGACACTTGCCGCATGTCAATCATGCTTAGGTGCCATTTAAGGAATCATGGCTAATGGCACCTATCACAAAACTTAGGCATTGGTAATGAAGGCTAGGGTTTTACTGACCTACATTGCAGATGCTCAAGTTCTTTGGAAAAACACACGGAGTGGCTCCTAAGGTCATCTCCACCCCTAAACACACCCAGTTTGACCTTAGATGCTGTTAGGCGCCTTGCTGTAGATATGATTTTGATGCCTACCTTTTTAACGAGTTTTTAATTGTTGTTTTTTTTTTTTAATAGTGTGGTCAATTACTGCACCGATTACAGCCAATTCAATCAATTTAGTTAGTGGTGGTAGGTCTCTACCGCTGCCTAACTTACAGCGCCTTTTACAGAATCGGGTCCTTGCTACCCCTTCTGTTTTAGGCAGGCAGTAAATATACACTTCCCCCTCCCCATTCGCGGTTTCTCCATTTGCGGTTTCAGATAATCACGATTTTTTCTGGGGAGGGGAAAACTAAAAAAAAAACAGTCTAAACTTTTAAAAACCCCATATTTTTTTCTTCCCTGCCGCCTTCCCTGGTGATCTAGAGGGCTTTCGGGGCAGGAGCGATCTTCCTACGTTCCTGCCCCATGCAGATTGCCATGAGGAAATGGCTGCTGGGAGTTCCCGTAGTCTCTCGAGACTATGTCGGAAACTCCCTACAGCTATTTCCTCATGGCGATCTGCACGGGGCAGGAGCGTAGGAAGATTGCTCCTGCCCCGAAAGCCCTCTAGACCACCAGGGAAGGCTGGGAAGGCTGCAGGGAGGTGGGGGTGGGTCAGAGCCGGATAATTGCGATTTTTCACCATTTGCGGTCTGGCTCTGCCCGTATCCCCAGCGAATGATGAGGGAGAAGTGTAAAAATTGGCTTATGCATTATGCCACCACATTAGCTATTAGTACATGCTAACTGCTATGGAAACAGCTAATGTAGCTTACTAAATATATCCCTGTTTGGACAGTTCTTGATTTCTTTTTCTGTAAAGAAATTAAGCCATTTGAATTAGTATGGTTTACATATGTAAGACTAGTTTACTAACTTTGGACAATCATCACAACTTGCAAAAGAATCATATTTAAATGTAGTAAATTGATATCAAAAGAGAAAATGTTTGATGAAATTATGTTTTAGTCACAAATCATAGACAATAAACTGCATATTTTGATGCATAGTTTTGTGTAGAAAGGTAGTATGAAAAATAGAATTATTGCAAACTAGTGAACAGTTTTAAAGTTCTGGCAAAAATACATCAATTGAAATTGAATTTTAAGTGGTTTATATTTGAATATAAACAAAAAAATGAATGAAGGGTTAGCTATTAGAAGTTTATACAATAACATTCAAGATTGACGATGCATTCATTAGCTGTTTTTATTTATCTTTATAGTTCTGGGAAATAGTTTGCATTAAATTGTAATCTAATTAGGAAGATTTCTAGTATGCTCACAATGATAGTATATTTATCATTACAGCTTTAATACTACGCCAGGGATTCAATTTAATTGCTCCCTGCTTTGGTTTTATCTAAAATTAAATTTTATTACAATGTCCAGTAACAAAGAATACAGCATTTATGATAATACACTTATTGCAATAAAATATTGCTAGTTTCTTATTTATATGCATTATCTTCAGTATATAAGACATATATACAAAGAATTCTGAATAATTTTAAAGATATTTATGATTGATCCTACTTTTGGAAATGACTGCATCAGTACTTAAACGCAGCAGTCACTCTGGAGGGGGGAGAGGGTAATATTCAACCTGCAGTGGTGGGTGGTTTTTTAAGCCGTTGACCACGGCAGACAGAATTAACTCCATATTCACTATTAGGCCATATTTGGGCTCTGGCCCTGAAGCCCCGATTCTGCAAAGTGCGTCCCGATTGTAGGCAGCTGTAGGCGATTGTGGGGTTCTGTGGGCAGGAGGGGTTGGGCACCCTCCTGCCACGATTGTTGGGGGGGGGGGAAGAGGAGAGATTGGCGGCTGTAGCCGCGGCTGCTATACTAATCGCGGCAGGGAGATCCTTTGCCGCGATTAAGTATAGTGTCCGCGTCTAAAGTAACCCGATTCTGTAACCGGCGTCTGCAACTTGGTTACAGAATCGAGTTTAGTTTGGGCGTGTGTAGGCCCAGTTCTGTATAGGACGCCCAGGACTGGCATCCTATATAGAATCTAGGCCTGAATGCCCAGCTATGTGTGGTCATCCAGATGTTAACTGGAAACCAGTCAATATTTAGACTAGTATTTGGTTAACTCAGCACGTAAACAACCTTTTTTACTAAGCCGCAGTAGAAGTTTCTACCATGGCCTGGAGCATTAAATGCTCCAGTGCTCATAGAATTATATGAGCGCTGGACCATTTAGCACTCCAGCCCTCTACCGCAGCTTAGTAAAAGAGGGGGAAAGTTAGGACAGTCCTTTTGCTGCCCTAACTTTATTCACTTACTTAAACTGTTAGCATTGAATATCACCACTAACTGGTGATGTAGTGGCTCTGTCCAGCAGGGACTGCCCCTTGGTTAGCCAGTTTGCAAATTGCTGGTTTATTGTGAGCTTCTATACCACTACTAATGACTGGGAAGTGAATTCAGAGCAGTTTGCATGAGCTCCTGTACAGGTGTTACAATACAGAGTTACAAAGAGTTTCTGAGAGGTGATACAACATATGGGCTCTATACAGAGTTATAGGGCCTTTTGTAGCGGTGTTACAATAGAGTTATTAATACCGGCATAATTATGCCATAATCAATCATCCTACTTATGTTACTGGCACATCGATCATCCTTCTTATATGCATATATTTATCCTACGTAAATTCACATATTTACACACCTCCTAAGGAGGTTGGCCAATTCAATTCTATATACCGTATTTTCACGCATATAACGCGCGCGTTATACGCGTTTTTACCTACCGCGCATACCCCTCGCGCGTTATATGCGTGAGCGCGGTATACAAAAGTTTTAAAACATAGTTCCCACCCCGCCCGACGCCCGATTCACCCTCCCAGCAGGACCACTCGCACCCCCACCCCGAACGACCACTCGCACGCGCTCCCACCCGCACCCGCATCCACGATCGGAGCAAGAGGGAGCCCAAGCCCTCTTGCCCGGCCGACTCCCCGACGTCCGATACATCCCCCCCCCCGGCAGGACCACTCGCACCCCCACCCCGAACGACCGCTCGCACGCGCTCCCACCCGCACCCGCATCCACGATCGGAGCAAGAGGGAGCCCAAGCCCTCTTGCCCGGCCGACTCCCCGACGTCCGATACATCCCCCCCCGGCAGGACCACTCGCACCCCCACCCCGAAGGACCGCCGACTTCCCGACAATATCGGGCCAGAAGGGAGCCCAAACCCTCCTGGCCACGGCGACCCCCTAACCCCACCCCGCACTACATTACGGGCAGGAGGGATCCCAGGCCCTCCTGCCCTCGACGCAAACCCCCCTCCCCCCCAACGACCGTCCCCCCCCAAGAACCTCCGACCGCCCCCCAGCCGACCCGCGATCCCCCTGGCGACCCCCACGACCCCCCCACCCCCCTTCCCCGTACCTTTGGTAGTTGGCCGGACAGACGGGAGCCAAACCCGCCTGTCCGGCAGGCAGCCAACGAAGGAATGAGGCCGGATTGGCCCATCCATCCTAAAGCTCCGCCTACTGGTGGGGCCTAAGGCGCGTGGGCCAATCAGAATAGGCCCTGGAGCCTTAGGTCCCACCTGGGGGCGCGGCCTGAGGCACATGGGCCCAACCCGACCATGTGCCTCAGGCCGCGCCCCCAGGTGGGACCTAAGGCTCCAGGGCCTATTCTGATTGGCCCACGCGCCTTAGGCCCCACCAGTAGGCGGAGCTTTAGGATGGATGGGCCAATCCGGCCTCATTCCTTCGTTGGCTGCCTGCCGGACAGGCGGGTTTGGCTCCCGTCTGTCCGGCCAACTACCAAAGGTACGGGGAAGGGGGGTGGGGGGGTCGTGGGGGTCGCCAGGGGGGTCGCGGGTCGGCTGGGGGGGCGGTCGGAGGTTCTTGGGGGGGGGCGGTCGTTGGGGGGGAGGGGGGTTTGCGTCGAGGGCAGGAGGGCCTGGGATCCCTCCTGCCCGTAATGTAGTGCGGGGTGGGGTTAGGGGGTCGCCGTGGCCAGGAGGGTTTGGGCTCCCTTCTGGCCCAACTACCAAAGGTACGGGGAAGGGGGGTGGGGGGGTCGTGGGGGTCGCCAGGGTGGTCGCGGGTCGGCTGGGGGGGCGGTCGTTGGGGGGAGGGGGGTTTGCGTCGAGGGCAGGAGGGCCTGGGATCCCTCCTGCCCGTAATGTAGTGCGGGGTGGGGTTAGGGGGTCGCCGTGGCCAGGAGGATTTGGGCTCCCTCCTGGCCCGATATTGTTGGGGAATCGGCGGTCCTTCGGGGGGAGGGATGTATCGGACGTCGGGGGGGGGCATCAGGCTTTCAGGATGGGGACAGACCTTCAAGGGGGGACAGTGCACGGAAGTCAGGGGGGGTGAACGGAGAGTCGGGACAGCGCACGGAAAGTCGGGGCAGTGCACGGAAGTCAGGGGGGGGTGAACGGAGAGTCGGGACAGCGCACGGAAAGTCGGGGCAGTGCACGGAAGTCAGGGGGGGTGAACGGAGAGTCGGGACAGCGCACGGAGAGGCGGGGCAGTGCACGGAAGTCAGGGGGGTGAACGGAGAGTCGGGCAGCATGCGCGGTATAATCGTGAGCGCGTTATACCAAAGTTTTTGTGCTTATCATCGTGATTTCTGCGCGCTATACACGTGTGCGTGTTTTATACGGGTGCGTGTTATTTGCGTGAAAATACGGTACACGTATCTGTATTGTGTTTTATGTTTGTCTTTGAAATATTAGGCAGCACTCCCCATTTAAGTGCTGCTGAATATCAGCAGCTGGACTGCTCTGCAGGATTTTAATTGTATTATTGATAACTAGGTCCCATTGTATTAAATAGGACCTGTGATAAAATAACGCAGTAGTGCACATTAGTGACTATCGCTGTTAGTGAGTGGAAAGTTCCCATTCCGAAATAATAATTGTTGGCATGGTACATTCTGTTAGAAAAAATAAATTACGCAACATATTATTTCAAATTAAAGTTCCTCTGTTTTGATCTAAAATACAGCACAAAACTTTAACGACCAATCAGATGACACAGTTTCCCCAATCAGTTTATATAAATACTCCTGCCCAGGAGTTTCTTGTTCTTTACAATACCATACCATAATCTTCACCTTTTCTGTTACCTTCTATTACAAACGTACAATAGTTATGCTTAAAATCTCTAAGATAAGGTCAGCATTTCTTTGGCATTGATAAATGGTTTTTGAAATGTGGTTAGTATAGACAGAGAAAAATGTTACACACTTGGCAAAAGGCTCTTGTTCTCGGGGATGTAAAGTCTGAATGAGCATCAGATTTGGCTGCTTCCCTGCATTGGCACTGAAGCCTTATCTATAAAACTGACTTACAAGGTCCCGATAACTAGTAAGTGTCCTACTAGTGATAAACGTTATCTGAAATTAAAACTGCTGAAGTCGGCAAGAGAGGCATATTGGGGTTTTCTTAGTTCAACTTCTTTCTTTTTTTTCCTCCTTTATAAAGAATGTCTATTGATCTTGTGTCTAGTACTGTTATTGAAGATATGAGTTAGTGTCTCTTCAGTTACTGTACTTATTTCTGCCTCAGATTTATAGTCATTTATTCTATTCCAAGTTTAATTTTTAGCTAAGATTCCAGTACAAAATCCACAAGACACAAGACACAAAGGGCCAGATTCTATAAATGGTGCTGGCATCGTCAGCTGCCTAAAAAACAGCCATCGATCAAGTGTCAATCACGCAATGGCAGCGTTTAAAGAATCACAACTTTGTGAAAAGTAGGCACAGGAAATGTAGGCCAGGATTTTAAAGGCCTACATTTCTGGTTCCTGCCTTTCACATGAATTGCGGCTACGGAGGTGCTTTACGATGCTTAAGGCCACTTCCAGCATTAGCCATGCCTACAGTGGTGTAAGGCATTGTAAAACGCCTCCATAGCCACGATAAAGGTGCCAGTTTTCTAGGCATCAGTAGGTACCTGCATTTGTTTTAAAAAATGCTTTTAATCAAGTTTAAATGTCTTTTTCCACTTAAGACGCCATTTATAGAATATGGCCAAAATTGCTGTAAATGACTTTCCTCCATCACCTAATTGCTTATGAATCATTCATCCCATTTCATTCACATTCCTCTCCCAGATAGTACAGCTCCCAGATAGTGAGCTCTGGTTTATATTTTTGATATATTCATGACACTGAAAATGTTTGGTTTTACCTCTGTTTCCTATAGGAAAACAGGCCAGCTCAGTTCACTTAATTTGAAATATTGAGGAAATCAATAGTTAAAAGATAACATAAGAACATAAGAAATGCCTGCACCGGATCAGACCCGGGGTCCATCCAGTCCGGTGATCCGCACACGCGGAAGCTCAGCCAGGCGTACCCTGGCGAATACATTAATACAATAATTAGTCACTCGTATCCCTCAATGTGTCCTGCAAGAAGATGTGCATCCAATTTTCCCTTAAATCCTAGAATGGTGGTTTCCTCTACCAGCTCTATTTAGACATATTATTTTACCACTAACTCGTATTATTTCAGCATAGACCCCATTTTATACAAGAATTGAGGTTAACAGTAAAATAAATAAATCATCGTAATGATAGCTAGGGTTACCAGACGTCGAAATTTACTCGGACATGTCCTCTTTTTAGAGGACTGTCCAGGTGTCTGGACGGCTTTTCAAAACCCGTTACAGGTAGTCGTTGACTTACGACCGCAATTGGTTCCGACTGCTAGGTCGTAAGTGGATCAGGTCGTAAGTCGGCCTATGTTAAATTAAGGGTAATGATATTTTAATAATTTTAATCATCTTAAAGCAATCTGTTAAACAACATTTTCTTTCTTCAGAGAGCGGAAGTCGCGTCGTAAGGTCGAACAGTTGCAACTTGGATAGGTCGTAAGTCGACGACTACCTGTACTTTGTCTGGGTTTTGAAAAGCTTTGAAATTTGTGCCACGTCTGGAGGGCATCTGCACAGGCTTGGATGCGACACAGTGATGTTACACGCCTGCACGCAAGCGTGTGACATCATCACATAACACCCATGCATGCTCAGAGACCCTCCAAATGGGTCTCTGAGCTTGAGAAGAGGAGGTTTGGGGGCGAGGCTGGGGCGAACTGAGGTGTGCCTTGGATGGATCAGGGCAGGGCTGGGTGGAACTGGGTGGGGCTGAGGGGCAGGGCCATGTGTCCATATTTTACTCATGTAAAATCTGGTAACCCTAATGAAAGCTCAGTTTAATAACTCCCTGTATCTTCTTTTTAATGAATTTATTAATTTAAAACATTTCTATCTTGACAATTCACAATTTTCTGGGTAGATACAGAAAACATGAGTAGTAATTTAAAAACTAAACACCATCACAAATAAAACAGGAATCCAAATTCAAACAACTCACAAAGACCTGATCCAAAGATCATATTATATAATTAGGAGCCACCAAATGCCTTCTGAAAGAAAAAAAGGCACTTAATTTTTTACAAAAAGTAGCAAAATCAGAAAGTCCATAGGAGGTGAGAGTGCTAAGAACATAAGAATTGCCGCTGCTGGGTCAGACCAGTGGTCCATCATGCCCAGCAGTCCGCTCACGCGGCGGCCCTTCGATTAAGACCAGTGCCCTGAATCTAGCCTTACCTGTGTATTTTTTGGTTCAGCAGGAACTTGTCTAACTTGTCTTGAATCCCTAGAGGGTGTTTTCCCCTATAACAGCCTCTGGAAAAGCATTCTAGTTTTCCACCTCTCTCTGGGTGAAGAAGAACTTCCTTATGTTTGTACGGAATCTATCCCCTTTTAACTTTAGAGAGTGCCCTCTCGTTCTCCCAACCTTGGAAAGGGTGAACAACCTGTCTTATCTACTAAGTCTATTCCCTTCATTATCTTAAACATTTTGATCATATCCCCTCTCAGTCTCCTCTTTTCAAGGGAGAAGAGGCCGAGTTTCTCTAATCTCTCACTTTACGACAACTCCTCCAGCCCCTTAACCATTTTAGTTGCTCTTCTCTGGACCCTTTCGAGTAGTACCGTGACCTTCTTCATGTACTGTGACAAGTGCTGGATGCAGTATTCCAGGTGGGGGCATACCATGGCCCGGTATAGCGACATGATAACCTTCTCCGATCTGTTCATAATCCCCTTCTTATTCATTCCTAGCATTCTGTTTGCCCCTTTTCGCCGCCACTGCACATTGCATGGACGGCTTTATCGACTTGTCAACCAGTACTCCCAAGTCTCTTTCCTGGGGGGTCTCTCCAAGTACTGCACCGGACATCCTGTATTCGTGTATAAGATTTTTGTTACCGACATGCATCTCCCTACACTTATCCTCAGAAAGAGTCGTGCTTATCTCAAGGAACAGTACCCTTCATCTCTATTTATATGGGGTGGTCTTAGAGCCAGGAAAGAGTTAGACAATGCTGAGGTTTAGCTCAGAAGTGAGAATACTTTAGGATTGTTGCAGCTGGCAATGATCCAAGCTGGCTGTATTGTTTGGGGGGAGGGGAAGTGTTATGAGGAGTGAGGCCTATGCAGTTAGGATCTTACGACATGGCTGTGTGGCGTTGTGGGTTCATGCCCACTCAGCAGGCTCTAGTAGTTGCATGTTGTGGCTTGAATATGGGCAGTATGACATCTTAATTGTGTATGGCATATCTCGTGGCCTGAAGGGCTGCCTAACTAATAACATGGAAGGTAGTTTCTGCAGGAACATGGATTATCTTTGTTTATAATGGTTTATAATGGTTAATCCAGAATATGCTTGTAAGCTTGGGTGAGGTGTTCCTTGAACTAGAGGCCAAATTTCAGATTCAGCTTCAGCTATGGTGCTGAAACTGGCCCCAAATCCTTTATCTGCCCAGTTTTGTTTTCGGCCAAAAGGATATTTTAATTTCTGGCCATGTTTTTAGTTTCGGGTGAAAATGACCATGTATTTTTAATGGAAGCTGCAAATTTGCGCTTTGTTGAATTTGCCTCCCTGCTTCCGTCCCAAAAAGAAACAAAAGCTGCTCGTCTTATGGTCTTGCATAATAGTTTACGAGGTCTGACAATTAAGTTTGCAAACTCATCCTAGAAAAAGTGCTACATACCTCATTGCTGAATATTATTACAGTCACCTTCAAAGTAATCCTCTTGGGAAGCTCTGCACCTACGCCAATGCCTAGTCCACCCTTCAAAGCAATTTTGGAACTCTTCTTCTGGAAAGCTTATCACAATTGTCGTTGTATTACCCTTGATATCCTGAATGTCATCAAAATGTCTTCCTTTCAATATATCCTTTATCTTCAGATAAGTAAAAAAATAATTGGTGGCCAGATCAGGTGAGTAGAGAGTTTTCTGCCTATAAACTCCCTCACAGACAGTGCCATGTGAGCTGGTGCATTGTAGTGATATCATGTATTGATTATTGCAATGCCCTCTATAAAGGCATAACAAAAAAAGAACTAAGACGTCTCCAAATTGTGCAAAATGCAGCAATAAAAATTATATTTAACGCTAAAAAATACGACTACATTTCCCCCCTCCTGCGCAAAGCACATTGGTTGCTCGTTGAACACTGGATTAGTTATAAAATTCTATTACTTACATTCAAGACACGCCAAAGTAACCAACCAGAATTTATCAATATCTTACTAATTCCCCATTGTCCATCTAAAACACTTCGTTTTATGACACAAAACCTTCTTGCGGACCCATCTCTAAAGCATATTAACATGATAAGATCAAATAACTTCGCAGTGACTGCACCATCGCTTTGGAATTCTATTCCTAATTACATTTGTGAAGAAGTATCTCTGCTTCATTCGATACCTAATTGCCCTTGTAAGGGATAAACACATGTTGACTGCAGATGACAACATCCTTCCCCTCCCTGTCGTTTTTTCCTTAATTGTTCTCTTTTTAAAAATATTGTAGTTCCTCCCCTTTTTCCATTTGTTTCTGTCCGTCATTGTCTGAATTTATTATGTAGATTCTACTGGATCAGCTGTATTTTTATTGTACACTGCTCAGAAGTCTGATTGAGCGGAATAAGAAATTTTAAATAAACTTGAAACTTGAAGAGCCATGAGTTGGTGAAAAGTTCAGGTCATTTTTGTCTTTTTAATGTAGCCTTTTAAGCACTTCTAATACCTGGTTAACTGTTCAGTTGGTAGAAATTCATAATGAACAATCCCTCTGATATAATAAAAGGTTAGCAACATCGCTTCGACTCTTGATTTGGACTGGCAGAACTTTTTTGGTTGTGGAGAATTAGCTGACCCATTGTGCACATTGACGTTTTGTTTCAGGGTCAAATTGGTACAACCATGTTTCATCTCCAGTGATAACACGGCCCAAAACATTGTCTTATCTCTCCAAAAGGTCCTGACAAACTTTGACTCTCCTTTGCTTTTGTTCATCGGTGAGCTCCTTTGGGACCATTTTTGCACACACCTTTCTCATGCCAAGATTTTCAGTTAAGATTTTCCTGTTTCTCTATCGATGTTTACTTGGTCTGTTACGCTTCTCACATTCAGCTGACAATTTTTTTTTAATTTGAAATTTTATACTTTTATTTAAAAAAAACCAAGGAAAACATACAAAATACAAAACAGACCAAAATCTCTAGTACAAAGCATACAGTTGTAACATCATTCTTTGTAACAAGGCCAAATAATATCCAAAAAAGCAGAAAAGTACCAGACGCAATTCCCCCCACCTCTAACCCTCCCAATCAACCCCCCCCCCCCGAGTCCTGGACACCAAACAGAAATAGCAGCAGAAATGAACCAGATGTAAAGAAAATGAACAAAATTTAACCATCCCTCCTAGCCTTCCAAGCAATATAGGGTTTCCACCAATGCAGGAACATACCCAATGTGTGATGGCGCAATGCTGTCAATTGAGACATACGAAATACGTAATCCATTTTAGTAACCACCTGTAATTTGGATGGTATAATATCTTGACGCCATGCAGCAGCCAAGGTCAACCGTGCTGCTGTGACCATAGGGGCAATAATAGATGAATACCTAGAAGATACTCCCTGAGGCATCAGATTTAACAATGTACACCCCATATCTTTAACCATGAGCACCCCACAAATATCCGATAAAACAGAAAACACCATATCCCAAAAGGGACCCACCTTCGGACAAGCCCACCAAATATGTTCAAATGTGCCAGAGGCCCCACAGCGACGCCAACAGTCATCTGGGATAGCGGGATTAATCCTATGCAATCTTTCAGGAGTATAATACCAGAGATATAACATTTTATACCCATTTTCTACCATATTACTGGCAATAGAAGGATTAAGGAGGGAGCGCAGGGTATGCCCCCACTGAGCCACAGTGAGAGGCATTCAGCTGACAATTTTGATGCACAATTCAACAAATTTTTGCAATGTTTTAGTCAGTTCTGCTCGTTACTGGCCGCCCTGACCTTTCTTCATCAGTGACGCTTTCTTTCCCCTCAGAAAAACATTTAATCCATTTGTACAGTGTCATTTTTTTCATGGTATTATCCCCATAAACTTGGACTAACAGGTCCCTGACTTCACTTCCACTCTTGCCAAGTTTAACAAGAAATTTAATGTTTGTTCATCGCTCTAATTCAAGCTCCAACATTTTTGCGGTGGCACACAAAAACACGCAACAACAATAATGGACGCCACTCAGCAAGACACTGCTACACGTCGACACGAACATAGCCGTGAGACACTGATATACCAAAGTTATGAAACCTTACTGAGTTGTTTGTCCAGTGCTGCCAAAGTAAGCACACAGAGGCAAGTTCACAAACTTAATTGTCAGACCTCCATTATGATAAATAATGTGACCCAAATAAAGGCTTTTAATACATTTTCACTTCTCTCTAAATCACTAACTATTCTTTGTACTCTTTTTAAATCTCTAATATTGTAAAGCTATATGGTGCCTGTTTATATATTGCGGCCCCATATACACTGTAAAGAGATTATTGGTATAGTACTAACATATACTTCATAATACATGTATATGTATATATATATTAATTCTTTATTTTTTCATTTGTATGGACCTTCGGATATCAACTGGACCATGAATAATGCCCAGCAATCTCTTGTCTTCATCAGTCCACTTTATTGTTTATTTACTCAAAACTCTAAAATTCATTTAGTTTCATACTTATTCTTAATTTCATAATTCCATAACTATTTCTTCATTGTATTTCATTTTAATTTCCTTCATTTCCTTACTTAATGTCTTTTTCTTCTAATTTAATCTTATTACTTAGCTCTCAAATGTTCATCAATGCCACCTCTCCCGACATGCATGTTTCAAACAATGTTTTTCTTCAGGGTCGAGGGGAACAATCAAAGAAAGACTGCACACTCTGCCAATCCCTAGCGGTCCTCATTGGTTCGCATTCACACAACAAACTTGAGTTATCAATTTTGGTTTAACCGGAAACAAGGTGCTGAGTTTTGGCCACAGTCAGTTTCAGGACAGAGTATGAGTTAGTATGGTATGTAACTGGTTGTAGGAAATGAATGGAGTATGTGAATAGCTGTGAGTAGATCTGGAGGATGAATAAATGAACTGTGCATATGTAAGTGGGAGTTTAGAGAGAGGATGTGAGTAAATGAGGAGTGATGGCTCACAGATGATCTCTGGCAATCCCTATCCCTCAGTATCTACACCCCCCTCCCCCCGCTTTCCTTCTTTCTCCTTTGTCTGATTTTTCCCTGCTCCTTCTCTTCCTCCTCCACTTTTCCATCTCTTCTGGATACTACAGTATCTTTTTTATGTTTTCTGCCTGCTTCACCACTCATTTTCTGTGTATCTGCTGCAGCTGCAGGGGTCTAGGGATTTACACCAGTAATCAAAACAAAATTATGTGTGAAATTGTGCTTTGATTGTTGTTCTTGAAAAAAAAAAAGAAAAAAAAAAAAGTAATTATATAGTTTTACATTTGCTTATTCTATGGGTAGTTTTCCCAGGCAAAACAAAGCATGTCATTTTGAAAATCCAAAAATCGCATAGGTTGTTGCTCCCTCAACCTACCCCTCCTCACCCTTTGCAGCTAAAAATATTTGTTTTGCTCCTAGTACATAGTAGGTAGCCTTCAAAACGCTCATTTCCATGAACAAAAATGTGGAAAATGACTGAAAACATCCATCCCCACCCTGCACCAGGTCATTGTGGATTTTTTTTTATGTCGACTGGTTTTACTAAATTTTCTTTCTGGCTTTCTTATTTATTCCCAACTTTGAACACAGAAGAGTACAAGCAAATTCAAAGTATAAAGCTGACTCCAGCTAGATTCTATAAGCTTAATTAGCAAGCAGAATGAGTATTTTGCATTTCAAAATGAATGCAATTATATAAATATATAAGAAAATTACTTCTCACACATTTCTCTGCACACAGTCACTCACCCTGCTGTGTTTATCTAGCAGTCCTATTGCAAAATGTGTGAGTAATCATACTCTGAAAAATTAAGAGACACTAGCTGCAAATATGCACTGCCACTTTCAAATTCTACATTTATATGATGATTCCGTATATAGATTGAATAAGTATTAAGACTGTTAGCTCTTGGTTGTTTGAGCTGAAGTTTGGGTGCTAGCTAATAACCCTATTTTAGAGATTAATATGTCCATTCTGAGGATGTGCTACTGCTTTTGTTAGTGTGTATTTGGATCACTTGGGTGCCAAAAATACTCCCAAAATTGTACATGCATAAACCTATGAATCTATGCATGTACATGCAATTTGCATGCGTTAAAAAGTTATAATATGCATAGAGTTTTTATTAAAACAAATATGTGAAATTGACTTGAAAAAATGCCTGAAAATCAGGAAACAATAGGGAAAATCCAAAAACAGACCATGCACATCGCTAATATCTGAATACTGTATTTAGCTATTATGCATTGTTCTTGATAAGGGACTACTCATTGACTCTAACAGGCTGCTAATTATTATTATTATTATTAAAACTTGGGGGTCCTTTTATCAAGCTGCGGTAGGGGTTTTTAACGTACATTAAACCACCTGCCGCGCTAGCCGTTAATGCCTGCATTGAGCAGGCGTTAGTTGTGTAGCTGGCTGCGGGGGTTAGCGCATGATGAAATGTCCGTGCTAACCCCACTAGCGCGGCTTGATAAAAGGACCCCTTGGGTTTTTTCTCTGTCATATCACCAAAATTCGTTCCTTCTGAGCACACTCCAAGTTTATTTAAAATTTTCTATCCCACCCTAGGGAAAACCTTCAAGGCGGCTTACAATCTAAAACATATTTAAAATACACAATATACAAAATGATCCACACATAATACAAAACAAGAATTAAAAAAATATATAACATTAATGATAGTCTTCTGCCTTCCAAAATCCCCACAGCGCTACCCGTTATACCTGAGAGTATTCATCAGAGAAAAGATAGGTCTTTAAGTTTTCCTTAAACTTATCTACTGAAGTTATTGTTTTAAGTGCCAATAGTATTGAATTGGACCGTTTACAGCAAAAATTGCATCTCTTATATGTTCATGTACAATATCTTTGTACGGTGGAATTATAAGCAATTGTTTATTTAAAGATCTCAAATTCCTACCCACTACGTATGGATTCAACAATCCACACTGGCCTGGATTCTACAAACAATGCACTAAACCCCTTTTTATGAAGCTGCATTAGGGTTTTTTTTTTTATCATTGGCCGCAGTGGTAAAAGCTCCGATGCTCATAGAATTCCTATGAGTGTCGGAACTTTTACCGTGTTGGCCAGTGATAAAAAAAAAATTCTAATGCAGCTTCATAAAACAAGTGGGAGGGTAAGATAGGCTGTGGGTAGGTACCGTACCGCCTCCTAACTTAATTGGCTTAATTGATTTTAATCAGTGCAGTAACAGCACATTGTTTAAAATCAATTATTTTCTCATTTTTAAAAAAAGGAGGTGCCTTCAGCAACTGCGCCATTCTTATGACCAAAGAGGCGCCTAAGGATGCCTAAGGTCACAGAAGGCTTGCTTAACACCAGAAGTGACCTTGGCATCCTTAGGTGCCTCCATACTCCTGATTTCCATCAAATATAGATGCCGCAAATGTTATGTCTTTAAAACCTTGGCCTACATTTCTAGCACCCATTTCCATGGCCCTGCTTCTCAAAATGGCACTGTTGTATGGATCATCTTCCTATAGTAATTGTGTTTATCAAGAGGAAGACCTCACTTTTTCAAAACAACTCAGGCCAAAAGCACAATAATGCTGGATATATCGTCTGTTGTTATTATTCTTTACTCATTTTAAATAGATAAGTAAGTTCAACACAGAGAGTACTTCTTGGGAATTCAGATTTTCACCCCTATCACATAGATACACGTGGTGGGATTCTTCACTATTCCTCATATCTCATCTGGTTCATTGCATATTCTGTATGTTTTATATATAATTTATTTTCTATTGTTTATAAATAGTTAAGGTAATTTCCAGTTTTGCTAGTGGTAGTTTGGTTGCTTAGTGTAGCTGTTTAGATCAGTTGATAGCGTGGTGCCGTCATGACATCACTTTGTGGGAGGGTGTATATTAGTACTGGTTTAGAACGCCGCGGCCATCTTTACATCGCAGGCGGCTGAGAATAGGAGAAGTTGAATCACTATGTTCAGGTAAAAAATGCATAAATGGGTTGACTAGTTTATGGTTCAATGAGGATTTTATGATTAACTTTTATTCCTTATTGTGTTGTTTTTGATTTATAGTTCCCCCGACCTTGAAAAAGCCAGGTGGAACGCGTCGGGAAGGGGAATAAACTTCCAACAAAAGAAAGCTAAGTTAAATTATTTATAAACAATAGAAAATAGAAAATAAATTATATATAAAACATACAGAATATGCAATGAACCAGATGAGATACGAGGAATAGTGAAGAATCCCACCACCTATATCTATGTGATAGGGGTGGAAATCTGAATTTCCAAGAAGTACTCTCTGTGTTGAACTTACTTATCTATTTAAAATGAGTAAAGAATAATAACAACAGAGACGATATATCCAGCATTATTGTGCTTTTGGCTACTGTTGTATGGATGACATATGATCAGTGCCACTTTTTTAGGCAGCAGCCATGAACGGTGCCGTTTTAAGAATCTGGCCCACTCTCTCATCACTTCATGCTTAGATTACTGCAATTTGCTTCTCAAAGGTCTCCCACTAAGCCCTCTTATCTCTCCCTACACTCCTCCCCGGGAACTTCATTGAGTAAACCTCTCTTATATGTATCCTTCTCTTCCATTGCTAATTCCAGAATCCATTCCTTTTATCTTCCTGCAATGTATACCTGGAATAGATTCCTGAGTTGATAGGTCAAGCTCCTTCTCTGGCCACATTTTTGATGCCGCATTTAACTCCTAATCCTTGTTCAGTCACTCTGTCAGATTTAATCATTCCCACCACACTTAATTTCCTAATCCTTATTTGTCCTGTTTGTCTTGATTAGATTGTAAGCTTTGTCGAGCAGGGTCTGTCTCATAAATGTTAGTGTATTCTAAATGTTAGTGCATATGTCTTGTGTATATGTATATCTAGTGTATATGTTAGTGCATATGTCTAGTAGTGCTACAGAAATTAATAGTAGACTCAGTGGTTCAAATTTGGGAAATTGCATTTGGAGGTAACCCTAAATGTGTATTCCCATTGCCTAAGACTTTAACAACTATTATGTTTCGAATGACAACAAAAATGGCAGAGAGGAGCAGGACCACTGACTCAGGAAATGAGACTGGGAATGAGGACATCATAGCAGGGACTATAAGCAAATATACTGTCTTTCCAAAGGGCTATAATGGCTTGACTGAAAAAGGACATCTAATATTTGATGCTTGCTTTGAAAGTGGTAACCTTGGTCATGTGGACTACATCTCTGAGTTTGAATATGATTTGTTTATCAGACCTGATACTTGTAACCCACGGTTTTGAGTTTGGTTCAACTTCACTGTTGAGAATGTTAAGGAATCCCAGAGAGTAATTTTCAATTTGTCAACTTCAGTAAAACCAAAAGCTTATATAGATATGGCATGGCTCCTATGGTAAAATCCACCAGCAGGCCAAAGTGCAACAGCGTTGTCTTGACCTCCTGACAATAACTAATACCCTAGTTATCCTAACTTGAGCAACAAAGCAATCAAAGCTTTGTTACCGTTTAGATCTTCTTATCTTTGCAAACTTGGATTTTCAGCTCTGACAGAAATTAAATTGAAGAAAAGAGAATGACTGCAGATGGTGGATGATGAAATGCGTTTTTGCTTGTAGACTATCGAGCCACATTTTGAGTTAAGTTGCACTCAAAAACAAGCACATCCATCGCATTGATTAGTAATTCTATCTACTCGTTCTTTAGTTTCACCATTGTTACAATTACCCATAAATATCTTAAAGAACTTTAATAAATAACTCTCAAATTAAAAAAAAACAACAACAACAAAACCCAAAACCCACAACTATTATATTTTCATGCTGTAGTGCCTGGGCTTTACACTCCATAAATGACCACTGCTTGGTGCATCTGGGACCTAAATAAGTGCAATTGGAATGATCTCCCAATTTCCATTTATAGCAATTCTTCTTTTAAGGCTGCAGTGAAAACATGGCTCTTTGCCCACGTCTATATTTGACCCAGTCTGGGGACTGACTCATGTGATACCAGATCACCCTGTAGTAAAACCTTTTCTGATTGTCTTTGCACACTTCCTGTTTTTTCTCTACTTTTGTATGCATGATTGTTCAGGTTTGATTGAGTAGCTTCTCTGTTATATTAATTGTAGTTCCTTTATCTCTTTTGTTTAGTCTGTGAACCTCTTAGTTCCGCATGGTCAGTTTAGTGGTATAACAAGTTCTAAATAAATAAATAAATACAAAGCTGCATAAGTGCCGCATTTAGGCATGTGCATTTATGCCTGCTATAAATTTGTTGTAAGTGGGTGTGGCTAGGCTAATGTAGGCAAGTATCTGCTGACTTACACTAGTATTCTATAATGGAAATTACATACTGTTATAGAGTAGGCTCTCAGCCCGCATACAGTGGGTGCCTAAATTGTAGTGCCCCTTACCTCCAAGTTTCCAAGTTTAATATGTATTTGATTAATCGCTTATATCAACTTCTAAGCGATGTACAAAAGATAAAAATATTGAGTTACAATAATCAAAGGGGAACAAATTATATAAATATGACTGACAGGACAAAATTAATTGATACAGAAGGAAAGGGTAGGTGCAGAAATACAATTTAAAATAGTAAAGAACATATAAGGGAAAAACGTTACGGAAGGGAAGAGCAATAAGCGTCAGAGAATTTAGAAACCAGGGCTCAATCAAAGCACCTGATATAAACCTAATGTCTGGTTAGCGAACCAAACATAGTTTATTAGTTGTCAAATGCATCTTTAAAAAGAAAGCATTTTAGATTGCTCTTAAATCTATCCAAATTCAGTTCTTCTCGCAAGTGAATTGGGAGTAGATTCCATATTTGGGGGGCAGTAACGGAAAAAATAGTTTGGCGCCGTGTATTAATAGTTTTTAGGGAGGGGACGTCAGGAGATGCTGTTCAGTGGATCTGAGAGATCTAAGGGAGGTGTGGGGAATCAATAGTCTATGAATAAAAGCAGGCGCTTTATAAAGAAGGGATTTGAAAGTCAGTAAACATAGTTTGTAAGTTATACGGTGAGCAACCGGAAGCCAATGTGCTTCCTTAAGTAAAGGAGTCACATGATCAAATTTTTTAGCATTCCCTATAAGTTTTATTGAGGCGTTTTGAACAATCTGCAGGCGACGGATTTCTTTTAGAGTAATTCCTTTGAACAATGCGTTGCAATAATCCAGTTTTGAGATCACCAGCGAATGAACTAGTATATTCAATGATTTGGGATATAAGAATTTAGCAATTGACCGAATTTGACGTAATCTAAAGAAGGTAGATCTAACAATATTACTAATATGTTCATGGAAAGTAAGTTTGCAGTCAAAAGTAACCCCGAGAATCTTGATGCTATTGGTCAATTATATGAAGTTGCAATGTAAAATTGTTTATGGAGCAGTTGCACATGTAACTTAATTAGCTGCTAATTGACATGCATTACCCTTCCTACATGCTACAGTCCCTCCATTTTATTTTTTCTGAGATGAGGAAATAGCTTATGGAACAATGAAGTATTATAATATCCTGTTTCTTTAAGAATTCTTATTTATACAAAAAAGCTGAAGACTACCTTATAAATAAAAATATGATGGGAGATAAAAGCCAAATGACCCATCCAGTCTATTCAAGGCGGATTACAAAAAAATATATACATAATAAAGCAATAATAATGCAAATAGACATATTCAAAAAAACAGAATCTGCTGTCATGTTAAAACCCAACACTACTGAGCACCATATTTCATATTGCAGAAAAGATGTTTTTTTTTAACATTCACTTAAATTCGTACAAATTCATTAGCTGCCTCAAGTTCGTACAAATTCATTAGCTGCCTCAAGTTCCACTCTGATGGTCCTGCACATGAGAACACACTGTTCCTTATAGACACATAATGCAAACTTTTTTGAGAAGGAATAACCAAACCTGCCTGTGTAGAAGATCTCAAATTTCTGGTAGGTACATAAGGTATCAAGCAGTCCCGCAGATACTTTGGTGTCATGTGGTTAAGACTTAAGAAAACCATCAATAGTAATTTGTACTTCACATGGAATTCCATAGTTAACCAATACATCGTTATAAAATATCTAGTAACATGTTCAAATTTGCCAATTCCACACAATAGATGTATGATAGAATTCTGTGCCACTTTACAAGATGCACATACACGTGGATGGTTTCCTCAGGAGTACAATATTACAATAATCCAATCCTGCAAGCAATATAGACAACTTTCTTGAAATCATATTTGGACAAGTAATACAATTAAGAACATAAGTATTGCCGCTGCTGGGTCAGACCAGTGGTCCATCGTGCCCAGCAGTCCGCTCACGCAGCAGCCCTCAGGTCAAAGACCAGTGCTCTAAATGAGTCCAGCCTCACCTGCGTACGTTCCAGTTTAGCAGGAACTTGTCCAACTTTGTCTTGAATCCCTGGAGAGTGTTTTCCCCTATAACAGACTCCGGAAGAGCGTTCTAGTTTTCTACCACTCTCTGGGTGAAGAAGAACTTCCTTAAGTTTGTACGGAATCTATCCCCTTTTAACTTTAGAAAGTACCCTCTCGTTCTCCCTACCTTGGATAGGGTGAACAATCTGCCTTTATCTGCTAAGTCTATTCCCTTCAGTATTTTGAATGTTTTGATCATGTCCCCTCTCAGTTTCCTCTTTTCAAGGAAGAAGAGACCCAGTTTCTCCAATCTCTCACTGTATGGCAACTCCTCCAGCCCCTTAACCATTTTAGTCGCTCTTCTCTGGACCCTTTCGAGTAGTACCGTGTCCTTTTTCATGTATGGTGACTAGTGCTGGATACAGTACTCCAGGTGAGGGTGCACCAAGACCCAGTACAGCGGCATGATAACCTTCTCCAATCTGTTCGTGATCCCCTTCTTAATCATTCCTAGTATTCTGTTCACCCTTTTCGCTGCCACCACGCATTGCGCAGACAGCTTCATCGACTTGTCAATCAGAACTCCCAAGTCTCTTTCCTGGGAAGTCTCTCTCCAAGTACTGCCCCGGACATCCTGTATTCGTGCATGAAATTTTTGTTACCGACATGTTTCACTTTACACTTATCCACGTTGAACCTCATTTGCCATGTCGATGCCCATTTCTCAAGCTTGATTATGTCACGTTGCAGATCTTCGCAATCCCCCTGTGCCTTTACTACTCTGAATAACTTTGTATCGTTAGATATTTCCCCTTGTCCTTAAATTTACTTTAAGATGCTATTCAGAGCTGTACAGTATAACACATTTTACCAGTTATATTGCACTCTGTTATTATTATTTAGATTTTGTATGAAAAGGTCACATTTTAAAGACAAGAGATTTCTATTTTGGGACCCTTTTACTAAAATGTGCTAAAATCTGGGCTTAATGCAGGGTGGTGTGGGATTTACTGTGCCAGATTTAATGCAGCAGTTTTAGGAGAATTTTTAAAAATATATTTCATTGCTGGTCATGCGCTAATATCATAAGTGCTCACTTACCACAACCTATTTAAGAAGTGCTAAGTGCTCCTGCTTATATCTCCATAAGCCAGTTAGCACCCATTAAGTATAACACAATAATTACTCAGTTCCTCACCCCTTCCCAGAAAAATTCTTTAAAAATTGCTAACACATGATTTACCATGTGCTAACAGGGAAATTACCACAGACCACCTTAATTTGTTCTTGCTGTACCCTGTTAGCATATTCATGCATTAAGGGCTCAGTGCCCTTGAGTAAGAGGGCTCCTTAGATCCTTAGATTGCTTGTATATTTGGGGTAGCATTTGATTTTCCATGATAAATAAATATTTATGAATGTATGGCATGTAGCTGCACTAAAACAGATATTTGCATTTCTTTTCAAAATCTACTCTTGAGTTAGATATTATAGGCTATCTTTTACTGGATAAGGGAAATTGTATTAGATTGCAGTCTGATAGTCAAATATATTTTTTTCTTTATTTGTTTATAGTTTAGAATTCATTCCATTCATCATAAGTTTGGAGTATTTTTTTTTTTTTAAGTTTAAAAAGTTTTATTCAATTTTCCATAACAAAGACATATATCAAGATCAAAGGATACAAATTGATATTACATTAAATATAATAATTAGTATGAACTTCATAATGTCAAAAATGATGCAGTAATATAGACAAAGGAACATCCAATGACCTGAAGGAGAGAAAAGGGAAAAAGCAAAGGGAAAAGAAAAGAAATCTTACAGAGAGAGCAACATGGCCTAATCAAATACATTACATAACAGTATATCAAAGCTGGTAGCCATGAAAAAAGCCCAAAACATGGAACTTGGTGGAATACAATTTGTCTAATAGCCAAATATGAACGCGTGGCTGCTGAAAGATCCCATGCACTTAGTCGTTTTGAAAAATTGTGGTCTCCACTGCTGGACTATTCCCTATCTCCATACCACTCTATTCAAGTTTCAAGTTTTATTTATATTTGATTAATCGCTTAATTAAAATTGTTTCTAAGCGAGTTACAATATATAAAAGTAACATATAACTAAACATAATATTAAAATAGGAGATAACATTTAAGATGTTATAAAACTAGCGACTGAATTCTATTGACTGAATTGTATGATAGAACAACTGCAATTTCCTTTTGACACTGCTGTTCATCTTATCTCCACAACTGCTTGTTTTTCAGGCTAGATAAGTTTGGAGTATTTAATCTATGTAGAAAAACAATTTTATAATAGGACATTATAGAGTCAATTTGCTGACACAGTTCCATCATCTTGGGTAATCTTCCAAATTTACCATGGGCTAAAGTAAAATTTACCGTGGGTCTAGTATAGGAGTGGGCAACTCCGGTCCTCGAGGGCCAGAATCCAGTGGGGTTTTCAGGATTTCACCAATGAATATGCATGAGATCTATTTGCATTCACTGCTTTCAATGCATATTCATTGGTGAAATCCTGAAAACCCAACTGGATTCCGGCCCTCGAGGACCGGAGTTGCCCACTCGTGGTCTAGGACGATTCATTGCGGCTGTTTCAGTGCAATGAACTGGCCGCAATGATCATCCCATTCTCAGTCTGTGTCTTTAATATTCAGTGTTTGGGAATGATGCCCCCACAGTCCCCCCCACATTATACTGTCCTTCTCTTCTCCCCAGTCCAAGTCCCCTTCAGCCATTGGCACCCTTGCCCTTGCCCAGCTTGTTCTTCCTCATTGTCTCGGCTCATCAGATGGATGCCTTGGGCTTTGGCCTTCTGTTTCGGGCACCTCCTGTCCTGATCTGCTTTGCTCCTATGGTACAGGGCTTGATGGGGTTGGGCATTCAATGAACCCCTTGCACCGTCCGGCTCTGTTGCTGCCAGTGTGGTGTGCCACAATTCACCCTCCACCACCAATGTCTCTGGGACTCCAAGTCTTGGTCCCTGCTTCTGGCATGCCTATCTGCATCAGTATGGTGAGCAGAGCAAATTGTCACTGGCAGTTTTCTCCTCGGCACCCCTCCCAGTTATTGGGGCTTTCTGCGGTGATGGGTGCTGCATCTCCTCGGCTTTGGGCCACCAGACTTCTGTTGCTGCCCAGCTGTCGTTCCTTCTCCCAGGGTGGGACCGAGTTTCTGCCAGGCCTCTGGATGGGCGGAATGGGATGATTCAGCGTGCCTGTTTAAGCACTGCTGCAATGAAATGGCCTGCGATGAGCTGGGTATGATGAATTGTTCTATTCCAAATTTAATACAGCATATACCAAAAGGAAAGTATGGAAATGTTGACTATTGCAATCCTAAGAACAAGGCAATCACCCCACGATACTTATAGCAAAGAAAAAAAGTGGGGGACAGGACTGTACACATCAGGTTGATGTGTACAATGTTGACTCTTGCATCATTCCCTTTATAAAGCTTACCACACTTGTAATTCTTCCTGGGGCATATAGAAACGATGTAACAAAAGACAATGAAGACAACTGGGCTAAACGCCCAAAGTCATAGGGCTCCTTTTACAAAGCTGCAGTAACGATTCCCCCATGGCAAAGACACCGAAGCCCATTCAATTTCTATGGACTTCATTGCATTTGCTGCGGGAGAATCACTACCACAGCTTTGTAAAAGGGAGCTGTGGTGAGGAAATATAAGACTCCCAATAAATCAACGCTAACCTTATGTATCCTTGAATTCCATTTAGCACATTTCATAGGGCTGCTCTTCTCCTATACAGTGTACAGTACTCCCCCGAAATTCATGGGAGTTACGTTCCAGGAACCCCTGTGAATTTTTAAAAAACGCGAATACGGTTTTTAGATAGGGGAGACTGGAGAGGGCAGCCGGAGCGCCGGCAAGTGAAAGAAATCACTCGCTGTATGCTCCGACTGCCTCTTCCTGTACTAAAGTCGGGCTTCACCAATCAGGAGCTGCTTTGACACACAGCTCCTGATTGGTAAGGCCCGACTTTAGTACAGGAAGAGGCGGTCGGAGCTGCCCTCTCCTGCCCAGTCATTCGCAGTCAAAAAATACCGCGAATGACCAGGACCGTAAACCGCCGACAGCAAATTTGCGGGGGAGCACTGTATATGACGTGTTGTTTTTTTTAAAATCACATGTGACAAACCCATTTACACAGGTGGTAATAATATATAACAAATTACTCGTAAAATTTGATAAGTGATCCAAAAAGGCTGTTTCATACATAGATAGTTGTGCAGTGATAATATGAATGTTAATAATTTGCAAAGCAGAAATTATTCGCTAGAATATTCTCTGTGGAGAGTGGAAATGAAAATTCTAGTCTCTGCAGCATTTCATATTAGTAAGAGTGTTTTATGCATGCTCAAATTACTAGCTTGTAGTGATACTGTCGTTTCTAATTATGAATAGAATTTTGATTTGTATTTATTTTTAATTATAGGATTTGCTCAGCTGAGCACTTCATTAATAATATTACATATGAGGTTGATTTTGTACATGATTAGCACAACAAATGATGTTTCTAAAGCCAAACTTGTTTCCTTTCCATCCTTACTTATTTTAATTTGGGGGGAAAATATTTTATATAAAGCGTTTTAGTTAAATGAACTCTAATCTTAAATATACACTATTTAAAGTACTCATCGATAAGGGGCCTTTTTACTAAGCTGTGTTAGGTGCTAAAGTATGCCTAATACATCTTAATTAAATTAATTCTATACCGTTCTCCCAGGGGAGCTCAGAACGATTTACATGCATTTCTTCAGGTACTCAAGCAGTTTTCCCTCTCTGTCCCGGAGGGATCACAGTCTATCTAGCGTACCTGGGGGGATTAAGGGCTCCTTTTACAAAGGTGCGCTAGCATTTTTAGTGCACGCACCGGATTAGCGTGCGCTACCCGAAAAACTACCGCCTGCTCAAGAGGAGGCAGTAGCGGCTAGCGTGCGCGGCATTTTAGTGAGCGCTATTCCGCGTGTTAAGGCCCTAACGCACCTTTGTAAAAGGAGCCCTAAGTGGCTTGCCCAGGGTCACAAGGAGCAGCGTGGGTTTGAACCCACAAGCTCAAGGTGCTGAGGCTGTAGCTTTAACCACTGCGCCACACTATGGGACACACTCAGCAGTCTTACAGTAATTGCTATATTAGCATGTGCTAATCCATGCACTAAATAATATTTTTTTGGGGGAGGAGGATGTCAGGAGTCAGACAGTGGGCATTTCTGCACTAAATAGTTAGTGCATCCACATTATTACCGTGCGATTTCCTTCCCACCTACAAAATGAATGGTAAGTGCTCATGCAGCAATTTTATGTTTTAATGACTGTGCTCTAATGGCAACATTAGCGCATAACCATTAATACAAAAAAAATACTGTATTTTTTGCTCCATAAGACACATTTTTTTCCTCAAAAAAGTGGGTGAAAATGTCTTTGTGTCTTATGGAGCGAATATTATGTCACAGACTGTGATGTGAAGTGTTCTACGGCTGTCTGCCAGAGAAACTTGCAGTATATACGGTATCTTTTTTCACCTTTTTAAAATCCTAGTGGTCCAGTGGTGTATCAGCAGAAGCAAGCTATCCACGCTCCTGCCCGGCGCTGAGCCCCTTCTTTGCTGGACGGCTGCCTCAGATCTTGTGGCCAGTGGCACAAAAGGCAGGAGCGAGCTTTTTGCACTCCAGCTTGGCCCGCACCACTCCCTGAATGGCTGCCATCAGTTCTCGTGAGTCTCAGGAGAACTGAGGCAGCCATTCAGGGAGCGGCATGGGCCAAGCTGGAGCACAAAAAGCTCGCTCCTGCCTTGTGCGCCACTGGCCACGAGATTTGAGGCAGCCATCCAGTGAGGGAGGGGCTCAGCGCGGGGTAGGAGTGCCGAAAGCTCGCTCTTGCCAATACACCATTGGATCACCAGGATTTAAAAAGGTACCAGGTTTTTAAAAAAAAAATTGTTAGTCGGCTGTGACGGATCCCTCCTGTCCCGGCCTACCACTAGACCACCGGTGGGGGGACAAGGTAATAATAATAATAACTTTATTCTTGTATACCACCCAACCATGAGTTCCAGGCGGTTCACAATCAAGAAGAACTGTACAATCGGTGAAGTATACATAAAATAAGGTTAAAAACAATGATCATGTTACAAACTTATCAAACAAATATGTTTTCAAGGACTTTCTGAACCTCGAACCCTTTCGCCTTCCCCCCACTCAAAGGCACACAACGCAAGAAAATGTTTGACAACCTTCTAGCAACACAAGCAGCAAAAATCAACCATTCCATCTCCAATCTTATGACAATATCAGACAACTTCAAAACATTCAGAAAAGAAATCAAAACCCTGCTTTTCAAAAAATTCATCCAAATATCTTAACCCCTCCTCTTTTACCTCCAGAAGATTCACCTACCTTCAGATAACCTTCCCCCAAATTACCCACCTTAACACCTTCCAATTAAACAAATACCATAAATAGATTGTAACCTACCCTCTCTAACTGAATTCCATATGTATTTTTCATATAGTTCTTCACTGTCAGTTTAATTTCCATCCTATAAATTCACATAGAATTTTTCTTTTTTCAACCATCTTTATTTTCTCTTCTTTATTAATTTCCAGGTACTTTAGTTAGATTGTGAGCCTTCGGGACAGTAAGGGAATTTTTTAAGTACCTTCTTACTTCTCATTTATAATCTTAATGTATATTTTCTTCAAACCGCTTAGAACCTAACGGATGTAGCGGTATATAAGAAATAAATTACATTACATTACATTACATAATAGGAATGCATTTGTAGAATCAAAGGACTGAACCAGGAGTTCGTTTTTCCAAACTGGAAAGCAAAAGTCTTATTTAAAAATCTCTTGTAGCGACAAGTCTTTACAGAAGGATACATGAACATACAATTGTTACGGGTATTTTTAGATGATCTGTATGATTTAAATTGGAAGGATAGGTATCCCGGAGCCAGACCAAAAAGAGCTTTAAACCAAATGCAGCCAAATTTAAAAAGAATTTGCGCTTCGAATGGCAGCCAGTGTAACTGTTGATAAAAGGACTGATATGATCATATTTTTTTAGGCCAAAAATTAGGCAGGGCAGGTAGGTGGGACAGGGTACAGAGCCTGGCAGGGAGGAGGATCAAGGTGCAGAACTAGGCAAGGAGTGTGGGGTTGGGTGCAGAGCCTGGTAGGGAAGGGGGCTGGGTTCATAGACTGGAGGGAGGGGGGCTGAGTGCAGAGCCTAGAAAATCAGAAGAGTGCTTGAACCTTAAAGTCTCTCCTGATTTGTTAATGACAGTGATACTGGTTCTTAATACCACTGTTGACTTTGCATGGTTGAAATATTATTCTGCTATATTTTATTAAATATATTAGTATACCATTTGGTTTAGAATCGTTTTTTCTTGTTTTCCTCCTCTAAACCTAGAAGTGTCTTATGATCAGGTGCGTCTTATAGTGTGAAAAATACGGTGGCTAGTTAGTTATTTTTCATTTGTGATAAAAATGGCCTTAGTGCGCTGGGAAAACCCAAGCAAGGGTGCTCTAAAACCACTTTTTTGCCGCTGCTTAGGAAAAGGACACCTAAGTCACATAACCTTTGAAACAGTAGCTCACATGGCTGTAAATATTATATAATTATCCTCTTTATACATGTAATAAAATATAATAGGGTGCCTATATGAAAAGTCCCCAAAAATACCTTATTTATGCCTTTATAAAATAAGTATCCAGAAACAACCCCATTAGCATGCAAAAGCTCATACATATATTTATACTTGTTCTAAAGAGGATGTAAATTTATGCATGTACTCTTTGTGTACTCATATAATAATAATAATAATAATAACTTTATTCTTCTATACCGCCACAATCTTGCAACTTCTAGGCGGTTTACAATCAAGAGAGCTGGACATTCAGCGAAATACAATAAGCAGATATTCAGAGGAAATATAGAGAGCAGAGACCTTAAGAGGCAATGGTATAGAAATACAATTTGCTGAGCAAAAATATAGGATGCACATTTTAGTAGGTAATGTCCGACAGGACCTGTTGGGAATAAATAGCAACGTAAAATTACGATAAGATGAAGATAATAGAATATATATATATAACAGTGCTGTAAGTTCTGGTGGAATAGGGAGGGGAGAGCGGGTCAATTGTTTAGGTATTTCTGGAACAGGTATGTTTTAGGCGTTTCCTAAATTCCCCATAGTGGGCGAAAGCAGTTGGTCTAGGTCTTTGCCCCATAGGGCTGCTTGGTGAGAGAGAATAAAATAATATTGAATAAAATAATAGGAATTCAATGATCATTTACCATGCTGGCCTATGCGAAAAACCTCTAGCGCAGCTTGATAAAAGGGGCCGTATATTTCCATTCACTGGAACACCTACACATAGATTGGGTTGGTAGGAAGAGGACTGACATTTTGCAGTAAATGTAGAGTTTAAAGTGATGTTTTTATGTGCTGTATTTTATTTTTGTCAAACTTATATTTTGTGATTACTTATATACAATATGAGGTTCATAATCGAAACGGAAATACATCTAAAAATCCGCCTAAATTGGCACTTGGATGATCAAAAAGACAGGTTGTCCAAGTGCCGATAATCGAAGCGGGATTTAAATGTATCTAAAAGCAGCTTAGGCCTTTTTACTGCCGCTGTACACCTAGAGTGAAAAGGGGCATTTTTCAAGGAATGGTTAGGGCGAGAGGTAGGCGGGATGTGGGCTGACCTAGACTTAGTTGTCCTGCAGCGAAAATCAAAAGTTTAACAAGACTGCCTAGATGGAACTTATACGTTGTGATTTAGACAATCTAAAAACAGGCTGGACGCTAGGTGCGATTCTATAAAAGACACTTAGGGCTCCTTTTATCAAGGTGCGCTACGAGGGTTAGCGTGTCGGACATTTCATCACGTGCTAACCCCCGCGGCACACCCAAAAACTAATGCCTCGTCAATGGAGGCGTTAGCGACTAGCGCGGCAGGCGGTTGAACGCGCAGTATTCCGCGTGTTAACCACCTACTGCAGCTTGATAAAAGGAGCCCTTAGTGGTTGACAGCTGTGCTGTACAGCGCCTACCCATAAGGCACCACTAGGCTCCATTTATAGAATTGGGGCCACACTTCTTGGGTGCCTCCTTTCTACAGATGAATACCCCTGCACATTTTTATATTTTACATTTTTATAATAGTTCTAAATTTAATTAAAATTTGATATACTACTCATCTGTAAACTATATGAACATCGTATAATAAAATAATATAAAAGTATCTAAAAGAGTGAAAAAGCCACAGGTTTTACACCTGGAAAAAACCATTACTGCCCAGTCAAAAAATGCTCTAAGCAATTTATAATTATGTACAAAAGCCACTTATATTGAAGAAAAAAAAAAAAAAAGGCCAGGTGCCTACAGTGGCATTAGGCGTTGTAAAGTACCTCTGTAGACATGATTCCAGCACCTACATTTTTTATTTTTAAATGCTTTTTTTTCTTTTTTAAATAGTGTTTTCAACTTAATCCCCCCCTTTTACAGAATCATAGTGCGTTTTTTTAGCGCCGGCTGTGGCGGTAACAGCTTCAACGCTCATAGCAATTCTATGAGTGTCATGGGTACTGGCACGTAATTTAAGGTGCCATTTATAGAATCCGGGCCTTAGTGCGCAAAACAAAATCTGTTATTTGGGGGGCATTCCAGGGTCAGTCATCACTTGGCTGGCTAAGTGCCAAATTTCAGCACTTAACCGGCGAAAGTCACCTCATAAATTAGGGCCACATAAAAATCAGTTCTTTCTTTATTGGGTGCCCCATAACCAGTTTAGTGCTGAATATCATACTTCAGAATACACAGAAGTACAGATGGCCCAAGAAATTTCCTGCACACAACTATAGAATATAAAACATTCTTTTACTAGCAAACCACCGACAGATAAAAAGACCCTACACAGAGCCATTTTTTGGCGGACATCTGCCTGCTTCAAGGGTCACCAATATTCTTCAAATCAAAAACAGAACACAAATAATCAATTTATGAACAAATTAATGATTGCAAGTATGAGTCAGATATATTTGGAATTACCTGTGAAAATCAAGAAAAACATAGGGAAGTAGATAAATATGCATGACTATGCATATATGTACATATGAGATCATACTTATAATACATAAATATAATCTAATATTAAGAGAATCAATATAACATTAAAATGTCATGATTACATGTTACGTCTATAAAACAAATCAAACATGGTGGAACAGCCAAAATAATTTTTTGAATGTAAACTTATAAACATTCTTGTAACCATACTTAGGCTCTCTTTTACTAAGGTGTGCTAAGCATTTTAGCGCGTGTTTAGTGCACGCTAAATCAACATGTGTGTTAAAAGCTAACGCGACCAGGCGCTAAAAAGTATAGCGCACCTTAATAAAAGAGGGGGAGGGGGGGTTAATGCATAAGGAAAAAGAAATATGCACCAAAGGTGGTTCAATGGTATTAAATCAAACTTAAAATCACAACATATGTTTTAAGTAAAATACATTCCTAATGAAACTAAAATATCAGGGACCGGCTTCAATGAAGCAGTTCACTAGAAGAACAAAACCAGCTGGCTTACAACCACTGAAATAATAATGATAGAAAAATATTACTAGTTAGGGGGCAATCATTAATCACAATTATAAACATAGGGCTCCTTTTATGAAGGTGCGCTAGCGGTTTTAGTGCGCGTGCGCTATAAGTTAACGCCTCCATAGAGCTTGTGTTAGTATTTTCCATGTAGCGCAGGGTTAGTGTGCGCTAATGTTCAGCGTGCACTAAAAACGCTAGCACACCTTAGTAAAAGGAGCCCATAGCCTGTTTTGGGGGTTGCCTTCTATTATCTTTTTTGGTATGACAGTTTTGTTTTCTGAGCAAAGGAATTTTCCTTTTTTTTATTTTTTAGGTTTTAATTTTCTCTCAGTTTTTCTGGTCTGATTTGGCCAATAATAATACTACTGGATTCCATAAGAGCTTTACTGTAGCAACCTTGTGTTGGTTCGATGCTTTTGGAGTTTTTGAGGCTATGTTTCTAATTGTGATTAATGATTGCCCCCCCCCTTACCAGTAATATTTTTCTATTATTATTATTTCAGTGGTTGTAAGCCAGCTGTTTTTTGTCTTGTTAAGTAAAATATACTCATATGTCTGTAGGAGAAAATATTAATTAAAAAGCTTTCAAACTGCATAAATATATGATGTATATTATATCTTAAGCCTTCAATAATTTTTGTCCATACAAAAAAACACGAGGAAAACAGACCTCAAACACTCCTAATAACAAAATTGTAGTGACTACTTAATACACATTCCACCACCTCATATGGGGTTGAGTTCAGTCATAGGTTAGAAAAAACCTCCTGGTAACGTACTAATCAACTTAACATAAGTTAAAGAGGAGAACAGCACTTATCTCGTTTCATTCATGATCCCTCAGGGACCCGTTTTATTGTCTGCTTCTTCATGGGATCCGAGTGGAAAATATCAATGAGGAGCTGTGTGAAAAAAGTAACAGTCCTCCAACCTGCATGTAGTGAATCTTGTAACTTTCATCTAATTTGCTGTAAAACATCTTGTCTAGAACACTATAAAAAAATCTCATAGCTGTTACGCAAGGAAATAGAGCAACTTGGAGGTGTGGAGGGGCATAATCAAAAGACATGTCTAAGTCCCCTTTTGGCCTAAGTCCCTAGGCGCAGAAAGTAGGCAGCAGGGAAATGTCCATTCTCAAAAAAAACGTCCAAAATGAGGTGTTTTTTTAAAATGACCTACCTCTACGTTCAGCAGTTTAATCGCCCAGACATCTATCCTTACAACACATTCCCAAACCCAAAATAGCCCAAGTCCCAAATGCCCAAAACCAGACTTTTTAGGCGAAGGAGGGGCCGGTCCTTTGCTTAAAAGCAGGATTCTCTAACCGGCGTCTGTCATAAACAGTGCCGGTTACAGAATCCTGGAACTTTCCCTCCCCCCACACACAACAATCGCGACAGGAGAAATGCCTAATCTCTCCTGCTGGACACAACCTCTCCATTGTGATCATTGGCAGGAGAGATACCAAAGCCCTCCTGCCGGACATCCCCACCCGCAACGATCATCGGCAGGAGGGTGACCATGGCCTCCTGCCGGACAACCCCCCAAACTCCCTTCCCCCTCTAACAGCCACCCCCAGCCCCCCCCTCTAACATTAATAGATGGCCAGCCGGGTCCTCCCTCCATCTGGCCAGCAGGCCCGCATTCCTCTGAATGGCAGGCCTACCCCTTCCCAATGCATTGTGGGATGCACTGTGGAGGGACCTAGAGTCAGATTGGCACAGGCGCCTAAGGCCCCGCCCATAAGAGGGGCCTTAGGCACCTGGGCAAACCAGAATTGGGCCAGTTGCCTAATGCCTCTCCTATGGGTGGGGCCTTAGGCGCCTGAGCCAATTAGCCCAAGGCCCTTCCCGGTTCATCCCACAATGCACCAGGAAGGGGCAGGCCTGCCATTCAGAGGAAGGTGGGCCAGACAGCTGGATGGAGGGAGGGGGGACCAGGGGTGTGTGCAGTCAGGGGGAAAGTAGTTCGGAGGGGGGGGGATTGTCCGGCAGGCGGCCTTGGGCACTCTCCTGCCATTGATCGTTACGGGTGGGGTTGTCTGACAGGAGAGATTGGGCATCTCTCCTGCCGATGATCACGGTGGGGGGTTGTGTCGGGCAGGAGAGATTGAGCATCGCTAAAGCCGATGGTGGTGGTGGGGTTTTGTCCGGCAGGAGAGATTGGGCATCTAATCTGGACAGCAATGGAGGGGCTTTGCTGCTTCTCAGAAGCACTGAACCACTAACGAGAGACCCCCAGGGGAGTCCCAGATGAGAGGTTGTGGTCAGGGAAGAGTAAGGATCAAGGGGTGGGGTGTGGATGTCAGGTACAGGACATGGGCATTGAGGAGATGTGGTTATGCTGTTTGGGGAGAATCCAGAGGGGGATATTGATTTGGAGGAGGCATCAGACATTATGGATTGGGAGATGGCAAAAATTTGTATCACTGGGTCACTGAACTAATGCCTTATTGAATTTATTAAGTAGAGAGTTATTTTTGTGCTGTGCTTCTACTCTTGTGAGTGTGTGCTCCTGGAATGTCAACTGTAGTACTACATTTACTGCTTCCTCTTGAGCTGGCAGTAATTTTGGCCATACTATTAATAGCTGGGGCAGTTAGTGTGTACTCACTGTCAGGGCAGGCTACTCCTCTCTCCTGCTCAAGTTTCATCCATTGCTGCATTAAACAGTTAGCATGGCATTAGTACCACAAATCTGCTTTAACAGATCTGATAAATGTTAATGCAGGTCTGTGCTAACATTTCAGAAGTGGTAAAACCCATGCTAGCTGCTTAACGCAGTTTAGTAAAAGGGCCCCTTCGTCTTCATTTAGCAGGTCAGTACTCTTTTGGGCAATGAAATGGCAAAGATTCTAGGATGTAGATTTGTTTGTCTAGTTGGTCCAATTTTGAAAACTCCTGCTGTTGGAGACGCATGTATAAAAACCTCTGAAGATGCTCCCTGAGCGATCATGTTTTACATCTTTTAAAAATATATTTGAACTGATTTTCGATTATGTATATAAACTTTTTATTTCCATGGACAGTAACTTATTTCTAACTATCTGAAATTCTTATCCTGAAATATTGAATGTAGCAATTGGATTAGGAGAGATCATATCCATGAGTGTTTTATAGGTATGTATAGAGAAGGATTACTAGATAATGGGACGCAAATGTCAAAGGAGAAAGAATGAGATTTTGGGCAAGGAAGCGATTTTAAAGTAAAATTCATTAATGTAGAGAAAAGAACATTGATATCATTGACTGCTGTTCTATTCCTAGAAGGGTATCAAAAGGTAGAAAATGAACAAAGTAAAAAGTCAGACACAACTGAAAAAAGGGTTGACAATGAACAGAATTAGCACTAATCTGCATGCATACAGTTACAATCAAGAATTATAAATCTTCATTCACTTTTGAGATATGGCCTTGGCATACAAAAGTGATAGCATAATGATAGTTATGCTCAGGAACAGTAGGTATTTCTCTGTCTATGAAAGGCTTACAATCTAATTTATTTTTACCTGAGGCAGTGGAGGTCACATGACACCGAATTTGAGCCCTAGTTTCCCTGGTTCTTATCCTGCCTCTCTTACCAGTAGGCTACTCCTCCACATATCCAGCACATTTATTTTAACCCTAAATAATATTATTAAATCAGAAACTTAAATTTAAGTTATTTTATACTAAGAATGGCAGCATCTCTTGAAAGTTAGACTGAAATTTAGCTAATTCCTTTAATTTAGCCGTGTCCAGGACTCCCGGAACTGGAGGTAGGACCTCCGGTGGCCAGGGACCACAAAGTAGTGGTGCTCATGGGCCAGGAACAGCCTGGCCAGCAGCCTGGAGTCCTGAGTGGAAAAGTTTGGCAGTCTCCTGGCAGCCATTTTAGGAGAAGTAACTGCGTATGAAGAATGGGCGATTCTATGACGTCACAACGCAAAAAATGCAATGACGTTTTGTACCGCTTGGGCGTGCTTGCGGCGTCCACTCCGTGCTCCATGAATTACATATACTTTACCACGCCGAAACAGTTATAAAATCAAATATAACACAACGCTTAGAATGAAAAAGTTCTGGTGAGACATTTATAAAAGAACAGCAACCTTTACAGTAATATTATTGGCATTTTAAATACTGCCCTATCTTCTAGAAGCTCAGGACGATACAATTATTTTTCTAGCAGATATTTTTCCCTATTTGACCTGGCAGGCTCACAATCTATCTATGGTACCTAGATCGAGTGACCTTCCCAGCAGTGCTGGGATTGAACCCACAACCTCATAGTGCTGAGGCAGTAGCACTAGGCCACACCTTCACTCTCGTTTACAGTCATATATTTTCTCTTTTAAATACCCTGATAAATAGTTGTGCCTATCTTTCTCTTTGACCCTTTGAAGCGTAATTGATCTACAAAGGTGGAAAAGAGTGAACTTGGACATGAGATTACAAATTTTAGAACCATGAACAATAAAGGCCTGTTTTACAAAGCTCTGCGCAGCATCAGTCCCGAAGCCCTTTAAATCTCGATGGGCTTCGGGGCCATTACCGCATAGCAGCTGCTAGTGCGGCTTTGTTAAACAGGCCCTAAGTAGCTTTGAATACCAAATCCAAAATGGACTAAGATGAAATGCATGTTTTGTTTGATCAGAAGTGGTTTGTTATTTAATAGTAGTAGTTATTTGTTGCATAACTACTGCATATTCAAGGGGTCATTTACTAACAATTTATGTCTATGAAAGCTATTAACATGTGTTAACACTTAGAAAATACACCCTGTAACAGATTCAGAGATTTTCCCTCAACATTGGCTCAAGTATATCATTGGGAACAAGGGATGCTAGAAGTGAACTGCTTGTTCCAGAGTACCCTGAGTCCTACAACTCAGGACTGAAGCAATCCTGCTGAGTATGAAGGGTAGGGCTCAGCTAAGATGAGGGATAAATAGCATAGCAGGAGTTAATAGGAGAGGTCCCAGGACAAGAGGTCCCTGAGAGAGATAGGAAGCTTCCCTAGCTATAGGCTGATATAAACATTGGGAAGTACTGACAATCCAGGAGAGGAGATCCAAGAGGAGAACTCCCACTAAGAGAGAGGCTGTCCAGAGGAGATGGGTGTTAGCTGAATGGCTGGCTGAGGTAAGCCAACTTTATTAAACTAAAAGTTGTGATCAATAAAGCTTATGTTATACATTTAATGGTGTGCTGATTTCTCCTGGCAATCCAGGCCAGCCTGCAACACTATGTCAGCCTTCTGCACTCCTAGTAGAGAAGTCCCAAAGAAAAATGTATACCTAAAAGAGTTCACTCTCATAAATAGTAGTATTTCTCTTTTATTCTTTATCTTTGGAAGATGTTCTTGAGCTCTACTTTCAAATGGGCGCTTGCTAACTGAAGCCAAAACTCTTAAAACAAAAGATACAGGTATGGTTATATAGAATGAACCCCTTTAATTTAAATGGTCTCCATTTTGCATCACATTTTAATTTTGCTGCTTTAAATATATGCTGATACCTATTAAGATTAGCAGAGAAAGTTAGAGAGCAATAAAAGCCACGTGGACTATGCAATTCATTCCCTTTATCTGTTTAGCTCACCGCTGAGTCTTACTCCCCTCTTCTACGAAACCACACTAGCGGTTTTTAGTGCAGAGAGAACACAGAGAGCCGCTCTGAATGGCCCGCGCTGCACGCGACGCTCATTGAGTTCCTATGAGCGTCAGAAGTAGCGCGGGCCATTAAGTGCGGCTCCCCACGCTAGAAACTGCTAGCGCGGTTTCGTAGAACAGGTGGTTAGTTTCCATTGCAAAATGCTTCCTTTTTATTTCTGTACAACTGGCATGTGGTCAGGGGCCTTCGAGGGATTCAGTCCTCATGACTCTTTTGTTAACCTATATGCCTAAGTGACTCTTTTGTTAACCTATATGCCACTGCAGGCATGTCTCCTAGGCTGGCTGGCACCTTTTCTCTTTGCTGTGATACACTGAAGCAGGAAGGAGTCGAGAAATCAGGTGGTGAACAGTCAAGCTCAGAAGGGATTGCTGCTCAGATTTCTCCATGTTAGTCTGCTGTAGCCCAGAACAACTGAGAACCTTCCCACCTCCTTTCTGAGAGAGAGAGAGCATATTTTAGCCTTATGTTCTCTGAGCAGCATGTCTATCACAGTAAATTATCCCTCACCAATACTCTATTAACCTTCCTTTCCACCCTTTTCTATTTTGTAATGTTTACATCAACTAGGGAACACTGTGTGCATGTTTAAACTGAAACACAGACCAAAGTAGTGTACAATCACAAAATAGAAAAATAGAAAAGAGCACCAATTATAGACTGGATGGATATCCACATTCATCATAGCAACATCATGATACAAAGAAAATATACCAAAAGCCATCAGAAATGCTTATCTTTCATTCTCCTTCTCCTTTTTTTTTTTTTTTTTTTGTCATTCTGTAACTCAGAAGTTATTCCACACTTACATGCCGCTCACTGAACACAAACTAAAATAGTATGTCTTGCAGGGATTTGAATTTCTTTAATATTGGTTCTGAATGAATGCTCATAGTGGGTGGCAAGATATTTTTTATTTTGGTGCTAAGAAAAGCAGTGGCTTACCTAGCATATGTGGCACCCGGGGCCCATCGTTTTTTGACACCCTTCCCCCATCTGTATGAAAAACATGATTTTTAGTAACAATCCAAACGTCACACAAGAGTATACCTAGGAAAAGGTAGCATCTTACATACTGCAGTGAGCAGTACATCAATGCACCCATTGTAAAACTAAACAAGCCATAGTGCAGATCAATCCTGCAGTCAATCCTAACAGAAAACCATGTCTTTTGAACACACAGAGCAAAGAAAACACCTTCGCCTAGTATGGAGTATGTAATCACAGACTAATCCCTCCCCTTTTTACAAAACTGTAGTGTGGTTTTTAGCCATGGTGGCAGAATTCTGAGCATCAGAGCTGCTACTATCACGGCTGGCGCTAAAAAACGCTCCACAGTTTTGTAAAAGGGGGAATAAAATAGAAATACATAGACAAATGTTAAATTGAACCAGCAAGAAGCTAGACTCTGCATACAATGCAACACCACAGAAACAGTGACACATGTATCCTAAAGAAATAAATAGAAAATTTTTGTTCTACCTTTGTCTTCTCTGGTTTCTGCTTTCCTCATCTTCTTGTTACTCTCTTCCTTCCATCCACTGTCTGCCGTCTCTATGCCCCTATATGGCATCTTCTCTCCTTCTATGCCCCTTCCAGAAACTGTATGCCTCCCCCTTCCATCTCTCCTTTCACTCCCATTGGTTTGGCATCTCTCTCCTCTCCTTCCCTCTCCCACACCTCTCCTCTGCAATCCCTTTTCCCCCTCATTTTCCTTTTCAGTTTATTTTCTACATCTGTCTAGATTACGTTCTTACTTCTCTCTCTTCAATTTCCTTTTTTTACTGTCTACCTACAGCTCGCCACCTCTTTCCCTCACCCCCTCCAGTATTTCACTAATTCAATCCTTTTCCCCCCTCCTTTTATTTATCCCCTCCTTCCATCATGTGCCCTCTTTCTCTACCCCTTCCATCTAGTACTTTCACCTCTCTCTGTCCACTTCCATCCAGCATCTGTTCCCCTCTTTCTCTCCTCCCATTTTGCTCCCTTATCTCTCCCATCCACACTTCCATCTAGCATAGGCTCCCCCTCTACCTTCCCCACTACCATCCAATGTCTACCCTTTCTCTCTCCATCCACCCCTCTTCATTTAGCATCTATCCCCTTTCTTTCCCTCCAATCCAATTCCATCCAGTATCCTTTCCCCTTATGCCTCTCTCCCCTTTCCCTGCACACCAATTCCATCAGTACCACCCTTCCCCCTTTCTCTCCCTCCACCACTCTTCCATACCAGAAGTCCTGCTCCCTTCATGCAGCAAGGTCCCGTGATAAGTACGTCTGCTGACTCTGCTCTGGAAGAAGTAAGTTACGTCGGAGGGGGTGGACCTGGCAGACACAGTCATCACAACCTCCTGCATCTGCCGGGACGTAACTTACTTCTTCCAGAGCAGAGCCGGTAGACGTACTTATTGCAGGTGAACTCAGACTTATACAAAGTTAACATAGTAAATGACAGCAGATAGATGGTCCATCCGGTCTGCCCAACAGTTATACTCATTATAAATTCATGTTTCAATTAAATCCTCTTTTTTCTTTGATATTACTGGGTGCTAGAACTACTGGAGTTACTGTCAAAGCTCGATACCTTGGGTTCCAACTATTGGAGCTGCCATCAAAGCTCACTCTAGCCTGTCCAAATCATCACATTTGCACCTTCCTCATTTTCTAAATTACTGGAGTTCCCATCAAAGCCCTCCCCAGCCCATCCTAAACCGAATTACCATATACAGGGCACAGACCGAGCAAGTCTGCCTAGTACTGGGCCCTTGTTCTTCAGTTAATACCATTCATTTTCTAATTAGAGACCCACTATGTTCATCCCATGGTTTTATGAATTCTGTCACCATTTTCCTCTCCACCACATCCCTCGGGAGGGCATTCCAAGCATCCACCACCCTCTCCATGAAAAATAATTTCTTAACATTATTCCTAAGTCTACTACCTTGCAACCTCAATTTATGCCCTCTAGTTTTACCATTGTCCCTTCTCTGAGAAAGATTTGGTTCTATATTAATACCTTTCAAGAATTCAAATGTCTGTATCAAATCACCCTTATTCCTTCTCTCCTCTAGAGTATACATATTCAGGTCTTCCAGTCTTGTATGTCTTTTGGCTCAAGCCATCTACCATTTTTATTGCCTTCCTCTGGACTGCTTCAAGTCTTATATCCTTAGCCAGATATGGCCTCCAAAACTGATCACAGTTCTCCAAGTGGGGCCGCATCAATGACTTGTACAGGGGCATCAACCCATCCTTTCTTCTGCTGGTTACTCCTCTTTACAACCTAGCATTCTTCCTGCTACAGCAACAGCCTTGTTGCACTGTTTTGTCACCTTCAGATCCCCAGACACTATAACCTCAAAGCCCCTCTCCCCTTCCGTGCATATCAGCCTCTCACCTCCCAGCACCATTCTTCCAACTTTTGCACATCTTTTTTCATTTTTTCACTCCGTCTGGGGTGTCCACTCTGTTACAAATCTTGGTATCATCCACAAAAAGGCAAACCTTACCTTCTAACCCTTCGGCAATGTCGCTCAGACAATTGTATAGAATCGGCCCCAGCACCAGTCCTTGAGGCACTCACTACTCACCTTTCCTTCCACATCAAAAAAGTGTGGTACCTTAAAAATTTTATATCATCGCTTATTCTATTCTTTCAAATTTTGAATGTAATTCTTGTTTGTAGTTTGAATGTAATCCGCCTTGAACCGCAAGGTAATGGCGGAATAGAAATCACTAATGTAATGTAATGTGAGGAGGAGATAGTAGATGCTGCAGATGAGCAGACTAGATGGGCCATTTGGCCTTTATCTGCCATATTGTTTCTATCTGATAAAAGCATTGCTATGTCGTACATGTAATTTTATGACTTTATCGAGTTTTCATCTGCCAAACAATTAGATATGTTTTTTGAATTTCAGGCTTAAAATTAACCCCTTAAAGCCATCAGTGCACTCTCTCTGCATTAATAAATGATGGTTGTAGGCTCTCTGCAGCAGAAATAATTGGTAATGATTCCTCCTGGATCTAAGTTAAGTTTCACACTCCTAAAGCACTGATTTGGCAAATATATGTTGGAGCAGGGAAGAGAAACTTTTGGTTGATTTGCAGATTTGTACTTTTGGTGGACAGGTTTGCTAAGTAGGCAGTTCGAGTTGTAGGCCTCCTTCCATTTCTAGGGTGGCAGGAATATCCCCTTCACCACTGTATCTAAATGTTTACTGTGCACTAAACTGTCAGCACAATTGCAGGGTTTAAAAGAAGTCAAGATGATGGTATAATAATCAAATTATAGGAGGATAAAAACAAGTTAAAAAGATCAGAAAGAACTTAGCATTGACCACTTTGCACTTTACAGATCAGGTTATGTTCAACTGGCCTTAATGTCACTAGTTAAATGTTATTACAACATAATTTCTAGATTCTACTGTACAGTTGAAACAGAAACATGATGGCAGATAAAGGCCAAATGGCCCATCTAGTCTGCCCATATGCATTAGCCACTTTTTCCTCTCCCTAAGAGATCCCACATACCTGTTCCATGCTTTCTTGAATTCAGAAACAGTCTTTGTCTCTATCACCTCTACCGGGAGACTAATCCATACATCTAGTACATTTTCTTTAAAAAAGTATTTCCTTAGATTACTCCTGAGCCTATCACCTCTCAACTTTTAACGTATGCCCTCTCATTCAAGAGCTTCCTTTCAAATGAAAGAGTCTCACCTCATGTGCATTTATGCCACGTAGGTATTTAAACAGCTCTCAGTAAATCGTAGTGATAGTAAAAATAAATAATTAACAACAATATCACCCACCAGCAGTGGGTTCAATTTCCCAGATCTGACTTTCAAACAAAACAGGTGGAGAGAAAGCCTCAAGTATTATAGCACATAGCAATCGTTGATGATTTTAAAGCTCATGCTGTTTTTATCATTGGCAAAAAAGCTCACACCTCAACAGAATGTCAGGATCTCAAAGAAATTTAGGACCCACTACTGTGCACAGTAGGAAAAACATTTTTTTTAATTTTAAATTTATAACTTTTTAAAAAAATATATAAATCTTTATTCATTTTAAAGCCAAAAATAAGTGGAACCTATTATACAGTCATTTTATACTTTAACATCATTTAAATTCAATCAAAATTATATTCTATGACAAATACATATATCCCCCTCCCACTACATATCCAACAATTTGCACTCAAATTTATAACTTTTAATAAAAAAAATCAATTCAAAAAAGCCCAACATTAAAGGCTTCAAAAACAGAGCTGTTTTTTTTTTTTTTTCCTTTTTCTATCTTTCATCTGTTTTTGATGACTTTAATGTTGGGCTTTTTTGAATTGATTTTTTGATTAAAAGTTATAAATTGAAAATGAAAAAATAGTTTTTTCTACTGTGCACAGTAGTGGGTCCTAAATTTCTTTGAGATCCTGACATTCTGTTGAGGTGTGAGTTTTTTGCTAATGATAAAAACAACATGAGCTTTAAAATCATCAACGATTGCTATGTGCTATAATACTTGAGGCTTTTTCTCCACCTGATTTGTTCGAAAGTCAGATCTGGGAAATTGAACCCACTGTTGGTGGGTAATATTGTTGTTAATTATTTGTTTAAACAGCTCTATCATATCTCCCCTCTCCTGCCTTTCCTTTACAACAGTCGGTAGGATGTCACAGGCCATAAGAACATTTTCCTTGAAAGCTTTCTGAAAATAAAGCAGTTTTTTTCCTAATCAAGATATTCTTACATAGTATATCTATTCAGCTTGTCTGCAAAAATTGAAAAAATATGTGGCTAATGATGTGTTAGAACTAGGCAAACCAAGTTGCACTTGGAAGAGATCATCCACCCCTCTCCCCCCCCACCGTAGACAATCAAGCCAATGTCTATCTCTAGTGTGATTATTTTGCTCAGAACAATGAACAACAAAAGAAGATTGTCAAGAATTATTGTCCCTCAAGGAACAATAAGGATTCACCTTGGTTCACTTTGCTCAGTGTCTATAGATCAGTAAGATCTATTTCATGGAGTCAATAAATCTTCATATGCAACTTAAGCAAACCCTGCATTGGTTTTTGCAGTATTTTGTAAAATATTGTTCCCTTATTCCCCAAATGATTTTCTATATGAAAGTAATTCATTTCCTATGTGCTGGACAATTACACAACACATTTGCAGGGGAGATTGGCTTATTTATTTAAATTTCTTATATACCGCTTCTATTTGAGGCAGTTTACATTCAGGTACTCTTAAGTATTTCTCCCTAACAATCCTGGTGGGCTCACAATCTAACTATGGTACCTAGGGCAACAGAATGACTTGGTTATGAACACAGTGCTAAGTAATAGATATAAATCTAAATAATCTTTTAAAAAATGTACTTACTGCATCTCGCAAATCTTTTCTGAAGCAGAACGTATTCACACTAGTCTTATAAGGGTAAAATCTACATTTATATGTCGCCAAAAAGGTTGGTGCTTAGTGCAATTCTATATAAGAACATAAGAATAGCCTTACTGGGTCAGACCAATGGTCCATCAAGTCCAGTAACCCGTTCTCATGGTGGCCAATCTAGGTCACTAGTAGCTGGCCAAAACCCAAGGAATAGCAATATTTCATGCTACCGATCCAGGGCAAGCAGTGGCTTCTCATGTCTTTCTTTGGAGTTAGGTGCAGTTTAAAGAGTGATGTGAAGTGACTTTCTGAATGACTAACATGTGTCAATTAAAATCAGGCCTAAATGCCTGTGCCCAAGTTCTGTGCTGATTAGCATATTGTATAACAATGCACCTAACTTTTAAGAGTACCCATTACCTGCCCATACCCTTCCCGTGGCCACACTCCTTTTCAGATCCAAACACTAGAATTTACACACTCCACTTTATAGAATATGCTTAGAAAGTTGTGCACATATATTCTAATTAGTGCCAATTATTGTTAATAATTGCTTGTTAGCAATTATTGGGGCTGATTAGCTTATTAATTAAGTTGCGTGTACAAATTGGCAATGTGCGCAGAATTGCATGTGCAACTTTGGTGGCAGTATATAGAATCTGGGGATGCAGAATAGAGTTTTGGAATAATATAAACTAAAGCAAAGAGAAATACTTAGTGTGGACTGAAGTGTTAGGGATAAATCACTGAGTGGGCTCTTTAGGCTTTGCAAGTTATTACTGTCTAATGTAAAATTAAGAAGTCTATGGCCTTGGCATTTGTATGAGAAGAACCATGTACTTATTGAATCATGCATCCAGAATTATTTCATCAATAGCTCAAGTATTTGAAGGTTGTGATCCCTTTTAAAAGGCTAACAGAAGTGATGTGCATGAACTTTCAGAACTACAAAGGCCTCATCTATTAAACGTTCCACTTCGGAACTCAGCACTTTAGATACAGTCAACATTTTTTAATCTAACACAAAATAACTCAACTCAAAATAACTATGTTGTACTAAACTATATTATAATGTTGCATTACGAATCCCAGAGATCCAAGATGGCCGCGGAAGCCACTTAATGGGAGAGACGCCTAAGAACTTTTCCCATTTACATACTCTTTTTGTTTCCTACGATGCTGAAAAGGAGGGGGAAAGGAGTTGGTGGAACCTCCTGACATCCCAGGATCCCTTCTAGCGGCACGATAGATGAGATTCTTCGGCGTCTTACAGGAGGTTTGGATCAGTTTGGGAATCACCTGTTGCCGACGCCGGCAAGTGACACCATTGCGGACGACTTGGGGCTTGATGCATCTCTGAGCCCAGACCATAGAGTTCCGCCCCCACGGCCACAGCAGGCAAGCTCTCCGCAGGAACTGAGCATACCCGGAGAGGCAGGGCTCACACCGCAAGAGGCTAGTCCATCTGAGGGCTTGCTGTTGGAATCAGCGGGGGAACTTGAATCCCTGGAGCTGCCTGTGGCCGGAAGATCACCGGAGGAGCTGGTATAAGGGATATTGGAAGCAAAACCAGCATCTGGTAAGACTCTGATGCCTTTGCAAGACTATTCCTTGATAGTAAAACCACCAGAAGTCACGCTGGAGACCATTTGGGATTTAGTGGTGAATTTAGGAAAAACTTTTTCCCCACAAGTTAAGGAAATTTAAAGATACAGAAAGAAGAAATTTTGCAGCTGAAGCAGGAAGTTGAAATAGGAAAAACTGAGACTCAAAAGTTGAACACAGAATTGAAAACAATTAAAAATCTTCAAGAAATGCAAGTTAAAGATAATATTAATATGCGGAGAAAAATAGAATCTCTTGAAAATTATAATTGGGCAAATAATTTACGGATTATAAATTTTCCTAAAATTCCTATGACAACTCCTTGAGATATGTTGAAGAGATACTTTTTGGAGGTTCTGAATGTTCCAGAGCAATCGTTACCCCCCTTTGTTAAAGTGTAGTATCTTCCTGACAAGAAACGCCTGGAACAATCAGATCAAGATCAAAATTGTCAGGACAAGCCTCTGGATGTATCCGAATTATTGGAAATTTCTGAGGAAACACTTGTGAACCAGCAACATTATTAGTAACAGTAGCGTAAGCGCCTGATAAGGATTGGATAATGAGGTTATTCTTTAAGAATAAGTCAAAAAAATTCCTGGGACAAAAAATATTAATGTTTCCTGATGTCTCTAAAGATACTCAGAAAAGGAGAGAATTTCTGTTGATGAGACCAGTAGTTACTTCTATTGGTGGTGTTTTTTTCCTGCGTTACCCGTGCAAATGCATAATTAGATATAAATCCTATAAATATGTTTTCTTCGATCCATCCCAGTTGACTGGGATTTTTGTCTCTAAAACACCTTGATAAAGAATAAGATATAACAACCTCTAAATGTAGAATTAATCTCCTACCATTATAGGCTGTCTTTTTCTTCTTTTTATTATAAGTTTCCTATATTACGTTTAGTCACTTAATGAATCTTGGAATCTCTAGATTTTGAGGACTTGAGAATGATATAATTATTTGATTTCCTGAAATTTGATTTGGTGTTTTCCTCTAATTTGTGATTTTATTTCTGTCAATCTTTCTGTTCAAGATGATTATGCTTGGAAATGTATTTTGGAAATTAATTAAATAAATAAATAAAATAATGTTGCATTACACCAAAGAAGTAGTTCACTAACATAAACAGTGTTAAAACGTGGACTAAGACACCAACAGAGCTATTATCAAGTAATTTAATGACTGGTGTACTAAAGGTATAAAGCATTTAGGACATTAGGTTTGAACATCAATTTTTATGATAGTTAATACAAATTATGTGAACTACTTCACTTTTTCATAGGTACCATGGTTTGTGACAGCAACAAGAATTTGCAATAGCTATTATGATTTCAGAGAAAAAGCCAGTGGTCATTTTAACTCTCTTTCAAACCCTCCTGTGACAAAGGAGAAATTGCACAACAGAATCACCTCAAAGAAAGAAATGTTTACACCCTGGTACGATGCCAATGTACCCCTACTCTTCAGTAAGAATAGCCTCACTGGGTCAGATCAATGGTCCATCAAGCCTAGTAGTCCATTCTCACTGTGTCCAATCCAGGTCCCTAATACCTGTCCAAAACCCAAGGAGTAGCAATATTTCATGCTACTAATCGAGGACAGGCAGCGGTCTCCCCCATATCCCTCTCAATAACACACTAAGTAGAACTCCCATACCTGTCTAGAACATATTCCAACTATAATTCCCCATCATGATCTTGAAGGAATTGGACAAATGTAGTGTTCCTCATCGAGTCAGAAGAGAGCTTTGATCCATCTTGTATTGCACTGAAACCAAAATCAAAATGATGACGACTGACTTCATGCTGTTCTATACTATTTTGATGAGGTTGGCACAAATCTGAAGGAAGAGGGTTAAGTTAAGCTTTATTTGAGGGTTTTTAAAAAGAGGGGTTGTGAAGAAGAAATCAAGTTGTGACAACATTAGGGGGTGGTGGCAATTTTGACAAGGATGAGATCAGGCCTTCGGACCCTTATTGAGCACTCAAGAGAGAGATGCATAAGAAAAATCAGAAAACACTGGGGGCTAAAGCTAATATTTAGCTACATTCTTTGAGATGCACTGTAGAATTACAAATGGGTTAATATAAATTGTATTTCATATAATTTTTGCTAATCTTTGGGAATTATTAATCAACTGCTTAACATCTATGTATATGCTATAGAGTTCATTTGAATAAATATTTTGAGCCACATTAAGGGCTCCTTTTACTAAGCTGCGCTAGCGGGCTTAGCACGTGGTAGACCCTAATGCCAGCATTGATCTTGCGTTAGTTTTAGCCTCATAGCACAGGTTTAGCGCACGCTAAAAGTCTGCATGCACTAAAAATGCTATCGTAGCTTAGTAAAAGGAGCCCTAAGTCTTTGTTACTGTGTGCTAATAGATTAAAATTCATAAAATAATATAAACATTAGAATGCATTATAGCATGCCTTGTGATCTATGGCAAGTCACTTAACCTTCCATTGCCACAGGTACAAAATTAGATTGTGAGCCTCCAGGGATGTGTAATACCTAGGGCTCCTTTTACAAAGGTGCGTTAGGGCCTTAACGTGCAGAATAGTGCGTGCTAAATTGCCACGCGCTCTAAACCTTAATGCCAGCATTGAGCTGACGTTATTCTAGAAGTGTACTGCGCGGTTTAGCGTGCAGTAATTTTGTGCGTGCGCTAAAAACGCTAGCGCACCTTAATAAAAGGAGCCCCTAGTGTACCACAATGTAACTCGACTTGAGCTACTACTGAAAACGGTGTGAGCAAAATCCACATAATAAATAAAAACATGTATTACCATTTGCATTGGTGTTATCGTACCTTATCAAATAGACCTCTGAATTAATTGCCTACAGTATTTGTCTATTGTACCTGTAGCAAAAATGTTATGGGGCTCATTTTCAAGAGAAAAGCGTCCAAATAGTGGCATAAAGGGGCAAATGGAAATTTTTCTCCCCAAACCCTTCCAACTCGGTATGTTCAAAACCTATTTTCTAGATGGAGTTCTAGGCTGTTCATCTAAATTTCAAGGGGGAGTGTTGGAGTTGTGGTATGGGCAGGACTAGGGTGGGCTTATGACAGACATTTTTTCTGCCATAATCAAACACTTGGGAAAACATCCAGAGCACAGTTTGAATGTTTGTGGCCCTTTTTCAAAGCTACATCCAAAAAGTGGGCTGTGCAATTTTTAGGGCATGAGTTTCCTGTGTGCTGTAACCACTTTTTAGTGTAGCTCTAAAATGGCCACAATTGGTGTATGCAAGTATCCATTTCAGCATGACAGCGACGTTATGGGGAGAACATCTCTAAACTCACTAGACATTTTTCCATTCCATGGGAAACCAACGAACTTTCCCACCAAAATTCAAATTCATGACCAATGGACCTCCCTGTTCTCAATCAGGTCAGTGGATCCACCTGGAATACTGTGTGCAATTCTGGAGGCCGCATTATCGCAAGGATGTGCTGAGACTGGAGTCGGTTCAGAGAATGGCCACCCGGATGGTCTCGGGACTCAAGGATCTCCCGTACGAAGAACGGCTAGACAAATTACAGCTATACTCGCTCGAGGAGCGCAGAGAGAGGGGAGACATGATCGAGACGTTCAAGTATCTCACGGGCCGCATTGAGGCGGAGGAAGATATCTTCTTTTTCAAGGGTCCTACGGCAAAAAGAGGGCATCAGTGGAAAATCAGGGGCAGGCAACTGCGCGGTGACACTAGGAAATTCTTTTTCACTGAAAGGGTGGTCGATCGATGGAATAGTCTTCCACATCAGGTGATTGAGGCCAGCAGCGTGCTTGATTTTAAGGCCAAATGGGATCGACACGTGGGATCTATTCACAGGGCAAAGGTAGGGGAGGGTCATTAGGGTTGGCAGACTGGATGGGCCGTGGCCCTTATCTGCCGTCTATTTCTATGTTTCTATGTTTATATATAAAGACAAACTGCAGACCTCACAGCATGGCTGCTAAAACACAGGTTTCTACCTGACAAGACAAAGTGAGACCCGGAAACCTGCAACAATCCTGATGCCAGCTGCAGAAACCCTGAGCGAATATACCTATAAGCTGTTTCATTAGGTTTTTTTAAATTTTTTTATTATTCTCCTTTCACTAATCTTCTTTAATTTGAATGCATTATGATAACTATAGTCAAGAGCTCTGCAATCATTACTTCTTGAACCAGATCCTGTATTCTAGTGAGAACAATATCTAAACTTGTTCTCCCTCTAAAAAAAAAATCATTAGTCATTAGTCTGTCTAAAAATTTAATTATACTGATCCAACATTCACCCAATTACCTACATTTAGGGCTCCTTTTACAAAGGCGCGCTAGTGGTTTTAGCACGCGTGCTAGCTGCTACCGCCTCCTTTTGAGCAGGCAGTAGTTTTTTGGGTAGCATGCACTATAGCGCGCGCTAATCTGGTGCTGTTTATATTGTTTTCCTGATTTGCACACACATCCAGGGAGCGTAGGAGGGAGGGAGGGGGGAATACATTGGGTATTCTTGTCGATTGGCTATAAAGAAAAAGGGGGGGGATATGTTTTGTATTGATATTGATTGAATATAAGTGCTGTCTATGATAATTTGTTGTGTATAATTTAATGCACTTTTGAATGTGATGTGAAAATTAATAAAGATTTAAAATTAAAAATGTAAATTTCCACCACCCCCTACCAACAACTCCCACTGTACTTCCCTTTTAACTTTTGTAAACCGTGTTGAGCTCTAGATTTATAGAGAAGATGTGGTATATAAGCTTGAAGTTTAGGGCTCCTTTTACAAAGGTGCGTTAGGGCCTTAACACGCGGAATTGCGCGCTAGACACTACTGCCTCCTCTTGAGCAGGCGGTAGTTTTTTTGGCTAGCGCGCACTAATCCGGTGCATGCGCTAAAAACGCTAGCACACTTTTGTAAAAGGAGCCCTTAGTTTCCCATCCTATTATCAAGCTCACTAAAGGGAACAGCAAAACACTGAGGCACCATAGAGAAGCATAAAGAATGCTGGAGACTAACATGATATTAAATAATAATAATTTAAAAAAATCATTTAATGGGCACTCCAGTATTTAACAAGTACCTACAGTGTAAGGATAATGAAAAGTACTAAGCAACATATCCCTACTATCAAAGTAAATTGATTGCAACACGAATCATAATACTTCAGTAGTGAAAATATTCTAGGTCTCCTGAAAGTAAGTTTGTTCATTTTCAGTTCCAACATCATTTACACATTGTATCTGGCAGTATAATGAACAAGCAGCGTTTTACTCCTTGTAGCGGTATCTATGGATTTTTCTGGGTTAGGCTGTAGCTTTTGCTTAACTGTGACATGTTCTCCCTAGTTTCTTATCCAATTAGTATTATTCCTAGTTCCTTCGGTGCACTTATCCTCTTGGTATTCCAATAAGTAGTCTATCACAGGTAGAAATGTGTTCCCTGAGTGCTGTATGTTCCCCTTGATGGAAAAAGTGGGCGACTTCTTAAGTTGTTAGGCACTCACCTACTTCCCTGCCTGCAACTTAAAATCCCTTCCCCGATTGGGACTGTTGGTGATTGTAGCTTCTCAATGTAGTTTCTCTGGTTAGGGATCAAGTCCAATATCTTTGTGACCAGACTGTCCAGACCTCCTCAACTGCGAACAGAATGCTAGGAATGATAAAGAAGGGGATCATGCTGCTGTACTGAGCCATGGTGCGCCCTCACCTGTAATACTGTGTCCAGCACTGGTCGCCGTACATGAAGAAGGACACTTTACTACTCGAAAGGGTCCAGAGAAGAGCGACTAAAATGGTTAAGGGGCTGGAGGAGTTGCCATACAGTGAGAGATTGGAGAAACTGGGCCTATTCTCCCTTGAAAAGAGGAGACTGAGAGGGGACATGATCGAAACATTCAAAATACTGAAGGGAATAGACTTAGCGGATAAAAGACAGATTGTTCACCCTCTCCAAGGTAGGGAGAACGAGAGGGCACTCTCTAAAGTTGAAAGGGGATAGATTCCATACAAACATAAGGAAATTCTTCTTCACCCAGAGAGTGGTAGAAAACTGGAACGCTCTTCTGGAGTCTGTTATAGGGGAAAACACCCTCCAGGGATTCAAGACAAAGTTGGACAAGTTCCTGCTAAACTGAAACGTACGCAGGTGAGGCTGGACTCATTTAGAGCACTGGTCTTTGACCTGTGGGCCACCGCGTGAGTGGACTTCTGGGCACGATAGACCACTGGTCTGACCCAACAGCGGCAATTCTTATGTTCTTTAATTGTGAATCAGGCAGATCTCACTGAAAAGTCACTTTAATGGAGAACTATTTCTCTCTGCTTTTGATTAGCTCCAGAAGGCAGCTGATTAACAGGCTGGCCACTGCTGGGCTTTTTTCCTTCTCCCATACTTCTGGAAAAGAGGAGCTAAGGTTCTAGGGGGCTCATGGGTGGGGTTCTTTACGTTCTACTGTTCTATATCCTCTATACAGGACATTACCATGGAGGAAAAGCCTGGTTTCTTCCTTGTACATAGGATTATACTCTTTCCCTCCAACTATTCAGATTGCATTATTATTGGATCAAGGTACACTCCTTCTTGAACAAATACTGGCATCACAGTCACACAATCATTGAAATGTAGTTTTATAATTTTGGTTGGTAAATGTTCCTGCTGTGTCTGTTAAAGGAGAACATTTTGGCAGCCTGCTACACAGGGTTTCAGTACCGTAATAATTTGCTAAACTATATAAATGCGCATACATCATTAGTGTAAGCAAACATATATAATCAATTAATTTTCTTGTAATATAAGATGCTATTTTCAGATGATTGCATAAGAATTTTGCTTGTGGTGTCCTATTTATCCATCTACATAAAATCATCTCTTTGGTACAGCACATTTTTAGCATGTAGGGCAACAGCTGTGCCTTATATTCACTCCATGTTGGATTCTTTGCAGGTTGTGAAGCTTCTTTGAGTAATACAAGAATTATTTAAATGTATTTGTTTCAAGTCAGCTTTACAGGTCACACAGATTATTTTGTTGTTTGAAAAACTAATTATGTAGCCCTAAACTGGGCCTCTTCTCCCTCGAACAGAGGAGATTGAGAGGGGACATGATCGAAACATTCAAGGTACTGAAGGGGATAGACTTAGTAGATAAGGACAAGTTGTTCACCCTCTCCAAGGTAGGGAGAACGAGAGGGCACTTTCTAAAGTTGAAAGGGAATAGATTCCATATGAATGTAAGAAAGTTTTTCTTCATTCAGAGAGTGGTAGAAAGCTGGAACGCTCTTCCGATGGCTGTTATAGGGGAAAACACCCTCCAGGGATTCAAGACAAAGTTAGACAAGTTCCTGCTGAACAAGAACGTGCGCTGGTAGGGCTAGTCTCAGTTAGGGTGCTGGTCTTTGATCAGAGGGCCGCCGCATGAGCAGACTGCTGGGCGTGATGGACCACTGGTCTGACCCAGCAGCGGCAATTCTTATGTTCTTATTTTCTTATTCAGCACTTGTTTTGGATCATTCTAAAATCTAGAGGGTTTTTCTTTTCAAGGACAAATACAACTATTTAAAACCCTGTAGAAGTGTCAACTTTAGAAAACGTGTTTTAATCCTAAAGAAAGAAAAAATATGGCACACATGCGTTGTTAGGCCTTTAGGGTTACATTTTCTATATATGTTATTGATCAATAATCTTAAATTAACCACAAAAAACTGGCAGAGACAAAACTCTCCTAAATAAGTGCAGTAGATTTACGCACACATTTTTCTAAGTGCTATTCTATAAAGATGCATGCATAAATCTGTTAGTGCTGAACTGAAAAGTGGGTGTTGCCATGGGAGGAGCATGAGTGGGTCAGAGAGAAAAAGAACTGCTAAAATGTAATATACTAAACTAAAGGGCACTTTTACCACTTGTGCCTGAATTTCACAGGACATAACTTAAAAGGGGTCATGGGAGGGGCGTAGGCGTGTCAGCGCCTTCCCACAAATTAGGCACAATGTTATGGAATACCTGCATTTGTGCACCTGACTGCCATCAATTGGGCAGTCTTTTACATCTTTTACTCTCTAAATATCGCAGAGTCGGATGACACGGACGTTCCTGGGAGACCCTTGAAACAGCACGTGTATTGTGCGAAACATGCATGTCGGGTTCCACTCCCGGATATTGGCTGTTAATTAAAGCTAAGTACAGATTTATCTGAATGACACTTTAAAGCTAATAAGATATATATACTTTTTAAACAGTTTTTGATTTATAAAAAAATTTTTTGAGCATAGTGTTACGGGCAGCTGATGATGAGTTCCCACATAATTCTTCCTGCATTGAAACATTGAACTAGCGGCGGAGTTGTGGGGCTGAGGCTACCTTCTAAAGGAATTAAGCACAGGGTACTGTGTTTTTAGCCGGGGTCTTATATATTGGACTTTGAATCAATTGGGCAGCAGCATTTATACCAGCTTTGATAGGCAGAAGTGCTTGCATTCAAAGTTTGGTGCGAATTGTACACTAAGATAGTGTTCTGTAAAGGTTGCTCCACATAGGTCACTCTTTACAGAATACTATATTAACATGGATCATAAGGGTGCCTAACTTCTGTGCCATTTACTGAATCTGGCTTTAAGTGCATATCCTTTTATGGGCAGGAAATAAGTTTCAAGTTTAAGTTTCAAGTTTATTAAGTATTTGATTAATCGCTTACTCAAATATCTAAGCGATGAACAAATCATTCAATTTACAGATAATACAGGGGTTATAAAAGACAGATGGACACTGAACAAAACATATTAAATTAACGACTAACAGAATAAACAGAAAAGGAAAACAAAGGGAAAGGCAGGGTAATGAAATACAATAATAATGATAGAAAGAAGGACGATTATGGTAAAAAACAATAGGAGGGAAATAAAAGAAGTAGCCTTATGAAAATAAGCAAAAATAGGCTGGGACTCCTAAATATCATAAGCGTCTTTGAAAAGAAAGCTCTTAAGTTTACTTTTAAATTTATCTAAGTTCTTTTCTTCTCTGAGATAAATAGGGAGGGAGTTCTAAGTTTGAGCAGCTGTAACAGAGAAGATAAAGTGCTGCCGTGTATTAATAACTTTAAGTGAGGGCGTAACTAATAGATGTTGGTCAATAGATCTCAGTGATCTGATTGGGGTATAAGGGATCAATAACTTGTAGATGAAAGCTGGGGTTTTATATAACAGGGATTTGAAAGTAAGCAGATTTAGTTTATATTGAATTCGATGCGCTACTGGAAGCCAGTGTGCTTTCTTAAGAAGAGGAGTGACGTGATCAAATTTCCTTGCTTTCATTATGAGTTTAATTGAGGTATTTTGAATGATCTGCAAACGTCTAATTTCTAGCGACTTATGGATAGGGATTAGGCATGAATTGTGCATTAGCTGAAAGTAATTTACAGCACACTATCACTGGGCATCCGTGCTGTTATCAACAGATGTACCGCACACTGAAGATTTTCTCTGCACAATAACTGTATGGAAAGATGCTGGCCATGCTCCCATTAATTAGCATATATTTTTGCACGTATTTCAAGATAATGTAGCCACTTACTGCTGCAGTAAATAAAAACCTTTACCACACTTTATTAAAAGGGCCCCTAAACAAGAAATGGACCTATTTTCTTTGTGGTTGGTATTCAAAATGATTTAACCTGCCAAAAAAAGCCATTGGCTGGTTAAATTGCTCGTTCAGGGTTATCAACAAATTTTTCAATAGCACTTAACATGGTATTGACTCTGAAAATTAGCATTAGCACCTAAGTGGGAGCACTCTGGGGACCTTCCAGGAGCAGAGTCAGCACTTGACTGGTTAAGTGCCGATATTCAATATTTAACCAGCCAGGCTAACCACATAAATAGGTCCCATTTTTATGTGGCAAACCCTATCTGGTTAAGTTCCGATTATCAACTTGAATTTTATTTATTTGTTTAATATACTGCTACAGACATAAGTATTGTAATGTATTGTGTGTTTATTTACTATTCACCTTATACGAAGCGAAGTACAAATTAACAAACATAATAAATATCATTACAAATCTAAAAAACATAAGAACATAAAACAGTTAGCAGCAATTAAGCACTAATATTCAAAGCACATCTTTACATAGCCATAAACATAGCCCTCATTTGTCACCCATATTTCATTTTGTAAAACAGATAGGAGCATTTGGACGATCATCAGTCAAAAACGTCTAAGTGCCAATAATAAAACCAGGTTTTGGATGTATTTATAAACGACCTAGGCCTTCGTAGTGCCGCTGAATGACCATAGCTAAACAGGACGTGTCAGGAAGAGTGTCGAGGGCGGGATGTGGACAGGCTTAGACTTAGTCGTACTGCATGTATAACCGAAAGCTATACAGCGCAGGATCGACAGAACTTGGACGTTGTGACTTAGACCATTTAAAACATGGTTTAAGTCACAAAAACCCACCTAAAGTGACCAGATAAGCACTGCAAACACTTAATAAAGACCCCCACACACTACTCCAATGATCACCGACCCCCCTCCCCATAGAAATATTAATCACAACTTGAAAATTGTGCCTCCATAACATCATCACCTGGCAGCCTGGCATAGGAAAGCCTAGTCGTGCTGCACAGAGGCGTCTTAAGCCATCTTGGGGGTGGGTTAGGGACCCATGGAGAGGAGAACCCATGCCCATAAGCCCCTGTAATCACTCCCTTATACACCCCCAAACCCTTTTTTTACTGGCATATAAGTGGCTCCTGCAGCCATAAGGGCTATTGGGGTGGTAAATAAGTGGGTCTAGGGCAGGGGTCTCAAAGTCCCTCCTTGAGGGTCGCAATCCAGTCGGGTTTTCAGGATTTCCCCAATGAATATGCATGAGATCTATATGCATGCACTGCTTTCAATGCATATTCATTGGGGAAATCCTGAAAACCCTACTGGATTGCGGCCCTCAAGGGAGGGACTTTGAGATCCCTGGTCTAGGGGATTCTGATATCCATCCATAGCACACCTCCCAACATGCCACTTTGAGCTCTGGGCACATAGCAACCTAAAAGTGCTACTGGACGTCCAGAAAGTCAGTTTTGATTATCGGCATTTGCATGTCCCGGCTATTAGGATGTCCAAGTGCCAACTTGGGCTGGTGTTTGGAAGTTTCAAAGTTTTGATTATAAGCCTCAAAGTGTGGAAGTAAACAAAAAAAGAAAGAAAAGGAAGGGCACATTAGGCATCAGCATAAGAGAACTATAGTCTCAGAGCATTCCAAATAAATTAAAGGAATACTTCATTGTTGCTGACAAGGAAGTATATTTCAAAGCACCAGGGGATGCTCAGTCAATTAAATTACTTCATTGGCAGACATGCTTCCTGTATTTCTGTAATTGTATAATTCTAAAGTAGTGCTGGAATGCACAGTGCAGGAACCTTTTCCTAAGGCACTTTTTAAAATTAAATAAAATAATTTATTATAGAGCATGAAAAAAATGAACATTTCATGGGTATTTTACCATAAGAAACATGTTGGCTTCTTGTATCATCTTATACAAGAACAGAGTTATGTGACATAATAAAGGACACTGCCAAAAGAACACATTAATCTATATGACTTCTTCAACAGAGACAATAGTGGACAAATCGGTGATCATCAATATTTAGCTTCTCCATGTAAAAAAAATATAACTCTTATTCTATGCAGCCCTAAAATAGTTCTATACACTTTAGCATACTAACTTTAATTAAAATTAATTCTGTTTTAACTCTGCTGTGAAATAAATTAACATTTCACCACTTATGCATTTTTTATTTTTCACAATATATCAAGCAACTACTTAAGAGCAAAAATATGGGGGAATCAAGATGGTGTCAGAATGAGACACAGTTATGGAGGCTCCCAACTATGCTTAGAAGAATTTTCCTAATTATCTTATTTTACCTCCAATAACACTGCGCAGGTGCAGAAAAGAGTTTTTCCTTCCCCATCTGCCATTTCTTTGCAGCATCAGACCGCAATTAAAGACTTTGCAGGGCCTTCTAAGTCAGGCAGATCTGCTATTGAATTTGACTTGCAGTAATGTATCAATGAGCCCTGCTGAGTCAAACACGACCCCCCTCTCCCTTCCCCCAAAAATAATGCAGCAAGAATCATTAACACAACTAGAGGAGGAACCAGGGAATATTTCTGCATTGGCTGTGCAGACTTTTGGTTGGCTCTGGATTCATCAGCGTTGGATGCAATGTTACAGTTAAGGGGTGAGTTGTTGCAGAAAACCAGTGGTGGAGAGCAGAGAGGACTTGGAGAAACACTTAAGTCTCCTGCTCCTTTCTCCCTCCCTTCACCCCAGTGCCATCCAGTATCTTGCCCCTTATGCTTCTCGAATCAACAGCAGCGGCTGTAAACTTTAAATTCAGTCTTCGCGGGACCTTCCTGCACCTTCTCGAGGCTGCTGGCTCTACTCCGGAACAAGGAAATGACATTGGAGGGTGTGGACCAGCAACCACGGGGAGGTGCAGGAAGCTCCCATGATGACTGAATTTAAAGTTTACTGTCGCTGCTGCAGGTTTAGGAAAGCTGTACACCCCAGCAGCAGCGACTGTAAACTTAAATTCAGTGATCGCAGGACCTTCCTACACCTTCCCGCGGCTACTGGCTCTTCTCTGGAACAAGGAAGTGACATCAGAGGGGATGGACTGGCAGCCACGGAGAGGTGCAAGAAGGTCCTGCAATGACAGATTTTAAAGTTTACTGCCACTGCTTCTGGTTCAGGAAAGCAGTAGCGGCAGAGTAGGGCGGGAAGTTCCCGATTTGGTGTGCTGGCTGTGCACCTCTTTAGAGCGTGCACCCGGGGCAGACCACCCCTCCTACCCCACCCTTGGTATGCCACTGCCTTTTACTTCCTTTGTCTCTGGAAACATCTGATGTTGATGTCACAGGAAATGATACCTTATTGGTCTCTTTTTGTGTTTTTACAAGATTAAGAAGTGATTTTGAGGCTTTATTATAGATCTGTCAATACTTGTTCCTTGGGAGAAAACATTTCAATTTTCCCAGATGTCTCTAAATGGATGCAGCTTAGACTGAAGTTCTTAATCATGCATCAATCTATTAATTCATTAGCAGCAATCTTTCAATTCTGCTTTCCTTGTAAATGTTTTATTTCCTTTCAAAATAATGTTTTCTTTGAACCAGTGTAATTCCAATATTTTCTTAAGGGTAAAGGGTTCCTTTTTACTAAGGTGTGCTAACAAAGTATGCATTAAATGCCATGCAACCCATAGGTATATAATGGGCAGCATGGCATTTAACACATGCTAATTAGTGCTCACTAAGGGCCAAATTCTGTAAACAGCACCAAAATCAGCAGCCGCCTACAAAAATGGCACTGGCTGCATATGCCAATCATGCTTTGGCACCATTTAAAGAATTGCAGCTAACTTTGCCTACCATAAAACATATGCATCTACAAATGTAGGCGATTCCAGCGCTTACATTTTTTAAATGTTTTTAATTGGTTTTAAATTATGTGGTCAATTACTGTGTTGATTAAAGCCAATTAAAACAATTAAATTTGGCAGCTGTATGGCACCTATCACTGCCTAATGCATGGCACCATTTATAGAATATGGCTCTAAATCCATCAGTGCCCCTTGGTAAAAGGACCCCAAAAGGTTTTCAAGGGCAACTGTTAGTCCTAACTAATCAGTTGGCCTGTTAGAATTATATTAGAAAGTAATTCCTCCTTTTCTTCCTTTTGGATGAGACAACCCCCCTCTTTTTTTTAATTTCACTTTTCTTTATTATAGTTTGAAACATACAAATATTAATTCCAATTTCCTAGATATTTTCTTATTCTTAGCTCCTTCCTCATTGGTGGACTATATTTACCTGATTTTATAGGTTACTTTTTTTGTGATAGTTTTTAGATTTTTTGTTAAAATTTATTCTTTTGAGTATATATTTTGAAATGCAGATTTAAAAAAAAGAGAGAAAAACATGTTTTGTGTATTGTACACGTGCTGCCACATTACTAAAAGTACACATTTTGTAAAATCAGTGGAGCATTTTTTATGATGATGACATATTGACACAAACCAACCAACCAACCTCCATTCTATGGCCTTGATCACACTTTTTGCTGTCTATGAACCTGTATTCATTTGATGATAAGACTTTTCTACAAAAATCATCATATAGCAGACTGACATTGTTGCATCTTCATAGAAGAAATCGTAGATGCTTTAAATGGGTACAATCAGCTAAAAAAAACACCAAACTGCTGGGGTCCTAAGTAGCAGGGCGAGTTAATGAGTTAAAGAATATTCAAAATACTCCATTGCCATCTGCCTAATACTTAATAGGAATTATTTTATATATTATTTTAATATAAAGTTGAGTTTAAAATAGAAATCAAGATAGATCAGATACTTTACTAGGGGCTTCTTTTACGAAGTCGCATTAGCGGCTTCAGCGCGCGTGACTTTTCATCACGCACTAACCCCCACGCTAGCCAAAAAACTACCGCCTGCTCAAGATGAGGCTGTAACGGCTAGTGCACGCTATTACGCACATTAAATTGCTATCGCGGCTTCGTAAAAGGAGCCCTAGGTGTCATCTTCCCAAAGTACCAAACGACAATTGTTCTCTTACAGAGCCGCCTTGCTATTAGGCAAATCAGGTGTCTACCAAGGGTGACAATTTTTGCTTGAGATCTTGAGATCACAGAGTGATACAATAAATGAGGCCCTAGGAGAAAAGAGACCATGAATGAAGGAATACATCTGCCTCTGCTGTGGCCTAATGTGACCACATGTACACAACCTGACTCCCTGCACCATCAGATAGACGGCGTTCAATATTGCCCAATTATTGTGCCTTAGCAATGCTTCCAAGTATATACTGTCACCACCAAACAACCTTTCCCAAAGTAGATGTAATGGTCCAGAAATTAGTCCATGCTGTAGTGCCATTGTCATATTGTAGCATTTCAAAGGCTCCCCTCGTTCATCCTGGTTCAACTCTCCAGTGTACCTGCGGCACAATTCTGGAACAGCTAGACAAACTATCATTCCAGGTGCCACCTCTTAAGGCTCCTTTTACAAAGCTATGGTAAAAGTTTCTACTGCAAGCTGGTGAGGTAAATGCTCCGACGCTCATAGGAATTCTCTGAGTGTCGAAGCATTTACCTCGCCAGCCTATGGTAGAAACCTCTACCGCAGCTTTGTAAAAGCCAGCATTAGTCTCCCATTGTGGCTCCCTTGCTTCCACCGACACAGGCCTACCCTTTTGAGATAGTCCTAGTAAACTTTTAAAAGAGCAGCAACGAACAAAATATTATTTTGAAATCAAATATAGCAAGCTAAGAAAACTTGGAAAATGCAGAAGAGAAAAAGGCAAAGGTAAATATTGGGTAAGAAGGGAGGAAACAGGATAGACAGTGATAGGGGAAGAAGATGCAGGATGTGGAAGAAGAAAAGGGAATAAGGGGAAAGAGAATTGGAGAAAAATGAGGGCACATAGTGGAGGAAGAGAGAAAGCAAAGAAAGAGAAAAGATGGAAAGAGAGATACAGGGATGGGAAAAGATTAAGAAGACAGAAGAGAAAGATAAGGGAGACACCAAAGAGGAAGGGAAAGAAGGAGATGTAGGAAACAGAAGAAAGGAGAACTGTAAGACACTGAGGGGAGAGGACATTGACATTTTAATCCAGAACAGTTAAAGATTTTGAAATATTATGTGGCTCTTGTAAAATATTTAAAGCCCCATGTTCTAGGATCTTAACTTCTCTCTATGTTTTCCAAGGTGCTATTTTGTTCATTGTTCTGGCATCTGCTCATATGAGCCTCTTCCTACACTACCTTCTCTCACCCTAGGGCAGGGGTAGGCAATTCCGGTCCTCGAGAGCCGGAGTTAGGTCAGGTTTTCAGGATATCCACAATGAATATGTATGAGATGGATTTGCATGCATTGCCTCCTTGAGATGCAAATCTATCTCATGCATATTTATTGTGGAGATCCTGAAAACCTGACCTGGCTCCGGCTCTCGAGAACCAGAATTGCCCACCCCTGCCCTAGGGAAACAGCTGGAAAGGTAGGTATACAAATTCTCAAATTCTATGTAATAATCCTTCACTGGAAACAGGATATTTGTTTGCTTTACAAAATATAAGCCTTGCTTCTTCTGTTATCCTAATTTTTGACTGGTCTCCAACTTTCCATTTATATCAATCCTTAGAGAAGGTAGTTCAAGGTTAACTTGAGACATTTTTAAGGACATTAATGCAGGCTGGATTTGGGGTGGTACATATTCTTTTGCTGGGTATTTTAAATGAGAGTAAATGTAACTGTTGTCACCTACCGGGGTCTTGGTACGGTTAAGAAGACCCCCGATAGGGGGTAGTACACTCTTGAAGCGGCTCCCAAAGGGGGAGACCTCACTGGTGTCTCACTATCCGGGCTTTGCCCCAAAAATAAAGCACCGTGAGTCAAGTTGAACCAAACATAATGTGTAAAGTTTAATTAGTCACTTAACACACCAACTAGAAATCATATAAGCAGTTATTACAGTTCAAGTTTCCTGGCTTCTCCAAAACAGGGCAAAGAAAGAAAAACAAAAAGAAAAAAAAAAAAAAAATTGAAATCCTTTTAACTTTCACCCGGTCCGGTGAAAGCACAGCAAGCTTTCTGTCAAGTATAATTCCAGTCCAGGTCTTAGTGCTTTCTCTACTTTGCCCCACAGTCACTTAAAAAAAAAACACAGCACAAGTAGTCTCTCTTAAGAAATTATCAAGCCGTGAGCTTGAGTCCTGGGCTTACCAATCAACACAGTCCAGTTTCTTCACCAGGTATTTGCATTTGTGGTTATAAAGTAAACTTTAAGCAGGAACCAAAAGACAAAACTAAAACCTTACTGCAGGCTCTTAAAGTGTCAGCCCTAATTAGCTCACAGTCCTGTAGTTCCCCTTGAGCTTCTGCACAGCTGCAGTGTAGCAAAACAATCAAGCTGGTGCAGCCCTGCTCTAAGCTTGTTTGTACCTCACGAACAATCAAAATTTAGTTCTTCTAAACTCTTCTCCATTATTATTCCTGTGCAGCTCCGTACCTGCAGTGTTTAGTGGCAAGTTGTCAAGCCCACATCCATGGCTTCTCCCATAACGGACTCCGGCATACACCCTTCATCCAGATCCATGCTTTCTGGGGTGTCCACCTGTTCTGCTGGTTCCAGGGGTATTGAAGCCTCACACTCCATTGGCTCTGGAGTGAGGTCTGGCCTTTTCCTGGCCCGGAGAACTCTCTCTGCCAGACTCTCTTGGGCAGCCTCCTCTAATGCTCTGGAGAGCTGCTTAAAAGGCCTAGGGCCACGCCCTACACTGGGTATCTGTGTGCCTAGCTTGTGTGTTCTTGGGCTCCCCCTTAGGCTGCAGGGCAGAATATCACTGGGAACTTGCTTAAATCTCTTAGTGTGGCTGGAGGTTTTCCTGGTCCGTGGAGTTATCCTATATTCTGGGCACTGCTCTAGGTTAGAAGGCTCAGGATAGGCAGCTAGGCTTTCAGGATCTTCTTGCTGATCCTTTTCAGGGAGAGCCTGGTCTCGAGTAAGAGCTTGAAACCGGGGTTTTGCTCTGTCATGACCGTCTCGGGGAGCGGAAATGTCACACTGTCTACACAGAAGACAAAAAAATGTGGAACTGATGATCTTGTTAAAGTTTTATTTGGAAATGCTGCAGAAATATACAAATTAAAATATGCAATAACACAGCATATAATTTGTGGTTTAGACCCGACACGGGCCATGTTTCGGTCGTGAAAACAACCTTCTTCTGGGGTCCGGTACTGCTATGAGCCTCAAGCTTAATGTGAAACACAACAACAAAATACTGTGTACACAACGAGCGTACTGTATTTTCACGTAGATAACGCGCACCCGTGTAAAATGCGCACACGGGTATAGCGCGCGGAAAACACAAATTTATGTAAAGAAATTTTTATATACCGTGCTCACGGGTATACCGCGCATGCCGCCCCGACTCTCCTCTGGCTGCCCTGACTCTCCTCTGGCTGCCCTGACTTTCCGTTCGCTGCCCCGACTCTCCTCTGGCTGCCCCGACTCTCCTCTGGCTGCCCTGACTTTCCGTTCGCTGCCCCGACTCTCCTCTGGCTGCCCTGACTTTCCGTTCACTGCCCCGACTCTCCTCTGGCTGCCCCGACTCTCCTCTGGCTGCCCTGACTTTCCGTTCGCTGCCCCGACTCTCCGTTCGCCCGCCCCGACTTTCCGTTCACTGCCCCGACTCTCCTCTGGCTGCCCTGACTTTCCATTCGCTGCCCCGACTCTCCTCTGGTTGCCCCGACTCTCCGTTCACCCGCCCCGACTTTCCGTTCACTGCCCCGACTCTCCTCTGGCTGCCCTGACTTTCCGTTTGCTACCCCGACTCTCCGTTCGCTGCCCCGACTCTCCGTTCGCTGCCCCGACTCTCCTCTGGTTGCCCCGACTCTCCGTTCACCCGCCCTGACTTTCCGTTCACTGCCCCGACTCTCCTCTGGCTGCCCCAACTCTCCTCTGGCTGCCCTGACTCTCCTCTGGCTGCCCTGACTTTCCGTTCGCTGCCCCGACTCTCCTCTGGCTGCCCCGACTCTCCTCTGGCTGCCCTGACTTTCCGTTCGCTGCCCCGACTCTCCTCTGGCTGCCCTGACTTTCCGTTCGCTGCCCCGCCTCTCCTCTGGCTGCCCCGACTCTCCTCTGGCTGCCCTGACTTTCCGTTCGCTGCCCCGACTCTCCGTTCACCCGCCCCGACTTTCCGTTCACTGCCCCGACTCTCCTCTGGCTGCCCTGACTTTCCATTCCCTGCCCCGACTCTCCTCTGGTTGCCCCGACTCTCCGTTCACCCGCCCCGACTTTCCGTTCACTGCCCCGACTCTCCTCTGGCTGCCCTGACTTTCCGTTTGCTGCCCCGACTCTCCGTTCGCTGCCCCGACTCTCCTCTGGTTGCCCCGACTCTCCGTTCACCCGCCCTGACTTTCCGTTCACTGCCCCGACTCTCCTCTGGCTGCCCCAACTCTCCTCTGGCTGCCCTGACTTTCCGTTCGCTGCCCCGACTCTCCGTGCGCTGCCCCGACTCTCCTTTCGCCCGCCCTGCCCTGCTCCCAGCTCTGTAAGCATGCGCAATGGTCTGAGAATGCTTGCCGCTTAGTTTTCTGCACCGGGTTGTGGGGGCGCGCTTTTGACCTGTCATCAAGGCATTTTTTCTGGCGGTGTGCTTTTCACCACGTGGCTGTGGCCCCCCTCTATCTGGCCTTGTAATTTGCCCAGTAAATACTATTTTGACTATACAACAGCATCTCAGCCTTTGGATAAGCCTATAAAAGATTAATGCTGCATGTAGAGCCCACATTTTAATTTGATCTCTTCAGATTGGTATTCTGCATATATCTACCCGGTAGTAGAGTTTATCAATTAAATTTAAATTTACCGCCATAATGGCAGGAATGAGACAAAAGTCATATACAGCGGACTTTAAGCTTCAAGTCGTTGCGAAAGCTGAGGAAATAGGCAACCGGGCTGCAGCGAGAGAGTTCGATGTTGGAGAAACATCGGTGCGTGAATGGAGAAAAGATAAGAAGGAACTGGAGAAATGCAATCCGCGAAAACGGGCACATCGTGGGGCCAAACCAAAATGGCCTCAGCTGGAGGATGACTTGAAGCAGTGGATTCTGGCGAGAAGGGAGCAAAATCAATCAGTCTCTACTGTTGCGATTCAGATGAAGGCAAAACTACTTGCCAATGGAAGAGGAATACCCGACTTCAAAGCTGGCTTCACATGGATCTCAAAATTTATGAAAAGGAACGGACTATCAGTTAGAATGAGAACAACTGTTGGCCAGCGACTTCCAGATGACTGGCAGCAAAAATTGATTCATTTCCGTGACTTTGTCGCCAAAGAAATATCTGAACTTGGCATCACTGCAAAGGACGTCATCAACATGGATGAAATTCCAATGGCATTCGACATTCCAGCGACAAGAACCATAGCCCCCACAGGTACAAAATCTGTTGCCATCACCACAACTGGGCATGAAAGAACGTGTTTTACAGTCGTTCTTGGTTGCTCAGCTAGCGGGGTTAAGTTAAAGCCCATGCTCATTTTCAAAAGGGTCACTATGCCCCGTGAAAAGCTGCCCACCAGTGTGGTTGTGCACTGCAACAAGAAGGGATGGATGGACTGCGACGTAATGAGATTGTGGGTAGATAAATGCTTTAGGTCAAGACAGGGTGGATTCTTTGCATAAAAATCCTTGTTAATTTTTGATGCCATGGCTGCCCACAAAGAAAAAAATGTTCAGGCCTACATTAATTCTACTCGTGCCCACATCGCTGTGATACCTGGAGGCCTGACGTGTAAGCTGCAGCCACTTGACATCGCAGTGAATCATCCATTCAAGACTTTTATTAGAAAGGAGTGGGAGGAGTGGATGCAGAGCGGCATGCATGAGTACACACCCGCGGGGCGGCTGAAGCGGGCAACTTTCACAGAAGTCTGTAAGTGGGTGGCTTCAGCATGGGACAAAATAACACCAGATACCATTCGAAACGGATTTAGAAAAGCGGGCATTGTTTATGAAACCAATGACACTACGGGTACTACCAGTGCAGCGGAAGGAGGCAACAACATGGATATCAGCGATGATGATGACGATGATGACGATATTACTTCGGAAATAAACGAGGATCGTCTGCAGGCCGTGCTCACTTTATTTAATGACGATGATGACAATTCGAATTTTGATGGATTCAAGGATTCAGATGACTGTGATGATGATGACTGAATAAACCTGTAAACTTTGTTTATTTACAACTTTACCATAATTACGGTAACTGTATTTAGATTATTTTGTCCTCGATACTTCGTTTGATCTACCGGTTAATGTTATAGTTTATAAGAATGAACATGTAATTTCTGTTCTTGTTGCTGAATTCATACTCACTAACTCTAGATTAAAAGCTATACGGTTGTTTATAAGAATGAACAGTTTTTTCTTTTCACGTGTTTGGTTGGAGGGTGTGTGAATGGTGCGTGAGTTCTCCTATGTCTGGTTGAGGTGGATTGAATTACCGGTATTTAGCTGAAGAAATTATGGTAGTTAAACACCCCCCCCCCCATTCCACACACATTACGGTAATTCTCTTCCATTTTTGTTCCCATTATAAAAAACACTGATAAGTTTCCAGAAAAAAATACATTAAAATAAGAAGTGAAAACAAAGGCCCCTACAGATGAGAACATAACATAAGAATAGCCTAACTGGGTCAGTCCAATGGTCCATCATGCCCAGTAGCCCATTCTCATGGTAGCCAATCCAGGTCACTAATACCTGGTCAAAACCCAAAGAATAGCAAACATTCCATGCTACGGATCCAGGGCAAGCAGACGCTTCCCCCATGTCTTAATAACAGACTATGGACTTTTCCTCCAGGAATTTGTCCAAACCTTTTTAAAACCAGCAACGCTATCTGCTTTTACCATAACTTAAATCTTTCCTTCCAAACAGAGACCTTGCTAGATGTCAAATACAGAAAGAACAAGGTAACTTCACAAGGACTTAGCTGTGCAGGAAATGTGAATCTCCTCATACACCCACCATATAGTGCAAAAATGTGCAAAGGTCTGTTTTTTTTTCTTTCGATCACTACATAGCCTAATGCCACACAAATATATTCTGAAGGTCAATGCTAAGGTTAACAAAGTTTCCTTCCTTGGACCACAAGGAGATACTGACAAACCACTAGAAGAGATCCCAAAACAACTACGCAGGCACAACACCACTCAGTGTGTGAACCACTCCCACCCCGATGGACCGCTCGCACCCCCACAGCCTCCCCCCCTCCCCCATGGAGAAGCTGTCTACCTTGTTTCCGGATGCCAGTGAGCCCAGCTGTTTCCTCTGCCGGCGGTCCTGCCCCTTCTCTGAGCCCTGCGCTACACTGCTTCCTCTTCCGGTGGTCCCGCCCTTTCTCTGACGTCAGAGAAAGGGCGGGACCGCCGGAAGAGGAAGCAGCGCCGCAGGGCTCAGAGAAGGGGCAGGACCGCCGGCAGAGGAAACAGCTGGGCTCACTGGCATCCGGAAACAAGGTAGACAGCTTCTCCATGGGGGAGGGGGGGAGACTGTGGGGGTGTGAGTTCATTGGGTGGGAGTGCGAGCGGTGGGGGTGTGAGCGGTCCTTCCGGATGATGAATCAGTCATCGGGGGGGGGGGGGCATCAGGCTTTCAGGATGGGGACAGGACTTCAAGGGGGGACAGGCAGACCTTCAAGGGGGGGGGACAGGACTTCAAGGGGGGACAGGCAGACCTTCAAGGAGGGACAGGACTTCAAGGGGGGACAGGACTTCAAGGGGGGACAGGCAAACCAAAGGGATTGAAAAAGCTATAAAATAAACCCACCAGCGTGTCAATGTGTTGAGAGGAAGAGATGTTCTGGGAAATTCTGCTGAGAAAACTCCGGGTCCATTTCCACCCCCCAGTTACCGTAGTCCACTCCACTGAACTGGTTCACACACTGAGTGGTGTTGTGCCTGCGTAGTTGTTTTGGGATCTCTTCTAGTGGTTTGTCAGTATCTCCTTGTGGTCCAAGGAAGGAAACTTTGTTAACCTTAGCATTGACCTTCAGAATATATTTGTGTGGCATTAGGCTATGTAGTGATCGAAAGAAAAAAAACAGACCTTTGCACATTTTTGCACTATATGGTGGGTGTATGAGGAGATTCGCATTTCCTGCACAGCTAAGTCCTTGTGAAGTTACCTTGTTCTTTCTGTATTTGACATCTAGCAAGGTCTCTGTTTGGAAGGAAAGATTTAAGTTATGGTAAAAGCAGATAGTGTTGCTGGTTTTAAAAAGGTTTGGACAAATTCCTGGAGGAAAAGTCCAACTTTTTATGTTTCAGTTACTGTAGATTATTGTTGCCTCAGCCTTTAGAAGTTCCACTATTCTTCTACATATCCATATGTAATAAATACATATCCTTTTTGTGACTAGAAATGCCATGTTGGCATTATCTTCTAGAATGACTATTTGCCCATTTCAGATTGGGGTCTTTCAATTTCAGTTTAGTACATTGAGGTTTGGCTAGGCAATGCTGGTAATTATGTTTATGTTTATTTATCCAGAGAGATCTTTTTCTTAAAAAAAAATATCCCCTTCTTCTCCAGTAGTTATGCAGATTTGGCTGCTGAAACTACTGCAGCATCACTTTTGGAGAACTGACAGGAGTAACAAGATCCTGTCTCTCATCTGCTGACTACTGTGTAGCATTGGTACTAGAAGCATGAGTATTTTCAAAAATCACGACCCAGTATGTCCTGACTACTGATTACAGTATTCTTCAGAGACATACCTTATAGTAGCAGGATTCATTTATAATACTTCAATTCTGCTTATCTTCCACCTGTGTTTTGGGAAGGGTACCATTGAGCTTCACACACAGACAAAGAAAACATGTCAGCAACTACCTTGAATATAAGCTAGAAAATGTTTTTAAGTAAATGTGTCTAGTTCAGTCTCAAGCCTTGGTTTTGATTTCTGAAAAACACAGAGTCTCTATACTAATTTAGTGATGTATGAGGCCAGCAGCCAGAAAATGTCAAGCCAGAAAATGAGTCTTGAAAATGCTGAGCTGGCACATGAGGGGTAATTATATAAAGCCTGTGTGTGTCTAAAATGCTGTTTTAGGTACTTAAATGAGCTCTTATATATTTAGGTCATGTCTACAACTATGCATAGTGCAAGCTGGTACATATTTTTACTATAGGCATGCTCAGGGGACAAGTTAAGGTGGAGCATGAGCAGATATGCTTTGACTGTAAAGCGTAGGGTTACCATATGGCTCCAGAAAAAGGCGGACGGATTGAGATCTCCGGGTTTTACTTCCATTGAAAGCAATGGAAGTAAAACCCAGATGCTTCATCTGTCCTCCTTACTTCCATTGCTGTCAATGGAAATAAAACCCGGATGTCTCAATCCATCCTCCTTTGTCTGGAGCCACATGGTAACCCTAGTAAAGTTCATGCTAACATTTACACCTGCTCTCAAGCAGGTATAATGCCTATGTCTTCATTGTAGGCACAATATCTGTAGGATTTTATAAAGACACACAGTAGGGCTGTACCGAATATTTGATTCAATTTGACCCCAAATAGAGTCCCAAATACATGTACAGTATGTAATTTCTTATGTTTCTGTTTATGATCATGGGAAATGTATATTTCAAACTCAACCACAAAAATATACAGGATTATATATGCTATAAAAATCCCATATGTTATTTGACAAACCACACAAAACTTGAAATATGGGAAATACATCTTAAATGATAATATTATAATATATATTTGAGTTAGTGTATAAATGAAGTATTCTATTGACTCAGGACTTGAGCTCCATCCTATTGTATTGAGAAGGGGACTTGCTGTTAGTGCCTCTATCACATATGTTGACTATTTTTTAAAACCATGTCAGTGCAGCAAAATCATTTATAAGAGATTTGTCTAATTTTTTACAACTACTGCATGATATCAGTTTAACAGTTTGAAATATGTTCTTATGGTTATGATTGATGTTGTATCTTTGTACACCAATGTACCTCAACAGGGCACCCTGGACGTTGTTGCTCATTACTTGGCTGGCCATAGAGAACTGTCCAGCTTCAAAACAATCATTCATTTTATCATTGGCTGAAAAAGTTATTTATAACAACTATTTTGATTTTGATGGAGATATTTATCTCCAAATTAAGGGAGTGACGATGGGAGCTATGGTGGCCCCCTTCAGTGCTTGCCTCTATTTGACTTTATTTGAAGAGAAATAGGTAACTATCTGAGAACTTTCATCATATGGTCATGTGGAAGAGGTTTATTGATGATGTTGTCATGTTCTGGAGGGGTCCAAGGGATACATTGCAGTTGTTTCTGTCAGAACTTAATGGATTTGATTCTAATATCCAATTCACTTATAAAATTGAACAAGATAAAATTGCATTTTTTGACATTGGTCTAGTAAAAAATGGAGACTGTTTGAGAACTTCGGTACACCGTTAAAGTTCTGACAGAAACACCCTGTTGCATTACTCAAGTTACCATCCTCAAATATTGTGCAATAGTATACCTATAGGAGAATTTCTAAGAGCTCAACTTATAAGTTTCAATTTTGATTATTTTAAATACCAAGCTAGCTTAATGAGTGAACATTTTCTAAAATGTGGATATCCTAGTAAGATTGTAAAGAAAGCATATAAACGTTCACCTTATTTTCATTTGAACTAGTTATTTACATCTAGGGATCAAAAACCTGAAAAAACATTAGTTTGTGTCCTTCCACATTCCTGGGAGTCTCATGGGATTAGGAATAAAATTTGTAAGTATTAATGGCTCTGTGTAAGACTCTGGTGAGACCTCATTTAGAATACTGTGTACCATTCTGGAGGTCGCACCTTCAAAAAAGATATAAAAAGGATGGAGTTGGTCCAGAGGAAGGCTATTAAAACGGTGTGTAGTCTTCGTCATAAGGCGTATGAGATCTTAATCTGTATACTTTGGAGGAAAGGCGGGAGAGAGGAGATATGATAGAGTTGTTTAAATACTTACATAATATAAATGTGCATGAGTCGAGTCTCTTTCATTTGAAAGGAAACTCTGCAATGAGAGGGCATAGTTAAGTTAAGAGGTGATAGGCTCTGGAGTAATCTGAGAAAATACTTTTTTACGGAAAGGGTGGTAGATGCGTGGAACAGTCTCCCAGAAGAGATGGTGGAAACAGAGACTGTGTCTGAATTCAAGAGGGCCTGGGATAGGCATGTGGGATCTCTCAGAGAGGTAAAGAGATAATGGTTACTATGGATGGGCAGACTATATGGGCCATTTGGCCTTTATCTGCCGTCATGTTTCTATGTTTCTAAGTACTGGCCTATCTTAAAGGTACATTCAGAATTAACAGATTATCTTAAATTTGCAAATATCAGGGGTTATAATATTGGAGTGCTGGTTGCCCATCAAAATTATCAGCAGAGCATTAGAGCATCTTAGGAGGCACTGTAGTGAATTTCACATAAAAAGGCCTAAGTACACATCTTATCATAAACCTCTTATATTGTATGGTGAGCCTTCCAAAACCTACTGAGCCCAACTGTATATCAAACCAATAGCTTGCATTTGGGATTTGAATGGATTTTGGAAGGCTCACATATTCCACCATAACTGTAGTATTCAGAGTAGGGTATGGACCTGAGCCCCCATCTCTGTGGTTGATTACACCACCCCTCTAGGCTATCCAGGAACCTGCTTGCTGCTCTAATAACATCTGCAACTGTTACAAGTAGGTATGTATTGTTTCATTCACATCTTTGGAGGTGGGGGTGGGAGGGGGGTCAGTGACCACTGGGAGAGTAAGGTGGGGTCATGCTTTCATCCTTCCAGTGATCATCTGGTCAGTTTGGGCACCTTTTTGGCACTTATTCATTATGCAAACAGGTTTAGCCTCAAATGCCCATTTAATGCCCTGGACATACTCTACAATATTTGATTACACAGGTCAACACATCATTTCAATCAAAGTTAATGTTAGGTGGGGTTTGTAGTATTTTTCATGCTGATTTCAAATCTGTGTTTAGTTTTTCACTAGCACATCGCATTTTTGTAATGAGGCTCATTATATATAATTATAAACATTAATTGGGCGATATGTCATGCGTTTATAGGATAAACGTATAAGGAGGGTTAAAGACAGTTGTCTTTATTTTTTTATGCCACCTATGGTAATTAATAGCAGTCTTTATCATGCCAACACATTGTACTAATCATCCAGGTAGTAAAACGTCTGTGGTTCATTCACGACGAAAGTACAATGTCGCTCAATTACCGTAGATCTGAAGATGGTATACAAATTGTACTTTGGCTGTCCACTGGGTGACCAGGATAAGTCTTGGGCTCCACATATCATCTGTACCAGTTGTTCCAACGGACTTTGTGACTGGCTCAATCGACGAAAGCCAGCAATGTCATTTGCAATCCCAATGATATGAAGGGAACCGTTCTTCTGTGGAACATGATGAGGAATGTGATGATAATGCAGCAGCTTGTCACAATCCAGAATTATATGATCCTGATGATGATGAAGATTCAGAACCAGAGACACAAGCTGAGCTCAATGATCTTATTTGTGATCTAAATCTTTCAAAAGAAAAAGCAGAACTTCTTTCTTCAAGGCTTAGACAAAAGCGCTTGCTTGCAAAAAGATGCTAATATAACTCATTACAGAATAAGGAATCATAACTTAACATTCTTCACTGTAAATGGCTCATTGTGCTTTTGTCATGACATCAACGGGCTCTTCAACAGTTTGTCACAATTGCATTGTCCAGATGAATGGCATCTCTTCATTGTTTCTTCACAGAGAAGCTTGAAGGCAGTGTTATTGCACAATGGAAATTCTAAACCAAGTGTACCAATTGCCCATTCTGCTCATCTAAAGGAGTCTTATTAGAATATGAAGAATTTACTAGAAGCAATTATAAAACATACCAGAAGAACATCTGTGGTGATCTGATGGTCATTGGCATGCTAATGGGAATGCAAGGAGGATTCACTAAATATTGCTGTTTCCTGTGCTTGTGGGATATCAAATCTACAGCTGAACATTATGTCAAATGTGTCTGGTAGCTGAGGGATACCTATAACCCAGGGACAAGCAGTGTGAAATTTATGCCATTGGTGGATCCTCATAAAATATTTTTTCCACCTCGTCATATCAAGTTTTCAATATCTTGTTAAAAAATTTCCAAAAATCTGCACTGCAAAACTGAAGAAAGGGATATTTATAGGACCACAGATCAAGTCCATTATGCAGGATGAAGATTTTAAGTAATTACTCTCAGCACCTGAGCATGAAGCTTGGAAGGCATTCAAGTGCTTAGTGGAAAACTTTCTGGGCAATCCAAAAGAAAATAAACTGTGGAGAAACACAATGTTCTTGATTTTCTTTTATTTTTTTCCAGAAAATCTTGGTATGGTGAGTGATGAGGAAGGAGAACGTTTTCACCAGGACATTCAGTTAATGGAGCGTTGCTACCAAGGTTTCTGGAATGAGAGTATGATGGTCGACTACTGCTGGATATTGTGCCGTGACAATCGAGACACAACTCACAAAAAGAAATCTAAGCATTTTTGAAGAAATAATGGTTGCTAAGTGATACAGTCCACTATAATTATGCTATGCTGTGTACTTATTTGACTTTGGACTGAAGGTACTGCAACATTTCTTTAAGTTGATGCTGCAATTCTTAAAACCCTATATGCTAAAATGCTATAAACTAACGTTATTCATATCCAAAAGAACCTTAGAGCACTTGACTTAGACCCCAGCGGTGCAGCAGAGTGCATATGATACTTCATGCAGACCGCATAACAGCACCAAAGTCGTGACTGAAAAAAACTAATAAGAGATCTGAAATCAGTTTGAAAAACTGATTTAGAAAAATGTTCTGAGTTATCAGATGATTCCTAAAAAAATTTTTTTGTTGACTTGTGAAATAGATCAGGGTCTACCACTACTCCATCCCTATTCGCATATGTCTTCTATGGTCCTGCTCTCAGTGCTTCAGCCATGAACACAAAATAGAAATATTTATTAAGCAATTCAGCCTTTTCTCCCCTTCACTATTGAGTCTCACAATGCCACTTTTGAACTTCTTCCTATCACTGATATATGTAAAAAATGTCTTGTTTCCCCTTTTTACCATATTACCGTATTTTCACGCATATAACGCGCGCGTTATACGCGTTTTTACCTACCGCGCATACCCCTCGCGCGTTATATGCGTGAGCGCGGTATACGAAAGTTTTCAAACATAGTTCCCACCCCGCCCGACGCCCGATTCACCCCCCCAGCAGGACCACTCGCACCCCCACCCCGAACGACCACTCGCACGCGCTCCCACCCGCACCCGCATCCACGATCGGAGCAAGAGGGAGCCCAAGCCCTCTTGCCCGGCCGACTCCCCGACGTCCGATACATCCCCCCCCCCCGGCAGGACCACTCGCACCCCCACCCCGAAGGACCGCCGACTTCCCGACAATATCGGGCCAGAAGGGAGCCCAAACCCTCCTGGCCACGGCGACCCCCTAACCCCACCCAGCACTACATTACGGGCAGGAGGGATCCCAGGCCCTCCTGCCCTCGACGCAAACCCCCCTCCCCTCCAACGACCGTCCCCCCCCCAAGAACCTCCGACCGCCCCCCCAGCCGACCCGCGACCCCCCTGGCCGACCCCCACGACCCCCCCACCCCCCTTCCCCGTACCTTTGGAAGTTGGCCGGACAGACGGGAGCCAAACCCGCCTGTCCGGCAGGCAGCCAACGAAGGAATGAGGCCGGATTGGCCCATCCGTCCTAAAGCTCCGCCTACTGGTGGGGCCTAAGGCGCGTGGGCCAATCAGAATAGGCCCTGGAGCCTTAGGTCCCACCTGGGGGCGCGGCCTGAGGCACATGGGCCCAACCCGACCATGTGCCTCAGGCCGCGCCCTCAGGTGGGACCTAAGGCTCCAGGGCCTATTCTGATTGGCCCACGCGCCTTAGGCCCCACCAGTAGGCGGAGCTTTAGGACGGATGGGCCAATCCGGCCTCATTCCTTCGTTGGCTGCCTGCCGGACAAGCGGGTTTGGCTCCCGTCTGTCCGGCCAACTACCAAAGGTACGGGGAAGGGGGGTGGGGGGGTCGTGGGGATCGCCAGGGGGGTCGCGGGTCGGCGGGGGGAGCGGTCGGAGGTTCTTGGGGGGGGCGGTCGTTGGGGGGGAGGGGGGTTTGCGTCGAGGGCAGGAGGGCCTGGGATCCCTCCTGCCCGTAATGTAGTGCGGGGTGGGGTTAGGGGGTCGCCGTGGCCAGGAGGGTTTGGGCTCCCTTCTGGCCCAACTACCAAAGGTACGGGGAAGGGGGGTGGGGGGGTCGTGGGGGTCGCCAGGGGGGGTCGCGGGTCGGCTGGGGGGGGCGGTCGGAGGTTCTTAGGGGGGGGGCGGTCGTTGGGGGGAGGGGGGTTTGCGTCGAGGGCAGGAGGGCCTGGGATCCCTCCTGCCCGTAATGTAGTGTGGGGTGGGGTTAGGGGGTCGCCGTGGCCAGGAGGATTTGGGCTCCCTCCTGGCCCGATATTGTTGGGGAGTCGGCGGTCCTTCGGGGGGAGGGATGTATCGGACGTCGGGGGGGGGGCATCAGGCTTTCAGGATGGGGACAGACCTTCAAGGGGGGACAGTGCACGGAAGTCAGGGGGGGGTGAACGGAGAGTCGGGACAGCGCACGGAGAGGCGGGGCAGTGCACGGAAGTCAGGGGGGGGTGAACGGAGAGTCGGGACAGCGCACGGAGAGGCGGGGCAGTGCACGGAAGTCAGGGGGGGTGAACGGAGAGTCGGGACAGCGCACGGAAAGTCGGGGCAGTGCACGGAAGTCAGGGGGGGGGTGAACGGAGAGTCGGGACAGCGCACGGAGAGGCGGGGCAGTGCACGGAAGTCAGGGGGGTGAACGGAGAGTCGGGCAGCATGCGCGGTATAATCGTGAGCGCGTTATACCAAAGTTTTTGTGCTTATCATCGTGATTTCTGCGCGCTATACACGTGTGCGCGTTTTATACGGGTGCGTGTTATTTGCGTGAAAATACGGTAGCTATTTTTTTCTTCCATTTGAATCTTTGCTTTTTTGACTACTCAACCAGCCACTCTTAGTTTTTCCAGATATTTTTGCCTGTCTTCCTCTTTCTGGGATCTTTTGTAGTTTATGAAAGCTAACTTCTTATTCTTAATTTCTCACCTACTACTTTTGAGAACCAAAGTGGCCTACTTTTCCTCTTACTTTTACTTACTTGACTCACAAAAAAGTCTGTCACCCTTACAATAACTCCTTTCAGTTTTGCCCACTGCATTTCTACTCCTTCTAGATGTTCCCAATAATTCCTTGATGTAATCCCCCATCCGAACAAAGTTAGTTTTTTAAAAGTCTAACCTTTACTTTTGAATGAGCCCTCTCTATACCCACTGTAACACTTTCCTCGTTCGTAAGCACTAAGTCCAGTATGATTCCATCCCACGTGGGATCCATTGCCAACTGCTGGGAACAGTTCTCCTTGTAGAGAATCCAGGATGTCTTTACTTCTAGAAGACCCAGCAATAGGGATTCCACAATCAACATCCAGCATGTTAAAATCACCTATTTGTAAAAATTCCCCCTTTCTTAAAGATATATTCTGAATGTCTACTATTAAATCTCTGTTCACTTCTTCCATCTGTGAAGGAGGCCTGTATATGACACCAATGTAAATATATTTACTGTTCCCTCTTTCCAAATTGATCCTCAGTGCGTCTTCCTTGTCCTGCAGATCCTGCAATTGTGTGGCTTTAATATGATCTTTAACATATAACGCTACTCTCCCTCCTTTTCTTCCTACCCTGTCTTTCCTGAACAGATTATAGCCCAGAATAGCTACATCCCAGTCATGGTTCTCCGTGATCACCACTATATCCAACTCATCTTCTTCCATTATAGCTTTTAGATCCAGAATCTTGTTTCCCTTACTTCAAGCATTGGTATATACTGCCTTCCAAACATTGCCCCCTTTTCCCATCCGTGTATAGGAAGTCAGTGATTTACTTACCTAAGGGCTTATACCAGAAATGGGCAACTCCAGTCCTCGAGGCAACTCCAGTCCTCGAGGGCCGGAATCCAATCGGGTTTTCAGGATTTTCCCAATGATTATGCATTGAAAACAGTGCATGCAAATAGATCTCATGCATATCCACTGGGGAAATCTTGAAAACCCGATTGGATTCCATCACTAGAGGACCGGAATTGCCCATGTCTGCCTTATACTCACCCGGGGGCTTTGATCGCCCTGCTCCATCACTTCTACTTTAAAGCCCTCTTCAACAGATTAGTCAGCCTACCTCCAAAGATACTTCTTCCTTTCTTTGATAGATGGATACCATCCCTGCTCAGCAGCCCTTGGAAAATCATCATATAGTCCAGGAAATCAAAATGCTCTCAACGACACTATCCACAGAGCCACGCATTCATCTCCAGGATGTGCGCTTCTCTAACCTGGCACTTACCCTTGACAGGGATTTGGACGAGAATGCCACCTGCGTACCTGACTGCTTCACTTTCACTCCCAGAGCCACAAAGTTAGTTTTGATATGTTCATAGGGGCCTGGAAGATTTATTAGTGCTAACGTGGAAGATCAGTATCATATAATAGTCCACAGGCTTGATGAATCTTGGCAATCTCTCCATAACCTCTTTTACTAAGCTGCGATAGAGGTTTCTACCACAGCCCATGGCAATCTTTCCGTAACCTCTTTTACTAAGCTGCGGTAGAGGTTTCTACCATAGCCCAGAATGCTAAATGTTCTAACGCTCATAGAAATTCTATGAACGTCAGAGCAGCGTTGGAACATTTAGCACTCCAGGCCTTGGTAGAAACCTCTATCACAGCTTAGTAAAAGGGGGGAAGAAGGGGATTGAAATTTTTGTTGTTGGCCCTGTAATTTTGTCACAATGCTTGAATGGGTCCCAATCAGGAAAAAGGCAGTGATCACAAAAATTACTCGTTCCATTCATCCAGTTTTTTCTTGATAAATGAGTACCTGTCCTTGGAGGGAGGGGGAAGAGGGAGGCAAATCATCGGGGAAGGCAATGGCAAACCACCCTGCTATTATTAGTCTCTCAAAAAACCTTAAGCCCATTCACAAATGATACTTTCTTTAATTTTATTTGTACATGGAAATATAATGTTGTTTCTGTACCAACAGAAAATATACATCATATATACATGTGGAGGGGCATAATCAAAAGAAACGTCTAACTCCGTTTTGGGCCTAAGTCGCCCAAAGTTGGTTATGGCAAAAGGTCCATTTTCGAAAAATACGTCCAACTTTTTTTTTTTTTCCGAAAATCGTCCAACTGTACATCCTGCTGTCTGATCATCAAGATTGCTAAGTCGTCCATCTTTATACCTCATTTTCATCCAAAAATTTGTCCAAGTCACAAACGCCTAGAAAAAGACCTTTTGGGTGTGTGAGGGACTGGACACCCAGACATGGCACCAGAGTAGTGGGGTACCTTACAGGGCACTGCTGGGAACCTCACAAAAAGGTTGCCACATAAATATCTCACTACAGCTCCCTTAAAGGTCATGGTGAGCCCCCCAAAACACCCCCAGACCCTACTAGACCTACCTATCTACCACTCCAATAGCCCTTATGGCTGCAGGAGCCACATATGGCATTACAAAAGGGTTTTGGGGGTTTTGGGGGGAATGCACATTTTTCACCATGAATGCAGTGATTAGAGTGGCTTATGGGCCTGGGTCCTCCTCTCCATGGTTCACTAACTCACCCCCAAGACCACTTAAGCCACCTCTGTGCATCTCTACTAGGCTTTCCTATGCCAGGCTGCCAGGTGTTGATGTTCTGGAGGCAGATATGTAAAGTTTTATTGGGGTGAGGGTGAGGGTGGGGGGGTCAGTGATCACTGGGGCAGTTTGTGGGGGTCTGTACTTTGTGTCTGCATTGCTTATCTGGTCACTTTGGTTACCTTCTGTGGACTTAGACCTGGTTTTAGATGGCCTAAGTCACAACGTCCAAGTTCCGTCTAGGCAGTGTTGTAAAACTAAGTCTAGGACGGCCCACGTCCCGCTCAAATCCCGCCCTCGATACTCCTCCTGAAACACCCCTTTTAGCTCTGGTCGTTCAGCAGCACTGTGAAAGCCTAAGTCGTTTTTAGATACATCTAAAACCTGGTTTGATTATCGGCACTTGGACTACTTGTGTTACTGATCATCCAAGTGCCAATAATCGAACCGGGTTTTAGACGTACTGTATTTCTGTTTCGATTATGAGCCCCCAGATATTCTGGTTCCTGTCATTCATTTAGGTACTTTCTTTTGCATATTGGTCAATGTCTTCCTTGTCTTTAATATACTATTTAATACCATATGAACTTGACAGTATTCTTTTAGGGCCCCTTTCACAAAGCCATGGTAGTGATTCTCCTGCGGCAAATGGAATGGGCTTTGGTGCATTTGCCGCGGAAGAATCACTACCATGGCTTTGTAAAAGGGATCCTTAAAGATTTTTTTCCTCTGGTTAGCCTTTTTTTAAAAAATTATTACGAAAAAATGACAACACACAAAGCGAATATAAACCAAGCTCTTGATGTTGCTAGGTGACTGTTTTTATAGATATCATTTAAAAACTATTCTGAATATAATATGCAGGTTCACAACCATTCCTGGAGTTTTTGAGCTCGGTGAATACTGTGAAAGGGATGTATGTTTTGTTACCTGCATGAAAGTATACAAAGATAATCTCTAATGTATTCTGAAGGCGTGCTTCTTTAGAGGTTGTCAAATTTAGAACTGGTTTCCTCTTATAAGAATGGTAGCTGCTGCTGTACAATCTGATATTCTCGAATCAAGCTAGGATGCTTGGAAATTAATGTATTCTACACTTTCATCTTAGCTGTAATTCTTTTGACAGCCAGGGATCTCTAGCTATCAGGATAGAATAACATTGGGAGCAGATAACATTACTTATGTAATGTATGTTTCTTTACCCTTTGTAGGATTGTAATTGACCTCAGCTGAACTTAATCAAAGATGTGTATCTAAAGTTAATAAAGAGATAGATCTAAGGATGATATTCTTAGCCTAATCATTCATTTCCATCATAGCAATCAATTGTATATGCTCATACGAGTTATGGAAATGGAAATATAGACTGTATTGTTTCTTGCATGATAAAAAGTAAATATTGATTTCTTACTGCTACTAATGCATTTCGGCCCAAATTCTATTCTTAAGTTAAGCGCCTAACATAAGTTGAAAACGCCATTTAAAACTGAAAAAAAAACTGTAGGTGCCTACTGGTACCTAAATAAAACGGCACCTACGGAGGCGCTTTACAATGCCTAACATCACTGTAGGCGTGGTTAACTTCAGAAGTGGCATTAGGCATCATAAAGCGCCTCTGTCGGTGCGATTCATGTAAAAGGTAGGCACCAGCAATGTAGGCCTTGAAAATCCTGGCCTACATTTCTGGTGCCTGTCTTTCCCAATGGCACGAATCTATAAAATATGTAACTTTTCCCCTCCTTTCCCCTTTATCCTCACTTTCATGTTAGTCAAGTTATGTTTTTGATGTTCACCTATCTGCTTTTTATATTTATGACTCTTTTCTTTTTTTATAATTTTATTGTAAACCGGCCAGATACCTGTTGATGGTCGGTATATTAAAAACTCAATAAACTTGAAACTATAAATGGTGCTGTTGAGTGATTGACACGCGATCGGCCGCCGTTTTTAAGGTGGCGGCCGCCGACAGGGCCGTTTATAGAATCCAGGCCAAAAATGACTACCCTGATGACATCTGCCAGTACAGCGTGCTCTCATATTCCAATAGGAGGATCCTTTTAATTCGGTTGAACACTGAGGATTCTCTTTGCGTTTACTGTTTCAAACATATCTCTGAGGTCCTTTTTAAAAAAGCGGTCTTAGCACACCCTTCTCCCCTGCGCCAAGGCCACTTTCAACTGCAGCAGTAAAATGACCGACTTCTTCACTTTTAAATTAATGGCCACTTGCTAATATTGCCATTAGCACGCAGCCATTAGAACGATTAGGGCATGAGCACTTAGCCACACCTATTTTGTAGGCGATAAGGACTCATGCACTTGCAGTGCGCTGATTGGTGCTCGCCTGCCCCCGACATGCCCCCTCTGAAAATATTTTTAGAGCATAGATTGTGTGTGCTAATCTCAGACATATCGCTGGACCTCCCACGGTAAGCCCTTTTAAGCTGTAGTAAGTGCACACTAGTGCTTACAGTAGCTTATTAAAAGGATCCCTATGTCTAAATCTATTGTTTAATGTGGCCAGTTTGGAGGAAGTATACGGAGTGATCTCTCTTTACTGTATAGATTGATCAAAGGTTGTTTATTAGCCATAGAAAGTATAGCAGCAATAATTTTTTAAAGTGGCAGGTGTCTTGGAATAATTTTTCCGAAGCAATTTGTGTCAGTTTTTCAGCACTACATAGCAAGTCTATTGCCTGCTGCTATGATCCAAGTTCAAAATATGTTGAAATTAAGAGGTTGGTCTTTGACAGTTCACTGAATATACATAAGGGAATAGCCACTGATCGTTATCCGGATGTCTTTAGTTTGCCACTTACTAACATGCGTTATCGGACTTGTGATGTCTTTAGTTGTTTAGTTATACAATATTAGCACATCTGGAGCTGTGAAAATGTATTCACATTTCATACAGTGCATGAAATGAACTAATTTAGTATTGTCTGTCATTGAGGTTTTTCCTTTTTGCAGTGAGATAACACTTATCTTGTGCTAAATTGTTTGTTTTCAGTTGCTTATCTTTCCTCCAGTAATGAGTGCAAACATCTGCTGAATGAACAAAGCAACTCTGACTTTTGATTTCTAAATACTACATTTAAAGTGATAGCAAACATCTTAACGGTATAAAACAGAAGTCTCCTTGGTAATTTTTGTAACTAACCCTAGCTTAAATAGCATTCAGTATGTGGCATAACGTTTTAGAAGTTGAGTAGAATCCGATAGTACTGTGATAACCTCTCATTACTGCCATATACTATAACTGTGGCTATAATTCTCTGAGAAGAGCCATCTCTGTATGTGAATCCTGTATTTAATATCCATTAAATATATGGTACGAATTAATGATGTTAACCAGTAAACAATATCTTGACTGATTTTCATTATGAATATGTACTTGAACCGATTACCAAACGTACAGCAGATGTGTAGTTCCACAAGATTAATGAGAACCAAAATCCCTACTCTGCTGAACAACCTCCACCCATACCCTCATTTTTTTCAAACAGTTTAAATAGCATTCTCATATTGTTTCTAATGTTGTTTTGCTTTTACATTGCATTTGAAAAAAAGACTAAAAGAGACTATGCAAGCAAACCTCCAGTTTCAGGATCTGTTAATTAGAAAATGTACACTGACAACAAATGCATGCATCTTGGCTATAAGGAAGGCATTGTTCTTTTTCTGAGAGGGCCTTAAGAATGTCCGTGCTGCAGAAGTTTATTAATCAAATTAAAATGGATGAATTATGTATACAGTTAATTGGTACTTCCATTGCAGCAATCTGATTGAAGAAGTATCAGCCAGTAAGTTGCAGCTGTCTTAGATTTTTCAAAGATCTAAAAGGTGAATCTACAGTATCTGCCGTTTAAGTAAGATAGAGCCAGGAAAAAAAGAAACATGTATGATTTAAGCAGTCTTTTTTTTTTTTTTTCATGCTGTGCATTCACTGTTTGAACGTTTGCAGCCTATCTTGTCAATACTAATAGCTAAAGCTTTGGCATCTTGCATTTTTCACTCTAAGAAGGAACCCCAGTCTTGGGCTTTATTGTCGTCATTTAGAAAGGTCACCTGAATTAATTGACTCTATACCATGCATGTTGTTAAGCTACCAGCTTGCAAGGATATAGCAAAGCTTGATTGGTTATCTTTTTGATTTTTCTACGCACTATATAAAGCAGAAAACGAGCATGAACTCTGAATTTGCAATTGCCGCAAATAATTGCATTGCTAGAGCTACCATGCATTCTTTTTGCCATTAATCTTCTTGTCAAACAGAGAGAGAGAGAACTTTTCCTGTAGAAATGATCTAGAGTGGTCTTACTTGTAAATATATCTACAGAGTTCCATGCCAATATGAGTTTACAGCATTTAGGTTAATATACTCCTATAAATTGGGGATACACTCAAACTGATACGAGTAGAATAGCCTAAACTGATACGAATAGAATAAAATAAGCCATCTCTGAACTGAATCTTCAATTATGCTTGATTCACTCCTGTTGGAAGACTGATACTGAAGACGGTTTGTCAACATGATAGAGCTTATACAGAAGGTTTTCTGTATTATCTGCTTAAAAAATGAAAGGCATGCAGTGAAGAATGTATCATTAAAGCCAGCGTGGCATGTGTGCTATGGAGATTTTCAGAACTGTATTTTTTTCCTCTAGCGTTCTATGGTGCTTGAAAAAGAAGAGAATACTAATTCTTAACAGCAGGGCATACACACAGCAGATGTTCGCTGAGGAAAACATGCACCAAAAGAAACAAACGTTTTCAATATATGCAGTGGGAAGAATAGACAAAAGGGATATTGTGATTGATTAGACTAAACAATCTCTTTTCAAACGGAAAATGTACTGTGGATCCATAGAACGCTTCTGGGTTTATGTGATCCTTTTTTTTTTTTTTTTTTCAAACCTATAGTATGTGTCAGTTCCAACTGCATTAGTAAACAGACATTCACAATGTCCCTTTGGACTAGTAAGGGAAATTTTTTTTCCCCCCCTAAGAAAAGTCATTTACCACAGTCCTTAAAACGTAGCCTGGCAGAAATTCAATACTGATCGTGATATGCTCATTCAGCTTCTGCACTCAGTGGTTTTAGATGCTGACATACAATGGCATTTGCCTTTACACCCTTTGGAAAAAAAAAAAAATGCTGTCCTGAATCTTGTGTTTTGTTGGTTTCAAAACAGAGTGACTATTTAATTTACTATTGCACCGAAAACACTGGCAATAACATGAACCTGTTTTCAAATATATATATATATATATATATATATCACTTGCTATTTGTGAGCCAGTGAATGTGCACAATTGAGAGCGTAAGTGTAAACATGTTCAGATTTTCGAAGGTACAATGAGGATTTTGCATTTTAATTTTGTTCAGAAGTACATGCATTCAAACAATCTATTGCACAATGATTTACATGAAAAATAATCCAAACACTGGATAACTAGTCCTAAGTAGCATACCCTTAAGGAAAAAAGAACAACTTACCCACTAGTAACAGTTTTCTGGGATGAGTTTCTTGTCTTTGGATTTCAATTCTTTAGCCCTAGTAACCAAATACTGTTATGCTGTTGCCAGGCTGTGAAGAGGTACATCTAGTTAGCTATATAAATATATATCCTGCAAAATGAGGGAGGCTGTGTGCTGCCCGAAAGGATCCTTTACATTTGCCAGAGCTTTGCTTCTGGCTTTCTGAGCTTTAAAATCCAGTGCAAAGAGATGCTGCAAGCGCTTTTTTTCATTCCTGTTTCTCTGGTGGTGGTTAGTGGTGCATCATTCACCCGATCAGTTGTCACACTGACATGGTGCTGCCTGTTCAGCGGTCATTAATAACTGAACACCCTCCACTCCCCAGAGATAAGCCAATAGCTTCACAGTGCCAAGATGTAGCACTCATAGCTCCTCCAGTCTGGTTGGCTGAAAGAACCTGTCTGTTATATGACATTGCTGCTTTGGTACAAATAAATGAAACCGGCATTTTCATAATCCTGCATAGATGTTTAAATTTACAAAGCATTTTTGGCAAGTGGTTTATTAAAAACAGAGACCCTGGATAGGATTTTCTTTGTGAGATTCAGTAGAATATTGAACCTGTAATGTTAGTCATTCTATAATGAATCTGTATGAACTGAAAAAAATATGCAAATTCAATTACTATTACAACCAAAAGGATGTCCTAAGCACAGAAAGTTGATTAACTCTAATTCATTTTGGCCTCCAGAGGTTGAATAGTTGTACTTTTGTTGTTGTTGTTATTATTATTATTATTTAAAAAAGATATGGAGGCAGAAAATATGTTTTCTAATTTTTTAAAAAATTAGATGTCAGTATAGGATGAGTGCCCACCATAGACACTATGGGGTCCTTTTATCAAGGTGCGGTAGGGGTTTAACGCATGTAATAACGCGCCTTAAACCACCTGCTGCACTAGCCGCTAACACCTGCATTGAGAAGGCGTTAGTTTTTTTGCCGGCCGCAGGGGTTAGCGCGTGATGAAATGTCCAACGCGCTAAGCCCGCTAGTACGGCTTGATAAAAGGACCCCTATATTAACATCCTGAATTCTGTCCATAGACTTGACTCCTAGAACTAATTTACCACTACAGAGATGTGGCTTCGGGAGGTCTCACTACAACATGAATTTATTTCTGTCAGGCAGCAGTGACTTCAGCTTAGATTACTGACACAGACTCAAAGACCCATTTATTTGTTTAGATACGTTTAAAAATCTGTTTGTAAAGTTTTCATAATTGGCATTTCTTGCTGTACTTGTACCTTATTATTTACTCTGTTTAAAACATCAGCTTAAACATTGTCACATGTTTTGTATTTCAAGTTTTTAGGAATGTATTGTTAGAGCAATAGCACCTGTTAGGTAGGGCCCATCTGTCTGTCTGTCATCTATTCATATAAGCATGCACAAACTCATGCTTATATTTAAACAGTAGAACAGGAGCAGGAAGTTCCTGCAGGGATGGCAGGGAGATTAATCCCCGCAGGACTTTGATATGGAAGTTGATATTTGATGTCCCTAAGCTGTGCGGCACAAGAACAGAACAATTCCCAGGATGGCAGTGGCTAGTTTTAGGTTTGTCGCTGTACATGAAGAAGGATATGATGCTACTTGAAAGGGTCCAGAGAAGGGCGACTAAGATGGTTAAGGGGCTGGAGGAGTTGCCGTATAGTGAAAGATTAGAGAAATTGGGCCTTTTCTCCCTCGAACAGAGGAGATTGAGAGGGGACATGTTCGAAACATTCAAGGTACTGAAGGGAATAGACTTAGTAGATAAGGACAGGTTGTTCACCCTCTCCAAGGTAGGGAGAACGAGAGGGCACTCTCTAAAATTGAAAGGGGATAGATTCCGTACGAATGTAAGAAAGTTCTTCTTCACTCAGAGAGTGGTAGAAAACTGGGGTTCACGGAAGTTTCGCCCCCCACATTTCGCCCCCAGCAATTCGCCCCTCACATTTCGCCCCCGCACATTTCGCCCCCCGGAAGTTTCGCCCCCACACATTTCGCCCCCGCACATTTCGCCCCCCGGATGTTTCGCCCCCACACATTTCGCCCCCGCACATTTCGCCCCTGAGTGTCAGACTATTCCTCTCGCAGGCGATTTCTTTGCCGACACGACGGCAGGCTACAAATTCAAAGTGCACAGCTGGCTGTTCTCACTGCCTCTAATGTCGGCCCTGTAGCTCCGGACTTCCCCACACCTGCTCTCTCCCCCCCCCCCCCCCGATCACTATTATTTTAAATGTTATGGCAGCCACGGCGCTGTATCCATCGGAGGAGACTTCTAACCTCGGCCATGAAGTTGCTGTTGCAGGAAGAGTTCCGGGGCAGGCCGAGGTTAGAAGTCTCCTCCGATGGATACAGCGCCGCGGCTGCCATAACATTTAAAATAATAGTGATCGGGGGGGGGGGGGGAAGAGCAGGTGTGGGGAAGTCCGGAGCTGCAGGGCCGGCGTTAGAGGGAGTAAGAGCTGATGGTGGCACCTCTTTGATGGTATTGCTGCGTAGAACGTAGACTTCTGCTGCAAGTTGCAAAATGTGTTGGTGTGGAACCGCGGAAGGAGGTGGAGGTTGAGGAGTCAGGAAGGAAATATCCTGGGGCAACTATGCTGAGGACCCATTATGCCGACGTGATGGCCTACCAAGCTGAAAGGAAGTGCGTTAGCCACACACCCCTCTCCCTTCCCCTCCCCTCACACACACTGGCAGATGGTCAAAAACTAGAAGGAAGTAGAGGTGTAGACAATTGCTTCCTGCCTCTCAAACACTGTTTAGGGATGAAAGAAGAAGACTACGATCTTTGAAGGGCAGGATTGTTATACGGAGCAAATCTGCATCATGGGTAGTAATGCTGAAAAAACTTCTGATTGTATGCTCTTTGATAAGAAAAGGAAGAGGAAGGATGTCTAAACTGGTGAGATTGTTCTGAGGAATGTGCTGAGAGTTCCCTAATAGTTAAGGAATCTTAAGCTGTGAAATTGTTGCTTGCACTTTTTCGCCAAAGCGACTGTCACTCAAACAGAGAGCATCTGCCAACCTATCATGCAGTTCCTTTATATGATCCAACACTCGAAGCCATGCTGAGCGCCTGGCCGCAATGGCTACTGCTGCCATTCGAGATGTCATGTCATAGGCATCATAGTTGGTTTTAATTAGATGATAGGTAGATTCCTGAAGGGCAATGAGATTTGGCAATGCTTCCGTAGAAGTGGTTTCCAATTGCTGCAGAATGAAATGTTGAAAATGGAGAATTTGCAGCTGGTGGGCAATGGTTTTAGAAGAAAGCATAGACCCCTGATAGATTTTGAGGTCCAAGAAGTCAAGGAGGCGAAGATCCTTTCCTGGGGGCAAAGATAATGGGGCTTTTGAAACCTTAGCCTTTTTGATAGCTGACTCAGATATCATTGATTGGTAAAGAAGTTGTTGAAAGTCATGACCAGGTGCTTTTTGAACCTTTTTTACAACATGGCTCAAGAGAGAAGGGAAAAAGCTGCTCCACAGTCCTAGCACCCGACTTTCAAATTACCGGTGCTCTCCCTGAAGCGATGACCGGCGTTAGAGGGAGTAAGAGCTGATGGTGCCACAGGGTCCCGCGTTGGGGGGGGGAGGGAGGAAGAAAGAAGATGGGGGTCATAATCCAACGCTCAGGGGCGAAATGTGCGGGGGCGAAATGTGTGGGGGCAAAACATCCGGGGGGCGAAATGTGTGGGGGCGAAATGTGTGGGGGCGAAATGTGTCTGGGGGCGAAATGTGGGGGGCGAAATGTGAGGGGCGAATTGCTGGGGGCGAAATGTGGGGGGCGAACCTTCCGGATCCCGAAAACTGGAATGCTCTTCCGGAGTCTGTCGTAGGGGAAAACACCCTCCAGGGATTCAAGACAAAGTTAGACTAGTTCCTGCTGAACCAGAACGTGCGCAGGTAGGGCTAGTCTCAGTTAGGGTGCTGGTTTTTGAACAAGGGCCGCCGCGTGAGCGGACTGCTGGGCACGATGGATCACTGGTTTGACCCAGCAGCGGCAATTCTTATGTTCTTATGTCACTGAGGAACCTACTACCACCAGCTGAAGATGATTTTCCCAAGGAGTTCTCAAAGGAGCAGATCCATGAAGACCCAACCCCTACTAGCTGAAGAGAAAAATATTTCCTGTGGTGACCCCATAAAATTGTAGAAATGGAGGACCCTCTCCTCTGGGGGACCTCAGTGGGCCCAATTCCCCTCCCTGATAGCCCTGATGTGGAATAAAATTTTAAACTCCCACTTGTGTAGTCACTACCCCTCCTCCCCATTCTACAAAACTGCAAAAAGCATTTTTTAGCGTAGGCTGGCACGCTGAATTCTCTTCGCCGCTCCCAAAGCTCATAGGAACTCTAAAAAAAAAAAGCTTTTGCAGTTTTGTAAAAAGGGGGGGGGGGATGGGTAAGTAAGACAGAGTTGATCCATGCCTTCCCAGTCCCCTGATGTATCCCAAGAGGTCTGGGAAGCAATGGAGGCAAGACTTACTGCAAGAGGAATCCATACTTGCTCTTGCCTGAAACCTGCCTGTACCATAGTAGAACCAGCTGACCTGAAGTAGTCTAGGCAGATGGCTATGAGGGGAGGCTGAAAAGTTCTCGGCCCAACCAACTTCCTAAATTCTGAGCATTATTTTGTCATGGTAGCTGAAAAGAGTGTTATTTTATTTTGTAAAGTGCCAATTTGCACAATCATAATGCTATGCTTTGACATTATTTCAGATCATTGATTGAACCATGTCAACGCAAAGTGTGGAATTTTCAAGTATGGAACTCCAAGCCGTCATGAAGTTCCTATTCCTGCAGAAGAAAACGGCAAAGGAAATCCATGAATGTATGATACAAACATTGAGTGACAAATGCCCATTATACTCCATAGTGAAGATTTTGAGTCCAAAGATTCAGCATGGTTTGGGAGGTCTCAAGCGGTAGAATTGATGAATTTTACCGCAAGGTTGATTTCGGGAATCTTACGCACAGAACATATTACCCCTGTGCTAAAACAGTTGCACTGGCTTCCAGTGCTGCAAACAGTTTGTTATAAAGTGTTGTCAATGATACATCAGACTTTGTATGGATCTGTTCCTTTGAACTTTCAATCTTTGTGGGAGGTGTATCAGCCAAGGAGGCACTTAAGGTCTGAAGGTACTATGAGATTAACCTCTGAAATGGAGAAAACTGTCCAGTATGTTAAATCCAGAGTGGCAATGTTGTCCGTAGCAGGGGTCAAATTTTGGAATTCCCTTCCTAGTATCCTGAGGACCTGTTCTGACCGCTTACAATTTAGAAAGATGTTGAAGACACAACTGTTTGTGGAGGCTTTTTTAAAAACTACTTGGTAGATTTATCTTAAGTATTCTAAGTTGTGGTTATTGCATTTTATATACAGTGATGGATAATGTGTAAATTTGTTGAGCTCTCAAAATTATTTTTAGTGGATGAGATTGCTATGTAATTGTAATGTTATTTGAACGCATTTTGTAAATGTATTGTGTATGAATTATTGTCAATGTTTCTCAATTGTTAACTGCTTAGTTTTAGGCGGTCTAGAAATATTAGAAATAAATAAATGTCCATGACCTGATTTTGACAAATTGATGAATAGCAGCTAAAACAATTGCTGAAAGGGGACAATTTTAGAACCAATGCTAGGAAGTTCTTTTTTACACAGAGGGTGGTGGACACCTAGAATGCGCTTCCGGAGGTTGTGATAGGACAGAGTACACTACGGGAGTTCAAAGAAGGATTGGATAAATTCCTGAACGACAGGGGGATTGAGGGATACAGATAGAGGTAGAGATAGGTTATAGATAGAGTATAGATAGAAGGATAAAAGGGATCAAAGGGCTTAGAAAAGGATCACATTACAGGTCATGGGCCTGATGGGCTGCCGTGGGTGCGGACTGCTGGGCGCGATGGACCTCTGGTCTGACCCAGCGGAGGCAACTTCTTAAGTTCTTATGTAAGAACAGTTGGATATTCAGAAGCTAAGTGGGCGCCCAAATGTTTGAATGCTGATGAGAAACGGCGTGGAATGGACACTTTCAAGTTGGTTTTGCAGCATTTTCAGCAAGCTGGTGCCAACGTTTTGGAACGACTAGTTACTGATGATGAAACATAGTTACACCACTATGGGCTCCTTTTACTAAGAAGCACTAGCGGTTTTAGCGTGCGCTGAAGATTAGTGCGCGCTAACCCTGCACTACACATAAAATACTAACACAAGCTCTATGGAGGTGTTAGCATGTAGTGCGCATGGCAATGTAGCACGCGCTAAGCTAAGCACGTGCTAAGCTAAGCGCATGCTACATTGCCACGCGCACGACACGCTAACGCCTCCATAGAGCTTGCGTTAGTATTTTATGTGTAGCGAGCACTAATCTTCAGCACGCGCTAAAACCGCTAAAGCTTCTTAGTAAAAGGAGCCCATAGTGGTGTAACTAGGTTTCATCATCAGTAACTAGTCGTTCCAAAAAGTTGGCACCAGCTTGCTGAAAATGCTGCAAAACCAACTTGGAAATGTCCATTCCACGCCATTTCGTAAAAGGAGCCCCATGATCCTGATTAAAGGAGGCATTGAAAGAAAAAAAGGAGTTCTCTTTTTGCAAAACAATTCATCTGCTCACAAGGCTGGCAAAATGATGGATGTTTTGACGCAGTTGGGTTTTCAGTGCATAGACCATCCACCCTACTCCCAGATCTTTCTCCACTTATTTTCTGTTTCCAAACCTTAAAAAGAGTTTGAAAGGCTGACAATTTTTGAGCGATTCAGAGGTGATTGCAGCATCGGAGCAGTATTTCAGTGACCAGACACTTTTTAACTTTTTGTAACCCTTTTTAGAAGGGTTACAAAAACTTCAGATACAATGTGCAAAGTGTGTTGAACTTAGAGGTGAATATGTGGAGTAACTTGCAAGTTTCATGGCTCCATGTCATTCCCTTCTTGGTTGGACTGAGAACTTTTCAGCATCCCCTCATAAATAAGGGTGCATGAAACTAGCAGGTCCATTGTAAAATATTGTTGCTGACCTTCAAAGACATGAAGTGGGTTGGCTAGTTTATGTAGCAGATTGGCATCGTCCTGCGTTCTTGTACGTGGTACTTGTGTTGTTGGGGCGGTGGGCGGCTTGACTCGGGAGTTGAGAGGTCCTGCGCATGCTTCTGCAGAATGGCGGCCGGCTTGAATCGGAAGCTGGGAGGCGCTGGTGGACGGCAAAGGCTGAAGTGGGAGGGCAGCCGCACGGGGACCCCGAGGGAAGGAAGCCACCATGCTGAAAGCACTGCACCACCCACAGGCAGGTACCCACCCCTAGCCCACCATAGCAAACATTGGTTGCAGAACAAATCTTCTGAGTTTGCATTATGGCTTATGGGGAACTTTGCTTTGATATACAAGTGCTTTGGCTTACGAGCATGCTTCTGGAACGAATTATGCTCGTAAACCAAGGTACCACTGTATTTGATTTATCATAATTTCCCAATATCAAATCAAGAAAAACTAGGTATAGAACTTTAGTCATAGGATATTTAACAAAGAAAGAAAAAGCAAACAATCTGTTGCAGACAGAAAAAAAGAAAAGGAAAGAAGACATTAAAAAAGTCATCATGATTATGGGAACTAATCAGATAATAAGCAGGAAAGCATGCTTTAAATGAAAAAAAGCAATAATATGAGATAATGAAATATTATATGCCCTGAAACATCAGTACAACCTCATATGTTATCATGATCAATAGCTGATAATGTATATTCAGCTAGTGGGGTGCTCATCTGTCTTCTCCCAGTAAGGAAGACAGCAAAGCTGAGATGGCTATAGCCATTTGTCTATGCATGATTGATATTTAACAGCACTTCTACAGGGAAATTTAAGGGAAAAAAGAACTCCCAACTGAGTGACTCCATTTGGGGGGGGATGACCTTGGATATTTCTGGAAACAATCATCCCAATGTTTAAAATAAATCCTCAGTCTGGAAAAAAAAAAAATAGAACTAATGTAATAAGGTAGCGGAAGAAAATGTTCCACTCAGAATCTGCAAAGTCTCCACTGCATGCTTTTAAGAATCATTTTCAAGTTCTGGTGCTTTAAATATGGAATCTTGAATATCACAAAATAAAGATTGACCCAAGTGTAAAATAGTTGGCTATGCGAAGACCAGTTCCATAGCTGGGCGCCTGCATTTATGTGCCACTTTGTGCGTGAAATGGAACAGAATACTAGCATTTGCATAGATAACTGTGCATTTATGCATGTAAGTGGCAGCAAAGTTACTAAGCACTATTTGGTAAGAGCATGCATAAGTGACAGCATATAAATGCAATGGGACATTCATATGACTGGAGCATTGGTGGTGGTGTCACATACATGTGCAAATTATAGAATAGTGTAAAAGTTATGCATACCCTTTCTCAGAGGCATACCTAAGATATATGACACCCGGGGCCCATTGTTTTTCGACACCCCCTGCCATCATTTTTGACACCCCCCCCAATGTAAAAAATATATTTTTAGTAATGTTCCCCCCCAGGTGCCAGCCATGAGGAGGTGTTCCCGGCCTAGGAGTCATGGTCCGGAAACTTCCCTTCTCACGGCCCGGTGCCAAGGCTCTGGATAGTCCCCGTGGCCCAGCATGTTCCCAGCCTTCTCTCCCTTTACCTTCCGTGAAGCTGAAAAAATTGCCGGCCTCGGCAGTGATTCAGCTATGTCTCCCGCGGCTCTCCTTCTTGCTTTCCGTGTCTGCCTCTGCAATCCACCCGGGTGGAAACAGGAAGTTGCATCATTGGCAGGCCTATAGGAATAGGAATGGGGAGAGCTGCTGGAGCTGGTGGTCAGGCAATGTTTCTTTTGGGGTGGGAGGCTGGCTAAGTGGGGAAGTCTTATAATGACAATGGCAGTAGGACCATGTTTTCAGTTTCAATTCTGGGTCTGACCAAAACCAGTCTGTAGATTCCAGCAATGGATTCAGTTGCAGTCAAAACTAAAACCACTGATTTCAGTCAGCCTCTAGTTTCATGCTTAGACTCCTGATACAGACACTGTAGCTGAAACGTAGCCTGTGTTGAGTCAGAGAAGATCCCAATGAAGAATTTATGAATATCTTCTATTTGCTTTCTGCCATCTCCACTGCTGTTTTTTTGCTTGTGCATTTTGAGGAGCTTTGATTTTCTTTTTTTAAATAGTCAAACATAAATCCTCAGACAAAATGGGCCACAGTACCTAAAGAAAAGAATAGCCTTCTATTTGACTTTGAAACCTCTAAGTTCTTTTCAAGAATTGCTATTTGTGCCCCAATCAAAAAACATCACCTGTCATCGCACCTTCTCAGGAGTAGCTCCTGCACTCTGGAATTCTTTCCCAGAGGGGCTATAACTAACTCAAGACTTTTTAGGAAGCAGGTGAAAAGCCTGGTTCTTCTTCCAAGCCTTCAATACACATGATGACTGAGTATCCACTCCACATTTGGACTAGCTTATTACACATCCTGAAACTAAGACTAGTTCTTCATACCTTATTCAACTGCACATATCATTTGCATTCAGTTTATCCACCCATCTATTTATCCCCAAAATTATTTTACCTAGCTTGTTGGTCTATATGCCTCAACTGCACTTGCCCCATTGGCGCCTGTTAAGATGTTTCATTGTATTGTGCTGCCAATATGACCGTTTTTCCCCGAAAATAAGACCTAACCGGAAAATAAGCCCTAGCGTGATTTTTCAAGATGCTCATAATATAAGCTCTACCCCTAAAATAAGCCCCAGTTAAAATCAACCCTCAAAGCCCCACCCCCCACACACACACCGAATGTATGCGGCAGGAGGAGTGCCCAACTCCTCCTACCGCAATGGCAAACCCTTCCGACACAGTCTAAGGCAGGAGGGATGCCCACTCCCTTTGCTGCTGGCCCCATCATCCTCTGAACCCCACCCATGTCTCCAGAGGCTTGTTGAACAAATCTTTAATAGGACCCGCCAGAATCTCTCTGAGCTTCCGCAATATCCTGGGATGTATCCTGTCCAGTTCCATCTTATTGTCCACTTTCAATTTTTCAAGTTGTTCTTAAACACTTTCTTCCGTGAACAGTGTGCTATCTACTCCATTCTCATGTGTAACTTTGCCAATCTCAGTCCTTCTCCAGGATTTTCTTCCATGAACACAGAATAGAAGTATTTTTTAGCATGTTTGCTTTTTCCTCATCACTCTCCACATATCGGTTCATAGCATCTTTTAGTCTTGCAATTCCATTTTTCATCTTCCTCCTTTCACTAATATATCTGCAAAAATTTTTGTCTCCCACTTTACATTTTTACCAATTTGCTCTTCTGCTTGTGCTTTCGCCAGTCGTATCTCTCTCTTTGCTTCTTTCAGTTTTACCTTGTCCTTTCTGTATACCTCTTCTTGATTTTATTTCACAAATGTCAACTCTTTTGCCTTTTTTTCTCTGCCACTAGTTTAAAGAACCATATCGGTTTTCTTGTTCTCTTGTTTTTATTTATTTTATTCACATAAAGGTCAGTAGCCATTTTTATTGCTCCTTTTAGCTTAGACCACTGATTTTCCACTTCTCTTATGTCCTCCATTCCTAACAGCTCTTCCTTCGGGTACTCTCCCATTTTACTAAAGTCCATACATTTGAAATCTAGGACTTTGAATTTTGTGTGGCCACCCTCCCTCCACTTTAGAGGTTTTCGACAAATGATTTGAATGGGGGTTTTTGTTGTCAGTGCTATGGGTAAGCAGTAAACCACATAGCATGACCATACTGTGGTCTTTTTTCCTCCTTTCAATTTTGACTTCAATCACGCTGCTGAATGGCTTCCTGAATGGCTGCCCTGAGTTCTCATGAGACTCACAAGAACTCAGGGCAGCCATTCAGGAAGCCGCTCAGTACTGGGCAGCAGCGTACAGCTGAACCGCCAGAACTCACAGCAGTGACCGGCTCAGCAGCAGAAAGCTTGCTGCTGCCTGCTATACCTCTGGACCACCAGGGATTCCAGGTACACGGGTCATACAAAAGGTGTGGTGGCATACAGGATATCGGCAGAGAGGAGGTACAATGGACAGGGTAGGGAGGGGTACAGGGTGCAGAGCATAGAAGACCAGTAGAGACCTGCACCAAAACCGGGAGGGGGACAGGGGGGCACTGGCCCAAATATAAGCCAAGACCCCCATTTTGGGCACTTTTTTGGCCCAAAAATCTTGGTTTATATTTGAGTATATACGGTAACCAGGATTTGGACCTTAATGCAATATGGATGTCTAAATGCCAATTTTCAGATGTTCAAAACAATAGAACGTCTAAAATAGCCACCATAGTGAAATAGATATTCCTATTCCAAAAAATGATAAAACTTGGGCTCTCCTGTATTACTCTGTCCCTAAGCATAGTCTTCTCAGATGAAAGAATTGGCATACAGGGAGATTTTGTTTAAAGAAAGTCGCATGAAAACTGTAAAAGCATAACAGCTCCTTTTACAAAGCTGTGGTAGAGGTTTTTACCATGGGCCAGTGAGGTAAATGCTCCGATGCTCATAGGAATTCTATTAGTGTCTTAGCATTTATTTCACCAACCCACAGTAGAAACCTCTAGTGCAGCTTTGTAAAAGCCAGCATAAATTATTATATTCAATAGGCTTACTTTACATAAAATTTAAAAAATCTATCCCTTATAAGGTATACACTGGATTTTACTAAACTGCGTTAGAGGTTTCTACCATGGGTTGGTGAAATAAATGCTACGACATTCATAAAATTCCTATGAGCATCGGAGCATTTACCTCACTGACCCGCAGTAGAAACCTCTACTGCAGCTTTTTAAAAGGAGCCCATAGTATGTAGATCCAGAAACTAATTACTATATCAAACAGCTCCAAGGGAACTAACCTACTGCTCAGCATGTTTAGAGTTTTTATGAGTGTCCTCTGAAGAAGGTGTCTTGATTACGCTGAAACTAGGATCCTTGTTGGGACAACATTTTTGAATAAAGGCTGTGTCATTGGTTGGACTTCATGTTATTCACACCATTTGGGGCGTCTACTCTATTTCAGATTTTGGTATCATTTGCAAAGAAGCAAATCTTACCTGACAGCCCTTCAGCAATATTGCTTATAAAAATGTTAAAAAGAACAGTCCCAAGAACAGAACCTTGAGGCACCACCACTGGTAACATCCCTTTTCTCAGAGCTATCTCCATTGACTACTACCCTCTGTTGTCTTCCACTCAACCAGTTTCTGACCCAGCCCATCACTTTGGGGCCCATCCTGAGGGCACTCAGTTTATTTATTAGACGTCTGTGTGTAACACTGTCAAAGGCTTTGCTAAAATCTAACTACACCACATCTAGTGCACTCCCTCTATCCAATTCTCTGGTCACCCAGTCAAAGAAATTGATCAGATTTGCAGATTTGTCTGACAAGACCTACCTCTAGTGAATCCATGTTGCCTTTGGTCCTGTAATCCACTGGATTAGAGAAACGTCACCATTCTCTGCAAGATTGCAGAGGGGTGCAAAGCTAAGGTCAGGCTATCACGTCAGCAGAGGATTTCCTAGAAACCCAGGGTGGTGGCGCAAGGACATTTACCCCCATGAGACCTGCTAGGGATGGGTTAAGACCTGCCTTAGAGGGGGAAAGGGAGTGACACTCAGGGGAAAACCTTTTGCTGCTTCGCTTAGGACACAAGAATAACACCTGCAGAAAGAAATTGGCCTTGGTGAGAAAACAAGTAGGCGTTAGTGTGCATCTACAAGAGGAATATACTGTTCGGGTATTGATTGAAGGGGTCCCTGTTTTGGCCTTATTAGACTCTGGGGCGAACCAGTCTGTAATGTCTAAGAAAGGAGCTGAGGTAGATTGACCCCCGAGGTTACACCAGAATACAGTGTCTGCTTATAGTGTGAAGAGAGTGCTGGTAGGATACCATGGGAAACAGGACTGGATAGAGATAACGATGATGCCTAATCCTCCATATAATTTAATTTGGGGGCGTGAGTGGCCCCAGTTCCAACACTGTTTCCAGGAGGCCAGGGGTTCCCAAACTCAGAGAGAATCACAAAGCTCAGGCAGAAGAAGGAAATGAGGTAGGTTCTCTAGGGGTCGTATTTCCTTTAGAGGAGGGTATATTAGAACCCCCCTCCAATAAGGCCCAAGAGAAAGAAAATTATCAGGTAAGACATCATTTCTCTTTTTTTTTGTACCAAAGGCTATTTGCATGCTGTTGTTTAGTTACTGCATTGGGAAGCAAAAATGTGGTTTTAGGCTTGCATTCGGAAACTATGTACTAACCCCTAGATTTTATATATAGCCCTGAGAGATGCTGGAGTTGGTATGTCAGATCTAAGATCCATGTGCAGCTTTAAAAAGGGAATGAGCAACAATTAGCCACTTAACTGGTGCTAATTGGTGCTTGATTGAGGTTGCGCATGAATCTCCCCTTAATGCTAACTGCATGCCACATTCCATAAGGGGGATGTGGCAATGGCTGGATCACGGGTGTTTCCAAAAAATAGGTGCCAAATTTCAGAATAGTGCCGGATATATACCGGTTTCTATCAGGCATAAGTCCGGCAGCAAAAGTTAGGAGTAACTTTTGAGCTATGCCAGTATTCTGTAAACGTCAGGCACTCTTTATAGTAGTGTATCGCAAACTGTGTACCGAAGCACACTAGTGTGCCTCATGAGATTTCGGCACATTGGGGAGGAAGAGAGGCACCGGCGCCAGGAGGAGGAGTAGAGGCATCGGTGCCATCCTCTTGTGGCGAGAGGCACGTCCTGTAGGCAATCAAGATGGTGCTGGCACCTCTCCGGCCTTCTTTCCTGCTGGCACCCCTACTGGCAGCTTAGGGCCTGTCTGGAAGGCCTTTGCGCATGCTCGGACGTGGACGTGATGACGTTGCACATGTGCATGATGTCATCACAGCGACATCCGCATACTTCCAGATGGCTCGAGCTGCGACCACTAGGTTTAGTGTGCCACAACTCGAGAAAGTTTGTGGGACGATGCTTGACAGAATAGGAGCTCAGCACTGATCTTTTCAGAACCTAAATTTTGGCACTGCATATAGAATTTCATCGCCCTCCCCAAGTGTGATTGCATGGTTCTATATCAAGTTTACTGCATTGTCGCCTCTGTCAGAGTGATGGAGACATTGACTGTCAATATGAGGTCCTACTTCCAAGCCTGCAAGTTGGTGTTCATTCAGCAAACCTAGTGAAGAAATGGTTTTGCATTTGGATTTAAGGTTTGCTGTGTCTGTCCTTCAAAGCCTATTTGAAGAGTAAAACACACATCACAACCTCCTTGTACCCATTTTGGTTAGTTTACAGGGCTATTTTTCTGTTTTCATCCTTCATGTTTTATTGTTTAGTAATGATAAAAAATAGTAAATAAAGAAAGAGAGAGATAAAAGATAAGTATGTAGAGTTTGCATAGTTGCACTGTGAATATCTTGTCCCTTCTTATTTGATGGCAACACTTAACAAAGGGTTTGACTCATTGTCCTGGCTGTTCATCAGAGAAAGTGTAATTGTTGTTATCGGTAAGGGCAAAATGATTCACATTACAACACCCACCTCCCTTGTGTGGGGAAGGGGGTTTACATCACTATATTTTGTGAAATTGTTCTCTTGCTTTTCTAGATAACAGCTTACAGGCAGCACGGTATGTGATAAACTGCCCACACAGAAAAGCTTTTCTTGAAAGCCCTAGAGTCATTCTGTTGCGCATATGAAGCAGGTCATGTAAATCACAAATGTGATTCATTGCTGTGTTGCTATCAGAAAATCACATATATAGGTACTGAATTGCCCGATTTCTTGGGAAACATTTAATATAGTCCATATGCTATTCTGAAAAATCTGAATCAATAGCATATAAATACTGTAACTAAGATTACCTTAGAGCAGTGTTTCCCAAGTCGGTCTTGGAATACCCCACTTGCCAGGTTTTCAGGATATCCACAACAAATATGCAGGACAATGTATACAAATCAATCTCAGGACTGAGTTGAAAAATGCTGCCTTAGCATACCTGCATATTACCATCAAGTTGCATGTAGAATCTACTGTATATCCTGTCAACAATTCACACTGTATCAACAATTGAGCATTGTTCCAGGGCTATATCAAGCATAGTAAAAGTAGATAAAGACCAACATGGTCCATCTAGTCTGCCCAATAAGTTGTCTAGAGTTGTACTTGTCGCTTCATCCAGGACATGACATTCCACTCTTTGTGCCATCATGTAGAGTTGTACTTGCTGTTCCATGCATGTTACAGCACTCTATGCTTTTTGATGTATGATAGAGTTGTACTTGCTACTTTGTGATGAATGTACAGGTTAGCCCCTCTAAGCCTTTGTTTAGGATATAACCTGCTGCTCTGTGCGGGTTACATCTTCAGTGGATTAAGAATGACTGTTGAATGGATGGTTTTAACTGTTTTGAGTTCCATAGTTGTTCCTGGGAATTATAGACCCAACAATGATTTCCCTGAATATTCCGTTACTGCTAAAGATTTTATTAAATTGTGCCATCCCAAAACCAGAGCTTTGCTTCATTTCTGAGCCATGCATTTATTCTAGAGGGTAAGATCAGATCATTAAACAGTCAGGCTACAGTTTATATGAACCATAAATTACAGCCTAATAAATAAAGATGATTGCTTCGACGATACTGACCTGATATAAAATGGAATAAGAATGCAAAGGAAACTCTTCTTATTAGTTGACAAGCTTGCATGTGGCTGGCAACAATCGGACATAAATAATAAAGTATTTCCAGCTGTTTTTGCATGAAAAGCTATATCAACAAAATGACTTTTAGAGAATGACACGGTGACAAAATTCATCACTGTTCCCGTCCCCATGGATAACTGCAGGAAATAATCCCATGTCATTTTCTAGTGTCTATTTCAACCTCAGTTCTTCTACACCAGCATTCTTCAAAGCAAAGCTTGTGGGTCAGTGGTTGTGGCCATTCTTCCCTCTCTCTTTAAAGAATGACATGAAGATGGTTTCCTGCGGTTATCCGCGGGGACGGGAACGGTGATGAATTTTGTCACCGTGTCATTCTCTAATTCTGTTCTCATGGACTCCTTTGCATTCAGCTTGCCACTAATCAGGAGGGCAGCTTTGTAAAAGGAACCATTAGATAGGTAACCATTTTCTTGGTTATCATTTCATTTTCTAAAACATTTAAGCTCATGAGTGTAAGACAATATTTTCTGTTGGCTGAAGTCTAAAGACTTGTAAAAATATATGAAGTTTATTAGGATTTTTATATATACCACCTATCAAGGTTATCTAAGCGGTTTTTTACAATCAGGTACTCAAGCATTTTCCCTCTCTGTCCAGGTGGGCTCTCAATCTATCTAACGTACCTGGGGCTGTGGAGGATTAAGTGACTTGCCCAGGGTCACAAGGAGCAGCGCGGGGTTTGAACCCCCAACCCCAGGGTGCTGAGGCTGTAGCTCCAACCACTGCGCCACACACTCCTCCCAACTATTAATGAACTATTAAATCAGCTGAACAATCAAGAACATAAAGTAGAACGCAGAGGCCAAAATTCTGTATCTATGGCATTCTAAGTTGAACACACAAATTGGTGCACACAGCTGATTTGCGCATGCTCCTTAATTGTTTAACACGCCAATTGGTTCCGGTAATTAGCAACATGTATAACATGTAATAATTGATGCAAATTGACACTAATTAGAAGTTGCATGTCCAACTTAGTGGGCGCATTCTATAAAGTGGTGTGCATTGCTTTTTGTGGGTGCATCCCAAAAGGGGGTGTGGCCAGGTGAGCAGTATGGATGGATCGTGGACATCCCTAAAAGATAGATGCATTGTTATCAAATATGCACAATGCGTGCACAATGTAGGCGCAGATATTTAGACCTCGTTTTCCTTGGCCCTAAATGGCTGTACCTAAATGTTTACTTATGACCACTAAGTGTGATTCTATATAGCAGGAGCCTTTTATAGAATTTTGCTAAGTGCCATTCGGATTGGCACCAATTTTTAGGCAGCAAATGTGCATATGTAGTAATTTACCTAGATTAAGGGATGGATTCTGTAACTAGTGCCGATATTTGACGGCTGCCTTAAAAGCAGCTGTCAATCATATGTCAATCATGCATCAGTGCCTGGTTCAGAATTGCACTTACAGGAAAGATAGGCACTGGAAATATAGGCCAGAGTTTTCCAAGCCTACCTTTCTTTGGCATTCGGCAGTCTAAAGTGCCTACATACAGAAAGTGCTATTCCAGCAGGTGCTATTCCGGTAGGTGTTCAGCCTCACCATTTTTTGCCATTTCTAACGGCATTCTTCAATTAACTTAGGCACTCTTAGGACGTCAGTTTTAGAATTTCCCCCTAAAAGTTTACCTCATATACAGTATACAATTAGGGCTAAATTCTATATACTATATAAAAAATATATACTATATAAAAAATATATACTATATACTATATAAAATATACTATATATTTATATATTATATATATATACTATATATTTATATATATATATATAGTATATACTATATACTATATAAAAAATAGTACTAAAACAGTGGCGTACCTAGGATATGTGACACCCAGGGCCGATCATTTTTCTAACACTCCCCCATATTAAAAGGGATCAGAGGAGCACTGCCTAGGAGCTGCATCTGGGGTGTACCGCCCCTCCCTTATCCTCCCCCTTGGCGCACCTCTGCCTGAGGAAGGGGATTTTGGTCTCCAAAAGTTAGTAAAAAATATATTAAAATTAATCAAATAAAAAGAATGCCTTATTTCCATTTTCTGTTTATAAATGTTTATCAATACAGCTACACTACTACTTTATTCTAAAGCAACAACAACAAAAACAGGACATTTCGGCATCCCGAAGCTGTGTGTGGGGACAACAGGACAGGAGGTCTTAAAATGGGACGGTCCCGTTCAAAACGGGACGTATGGTCACCTTACTCATACATATCCCTGTGTGGGCTTTAGTGAATTTTCAAAATAAAAGTACTTTCAGTTTGAAAGTTGCTCTAGGTAATTTATGCACATAAATTTACAGCTACTCTTCAACATGCATAAATTGTCTGGGTTTGTTTATTTATATATTTTATTATTTATGTACTTATTTATTTAAAATGCTTAAGTCTCACTATTCTCAGTTCTAGATTGTGAACAGGTAAACATATAAAATACAGTCGAACCTTGATTCAGTGGACTAATGGGGGAGGGGGAAAAGAGTATGTCTTTATTTGCCAATTGCCCATAGTTTCCTGGGGACATCTAAATAATATTAATGAATATGAAAAACAAAAGAAAAATGAACTACCGTAATATAGAAAGGATAAAATCACTAAGTGTATGTGATTTAAAACATAAAACTGTTGAGAGCACCTGGATAAAAGTGCTAAAGACAGGCACTCAACTAGACGGAGCTAACTGAATTTTCAGAAGTATGCATGTAAACCCAAATTCTTCTTGAATCCTGCATTTTAGAAGGCCTCTGCTTAGTCTGGGATAAAGCCAGGCTAATGCAGGTTTTACTGTATATCAGGTATACATTTTTGCTAAACATGTGCATAGACCACTGCTTTAATTGTGGAATGCTTTTGAAAACTGCCTTTCTTATGGCCAAATTCATGGGAGAAATGTCAGAGAACTCTATAAACTGAACATACCTGTATATATACTTTCTGTTTGCAAATTGGGCAAAGTCTGCAGATAAAAAGTACAGGTACTTGTAGACTTTCTCCAAAAGTCAACTGTTTTGAAATTTGTCTCCATGGTGTCTTTTCATAAGCAAGGAACTGGTTAAACACTTCTCTAAAATATCTTATGTTTGATTTATCTGACACATGATTTCATTTTTATTTGATAGATTAGGAATACGAAAAGGAGATAATTACAGATATATTTTACTGAGCTGGTTTAATTTCATCCTTTAATGCAGTCTATTTAGAATGTACAAATCAGATATGCTAAATGTTTTTCTCAGTGATTTGATTAGGACACCAAAGACTTTTAAGATGCTAATAAGCAGCAGGATGCTTTCTCTGAAAGTATTTTGAGCACCACAATAAAAGAAACATGGACTGGGGGAAAACTTAATTTGACATTTTCACATACAGCAGTTTTAATTAGTATGAAAACCTCTTATTTTAGCATGTACTTGTTTAGAATCTCTTTCTCATTTGGAATTGGGTTCTAAGTCTAGGAAGCTTGTATCATAATAGGCTTTGAAAGAAATTTAAACATTGGAATCTAATTCTTTGACATTGTATTTATCCTTTTTCTCATGATTGCATTTTTGTCATTGTAATAAGCAGTCTGAAAAAAAACAATTTTAAGGCCATTTATGATCAAGTCCCAAGGGCTAGCACGTACATGCAAATACCATTACTATTTACCATTACCAGTATTAGTGATCTGAATTGGCCACTGTTGGAAACAGGACACTGGGCTAGAAGGAACATTGTTCTGACCCAGTAAGGCAATTCTTATGTTCTTATATTGTGACATTCCTGACAGACACTAAACAGTACAATTTGCAACTGAACAAAGGGGTAAAACAACCTATATATCATTTAATTGTTGCTAACATGATGTAAGGGAAATACAGATGCAAGGGAATATCTGTCAGGGTAATAGAAATAGGGACCAGTTATGGAGATTTCAAATTACCAAATTTTTGGTGACACACTAGTGTGTCCCGACTTACTTGTTGAGAACTACTACTTTAGTTACTAAAATGGAAGTTACATACTCAAATCGGGTAAACAGCAGTTACATGTATAACCACACTTAGGCACTATCGTGGACGGGCATCATTAAAAAACCCGTCTAAGTCCCCTTTTGGCCTAAACCCCTAAATGCTGAAAGTAGCAGCAGGGAAAATGTCCATTCTCAAAAAAACGTCCAAAATGAGTTTTTTTTTTTTGAGAATGGCCTACCTCTACCTTCATCAGTTTAATCACCCAGAACACCACAATGTCTAAAATTAAAACATATTCCCAACCCAAAAATCACCCAAGTCTCAAACACCCAAAACAAGACCTTTTAGGTGAAGGAGGGGCCAGTCCTTCGCCTAAAAGCTGGATTCTGTAACCGGCATCCGTCAAAAACAACACCGGTTACAGAATCACTCCCCCTCCCCCTGGCAACGATCACGGCAGGATAGATGCCTAATCTCTCCTGCTGCAATCGTGATCCAAAGTCATATAAAAGGGTTGTGGACAAAATAGTGGAAAAATCTGCAACTATTTTGATGATCAGCTATTTGAGGTACATACCCTTTGAAATAATCGGTGTATAAAACTAGTGCATATTACATGATTTGTAGAATTAGGCCAGTGGCACCTAAATCAAATTAGGCACTGGTAGATGTCTATTAGGCTAGGGTTTTCTTGGCCTAAAATACTGGCACTTGTTAATCTATACCCAAATTCCACCCCCTAACCACGCCTACTTTCCAAGTAGACACCTTGGTGTAGATGACTGCTGGCTAGTTAAGAACATAAGAATTTGCCTCCGCTGGATCAGACCAAGGGTCCATCGAGCCCAGCGGTTAATTTTTCTAAATGGGTTTTTTTTGTTGTTATTGTTTCAATACATTTTTATTATAAGTTTTCATAAAATAGACAGTGATACAAATAACATTTCAACATATCCAACCACGGAAGAAAATCCCCCCCACATATAAAATTGCTATCCAAAAGAACTGCTAATACATAAGGTCCCCTCACTAAACTCCCACCAAACAAACCAAACAGCAATCAGAAGGAAACACCAATTTAAAAATAAATTAGGTGCCTACATCCATAGGTACTCCGATCTAGGCGCCTACTTGTAGGCAGGCACCATTTATAGAATCAAGGTCTTTCTCTATAATTCAGCTTGAATATTGTGATGATAATGTTCTGTTGCATCTACAAGATATAGTTGTATAATGTTTCAAATGACAAACTTATAGCAATTAGTATTATAAGTTTAATACTAGTTTTGCTTTCATATCAAATGTATAATATGATTTAAAAGTAAATATTTTTATTGAGGGCTGAGGGAGTGCCCGTGTATATGATTTCATGATGGCACATTATTCTTTATTCGCTTCTTACTGTTAATCAGAAATTAGTTTCATAGTTTTGCTCATATATTTTGTTTTAGAGATTATGCATGTTACATATATTTCAAAATCCAGTGTTACTGTTCTTGCTATATGGCTTCCTTTATCACCCAGTTTTTCTAGCCTGTGACCTTTTTTTCTAAATGTGTCTAAATATGGTGCAATTATATTCATGTCTATTTTTAAATAATCCATTTAAAAGACAAACTATGGCAATAGATAATTTAGCATTCTCCTGACTTTTAATTTTTAAAAGAAACTCTTTAAGGGCTCCTTTTTCAAGCCGCGCTAGCGGTTTAATGCTGGTAATAGCGTGCTTTAAACTGCCCGCCGCGCTAGCCACTACCGCCTCATCTTGAGCAGGCGGTGCTTTATAAGCCAGCGTGGGGGTTATCACATGATGAAAAGTCACGTGCGTTAACCCCACTAGCGCGGCTTGATAAAAGGAGCCCTAAGTACAAGCATCATATTTTGGGTGCATTTTCACTTGCTTTTAAAAAGAGAAATGGTGTAGCAATTTTTCAGAAATCTTCCCTACAAGCAGCAAAAGCGGTTTTGCAAAACTAAATATAGTATACACTTGTATTTAATCTCAATCTTCCAATAATGAAGACTGTTGGGTTCTTTCAAAAGTAAGAGTGGGCACAATATCTCTCTGTTTAAATATATATACTACTGATGTGGACAGTCCCATTTTTTTTTCATAATGATCGCTAATGCTTTAATTCAAATAGCTTCTTGTCCTGTTATAATAGGGGTGATTTTAATCTTCCTTTAGACCCTATTAGGAAGAGGAGGAGATAGTGGATGAGGTGGATGGGCAGACAGGTCAGGCCATTTGGCCTTTATCTGCCTTCATGTTTCTATAGATAGAAGACCTAAATGTCCTCCTCCCCAGTCTAAAAATAGATCTATAGTTCATACCATATTTAAGAATCTGGAATTAAATGATATTTGGTGATTTCAACATCCTACACATGCTAACTTCCTTTTTTTCGCCATCACATTACACAAATAGACTATTTTTTAATATCAAGCTTCTTAATTCCATATTCTACAACTATTTCTGATGATGCAGCTATCCAGTTGGATATTGATTGCCAATATTCAGAATCTACTCAGTTTAGTTGGAGATTTAAGGGGGGATTCAACAAAGGGAGCTAAGAGGGTAGGGGATGGTTAGGGAGGGGGGGTCAGTGGCGTGGGGGTCCAGGACCGGGTGGGGGCAAGGTACAAGGGTATTCGGCCAGGTAGGAGGGAGTAGGTGACCCTCCTGCCATTTTTGTTGCCATGGGGGGGGGGGGGGGTTCACAGTGCCGGTTCATGGGGGTGGAAGGAGCTTTTTTCTTTTTTTTAATGGGGCAGATTGTGCGTGTATAACACATGCACAACATCTGTGCTATTATTGGGCCTGTTATTTTTACCATTTTTGTAAGTGATATTGCTGATGATTTCTCTGGTAAGATTTGCCTCTTTGTGGATGACACCAAAATCTGCAATAGACTAGACACCCATAATGGTGTGGATAATAAGAGGAAGGACCTTGTGAAGCTTGTGGAATGGTCTAAAATTAGGCAGCTAAGAAATGCAAGGTCATGCATTTAGGCTGCAAAAACCTGAGGGAACGGTACAGTGTAGGGGGTAAAGACCTTTTGTGCACAAAACAGGAGCAGGACTTGGGTATGATAGTATGTAAAGATCTTAAGGTGGCCAAACAGATTGAAAAGTTGATGACAAAAGCTAGAAGGATGCTTGAGTACATAGGGAGAGGAATGGCCAGTAGGAAAAAAGAGGTATTGATACCCCTGTGTAAGATTCTGGTGGGACCTCATTTAGAATATTGTGTACAATTCTGGAGACTGTACCTTCAAAAAGATATAAACAGAATGGAGTCGGTTCAGAGGAAAGCTACTAAATTGGTCAGTGGTCTACGTCATAAGGTGTATGGGGACAAACTCAAAGATTTCAATATGTATACTTTGGAGGAAAGGTGGGAGGGGGAGATATGATAGAGACATTTAAATACACATGAAGCAAGGCATGGCATAAACACACATGAAGCAAGTCTCTTTCAGTTGAGTGGAAATTCTGGAGTGAGAGGGCATGGGATAAAATTAAGAGGTGATAAGCTCAGTAATAATAAGAGAAAATACTTTTTTACAGAAAGGGTGGTAGATGTGTGGAATAGTCTCCTGGTAGAGGTGGTGGAGACAAAGACTGTGTCTGAATTCAGGAAAGCTTGGGATCTGTTAGGGAGAGGAGGAGATAGTGAATGCTGCAGGTGGACAGACTGGATGGACTATTTGGCCTTTATCTGCCATCATGTTTCTGTGTTTCTAAGGACACCATTATTAGTTTGGTGGGATGCATTCAAAGGTATGTTACATGATAAAATAATTAGTTATACTAGTGGTTATACCAGTTGGGTTTTCAAGATATCCCTAATGAATATGGATGAGGCAGATATGCATGCTTGTCACTTCTGTAATATGCAAATCTGCCTCATGCATATTCATTAGAGATATCTTAAAGGTTCAACTGGCTGGGGGTCCACCAGGATAGGTTTAATTACCATTGTGTTACAATATTAAATTGAAACTGACCAAAGGATGATTTGAAGCTAGATTCAGCTAGTTAGAACATTCAATTTTTTCTTCTCCTATTTATTTATCTATTTTAAAATTTCCACCTAAAACCTAGGCGGGTTACAAATAAAACATACATAATAAAAACAGAAAGGAACATCAAAACTGCTCTTCACGAACATTCCATATCACATAATCAATACTTTCTGTGATCCCCACACCACTGACCCCCCTCCCCCCTGTATGTGCTGAGAGGCGAGAGGCTGATATGCACAGAAGAGGAGAGGGAATTTGTGGTGATAGTGTCCGAAGATCTAAAGGCAAAGAAACAATGTGACAAAGTAGTGGCTGTTGCCAGAAGGATGCTGGGCTGTATAAAGAGAAGCATAACCAGTAGAAGAAAGAAGGTGTTGATGCCTCTGTACAGGCTGTTGATGAGGCCCCCCGCTTGGAGTATTGTCTTCAATTTTGGAGACCGTATCTGGCAAAGGACATAAGAAAACCTAAAGTGGGCCAGAGGAGGGCGACAAAAATGCTAAGACCTTTGCGCCAAAAGAAGTATGAGGACAGACTGGAAGCCCTGAATATGTATGCCCTAGAGGAAAGGATGGACAGGGGAGATATGATTCAGACGTTCAGATACTTGAAAGGTATTAACATAGAACCAAATCTTTTCCAGAGAAAGGAAAATGGTAAAACCAGAGGATCTAATTTGAGGTTGAGGGGTGATAGACTCAAGAGTAATGTAAGGAAATCCTTCTTACTGAGAGGGTGGTTGATGCCTGGAATGCGCTCCCAAGGGAGGTGGTGGAGAGGAAAATGGTGACAGAGTTTAAAAAACAATAGGATGAACACAGTGGATCTCGAATTAGAAAATAATGGTAAGTATTGAAGAACTGAGGCCAGTACTGGGCAGACTTGCATGTCCGTATATGGCCATTTGGTTGAGGATGGGCTGGGGAGGGCTTCAATGGCTGGGGTAGTTTAGATGGGCTGAAGTGAGCTTTGACGGAGACTTCAGTAAATGGAACCTAAGCACAGTCCCAGACAGAGCTTTGGGTTCTGGCCCAGAAAGAGCTAAGAAGGAAAATTTAAATTAAATAAGTAATTTAAAGAGAGAGTAAGTTTGGGCAGACTGGATGGACCATTCAGGTCTTTATCTGTCATCATCTACTATGTTACTGTCACCATAAAACCTCTTGCCTTGGAACCAGAATTGTCAGCCCACATTGTTAGTTATGTTGTGGAATTCAACCCTTGTTCTTTAGGTGGTGAAGGTACAGGGGGGTACTATTGAAACAGGGGCAAGAAAAAGAATCATTGTTGACTCTTTAGATCAAGAGGATAGTAGAGTATTTGTAACCTTTAGATCTTTCCCAATCCCCTTCCTTCCCTTATTGTGACATTGAATTCTCTTTGGACATTCGTTTCTAAAATGGAGCAGATGCTTTTTGCAAAAATCAACTATACATTGTCTTATTTTAATAACATTCAGATGCATATGAATTCTTATAGCAACAGCTGAAAGATAGGGGGTCTATTTTGGGCCAGCTCAAGTTTCGGGCTAGTGAACTTCAGTTGTAGGTTGTTGCTTTAATTAAGGATATGAGTAATATTCATCATAAAATAGATTTTTCTTGAGAATCATAGATGAATATCTAATCTTAGGCTACTTAGAGTGTCATTTCTAGTTAACAATAAGGTCATTAATGAGCATTAATTGATAGTAAATGACTCACTTCATTTTCTTGAATCTCCAATAGTAACACCATCAATTATGTTAAACATTTTTTTTTTCCAGGAAATTTTGAAAGCACCTAGAAGCCAATAAAATCAGCACTGAATATCTGGATCGTCAGAGGTGACTGGAATTTATGTGGATATAGGCCATATTCAATGCCATAGCTAGCTTGGCAAAACTAGGACCTATGTTCCTTCTAAACGGAGCATGTGAGCAATCACTCATACATGTTACATGGTCACTTACAAAAATACTGATCCGACCCGACTTTCAAACAAAATTAAACTAAACTAAGGACTCCTTTAACGAAGCCGCGTTAGCGGTTTTAGCGCACGCAGCTTTTTAGCGCACGCTAACCACGCTACGCGGCTAGAACTAACACCAGCTCAATGCTGGCATTAGCGTCTAGCACGGCCGGCAGTTTAGCGCACGCTATTACGTGTGTTAAACCGCTAACGCGGCTTTGTAAAAGGAGCCATAAATCAATTACCATATGTGTGATAGTTTTTGTGCTACGTACTTTATATATAGAAATGTATTGCTAATACTGGGATCAAAAATTGTTCTTTTTAGAACTTGTTGCTCACATGAAAAAATGTGCATGTTCCCAGCCACTCCTTAAAGGGAGCATTGGTTAGGACTGTCTTCTGTGTGGCTCAGCTTGCCCAGGTAACTATGCAGGCTCTGGCACTAAATATTGGTGCTTGTATAACTCAACAGATCTTCCCTGTTTCTACCCCTGAACTTCCCCGGTACTGACTCGAGAATGTCACAGTGGTCAGAGTTGATATTCATTGTCATTGCCTCTGAAGTGCTGCTGTGTATCAGTTTCCAACCTGCTCGGCATAGTTTAAGCCAGGGGTACCCAACACGTCGATCGCGATCGACCGGTAGCTCAGGAAGGCAACATGAGTCGATCGCAGAGCCCATCCCGGGCTCCGTGATAGACTCGTATTGCCGTCCCGATCTACCGGGCCTATCAGCCTTCCTCTCCCTGACGTCAAAAACGCCGACGCCAAGCATCCACTTTAGGCTGTTTTTGTCATTTCGAGGGGGAGGGGGGGAGTGTGGCAGCGGCAGCAGCAGCCTGAAAAAGGAATCATCCTGGCCGGGGTCGGTGTCATGCTCCGGAACTTCTACAGCCTTCCTATCTCCCTCTCCCTTCTACCTGCTTCCAGCCACACCCCCTGCTCCGCGGCTCTCTTCAGCAACTCAGCAGCAGCGATCAACACAAACTTCTGATGTCGGGGCCTACCCTCTGCGAGTCCCACTTGTTTCAACTTCCTTTTTCCACAAAGGCGGGACTCGTAGAGGGAAGGCCTCGATGTCAGCAGCTTGTCTTGATCACCGCTGCTGGCGAGTTGCTTAAGAGAGCCGCGGAGCAGGGGGGTGTTGCCAGGTGCAGGTAGAAGGGAGAGAGCCAGATGCAGGACTCGTGGGTGAGGGAGGAGAAGAGAGAGAGAAAGAGAGAGGGGAGGAAACAAAAGGAAATATTTCATACTGGGCTGGGCCGGAGTGGAGGGAGGGTGGAAAGATTCTGGCTACAGGGTGCAGTAACAAAGGAAAAGGGGGGAAAGCTGAAAATGGAGATAGTGACACAAAGAAGAGAAAGGGTAAACAGGACCTACTGAATAAGGATAGAGATACAGAGGGAACATGAAGAGGAGGTGAAATAGAGACATAGAAGTATTGCTGAAAAAGTGTGTGGGGGGGAGATAAAGACATTGAAAGGGCAAATGGTGAACATGGGGTAAAGACAAGGACAGAGACAAATGAAGATTCTGAGAAAGTGGTGAGATAGGGATATAGGTGAGATGGACACAAGGAAGGGTGATGCTGGAAAATTGGTGGAATGGTAATTCTGACAGACACAGAAGGGAAATGCTGGATCAAGGAGAGATGGGGCTCAGGCTGGATGAAATGAGGAGAAATGCCTTGTTGGCCCAGAACTTCCTCTCCTACGTCAGAATTGACGTCAGGGAGCGGAATGCTGGTCAGCGCGACGCTTCTGCAGGGAAAGCTTGGGACGGCGGTGGCTTGGGGGCTGTTCCCCGATGGCAGTGGCAGCAAACCGAGTGGCTTGGGGGAGGGCACGGAGAAAGAAAGAAAGGGGCCAGACAGGGAGACAGAAAGAAGGGGGAACAGGGAGACAGAAAGAAAAAGTTGGGGGAGAGAATGAGGTCTGGAGGAGAGGAAGCATACAGGAGGCTGAAAGAAAGGAAGAAAGATTGGATGCACAGTCAGAAGAAGAAAGTGCAACCAGAGACTCATGAAATCACCAAACAGCAAAGATAGGAAAAATGATTTTATTTTCAATTTAGTGATCAAAATGTGTCGGTTTTGAGAATTTATATCTGCTGTCTATATTTTGCACTATGGCTCCCTTTTGCTAAATCGCAATAGCGTTTTTTAGCGCAGGGAGCCTATGAGCATTGAGAGCAGCGCGAGGCATTCAGCGTAACTCCCTGTGCTAAAACCTACTATTGTGGTTTAGTAAAAAGGGAGGGGGTGTATTTGTCTATTTTTGTATTTTGTTACTGAGGTGACATTGCATAGAGTCATCTGCCGTGACCTCTTTGAAAAAACCCGGAATATGAATAATTAACATTATCCCAGGACAAGCAGGCAGCATATTCTTGACTGATGGGTGACGGCACCGACGGAGCCCCGGTACGGACAATTTTAGAGTGATTGCACTCTAAGAACTTTAGAAAGTTCTAGCTCGGCCGCACCGCGCACGCGCGAGTGCCTTCCCGCCCGACAGAGGCGCGCGGTCCCTCAGTTTCTTAGTTTCCGCGGAGCTAAGAAGTCGCACGTTTCAACGGCTGTTGAAAACTTTTTCCATTTTTCGCCTTCCCGCTCGCGTAAACGTCTTTAGAAGGTTTATTTCCTTCATTTTATTTTACTTTCTTTCTTAAAAAAAAAAAAAAAAAAAAAACTGATTTAGTTTTCTTTCTTTTTTCGGTTTCGCCCCGGCGGGGCCTACTGCCACTATCGAAGCCTCGGCCTTCGATTTGGCTGAAGCCGTCTTCACATTCATGCCCCCTCAACCCGGGTTTAAAAAGTGCCAGCGGTGTGCACGGCCAATTTCACTGTCTGACCCACATAATTGGTGTCTACAGTGCCTTGGCCCGGACCATCAATCGTCTACCTGCACCCGCTGTGCGACTCTAAAGAAAAGAACTCTTAAAAATAGAGAGATTCAACAAAAACTTCTTTTCGGCACCGAGATGTCCGATACCACTCCGGCACCGACTTCGACTCCGGCTCAGTCGGCACCCACATCGTCGACACCACGCGATACCGCGTCGGTGTCGGCTCCTCCAGGTAAGCCGGCTAAGAAGCCTTCCCCGTTGGAGCGTCCTCCGGTCTCAATAGCAGCGAGCCCAATCCTGCAGACCTCGAGGCGCTCACGGAAGCGCTCCGCTCCAATAGAGGTGAGCCCCTCTACATCGGGTTCCTCATCCTCGGAGCGTAGAGCGGCACCGCAGGTACCGCAAAAGAAAAAGGCGGTACCGGTGCCTTCTCTCGAAGACCGTATTGCTGCTGTTCTAAAATTACAACTTAAAGAACAGTTAGAGCACATTCTGCCTTCACTCCTGGTACCGAGTCTTCCGGTACCAGTCCGGTCTGAGCCGCCGGTACCGACAGTGGATCGTCCTACTTTGTCAACTTCCACTTCGTCGGTACCGGTACAGTCTGTTTCCTCTGTCTCCATGCCGATTCTTGCACCGGAGCCGAGATCCCACCATCAAGCTGTTCAGACTTCGGCACCGGTGCATACAGTCACATCCCCCGGTACCGAGTCAGGCAGGTCAGGGAAATCTCATAGAAAATCCCATCACTTACAGTCTTCCACGCCGGATTCTCGGGACCGGAGCTTCCAAGTTCAAGACCCTGACTTGTGGGGCGACTCAGAAGACCCTCTCCTTTCTGAGGGAGAATGTTCTTCTGGTGAAGAGGACACCTCTGCCTTGGGGCCCTCCTCTAAACCAGAAGTATCTTCTTTTTCTTCCTTTTTAAAGGAAATGTGTGACTCTCTCTCTATTCCTTTGGAGGCTGAGTCACAGAAATCCAAAGCTTTTCTTGATGCTCTGGATTTTGATCAGCCTCCAAAGGAATACCTTAAGTTACCTCTCCATGATATCTTGAGAGAGACGTTCTATAAAAATTTGGAATCTCCCCTCACCATTCCTGGGGCTCCCCGAAAATTAGACTCTCTATACAGAGTCCTTCCTATCCCTGGGTTTGATAAACCCCAGTTACATCATGAGTCCCTTTTGGTCGAATCCACCCTCAAAAAGTCCAAGGGGGCTAGTGTGTATGCTTCTGTCCCTCCTGGCAGAGAGGGAAAGTCTATGGACAAGTTTGGGAAACGACTATACCAAAATGCAATGTTGGCGAATCGATCAGGGAATTATGCATTCCATTTCTCCTTCTACTTAAAGCAGCTTATTCAGAATATCTCTGCTTTTGAGAAATATCTCCCTGATCGGAAAAAGTCGGTTTTTCACCAAACTTGTTCTTCGCTTTTCCAGCTCCGGAAATTCATGGTTAGATCCATTTATGACACCTTCGAGCTGACCTCTAGGGCTACAGCCATCTCAGTGGCAATGAGACGGCTGGCCTGGCTTAGGGTTTCTGAACTCGATGTTAACCATCAGGATCGGCTAGCCAATGCACCTTGCCTAGGGGATGAGTTGTTTGGAGATTCCATGGACTCCACCACTCAAAAGTTATCGGCTCATGAGACTAGATGGGATACACTTCTTAAGTCTAAGAAGCCGCCAACAACCAGACCTTTTCGTCCACAATCCTCCTACCAGCGTAGATTTGTGGCTCGTCCTCTGCCTCAAGCTGCTCCCCAGCAACGACGCCAGAGACAACAAAGGCCGGCTGCTAGACAGCCTCAGCAACAACAACAGGTAAAACCTGCACCAGTGCAAAAGTCTACACAACCCTTTTGACTTAATTCTCCAGAACATAGCCAGTTTTGTTCCTTCTACCCAACTTCCACAACCTATAGGAGGACGCCTTACTTATTTCATAAGCCGTTGGGAACTTATCACGTCAGACCAGTGGGTCCTCAACATCATCCGCCACGGCTACTCTCTCAACTTTCAGTCACTACCTCCTCCAAGTCAACCAAAAGAGTCTGCTTCCAGTCCTCAATTAACCCTTCTTCTCCAAGAGGTTCAATCCCTCCTTCTTCTAAATGCCATAGAAGAAGTTCCCCTAGACCAGCAGGGGCAGGGGTTCTACTCCCGATATTTTTTAGTCCCCAAAAAAACAGGAGATCTCAGACCCATTCTAGATCTCCGCGATCTCAACAAATATTTGGTCAAAGAAAAGTTCAAGATGCTTTCTCTGGCCACTCTTTATCCTCTTCTCAATCAAGGCGACTGGCTATGTTCCCTCGATCTCAAAGAAGCGTACACTCACATACCAGTAAATCTGGCTTCCAGACAGTACCTACGCTTCATGATCAATCATTCTCATTACCAATACAAGGTGCTGCCCTTCGGCCTTGCCTCCTCTCCAAGGGTCTTCACCAAGTGTCTCATTGTGGTAGCGGCATTTCTACGCTCTCATCACTTCCAGGTCTTCCCTTACCTGGACGACTGGTTAATCAAGGCCACATCCGCTCAAGCAGTTCTTCTGGCCACCAACCAAACCATCTTGTTTCTACAAATTCTGGGGTTCGAGATCAATCTACCCAAATCTCATCTCATCCCTACTCAGAGACTTCAATTCATTGGAGCGATCCTGGACACACTCCTCATGAGAGCTTTCCTGCCATCCAATCGTCTTCAGACCCTTCAGTCTCTATGTCAACAGGTACTTTCACTGCCTTCCATCTCAGCCAGGCAAATGATGGTACTCTTGGGGCACATGGCGTCTACAGTTCATGTCACGCCCCTCGCACGTCTTCACCTACGCACTCCTCAATGGACCCTTGCTACTCAGTGGTCCCAAGCGACGGATCCTTGCTCACGACACATATCTGTGACATCATCTCTTCGTCAGTCTCTTCAATGGTGGTTGGTATCCTCAAATCTATCCAGAGGTCTTCTGTTCCATCAGCCCCCTCATCACCTGGTTATCACCACCGACGCCTCTCTTTATGCATGGGGAGCTCACTTGAACGAGTTCCAGACTCAAGGTCTTTGGACAGCCCAGGAAAAGAAGCATCAAATCAATTTCCTGGAACTCAGAGCGATGTTTTATGCCCTCAAGGCTTTCCAACATCTTCTCTTTCCTCAGGTCCTCTTGTTGTGCACAGACAATCAAGTTGCGATGTACTACATCAACAAACAGGGTGGGACAGGCTCTCGCCTTCTATGCCAAGAAGCCCAAAAGATCTGGAATTGGGCCATAGATCACCATCTCTTCCTGAAAGCTATCTACATTCAGGGAACACAGAATTCTTTAGCGGACAAACTCAGCAGAATTCTCCAGCCTCACGAGTGGACACTCGATCCTATAACTCTGCAGTCTATCTTCACTCAATGGGGCACTCCTCAGATAGACCTCTTTGCAGCTCCTCACAATCACCAGCTGCCCCTCTTCTGCTCCAGACTTTACTCTCCTCACCGTCTGACAGCGGATGCTTTTCTCCTCGACTGGTCGAATCTGTTCCTGTACGCCTTCCCTCCTCTGCCTCTAATGTTGAGAACCTTATTCAAGCTCAAGAGGGAACGAGCCACCATGATTCTGATTGCTCCGAGGTGGCCCAGGCAACATTGGTTCTCCCTTCTACTTCAACTCAGTTCCAGGGAACCTTTTCTTCTTCCTCTGTTTCCTTCTCTGCTTACGCAACAGCAGGAAACCCTCCTTCATCCCAACCTCCAGTCTCTACACCTGACAGCTTGGTATCTCTCGGGCTGACATCTCATGATACTCTCTTATCTCAGCCTGTTCGTTCCATTCTGGATGCCTCCAGGAAACCAACCACTCTGCAATGTTACCATCAGAAGTGGACGAGATTTTCCTCCTGGTGTCTTCTTCATCATCTTGATCCCACTTCCCTGGCAGTGGAGACGTTGTTGGACTATTTGCTCTCTTTGTCTGACTCTGGCCTTAAGTCTTCGTCCATCAGAGTCCACCTCAGTGCCATTTCAGCTTTTCATGAGCCAGTCCATGGAAAACTTCTCTCAGCTCATCCCCTGGTGTCCAGGTTCATGCGTGGGCTTTTCAACGTGAAACCACCTCTTAAAGCCCCTCCTGTTATCTGGGATCTCAATGTGGTTCTTTCTGCTTTAATGAAGCCTCCATTTGAACCCTTGGCTACCTCTCCTTTCAAGTTTCTTACTTGGAAGGTGCTTTTCCTTATTGCCCTTACCTCTGCCAGGAGGGTCAGTGAGCTTCATGCACTGGTCGCAGATCCTCCCTTTACGGTTTTTCACCATGACAAGGTGGTTCTGCGTACACATCCAAAGTTTCTCCCTAAGGTTGTATCTGAATTCCATCTCAACCAATCCATTGTTCTCCCTGTTTTCTTTCCAAAACCTCATTCTCATTCTGGAGAACAAGCTTTACACACTTTGGATTGTAAAAGGGCTCTGGCTTACTATCTAGAGCGTACGAAACCCCACAGATCAGTTCCTCAACTTTTTCTGTCCTTTGATCCAAATAAATTGGGACGTCCCGTTTCTAAACGTACGTTGTCTAATTGGCTGGCAGCGTGCATTTCATTTTGTTATGCTCAGACCGGACTGACACTGGAAGGTTCTGTCACGGCCCATAGAGTCAGAGCAATGGCAGCATCTGTAGCTTTCCTCCGCTCCACTTCTATTGAGGAAATCTGCAAGGCTGCTACTTGGTCCTCAGTTCACACTTTTACATCTCATTATTGTCTGGATGCTTTTTCCAGACGGGATGGACACTTCGGCCAATCTGTTTTGCAAAATTTGTTTTCCTAATGGCCAACCTTCCCTCCATCCCTCTTTTTGTTAGCTTGGAGGTCACCCATCAGTCAAGAATATGCTGCCTGCTTGTCCTGGGATAAAGCACAGTTACTTACCGTAACAGGTGTTATCCAGGGACAGCAGGCAGATATTCTTGCGTCCCACCCACCTCCCCGGGTTGGCTTCTTAGCTGGCTTATACTAACTGAGGGACCGCGCGCCTCTGTCGGGCGGGAAGGCACTCGCGCGTGCGCGGTGCGGCCGAGCTAGAACTTTCTAAAGTTCTTAGAGTGCAATCACTCTAAAATTGTCCGTACCGGGGCTCCGTCGGTGCCGTCACCCATCAGTCAAGAATATCTGCCTGCTGTCCCTGGATAACACCTGTTACGGTAAGTAACTGTGCTTTTTCTCTGCCTTTCAGTGTGCTTTGTGTTTTTTTTTAATTTTATTGTTGGTATATCATTTTGACTTAGTCATTATAAAAGTAGCTCGCAAGCCCATAAAGTGTAGGCACCCCTGGTTTAAGCAGTCTGGGGCCTGTCTTGCCCACTTAAAACATGGTGCATATTGGCTGCTTAATTTACTAGCTTGGAACTCACTGGCTCTTGTTGAATTTCTGGTCAGAACATACTCTTAGTGAAGCAGACAAAGACTGAACCCTGAGATAGGTTTTTTTTTTTTGTTTTTTTTTGCTGTAAGCAATGTGTTATCTACAGATGTAGAATCGCAGCTTTTTCTGATGTGTTTCATCGGACACAGCAGCATCGTAAATTGTTTCTTAATAAAAAGTCAGACCCGATTGCCTAAGGTGCAGCCTTTAAGTTGAGATTTCCATGGAAGTGTGAGATAATCTATGAGTGGATAAAATGTGTTTTTGCAATCCAGGTATTATTTTTGATTTCAGTGTTTTAACTTTGAGACCTTTTGCAGTTATACTGAGAGCAGTATCTGAACTTTTTTTTAACCTTTTTATATAGGCTCTAGGTCTAATTAACAGCTATATTTCTTACTGTGGAATTATTTTTCCTTTAATATCAGTTTCAAGAAGACTTACTGTGTATTTAAATGATAATACAAATGAGAGTAGATATTAAGGTGTGTTACATGCACATTGTTTGCCTCTTAAACTATGTTAACTGGCAACAATATACCTGTATGCTATATTAGTATCACAAATGTTAAAAGTTACCATAGGATGCATGCAAATACATGCAGAACCCCCTGTTTTATTATGTAAATTATATTGTGCAACAGGACTGATAGTCTTGACATTCATATTAAACCACCATTAGTTGTGAGGGTTGTAGAGATCTACTGTTTGTTTTCATGGTCCACCTCCCATTACTCTGGGATGAACTCCACCCACTTATGGCCTCTTTTACAAAGCCGCGCTAGCAGCTGTGCTGTGCTAACGGCCCCGAAGCCCATAGAGATTTAAAGGGCTTCGGGGCTGTTGCTACATGGCAGCCGCTAGCGCGGCTTTGTAAAAGAGGCCATTAGTCTTACTCTCTACTAGTGAGGAGTAGGGAGCTTGTCTGTTCTGCTCAAGTTTAGTTTTTATTATTTTGGTTTTTTTTTTTATTATCCATTCCTTTTGGTGCTGCAGAGGATTCTGGAGCATCTCTGGCTGTGAGAAGATACAGCCTCTAAGGACTGAGGTCTGTAGCTCATAGGCACATGCCTCGGATGATTCCTGTGTGGCCAGTCTGCATCAGTCCATATCCTTGGGAGCAGTCTCACTCCAGGTTTATTCACAGTGGGCTTGAGTGGCTTGCCCCAGGTTCTGTCTACAGTGGGTTTGAGCGCAGACTGAGTGAGTCTCATAGTAGTTTATCTAGGATTGGGGCTGACTGCATTTCTCCCCCCCCAACCCCCCACCATGACCTCACATGGCTCTGGAGGGGGTCTGAGGTCCAGTTCCACATTGGGGACTGAACGGCATTCTGAAGAAGCAAGCCATCTTTTGGACTCCAGGCTTGTCTGAGGCAGAAATATTCTCTCACCTCTGATCTGAGGTTTCTCTATGCAGCTCCAGCATAGCAGCATGGCACAGTGAGTAAGGCTATTGCAGCCTATGGGGAAGTCTTGGGGGAGAGTCCTTAAAAAATCTTTTGAAGGTTTCTGAGGATAGGGATCAGGTCCTCCACCTCTCAAAACCCCTTCCTTGCATTTTTTGTGTTTCCATTTTTTCTCCCTAGGCTGTTTTAGGTGCCAGAATCGCTGTTGTAGTGGCCATTTTAGATTTCCCGTTTTATTTTAAAAGCCTCCATCTGACTCTATACCCCTTATTTTCTTTTTTTTAATTATTATTATTATTTTATTTATTGCCTTTAATCATTATTCACAAGAACATACTACTTAAAGAAATACAAAAGGAAATCATGATATCAAAGAATTATGACAGAAATAAGGAAATTATCTAAATCTTTCTTAGACCCCCCATTACTGGGGAGGGCCCAGGTAACCATTAAAGAAGAGATTGCTATTACAAGAATCAATAATAAAGGCAAGACTTAACAGCTATCCCAAAATTATATATTAACTGTTCACAACACTAAACATTACCAGTTACCAATTTCTTCATATCTATAAATGCTTTTAGCTGTTCCAGGGGAAAAAGCACATATTTTAACTCCAAATATTTAATCATACATTTACATGGGTAAGACAAAAGGAAAGAAGCTCCCAGAGAAACCAATTCTGATCTCATTGCAAGAAATAATTTTCTTCACTCTTGTGTTTGTCTGGTCACGTCTGTAAATATCCACACCTTTTTACATAGAATGATTTCTGAGAATTTCAGAAAAATAATCTGAAAATGGCGTTAACATCCTGTTCGTACACTAAAGATACTAATAAAGTTGCCACTCTCGGGTAAGCTAGGCTCCAGGTTCAAACAGCAAAGCTAACCCCCAGTTTCTCTTGGAGGAATTTGACTATGTTGCTCTGTATACCCTATTTAGGGTATTGAGTAATGCTCAGCTTATGTCATCTCCACCTGCAGAATGATTTGGATCAGGTAATGGATGGGAGACAGCCTCCAAACAAACTCCCCTTTCAAGAACAGTTGCTCTTTGGCAAGGGCTTGGATGATTTAATGGCTAGCATTGTAGATCACAAGCCAAAATCCTTACCAGCTAGCAGACCCTGGAATACAAAGAGGTCCAGTAGGAAAAATGTTTGTGGCTCTCAGCGGTTTCACCAGTATTTGGGAGTGTCCTCCAATCAGAGTACATTCCAGGGCAAGAAACAAAGGTTCAGGAGCTCCAGGCATCCCCCAAGGATCTGGAACCCATTAATCTGCAGCTTCCAAGAAACAGCAATGATGCCAGGATTGAAGCCATTCCCCTGAAGGTGGTTGGCAGGCTGGCAGAGTACTGGTAAGCTTGAACACAAATATCTTCAGATCAGTGGGTGCTGGAGGTCATTTGGGAGGAGTACAAGCTAGAATTCTACAGGCCTCTCATGGACCTCTTTCTCACTTCTCTGGTAGGGAAGCCGGAAAAGGTGGCTCAGGTGTGGGCCATAGAGCACATACCACAAGGTGAATAGGGCTTGGGAAGATACTCCATATACTTCATTGTGCCCAAAAGAGACTCAGGAGACTGATTCTAGATATAAAATCAATCAATGCAATCCTCAAGATTCCCTGCTTCCTCATGGAAACAGTGTGGTCAGTTATTGCCTCTTTGGCACCGGGGGAATACCTTGCCTGCATACTTGCATAGTCTTATTTTTCTGATTCACAGAAAGTTCTTGAGATTCCATATTCTGAACAAGCATTTTCAATTCTCTGCTCTTCCCTTTGGCCTAGTGACAACATCACAAACCTTTACCAAGGTTCTTGTGACAGCACACCTCTGCAAGGCAGAAATTAAGGTGCATCCTTACCTGGATAATTGGCTCATAAGAACACCCTTGAGGGATGAGAGGGCAACAGTGATAGAGCAAGTGATCTAGCTCCTATAGATGTTGGACTGGGTAGTCAACTTCAGGAAGTGTCAACTGATCACACGTTCAGACCCTGGAATACCTTGGAATCCATTTTGAGATAGCATAAAACAGGGTCTTCCTCCTGAAAGCATGCAAAATTAAGCTTGTGAGACAATTTTAGGAGATTCATGGCCTGCCAGCTCCCATAGTTTGGCAGTATCTTCAACTGTTGGGATCCATGGTGACCACAATAGATGTGGTTCCCTGATCAACTGCTCACTTGCACCCACTTCAGGAGTCACTCTTCTCAAAGTGGTCTCCACAAGTGGAAACTCTGGACCTTTCACTGCCATAGTCAGGCAAGGCATGGAGCAGCTGGCTGGTGGTTTGAGCTACAGTCTTTGAACAGAAGAATGCTGCTATGCATCTCCTGGTGGATAGTCCTGATGACAGATACCATTCTATTTGGCTGGGGAGTACATTGTGAGGGATGTCCACTGCATGGGTGGTAGTTCTCATCTCAGAGGATGTTGCCGATCAACCACTTGGAGTTGAGAGTGATAAGATTAACTCTGCGATCCCTGGACAGCACCCTAGAAGAAAGGGCAGTTTGAGTCTTCTCAGACATGACCTCAGTAGCCTATGTAAACAGACAAGGAGGCACCAGAAGTGTACTGCTGAGCTTGGAAGCTCACCTGCTGTTTTGGTGGGTGGAAGCCCATCTCTCAGCCATCTCAGTAGTTCATGTAGTTGGGTTGGAGAATGTGCAGGCAGACTTCCTAAGTCGGCAGACCTTGGATCCTGGAGCGTGTTCTTTCTTTTGGAGGCCTTCGACTGCATAGTCAGGTGCTGATGTTTGACCTCATGGGTCTCGGCACCCAATAAAAAGGCAGTTCATTTCTTCAGCTGAAGGTACAAGTCTAGAAGTGCCAGGCTGGATGCTCTATTTGAAGCCTGGCCTGTGGTGGAGCTCTTATATCAAGTTTGAAGTTTTATTTATATTTGATATACTATTTATCATACAAGTATCTAAACGGTTAATAGTAAAACAGAATATAAAAATTAAAAAACTTAAAATAAAAACATGGCTAAAAGGAGGGAAGCACTTATGCATATACGTACATGATATTGAAAGGAAACAAGGGGAGAGGAGAGTTATTAAATACATCGAAATGGAAAATAAAAAATAAAGGGAGGCAAAATGGGAAGGGAAGTACAATTGGTAAGGGAGGGATTGCTTCAAAAGAAGCATTTTGATTGTCAAAGAGGTTTTACGAAAGAGGAACAATGGTTTGGATATCAGAGTTTACAAGGTATAGGCATCTTTAAAAAGGAAGGTTTTGAGTTTTCTAAGCGAAGATCAGGAGGAAGGGCATTCCACAAAGTGGGAGATGTAAAAGAGAAAATGGATGTGCGAGTAGTGTCATAGAAGATTGAGTGATCCTAATAGCTCCAGATTGGCCAAGGTGGTACATCTGTAGAAGGATAAGGCTCTCAGGCTTCCTTGTCATCCAAATCTTCTCTCACAGGGTCCCATTGCCCTGGAGGATCCAGAGCATTTTGGTCTTAAGGCATGGCTCTTGAGTGCAAAGCCTTAAGGTGTAATGGCTGTTCACATGAAGTTATCGCCATGTGACTGTGGTCTAAGAACCAGTCCACATTAGCGGCCTACGTGAAAACCCAGAAGTGTTTCAGGAACTGGTGCGAATGAAAATGCTCAGACCCAGTGACTGCACCAGTTTTGGTGTTGCGGGACTTCCTTCAGGAAGGTCTGAAGAAAGGCCTGACAGTTAGCTCTCTCAAGGTACAGATAGCTGAACTTTCCTGCTTCAGAGTGCAGGTTAGCAGTTGTGCCCATTGACTCGCTTTGTTCAACTATGCTGTTTCTGACAGCATAAGAGACTGAACAGAATAGTATTTCCTTATATTCACTCTCAGTTATGGTAAAAAAATTTTCAAAACAGTTTATAGATCCTTAACATAATGAAGCCACTACCTTTTGAATGTTGTTGTTGATGCTCTTGTGGAACTCTACTTCTCCTTTTTTCCCCCCGGAACATTAAGGGGTGAGAAGCGCTTTGGTATAGCTTCCAGTCAGCAGCTACTGTTATTATTAAATTTTGCAAGCAATAGTGTCCAGAGATTTAATGCCCAAATAAATAGTGGTGCAATTATTAATAATAGCTTCTCATCAACCCATAACAAAATTTGTTTTTATTATGTACTTAATGAGAAAAAAAGACCCAAATGTCAAACAAAGGTAATTAACTTTTTGGCACAAATAAGTAAGATCCACATCATCAGCAAATAAAGAACTGTACAGTTGTTCTAGATTTGTGAAAAGTTTCACCTTGAAAATGCAAGGTCTCTAGGAAGATAAATTGCTTTCCTTAAGGCTATAAACTCTCCTGGAGACTCTGTTGTCCCTACAGAGAATGTGTTTTTTCTTTGTTTATTCCATCAGTAACAAAAGAATAAAGGACATTACTTCACTTGAAGAATAGGTTTTCTAAAACAAAACATAGACTGACTATTTCTATTTTTTAAGAATTCCAAAAGAGAAGAAAGGTTTCATAAAATTAAAACTCCCTCATGGTCTATAATTTATTTAGCTCTTCATGGTTCTGAAAAATGAGTACAAGTAAACAGAGTTTATATTAACTGTGATACCAAATATCTTGCACTCTGACTTAAAGAAAAACTTTGTGAGGATTTGACATTGATACTTTATCAATCCTAATAGGAAAGGAGAAGTAAAAGAAAGCTAATATATTGTTATAACTTTATATTTTGTCACACAAAATCCAATTAAGAAATTTTTTTTTTATTTGTATATATTTATAACTTGTATGTTTACTTTTCTAGGTACGTAGGTTCCAATCCACATACATTCATAACAGTATACTATAAAAATATACCTCTGTAAAGATTAATTTGCACTTGAAGTCTGTTTAAAATATACAAAAAAAAGGTAATTTTTATGACAGGTCGCCTAGGTTGGAAGCCTATGTAGAGGCCAGTTTCAGGGTACTTTATAAAGACACATAAGGGTCGATATTCAAAGTGATTTAAACCTCCAGAAATGGCTCCTGGCCTTTTAAATCACACGAATGGGACTAATGGGGTATATTCAGCGGCATTTAAATGGATAGTGCCACTGAAAATGCCAAGTTTGTGCCAAGCCAAAATTGGCTGCCTCGTGGGTATTCCAGGAACAGAGTCAGTACTTAGCCAGTTAAGTGCCAATATTCAGCTAAGATAACCACATTAATAGGACCCATATAAAATACTATTGGAATCAAAGACAGTACCGTATTTTCGCGGATATAACGCGCACCATTGTAAAACGCGCACAGGGGTATAGCGCGCAGAAATCACGATGATATGTACAAAAACTTTTCTATACCGCGCTCAGGCATATAACGCGCATGCTGCCCGACTCTCCTTTCGCTCTCCCCGACTCTCCTCTGGCCACCCCGACTCTCCTTTCGCCCTCCCCGACTCTCATCTGGTTGCCCCGACTCACCCTGACTTTCGGTGCACTGCCCCGACTCTCCTCTGGTTGCCCCGACTCACCCTGACTTTCGGTGCACTGCCCCGACTCTCCTCTGGTTGCCCCGACTCACCGTTCACCCGCCCTGACTTTCGGTGCACTGCCCCGCCTCTCCGTGCCTGTCCCCCTTGAAGTCCTGTCCTCCCTTGAAGGTCTGCCTGTCCCCCCTTGAAGGTCTGCCTGTCCCCCCTTGAAGTCCTGTCCCCCTTGAAGGTCTGCCTGTCCCCCTTGAAGATCTGCCTGTCCCCCCTTGAAGTCCTGTCCCCATCCTGAAAGCCTGATGCCCCCCCTCGACGTCCGATTCTTCTCCCCCCTCGGCAGGACCACTCGCACCCCCACCCCGAAGGACCGCCGACTCCCCGACAATATTGGGCCAGGAGGGAGCCCAAATCCTCCTGGCCACGGCGACCCCCTAACCCCACCCCGCACTACATTACGGGCAGGAGGGATCCCAGGCCCTCCTGCCCTCGACGCAAACCCCCCTCCCCCCCAGCCGACCCGCGACCCCCCTGGCCGACCCCCACGACCCCCCCCACCCCCCTTCCCCGTACCTTTGGAAGTTGGCCGGACAGACGGGAGCCAAACCCGCCTGTCCGGCAGGCAGCCAACGAAGGAATGAGGCCGGATTGGCCCATCCGTCCTAAAGCTCCGCCTACTGGTGGGGCCTAAGGCGCGTGGGCCAATCAGAATAGGCCCTGGAGCCTTAGGTCCCACCTGGGGGCGCGGCCTGAGACACATGGTCGGGTTTGGCCCATGTGCCTCAGGCCGCGCCCCCAGGTGGGACCTAAGGCTCCAGGGCCTATTCTGATTGGCCCACGCGCCTTAGGCCCCACCAGTAGGCGGAGCTTTAGGACGGATGGGCCAATCCGGCCTCATTCCTTCGTTGGCTGCCTGCCGGACAGGCGGGTTTGGCTCCCGTCTGTCCGGCCAACTTCCAAAGGTACGGGGAAGGGGGGTGGGGGGGTCGTGGGGGTCGGCCAGGGGGGTCGCGGGTCGGCTGGGGGGGCGGTCGGAGGTTCTTGGGGGGGGGGCGGTCGTTGGAGGGAGGGGGGTTTGCGTCGAGGGCAGGAGGGCCTGGGATCCCTCCTGCCCGTAATGTAGTGCGGGGTGGGGTTAGGGGGTCGCCGTGGCCAGGAGGGTTTGGGCTCCCTTCTGGCCCAACTACACAAAGTACGGGGAAGGCGGGTGGGGGTGTCGTGGGGGTCGCGGGTCGGCTGGGGGACGGGCGGAGGTTCTTGGGGGGGGCGGTCGTTGGGGGGAGGGGGTTTGCGTCGAGGGCAGGAGGGCCTGGGATCCCTCCTGCCCGTAATGTAGTGCGGGGTGGGGTTAGGGGGTCGCCGTGGCCAGGAGGGTTTGGGCTCCCTCCTGGCCCGATATTGTTGGGGAGTCGGCGGTCCTTCGGGGTGAGGGTGCGAGTGGTCCTGCCGGGGGGGGGATGTATCGGACGTCGGGGAGTCGGCCGGGCAAGAGGGCTTGGGCTCCCTCTTGCTCCGATCGTGGATGCGGGTGCGGGTGGGAGCGCGTGTGAGCGGTCGTTTGGGGTGGGGGTGCGAGCGGTCCTGCTGGGGGGGTGAATCGGGCGTCGGGCGGGGTGGGAACTATGTTTAAAAACTTTTGTATACCGCGCTCAGGCATATAACGCGCGAGGGGTATGCGCGGTACGTAAAATCACGTATAACGCGCGCGTTATATCCGCGAAAATACGGTAAACAGTCCTATTTATTTATTTATTTATTTATATACCACTTATATCCTAAGTGATTTTACATTCAGGTACTTTATCATATTTCCCTATCTGTTCCAGTGGGTTCAAACTCTACTTAGTGTACCTGGGGCAATGAGGGGATTAAGTGACTTGCTCAGGGTCACAAGGAGCAGCGAGGGATTTGAATCCACAGCCTCAGGGTGCTGAGGCTGTTGTTCCAACCACTGCACCACACACTCCTATCTTTATGCAGTTCATCGCAGCCGGTTAACTGACTATGTTTTAGCCATCTGTATATGTCCAGCATTGAATATCTAAGAATAAAATCGGTGACCTTCATCAAATCACTGGCCCACCTTCTGAATATTGACCCGTTAGGTGCTTATGCATTTTCATTTAATAGCCTTACAAAACCTGCACAATCATGGCTACAAGGCACCCATATACATTTGCAACTGTTCAGGAGCAGGTGTAAATATACTGTATTTTTCGCTCCATAAGATGCACCGGACCATAAGATGCACCCTAGATTTAGAGTGGGAAAACCAGGAAAAAAACATTCTGAACCAAATTGTATACTAATATATATCAGGCTCTGTACCCTGTCTCCCCTTCCCTGCCAGGCTGTTCCTTTCATTTTTCATATACACACAGCAGATATAAATTATCAAAACTGATACATTTTGATCACTAAATTGAAAATAAAATCGTTTTTCCTACCTTTGTTGTCTGGTGATTTCATGAGTCTCCTTCCTTCCTTTCTTTCTTCACTCAGGCCCAACAATTACCCCTTTCTATTCCCTCCCTCCCATGTTCCAGGTTTGTGCCCCCCTCATGCCTTCCAGCCTTAGTCCTTCATCCTCCCTGCCGCACCGTAAACTGCCTTCCTCCCTCCCTGCTGCGCTGAAGTCTGCCCACCCTCTGCTGATTCCTCCTCCTCTGGTATTGGTCTGCCGCCGCCGCTGCGCTGCAACTCAAGGAAGGGAAGGGCCAGTGTGCAGCGATTGCACATCGCCGGCCCACAGGCCTTCTCCCAATGTCAAAACTGACGTCAGTTCTGACGTTGGCAGAAGGCTTGTGGGCCGGTGACGTGCAATCGCTGCACGCTGGCCCTTCCCTTTCCTTCCTGGAGTTGCAGCGCAGTGGTGGCCAGCAGGGAGCAGCGGCGGTGAGCTGTGATTAAGAGCAGCAGCGGCAAGCAGGCAGGTGGGGAGCAGCAGCGGGGGTACGCGTACCGCCAACGAGTGGGACATTGTAAAAAAGTACAACGGGGTGTTTAAAAAAGTTACCTTCGCTTCATAAGATGCACCAAATTTTCCACCGAAAAAAGTGCATCTTATAAAGCGAAAAATACGGTAAGTAAAGTATGCATATATTTCATAAACTATGCATGTACTTTGTGCGCCATCCATACTCTCATCAAACTATAACACACCTATATTTGGGTTTCATAAAGCATTTGTCTCTTTGTCACCATGAATACTTTTACATGTGTAACTTGTGGGTATTTGGAGGCCTTATATTTTTATAAAACAGTGCTTATGCAAAAAGTCCTTCATAAAATTCACCCAAAAGAGCATGCTCTGCACTAATGGCTTAGCTTGCATACTTAACTGCTCTGTTAACATGTTAGTAGTGGGTATTTTTCAATACAATGGTATTTTTTCTTCCATATATATCTACCAAGACCTAAAAATTAACAATTGCCTCAGATCAGATGTTGAAATTTTCACTCGCACATAGTTTTGTATAAAAAGTCCAGTTAGCTCAGGATAGTATATTTACCTTCTTACTCTCTGTACTCTCCAAAGTATCCCCCCTTGTGATCCCATAAGTACCATCTAAAGAGTACCCACATCATCTGATTTGACCACATATCATCATATACTTCCATCTGGTTATCAACCCTACACCTCCCACCCCCACCCTTTGTTTACTCTATTACATTTGGTCTTCTCTTCCTCTTCCTTCCCCTTTGCTCTGGTTACGAGCTTACCATCAGACTCCTGATCATTTCATTTCAACCCCCTTCAGAAGATCAGCCCACCATGGTCCCTACAAATCTAATCTTCATTTTAATCATATTGTTAAGCTCTGGATGACTTTGAAAACAGAAAATAATGTCAGATATCTATGCAGTATGTTGTCTACTAATCTCTGCAATGTTTGTCTTATTCTTTATTGACTTCAGATACAGTCCTCGTCTCTACCACCTCCACTGAGAGACAGTTCCACACATAGTCAACTCTTTTCATAATGAAATATTTCCTTACATTACTCCTGTGTCTATTGCCTTTCATCTTCATCCTATGTCCCCTCATTTCAGAGCTTCCTTTCAATTAAGAGGCCCTCCTCTTGTACATTTACAGTATACTACAGAGGTATTTAAATGAGTCTATCATATCTCAACTCTACTGCCATTCTTCCAAAGCATACATATTAAAATCTTAATGTCTGTCCCTGTATACTTTTTGATGAAAATCTCTAATCATTTTAGTTGCCATCTCCTGGATCAATTCCATTCTGTTTTTATCTTTCTGAAAGCGCAGTTTCCAGAACTGTACATTGCACTTTAAACCAGCTCTCACTAGATACAGAGGCACTATCATTTCCTTCCTGCCAATCCTCTCTCTAAGTGTCTTTTTGTTGTTACTTTTTCTACCCGTTTGTTCAGGGTCTAGAAATGAACATGGCTAACTGAACATGGGCCAACTGATCGTGGGGCAGCTCATTTGCCTTTATCTCATTGTTTCTTTTAATATTACTAAATAGAAAGTCAGTTTGTCTTTTTCAGGGCAGGGGGGACCAGGAGCTGGACTTCAGAAGAGCTCCATATTTCCTTTGAAATTCCTTTGGAAGATGTGTTCTCATCATTTCTTTTAATATTGTGCTCAAGCCTGTCCTATTATATTTATAAATTAAACTTTTGTATCTCACATTTCTTCTCGTATATATGTGGTGAAATTTGGAAATGTATTCTATTGGGCTTCTATAGCTGTAATCTGACACAATCTTGAACTTGCACTCATTTGCTTTGCGGAAGCCGCTGATGGCCGAGCAAGGATCCCAACTGAATATTTTGTTCAAGATATTCAGTCGGGATGATGCGTGGTAATTTTGCAAGAGGGGGCTGCTCTTGATAAAGCCTAATGATGAAACATGTTAGCCAGTCCCTTCCCGGCACTGATAAGGATTTAACAGAGTCTAACAGAGTACAACAGAAGCTCGAGTTAAAAGTGAAAACGGCTTAGAAGCTAAGTTTTTCAATGCTCTTTATTCATTAAATACATGGATATGGAAAATGTTGGAGCAAAATATTTATTGAATTAATTGAGCACTTTTTAGATAATCTTCTATATATATAAAATCGGAGGTATGTATGTGTGTATGTATGTGTGTGTGTGTGTATGTGCCGCGATCACGCAAAAACGGCTTGACCGATTTGAACGAAACTTGGTATGCAGATCCCTCACTACCTGGAATGATATGTTCTGGGGGTCTCGCGGCCCACCAGCACACGTGGGCGGAGCTACAAACATAAAATCAGATTTCATCCATTCATGTCAATGGAAAAAATGTAAAAAGCTGCCATTCTCACAGTAATTCAAAAACGGCTTGACCAATTTGAACGAAACTTGGTATGCAGATCCCTCACTACCTGGGGTGATATGTTCTGGGGGTCTCGTGGCCCACCTGCACACGTGGGCGGAGCTACAAACATAAAATCAGATTTCACCCATTCATGTCAATGGAAATAATGTAAAAAGCTGCCATTCTCACAGTAATTCAAAAACGGCTTGACCGATTTGAACGAAACTTTGTATGCAGATCCCTCACTACCTGGGCTGATATGTTCTGGGGGTCTCGCAGCCCACCTGCACACGTGGGCGGAGCTACAAACAGAAAATCAGATATCACCTATTCATGTCAATGGAAAAAATGTAAAAAGCTGCCATTCTCACAGTAATTCAAAAACGGCTTGACCGATTTGAACGAAACTTGGTATGATGATCCCTCACTACCTGGGGTGATATGTTCTGGGGGTCTCGCGGCCCACCTGCACACGTGGGCGGAGCTATAAACAGAAAATCAGATATCACCCATTCATGTCAATGGAAAAAATGTAAAAAGCTGCCATTCTCACAGTAATTCAAAAACGGCTTGACCGATTTGAACGAAACTTGGTATGCAGATCCCTCACTACCTGGGGTGATATGTTCTGGGGGTCTCTCGGCCCACAACTCTATGTTGCTTGCTCAAGGGTGGGTTCACCCAACAATTTATATGTTCTTGCTCCTGGAGGTGAAACTAAAAATGTTGTTTATAATCACGTTTTGCGTTAGTTGTATTGTATTCATTTTGTCAAATATTTCACATTATAATTTGAATATTGTACTTTTTATTAAGCTGTAAAAAAATAATTTCATTCACCACTATAAAGTATCTTTATTTGAATCCATTTACAGTGTTATTGCTATAATTAAATACCCGTGCAACGCCGGGGCATCAGCTAGTTTAAAATATAAAATAAAACAATTTTTTTTTACCGACCTAAGCTGAAAGCCCTGAATGCAAAATAAAACAAATTAAACAAAAAAATAAAAATAAAGGAAAAGCAATTAGGATGATGATAATATATGCCTATATTGATCTACAACAGCCACAATGAATAATTGAGGGCTGGTGGTGGCATATCTGACATATCTGCTAAAAAATAGGACTGCTTAAGCTGATGTTCTAAGATTAATAATATTGCTATGTGTTGACTGATGACCTATTTTAATTGTACTAACTCAGTGGGTAACCAAAGTAGAACAGTTCTGATGTAGCATACACGGGATATAAGATTGACTTTTTGAGTAATCTAACTCATCGGGTCTGTTAATTCCTCATTCATCCCTTATTATCTTATTTCATTGCATACGTGATTATAAATAATCTAAATGCTTTCGGATACCGGCGGCATAGTAGACAGTGATGGAATCTCATTAAGTATCCCTAGCCTTGACAAAGAGTTGCAAAACGCGTTGGCAAAGGGGAGCATTATTGAAATGCTGGAGAAATACACCTGAATCATGAAACAACACTATTTAAAAGCTAAGTTATTTAAAGTTATTTAAAGCATTTAAATTATTTATAATCAAGTATGCAATGAAATAAGATAATAAGAGATGAATGAGGAATTGACAGACCCGATGAGTTAGATTACTCAAAAGGTCAATCTGATATCCCGTGTATGCTACATCAGAACTGTTCTACCTTGGTTACCCACTGAGTTAGTATACTGATCCTTTCTGACTTTTGAAAATTCATCTAGTGTTTGAAGAGGATGGCCCTATTTTAATTATAACTAATACTAGAAGTGATTGGCTGATAGACCCACTCATAGAGTCCTTATTGACACTTTTGCCTCTCTTTTTGTATCTTTTTAAGCACCTATTTTAATTATGGCATTCTACCTTGCAGGTGCACCTTGATGATCTCACAATGAGGTCAGCATTGTGCAGCTGCACACCTCCATTTGCAATGAACTAGAAGCCATGCTAAGTTCTGTATCTGTTTTTTTTCTTTTTAACCTTTTGAAAATTAAGTTATCTATGTAATATATAAATATTTGCTGAATGTACCTGTTTCAAGAATCAGCTGATTGGAGCATTATTTAGTGAGAAAAAAAGTGTTGTTTTTTAGCAAAAAGCCTAAAGCTGTGTTTATTCATGTGCTGTAATTAACAAATAACATTGCTGTTTGGCCAGAAAACTAGTAGGTTTGGCATGCAGTATGCTTGTATTGATATGCCCTGTTTATGTGGTGGCTTATTAAATGTATTTGAGCTTAATAAAGCAAAAATAAATCCCTAAACCCTATTTACAAGATTGCATCGAGAACGTCCAAAGCCCACCAAGTCCCATCCATAGAACTCACATCTATCTGAAGCCCAAACTATGCTTAAAGGTATACAGTACGCCCATGATATTCGCGGGGGGTCTGTTCCAGGACCCCCGCGAATATAAAAAAAACCGCAAATACAGTTTTTCGCATGGGGAGGCCGGAGAGGGCAGCTGGAGACACAGGATAGGGCAGCTCTTCCTGCAGTAAAGTCAGGCTTCACCAATCAGGAGCTGCTTTGACACGCAGCTCCTGATTGGTGAAGCCCGACTTTAGCACAGGAAGTCCCAGTCGGAGAATACTACGAATGACCGGGACCGCGAACCGCGAACCGCAAATGACTGGGGGAACACTGTACTTCCTTACAATGCCTATAAGGCCTAGTTTTACAATTGTTATGCAGCTTGTTAGCTTCTCCTGTAGCTATTTTTAACTCAATTTGTTCCTTGCTTTCCTGACTATTTTACCGGCTTCTTTTAGCTTTTCTATTGTTTGTCTTCCTCCTTTTTCTTACCTTTTAAGCTACTGCTTTTGAGAATAAAAGTGGCATCCTTTCTCTTTACTTGTATTTACTTTTCTAAGTAAAGGTATATTGCTCTTAAAATAGCTCCTTCCATTTTTGTCCATTGGTTTTCTACTTTGCTCAGAAGTTCCCATTCAGTGAACTCTTTGAGGAATTCCTCTTTCTCAACTATTTTTTTTTTCTGAAGTCTCTTTTCTGAACCCTCTTCATACATATCTTAATATCTAGTGATCACTAGATGCCGGATGATCACCTATTGTAGTATAAAAAACACTCTTACTATCTGTAAGCTCTAGATCCACTATGGCCCCATTCCATGTGAGTTTTCTTACCAATTGCTGGAATAACGCTGACTATAGAGAATCTAGGATTTTCCTACTTCTAGATGACACCATTACAGTGATATTCCAATCAATATCTTGCATATTGAAACCACCTGTTAGTAGTACCTCCACCTCCATAATTATATTGTAAAGTAAGGCCCTGATTCTGTATAGGACGCCCATGAGAGGTGTCCTATACAGAATCGGTCCTACACTAAACCCCGATTCTGTAACCGGTGTCCATGGTACAGACGCCGGTTAGAGAATCGGGTTAAATTAGACACAGTCGCTACACTTATCGCTGCAAGGGATCTCTCCCTGCTGCAATAAGTTTAGCGGCCGCGGCCGCCTGTCCCATCGCCGGCAGGAGGATGCCCAATTCCTCCTGTCGGAACCCCGAACCCCCCCAAACTGGTAATCGCCGACAGGAGGATACCCAACTCCTCCTGTCGGAACCCCGAACCCCGGAACCCCCCTCCCCCCAAACTGGTAATCACCAACAGGAGGATGCCCAACTCCTCCTGTCGGAACCCCGAACCCCAGACCCCCCTCCCCCCCAAACTCGTAATCGCCGACAGGAGGATGCCCAACTCCTCCTGCCGGAAAGCCCGACGACTTCCCCCCAACTAATCTCCCTCCCCCAACTAACCTTTAAATGTTGGTCGGCTGGACGGGTCTTGCTGCCGTCCAGCCGAAAGGCCCGTCTCGTGGAAATGAGACGGGCCTGCCCCTTCCCAGCCCATCCCCGCTAAATCTAAGGCCTGATTGGCCCAGGCTCTAGAAGCCTGGACCAATCAAGCCTTAGGCATAGCAGGTCCACCCATCCTCACTAATCCTAAGGCCTGATTGGCCCAGGTGCCTAGCCTGGGCCAATCAGGCCTTAGGATTAGCGGGGATGGGCGGACCTGCTATGCCTAAGGCTTGATTGGTCCAGGCTTCTAGAGCCTGGGCCAATCAGGCCTTAGATTTAGCGGGGATGGGCCGGGAAAGGGCAGGCCCGTCTCATTTCCACGAGACGGGCCTTTCGGCTGGACGGCAGCAAGACCCGTCCAGCCGACCAACATTTAAAGGTTAGTTGGGGGAGGGAGATTAGTTGGGGGGGGTCGTCGGGCTTTCCGGCAGGAGGAGTTGGGCATCCTCCTGTCAGCGATTACGAGTTTGGGGGGGTTCGGGTTTCGGGGTTCCGACGTGGCGATTACCAGTTTGGGGGGAGGGGGGTTCGGGGTTCCAACAGGAGGAGGTGGGCATCCTCCTGTCGGCGATTACCAGTTTGGGGGGGGGGGGGGTTCGGGGTTCTGACAGGAGGAGTTGGGCATCCTCCTGACGGTGATGGGACAGGCGGCCACTATACTTATTGCAGCAGGGAGATCCCTTGCCGCGATCAGTATAGCGGCCGCGTCTACTTACAATGTAGACCAGCATTTTGCTGGCCTACATTTTAAACGTCTCTTCCTCTACTATGGAGACACGTAGGGCCGCCTAGGTTCACCTAAGGCCAGCCTAAGGCCTTTAGGCGAGCTTAGGCGTCTTGCGGGCCTTCCTAGGCTCCCGGAGGCACCTTCAATATAGGCGGCCTGCCTGGGGAGCATTTTTTTTTTAAAACATGCATCCCGATTGGCTGATTAGACAGCTGTAGGACGCCTACAGCTGCCTAAAATCGGGACGCACTTTGTAGAATCAGGGCCTAAATGTCTTCCATTAAAACTTTCTCTACTGCTAAGAAAGTGATCTTTATTTCATACCAGAGCAAACAGATGTTCCATTCCCTCTTTCTTGTGCTTTCTCTTTTCTCCTTAATTCCTCCAATTCTGTTGCTCTGATTTTATCTTTAATATATAGCACTACTTTTTTTCTCTTTCTTCTTTTCCTGTCTTCCTGAATAGATTATAGCCAGTATAAGTATTTCCTAATTATTGTTCTCTGTGGACCACGTTTCTATGGTCACCCTAAATTCAAGTCTGCCCTTCCATTATAGTTTCTAGGTCCAGGCATTAGTGTTCACAGTTTTTCCAATGTTTCCCTTTTTTCCCTTATATAGTACAGGGCTGCAGCCTGATGACCCTGGGATGGCAGAGCAGGGATTCCCTAGCTGAACCTTCCCCCCCTCCCCTCCCACACACACTCCATTTTCTTCCTACTCCCATCCTAAGGTAGCCTTTGCTTTCTTTACCTTTACATCTATGTTGGTCCAAGGGGGTCTTCAGCAGGAGTGATGCCCAGTTGTTCTTGCCTAGTCTGGCACCAGCTGCAAAATATCACAACTGCCGCTAGGGGTCATTTTTTGTATGGGGCAAATAATGTGACTTAAAGCCCTGATGCTGCTTGATGAATTCCCCCCCACCCCGAAAAAAAAGTTTTACTTACCCGATAACATCTTTTGTTATTTTGAATAGTAAAACAAAATTATTGACATTTTTGGATGGGCTGAAATCTTTGAATGTTAATTTAAAATTCACTATGAATTGCCTTTCCAATTCATTTGAAGTTTTGGGTGTATGCATTAGGACTGAGAATTGATTGATCGTGACCTTTTTTGAAATTCAGTGGAAAGAAGCCTTTTTTTTTGTCATACAGTAACTTTCATCCCAAATCTCTGAAATGGAAGATACATTTGGGACAATTTTTGTGATAGAGAAACATCAGCTTTTCTATGCAAGAAATTAAAGTGGAAGAATTGAACAATAGATTGACTATGCAAGGATACCCAGAAGGATACATTAACCATGCATATTCATGGCTGCTTATTTTAAAAAGACACATGGATTCCTATGGAGGCAGTTTTGTAAAGGATGCTAAAAATTTAGGCACCCGAAATCTAAGCACTAAGCTAGCACTCTATAATGGCAAATTTCTTTGCCTAAACAGTTATAAAATACTATCATAAGTCAGCAATTTGGCACTTAAATTTAGACGCAATCACTGCTCTATGACAGGTGTAAATCAGTGTGTCTAAATGCAGCAGTTAGCCACTTTAGAGTATTCAGTAAAATTCATGCTTAAATAGCCAGAACTCCCATGCCCCTCCTATCTGAAGGCCCCTTTTGCAGTTATGTGCTAGAAAATTTTATGTGGCAAAATTTAGAAAATAGGAATTGAGTACATTAAAAGCCATTAGCCAATCTAGTTGATGTGTTTCTGACTTAATGATTCGATTTAAGATGGGAGGACCTGGAAAATCTTGCTGAGAATGTAAATTTAAGAGTACTGAACATTTCTCATCTTTAAAATAAGTCTGGCCCACTAATGAAGGAAGACATCTCATTATTCATATAAACTTAACAGGAAATACAAAATAGGTATGGAGAGAGGAAGAAAAAAGAACAGATTTACCCCTCTTCAAAAACCTATAAACCTCTTAGGACGCTATTATATAAACCCCCCACTAAAGAAAGCTAGTAATTACCGTATTTTCGCGGATATAACGCGCACCCGTGTAAAACGCGTACACGGGTATAGCGCGCAGAAACCACAATATTATGTATAAAAACTTTTGTATACCGCGCTCACGGGTATAACGCGCATGCTGCCCGACTGTCCTTTCGCCCGCCCCGACTCTCCTCTGGCCGCCCCGACTCTCCTTTCGCCCGCCCCGACTCTCCTCTGGCCACCCCGACTCTCCTTTCGCCCTCCCCGACTCTATGTGCGCTGTCCCGACTCTCCGTTTACCCGCCCTGCCCTGCCCCCCCCCCGGCAGGACCACTCGCACCCCCACCCCGAAGGACCGCCGACTCCCCGACAATATCGGGCCAGAAGGGAGCCCAAACCCTCCTGGCCACGGCGACCCCCTACCCCCACCCCGCCCGACGCCCGATTTACCCCCCCCCAGCAGGACCGCTCGCACCCCCACCCCGAACGACCGCTCGCACGCGCTCCCACCCGCACCCGCGATCGGAGCAAGAGGGAGCCCAAGCCCTCTTGCCCGGCCGACTCCCCGACAATATCGGGCCAGGAGGGAGCCCAAACCCTCCTGGCCACGGCGACCCCCTACCCCCCCCCCGCACTACATTACGGGCAGGAGGGATCCCAGGCCCTCCTGCCCTCGACGCAAACCCCCCTCCCTCCCTCCAACGACCGCCCCCCCCAAGAACCTCCGACCGCCCCACCAGCCGACCCGCGACCCCCCTGGCCGACCCCCGCGACACCCCCACCCCCCTGCCCCGTACCTTTGCTAGTTGGCTGGACAGACGGGAGCCAAACCCGCCTGTCCGGCAGGCAGCCAACGACGGAATGAGGCCGGATTGGCCCATCCGTCCCAAAGCTCCGCCTACTGGTGGGGCCTAAGGCGCGTGGGCCAATCAGAATAGGCCCTGGAGCCTTAGGTCCCACCTGGGGGCGCGGCCTGAGGCACATGGTCGGGTTGGGCCCATGTGCCTCAGGCCCCGCCCCCAGGTGGGACCTAAGGCTCCAGGGCCTATTCTGATTGGCCCACGCGCCTTAGGCCCCACCAGTAGGCGGAGCTTTGGGACGGATGGGCCAATCCGGCCTCATTCCGTCGTTGGCTGCCTGCCGGACAGGCGGGTTTGGCTCCCGTCTGTCCGGCCAACTAGCAAAGGTACGGGGAAGGGGGGTGGGGGTGTCGTGGGGGTCGGCCAGGGGGGTCGCGGGTCGGCTGGTGGGGCGGTCGGAGGTTCTTGGGGGGGGGCGGTCGTTGGAGGGAGGGAGGGGGGTTTGCGTCGAGGGCAGGAGGGCCTGGGATCCCTCCTGCCCGTATTGTAGTGCGGGGTGGGGGTAGGGGGTCGCCGTGGCCAGGAGGGTTTGGGCTCCCTCCTGGCCCGATATTGTCGGGGAGTCGGCCGGGCAAGAGGGCTTGGGCTCCCTCTTGCTCCGATCGCGGGTGCGGGTGGGAGCGCGTGCGAGCGGTCGTTCGGGGTGGGGGTGCGAGCGGTCCTGCTGGGGGGGGGGAATCGGGCGTCGGGCGGGGTGGGGGTAGGGGGTCGCCGTGGCCAGGAGGGTTTGGGCTCCCTCCTGGCCCGATATTGTCGGGGAGTCGGCCGGGCAAGAGGGCTTGGGCTCCCTCTTGCTCCGATCGCGGGTGCGGGTGGGAGCGCGTGCGAGCGGTCGTTCGGGGTGGGGGTGCGAGCGGTCCTGCTGGGGGGGGGAATCGGGCGTCGGGCGGGGTGGGAACTATGTAGAAAAACTTTTTTATACCGCGCTCACGCGTATAACGCGCGAGGGGTATGCGCGGTAGGTAAAAATGCGTATAACGCGCGCGTTATATCCGCGAAAATACGGTAGTCTTGTTTCCTTCCTTTGGTTTTTGGATAGTGTATAATTTCTTTATAATCCATATCTTATTATGTTTGAATGAATGTAATAAATGTTGAAAATAATCAATTAAAAAAAAAAAAAATAAGTCTGCTTAAGATCTTTTCAAGTTGTATTTGATGGAAACTTTACAGGTATCATCTGAATGGATTACATTGTTGAAACTTATTTGCTTATTTGTTAATCAGGTTTTCTGTTCCGCCTTTACCTATTATATTACAAGATTATATTACAAGAGGTTGGAAGTTACCCAGGAAGTTACAATGGACAGTTTGACATGGACATTCAATAGAGTTGCTAGTACAGGTAGATCAGTACAATTATTAATACAGTTAGGTCATACTTATAAATACATAGTTACAAATTTAAGTAGGCCATCTTTGGCTCATTGTTATGTCCCAAGAGTTGCATTGGACAGTTTAGAAATGGCCTTTACAATTACCATTTCAGTTACTTCAGGTTTGGCTCCCCTATCTTGGTACAGAAATGCTTTTAAAAATTTTCTGAACCTGTGATAGGGGTCACAAGATTGTAGCGTAAGTGGTAGTCGGTTGCAGCATTTTGCTAATTGATATTGGATGGATAAGGTAATTTGCCTGGTAGACTTTATATTGTTGCATGCTGGGAATTTTAGCTGAAAAAGATTTCTGGTGGAATATCTGTGGGAAGCACCATGGAGTAGGGTAGCTAACTCTGTTAGGTAGTCGGGGGCATTCCCTGTCAGGATCTTAAAGGCAGTGATGCCTAATTTAAACTTGATCCTTGCCGTTATGGGCAGCCAATGTAATTTCATATAGTAAGACTGTAAGGTGTTCCAATTTCCGTAGTCTGTATATGAGTCTTACCTCTGCATTTTGAACTAGTTATGGACGTGATAGCAATGTTTTAGAGCAAATAACTAGTGTTACATGACAGTCTAGTTGAGATAGGATTAGGGATTGCACTACAATTCAGAAAGCCTCGGTTTTGAAGTATTTTCTGATGGATCGTAGCTTTCTTATCACAAGGAAAGATTGTTTTATTATTGAGTGCATTTGACTCTTCATGGATAGGTGGCTATCAATTTCTTCGCCTAAGATTTGGGATTGTAGTTCTAATGGAAAGTCTATGTTGTCTACTGTAATCCTTGGAGTGTAGCATGGGTCAGTTGAGGGTCATAGTCAAAGGAACTTGGTTTTGTTCTTATTTAGTTTGAGGTGGTGGGGTTGAGATGCAGTTTTCTATGATGTTGGATCTGAATGAAGAAGGAGAGAGATGAGTCAAAGATAACCCTGAGGTTGTGAGCTGACGAGACAGTGAGTAGGAGAGTGTTGTTCACAGAGATAGAGAATGGGGAGAGGTGGGGTTAGGCGGGAAGATAAGGAGCTCAGTTTTAGCCATATTCAGTTTTAGATGGCAGTGAAACATCCAGGTGGCAATGTTAGACAGGCCTGGATTCCTGTAGAGATATCTGGTGTGGAGAAGTAAATCTGGGAATCATCAGCATAGAGGTGATACTGAAAACCATGGGAGGAGATTGGTGCACCGAGGGAGTAAGTATATATAGAGAAAATGAGAGATCCCAAGCAGAGCCCTGAGGTACACTGATTGATAGCGGGATAGTAATGAAGGAAGGTTCCTATTGCATACATTGCTTAACCAGCCAATAAGCTGCAGAAACATCCTTACTTCCTGCTTTCATCTGTAGCTCCAGATTGGGAAGATTTCAGCTTTGATGTCTGGGCAGTGCTGGAAAGAATATTGAGGGTACTCTAGCACCCACAGAGTTGGTGCCTATAGCTTAATCCACTAATCTGGATTGGTTTTGCAGGATTCAAGGAAAATAAATGATCACATTACAGTAAATTGTATCTTTTTGAAGTTTTATATTTTATTGTAAAATGTTTTTGTTGAACTTTATTATTGCTGACTTAGTTGCTTTAGAAATAGGCATACTTTGTATAATAATGATTTATACGCCATCTAATTCAAGGTAATTCACCATTAAAAACTTTTTCTAATGAGTCTGCTTTTCAATTACAGTAGCACAGTCACAAGAAAACAGAAATGTATATATATTTTATGTCATGTCTGTACAAGTTGAGCATATGAGACTCTATAATAATGTAATCATGGTGTCTCACTTTTGAAATAATGATTAACAGGACATATTTCAAATTGCTTTGAGGCACCTGTATCTGGCAGATTAATATGGCTTTCAAGAAAACCAGAAGCAGCCTTAGACCATTATTTTAGAGAAACAAACTGATATTTATAAAGTGCCATTTATGTATGTATCACATATATGTGTAAATGTTGATTTTAGAAAGCCACTTTAAAACATACTGTAGAGCAGGGCTGCCCAAGTCCGGTCCTTGAGATCTACTGGCAGGCCAGGTTTTCAGGATATCCACAATGAACATGCATGAGAGAGATTTGCATACCAAGAAGGTAGTGCAAATCTCTCTCATGCATATTCATTGTGGATATCCTGAAAACCTGGCCTGCCAGTAGATTTCAAGGACCGGACTTGGGCAGCCCTGCTGTAGAGTTTCACACCATTGGAGATTTCAAAGGGGTGTAGCTTGAGATGGCTTAGGAGGAACTAAAATCTATACTTGTTGCAGTTTTGCCAAGGGGATACACGTGTATGGGGAAAATTTTCCAAGTTGGGCTATCCTCCTGTTCAAAGACAAGCATAGATTTTAAAAGAGTGCTTATTTCAGCCAAGGTTTTACACAAACGATTAAAGGAGTTATTCTTATCAATCCCATGTAGTTTATATCCTCCTCTTAAATGAAACCAAGTTATAATTGTAGGCTTATTACTTAACTGGCAGCACTTGCATATGTAGATATGAGTATATAAAATTGGGCAAAAACCTTCTGTGACTTTTTGGTCTAAGAGAATGATTCTTTTCAGGGTGTGAGAGGGTCCAGGTTCAAATCTTGGATGAGCCTTCTATTTAGTATTACCATATTGTAAAAAAGAAAACCCCAGACACAGGACCATGCCCCGTGCCGTCTCTTGCCCCGTCCTCATTCTGCCCCAGCCCCGCCCCCAGAAAGCCACCTCTCTTTGCGATGAGCTCCGTCCATGTCTAGGGGGCCTGGAGATTGCATGGATGAGTGTGACATCATCCACGCATGCTTAGAGGACATGTCCGGGTTTTCCCAAATGTCTGATAACCCTATCTCTATTTGGGTTTCTGATCTGGATTGGCCGCTGTTTGAAATAGGATACTAGGCTAGATAGACCATTGGTCTGACCCAGTATGGTCATTCTTATGTTCAGAGGGAAAAGCAGTAAGAACAAACCAGAGGCTGACAAATAAAGCAGGTATATTAAGAAAGCAACCTTTGATAATTAAAGTGTGCTAATATCATCCTATCATATAGACATTCTAGTAAAAGCCCAACATGATTCAGCAGAAGCTTCACTGACCAGCGTTCTGCTCCCCGACGTCAATTCTGACACCTACGCTCTTTCTGTTTTTACCATGCACCTCAATTTCACGAGGCCACGGGACTCCATCATGGGCGCCAGCATGTCCTTCGTCGCCACCGCCGCTGCTTCGCCCACACGAACAAACGCCGGGGCTGCAGGCTCATGCGCCAACCAACTGCGATCCGACTCCATCACATGCCTGTGGGAAGCAAGGCACTGTGCGCGGCAATTGGCGAAAGTCCCATCAACTGTAAAATAGTACTTCTCTTGGAAACGAAGGCTTTAAAAACAGTAAAGGCAATACCATGACTTCATCAGTTTTTCACAGAAGACAACAGCGAAGCACTTCCTTTTATCAGGCAAAATTACCAGTCCATAGAGCTGCAGAGGTGTTAACAACTTGGTCTCCAGCTTTGCTGAGGATTTCCTATAAAAGACTACCTGGAGCAATTAAGAGCCTTATTTGACCAATTTGCTATTTCATTCCCTATTTGGCCATATTTAAGATTGCGTTTTTTAGTTATAGATGCAAAAACTCTTATTTTGTGATGCGTATTCTATTTTGAATGATATGTAAGATTTTTAATTGAGAATGCAGTTCTGGGCCAAGGAGCGACTCCCAATTGTATTATCCCACCCACTTTCCTGAATTTATTGTAGTTCTTCCCTTTTCCCCTCCTGTTCATGTCTATGTCAGATTTGTTTTTAATGTACAACAATTATTATTAGATTGTAAGCCACCTAGAATGATTCCCAATGGGTGTGGTAGTAAATAAATGATAAACTTGAAGAAGAAGAAAAAGAAAGAAAGAAGAGAAACAGAAAGAAAGAAAGGGAGCATGGAGAGAGAGAGAAAGAAAGGGAGGCAGGGAGACAGAAAGAAAGAAGGGGGCAGGGAGAAAGAAAAAAAAGTTGGGGAGAGAATGAGGTCTGGAGGAGAGGAAGCATACAGGAGGCTGAAAGAAGGGAAGAAATATTGGCTGCACAATCAGAAGAATAAAATGCAACCAGAGACTGATGAAATTACCAGACAATAAAGGTAGGAAAAATGATTTTATTTTCAATTTAGTGATCAAAATGTGTCCGTTTTGAGAATTTATATCTGCTGTCTATATTTTGCACTATGGCCCCCTTTTACAAAACCGCAATAGCGGTTTTTAGCGCAGGGAGCCTATGAGCATCAAGAGCAGCGCAGGGCATTCAGCGCAGCTCCCTGCGCTAAAAAACGCTATCGCGGTTTAGTAAAAAGAGAGGGGGTATATTTGTCTATTTTTTGTATAGTTGTTACTGAGGTGACATTGCATAAAGTCAGCTGCCTTGACCTCTTTGAAAACCCACGGAATATTAATGATAATTAACATTTTCTCTGCGTACAGTGTGCTTTGTGCTTTTTAAAATTTTATTGTTGGTAGATCATTTTGCCTTGGTCATTTTAAAAGTAGCTCGCAAGCCCAGAAAGTGTGGGCACCCCTGCTCTATATAAAGGTGAATAACCATTGCCTTGTTCAATATGTATGCTGGTGATCTTAGAGCCAACAGAAACAAATGTCGCATTCAGGAGATATATGAACTTGGTATAGTGCTGTTGTGAATGAATTAGGCACAAAGTAGATGAGTAAAAGGTACTTTTCAGTAGAAAGATTTCATTTTGAGCTAGGAATGACGGATTTCATTTCTAATGCTGATGGATAACTGAACTGCAAAGGACTAAGGCATGTTACTATGAAGATAGAATGTTTCATTATCACTAAGACATATTTATTAGCTGTAGGACTCCATGAAGAAAAATATAATTTTCCCGAGCGTTCTGAACTTTCTGACTCAGACATATGGAGTACTGTGTAATAACATGAAGTAAAATAAACTGTCCCAATGTGCGTAACTTACTATTCCTTTGCCGAAAGAAGGCAGATAATTAGGGAAAAAATAACTAATCTTTGTCTGATTAGACTGGGAAATGTTCCATAGGACTCTATGCACAACAAATATGCTATTTGTCTTTATTCTGAATGTATTCGCTTGTAAACGTTACAAATAATAGCAGTAGAGCATATATGTATCTTCTTTCATTTTTCCTTTGAGACTATAAACATATTCAGGAGCAATAGCAACATTTTATTGTATTTTGTTTTCATCAGAGGAGAGAAAATATTATAGCTAATGTCCAAAACAAAAAGACTATACATTACTTGGTTTTACATAGCGATGGATATGGATGGAATGGATTTGAACTGCACTTTTCACTACTAGGTTTATGCATAGTTATGCAGCTTTTAGCGAAATAATATTTTATACTTTCTCTACTGCAGAGACTTGAATGCCATATCTAACTTTCTAGTGTCATCAGACGGTTTTTTATTTTGAAGCTTTTTGAGCACCATCCATTGGATTATCATCTGTACCCCTGGGCAGGCTTTTTTATGAAGCCAAAACATGGACCATGTTGAGTTTACAAGATAGACCGGATCTGTTATAGCGTCCTGTGGCAATATAACATACTGTATTTTGCTTTAGAATCGTTGTTTGTATTTAATAAACTCTCCTTATCCCAGGTTAATGTGTACAAGTTCCTTCCCCACTTTCTCTCTGTAATAACATTTGAACCAGAAATTTTAAAAGGTAAATGTTGACTTTTTGGAAGCTATCCTTCTTATTCTATCTTGGCACTGGTAACAGATGACATTAAGAGGGTGATGAGAGCAACCTAAACTTTTTTTTTGGGGGGAGGCAATTACCTGAAACAAGAGACTGGGCTCTTACATTAGAAGAGGAGAAAAATGAGGCTGAGATTATTCCTATCAGAGGGTGAAGAAATGCAGATAAAGCATATTTAACAACTACTCCCTAGAGGAATTACAAAGGGACAGGGGCATGGATTTGATACACCACCTTTCTATGGTGCAACCAAAGCAGTTTACATATATTATATGCAGGTAGTTTCTCTGTCCTAGTGAGCTCACAATCTAAAGGTTTTGTGTGTGTGAGGAGGAGAGGGGGTTACTTGGGGCAGTGGAAGGTTATGTGACTTGATAGGGTCATAAGGGGCTGCAAAATTCATAACTGTGTCAATTCCCCTTCACAAAGGAACACATGTTTCTCAGGAAAGCATAGGAGTTCTGAAGGTAAGAGACACTTACCTGATGTAACTCTGTCTGTGTTGACATGATACTACTGACACATCACAAGTGGGATCCAACTTTCCAAGTTTATTAGGGTTTTGATATACCGCCTATCAAAAATCTGGGCTGTTTACAACAATTATAATTAAAGGGGTAGAAAAATGAGAGAGGTGGAAAAAAGGGAATAAGAATGGGATAAAGATGAACTATAAATAATGATAGGAAGAGGGAAAGCAGGATAGAAAAAGGGAAAGATCATATCCCAGTAGCTTTTTTACCTTCATGCTACCACTGCCACTATTTATCATTTCTGAAGTGCTGAAAGTTCTACACAGCACAATATAATATACAGTCCCTGCTCAGAAGAGCTTACAATTTAATTAGAACAGACAGGCAGAACAAATGGGACAGATAGGGGTTGGGAAATTTCTTGCAGAGAGAATGATAGGATGTGCATAGGCATCTTGCGGTGAGTGGGAGTTGAAAGCAGCTTCGAAATAGTGGGCTAGAGATGGAGCTTGACATATTGATTCCTGCAGTCTGTTCCATGCATATGGTGCAGCAAAGTAGAATGGATGAAGTCTGGAGTTGCCAGTGGAGGAGAAGGTTATGAATAAAAGTAACTTACCTGACAGATGGAGTTCAAGGGGCGAGAGGAGCAAAGGGGAGATAAGTGAGGAAAGATATTGAGGTGCTGTAGTGTGAATGCACTTATAATAATAATAACAACAACAGTTTATATACTGCATAAGTCAGTAAGAGGAGTTTGAACTGTATTCGGAAATGGATGGGGAGCCAATGAAGTGATTTAAGGAGGGGGTAATGTCAGTATGGCAGCTCTGGTAGAACATAAGTCATGCAGTAGAATTTTGAATAGATTGAAGGGGAGAGAGATGGTTGAGTGGAAGACCAGAGAGAAGAAAGTTATATTAATATAAGTGAGAAGTGATGAGAGTATGGATAAGGGTTTTGGTAGTGTGCTCAGCAAAGAGAGGTTGGATTTTGGTAATATTATAGAGGAAGAAGCAACAAGGTGTAGCGGTTTGTTGGATATGAGTAGAAAAGGAGAAAGAGGAGTCAATGATGACCCTGAGGTTGCGAACTGACAAGACAGGGAGGATGAGAGTATTGTCCACAGAAATATGGAATGGGGAAAGGGGGAGGTGGGTTTAGGTAGAAAGATAAGGAGCTTGGTTAAGGCATGCTTCCTGCCACAACTTGCCAGAGTTGATTTTTCCACATAACTGCAATATTTGAGGTTACACAGTGGTTTATAGGTGGATGTTGAGGGTTGCTGAGAGAGAGTGAGCACTTAAGGGAACTTGGAGGAGAGGTTGAATTGAAGAGGTTCTTCGTACCAGATAGTGGAATGTTGAATGTGACAGGATTAATTTTATCATGGATGAGGGAGAGAATAGAATGGGGAAGGAATGAAACATATCGGCAATAGAGGGAAGAAGACAGGTTTTGCTACATGTAATGAGGAAAGTTGTTATATAAAGTTCAATAACATTGACTATTCTCATAGGTGTTAGAGGGGGGCAAAGGGGCCATGGCCTCCCCAAAAATTTCCCGTCCTGTAGCTGTAGGTCAGGGTATGCGGACTGACTGCCGCCCACCACCGCTGCTTCTCCCCACCCGCTGCCACCGCTCACTGCCACAAGGGAAAGGAAGGAAAGGGAAGGCAAGGGAAGGAAAGGAAAGGGCCAAGCATGTGCAGCGAATGCATGCCGCCGGCCCACAAGCTTTCCCCTGACATCAATTCTGACATTGGAGAGAAGGTCCAGGCCAGCCAATCACTGCTTGGCTGGCCCAGACTTTCTCTCCGATGTCAGAATTGACATCGGGGAAGGCTTGTGGGCCAGCGCCATTGCATGCGCCTGGCCCTTCCCTTCTTGGATTTGCTGCAGCAGCAGCAGACTAGGCAGGAGGAAGAATTGGCAGCGGGTAGGCCAGGCTTCAGTGCAGCAGGGAAGGAGGGGGGCAGGCTGGCTTCGGCTGAGGACCAGGGAAAGGAAGAATCAGTGGCGGGTAGGTCAGGCTTTAGCGAGGGAGGCAGGCTTGCAGGGAGGAATGGAGGCAGGCAGGCTGGCTTCGGGGGAGGGGGTGGGACAAAGGCTGGTAGGCAGTGAGGGGGACATAGGAAGGAGGGAGGAAGGAAGGAGAGAGAGAGACACATACACACAGAAAGGGGGGGGGCTTATAAGCATAAGAAAGACAGAGAGAGAGAAAAGCCTGGATCAGGAGGCAGATGCTGGACTATGGGAGGTGCAGACATAGGGGAAGAGACCCTGAGGAAGAACAGAGAGATGCAAGATCATAACAGAGTAGGGAGAGAGAGGGAGACCTGGAACAAAGGTGGTGGTAGGTACAAAGGAGAACTGACACTGGATCTGAGGAGAGTAAGCAGAGGGAAAATAGATAGAGACCTGGACCCAAAGGGGATGGGGCTCGATTGTGAAAGAAATGTTGGATGAGAAAGGAGGGAAGGAGTGAAAAAGGAAGAAAGGAAGCTTTCCGTTGTCTATGACTATTCCAGTTATAGTAGATAAGGGCCATTATGTGTAAACAAGGCACAGAGATTAAATATCCAGTCCTAATTTAGTTGACAGCCATGAATGTTTAAAAAAGACTGGCTCATCACTGCAGGGCACCTGGACAAATCAAACAAAATGAAGGCCACTGTGAGAATGTTGCTGGATATTCAGGCCATAGAGCCTGTACTGCCTGAAGACTCGGGCTTGGGCAGATACTCCATATACTCCTTGATGGGTCAGATACAAAATTGCTGTGAAAAGGGTAGCTTTAGAAAATTACTAAAGACGCATCTATTTGTTGATGTCTTTTTTTTTTTTTTTTAGGTATTCTTGACAAAGTTGATGAACTATCCATGATCTTTTTATCCACATTATGGCATCTTTTTAAAGCTTCTTTTTATGTTTATTTTATTATTATATGCATTTGTTTTTATTATGTGTTAATTTTAAATACTGTGTATGTAAATTTTGTAAACTGTTGAGTTTTAAATGGTCGATAAATTTTTAAAATAAATAAATAATAAATACTTCATTGTGCCAAAGAAAGGTTGATATTATCTGAGACCCATTCTAGACCTTACGTCAATGCAGCGCTCAAGGTTCCTTGTTTCCGCATGGAGACAGTTTGTTTTGTCATAGCGGCGGTGGCTGCAGGAGAATTCCTGGCCTAGCTAGATCTGACGGAGGTCTACCTGCATATTCCCATTTTCCCAGAGCAGAGAAAGTTCCTGAGGTCTCATGTTCTAGAAAACCATTACCTGTTCTTGGCCCTTCCCTTTGGCCAGGTGATTGCTCCTCGCACATTCACCAAGGTAATGGTGGAGGTGGAGACATACCTGTGGAAGATGGGTTTGCAAGTGCATCCCTACCTGGATGACTGGCTGATCAGAGCCCCTTTGTTAACTGAAGAACAGCACACTATAGCTCAGGTGCTCCAAGTCCTAGAGAGCATGGGTTGAATTGTGAATTACTGAATAAGCCATTTGTCACCGACCCAGTCCTTGGAATACCTGGGCATTTTGTTCAACAAGGCGGAGAGCCATGTCTATCTTCCAGAAGCATGCAGACAGAAGCTTTGCTCTCAAATAATGAGCTTGCTAGCCAGCTTGTCTCCATCAGTGTGACACTATCTCCAAGTGCTAGGATTCATGGCAGCTACAATTGATGTGGTCCCCTGGGTGAAGGCTCACATGCATCCTCTCCAACACGAGTTGCTATCACGTTGGTATCCCCAGGACTCTCTGCAGAAGTCCTTACCTTGGATGACGGAGGACCAGGCCAGTGTGGACTGGTGGCTATGAGCTCAGTCTCTCACCAAGGGTATGCCTCTTTGTATAGTTCTTCAAAGAACTAGCCAGCAAACCATGCCAAAGCAGTATGCATGCACACAGTTTTAGCATGGTTTGCTGGCTAGTTCTTTGATGAGCGTCTTTCTCCTTTTGGAGAACTTGCTCTGTGTAGAGAGTTGTGGTTTGAATCACATTTTTAAATTTGAGAACTTGCTCTGAGTAAAAAGCTGTGGTTTGTATCACATTTTTACAATTTGAACTGTTTTGTACTTATTGGTGTTTGTGGCGGATAAGTTTACAGACTCCTGACACAGGTGGAAACGCCAAAACATAGCTGGTGTTGAGTCTTAGAAACGTGTATTGATTGCCTGGAACTTGAAGGCCCTTTGTGCTTTTTTTTTGTTGGTTCTTGTGTGGACTGTATTTTGTTTCCCTCTCTTCTGCATGTGCAGAGAGTGGGCATTCCTGCTTTATCCAGCTCGCATGTTCACATTAGTGCTTACTGGATCAAGCAGGATTATCATGGGAGGCAGTAAGCACTTCCTCATTATTCTTTTGCAGGTACCATTCACCAATGGAAACATTTTATGCCACTGCAAATCTAAGTCTTTGGTCAGAATGTGCTAAGACTAGATTTCACTGTACTTTCGTAAAAGGGCCCCTTAATGCAGTTTAATAAAAGGGCCAGTATGTCTACTTTACTTGTGAAATTTCCTGCAGGTATAAAATACTTATTGACTTCTGATACTTTGTTTTCTGCTGCTAATTATTCCATGGAAAACAACTTGTATAGATTTTTTTTTAAACTCAGTTTACACATTATTTCATTATCCAACCTAAACACCTCAGAAGGGATGTCTCATCATAAATGGTGCTAAAAGTTCACAAATGTCTGGATGCATTTTCTAAGTACATCACTTAGAAAATGTCCGTCTTAGTACATAGACCCCTATATAGATGTTACTGTTATCTCTACAATGTTGAACAGTGTTTAAAAGGGAAATAGTTGCTGTTTAGATGACATTGAGTAATAGCTTAGTGGTTACACTCAGCCCACTAAAACATTAGTGAAAAGGAAATGCCCAGTCATAGAGAAGTATTACTATTATAAATCATCTTCATTTACAGAAAATTATATTTGTTAGTTATTCTGGGTGGTCTGAAGTATGGTGTTGTCATAGAAACCTCTGTTTATACTAGTAGGCACGTCTTGATCATTTATATCCATTACGCTGCGCCCTTTACCTAATTTACCCCCTCTTTTGCAAAGCCACACTAGCAGCTGCCGCGCAGCAAAAGCCCCAAAGGCCTTTATAGGCCTTAGAGTCTTTGGGGCAGTTACCACAGTGGTAGCTGCTATTGTGTGCTTTGTAAAAAGGGGGAGGGGAAGGGAGGAGGAGTGGTTAAACCTTGAATCCCCATCTCTACAATGTGACCAAATCTGATTAAATGAATGATGAGAGATCAACAAAAACAAATTTACTCCCTTTTTTACAAAACCGTAGCGCGGTTTTAGTGCCGGCCGTGGCAGTAAGAGCTCTGATGCTCATAGGAATTCTATGAGCGTTGGAGCTGTAACCGCTGTGGCCATGGTTTTGTAAAAGGGGGGGGGGGGTTAAAAAGGTAAATGGGATGTAATATAGTTTTCTTGGACTTTAATTAAGAAAAAAAACAATCCTCTATAATAAAACCCTAAGCACGCATGCGCATTTACAACACCGTAATCCCTGCCTCTGTGATTTGTGCCTCCGTGGCCGTGTTCCATTTGCGGCGCATGCAGCTGTTTGAGGTGCACGGCGCATGCGGCTGTTTGTGCCACACGCAGTGATTGGAAGTCAGCCTCAACAAAAAAAAAACACCACGCTGTCCACAGAGACGAACAGGAAGCGAAGGATCACTGCACGCAGTCGCACAATCAACTCTAACTCATTATCCCTCCCTCCTCTTCTTCACCCTGGTGTCCTGGACTCCCTCTTCTCCCTCACCCGCCCCCGTCTGTTTCGGGGGGGGGGGGTATCGAGCACCCTTGAGCAGGAGGACAGGGAGAGAGTGTGAGCTTTGGAGATAGCTCCACATAAGACGGCGCTGAAGGCACCCCAGCAACGGGAAGAGGAGGAGAGGGCCCGATGATCCAGATGATAGGGAGAGATTGCTGGAATTTGGAACAAATGGTGCTGCTGGACAGGGGGAAGGTAAAAGGAAGGGATAATGGTTACTGTTGGACAAGGGGTGCAGGGAAGGGGTGTTGTTGAACAGGTGGGAGGTAAAACCAATGGAGAAGGGCTACTGCTGAACGGGGGAGCAGGGAAGGGGTGTTGCTAGACAGGGGGAAGGGAAAAGTAAGGGAAAAGGCCTACTGCTAGACATTGGGAGCAGATAAAGGGGGGGAGTGTTGCTGGATAGGGGGGAGAAAAAAAGTAAGGAAGAAGGGCTGCTAGCACCTGTTAATGTAATGGGCTAAAAAACTAGTACTATATATAACACATAATAAGAAATCGAATATTAGTGCTCAGGGCATTTGTTGAACATTTTGGGAGGGATTCTATATATGAGATCTCCCAAAGGTAGGAGCTGGGATGATCCCCACAAAGTATCCTTTAAAGGCTGTTCCATGCAGAAGGGCCTTTATGGAATACTAACTTTTTTTTTTTATAATCATTTTTATTGAAAGAGCAGCCAGCACCATAACAAGGAAACATAGGCTACAGCATTACAGTATGAATGAACAAAGAACAAATAACAAAACAGGTAGTCCCGGGAGGATGGCAGGAATGCTCAACCATGAAAGAACAGATGCAGTAACCCCAGCGAGTATATGTTGTGCAGAAATAATACAAACAGACAAGAACAATGCCAGGAGTAGCTTGAAATTGGCGTCCACCACAGGGATACAGGACTAAGGTGATTAGAAGACCTCCACGGGAAACAAATCAAGGCTGCCTAACTTTTGGATAAATGGACTCCACGTCCCATGCACGCCTACCAGTCGTCCAACACATACCTTCCAGCAAGACACACCATACCAACCTCACCAGCCACACCCCATTCAAACCCCCCAAACTCACCACCTATTCACCCCAATCACACACCGGCCCAAAAGAGCATAAAGACATCAGCGAGTCGCTGAGATTCTTCTGATCAGATTCAGGGCATTGTAGTAGACACAGCTGCCTCGGCTGCGATACGAAAGGCCCTCCACAGAGAAACATAAAGGCGTTTATCGGTGGAAGAAGCGGAATGGTAGGTATGTATCTCAAAGGAGGAAAGCTTCCCTCATCCGTTGGATCCACTGCGTAAAGGAGGCTGGTGTCTGGCTCACCCAGTGCTGTAACAAAAGTTTTTTCGTCAGCAAAATCGCAGTGTAGAGAAACTTCCTGTGTGGGAAAGCAAACCCCTTCTGCAGGACCACCCCTGATCCCCCAGCAGCAGCAGGCCATAATCCTGGGGCACCCATTGCCCAACCAAGTCATCCAAAAAGGGGAGAACCCGAAGCCAAACTGCCACGTGAGGCCATTCCAAAAACATATGGACCAGGGTGCCCACGGCCTTCTGGCAATGAGAACAAGTGGCATCCTCCCAAAGACCCATAGCTTTACCCCAGCTCGGGAAATGTAGGCCCGGTGCAAGATTTTAAATTGCGTTTCCCTAAGGTTAGTAGACCCCACTAAAAGTGAAATATTAGCAAAAAGATCCCCAAAATTAGTTCTATCATAGGCAGCTGTCAAATCCTTAGACCATAGGGCCGCCACACGCTTCAGGTACGGAGCCGCAGGAACAAGCTTGAGGACTCCATATCACGTGGTGCGGGGGTACCAACACCAATTGTGCATCCATCCTGCCCAAAGCCCACTGCTCCCCCCAGAGGCGTACCAAAGAGTAGTAGTAGTAGTAGGCCCAAAACTGAGTAGCAGGGAGCTCCCAACGAGACTGCAATTGGGCAAAGGTGGGTAAGGACTCCATGCGCCCTTCGGAGAGATGCCGCAAGCTGACACAGCCCCGGAACTGCCACAACCAAAACCCTGAGACACCCATCCCCGGTATGAAGTCGGCATTCCCAACGAAAGGGAGGAAAGGAGAGGCCCTGGGGGCTCGTTGCTCCACCACCTGCCCCCAAAACATTCTGCAGAGGCACATGCAGCAAGGAGATAAAGGCATGGGGAGCATACCACGCAGTCATCTACCCTGCAGGGGAGAACTTGTGGTCTCCAATAATGCCCTCATATACAAATCGCATCAGGGATGCCACATTATATAATCGAATATCCGAGAGATTCAAGCCACCCAGCCGTACGTCTAGAGTCAAGGTTTGATGACTAATCCGAGCTGCTCTGTGCTGCCAGATAAAGGAGAGCAGGATTGAGTTAAAAGCTCTTTCATCTTTAACAGTAATCCACAAAAGAACAGTTTGCAATGGGTACAAGAGTTTAGACAGCAAAACCATCTTGAACAAAGCAACCCGGCCCCAAAGAGAAAGCGGCAAGTTCTTCCATTTTATACAGAGGGCTCGGATATTCTCTATATGGTTAAGAACATTATAACGGTACATAAGTGTAGGTTGGACACTCAAGTAAACACCCAAATAGCGCATTGGTTTCCCTACAGGGGGGATAGGGAGATCGTCGTGCCAAGGTTCATGCGTCGCAGAAGCTAAGGGTAACAGCTCCGATTTAGCACAGTTTACACGAAGGCCCGAGATGGTCTCAAAGGCCTGCACAATATTAAGGGCCATTGGCAAGTGGACATAAGCATTGTCTAAATACAAAAGGATATCGTCTGCAAATAAGTTAATGCGACTCTCCCGGTCCCCTATTTGGATGCCCAAAAGAGCAGGATCCGATCTGATCTTGACCGCCAAGGGTTCTATAGCAAGAAGGAAAAGGAGCGGAGACAACGGGCATCCCTGACGGGTACCCCTCTCCAGAGGAAAGGGGGAGGTAAGATGGCCATTAACCATAAGCCAAGCCTGAGGGGAGAAATATAGGATCCGCATCAAGTCCGAAAAGGTATCCCCCAGGCCATATTGTCCCAGAACCCAAAAGAGAAAGGACCAGGAGATGCTATCAAAGGCTTTTTCCATGTCTAGACCCACAATAGCTGACCGACTGGGCTCATTCCAATTATTCCGAAAGCATTTGAAAACCTGGCTTTTCTCCAAAACGTAATGCTATCTATTTAAAATGTAAAGCTAGCTATTCTCTTCATAACCTCTAATTTCTTATTATGTCCTTCCCTCATTTATTGAATTACCTGTGAACCGTGTCGAGCTCTAGCTTTATGGAGATGATGCGGTATACAAACTTAAGGTTTAGTTTAGTTTAATATTGCACAAATTGTTGGTGAATAGTAGCTGCTGTCGTATGCATGCGGCCTTGCTGATCCGTTATAGCTGTTATCACCTGGTGCTTTCGAGAAGGGCAGATCAGTCGAGCCATCAAACTACCTGCCTTCCCCCGCCATCTATGAAGGTGATAACGACGGAAATAGATATCCCGTTCTGCCCGAGCTATAAGGATAGCATCCACCCGCTGTCGGAGCTCCCGTAGCTTGGATTTATCCGCTATCGTCAGGCTGCTCTGGTGTTGCCGGCGGAGTTGCTGCATCTCCCCAGACAACGTTTGCAGTTCCAGCTCCTGTCGCCGTTTCTTACCCACCACATATGCAATAATGAAACCCCTTAGTACCGCTTTGGATGCCTCCCAAAAGAAGCCAGGATCAAGGTCAGGGGCATAATTATTATTGTAATACTCCATCCATTGATTGTGCAAATACCGGTGGAAGGCGAGATCTTTGTACAAGTAACAAAGGAAACGCCAGATCCGCTCAATAGGGTCTACTGTTATCTGGAGATGGATCATTCTCCCGTGTTGCTCTGACAGAGGAACCTCAACAATGTCACTATAGCCACTATAGGTAACAAGGAGGGAGACAAGAGAAAGTAATCCAATAGACTATAAAGATTATGGGGATAAGAGAAAAAAGTATAAGTATGTTCTGTAGGATGCAACAACCGCCTTATATCCAACAGCCTGATTTGCTGAGTTAGAAAATTAATGCCCTTACCGCCGTGATCCCACGGAAAGCTCTTTGGGGGGGGGGAGGGGGACAGTCCAAAGTGGGATCCGCTGTAATATTGAAGTCCCCGCCCAAAATCAGTTGGTAGCTTGGGTACTGTGTCAGCCGTGCCAGCAACCCCGAAAAGAAGTGGTGGGTGTAAATATTTGGGGCGTACACATTACAGAGCAACAGCTTGTGTCCCCAGAGCTCCCCGAGGACCAATACATATCTGCCCTCCCCATCCTGAACAACCTTGTGCATGTGGAAAGGCAGCTGCCTATGAACCAAAATGGCTACTCCACGGTGTCGGCTACTATATGAAGAGAAATACACCTCACCCACCCATTCCCTTCTCAATTTCTCATGTTCTACGATAGTGAGGTATGTTTCTTGTAGGAAGGCAATATCAACATGCTCCTTGCGAAACCATGTCAACACCTTCTTTCGTTTAATAAGTGAATAGATCCCATCCACATTAAATGTAGAAAGTTTTAATTTAACCATACTCTACTGGCCCATCAATAAAGAAGAGAAAAAAGTGCAGTCCTAGAAGTGTAGGGAAAGGGACCCCCCTAGCCAGGCCCCCCCCCCTCCATGTGGAAAGGAGGACATGCAATCCAAAGATCTCGGACTCCCAATCAATACTGCAATGGGCATCAGGCTCTGCTCTCTTAAGCCGTCACACACACACCAAACACACGCTCCCCCAGTCAAACAACGCCAAACACACTCTACATGACCCATTCCCCCCTACCTGCTCCCAACCATGACATCCGCCCAAAATCCCATCCTCAGTGCAACCCCCAATCCACCTTTCAAACTGAAATACAACTAGAAATCTCCAAGCCACCCTCCCCTCCCCCGTCAAAAGGAAATACATGCAAGGTATCCAATCTTGAGAGCAAACCTGTCACCCAAAGAAAACCAGCCGGAGAAACATAGAAGGAGCATTGCCCCCCAAAGGGGTCCCATTAAGTCTCTCCAAAAAGAGGGCACATGAACCACTTGGCCTAGCATCCCGGAAGCCGAGATCAGTTCAGGAGCCTCATCCAGGCATGGCTGTCAGCATTGTCCAGTAGAAACAAATCCGATGCAGAAAGCATGAGGTGTAGAGTAGCAAAGAAGCGAGGTTCCTTCTCAGAGGTATCCCAGGGCCCCAGTATGCTAAAACAGATATCAACCATGGATCTGTATGCACCCGGATCGCAGAGCGCCCCTCAAGGCACAGGCAGTTTGGCCAGGAAGGATTGAAGGTCCGCCGGGGTATCCAAAGTAACAATCCCGTTGTTATGATGGATGCAGACTTTAGCTGGATATTGTAGAGCAAATTTGATCCCCCTGGAATGCAACTGAGTGCAGTATGGGGTCAGGGCCCTGCGTTATTCGGAAAGCTGAGCAGAGAAGTCCTGGAAGAACAATAGCTTGGTGCCCTGATAATCTAGGGTCCGGGTATGCCTATAGGCCTCCATGATTCTTGCTTTAGTAGCATAGTTAAGCATGAGTCTTGGTCTTGCATCCGCTGCTCATGGGGCCCCTACACGATGGGCCCGCTCCACGTGTACTTGGCCCAAACAAGATGCCAGCCCCAGGGTCTGCAGCAGCCAGTTCTCCATCAAAGCACACAACTCCACATCTTTTACCGTCTCCGGCAGGCCAATGATTCGGAGGTTGTTTCGGCGGCCTCGTTTTTCGGCATCCTCACCTCACCTCACCTCACCAGAGTCTTCACCTGGGTCTCCAGTGCAGCGATACGCTGCGCCGCTGTCTCCTTCTGCCAAGATTCGCTCCTCCATCTGCTGTATGCGGGCTGCGTGGCCAGCTATGCTATCCTTTACCTCCTCTAGCACGGTGTGGAGTTTGGATAATTTTTCGTCTAGCAAGGTGGACAGATGACGGACAGAGACCTGCATGTCGGCATCGTGCGGGGTCATGCCGCTAGACTTCGGTGCAGCAGCCACCATAATGAATGGCTTGGAGATTTTTTCTTTTTCAGGTCACATTGCTTTAATAGGTATAACTGCCTGGCCATGGCAAATGAAAACTCCGGGAGGCCCCTCGAAGAAGCGAGTGCAATGCGGTGGTGATGACACTGTGAGAATACTATAGTATAGCTGACAAGCGCTACATTGGGGGGTTTTTCTTGGAGGAAAGTCGGTGTCCGATCAGTGCATTGTCATCATGTGACCCCCATGGAATACTAGCTTATCATGCATTTTACACTTAATTTAGAAAGAAAAGAAAATGAATACTATGGTTAAACTGATGATGGTTGACACATAAAGCTTAAAGGCAATGAAATGCTTGAGCCTTAAGTGGTGTCGCTGAGGTTCAGAAAAATTGAGATACCTGGGGAATTATTACATACTATATGAAATTGATATAGGAGTATGAGATTTGGACTGATATATATTACCTCAAGGCTTAGATTGGTGCCTATATGAGATAATTTGAGGACTTAGATTCCGCGGGGTTGCAGACAAATTTGTCCCCATGTTATTCTCTATCTCCATCCCTGTCCCATCCCCGCGAGTTCCGTCCCTGCCCCAACCCTGCAAGCTCTGTCCTCATCTACACTTTAAAATCATAAGTGTTCGAGGCTTGTGCAGATGAGAATAGAACCTGCAGGGATGGGGACAGAATTCACGGGGACAGGACAGAGATGGATCCCACAGGGATCGGGGACAAATATGTCACCATTTCATGCTCAAGCTGAGGTGTTTTTTTTTCTGCATACCATGATTCAGATCTTGATAGCTTTGTAACATGATACATTGGGGTTGAATTGAATACAGTTCAGTGTGTATATAGTCTTGAACATTTTCTTTCTAGAGCTCTAGAATCATGCTGAATAACATTCTGAACATTGGGAAGACACATTTGAATATGTTATTTAAATTACTATGGTTTATGTTATACAATGGCACAGTTGAGGGAACGTTTTAATTTGTCCAGTGGCTAATTAGTCATGAGAGCAAGTCAAGGAAATGATAAAATCGACAACTTTGAAACTGTTGAGATACTACTGTATGTCCATGCCTGAAGAGTCCTCTGCTGTTTCAGAGCTGTAGCTGTACTATTGCTCATAGAGCACAAGAGCCTGTAAAAATGATTTTAGCTATGCTGCTGTTCAGTGGGAGGAAGCTAAGAAAAGGTAAAGGAAGCACTAAGGGCCAGATTCTACAACCGGTGCTCGTATTGACTGGCACCTCCAAAACTAGCACCAATCGCATGTCAATTAAGCTCCAGCACCTGTTGCAGAATCACAGCCAGGTCAAACATAGGCGCCAGAAATGGAGGCCAGAATTTTGTAGGTCTACATATCCAGGACCTATGTTTGACATGAATCACATCTATAGAGGCACCTACCAGCACTAAGGTTAGTTCTGGCATTAACTACACCTCTGCGGCTTCAGGGAGTCCTGCCAGCTCAGCTTAATGGAGGGAAATACCTTGCCCTGATCAGCTGAATGGCTTTGGCAGGGAATCCCCTTACCAACATCGGCAAGATGGATGCCTACTCCCTCCTGCCGGAACCACCAAAGTACCCTTCGAAGTCCCCCGGCAGGAGGGCTGCCCGCTCCCTCCTTCCGGAACCCCCAAAGCACTCTCCAAACTGTGATAGAGGTGCCCACCATTCTGCTTGCAGGCCCCCCAAACCCATGACCCACCCCAACCACCAATATCTCTGAACCCCCCACCCTGACACCCCCCCAAATACCAACCCTCCTGAACCCATGACACACCTCAACTGCCGATACCCCTGAACTACCCACTCTAACACCCCCTAAACCCCAACCTCCCTGAACCAATGACCCCTCCAACTGCCAATACACCCAAACTCTGACAACTTCAAGCTCCAACCCCCCCTCGATCCCCCTCATGTACCTTTTGTAGTAAGGCTAGACGGAAGGATGCCTACACCCTCCGGCTGGCAGGCCTGCCTCTCCACAATGGTGGGACTTCTCCTTCCTGGTGTATCCTTGGATGCACCAAGGAAGGGCCTAAGGTTATGATTGCCCCAGGCGCCTAAGGCTTCTCCAAATAGGAGGGGCCTTAAGCACCTGGGCCAATCAGGGCCTTAGACCCTTTCCCGATGCATCCTGGGATACACCGGGAGAGGCCAAGGACTCCTATTGGAGGTTGTTGGGGTGGGGAGTTCAAGGGTATTAGTGGTTTAGGGGAGTCATGGGTTTGGGGGGGCCTGCTGGTAGGAGGGAGTGGACAACCCTCCTGCCAAAGTCAGGGGGTCCCCTGCTGAAGTCACTCAGCTGATCATGGCAGGGGTATTTTCCCCTTGATCAGCTGAGCCGGCAGGACTCCCTGAAGCCACGGCTTTGTGGAGCCCTGCTGGCTCAGCTGATCGTGGATAACTTCCCCTGCATCAGCTTATGGCTGCTGCGGCCTGACTTTAGGGTCCTATGGCAGCAAAGATAGGTGGCTGATATGTAGGCCAGGGTTTTCCAGGCCTACATTTCAGCTGCCTATCTTGGCTGAATTTAGGCACAATTCTGTAACTGGCACTGTTGAGTGATTGACACACAATTGGCAGTTGCTTTTAAGGCAACTACCGATATGGGCGCTGGTTATAGAATCCGGCCCCAACTGTTTATTTCAGTAAGATTTAGCACAATAGAGCCTTGGATTATTCGTATTCAAATTTAAATCAATATTTGGCCGAATACAAATAATGTATTTGTAATATTATATAGGGCCAAATGAAATCGAATACAAAAATTCGGTATAGCCCTAGTTAAGATCATGTTTAATAAATCTGTGATTTAATTGTTTCACTACATTTTTTATGTTCTTTCATTGTGTGTGTGTGTGTGTGTGTATATATATATATACACACACACACACACACACAATCAAAGAACATGATATATAGGGTAGCTGAAAATACATTTGGGACAATTTGTAAAGTGAAATAAATGACAGGGCTGTTCTTTGTAAGAAACAGAATACCAGTCTTTCTTTCTTTCTTTATACTTTGTGACTCAGGCTACATCATCTTGCATTACAATGTGGGGGATCTGGTTTTGATATGCCAAACATATATAAGGTGATGAAGGAAGCTGCTACTACTGTTGTGAACTCTGATGTCCATTGATATTCTTAGGATTGTGGTAGCCATTCAGAAGGAGAGGCTGAATATTGTGGGGGGGGGGGGGACGGAGGGGAGGGATGAAAAATAAACTAGGGAGTAAGGCCAAAAGAGCAACCTGTTGTTAGTGACATGTAAGAGAAATGGTTTTCTATGACCCAAAAGAACACTATCTTTCTATACCACTACCAATGACTGGGTAGTCAATTCAGCGTGGTTTTCAAGGCATCTGTAATGGATTTTAAATACAGTTTTGGATGGATTCCCCTGTGATTGATGGCGGCCTCCCAGCTGCTTGGCTAGGGTATAATGTTTGCATTTGCATTATTACACTGTTATATTGAAAACATTATTATTCTCTAAATATCTAACATCTCGCTTCTCTTAACTTTCTTTATCGTTTTTTTCTCTGTTCTTCGGTTTATTTTCTTCTTCTTGGTTTATTTAATCTCTAATTATTATTGTTGTTATTAGTAGTCAATGATTGTTAATCGAGTCGAACTCCCATTTTCCATGGAGATGATCTGGTCTATAAACTTAAGTTTTAGTTTACCGTAGTTTAAGTTTAGCTTATATGTTTACACAAGATTACAGTTAACCATTCTAAGTATGCTATATTTACACCCTCGTATAAACAAAGAGTGGTGCTCAAAACCATGAAAATATATGTTCATATGTGAAAGGAGGCTCTCAGTTAACCACCAACCAAGATTTAATTATTGGTGGACATTTTAGGAGTTGTTCAAAAAATACACCTGCCCTCATGGGAACAACATTTATCACCCCTCGCTTAACATCCCACAGCTGTCCTAGTGTGATAAATCAAAATAACTTGTGAAATGTGAGCAGAGCAGTAACTCAACTGTACTTAACCCCAATTATATGTCTCTGAATGACAACTGCATGAAAGTGCTGTGTACACTCGATAATAGTTCAAACCATCAACAGAATGGGGAATTTATCTAATAAGATGAATAATGAGGACTGCAGGAGGTTCTACAAAGCTTTGTTTTGGAAGAAACCTTTATCAGGAACCACCACACATGGTCTGTGTGAATTCATCTGTCTCTTCTTGTAGTTCAGCACTCAACATGAAATAACTGATCTTAAATACATGATTTCACAATGAAATAGATTACCTTGGGATCCTTTTACTAAAGGGCATTTAACCTAACAGCTGCTTATTTGTGTACACTAAGCATGCATTAATTTTGAAAAATAATTTTTCTAAGGCAGCGTGTCATAGGCAGAGAATGAGCATGGAAGTGGCTATCTAAGGAGGTAGACGTGCTCCTGTATTAATTTTTTTTTTTTGCAAGTCCCACATACTAATGGAAAATTAGCATGGGACCCGCAAAAAAAGAAAGATAAAAGCTCTATTTTAGAAACTAGAAATGGGCTTAATATGCAGGAAATCCCTGTGTTAGAATAAGCTAAAAGGGCCCCTTTGTTCGTTAATAAATACTATTATATCAAAGTGACTTCTTTTTCTAAATCTATCTGCAAGAGTCATTTACCAGAAGAATTGATTTGATCTTATTTTGACTGGAAAATAAAATATGTAGCCTATTAATATGCCTCCCATATGGTTTAAAACCATCCAAGGCACTCGTGTAAATTCTGCAACTTCTGTTCATAGCTTCGCTTACACTGCATGGTTTCCTTTCTGTTCTAGTCTGCTTTGCTTAAAATTGTTGCTGAGATGACTGCTAGGGATGCAGATTTATTATTGTGCATTCAGTTCATTAGTACTGTAAACTGATTAAACATACATTAATCAACAGCACACATTAATTTACAGAAAAAGTGAAAATGATGGCAGATAAAAAAGCATATGGCCTATCCAGTTGATCCATCCATATCATTTACTATCCCTTCTTTCTCCCTTAGTAATCTTATGTTCTTGCCCCATGTTTTCATGAATTCAGGTGGAGGGGCATAATAAAAAAAAAAAAAAAAGTCTTAAGTCCCCTTTTGGCCTAAGGCCTTAAACGTTGAAAGTAGAAGCAGGGAAAATGTCCATTATCAAAAAAAACGTCCAAAAAGAGGGTTTTAAAAAAAAATAATGGCCTGCCTCTACGTTCAGCTGTTTAAACGCCCAGACCACCACTACATCTGAACTTACACCATATAATCAACCTAAAAAAAGCCTAAGCCACAAACGTCCAAAACAAGGGCTTTTAGACGAAGGAGGAGCCAGTCCTTTGCCTAAAAGCTGGATTCAGTAACTCGTGTCAAACACAACACCAGTTACAGAATCCACCGCCCCCCCCCCCCATGACATTGGGGCAAGAGAGAGCACAAGCCCTCTTTTCCAGTGATCCCCAACCCCCCAAGTCCTCCCTCCTGGCCAGATCGTGGGGAGGAGGGGAGATCGCCGGGCTAGGAGGGCTTGGGCTCCCTCCTTGCCAGATCATGTGGTGGGGAGAAGGGGGGAGACCGCCGGGCCAGGAGAGCTTGGGCTCCCTCCTGGCCCCAACAGATTCGGCCTGGGGGGAGGGGGGTTGGGGATCGCGGGGTAAGAGGGAATGGGCTCCCTCCTGCCCTGATAGTGTCGGGGAGGTCAGGGGTGCTGCGGGGCAAGAGGGCTTGGGCTCCCTCTTGCTCCGATGTCATCGGGGGGGGGGGGTTTGGGGATTGCAGGGCAGGAGGGCTTGGGCTCCCTCCTGCCCTGATCGTTGGGGGGGAAGGGTGGATTGTGGCAGGGGAGATGAGCCATCTCTCCTGCCATGATCATTGCTGTAGGGGGGTAGGCAGGTTGCTGGGGCCGCTGAGCTGATCTCAGCAGCCACAATCAGCTCAGCGGCTCTTTTTTGGCACTTATACCTGTTTTGACTTGGTCTAAGTCAAAACGTATAAGTGCCGACTAGGCAACCAGCCTAAAGTTTTGGTTATACCCGCTGCACGCCTAGGTCTAGGTCGGCCCACTTCCCACCCTTTCCCCTCCTCTAAAAACGCCTCTTTTTTCTCTTTGCGTTTAGAGGCAGGGGAAAGGCCTAAGCTGGTTTTAGATACGTCTAAAACCAGCTTTGATTATGGGTACTTGGACGATCATGCTTTTTGATCGTCCAAGTAGCCATTTAGAACACTTTTTAGATGGTTTTTTTTTAAATTATGAGCCTCACAGTCTTTATCTTCACCACCTCCACTAGATGGCCATTCCACTCATCCATTACCCTTTCTATAAAATATTTTCTTAGATTACCTGTGAGACCTTCACCTTCAGCCTATGCCTTTCATTCCAGAATGTCCTTTTAATTTCCTGTGTATTTATACTGCAGAGCTATTCAAATGTCTCCATTATATCACCCCCTCCCATCTTTCTTCCAAGGTATACAAATTGAGCTCTTTAAATCTATCTCCATACACTTGGTGACAAAAACCTCTGACCATTTTAGTAGCTGCCTTCTGGATCAAGCATATCTCTGTTAATTTTTTTGAAGGAGAGGTCTGCAGAATTGTACTCACCAGAGGCACTAACACTTCCTTTTTTTCTGCGTCCATTCCTCTCCCCATGCACTCATCCTTCTGGCTCTTACAATCATCTTTTCTACCTATTTGTCCAACTTAAAATAATCAGATTTGAATATATCCAAGTTTCGCTATTCTTTTATGGACAGAAGTACTTCAATCCCTGGCCTATAATGTTCTGCTGCCCTAGGTTTTTTCAGGCCAAATGCCTGATCCTACATTTTTTTAGCATTAAATCTTAGCTTCCAAATTCTAGACCATTCTTCAAGCTTTGCGAGATCCGTTCTCATGTTATCTACACCATTAGGTATGCCTACACATGCTGTTGCAGATTTTTATATCTAATCTAATCTAATCCTTAGGTTTGTATACCGCATTATCTCCATGTTCGTAGAGCTCGACGCGGTTTACAGTAGGAGAAATAGGTCAAATTGTAGGAGGACGGCAAACTTGTTTCGAGAGTAAAGTTGTTGAACCCTTGAAATCAGGGAAGACAGTAGGGATTTGGTGCTGAAGTTAGGACGAAAGCCATATTGATAGGATAAAAGAATAAAGAATCTCTCTAAGTATGATGAGAGTTGGGAAGAAATGATGGACTCTAGCATCTTGGTTAGGAGAGGGATATTTACAATTGAGCGATAGCTGGATGGTATGGAAGGGTCAAGGTCCAAACCTTACCAGGCAGCCTTTCTACAATATACAAAAATGTTAAAAGGACCAGAACAAGAACTGATCCTTGTGACACACCACAGGTACCATCCTTTTCCTCAGAATAAACTGTCCTTCCAATCAACTAATTTTTGTAACCCAGCCACTTTACGGACCATACCAAGGGCACTCTTTATTTATACATCATCCGTGCAGAACTGTGCCAAATGTGTTTTAAAATCTAAGTACAAACTATAAATCCGATTTTTTCAAGTGTGACACACCAAGACTACCTAATAATAGGCTAACGCCAGATCAAGCATATCTCTAAAAGAAACTCTATTAGACACAATGGATTTCAAATGCCCGCAGCTATTTGTCGTTAGAACCAGTCTAGGCTAATAACCTGTATGCGAGCCATCATTGGTCCAGATTGTCTCCTTTTGAGTTCTAATTTTTTATTTTGTTTTGTATGAAGATACTACTGTTCCTTAAATATAAATGCCTCTAAGAGCACTTACTAAATTAACTTATGTATATATACTTGTGCCCTTATTAGGGCCTCTTGCTTATAATATTTGTGTATAATACTTAGCTCGGCTGTGATTTTCTACCCGGCCTTCAAGAAGTGATACGACGGAAGATCTCCGTTTCGCTCTCACGATATAAAGAGAGCTTCTTCAGAAAATTGATGTTTTGCAATTGCAAGTACTATAAGAAGAAAGAAGAAAGAAAGCATGAGCGTCGGCAATTATACCGCAGCAACCTGCGATAAAAAAAAACTCTAACACAGCTTGATAAAAAGGGGAAAACTAGCAAAAAAAATCCTCACCTCTAAATTAGATTTAAAAATTATGGAGAAAATAATAATAATAATAATAACTTTATTCTTATATACTGCCACAATCTTGCGATTTCTAGGCGGTTTACAATGAAGATAAACTGTACAGACAGCGAATTACAGAGTATAGCATTGAACATCTAGTGATAGTAACAAGGAGAGTTACAGGGTCTGTGTATTACACAGTTTCACAATGAGTAACATTATACAATCGACGGTATTCAGAGCATAAGTAGGAGAAGAGAAAGGAGATTGCGCTTTGAGTTACAAAGTTGCAAGACTGCAAAGGTGAAAAAGATAACATAAGATGTTGATGAGAAGTAAGTTGTTAACGTGGTACATTTGAACGAAGGACGGGCACCAGTGGGAAAACTGGTAACAATTAAAGGTAGAATTTTGGCAGAAGAGGGTAGACGGACTCCTTAGGATGGGAGGAGGCTCTGATTTTAGGGAAGGAGTCTGGTTAGGTTATGAATTTCTTAAACAAGGTGGTTTTTAGTTCTTTCCTAAAGATACTATATGATTCTCTGGCAGCATTGGTGAAGTAAAACTAACTAAAAATTTTCTAGCTTGTATATATCTTTGAGAAACTGATACGTTTGTAAGTTTGTCACTGCTACCTTCTGAAGGACAAAATAGATTTGCTCAAATCTGAAAACCTCTATCATGATTGATGTTGCATGCTGTGTACAGTACTTAGAGGACATTTCAGCCTTTAAAATATTAAAGCAGCTAACGGATTGATCAGGCAAATCAGCTTACCACAGAACAGCATAATGGCTGCAACATATTAATTAAATTTTTCCTTGCAAAAAAAAAAAAAAAAAAGAACATTTTCAGTGAGTGAGCCTAGACAAGGCTGTTATTAGCTGCAAGCTAGATATGTGTTCCTCAACTTTTACTGTTCACTATTGATCCCTGACATTTAGTTTACATATATATTGTTCTATTGCAAAATATCATGTTATTTGAAGAACATTTTAAATATAAATGTTACTGTTAAGTGCAAGAACCAGTTGATGGTGTGACGGTAATATAAATAACTACCAAAACTTTTAGGCTTTATTGCATTGCAAAATTAACATTTTTTTTTTTTTATCTTTATTCATTTTTAAACTTATAATAAGTGTAAAAATGAATAAAGATTAAAAAAAAAAAGAAAATGTTAATTTTGCAATGCAATAAAGCCTAAAAGTGGTTTGTTTTGCATTTCCCAGTTGTTTCTATATCTTTTGTGATATTTGCTTGTTGGTTCGGGCGTTGTTGCCGCCTGACTGTATGTGCTGCTTCACCGTTAATAAACATATGTTTAAAAAAAAAAAATAAGTGTGATAACATATCCATACAAATAACCATAAATATATCACTTAATAATCAACAACGATACATATAATATTCTCTTATCTCCCCACCCATTTTCAATCTACAGGTTCCTTTCTGAACACCCAGGACAAGATATGAAAAATCTTGCTAAGCACTGTTTTAAGTTATGGCTAAGGGTTGCCAGGCAGAGTTTGTGGTGATATTCAATAAATTAAAATTTATATTGCAATTCAAATCAACAAAAAATCTCCACGCTTTGGTCTTCTCCAGGTATATGAAAAATACACCATATTTCTTTGTGGTAAACAAAGGGGTCCTTTTATCAACCCGCGCTAGTGGGGTTAGCGCGTTGGACATTTTATCACACGCTAAAACCCGCGGCCGGCTAAAAAACTGACGCCAGCTCGATGCAGGCATTAGCGGCTAGCGCGGCTGGCGGTTTAACGTGCGGTATTACGTGCGTTAAACCCCTACCGCAGCTTGATAAAAAAGACCCTTTGCATATATGCAATTGAGACATTTTATGATTTCGGAAGGTTGGGATAAAGAGAATCCTCAGGGAACTGAATCTTTGGAAAATTTATGGCTTTTATTGAGTAAAGTGCCGAGACCGATTTCCATTCTCTATAAATTTTTGCGAGGAAGAGAGGTGATTCCACTTCCTTTTAGACAACAGTGGGAACGGGACCTTCGGCTGCATTTTTCTGCAGATGATTGGTCCCGTATTTGTATTGAGGTACAGAAAGCATCTCATTGTATATTGGTCCAAGAAAATGCTTATAAAATCTTAACACGCTGGTATTTCACACCTGAACGGTTACATATTATGTACCCTCAGGTTCCTGATTCTTGCTGGAGATGTGGTAGGGGCTCTGGATCTTTTATGCATATTTGGTGGGAATGTGGGGTGATTCAGAAATTTTGGACATCTGTTACACGCTTTTTGACATTGTGGATCCAGGACCCACTACAGCTTTCACCTCAAGTTTGTCTGCTAGGGTTACACAATGTCAGGGATGCTCCTTGGCAGACAAAACTGGTCCGAATGGGATTGGCAGCGGCCAAATGTTTAATAGCATTGTATTGGAAGAAGCTAGCTGCCCCACCAGAGGAGGAATGGTTAGAGAAATTGCGAAAACTTGCCCAGATGGAATGTATAGCTGCTAAGCATTATGGTTATTATGACTTCCAAAGGCGGACTTGGGACAAAATATTTCAGTGCATTTGATTATTTCTTTCTGTGGGGTAGGAGGGTGGGACGGGGGGGGGGGGGGGGGTTGGGGAGGGGTGGTTATTTGGGAGTCTTTTTGAAGGAACAACGAAGGGACTTCCTCATGGTGTTTAATTTGTTGGGGGTTATTTTTGACTATCTTGGTTTATTTTATGTTGGGTGGTGGGATTGGGATATACTTATGTTGTGTTTATCTAGTATGCTTTGTGGAGTGATTGTAATATCCCAGATTGGTATACTTATGGAGATTGTATTGTTTATTTTCATTATAAAATTGTAATAAAAATTGATTAAAACAAAACAAAAAAAAGACCCCTAAGTAGACTCCTTCTAGCCCTTTTGGTGTAGATTTAGTTAGAAAGAGTAAAACTGATAATCTTCTATACAAAGATACAGAACATGGCTGCTGCTGGAATACAAGCACCTCTTTTGGGTCAACCAGCAGCTGTGGCTGGGAAGAATGAAGGCCCTCGTTTACTAAGCCACGGTAGAGGTTTCCACTGCGGCCCAGGGCGCTCAATATTACGATGCTGCTCTGACCTTCATAGGAATTCTATGAACGTTGGATCGTCAAAGCAGCATTGGAGCATTTAGTGCTCCAGGTCGCAGTAGAAACCTCAACAGTGGCTTAGTAAAAAGGGGGGTGGGGGTGGGGGGAGGGATAAATTTTGTCTAGCTCTAAGGAACACTAAAGTTTGATTTACTGTGGGAAGTAAGGTGAACAACATTTAGCCCCATCAAGTGTATTATAACTGCAAATTGATCCATATGCGATGCACAATATATGTGATATTTGGAGGAAGGGGGCTAAAATTATGTCGTGTCATTTCAGCGTTTTAAAACTTTATATTTATTAGAAACTTTATAGAATAAACAAGAAAACTTCTTGTTACTGTAGAAAAATGAGTATAACATTCAAAAAAAGCAAAAGAGTCTAATATTCAGCCAGCAGTGATCGGCATTTTGCTGACTGCAGCCAGCATTAGACCCCAAAATTGAATGCCAGGCAATGTCCAGGCACTAGCATTGAATTTCCAAATTTCTAGTGCTGGATAACCTATAGCCAGTTAATGCCTCCTTTTACGAAGCTACATTAGGCTTTTTTATCGCTGGCCTTAGCAGTATTAGCTGTGATGTTCATAGAATTCCTATGAGCATCAGAGCTGATACCACCTCGGCCTATGATTTTTAAAAAAGCCCAACGTGGCTTTGTAAAAGTGTGTGTGTGGGGAGGGTGGGGGTAAGTGTGATATTCAGCAGTCTGTGAGGCAATGTCAGACATAGGAGAGTATATGGACAGAGAGGGAAAATGGCTAGACATGCGGGAGAATAGGAATGCAGAAGAGAGATGTTAGATTTGGGGAGGGGCATAGGGACACAGAGGATTGACAGTAGACATGGAGGGGATAGGGACACAGAATAGTGTTGATGATGAAGGCAGAGAGATGGACCCAGAGGAAATACTAGAAAAGGAAGTATTGGAGACAGAGAAGGGAGATGCTGAACATGGGGAATAAAACATATAGAGATGGAACATTAATGGTGAGTATGTGGAAAGAAGAAATGTCAAATGGTCAGGAAACCCTGGTACTTGAGTTAAGAGTAGACAGAAGGAAACAGAAAGCAGAGCCTGAGACCAATGTGATTTGAAGAATAAAATGACCAGACAACAAAAGGTATAAAAAATAATTTTATTTTTCATTTTGTGATTCAAATATGCCAGATTTGAAATATGTATCCTACTAGAACTGGTGTTAGACGTAAGTTTTGCCTGAAAGAGTAAAGCCTAGGCCATACATCTTTAGCTTCCAGCTGACTTAGGGCTCTCTCTGGCCAGGGGGCAGTTGCCCTAGTTGTTCTCCCCTAACACTATTCCTGCCATGTGTGCCTGAAGTTCTCTGTTAGGTTTTACTTTTCTATGTAGCATTCTGTAGTAATTTGGCTTGTTCAGTTTTCTTGATAGTGGAGGGGATGTTTGTGAGGGGGAGAGAGACAGGTTTTGTTGATCCTTGTTCTGTATTATTTATGATTTATAAAATGACAATTGTTCAGAAAATTGTTTCCTTTTATACTTTAGTAAAATAATTTCAATATAAAAACATAAGTTTCCGAGGCTTGTGAGGGTGGGATCAGACAGTTTGTGGGGATGGGGTGTTATTCTCTAAGAGGAGGGGGTGTTAAAAATATGATCGGTCCTGGGTGTCAAATAGGTGTGCCACTGTCTGGCATTGCTGTTGAAAGCCGCCACTCAAGCCATGGATTCTCCATCAACTCCTCCTCCTCCCAGCTGCTCAGTTGCCTTCCTGGTTTGGACTAACCTTGCTCTTGCATACTGGCTGAGCTGCCTATACACATCCTTTCCTCTTTCTTCTCCCTGCATTAAGAAAAACTGTAAAGTAAAGGGAATTCAGGCTCAGTGTTTAGAGAATGGAGAGTTGCCTTTTCTCTATTGCCTTCATCTGCTTTCTTTTTCAATCTCTCAAATGTGCAGCCTGCCTTTTCTCAGAATGCATATTTCTAAAATATACTAACATATTCACTTTAAAAGTCTTCCCTTGGTTCAAAGGCTTTCTGTTCTAGTATTATATCTTATCTTTCTTTTCTTCTTGCACTTTATATTCCTACTTGCTGTCTTCAGTCTCAGATGAAGAATGTTCTTCCTATGCCATTGGAATCTCACATAAAGCTTGATTCAACAAGATGCTCAGCTCTTTTTTTTTGCACCTCAGCTGTGGAATTCTCTCTCACGACTACGCAAAAGGAAACATTCTTTAACAAGTTTAAATCACATTTTAAAACCTAGGGGCTCATAATTGAAACGGAAATACATCTAAAACCGGCATAAATCAGTACTTAGACAATCAGTGAGACAAGTCGCCGAAGTGCCGATAATTGAACCGGGTTTTAGACGTATCTAAAAACGAATTAGGCCTTCACAGTGCTGAAGTATGCCCAGAGCTAAAAGGGGCATTTTAGGAGGAGTGATGAGGGCGGGACATGGGCCGTCCTAGATTTAGTCGTACTGCATGTATAACCGAATGTTTAACAACACTGCCTAGATGGAACTTGGACGTTGTGACTTAGGCCATCTAAAACCAGGTCTAAGTCGCAAGAAGGTATCCACTGCAGGGACAAAGTACAGACCCCTACACACTCCCCCAGTGATCACTGACCCCCCTCCCCACCGCCATAAAATTTGTAATAAAAATGTCACATATCTGCCTCCAGAACATCAGCACCTGGCAGCCTGGCATAGGAAAGCCTAGTAGAGCTGCACAGAGGTGGCTTAAGTGGTCTGGGGTATGTGTGCTAGTGAACCATGGAGAGAAAGACCCAGGCCCATAAGCCACTCTAACCACTGCATGCATGGTGAAACATGTGCATCCCCCAAAACCCCCTAAAACCCTTATGTACTGCCATATAAATGGCACCTGCAGCCATAAGGGCTATTGGAGTGGTAGACAGGTGGATCTAGTAGGTTCTGGGGGTGTTTTGGGGGGCTCACCATGACCTTTAAGGTTGTTGTGGTGAGATGTGTTTGTGGCACCCTTTTTGTGAAGTTCCCAGCAGTGCCCTTTAAGGTACCCCACTACTCTGGTGCCATGTTTGGGTGTCCTGTCCATCACTTTGCTGACCCCGCCCATGTCCAAAAGATCTTTTTCTAGGCGTTTTTGACTTGGACAAATTTTTGGTCGAAAATGGGGTATAAAGATAGATGACTTAGTGGTCTAGACGATCAAATGGCTGGACGTACAGTCAGACGATTAAAAAAAAAAAAAAATTTTAGACATATTTTTGGAAAATGGACTTTTTCCATGTCCGACTTTGGGCGACTAGCGACTTAGGTGCCCAAAATGAACTTAGATGTATCTATTGATTATGCCCCTCTATTTGTTACATGCAGAGAAATTATAGGATTCTCTTAACAGGTGCAGCAGAGCCTAATCATACAAAAGTCTGAATACGAAACAGTGTAATTAATTATGCTTGTATAATTAGGCTCTGCCGCACCTGTTAAGAGAATCCTATAATTTCTCTGCATGTAATGGTTTGACCCACATAAGTTATTTATTATTAACTCAAGCACTAGTATTTATAGTGGGTTTAGACATTTTAATTTTGACAGTAAGGTTGTAACTACATTAGCCCCCTCTTCTATTAAACTGCGCTAACAGTTTTTTAGTGCAGAGCGCTGCGCTGAATGGCCTGCGCTGCTTCCGACGCTCATAGATGAGATGCGGACCTCCCTCCAACGCTTCCGAAAACATTTGAAAACTTGGCTTTTCGCTAAAATGTAACTACTCCCTCCCTCTCCATTATACTAAGTCCCCTCTTTCTTTCTTTTTACTAAGCCCTTCTCCTTTCCATTGGAGTTCCTTTCTATATTAATTCCTGTAAACCGTGTCGAGCTCCACTTTTGTGGAGATGATGCGGTATATAAACTTAAGGTTTAGTTTAGTTTAGTTTAGTTTAGCTAGCGCAGTTTAATGAAAGAGACCCTAAGTAGGCCCACTTTTTAAGACACGTTCTTTATGACATAGCCGTGATTTATCCATTGTTTTTAAGGGCAGCCCCATTTTTCACGGTTCCTTCCATTCAGTTTAGCTAATTTTGTAAGAATTGGTCCCGTTTTTATGCCATTATGTTTTCAATATATGATTTTACTTTTTATCCATTTTGATGGGTACTCTGATTTGTTTTTTTTGAGCTCGGTAGTTGGCTCGCACATACAACAACGTCCGTTACTTTGTTGCCCCACTGAATGCGTGGTGCAAACGATGGGCTCCTTTTACAAAGGTGCGCTAGCGGTTTATGCCGCACGCGTTAGCTGCAACCGCCTCCTTTTAAGTAGGCGGTATTTTTTCGGCTAGCGCACACTATAGCATGCTCTAATCCTGTGCATGCTCTAAAAACGCTAGAGCACCTTTGTAAAAGGAGCCCAATATAAGAACATAAGAACTGCCATCTCCAGATCAGACCTTCGGTCCATCAAGTCCGGTGATCCGCACACGCGGAGGCCCAGCCAGGTGTACACCTTGTGTAATTTTAGTCACCCATATCCCTCTATGCCTCTCATAAGGAGATGTGTATCTAGTTTGCTTTTAAATCCTAGAACGGTGGATTCTGCAATAACCTCCTTTGGGAGAGCATTCCAGGTGTCCACCACTCGTTGCATGAAGCAGAACTTCCTGATATTTGTCCTGGACTTGTCCCCCCTTAGCTTCAGTCCATGTCCTCTTGTCCGTGTCACATTGGACATTATAAATAATTTTTTTCCTGCTCTATTTTGTCGATTCCTTTCAGTAGTTTGAAAGTCTCGATCATATCCCCTCGCAGTCTCCTTTTCTCAAGGGAGAACAATCCCGGTCTCTTAAGTCGTTCCTCGTATTCCAAGTTCTCCATACCTATTTATTTACAGTATCTCAGAACTGACGTGTTGACCTACCAAACACATTTTGTTATTTATTCACAGTATTGTAGCACTGACTTGAATATCCACATATTATTCAAAATATTATCTGACCCAGAAGACTCTCTACGTTTGTTTGTTTTCCAACAATTCTAATGCCAAAGTGCCCATTATTTGCTTTCTATGTAAAATCATGTTGTTAATCAATTAATTTTGTAATGAGTTTAATTCTTCAGTCAGTGCTCAGTTTTGATATTATTAGCTTTCATGTTGACTTTTATCCATATTGAGGTTTATTAAAATTATTTAATTACAGTCATCTTTATATTGATATTTGTAATTGCTTTAGTAAGTTGTTTGTGCCGCTCACACCAGTATGGTGTATCTTATTTTTGATTGTAATATTCTTTTGATTGTAATATTCATTGTATTTTGCTACCAGCATAGTTGAGAGTTCTTGTTTAAGGGCTCCTTTTACAAAGCCGCACTAGCGGTTTAACGCGCGTAATAGCGCACGCTAAACTGACGGCCGCACTAGCCGCTACCACCTCCTCTTGAGCAGGCGGTAGTTTTTTGGGTCAGTGCGGGGGTTAGCGCGTGATGAAAAGTCTTGCGCGTTAAACCCGCTAACGCGCCTTCGTAAAAGGAGCCCTAACTCTTTTAAATTATTTAATTATTCAATGTTTTAATTTTTGTGGTCCATATACTGGAATATGCATTGGTTTAATTATTTAATTATTGTGGTCTATATATTGGAATATGTATTGGCTTTGACAAGTTGTATTTTATCTTTAATAGTTGTATTTTTTGTTTTGCTAGGGTTTATTTGACCCTGCTGATGAATTATGTATATTTTATCTCTTATCTTCTCGTCCACTATTTTTTCATTCTTATATGTGTTTTTAGGTTGTCACATATCATGTATTATATATAGTAATACAGTAAATAGTGTTTCTTCTAATTATCGATTCTTTTATAAACTTTTTTAACCCATAGCTGCTTTTAACTCTTTAGCGTGATATTTAAGTTCTCAAAGCATTGTTTAATAAATATTACTAGGGATGAACTGGCAGAAACTGTGTCTAGAGAGCAGTTGGCAGTGTTAGCACATAAAATATGTGTGTATGTATGTATTTTATAATGTATGCTTCTATTTAATAAAATAGGCGTGTTAATGGTCAGCAGGAGGCAGCCTCAAAACTGACTGCTCGCGACTAGCCCCAGCCCAAGTGAGCAGTCTGTTTTGAAGCTACTTCCTGATGACCAGCTGCACTTCAGTAAGGAAGAGAGAGAGGGAGGGAGGTGATTCGTGGCTCAGGACGCTGCCTGCTTCTGCCACTAAGGGGCTAGAGGGAGGGAGGATGACTTTGCGGCTCAGAACCGCTGGTGCTTGGGGTGAGAGGGGAGTGGAATTGAGTCTGTGCTAGACAAGGTTTCTAACACACTCTCAATTAACCAGAAAAAACAGTTCTCCGGTATACGCCAATCCCCATGGGTGCCGGATAGCTGAGATTCTACTGTAATAAAATAAACGATGCGGTATGGAGACCCCGGAGTGGCTCAGACCTGCATCTTGCTTGCTCATGGCATCACATGATTCTTTAAACTGGCATCACGATTCTTTAAAAGATGGTCTGCCTCTTTAAGAAGGCTTCCCAGCATAGGTTAATTACAAGTTGCATTGTTAATTTAACACAGGAATTACTAACCTGGGGTGCTGAGTTATTGCAATTACCGTATTTTCTCGCATATAACGCGCACGTTATATGTGGTTTTTACAAACCGCGCATACCCTTGCGTGTTATACGCGTGAGCGCGTTGTACAAAAATTTTTTTACATAGTTTCCCCCCCGACGCCCGATTCATCACCCGGAAGGAGCGCTCGCACTCCCACCCCGAAGGACCACTCACACCCCCACCCGAAGAACCGCTCGCACCCCCACAGCCTCCCCCCCCTCCCCCATGGAGAAGCTGTCTACCTTGTTTCCGGATGCCAGCCCAGCTGCTTCCTCTGCCGGCGGTCCTGCCCCTTCTCAGAGCCCTGTGCTGCGCTGCTTCCTCTTCAGGCGGTCCCACCCTTTCTCTGATGTCAGAGAAAGGGCGGGACCGCCGGAAGAAAAAGCAGCACAGCAGGGCTCAGAGAAGGGGCGGGACCGTCGGCAGAGGAAACAGCTGGGCTCGTTGGCATCCGGAAACAAGGTAGACAGCTTCTCCATGGGGGAGGGGGGGAGGCTGTGGGGGTGCGAGCGGTTCTTCGGGTGGGGGTGCGAGCGGTCCTTCGGGGTGGGAGTGCGAGCGCTCCTTCGGGGTGGGGGTGCGAGCGGTCCTTCAGGGTGGGGGTGCGAGTGCGTGCGAGCGGTCCTTCGGGGTGGGGGTGCGAGCGGTCCTGCGGGGGGGTGAATCGGACGTCGGGAGGGGGCATCAGGCTTTCAAGGTAGGGACAGGACTTCAAGGAGGAAAGGAGAGTCGGGGCGGGCGAAAACAGAGTCAGGGTCTCCAGAGGAGAGTCGGGGCGGGCGAAAGGAGAGTCGGGCATCATGCGCGGTATACGGATGTGCGCGGTATATAAAAATTTATGTACATAAATATGTGTTTTTTGCGCGCTATACCCGTGTGCGCGTTTTACACGGGTGCGCGTTATCTATGTGAAAATACGGTAGTGACTCCCATGGTAAATTAAACTATGTTAAAATGTGATCTTTTAATGCAGTTCAGTACTTCCCCATTTAATCTGGTTCAGTTTTCTGCTTATACAGCTGACAACACAGTGTTTACTAAAAGCTGAAAATGCTCAAAAGGACCTTATTGTGGCCAGCTGTCTGGCTCATGTTTAATACAATGAAACAAGGCATGTTGTCTGACACTTTGAAATTATTGCAGAAAATATGGTCTCGATGTATATTTTAGCATTTTTGTGAGCAATGCAGGTAGTTAAAGGCTTTTCTGACTTTGTTCCTGTGAAGGAGTGCAGTCTGTTGTGGCATGTTGCAGGTTGCTTTCTCTGGTTCCATCTTTCGACCTGTTGTTGACATGTTCAAAATTTCTGACAAGCTGCTTTCACTGTTTATGTAAGCATGAGTGCATCTCCAAACTGCTTCAGCAATGAGGGAAATTCCAGTAAATTGACTGAGCTTTACTTTTATTTTACTTAGCCCTGTTCAGAATTTGTTTACACTGTATTAAGTGTTAGAGGCCAAATCTTTTAGTGCTGTCTTGACATACAAACTAATGACTGAAACCTCGGGAATGCTTGAGAAAAGGATTCAAACAAGTGTTTTGGGTTAGCTGTGAATACAAGAATGAAGCAATTATCGCAATTTGTGGCAGAGGAATGTTAGTGACTTTCTAAATCTTTGTAAAAGAGGCAAAGAAATACTTAGAGGACAGATATGATTTCTCCGAAAACAGGTTTTATTGCGGAGTGTCCAAATTACCTTATTTTCACTCATATACCGCGCACCCGTGTAAAACGCGCACACGGGTATACTGCGCGGGGAACACAAATTTATGTAATAAAATGTTAATATAGCACGCACACGCGTATACCGCGCATGCTAAAACCTCCTCCCGCCTACTCCGAACCGGCATCCTCCCCCCCGCTCGCGTCACCCCCCCTCCCCCTCTGATCCGAGATAATCTGATCCGGCATTCCCCCTGCGAACCGGCATCCTCCCCCCCCCCCGCTCGCGTCACCCCCCTCCCCCGCGATCCTACATCCCCCCCAGCACCGCAAATACAACTCTTACCTGATTGGGCACCGGCACCGGCACCAGCACCAGTGCCCGAAGATCCTCCCTCGTTGGTTTGGGCTGGGCTGGGCTGGGCCGGGCGGTGCAAGAGAGATCCTCCTTCTTCCTCTGCCGGGCTGGACTAGGCTTTGAGCATTTGCGCATGCTCAAAGCCTTCTGATCTCGCTCTCTCTCGATCTCTAGAGATTATCTCGGAGAGAGCGAGACCAGAAGGCTTTGAGCATGCGCAAATGCTCAAAGCCTAGTCCAGCCCGGCACATGAAGAAGGATGATCTCTCTCGCACCGCCCGGCCCAGCCCAGCCCAGCCCAAACCAACGAGGGAGAATCTTCGGGCACTGGCACTGGCACATGCTGTGCATTGGTGTTGGTGCCGGTGCCGGTGCCCAATCGGGTAAGAGTTGTATTTGCGGTGCTGGGGGAGATATAGGATCACGGGGGAGGGGGGTGACGCGAGCTGGGGGGGGGGGGAGGATGCCGGTTCGCAGGGGGAATGCCGGATCAGAATGTAAAAAAAAAATTGTAAAACGCACTCACACGTATAACGCGCATGGTTATGCACAGTTTGTAAAATTGTGTATAACGCGCGTGTTATATGCGTGAAAATACGGTAGTCCTTATAAGTGCTGTGTCCTTTAAAGCAGTGGTTCCCAACCCTGTCCTGGAGGACTACCAGGCCAATCGGGTTTTCAGGCTAGTCCTAATGAATATGCATGAGAGAGATTTGCATATAATGGAAGTGAGAGGCATGCAAATCTGCTCCATGCTTATTCATTAAGGCTATCCCGAAAACCCGATTGGCCTGGTGGTCCTCCAGGACAGGATTGGGAACCACTGCTTTAAAGAATATTGTGATGCAAGTCAGGCTTGCTGTCTTAAAGTTTGACATACACGCACTGTGCAAAGAATTTGGCATTATGGAAAGCATGTAATGAAAGTCTTCTAGAGCAGTGATTCCCAACCCTGTCCTGGAGGAACACCAGGCCAATCGGGTTTTCAGGCTAGCCCTAATGAATATGCATGAGAGAGATTTGCATATGATGGAAGTGATAGGCATGCAAATTTGCTTAATGCATATTCATTAGGGCTAGCCTGAAAACCCAATTGGCCTGGTGTTCCTCCAGGACAGGGTTGGGAACCACTGTTCTAGACAAGTGAGGTGAGATATCAAACTTTTTGACAAATTCCAGATACCTTTCAAGAACAATGCATTTTTAATGTATTTTAATTTCTTATATACTGCCTGCTAACCTGAAAGCAAAGTGATGTACATTTGTAAACTACCTGTCTCAAAGTCAGAAGGATGGCTAATTGTGTAGATATTTTAACGAGTTTAGCTCACTAATCCCCTCACCCTTAAACTAGGGTTACCATATGTCTCCAAAAGAGGAGACATCCGGGTTTAACTTCTACTAAAAGCCATGGAAGTAAAGAGGACAGATAGAGACATCTGGGCTTTACTTCTATTGAAACCAATGGAAGTAAAACCCAGATGTCTCAATCTGTCCTCCTTTTTCTGGAGCCATATGGTAACCCTACTACAAAACCGCGAAAGTGGATTTTAATCTGCTATGTCACACAGGGCTAGATTCACTAAGCAAACTAATCGTGTACCGATCGGTTTGCGATCACTTTGCAACCCCCAGCTCGATTCAGTAACCTTACTCCCGATCCGATTCCTGCCCGATCTGATCTGCACATGCAAATGAGGGGGAATGGCATGCAAATGTAGGAAGGAAGCGATTCCCTATAAAAAAACTTCAGGAACACCGACTGGGCTGGCCGATCAAAAGAAGCGACTGCTGGGGACCAGTTGCTCACGTCCTTTCCGACTGTCCTACTCTCTGCCTGAAATCCCAGCTCTGCAGCCATGAAACCATCAAAAATGCACCCTGCTCTCTGCTGCTCTCCTTTCTGCTCTCTTCCACCATGCTGCCGTGCTCTCTTCTGCCATGCCTCTCTGCCCTATTCCGCCGTGCCGCCCTACTATTTGCCGCCCTGCCTCTCTGCTCTCTTCCGCCATGCCTCTCTGCGAGCCCGCGGTTTTAACTCGTGGGTTAAAAGCGGGGCTGCACTTCTCGCCACCAGCCCCGGCTGATCTCAACGTGCAGTGTCACGATGCCCTGACTTAGCATTTCCCCGTTCCCTAGCGTGAGAAGAGTCACGCGACGGCTCTAGGGCAACCAACATGTGTTCAAGGGACAGGGAGGAAGACAAGGGCTGGAGTGTACTCTTCTGTGTTAGCCCTCCCTTACCGGAGGGCTTCCTTGTACTCCTCCAAGTGTGCCTGTATTTTTAAAACCTCCGCACCCAGCATTATTATCAATACGGCCTTACAATAGAAGACTGTACAACTCGATCCCCCCCCCTCTCCCTCCCACGCTTATGCTGAGAGCAAACACATGCGCGACCATCTACAGGAAAAGAAGATGGTCTGCGCATGCGTCGTGATCGCTCTGCAGCAATCCGTTCAGTCACTATGGGGCATGCCTCCGATTGCATTAATTTGCATGAGGAGGCTTGCTGAATCGATCGCCTAGGAAGACTCGGCCACGGATCATCCAGCAAAGGTAGGCTTTGTGAATCTAGCCCATAGGCACTTTAGGCTTAAATGAGTGACATTACATTACATTACATTACGGATTTCTATTCCGCCTGTGCCTTGCGGTTCTAGGCGGATTACAATATAGAAATTATCTGGGCAGTTCCAGTAGAATTACATTTCAGGATAAGGGTAAGTTACAGGAACAGTAAAGGATTATGATACTTCAATTTCACAGAAGATAATACATATCACAGAAGATAATACATATAACAGAAGATAATACATATCACAGAAGATAATACGTGTCAACTGAATCAAGTTAAATCGGGTGTAGTGTAAAAGAGTTACAGTACATTCTGGATCACAGACAAAGAGATACTATAGGTGGGTGTTTCCAAAGGCGTTGATTGGGGACTCATTGGGTGGTAGTTAGAGTGATGGGAGATATTTTTTGAACAGTAGTGTTTTTATTTCTTTACGGAACTCTTTTACCTGTTACGGACTTGCCCTCTGTTCCCCTAATTCTGAAATGGTGTGCACATTAACAAATACCTCACGTATGTGCATAACTTATTATTTGACGGGACCTAAATTGGTGCTAACTATTAAATAATTGGCACTAATTAACAGTTACTGCCCCAGATCTATGAACTGGCACCTGAATTCTATAGTATGCAATTACATTGGCAGGGTATGGGCAGTTCAGGGACATGGTGCCTACTCTTAACATGCACTTTAGAGAATAATGTTATAGGCTTCAGGCTAACTTTCAACTGGGTAGTAGAAAGACGTCAGTCACTATAGCAAAATACCCAGTTGACAATATTTTCAAAGATAATTTTTAACAGATCCTCAGCAGGTTCTTTGTCCTCTTGGGTGCTTTTCATGCCAAAATAGCATGAGCCATTTCTTCACCGGATCCTTTTATATATTTATCTATTTTTTTAATATTATTGTGCAGCATTAGTTAGTGCAATAAATCCATAAAATATAAGCTTATTTTTTATAGACAATATATTTGGAGAGCGCCTCCACCGCCACAATCATGTTTCAGGTATCTTTCTTCAGGGTCCAGGCTCCCAACTGGCCAGTTCTAAATGAAACTGTGGAGCACAGTATGCAAACAACTTGATAATCTATATATGCTGGGAGCCTCGACCCTGAAGAAAGATACATGAAACATGATCGTGGCGGTGGAGGCGCTCACTGAATATATGTGAACAATAGGAAAAATAAGGATTGATGATGATTTGAGCAGTATTTCTAAAAAAAATCATGAAGGATTACCGTGCTAAATTCCGATGATCTTAAATGGGGAGAAATGAATACTGAAATTGCTTAAATTAAGTAAGATTGCATATTTTTATGATATTTATGTTTGACTACTAATGCAATCGGAGAATATATTGCCAAACGTATAGACCATGATTGTTTATTCATAATATATCAAGTATAAAATCTGTGAACTTTTCCTCCTATATTTTTCTTTTCTTTTCCCTTTTTCCTATTGATAAGTTGTTATACTTTTCTGACTTTGATATTTTAGAATTGTGAACTGTTTTAGGATATTAGAATATAAGAATAACTATACTGGGTCAGACCAATGGTCCATTTAATTCAGAATCCTGTTTCCAACAGTGGCCAATCCAGGTCTTAAGTACCGCTTTGATTGTTTTTGTGAAAGGTGGTAGTCTAAGTGCTAATAAACCTAGTATATAATAATATTTTGTATCGCCCCCATCCCACCCTATCTCCGCACATGAATTATGGAGAATTGTAGTGAGAGTGATGGTCTGGAAGGCATATAGCCTGGCTCCCTTAGGAAGTTGTGAAAACTGAATCTGCAAAACCTGTCTGTGTGTCACATCAGAATATTGCTACAATTTCCTACCTCCAAAATAGCACTATTCCCCCTTTGGCCTCCAGCCCTGAATGACCCACCCATGGCATAGAAATCTCAGATTGGGTCTCGCATCAGGAACTTTATTCATGGAAATGCACATAGCACTTACCATCTGAAACACCAGCTGGACCTCCTTCCTGTTTTCAACATTGCATTATAATTGTCTTTATTCAGTGAATTCCTGCATCACATACCAGAACTATTACTCTGTTCTCATGATATGGCTGTGAATAACTGCCATGCATTATAGGGTGGTAATCGTATAGTACTTTTTCTCATTTGCATTAAGACTAGATTTTTAAAAGTCAGAGCAGGAACAGTAGCTGGTAATTTGATAGTCAGGCTATTTAGATAATTGACATAAAACAGATTGAAAGGCTAGCATAGCTGGTTGGACTGATTATTTTCCCCTTTCTTCTGAAATTCTCTGAGATTAGAGTTGCTGATGTTCCACTTGTAATTGTTGTTTTGTTGAGAGAGTTATTTTATTCATCCTTGTGATAACCATGAAACAAATAGATTTTTATCTGTAAGTACAGCCCTTAGGGATTAATATTGTAATTGAGAGAATGAGTTAAATGTATGTACACTTTTCTCTGTGCAAACTTTATTGGTGTTTCAAAGTGAAAATATGCCTGTATTTCAATTTTGAAAATTAGCCCGGGAAAACTGAGATCATTGTTCAAAAACATTTACATTTATGTAGGCAGTGGTAATACAGCCTACATAAATTATTTTTAAAAATCCAGCATTATAAATGCATAATTTAGTTGTTTATAAGGAGTAAGTACTGTATATACTCGAATATAAACCGGGGCCAAAAATGAGGGTCCCAGTTTATATTCAGGCCACCGCCCCCTCCCAGAATTTTTTTAGGCCATCGTCGCCACTGCCAGGCTCTGCCTCCTCCTCCTTGCTCTATCCTCATACCTCTGCCAATCTCTGGTGGAGGTGCAGCGGGCAGGAGCAAGTTTTTCGAACTCCTGCCCCATTGCTAACTGGCTGCGCGGATCCAGTTTCTTCAGCTGAGTGGCATGAGCAGCGGTGTGATTTGGCGCTGCTTCTCGGCGCTGAGCAGCTTCCTTACTGGCTCCCGCAAATTCTGCTTTGGACTGTGATCATGAGGAACTGGGTTCAGTTTCCTTTGCAGTTCCTTGTGACCCTGGGCAAGTCACTTAACCCTCCATTGTTCCAGGTAGAGAAGCTTAGATTGTGAATCCACTAGGGACAGAAAGTACCTGCATTTAATATGTACAGTGCTGAGTATGTCTAGTAGTGCTATAGAAATGATTAGCAGGAATTATGATAAAAAATCCAATAAGAAAACTTTTTTTAATCTCTCAAGCTGGGTTTTTCATGGATAGTTTTCCTTTTTAAATATAAACAGGTTAGGTGCCATCGACTTGTGTTAGGGTCCTAGTGACTTGATGAATTACAGATCTTAAAAGAAATTGTTTTTGTGCTAGTACGTTAAGGTTCTTCAACATCATCCCCGTGATTATTTTCAATATGTCCAGTCATCTGATTGCAGGTTGCCCTTTTTGTCTGGTTCTTTCAGTCTTCCCAAACATGGTGTCCTTCTCCAATGATCTTTCTCTTCTGACAGTGTAACCAAAATAAGACAATCATAACTTCATAGTTTGGGCTTCCTGTGATATTGCCGTTTTGATCTCTTCCAGAATCAATTTGTTGGTTCTTCTGGTAGCCCACGGCATGCATAATGTCCTTCTCCAAAATTCCCAAAAATCATCCTTCTAACGTTTCTAAATTGGAGGAACTGCAGAAGAATTGCACTAGCAGACATTCTTCTGCTGTTCCTCCAATTTAGAAATGTTAGAAGGATGATTTTTGTATTATTTTATTTTCCTTTTTTGGGGTTTTTTTTAGTAGAAATAATATCCTTTTCTAGCATCAAAGTTCAAATGAGTCAGTCTTCTTTCTGTCTTGTTTCTGTAATGTCCAGCTTTTGTATCCGTAATTGACCACTGAGAAAATGAGTGCATGGACAAATCTGATCTTCATTTGGAGTCTTTCAATGCTTTGTTGAATACTTTCATTGAAGAGCGACCAAGTGCTATTCTGCAGAGTATACTTTTTCCCTGCTACAGTATAATCTCATTATAAAGGACTTCAAGGGACCTGGAAAAACAGTCCGTTATATCCAGAGTCCATTAGATCCAGAGTTGCATTTTTTAAAAAACTTTATTTAGGTCAACTGAAACAACGTACAATCAATGAACAACAGTCACTGCACAAGCATATCAACAACATCAATAATAAAACTCAGCAAAACATTGGTATGGCATGAAATGATTGCAAAACCAGAGCACTAAAAGATGTTCTAAAGCATTATGTCGCACTGTCCTGGAAATAAAAATAATCTGTCATTTTCTTCTGGGCTGCATTTTGATACTGTATAACGGGCACGCCACGCGCTTTATAGGTGGAACAAAACTACAGCTAAAAGTGGCTCTGGAGACCAAATTGTTTGTCCGTTGTATCCGAAACTCCGTTATATGCGTGTTCGCTTTATGCGATGATTTTCTGCATGTTTATAAAGGCGCACAGCTGGGACCAGCGGACCTCATCCGCTATAGACGAGGTTCCATTATAAGCGAGTCTATTATAGCGAGATTATACTGTAGTTGCTTCTTTGTTTACAAGAGCGTCCAGGAGACTGAAATCCTTTGCAGCTTCTATTCTATTGCCTTCAAGCTCAAAATCTTCATCATTTTAAGTTCACCATTATAAGTTTTATACAAGGTGTCAAATTCAGCTGCTCTCTAAATAATTAAAGTTGTTATCACCGAATGCACAAATAGTAGGCACAATGTTTAACAGAGAGAGCATCTATTTAAAGTAATACATAATATAAGCTCAAACTGGATCATTTAGGTGTTCTGGCGGAATGGTGAGGCTCTTCAAGGAATTCAAGCCAGGTTCACAGCACAAAATAAAGCTTTATTCAGCATAAGGAAGCAACATTAATGCCCTGGTTACCACTCCAGGCATGACAGTAACATATTGTGACAAATCTAGCTCTCTTACTAGCTTTGACACAAGAAGAAGAGCAGGAAACCCCGTTGCAGGAGAGCAGATCAGGTTGGCCCTGCTGATGTTATAAGCGCTGACTTCACTGTGACTAACCCAGGAGCTAAGAAACTTCAGCTCCCAGAAGGCCTGTCTCAGCACAGGAAGCTGTCACTGAGACAGGCACAGCTGCAGAGAGATTTCTCTCCCTTCCCCCTCTTCAGAGCAGGGAGGGGCGAATTAGAGGGGGTTAAAACAGAGCAGCTGAGAGAGAGTCAAGGGAGGAGGAGCCGAGGAGGCTTCTGGGGGGGTAAGCAGCCTGGAGGCAAACGGGAGAGATTCATCCGAGGAGGCTGGAGACTGGCAAATGGTGGACACAGGAGAGCTTACTGCTGACCCAGGGAGTGAGGAAGGAACCCCAGGGGAACCCATGGAAATCCAGGAGAGTCTGGTAGGACCGGAGGAGGTGTCCATGGACATTGATAAGCAGTAAGGGGATGTGTATTGCCTGTGTCCACAGTAGTGAAGCTACCCGTTATACCAGTGATAGTTTAAAGGGGAGTTGTAGTTCTCTCCCTGCTGATAATGAACTGTTAATTGCTGCTTGAAAGCTTTAGTTGTAAAGCTAGCAAATGTTTTTGGCATTTTTTTTTGTTCTCTCTGCTAGCAGTCAAGCTGAGCCGAGAGCGTTCTTCCTCACAGCTGTGCATAATTAATTACTTGAAAGGCACAGCAGGGAGCTGTGCTGAAAGCCTGCACGGACCTTGTGAATTCTGTGCTAAAGAAGAGAATATGGTTTACAGAGCTGAAGCAGCTTAGGGAAAGTTACTAAATCCAAACTACTCTGGTGAACAGGACTGTTTATAGATGTGCTAACAAAGTCCAGAGGCTGTGGAACTGTAGGTTAAGATGGGACACGCCCAAAAACCTGGACACTGGATTTCTTTGAAAGTTTTGCTCTGTTTGAACAGCTTGTGTTTTGCCTCATAGTTTTGAGTGCTTGTTTTGAGGTCTGCGAAGCTGAAGCATTTTTCCTTTTTGTTCAATGCAACCAGTGAACACAATAAAACCTTTGTTTGATTATTCTGCTATCCTGGATTTTGAGGTGTGAGTTTCTTTTCCCTTGCCGGTTTTTCTTTTGGTAATGTCAGGGAATCTGATATTATACCTTAGGCAGACGCCTAAGGAGGCCTGAAGGGTACCTTGGTTAATAGGGTACACGTATGGACAAGGACAGTCACAGCGTTCCAGCTCACTGCCGTGAACAGGAGCGGGGTAGGTGTGACAATATCCTCCAATCAAATATAAATTTTGTGAGCATAATCTGGAGACCTCTATCTTCCTGTTCTGGGCCTCTCTGTTTCTCTTTGGGCCTGGGCTTTTAAATTCTTCCTCTTCACTCCACACACAAAATCAGGTTCTTGGCCTATATTCCAGTTAAAATGGGCTAGGCTAGTGTGACTTAAGGAGGGTCAGAGAGGATTTCTCTTACATACTCTTTTACATAAAGAGTTTCAGCAATTCTACCTGCACATGATGGCTGAAAATCCACAAAATTTGAAATGGATAATTTATATGTCTAAAGTTATGCAGCACTCATCCCACAGAATATCTACCTCAGGATACTTCAATTTAGGCCTGTAGTGTGTTTGTCATGGCGGTCTTTGGTTGATCAAAAGGTATAAGAATGGTAATGTCATCTGCATAACTGTAGGTGGTGATACCTAGATTATTTAGGTATGTTCCGAGAGATGCAGTGTATAGGTTGAAGAAAGTAGGGGATAGCGGGGATCCTTGTGGTACTCCACAAAGGTTGGACCAAGGTTCAGATTTTTCTTTATCTGATTTTACTCTGTATGTTCTGGATTTTAGGAAGCCTTCAAACCAAGAGTATACTTTATCTGAGATGCCTATTGCATCCAAAATTTGCAGTAGGATGTTATGGTCTACCATGTCAAATGCTGCGGTAAGGTCTAGTTGTATGAGAAGCATTTTTTTTCATGTGCTGAGGTGTTGTCTGGCTGTGTCAATGAGGGAGCCTAGTAATGTCTCTGTGCTGAAGTTGGATCTGAAGCCAGATTGCATGGAGTGAAGTATATTATGGCCATCTAGATAGTTGGTGAGGTGTTTGGCTACTAGTCCTTCTGTCAGTTTGACATATAGAGGTATTGAGGCAATGGGTCTGGATGGTTGGTCTGTTGGTCCTTTTGGATCTTTTTGGATAGGGGTGATGATGATTTTGCTGAGGTCAGTTGGGAAAAGGCCGTCATTGAGCATGGTTTGTATCCATTGCAGAAGTAGAGTATGGAATTTTGTGCTGGAGGTTGTAAGGAGATATGATGGGCAGTGGTTAAGGTCATAGGATGAGTGGCTGTACTTTTTGTAGAGTTTATTGAATTCAGACCATTGTATGTTGGGGAATTGAGACCATGTTCTGTCAGCTGCAGTTGATTCTTTATCTGTGGGAAGAATTGTGAGTTCATTTATGTGGGATGGGGTACAATTGAGGGTGGCTCTGGCATTTGTAATTTTGTTCTTGAAGTGTTCTGCTAAGAGGGTAGATGAAGGGGGTGGGGTATTGTTAGTGGTCATGTAGGATTTGGTGTCTGTTAGGTCTTTTAATATTTGGAATAGCTTTTTGATATCTTGGGTTTTTGTGCCTATTAGATTAGTGTAATGTGTTTTTCTCTTTTCCTTTAGTAGTATTTTATATTGTTTGTTAGTTTTTTTCCAGGCGGTTTTCCAGGCTAGATTAGTTTTTCTCCATTTTCTTTCTAGTCGTCTGCATTGTCTTTTAAGTAGGAGTAGTTCATTGTCAAACCATTGATCTGATCTGATGATTCTAGTTTTGGTTTGTAGTGGGGCTAGTTCATCAAGGATGTTGGTAGTCAGATTGTTTCACTGTGAGATGAAGTCCTTGGGGTCACAGTCCTGGATTGTTTCATCTATTTTTGTCCAGAATTTGGGGGGGGGGTCGATGTGTTTGCGTGAGGTGTAAGTTATTTTTTGGGGTTTAGGTATGGTTTCGTTTTTGGTCCAGTTGATGTTGAATATGTATGTGTAGTGGTCTGACCAGAGGGATGGGGACCAAGTTCCATTAGATGCTTGAATTTCTGGGGAGGATGGTTGATGGGTCATGAAGGCTGCAATGGCTGGTGTCCTTTTTCATGCATGGTTTGTGGGTTTAAGATTTGGAAGGATAAGGCATTGAGAAATGATAGACAGTTTTCTGCTGGTTTGGATGCTTGGTCTTCAAGGTGTATGTTTAGGTCTCCTAGGATGAGGTTGTATTCTGCTGTTAATGAGTTTTGGTATATGAAGTTTTCAAATTCAGGTCTTACTGTGGTCAAGTTTCCTGGTGTTATGTAGCAGAGCATGCAGTTTAGTGAGTTTTTTAGAGTGGTGCTTGAGAGATGGCAGGCAAGGAAGTCCATTTGTGGGGTGGATGTTTTTTTCGAGTATATTTAGGGTTAGGGAGTCCTTGATTAAGATTGCTAGACCTCCTCCTCTTTTTTTCTCTCTGCAGGTCACTGTTATTTTGTATCCCTGAGGGCAAACTTCTGTTATTCTAGGATCTGCATCTGAGGTTAACCAAGTTTCTGTGAGGAAAAGGCTTTCGGTTTTTATCCAGTTTTTTATATGCTCTGTTTTAGGTTCTAAGGCTCTGATGTTTAAGTAGGCACATGTTTGGGTGGTGATATCTGTTTGGAAATTGTGAGTCGTTTCATGGTAGATGAGTGTTTAGGATGAGGTTGAGGTTTGGTCTTGGGAAGTGGTCTTCTTCTCCAGGCTAAGGTGATGGGATGTTGAGCGCTGGTTTGGTGGTTTGAGCTTCTAACTATTGGGGTTGTTCTATTGTGGTGTTGGATTTTGTTTGCAGTGGAACATGTGGGTGCGGCTGGTAAGTTGTTTGCTACTGCTTTCCAACTGGTAATAAGGAGGATTATCAGTAGGGTGGCCAGGGTGTGTGTTTGTGGGATTAGCTTCATATTGGAGGGGTGGGGTGGGGTAGTTGACTGTGAGAAAGTTGTTCTTCTTGTGTTGTACTTGGATGGGTAGGAGTAAGAATTACTTTAGTGTATATGCTGTAAAGAGCCTTGGTGGTGTGTGAGTATATGTTGGGAGTGAAAACTGTGGTTGGGCGTAACAGTTGGGAATGAAAGCTGTTGTTGAGAGTAGCAGTTGAGCAAAACTCAACGGTGCAAAGTCGAGGGGGAGGGATGGAGCACGCTCCCAAACCCTGAGTGCCTTCTGCACTGCTCCCACTCTGTCTCTGCTTTTACTTCTGTGGGAGTAAAAGTGCCACAGTTAATATCTTTCGTATAAACTGGTTTGTAAAAAAATAAATAAATAGCACCCACCCAGCTAATGAATATTAAGGTGTTTATTTTACAAGCACTGTTGGGGTTTTAGAGTGCCTAAACTGGCATATAGACATTTATAATTTTGAATTGTATCAAATAGCATGTTTTATTATTCAGCCAAATATAAATAATGAAAAATATTATTTGACCAAATAAGAGCACCAAATACGAATGATGGGCATTGAAATTTAACATAACAAATAATAAATGAAGTAATGTGAAATCATAGATTAATGCCCATATTCTCTAAATGGTGCTGTGGCTGGCAACCACCTTAAAAGGTAGGCGCTAGAAATGTAGACCAGAGTTTTCAAGGCCTACATTTCTGGTGCCTGCCTACCTTTGACATGAATCATGCCTCTGGAGGGGCCTACCAGCGCCTAATGTCACTTCCGGCGTTAGCTACACCTACAGTGACATTAGACACCATAAAGCACCTAAAGAGGTGCGATTCTGGCACCGTTTTATTAAGCACTGGTAGATGCCTTGAAAATCAGTTTAAAATGTTGTTTAGCTGGCATGTTTAACTTAGCTTAGGCGCCTAAAAAAAGGGCGCCATTTATAGAATATGGGCTCAACCCCCTCCTCTATGAAACCGCGCAAGCGTTTTTTTAGCGCAGAGAGCCGCTCTGAATGGACCGCGCTGCTCCCAATGCTCATAGGAACTCAATGAGCATCGGGAGCAGTGCGGGCCATTCAGCGTGGCTCTGCGCTAAAAACTACTAGTGCGGTTTCGTAGAAGAGGGGGATAAGTGTTTATTTCAGTAGGATTTAGCACGGTAGAGTCCACTCGCTAATAGCTTGGGTTAACAGTAACATATTCTGTGTTAAAAGCAGGCCACTTTGATAACTTCCCCCCTAAATTCTTGTTGCTTGTGGTATTGCGGTATACAAAAATAAAGTTATTATTATTATTACAAAACTGCGATTTGCTTGTCTGTAACACTAAGGGCTCATTTTACTAAGGTGCGTTAGTGTTTTTAGCGCACGCACAAGATTAGCGTGTGCTATAGTGTACGCTAGCCGAAAAATTGCTGCCTGCTTAAAAGGAGGTGGTAACGGCTAGCGTGCATGGCATTTTAGCACGTGTACGCTTAAACCACTAGCACGCCTTTGTAAAAGGAGCCCTAAAATGTACACATGGTAAAGGGGCATTGTTTAAGCTTGTTCTGCTCAGGACTAGGACAGGCCTACAGCTTAAATTTATATTCCCTACTTCACAAGAGGAATGCAAATCTGAGTCCCAAAAGTTGGAAGTTGAGATTTACACCAGCTTCCCAGGATATCTAAGTTTCAGATAAGTACTTGTGCTCCGCTAGTGGGATTAGGAGAGGTCATTCCCTCAATCTCTAAGCAAAACTGGCAAATGAAACTGGATTCTGAAACAGGTTCAGGAAAAATAGCCATTAATATTTCTAAAATAACGGATGCTGTTCTGGCACATAAATGTTTCCATTTCTATGTTGACCAGTTTTAGACATTTATGATTCCAAAATGGATGCTTCTATTGAATGTAACCAGAACATAAACATCATTTCATCATATATTTTAGAACAGGCTCCACATTGACACATCCTGTTTTAAATGCTAGTGGAACTTGAGATGTTCTAACCTGGACAACTCAATTTTGATCTGTATGTATTTTCTAAAATCTATCTCTAAATTTATTTTCCTGGTTTGAACAAATCAGCTATCACTTTGCTTGCTGGATATTCCCATTGGAAACTTTTTAGAGGCTTTTCATGACGATCATTTTTCCAGATTCTCTTTTCTTAAGGGAGATGTCCAATTTTTCCTTCAGTTCTTGGGGGGGGGGGGGGGGTAATTGAAAATATTTTTTTTTATTTTTGCATTTACACCTCCATTTCTTCACCAGATTTTTCTATTTGATTTCTTAACTTTAAACCAAGCCTCCACTAAAACAGAAAGAAAACTCCTTCATTACATGTTTTTGGGCACATGAAAACATCCTAGTGACAAAAAAATTCATTTTCTCCCCCAATGTCATACAGTAGCTTAGTTTATTATATGCCACAATGCTCACGGAACATTATAGGGGCAAGGTGGAACCACTTATGGAGATGGAAATGTTACTAGAAGTTATAAGAGCCTGTATGGTTGGCCATGTCACATAGAACATTTAGCATTAATAAGTTTGCCATTAGTTTACTGCGTTGGGAGCCAAAGATTTTTGAGGGGGAGTAAGAAATTATTTTCTTTCAGTGTGTGCATTATAGACCCTTGCCCTGTGTTCAGCGTAATGTTAATGCATGGCTAATTACATTGTACCATCTGTTTCCTATCTTTTAATCCAGTGATTTTCATACTTGGGGGGAGCAACAACGAGTCATATTTTCAAGATACCCTATTGAATTTACATGACATTGATTTACTGACAGCATAGGAGCCAACTTTTCAGTGTTGGGGGTGCCGAAGCATTCACAGCACACCCAGAGCTGGCCCTTACGGCATACAGTTTTAATCAGTTACCAGTAGGCAAAAGTTGCCCACCATTCCTTGAGTTGTTAGATTTTTGAGGAGCTTCTCATGGAGACTTTTTCAGATGCACTTTATATGCGACTTCAAGATTTTATGATAGAGGAAAGAGAATTTACCCAGATGATTAAAATGACTACCCCCAAAAATATTTTTGGTACAAACTTTTTTTTGGTGTCTACGTTGAAAAGACATGCAAAATCTGTTTTGTTTTGGATGCATAGTTGCTGTAATCACTTTTAAATTAAATTGGAATTCATTTAATTCACATTTTATGGAACTACTGATTCAGTATATGTACACTCAGCACTGGAAGTTCCCAACTATTTATATGTAAATAGACTAGTCTTCCGTAATTGGCAGAACAACAACTTGGTAGGAGCCAATCTGAGTTGTGTATTTTCCCTTTGTTATCCATTCATAATGGCACTTGAGGGTAAACAGTTTCAGCCTTCTGTCAACATTCATTTCCAAAGCAGTAATAGAAAAAGAAGGAAACTTTGTTTTAAGGATTAAATTCTGGTATTTTTCCAGATTTTACAATCCTACACATGACTTTAACCACCAACTAGGGATCAGAAAGGTACCATTACTCTGTAAGGCCAGGAAAAAGGCTTTAAATTGTTTGCTTCAAATAGAAAAGGCACGGTATCAGAAGGATTATTATATTTCAGTGCTTTATAAAGCAAAGGATATCAAATATATTTTATGTTTATTTGATATAAATGCACCTTTGATATTATGGGGATTTTATCTTATTGTTAACTATTACTGACTGCAGTGAAGTTCAGAAGGGTAATGGCTGTGCTATTTTTTTTTTTACTAGGAATTAACGAGCTACTAGGCTAGATTGGCCATTGGTCTTACCCAGTAAGGCTATTCTTATCTTCTTATGTATTCTGCAGAGAGATATTTGAGATAATATATATGAAATGTTTTTATTTTTTAACTATATGGATTTCCACAGTTATATTTTGCTTGCACCGTGTACAAAATGATTTCAAACAAGAAACTTGATTTTTCTAATTGAGTATAAAGTATTTGCCCCAGTTATCATAGTATGGGGCTCATTTTCAAAAGAGAAAAACATCCATAAAGTGGCAGATGGATGTTTTTCTTGCTGAACCCTTCCAATTTGCTGTTTTCTAAACCTATTTTCTAGATGGATATCTATACTGTTGATCAGTAGTTTGCCTAAATCTCAAGGGGCATGTTAGAAGCATGGTGTAGGCGGGACTAGGGAGGGCTTATGACATTGCTATTTTTCTGCCATAATCAAACATTTAAGGGTGGTGGGGTGTGTTCGGGCAGGAGGGATTGGGCACCCCTCCTGCTGTGTTCATTCGGGGGGGAGGGAGGGGGGTTCAGACAGGAGGGATTGGGCATCCCTCCTGTCATGTTTATTCGAGAGGGTGGGGGGACTGGTGGCCGCAGACACTATACTTATCGCAGCAGGGAGATCCCTTGCCACGATAAGTGTAGCGGCCGCGTCTACTTACAATGTAGGCCAGCGTTTTGCTGGCATACATTGCACACATCTCCCGCTGGCCTAGGGAGACGAGTACGGGCGCCTAGGTTCGCCTAAGGCGGGCTTGCAGGCCTCCCTATGTTCCCGGAGGTGCCTCCAATGTAGTCGGCCTGCCTGGGGAGCTTTTTTTAAAAAGCGTGCATCCCGATTGGCTGGTTAGATAGCTGTAGGACACCTACAGCTGCCTACAATTGGGACGCAGTTTACAAAATCTGGATCTTAATGGCATACTAGTAGGTGCCTAAATTTTAGGTGACATATATAGCATCAAGCTCTAAGTGGTTCCATGTTAATGACCCAACATTAGCACAGGACCTAAATAGGAAAATGCTGGTTATGCCCCCCCCCCAGATACCACATAAAATTTGCAGCTGCCCTGTGGTAAAGTCCTGTGTTAAGTCATAATAACTACAGATTTTACACTATTTTGTGTTTTATAAATGATCCTTTATGCATGTAAGTGGCTACTTGAATATATAAATTACTAAATATTTGTGCACATTGGAACTTAGGGCACTTTTGGATAATGTTTATGGTGGATTAAGTGAACAGGCTTGTTATTGCTGCACGTTTGATCACAGCTCCTAGTGAACTTCTAAAGGATGTTTCTGGAAATACACACAAAAGTTTTTGGGACGATTTCCTATTCAGAAATGCCAACATTGAAGACCATTGGCTCCATGATAAGTACCTTTTTGGTGTTTATTTTAAGCATCTTTTTATATGTTGAAAATTAAATATTCAGCATTTTTACAATATTTTGATGATAACTGAAAATACCTTGGTGCAATGATGGCTAATCAGGTTCTCAATCACCAATCAATGTGGGTGTTTTGAGAAGTTATACTGAGCTCCTGTCATCACTATTTTATATTGGATGTATTATACTTTATATTACTTTGATATATTTTTTGATAATTTTCACTGGGGGGGTTTTCTGTCTTCAATGTAGTTAATTTGGTACTTTCGGTGTGAAGACAGTAGTTTAAATTTGGACTCCCAAGTATCTATATTTTGTCTAAAACTAGCCAATACCTTATAGAGTTGCCTTCTAAAAGGCCCTATGGATAGGATATCAGCTTGCATATTTTATTATTCTTACATTGAAAGTCCTTTATTTAAACCATTTATTGTACCAGCTTTATGAAATGGATAAAGACCCTTTAAATTCCTTTACAGCACTTTTGTGATAATGACTAGAGCTTTCTTGTTATCCCTTTCATATGAGTGTCAGTGTTGCTTGACTGACCTCTAGAGGTGATAGCCAAGGGTTCACGCAGCCTGCAGATTGCCATCCTCATTAGGATAATAATTTCTTCTCTCAAAAGATTCAGTGCAAGTGCCAGAGAGATGTCTCTCTTGGAAGCATGATCTTTCATTTTGTGTCACTTGGTGGATTGAGCAGCCCATGAACTAGCAATGGAAATGAGGTGGAGGTGGTGCCTATGTGTATGAGGTCACTGGAACATGTTTTCATTTTGTTGCATTCGTTATTTCATTTCTTTAAAATGGAATAAATGAAAAAAGTAGTTTTCTTTACAATTGTTTTCTATGTCTAGACCCCCCTCCCCCCATGTCCTCAAAGCCGCTGTTGCCCTTGTTATTTCTGTCCTGCTGCTGTTGCTCAAAATGGTAGTGGTTAACCCAAATCTTAATCTGTTATTCCATACAACAAAATGGCATTGGTCTTAAGTCAGCTGCTACCATTTTGAAAATAAACAGCAATGGTTTGGCAGGGGTAACACAATTGCTCCTTCCTTTAGAAGACATGGAATATGAGCTTAGTCTGGGAGTAATATGAAGACCCAGCGCACAGCCAGAGAGACTTTAAAAAAAATAAATTTAGCAGCATTTTCAGATAGAAAAAATTAGCAGCCAAAAAGTAACTGAAGCAAAACAAAAAATGAATGACACTTCATTCAGCTTGTTTTCATTTGAAACAAAATGAAATAGGAAATGCCAACCACATTCCCTAATTCATTTTAAACTTCTGCATATCTCTAATGGGTGTCATGCCTGCCATGTTCATAGATTTTTTCTTTGCCAGTTCAGAGCTTGCTTTGTTAGCTATTGTTGAGTCTATGGATGTGCTCAGGTTTGAACAATTTATACTGGCAAAAGATATGACAATAGAAGTCCATCAAAGAGCAATTTGCTAGACAGAAAATACCTTGCTATGCTGAAAACTTGCTGAATCCTGTGTCCCAAACAGAAGTTTCCATGTCAAAAAATTATTGCTATTCACTAACATCATTTTCAACCATGGTGATTTTTTTTTTAATGTTTATCAAATGTACTCAGTGTGAAGTCCTATCCATCTGTGGTGCAGAATTTCAAAGGATATTGTTTTACCATAAAAACAGAGGACCACTAAAGTCCTTGGGATTATTTTAGATTCCAACTTGTTTTTTGAAAAACAAATTAATATGTTAACAAAATTTTTCTTTCAGTTAAGACATATTTGTGCTATAGGATCATCCTTGAACTATAACACAAGCAATTTTTCTCCCACAACTGGACTATGACAACTAATTATATTGAAATATTTCAGTTGTACTTCAGACAAAATTACAGCTGTTACAGAATAGTGCTACCAGATTGATTTCACAAGAGAGCAAAAAAATTTTTTTGCAGAATCATCTGACTACACAGCACATTTTTCTAAATCAGTTTTTTACGCTGATTTCAGATCTGTTATTAATTTTTTTTCAGTTATGTAAACTTTTAAAGTTATGACTAATGTTAGTTTATCAAAGACAGAATAGTGCACTAAAACTTAATTTATAAAAGTGTAAGACTTAAACTAGCCACCAAATGATACATTTAGATAGAAAGTGTTAAGAAAACTACACTCAAGTTCCTCAGTTTGCCACACAGTTTTTGACGTATGGTAGCTGTCCTCATAGGAACCGATAGCGTGTAATTTTGTTTTTTTTCTTTTTTTGTATATCAATAAACAACTTATAAAGTGCTTGTGCTTAGTTTTTCATGATATAATTGCAATAGTAGCAAAAATAGCAATTACTTATCTTTTTTATTTTACGTAGCAACTGGGTCTGGCTCAATCTGGGTCTGGTGGGGATTGAGCCAGACCCAGTTGCTACGTAAAATAAAAAAGATAAGTAATTGCTATTTTTGCTACTATTGCAATTATATCATGAAAAACTAAGCACAAGCACTTTATAAGTTGTTTATTGATATACAAAAAAAGAAAAAAAACAAAATTACACGCTATCGGTTCCTATGAGGACAGCTACCATACGTCAAAAACTGTGTGGCAAACTGAGGAACTTGAGTGTAGTTTTCTTAACACTTTCTATCTAAATGTATCATTTGGTGGCTAGTTTAAGTCTTACACTTTTATAATGTTAGTTTATAGCATTATAGCATATAGGGTTTTAAGAATTTCTGCATCAACTTAAAGAAATGTTGCAGTATCTTTGGTCCAAAGTCAAATAAATACACAGCATAGCATAATTATACTGGACTGTGTCACTTAGCAACCAATATTTCTTCAAAAATGCTTAGTATGATTTCTTTTTGTGATTTGTGTCTGGCTTGTCATGGCACAACATCCAGCAGTAATCGGCCATCATACTCTCATTCTAGAAACCTTGAATGTCCTGGTGAAAACGTTCTCCTTGCTCATCACTCACCATACCAAGATTTTCCAGAAAAAGTCAAGATGTGACTGCAAAAAGTGTACTTTTAATGACATGTGACAGCCAAGTTTCTGATATGAGTCAAGGAGATTCTGAACTCCTTCCTTGTATGAAGGAGACTTATGTTGGCCAGAAAGTTTTCCACTAACCACTTGAATTCCTCTCAAGCTTCAAGCTCAGCTGCTGAGAGTGATTGCTTAAAATCTTCATCCTACATAACCGACTTGATCTGTTGGCCTATAAATATCCCATCCTTCAGTTTTGCAGTGCTAATTTTTGGAAATTTCTTAACAAGATATTGAAAACCTGGCAAGTTTGCTTTACCCATGGCCCTTACCAGGTTTCTCATCACCCCCTACTTGATATGAAGAGGTGGAAGAAATATTTTATGAGGATCCACCAATGGCATCCATTTCACACTGCTTGTCCCTGGGTTATAGGTATCCCTCAGCTGCCAGACACACTTGATATAATGTAAAGCTGTAGATCTGCTATCCCACAAGCACAGGAAACAGCAGTATTTAGTGAATCCTTTCATTCTCATTAGCATGCCAATGACCATCAGATCACTACAGATGTTCCACTGGTGTGTTTTATAACTGATTGCTTCTAGTAAATTCTTCATATTCTAATAAGACACCTTTAGATTAGCAGAATGGGCAATTGGTATACTTGGTTTGGAATTTCCATTGTGCAGTAACACAGCCTTCAAGCACTTCTCTGTGAAGAATCAATGAAGAGACGCCATTCATCTAGACCATGCACTTGTGACAAACTGTTGAAGAGCCCGTTGATGTCATGAGAAAAGCAAAATGAGCCATTTACAGTGAAGAATGATTTACAGTGAAGAATGTTGTTAAATTATGATTCCTTATTCTGTAATGAGTTATATTAGCATCTTTTGCAAGCAATGCTTTTGCTTAAGCCTTGAAACAAGAAGTTCTACTTTTTCTTTTGAAAGATTTAGATCACGAATAAGATCATTGAGTTCAGCTTGTGTAAAGGTCTCTGGTTCTGAATCTTCATCATTCACATCAGGATCAGATAATCAGCAGAATCAGCAGCAGGGACTTAATGAGCACAGCTCCGCTCCTCTCCCAATCCAGCAGGGGATAACGGTGAGCACAAGGAGACGCCGGGGCCACACCGAAACCAGCGGCAGGCAGCAGAAGCAGTGGCAGAGACTTAAGAGCACAGCTCAGCCCCTCCCCCGATCCAGCAGGGTTCTATACCATACTAGATATCGGATCTGAGAATGGTGGCAGTTGACCGTTTAATGCAGCTGATGCACCGAGATGATAGTGGCGGTTGTCTGGCTGTTGCAGAGGTCATCTGATCCAAATGACATGCCTGCATTTTAGCATTGCATTGACTCTGATCTAAATGACTAGCCTGTATTTTGGCACTCATTACTACTTCCTGGGAAACCTCATGGCTGAAATATTGTGTGTTGGCTTGGCTGCATACGTCAGGGCTTAAGGAGCATACCAGCTTTCTCTCCTTGGCATATCGTCTTTATGAACTTCTAACATCAGATCCTATTGTCTGATTGGAATGTATTTTATTTTATTTTATTTCATTTATTTTATTTTTATTTATTGTTTTCTCAGGTACTTTAGCTAGATTGTGAGCCTTCGGGACAGCTAGGGAAATCCAAAGTACCATTTTTATTTATTTTATTTTAATGTATCTTTAATCTATCTTCATTGTAAACTGCTTTGAACCTCACGGTATAGCGGTATATAAGAAATAAAATAAAAATAAATAATTCTGGATTGTGACCAGCTGCTGAATCATCATCACATTCCTCATCATGTTCCACAGAAGCAAGTCCATCTTGTGGAGGTACAGGGACAGGCAGTGAGTCATCATGAGGAACAGGCCTAATAGCAGAATCCAGAGTAGGATATATAATTTTGTGCTTAGTTTTAGCTGAGAATCCACTTGTGTTCACAAGACAAAAGTAGCAATCTTTAATATGGTCTTGCAGTTCCCTCCATATCATTGGGATTGCAAATGACATCGCTGCCTTTCGTCGATTGAGCCAGTTATGATGTCCGTTGGAACAACTAGAACAGGTGATATGTGGAGCCCAAGACTTATCCTGGTCACCCAGTGGACAGCCAAAGTACAATTTGTATACCGTCTTCAGATCTACGGTAATTGGGCGACATTGTACTTTCGTTGTGAATGAACCACAGATGTAACAGAAACTATCTGGATCATTAGTACAATATTTTGGCATGATAATCACCATCTGAAGCATAAAAAAACCAAAGACAACTGTCATTAACCCTCCTTATACGTTTATCCTATAAACGCATGATATATCGCTCAATTAACGTTTATAATTATATATAATGAGCCTCATTACAAAAGTGTGACGTGCTAGTGAAAAACTAAACACAGATTTGAAATCAGCATGAAAAATACTACAAAACCCACTCAACATTAACTCGGATGAAAATGATGTTGTTGACCTGTGTTTTTAGTAAATGTCAGTTTGAAGGTGCTCTTCCATTTCTGGCTGAGTTATGTTGGCTTCCTGTAAATAAGCGTATGAGGTTTAAGTTGGCTTTCTTGGTTTTTAAAGCTGTTTCTGCTCAAAATTCTGAGGGAGTGGCTGAACTCCTAGCTATTCCTTCTTAGACAGAATTAATTTTTGGCAAACTTTTCAGATAGGTTACCCTCTTCCATGAATATTCATCATTTGAAATCCTTATGTGGTCAATGATTTTCGTTCTAGGCCACAAAAGTCTGGAACACTCTGTCTTGTGAGTTAAGACATATCCCATCTTGTTGTGGCTCTTCAAAATCAGCAGGAAGCAATTTGGGCTAATGTTCTGAGTGCAAGCATGATGTCTAGAGCTAGAGTGTGTCAGTGAAGGAACTGCTACAGCTTGAATTAATTGCTGAATTGGCATGTTAGCACTGTGGATAAAAGCATTCAGTGAATATTTATTTGATCAATGCTTATCTTGCAACGTCTTATATCCTGAGAAAATTATATTACAATAAACTTCTAAAATAACAAAATACAATCCTACTACTCATATACAACATAACCTAAAAAACATATAACAATAAAATAATACATCCACACAATCAGTAAAAAAGAAATACAGTACTCCCCCGATATTCACGGGGGTTCCATTCCAGGAACCCCCGCAAATCTTGAAAAACCGTAAATACGGTTTTTCATGGGGGAGACTGGAGAGGGCAGCAGGAGAGGCAGGTGAGAGCAGCCAGAACGCCGGCGAGTGAAGGAAATCACTCGCTGTATGCTCCGACTGCCTCTTCCTGCACTAAAGTCGGGCCTTACCAATCAGGAGGGAGATCCGAGTGGGCTACTTTACGGGATGCGGAGGTATATAGCAGGAGGGACTGGGCATCCCTCCTACTAGTAATGTTTGTGGGGGGAAGTGGGGGGGTTCTGGCAGGAGGGATTGGGCATCCCTCCTGCTGCCAATGTTTGGGGGGGTCCAGAATTCCGGCAGGAAGCACTGGGCTCCCTCCTGCTGATGATGTTCGGTAGGGGGAGGGGGGGGGCGGTCCAGCAGCAGGGATTGGGCATCTCTCCTTCCGGTTGTCTTCACGGGGGGGAAGGGTTGCAGCCGCTAAACTTATCGCGGCAGGGAGATCCCTTGTTGCAATAAGCTCAGCGGTTTTGTTCGCTTGAAATGTAGGCCAGCATTTTGCTGGCCTACATTTCAGGCACCTACCACAGGCCTAGGGACGCACGTAGGGCCACCTAGGCCTGCCTAAGGCTAATTCCGGGCGAAGCCATGCTCACACTTAGCCTTCTGGTCCAATACATACAGTGGCATAGTAAGGGAGGTAGTCCACCCTGGGCGCTATCTTGGTGGGGCGCTCTTTCCTGACTCCCTGCCGCACAAGTGCACCCCTTCCATTCCCCTGTATCTCTTTAATTTTCCCACCATGAGCGACATCACAAACTTGCTACCCGTGACACTGTCGGCTCTCTCTCTGAGAACACTTCCGAGTGATGCCTAGGGAGATACGTTGGGCTGCCTAGGCCTGCCTAAGGCTACTTTCAGGCCAAGGCATGCCCATGCCTAGTCTTAGGCAAACTTAGGTGGGCCTACATGCCTCCTTTGGCTTCCGGAAACGCCTTCAATGTAGGCAGCCTACCTCAGAAGGTGTTTGGGGTTTTTTAAATGTGCATCCCAATTGGCTGGTTAGGCAGCAGGTGACCGCCTACAATCGGGACGCTGTTTATAGAATTTGGCTCTTAATGTATTTAGTATACTTATTGAACTCTTCACTTAAATGTTATATCAAACATCACCTTGAAAAGAACTCAGTAGGTTGCTCTTCTTCTATTCTTGTGGCAGTGATATGAAGAAATAGAATTATCATGCAGAGGGTAAAAGAGTTCCAAGACTTGATGCTCTGTATATTTAGATGAAACTTAAAACTGACAAGCATAAAAAATGTAATTTTTCAGTGGAAAGAACTCTTTATCTGCTTTCATTTGTTTTTCTCACAATCAATCTCATTATAATTGCTATGTCAAGTGTTCACTGTATGGTGTATTAGCCAAAAGGCGTGATTCCTTTGGATTGCCTTTCGTTATTTGCAGTCTGACTTGTCATGAATGTATTGCTTGCTTTTTTTCTGGTAGTAGTTGAAAAATATTTTGCATTTGTTGATGTAATTGTCTTACTGTATCTCTTAGCATATTTTCTCTTTTCTGGAGATCAGCAAAAGCTTTTACTATTCCTGTGTAGAAAGAGATAAATAAACAGTGTTTTCTTGATAGTATGATTGTTATTATCAAATATTGTAATTTAAACTTGATGGCCTGTTCTTCTATGCATAGAAAGGATGATGTCATTATATTACTTGAATATACTGTATATTACTAATAAAATCTTAGCATTTGTTTTCTGATGTTGTGATTATCATCAATAATACAAAGCACAGCTGTGAAACTGTCACTTTAAAAATATAGGGCCCTTTTACTAAAAACTTGCTAAATGCTGGTTATCCTATTTATTTATTTATTCATTCAATTTTCTATACCGTTCTCCCAGGGAAGCTCAGAATGGTTTACATGAATGTATTCAGTTACTCAAGCATTTTTTTCCCTGTCCTGGTGGGCTCACAATCTATCTAATGTTCCTGGGGCAATGGGGTATTAAGTGACTTGGCCAGGATCACAAGGAGCAGTGTGGGTTTGAACCCATAACCCCAGGATGCTGAGGCTGTAGTTTTAACCCTTTCAGGACCATAAGGATCGTAGGCCAATTTTTGTGGTTTTGACAACATTTTTATGGTAAAAAGGGCTTGCAGATGCCAAAAAATTGATTTTTTTTTGTGAAATATCATTATTTTTATTTAAAAAATCACACTTCTGGCTTATGGACAGTGTGGCAAGTGAATCTTCTCGTCAATCTGGCAACGACGCTAATGAATGAATGTCGGAACCAGTTTGTTTACATAAAGGCAGTATCATATGGAATCCGTACATATCAAATTTAGAACTGTAGACTATCCCAATCAAAATTTATAGGATTTTAAAGTTATGGGACAAATATGTCCCTTGGTCCTGAAAGGGTTAACTACTGCGCCACACTCTCTTTTACAACTATGGGTCATATGACGCTTAGCATGTGCTATGCTTTTGTAAAAGGGCTCCATAGTAATTACTTATTTGCCTGTTAATTACTTCCTTGCGTATCTTAAAAAATTATGTGTGTGTGTATGTGAGTGTTGCTTGGATCATATAAGCATCCTAGAACAGTGGTTTCCTAAAACTTTCCTGAAAGATAGCTGCAATGAATGTATATGAAAGAGATTTCCGTGCACTACTTCCATTGTGGTATTCATGAGTATGATAACAAATCCTTCCTCCTATTGGGAGAAGATCACAGGATGCCCAATCCTGTCTGCCACTGTCAACACTCAATGTCAAGCATGGTAGAGGCCTTTATGATGTTGATACATCCCTAGTGCCCAATGCAGCTCCTGGAGCCATAGAGACCAATGCCTCTGATGGCAAAGTCAATGGACAAGACTTCTCGGCACCAAAAATCATTTTGCGCTGCTTTTCTCAATATCTCTTCTTCACATTTGTCAACAGAGTTTACAAAAGGAGGGATTGTGATTGAGCCCCAGAAATTGCAAGTACCAATTATGAGTGTCTGCAAGGACATGGTCCTGGAGCACTTCTTAAAACCATTGGGAATTTTCTAAAACATGTTAAAAAAAATAGCCAAGGCAACTCAAATGTCTTGATGGTAGAAAAGAGTCCCCAACCAAGTGCTCAAGGCCTAAGGTAGCCAAGTAGGCTCCAGAAAATAAAAGAAATATTAAAGTGCTGAAAACCCGACTAGAAATAAAAGGGAGAATGAGGCATGGACATTGGCCCTCTGCAAACCTCTTACATACTGACCTCCAAATTCTATAATGTCGGCTTAAAGTTAGGTGCCTAGCTGATGTAGGCACCTACCTTAATTGATTAATAGGCTTAATTGGTACGTAACACCTAATAATTGCCATGATTTCCAGAATCCATTTCAAATGCTCCTGCCTGGCTTTTAAGATCATTCACGGCATCCTTCCTCCCCTAATCCCACTATCCTTTAACTCCTCGAGTCCTGACTCCATCAGACCCGCCCAAAGATATAAACTATCCTTCCCCTCTCTACGTGGTATTCTCTATGCAGGTAAACTGGGAAAATCTCTTCTCTTCAAAATCACAGGTCTCTGGAACGACCTTACTATCCTGTTGCGGAACCTGGGCTCTCTCCAACTATTCTGCAAGCAACTGAAAACTTGGCTCTTCTCTATTCTATTTTCCCCCTTACTCTTCCATTCTATATATAAGCTCATGTAAACCTTTTCCTTTCTCTTCTTATATTTTAAGTTCTTGTAAACCGTGCCGAACTCCACTTCCGTGGAGAGGATGCGGTATATAAACTTAAGGTTTAGTTTAGTTTAGTTAATTTGACTTAATTGAAAGTTAGGTGCCACTGCCTAACTTATAAAAATGTGATTCTATAAAAAAATAAGTGCCTAGTTCAAAGTAACTATCTACAAGTGGGCATGGTTAGGGATGGGGCTATAGGTGTGTTTTTGAGTTAGGCAACTGTTTTTGATTTAGGAGGAGTCGTGTGCCTAACTTAGGTGCACGTATTTAGGCCAAGAAAACCCATTTTCTGGTATCATCAAGGGTGAAAGACTGCCATCTATGCATAGCTGTTACATTACAGGGAAAATTAATAGGGAGGAGAATTATGACAATTCCCCATTAATGTGATGATGAACTTTTTCATTGGGGATTTTGTGAATCATGCTCATGTTATTGTTCTCAAAACAAAACATGTTGTGTAAAATAACTCATAAAAATACTTCAAAATTGGCTAATACACCTAATCCCTGGGGAAAAGAAAGTCTAAGGAAATGGGACAAAACTACAAATGAATGAAAAAAATAAATAAATGAATAAATAAATAAATAAATAATGGACATCAGTATGAGCCCTTCATAGCTGAATGAACGTGGACCTCTGGCTCAGGCAATATCTCAGAAGGTGACCAGCACCAGACCGAAGTCTAAATGAGAGTAGCCTCATACATCATGTAGTCCATATAAACCAAAAAGATGTGTGCAAAATTTCACACACTGCCATATTCAAATATGAGGGTCATTTCATAAATAATGCACACTATTTTTTTAAATTTACATGTTTTATTTTTTTCAAGTATTTCTTTACAATCCTTCAATTTACAAAGGTGTGCTAGCTGCTACCGCCTCCTTTTAAGCAGGTGGTAATTTTTCAGCTAGCGCGCGCTATAGTGCGTGCTAATCTTGTGCGTATGCTAAAAATGCTAGCGCACCTTAGTAAAAGGAGCCCATAGTCTCCCTGCTTTGCAATGACCGAGTCCCAATGTCCGGGAAGCTTCATTATTCCATCCAAAATACCGTTTTTGTTGAGTTGCTTAATGGCTTGGGTACGGGTGGAAAAAAGCTCTTCCAGAGATGCAAAATGATGTCCACACATAGGTTGTTTCAACTTTGGAAAAAGGTCAAAGTCTAGTGGATTCATGTCTGGACTATAGGGAGCATGAGGTAACACCTCCCAGCCGTATCTGTGTAGTTTTTTCAATGACAAGTGGAGCGCTCCATCTTCCCCACGGACAAAAAAAATTTCAATGAGCTCAATCAAAAGTCAAACAAATGATGATTTTTGCTTATGATCATGAAGGCATCATCATTACAGACAAAGTTCTCTGTGGAAGAAATGTCAAAGCAGTGTATTATCATGATTTTTTTGCAAAAAAATGTGCATAAAAATGCACAAAACCCGACCTCAGTTGCTCTTGGCTGGGCCACTCATTCTTCACAACGCTCGCCCACACATAGGGAATGTCATCATTGAAAAACTACGCAAATACGGTTGGGAGGTGTTACCTCATGCTCCTTACCAGGACCGCTATCAGAAATTTCTGGGCCCCTTACTGAGCAATCTTATTGGGCCCCCCACGCACCCCTTCCCCCCCCTGACCCCCCCTTCTTCCATGGGCCGAATACACACATACTTTTCTCTGTCACCGCACTCTTTGACCAAAAGATTTGTAAGCCTGCAACCACGTCAAGTTAGACTCTTTCAGCAGGGCCCTAACCTAACCTAAACTAATCTATACCTATCTATTCTAAACGAACATATGTCTAATACTGAACTAATAACAAACTAACAAACATCTGCATAATAAATAACTAATAAATAATAGTGCTAGTAGCTATAATTCACTTTTGAATGTAAAATCTCAGTTAAGGATTTCTTTTGACCTTTGTAGGCCAGAAGTAAATCACAATTGCACAATATTTTTTGTAACAAGTATTAAATGTGTTTTTATAAATACTGTAAGCTTAATAAATATATCAGAAAAAACTACACATCTGAGCACATATCTGAACATACACATCTGTATGATCCCATCCTCCTCAGCTTGCCTATAGCTGCATCATGCATGTTAAAAATGTACGATATGTTGATATGGGCACCTTCCTTCCTTCCCATCCATCCTCCTCAGCCTGTCCTTACACATCCACAGCTGCATGTTAATAATGATGTATATGTTATGATGATAAATAAGTGCATATGAGCACATCATTAACATGCAGCTATGGATGAATATGAAAAAGAAACAATATTCTGTACAATTGTCAATTTATAAATCAGCGTCTTCTCCCCACTCTCTCTTCCCCATTTCCCTTCAGCGTCCTCAGCCCACTCTCTCTCCACTTTCCTTCAGCGCACGCACATAAAAACAAGCAAGTAATTTATATCATTTTCATTCTATTCATTCATAGAAATTAAAGTCTAAATAATGCCAGTCACATAACAAAACATGATTTTACAAAAATAATTCCCTGCACAGTCAAGCCTGCAAGGATTACTAGATGTCTTTCAGCAGCTCCCCTCCCTCCCTCACCCTTACCTTTGTGGCCAAGTCAAAATGATCTACCAACAATAAAATTTTAAAAACACAAAGTATGCTGTACGCAGAGAAAATGTTAATTATCATTTATATTCCGCGGGTTTTCAAAGAGGTCAAGGCAGATGACTTTATGCAATGTCACCTCAGTAACAACTATACAAAAATAGACAAATATTCCCCCTCCCTTTTTACTAAAACACAATAGCGATTTTTAGCGCAGGGAGCTGCGCTGAATGCTCCACACTGCTCTCAATGCTCATAGGCTCCCTGCGCTAAAAAACGCTATTGCGGTTTAGTAAAAGGGGGCCATAGTGCAAAATATAGACAGCATATATAAATTCTCAAAGCAGACACATTTTGATCACTAAATTGAAAATAAAATCATTTTTCCTACCTTTGGTAATTTCATCAGTCTCTGGTTACACTTTATTCTTCTGACTGTGCATCCAATATTTCTTCCCTTCTTTCAGCCTCCTGTATGCTTCCTCTCCTCCAGACCTCATTCCCTCCCCAAACTTTTTCTTTGTTTCACCCTGCCCCTTCTTTCTTTTTCTCTCTCTCCATACCCCCTTTCTTTCTGTATGTCTGTTTTTCTCTCTCTCTCACCCTGCCCCCTTCTTTCTTTCTCTCTCCACACCCTCTTTCATTCTGTATGTCTGTCTTTCTCTCTCTCTCTCCGTGCCCCATTTTTCTTTGTTTCACCCTGCCCCCTTTCTTTCTTTCTGGCTTCCTGTCCCCTCCTTTCTTTCTCCCTGCCCTCCCCTATGCCACCACCATTGGGAAAATGCTGCCACCGCCACTGGGGAATAGACTGCCACTGCCGCCATCGGGAACAGGCCGGCGCCGAGTTCGCCCTGCTTCTCTTCCCTGCGGGGTCGACCAACTCTCACCACCCGACGTCAATTCTAATGTCGGAGAGGACATTCTAGGCCAGCCAGGCAGCGATTGGCTGGCCCAGAACGTACTCTCCGACGTCAGAATTGACGCGAGTGGCGAGAGTTGGTCGGCCCCACAGGGAAAAGCAAGGAGAACTTGGCGCCGGCCTGTTCCCGATGGCGGCGGTGGCACTCAAGTGGCTAAAGAGCCGCAGTTTGCCGGCCTAGGGAGAACACTGGAGGGTGGCCAGCTGTGCACCCTCTTGGGTGTAAACCTGGCGCGGGGCGGACTGTCCCTCCCCCACCTTGGTATGCCACTATCTGTACCTCACTCCCTCCCTATGACCAAAAATTCTCCTTTCTTCTATTCCCCGTGTACACAACCATCTCTTTCCTTCCCTTCCTCTCTCCCAAGTCCATGCCTTCTGTGTCCAAAAACCCATTCCCTCCCCCACCTCAGCATCTCTTTTCCTCCCTTCCTCTCTCCCAAGTCTATGCTTTCTGTGTCCAAAAACCCATTTCCTCCCCCACCTCAGCATCTCTTTCCCTCCCTTCCTCTCTCCCAAGTCCATGCCTTCTGTGTCCAAAAACCCATTCCCTCCCCCACCTCAGCATCTCTTTCCCTCCCTTCCTCTCTCCCAAGTCCATGCCTTCTGTGTCCAAAAACCCATTATCTCCCCCACCTCAGCATCTCTTTCCCTCCCTTCCTCTCTCCCAAGTCCATGCCTTCTGTGTCCAAAAACCCAATCCCTCTCCCACCTCAGCATCTCTTTCCCTCCCTTCCTCTCTCCCAAGTTCATGCCTTGTGTCCAAAAACCCATTCCCTCCCCCACCTCAGCATCTATTTCCCTCCCTTCCTCTCTCCCAAGTTCATGCCTTGTGTCCAAAAATCCATTCCCTCCCCCACCTCAGCATCTCTTTCCCTCCCTTCCTCTCTCCCAAGTCCATGCCTTCTGTGTCCAAAAACCCATTCCCTCCCCCACCTCAGCATCTCTTTCCCTCCCTTCCTCTCTCCCAAGTCCATGCCTTCTGTGTCCAAAAACCCATTCCATCCCCCACCTCAGCATCTCTTTCCCTCCCTTCCTCTCTCCCAAGTTCATGCCTTGTGTCCAAAAACCCATTCCCTCCCCCACCTCAGCATCTCTTTCCCTCCCTTCCTCTCTCCCAAGTTCATGCCTTGTATCCAAAAACCCATTCCCTCCCCCACCTCAGCATCTCTTTCCCTCCCTTCCTCTCTCCCAAGTCCATGCCTTCTGTGTCCAAAAACCCATTCCCTCCCCACCTCAGCATCTCTTTCTCTCCCTTCCTCTCTCCCAAGTTCATGCCTTGTGTCCAAAACGCACTCCCTCCCCCCTTTTGTGTTCCGCGTTTGCCTCCCAGCCCATCTTTGCAACTTTCTCAGCAAAACGGAGCTCGAGCCGAGAGGCTTGTTTCCTGTTTTCTGTCTGTCCTGCCGCGCACAAATAGCCGACCGGAAGTATTCTCCCACGTCAGCGCTGACGTCGGAGGGCAGGCTTTACTTAAGCCCTCCCTCCGATGTCAGTGCTGACATCGGGGAACACTTCCAATCGGCTAAATGTGAGCGGCAGGGCAGGTAGGAACAGAAGACGAGCCTCGCGGCTCGAGATGTATTGAACTCCGAGGGTGCCCCGTCCAGCTCTCTCCTGTGCATTTGGGGTGGACCTCCCCCTCCCTAGACTGTGGCCTAGGACCCTGGTGGAGCCCGGGCCCCCTGTCAGCTCCGGGCCCCTGAATGCAGGACTGGTAGTACTGCCCTGATGGCGGCCCTGCTCCTTACAATCCAGACATGAGTCCACCAGACTTCGACCTTTTTCCAAAGTTGAAACAACCTATGCGTTGACATTGTTTTGCATCTCTTGAAGAGCTTTTTTCCGCAGGTACTCGAGCCATTCTGCAACTGAACAAAAATGGTGTCTTGGATGGAATAATGAAGCTTCCCGGATGTTGGGACTCGGTCATTGCAAAACAGGGAGATTATATTGAAGGATTGTAAAGAAATACTTGAAAAAAAAAAAAAAACATGTAAATTAAAAAAAATATTGTGTATTATTTATTGAATGACCCTCGTATTTCTGAATGCCTTCTTATACAGTAAATACCACATTTTTATGTGCTGTTCATCTTACAGTTTTAAAGGAAAACTGGTTGATAGTTCTACCCTTACTAATGTTGGAAAATGTAAAAATATTGGGAGGTTTAGGAAAGGTAATTCAAAGAAACAAAGCATTTGACTTACCTTTTAATGAACGCAAAATGTTTAGAATTAAAAAAGAAAAGTGGCCTTACCATTTTCATTACACATGAGAGGAGGGAATGTTCTTCCAAGGAAGCTTCTGAATTGCAGATGAAGCACTTATGTTGCTTGATGCATGACTGACAAATCAGAATGCGTGCATAATAAAGCCATTCTTTGCCATTGCCTGAACAATTTGTGACCCAAAGCTGAAAATTTGATATGTTTGTCATGCATGCATCTGACGCTGAACATGAGGTTTTGCTATGGTCTGAAGACTTCTTTCTTTCCTTGTCTATTCTTTTTTTTTTCTTTCTGTTTTATTCTGTTTTCCTCTGTGGTTTTATAAAAATATTCCAAGCCATTTGATATCAGATTCATATCTGATGGCAATCCTCTAGATACAGAATTTGCCTTTACTTTTCATCTCACAGATTGGATTCTGTATTGTTATTGTTGATGGCAGTGGAAAAACATACATTAAAATGCTGATATTGTTAAATCATAATGATAGCAAAATCAGATTTTTGCAGGCTACTTTTTATAGTATTTTATATTTTGGAATTTAACATGAAACTATATACAGTATATGCAGCAATATTGGAGGTAAAAGAAAAAAAAATGTGGAATTCAGCACAGTTGCAAAGTAAATGCTGGCTATATCCATAGTCATTTAGGCATTTAGGGGGGAATTCTATACATGGTGCCTAAATCGGCAGGCACCTTGAAAAAAGGCACCAGCCACATGTCAATCATGCTTCTTTACCATTTACAGAATTGTGCCTTGTGGCGCCTATCACAAAATTAGGTGCTGATAATATAGGCCAGGTCTTTACGGGCCTATATTATAGGTGTCTAAGTTCTTTTCCGAATCGCACCTAACATCATTTAGCTCTGTCTCCATCTCCAAACATGCCCATTTAGACATTTTAAAGCCCTGATTCTGCAAAGTGCACCCGATTGTAGGCAGCTGTAGGCGTCCTACAGTTGTCTAATCAGCCAATCGGGAGGCACTTTTTCTAAAAAAAAAAAAAAATGCTCCCCAGGCAGGCCGCCTGTATTGAAGGCGCCTCCAGGGAGCCTAGAGAGGCCCATGAGCTCGCCTAAGACTAGGCGATAGCCTTAAGCGAACCTAGGCGGCCCTACGCGTCTTCCCTAGCTGAACAGGAAACACTTAGGCCCTGATTCTCCAAAAGTGCATCCCGATTTTAGGCAGCTGTAGGCGTCTTACAGCTGTCTAATCAGCCAATCGGGATGCACGTTTTTTTAAAAAAATGCTCCCCAGGCAGACCGCCTATATTGAAGGCGAGGCCCGCAAGACACCTAGGCCCTGATTCTATATAGGACGTCCGGGAGAGGCGTCCTATTCAGAATCAGCCTACACTAAACCCCGATTCTGTAACCGGCATCCATGTTACAGACGCTGGTTAGAGAATCGGGTTAGATTAGACACGGCCCGCTACACTTATCGCGGCAAGGGATCTCTCTGCCGCTGTAAGTATAGCGGGCCGCGGCCCCCTGACCGATCGCTGACAGGAGGGTGCCCAAACCTTCCTGCCAGAAGATGCCCCCCCCGACACTACCGACCGCCCCCCCCGACACTACCAACCGCCCCCCCCGACATTACCGATCTCCCTCCCACCCCGACACTACCGATCGCTGGCAGGAGGGTGCCCAATCCCTCCTGCCCGAAGACGCACCCTCCCCCCCGGCGCTAACAACCCCCAAACCTCCACCCCACCAAACTAACCTTTTTTAAGGCCAGACGGTTCTTGCCCGTCCAGCCGGCAGGCCTGCCTCGTTGAAATGAGGCGGGCCCGCCCCTTCCCGGCCCATCCCGCCGAAGCCTAAAGCTTGATTAGCCCAGGCTCTAGAAGCCTGGACTAATCAGGCCTTTGGCATAGCGGGTCCGCCCATCCCCACTAAGTCTAAGGTCTGATTGGCCTCCTGCCAACGATCGGACAGGCCACGGCCCGTTATACTTATAGCGGCAGAGAGATCCCTTGCCGCAATAAGTATAGCGGCCGCGTCTACTTACAGTGTAGACCAGCATTTTGCTGGCCTACATTTTAGCGCTTCTCCTCTACTAGGGAGACGCGTAGGGCCGCCTAGGTTCGCCTAAGGCCCTTAGGCGAGCTTAGGCATCTTGCGGATCTCCCTAGGCTCCCGGAGGCGCCTTCAGGCCTGCCTGGGGAGCATTTTTTTTAAAAAAACGTGCATCCCGATTGGCTGATTAGACAGCTGTAGGACGCCTACAGCTGCCTAAAATCGGGATGCACTTTTGAGAATCAGGGCCTTATTATGTAAGCTAGCAAAATGCTGGGCTACATGGTAAGTAGACGTGGCCGCTGTACCTAATCGCGGCTAGGATCTCCCTGCCGTGATTAGCAAAGCGGCCGCGGCTATGGCCGCAAGTCTCCCCTCCCCCCAGTGATTGCAGCAGGAGGGTGCCCAACACCCTCCTGCCGACAGAACCCGCCCCCCCCCAACGATCGCCGGCAGGAAGGTGCTCAGCCCTTCCTGGTGACAGAACCCGCTCCCCCCCCCACGATCGCGGCAGTTGGGTACTCAACCCCTCCTGCCAACCCCCCCAATGGCCCTCCCGACGATCGCAGCAGGAGGGTACCCAACCCCTCCTGCCGACCCCCCCCCATGGCTCTCCCGAAGATCATGGCAGGAGGGTACCCAACCCCTCCTAACGGCCCCCCAACTCCTCCTGCCGAACCCCCCTACCCCAGAACCCCCCCTTTGGTCTTACTTTCAAGTTGGACTGGATGGCTCCTCACATGTCCGGCCAGCAGGCCCACCTCTGTCCAAATGAGGTGGGCCTGCCCCTCCCCTGCCCAACCCACATGATCCTAGGGCCTGATTGGTCCAGGCACCTAAGACCCCTCCCGCTAGAGGAGGGGGCCTTAGGTGCTTGGGCCAATCAGGCCCTAGGATCCTGTGGGTTGGGGAGGGGCGGGTCCGCCTCATTTGGACGGAGGCGGGCCTACTGGCCAGACATGCAAGGAGCTGTCCGGTCCAACTTGAAAGTAAGACCAAGTGGGGGGGGGGGTCTGGGGTAGGGGGTTCGTTGGGGGGGAGTCCAGCAGGAGGGGTTTGGCACCCTCCTGCCGGCGATCTTAGGGGGGACCATTAGGGGGGCCGTCAGGAGGGGTTGGGCACTCTCCTGCCGGTGATCTTTGGGGAGGGCCATGGGGCGGGGTCTGGGGAGGGGGGTTGGGCATGTTAAACCTGATTCTGTAACCCGCATCTGCAACTTGGACGTCGGTTACAGAATTGGGTTAACTTTGGGCGGATGTAGACCCGATTCTGTATAGGATACCCGGAACCGGCGTCCTATACAGAATCCGGGCCTAAGCACCTACCTATAATAGAATCAGGTAGGTGCCTATCAAACAATTTTTTTCCCCAATTATGAGCTTGTTTAAGCTTGTTTAGGTAATTAATGTAGGCGTTGATTTAGGTACCTAGTGGCGCTTAACATAGGCATCCTTTATAGAATCTGGCAGTGAATCAAACAATATTCCAATGATTGTACCTTTTTGTCTAGTTTCAGTAGGGAAATCAGCCTTATAAAATCAGCATGCTCTTGTACCCAGCCTTTTTAAGAATTTTTGAGAATTCATCCAACACATTCAGACTTTTGAAACCAATTACAACATACCAGTGGTACCCAACTCATAAATTTAAAGAGTTATTTTAGAAGTCTCCCTCAGTTCAATCTCTAACCATAGCCCCTCTCAATATCAGAGCTGCCAAGAGAAAGTACAAATTAAGTACCTGTATATAGTATGTAAAACCACTTTGTAAGTTCACCTGTTTTGAGCCAGACCTAAAGATAAGCTAACTGCAAAATTGAACCTGGGGTTTATACAAGTAACAAAGTGGTCCATTCTGTTTACCTCTCTGGTTTTTAAAACTTTCAGGGTCTCCTTCTTTCTTCTTCCCTTCCCTCCCCCTCTTGATATATTTTATCTGCTCTCTATCTGCAGAAGAACACAAGTTTCAAGTTTATTAGGATTTTATATACTGCCTATCAAAGTTATCTAAGCGGTTTTTACAATCAGGTACTCAAGCATTTTCCCTCTCTGTCCCGGTGGGCTCACAATCTATCTAATGTACCTGGAGCTATGGAGGATTAAGTGACTTGCCCAGGGTCACAAGGAGCAGCGCAGGGTTTGAACCCACAACCCCAGGGTGCTGAGGCTGTAGATCCAACCATTGCGCCACACACTCCTCCTCCACACAACACACAACACCTCTCATCTCTTCTGCTGCTAGTCTAATGGACTAATCAAGGCTGGAGTTGCCCCAAGTCACGCAACTGGGGGGGCAGGGGGGAGCAGTGGCCTCATGCACACCCAAAATGAATGCTCCATTATTGTGGCTGGTGGTAATGCGCTAGTCCTGCCAGACTTCACTGTTAATTTTTAAGACCTTGTCTTCAGAAGAGCCAGCATACTTGTCAATCACGTTAGCTGACTCCATGCACTCTCAGATCCACCCAACAAAATTGTTTAAACGTTCCAAGCTACAGGAGCATAATTTATGAACATAGACGTCAATATATCTTTTCCGTTGAAGACCTGCAATTCTGGAATTCACTACCCAGTAGATTTGGCCCTCTGTTTTTTCCCTTAGGGGCAGCGCAGCTCCGCCAATGTGAAAAGGAGCAACGTCGAAATCGGAGACCTAACACCGCAGCACTTTCCCTCTGACATATGGGACCTTGGCAGAGGGAATGTGCTGCTGAGGCTACGGCAGCCTGCTAGGATCGCTACAGTCAACTAGCGATCCTCTGCAGGCTGCTTTAATGAGACCGGAAAGCCGCTTGTTCCTGGGTAAAATAAAAGTCTGCCGGCGGGCCAGCTTAAATGAAAATTACACCGTGGGCCAGCGTTTGACATGTAGATATGTAACAGAAATATACAGTAAACCTTAACTACCGTCTTTCCCCGAAAATGAGCCCTAGCATGATTTTTGGGGTAGGTCTTAATATAAACCCTACCCCAAAAATAAGCCTTAATCCCTGGAAGCCTAACCCTAATGTCCCTGGATTTGCTTGCAGCAGCGCTTCCCCCTGCCGCGCAGCCGAACTCCTGCTGACCTCCCATTTTTCCATCTCTCCCTCCCGTCCGAACCCCACTGACCCTCCAACCGTGAGACCCACAAAGAGCAGCATCAGAAGCACTCTAAACAGGCTTTGCAGCCTTCTCCTGCCGGGGCATTCCCTCTGCCGCATCACTGATGATGTCATCAGTAACGCAGTGCACAGAAGGGCCCGGTGGGAGAAGGCTGTGAAGCAGCATGTTTAGAGTGCTGCTGATGCTACTCTTTGGAGGGAGGTATGTAGGTCTCGCGTTCAGCAGGGTTCGGATGGTAGGGAGAGATGGAAGGATGGGATGGTCAGCGGGGGTTTGGCGGTGGGATGGGGATTGCTCAAGGGTTTTGCTGCATGGAAGGGAGGGATTGAAGCTGTGCAAGGGTTCTGAGGCCCAAGGGATGGTAGTGACGGATAGAAAGATGCTGTATGGAAGGGAGGGATAGAAGCTGTGCAAGGGTTCTGCACGAGGGATGGGGGGAGGGAGAGATAGAAAGATGCTGTGCACAGTACAAGGATTCTTCTGCACAGGGGAATCGGAGGGAGGGAGGGATATAAAGATGCTGCAGTGGGAAGGCACAAGGGGAGAAGGGGTGAGAGGGGAGGAAAGATGCACATGTGGGGGAGAAAAAGGAAAGAGTAAGAATTGGGGTGAAGGAGAGGAAGGGAGAGATGATCATGTACCTGAAAAAAATAAGACCTACCCTGAAAATAAGCCCTAGTGCAGTTTTTGGGCCCAAAATTTAATATAAGACACTGTCTTATTTTCGGGGAAACACGGTAGTACTAGGCATATTGTGAAGTAATACAAAAGTCTACAAAAGTCACTTGGGACCTATAGAGCAAATCTACCATACCATAACAGCAATAATCCCAGGGCCTTACCTAGTAAAAGACAACACTGTAAATATTGCAGTGAGTTCTATAACATCAATATGTCTTTTGGGAAAACTGTACAAGCCCTATTAAAGTTCCTTACATAGAAAAAAAGGCCAGTGTTAGATGAAGATGCAGGAACCTTGAACATAAATTTGAGAGGAGACACTAACAATTTACAGGCTGTATTATCTTCAGGTTTGGACAGGGTTAGGTCCCCTGTTGCATAGTAGCCAAGGACAGTTGCCCTGGTTGCAACCCCTAACATCAGCTCTGCATAGAAACTATTCTAAAAGAACATCTGGTCTCAGTTATACTTATAGAAAACAGGCCCTCACCAAATATAAAAAAATAATTGCCACAGTTAAAATATATTATTATTATTAAGGCACTTATATACTGCCCTTTGCAAAACCATCAAGTTGTGGGGTGTTTGGGGTTTTGTTTTTTTTGTACATTCAAGTACTCTTAAGTATTTTTTCCTATCTGTCCTGGCAGACTTACAATCTACCTATACCTGGGGCAATGGAAGATTGAATGATTTGCCCAGAGTCGCAGGGAGTGACATGGGGATCAAGCTCAGAACCTCGGGGTGCTAAGGCAGCAGTTCTAACCACTAGGCCACGCCTCCTCCAAAGAAACAAGTAATAGTGGTGCATTTCCTCTTGCAATATACAAAATATATAAAATACTAGATGTATATTCTAAAAACTGGCATGTTTCTTTCACTAAATTAAACTAAAATGCCTTTTTCTAGCCTTGGTAATTCTATTTTTCTAAATCAAGTTGATTACAGTCTCTGGCTTCCTCTTTCTCTATCTTCTATTCACAGGGTCTCCTATCCATTTGCCATCTATTTTATTGTCTCTTGTTATGTTCACTTCCTTCCTTACATCTATCTGGCTGATCTTTCGCTTCCAATTGTCTTTTATTTTTCTGTCCCCCTGTGCCCAGCATCTCCCCCATAGCCATCATTGTTCCCTCTAAGGTGCACAGGTGTCCTCCACTGGCAGTGGTGCAGAAATATCATGGTTTCAATTGGAAATTCTGAAAAACATGTCTGTCCTTTTTTACTTAAACCACTGCTACTTACATTAGTAGGAATCCTGATGGAGGATTGCCATGTACCTTAGATGGAACATTAGCATCCACATCTATCCCCTGCTTTCTTTCCTAACCCTCAACTCTAGGTCCAGCATTTTGCACTCCAAATCACTTAACACTTCATTGTCCCAGGTACAAAATAAGTACCTGACTAGAATATGTAAACAACTTTGATTGTAACCATGCAGAAAAAGTGGTGTATCAAGTCTAATCCCCTTTACCTTCCTTCTCACCCCTCTAGCATTTCTCCTTACTTCCCATTTTTTCACTTCAGGCTCAACATTTCTCCTTATTTCCCTTCCAGCCCACCATACTGTATTTCTACTTGTTCTGTTCTCCCAACTCTCTGCACTTCTCTTTTCCCAAACATTCTCTCTCCACAGTATCTCTGTGTTTCCCTCTCTACCATACAGCATTACTATGCTTCTATTCCCTTTACCCCTTCCATGCTTCTGGATCCAATATCTTTCTTCCCTTCCCATGGCCACTAAGCCACATGTGGTGTCTTAATATCAGTAAGTCCAATCTCTTATGACACAGACTTCTGTTTTTGAGGGGGTAGGACTGACAGACTGAGTCCACTGAAAGACTCATTTAACATAGTGGTAATAGAGTTGGCACCATGCACTTGCCTGGGTATTCTGAAACAACTGCTATGGACTTGGAAACCAAGCAAGATGGCTACCGCAGGGATATTTTGGAGGACCTATGATCTATAAACTGATAAGAGGTCACTTATGCAGGGGACACCTACTGGCCTCCTGATCCACAAGGAACCAATGCTCGGGAGCATAGAAACATGATGGCAGATAAAGGCCAATTGGCCCATTTGTCTGCCTATCTGCAGCATCCACTGTCTCCTCCTCTTCCTAAGAGATCCCACATGCTTGTTCCACATTTATTTAAAATTCAGACACAATATTTGTCTCCACTAGCTCTACTGGGAGACTATTCTATGCCATGTATGCAACTATGTATAATGATATTAACTTTATAGCCTGTTACATTAACGGGTGCTAGAATATATGTGTGTGTCTGTTTTTATTTCTTTCTCTCTCTGTCTCCTTAGCTGCTTTTTCCTGTCCATTCTCCCTTCTTTTTAACTCCCCTGTATCCACCACCACCCCTTCACTGCTCCCCTTATCCAGCAACAGCCCTTCTCCCTTTGTTTTACCTCCCCCGTCCATCAGCACCTCTTCCTGCTCCCCCTGTCCAGCAGTAGACCTCCCTTTATTTCCCCCCCGTGTCCATCAGCACCTCTTCCTGCTCCCCCTGTCCAACAATAGGCCTCCCTTCCTTCCCTCCCCCGTTCATCATCACCTCTTCCTGCTCCCTCTGTCCAGCAGGGGGCCTCCCTTCATTCCCCCCCTGTCTATCAGCACCTCTTCCTGCTCCCCCTGTCCAGCAGTAGGCCTCCCTTCATTTCCCCCCCCTGTCCATCAGCACCTCTTCCTGCTCCCCCTGTCCAGCAGTAGGCCTCCCTTCATTTCCCCCCCCTGTCCATCAGCACCTCTTCCTGTTCCCCCTGTCCAGCAATAAGCCTTCCTTCATTTTTTTCCCCCCTGTCCATCATCACCTCTTCCTGCTCCCTCTGTCCAGCAATAGGCCTCCCTTCATTTTTCCCCCCTCCTATCCATCAGCACCTCTTCCTGCTTCCCCTGTCCACGGGAGTTAGTACAGTGCCGGTGTCTGCCGTTCTCCCCAGAGTCCTTGCCGCCCCCCTCCCTTCCCTTCCCGCGGACCGACTACCTACCTGGCAATTCAAGCAGCGTGTGCAGCAGTCTTCACACGCTGCTTCGGGTCCTTCTACTGCCCTGATTTACTCTGGCACTTCCCTGATGACATCATCAGAGACGCGGCAGAGCAAATCAGGGCAGTAGAAGGGCCCGAAGCAGCGTGTGAAGACTGCTGCACATGCTGCTTGAATCGCCAAGGTAGTCAGGTCCGCGGGAAGGGAAAGGGAATGAGCGGCAAAGGACTCGGATTCCTCTGGTCTGTCTCGGAGGGCAGCCCGGCTCCATTTCAGCCGCAGGAGCTCCATCCCCTTCTGCAGCCCGGGCCAGGCCTCCCGCACTTTCTCGGTGGCCTGGCTTGCTCGGTTGGTTGTTTTTTTGTTTACCTGGCCGCTCCGCTTCCTGCATTCGGCTGCTCTCCGCCGACAGCCACCTCCCTCAAAGCCCTCTTTCCTACCCTACCCCTAGCAAGGCCACTGGCCTTGAGATTGCCCTGGTCTCAGGGCGGGCGAGGACGGCCCCTTGCCCAGCAACGCTGCTTCTCTCCATCCCCGCCAGTGACGTACTAAGCGCGCATGCGCACTCGTGCTGCCACACCCCGACAGAAAAGGGATCAGGGAACACGTGTCGCGAGTGCGCATGCGCGGCTAGCATTTTATTATTTAAGATTATATACATACTAGTGTTTAAGCCTGTTACATTAACGGGTGCTAGAATATATGCTTGTCTGTCTTTCTTTATTTATGTCTCTCTCCCTGTTCCTGTCTCTTTCTTCCTTTCTTTCTGTCTCTCTCCCTCCTGCTATTTTTCTCTCTCTCTCCCTGGCACCCTTTGTCTGTCTGTCTGTCTCTCTGGTTCCCTGTCTGTCTTTATTTCTGTCTGTCTCTCTCCCTGGCCTCCTTTGTCTGTCTGTATTTCTTTCTGTCTCTCCTCCCCCCCCCCCCCACTTTCCTTTGCAGAAGCAGCAGCGGTATTTCCCTTCCCCTCCAGGTCCCTGTGAAGTAGTAGCAGCATTTTCTCCCCCCACACTCCCTTATCCCCCCCTTTCCTTTGCAGAAGCAGCAGCGGTATTTCCTTTCCCCTCCAGGTCCCTGTGAAGCAATTCCCTTCTCTTACCTGAGCTGTCCTGCTCCGTTCGGACCCTCCCTGCGATCTGGCCTGCTCCGTTCGGCCACTCCCCCTTCCCTTCCCGCGGGCTGGCCTGCTGTGGCTTAAGGTTTTTGTTTCAAGTTTTTAAAAGTGCCGGCGGCGGCTCCTCTCATGCTGCTGATCCTCCTGTTAAGAGCAGCCTGCGATGGTGGCCGGCTTTAGCGAACCTCGCAGGCCGCTCTCCAGCCTCGGTAGCACGTTCCCTCTGACGCACGGGATCACGTCAGAGGGAATGTGCTACCAAGTTGGAGAGCGGCCTGCGAGGTTCGCTAAAGCCAGCCACCATCGCAGGCTGCTCTTTACAGGAGGATCAGCAGCAGCAGCGGCGGCGAGTGAGGGCCGAGGTGTGTTCCCTGCCGAGGACGCAGGCAGGGAGAGAGCTTGCCTGGCTTCCAGGGTGAGTGAGGGCGGGAGGAGGGGAGTGGCCAGAATGTTCCCTGCCACTGGGTTGGCTGCCACGGATTACACACCACAGCGGCAGGGAACACGAAATCCTAAGTGCGCATGTGCGCTTAAGGTTTTATTATATAGGATATGACTCTGGTCTACATTCCCCCAGATCTAAGTCCTTCCCTGCACAGCGCAGTCCTATAAGCAATGGCCCAGGCCATGTGGTATAAAAAATAGAAGCTTTTATTTACAGTATAGTTTAGCATAAACACAAGTGAATCAGAATTATATGTAAGTTATGCAGCATAGAAGAAAGAAAAATACCAACCCTCAAATACAGTCTGAGTTTGCTTAGCAGACGCAGCCTGGGATGCTCTGCTGGTTTTTTTTCTTTTTCCTGGACATGGACCTGTTCACAGTTGGACTCTTTCTTTAGGGAGGATTGCCTTTGTTAGATATTTTCTTACTCTCTTTGTTCCTTCTATGGTTACCTTGTTGTTTGTGACTCCTTGTCTGGATCATTTGCATTTTCAATAAAAATATATAAAAAATAAAATAAAGAAACTTGATCAATACATTACATTACATTACATTACATTAGGGACTTCTATTCCACCTATACCTTGCAGTTCAAGGCGGATTACAAAAGAGCTAACTAGACATTTCCAGTGAAGTTACAACAGTTTTGTTTTGTTGGGTTTTTTTTGGTTACAAGGGAGGAGAGGTAGCTGGATTAATTCCAGAAGAACTTGCAAATTGGATTTTAAATTGACTGTACGTTACTGTGTGATATAACAAATAGATTACAGTTAGAGTACAAATAAGATTACGTTACATTTCGGGGATCTGAATACTTGGTTGGTGTTTTGGGGAGGAGTAAGTCTAATCTATCTACTCATAACATGTAACCAGAACAATTTCTGAACAACTGAAATAGGTCATTAAAACATCAGGAACCTGAACAATAAAAATAACAGTGCTATAAGGAGACAGCCTGCACTGACAGAAGGGGCGCTGGGACTAGGGACCCCAAGTCAAAGTGCTAAACACATATGAATGGACTTCTTAGAAAGACTGGTCAATAAATCAGAAATCCAGCTTACCAGTACTTGTATAGGCAGACAAATTGGTGAATCAGCAGTTTTCAGGGAAGGTTCCAGGAATAGAGTATGGATTTACAAAAAAGGAAGATTAGCAAAGGTAAGAACCTAATCGGGCATATCCCTTAAAAGTTAACTTTGAGTCAACTAGCACACCCAAATATTTCACCTCTTCAGAGAGGTTTATTGAGGTGCCCAATAACTGAATTGAATCCAGAATACCGTCCATTAACACCCTTCAAAAAACACATACCGTATTTCACCAAAAAATAAGACCTACCCTGAAAATAAGACCTAGCATCATTTTTGGGGTAGGTCTTAATAAAAGCCCTACCTCAAAAATAAGCCCTAGTCCTGGAATTCACCGGCAACTCTTCAACCCAGCCCCCTGCTGCCGCCGCCCCCTCCCTACCGCACAGCTGAACCCCTGCTGACCCTCCATCTTTCTCCCTATGACAGCAAGCGAGCCCTACCTTCAACCGAAGCAGCATCAGCCGGCAGTACTCTAAACAGGCTGCTTTGGCCTTGTCCGTCGGGGATTTCACTCTGCCACATCATCAGTAATACGGCAGAGTGAAATCCCAACGGACAAAGCCAAGCAGCCTGTTTAGAGTGCTGCCGGTCCGACGCTGCTTCAGTTCGCTCGTGGTAGGGTTCGCTCGCGGTCGGCGGGGAGGGAAGGATGGAGGATCAACAGGGGTTCGGCTGCACGGTGGGGGTGGGGGGTGCTCAAGGATTCTACTGCATGAGGGAGGGAAGGTTAGAAGTTGGGCAAGGGTTCTGCTGTCCAAGGGATGGGAGGGAGGAAAGGACAGAAGCTGGGCAAACTTCTCTGCAGGAATGCAGAAGCTAGTCATCTTGCATGGGGACTATGAGGAAAAGTGATATGTTTAATTGCTCACAGATACTTCTATTAACGCCGTTAAATTTATTTTGCCTTTACTTTTTTTTATTTACCCTTGTATTCTATTATCTGCTTTTAATGCAAAGAAATCCTGTAGTAGATAATGCCAATAAAAATAATCATCAAAACCACCAAGTCCCCATCAACCCTTTATCATGAATATGGCACTTTTGACAGTATACTTGCTATTTGTATGCTATATAGCATACCAACATATTCTATAGCAAATATATGAAAAGAATATTACTGAAGCCATTATCTATTTCTGAGGACTGGGAGAAAGATAATCTGCTCACAGAACTGTAGTGTTGTCAGAGAATGGCTGCAGCCCCTGGGTCTTCATCCTGGGTATTTATGATTTTGTATTCAAGAGCAATAGCCGTTTCCAGTTTTCGTGTTCCCTTTTCTTTTGTATTTTTCCCTAAAGTAAATCAATTCCCTTTCATCTAGAGTAGGCCAGAAATCTTTAGTAGGCTTTATTTTTTTCTTCTGTTTTCTGTGTCAAATGAATTAATGAAATCATGTGTGTAAATAACCCCCCCCAAAAAAAAAAAATTTTTAAATATTGCACCCAAAAAATCTGCACTGATCAGAATGGCACTTAGCATGATACTATAAAAGGAAGCCATTATATGTAGAATCATGCTTAGTGGCCGTACATGGCATAACATTTAGGTGCACCCATTTAGGCCAAGGAAAACTAGGCCTAAATACCTGTGCCTAAGTTGTATGTTGATCGGACGTAGGGTTACCAGAAGTCCAGATTTCTCCGGACATGTCCTCCTGTTGAGGACATGTCTGGGGGTCCGGACGGCTTTTCAAAATCCAGCATTTTATCCAGGTTTTGTGAAAAGCCGCCTCAAATCGCATCGGGCAGGGAGGAAATCCGCTTATATGCAGATGCCAGGCAATGATGCCACGCGCATGTGCGTAGCGTCATTGCGTGGCATCCGCGCATGTGCAGGTTTCCTCCCTTCCCAACAAGAGCAGACAGCAGGGGTGGGACTAGAGCGGGGCTAGGGCAGGACTGGGGGGCGGGATTAAGGTGTTACAAGGTGGGGATGGATGGAACTGGGCGGACCTGGGGGGCGAATATAGAGGTCATATTCTGTAACAGCACACCTAACTTTTAGGAACACCCACAATCCACCCATCCTCCTCCCCTGGCCATACCCCCCTTTAGAGATTTGTGCACTAGATGTGACGCTCATCAGTTTATAGAATGTGCCAATCGGGCCATTAAAAAACTGCCTCCTCAATATACTTCTCCTAGTACTCTTCGCTATGACCAGCTCTGTTATTGTCTACTGTAACCTATTTGTTGTCCTGACTAGTCTTGTCTACTTGTAACCCGTTCTGAGCTTCTGGGAGAATGGGATAGAAATCAAAATAAATAAATATAGAATTTGGGCCATAGAACATAAAGTTAAACAAAATGTTCAATGTAATCTGTCCGTTCACCTATTAAGATTTTCCTAAGATTATGTTTTTGGGTGCCCTTACCATGTTTCAAGGACTTTTTACTCTTTCTTGACACATTAGTTTTGTAGCTAATTTATTCTGTGCTATTTTTGCAAAACTATATTGAACAGCTATATAAAAATCCTATATGAACACAAGGTTAACTGAAAACATGAATTGTATTTCATGTTCTGCATATTATCTCTGCCAATCATCCATGTTAATTATAATTTTATATGTACAGTTTCTATACAGAACAACCTTCAGTCCCTTAATATTTTGGGGCCCTTTAACTAAAATGTGCTAAATGTTTGCCATGAGCAGAACTTAATATGGGAATTCCCCACATGCTATCTGCAAAATTAGCACTCTTAAGAACTTTTTCTTTTTAGAATATTTTTAAGGTCATGCACAAATATTTCCATCCACATGCAAGATCTGACTTAGGACTCTTTTACAAAACTGCTGTAGTGAATCCCTGTGTGTGTGACACAGCCCATAGGAATTGAATGGGCTGTGTCACATTTGCTGCACAGGAATTGCTACCGTGGCTTTCTAAAAGGGGCCCTTCGTGTGGAAGCACCTAGGCCTCAATTCTTTGAATGGTATCTAAAGGCTGGGTGCCGAGTAGTGTGATGCTAAGTGCAATTCTATAAAATTTAGGCACACTTTATAGAATTGTGCCTAGTGGCACCTCAAGTGGGCTTAAGACATTAATAGATGTCCTAACTTTGGGCGCACTCTATTTATGTCAAGGTTTTCTTGGCCTGGGTGTGCCTAAGTCCAAAACAAGTCTCAAAATAAATGGCACCAATATTCAGTACTATATAAAATAACGTAATCCCACAATAGCACTGTAAATCCAATAAGCAGTTCTTAAAGGTTAAATCATTGCAATTGAACTATTGCACTGTTGTAAGTACTTTAAGTGTAACACACATTTTTAAGGATCATAATGCTCAGTGTGGTAGCACTCCTCATAGATCTCTATTTTTACTTGTGTCCATACACTATTTAATTGCTTTTTAGTTTATTGCTTTATTCTTTATGAATTTCATATTTTCTTAGTTAATATGCATTTAGCTTTGATTAGTGTTGCGCCACCCCATACACAGAATAACTTTTAAAATCATACTCTTAACATTTAAAATTCAACAATCACATGTGCCGTTATTTTTGGACCGTTTTTTGATACCATATTCTTCATCCAGAACACTCAGATCAACACAACAACATCTATTAACTATTCCGTCTTTAAAAATAATAGGGACCAGGAGATCTACCATAGCACCCCAGCTCTGGAACAATTTACCACTATTTTTACATAATGAACCTTGTTTAGAAAAATTTAAGCGTTCCTTTAAAAGCTTTTTGTTCAAGGACGCTTTCAATATATAGAAAACATTACCTACAAGTACTAAATCCCAATTTTTAATGAGTGTTATGTGTAGGTCACCAAAATACTCTTTATTTTACTTTATATCTTGGATTTGAGATCCTACCATATATGTTTTATATGACCCCTCCATATGTGTTTTTTCCTTAAATGTTTCTTTTTCTTTTCTTAAAAATTGTAGTTCACCCCCTTTGCCTTTTGTACCAGTTTGTAATAGAATGCCAAAATTTGTCTATATTATCTTGTTTTGTCCTCCCCAATTTGTTAAATGTTATTTTAAAAACAATTGTTATACGCATTGAAATATATGATATTGCGTAGATAACAAATCCCAATAAACTTGAAACTTGTGTTTCATTCCTTCATCAGGGTCAGGGATGGAACCAAAGCAACAACAGAAGCATTTACGCTTGTCCTTCCAAAGCAAAGTGGCTTTGCTAGAATAGCGGCTTTGCTTTGGAGGGACAAGCGTATATACCGTATTTTCGCGGATATAACGCGCACCCGTGTAAAACGCGCACACGGGTATAGCGCACAGAAATCACGATGATATGTACAAAAACTTTTGTATACCGCGCTCACGGGTATACCGCGCATGATGCCCGACGCTCCTATCGCCCGCCCTGACTTTCCGTGCGCTGTCCCCTTAGGTCCCACCTGGGGGCGCGGCCTGAGGCACATGGTCGGGTTGGGCCCATGTGCCTCAAGCCGCGCCCCCAGGTGGGACCTAAGGCTCCAGGGCCTATTCTGATTGGCCCACGCGCCTTAGGCCCCACCAGTAGGCGGAGCTTTAGGACGGATGGGCCAATCCGGCCTCATTCCTTCGTTGGCTGCCTGCCGGACAGGCGGGTTTGGCTCCCGTCTGTCCGGCCAACTACCAAAGGTACGGGGAAGGGGGTGGGGGGGTCGTGGGGGTCGGCCAGGGGGGGCGCGGGTCGGCTGGGGGGGCGGTCGGAGGTTCTTGGGGGGGGCGGTCGTTGGGGGGGGAGGGGGGTTTGCGTCGAGGGCAGGAGGGCCTGGGATCCCTCCTGCCCGTAATGTAGTGCGGGGTGGGGTTAGGGGGTCGCCGTGGCCAGGAGGGTTTGGGCTCCCTTCTGGCCCGATATTGTTGGGAAGTCGGCGGTCCTTCGGGGTGGGGGTGTGAGTGGTCCTGCCGGGGGGGGGATGTATCGGACGTCGGGGAGTCGGCCGGGCAAGAGGGCTTGGGCTCCCTCTTGCTCCGATCGTGGATGCGGGTGCGGGTGGGAGCGCGTGCGAGCGGTCGTTCGGGGTGGGGGTGCGAGCGGTCCTGCTGGGGGGGTGAATCGGGCGTCGGGCGGGGTGGGAACTATGTTTAAAAACTTTTGTATACCGCTCTCAGGCATATAACGCGCGGTAGGTAAAAACGCGTATAACGCGCGCGTTATATCCGCGAAAATACGGTACTTGTGTTGTTGCTTTGGTTCCATCCCTGACCGTGATGAAGGAATGAAACGCGTCAGTGAGTCTTTCTATTCAATAAACGAGATTGAACCCCATTCAGTCACCTTCGTTGTTTTTTCTGCTACCCCTTAACTCTGCCTGCTTTCTGGTAGGCGCCTGGGCTTACTGTCCTACTAACGTCAATTATGAGTTATTAATTGCCAATTATCAGCACCGATTAAGCTTTTTAAACAAGGCACCTAGGTGTGCCGATCTAGGCACCTAACTTTAGGCGACATTCATAGAATTGTGGAATAATTAAAACATAATTAAGATAACATAACATAAGAACATAAGCAATGCCTCTGCTGGGTCAGACCTGAGGTCCATCGTGCCCAGCAGCCCGCTCACGCAGCGGCCCCAACAGGTCCAGGACCTGTGCAGTGATCCTCTATTTATACCCTTCTATCCCCCTTTCCAGCAGGAAATTGTCCAATCCTTTCTTAAACCCTTTCTGCCCTATTACGTCCTCTGGAAGCGCATTCCAGGTGTCCACCACACGTTGGGTAAAGAAGAACTTCCTAGCATTCGTTTTAAATCTGTCCCCTTTCAACTTTTCCGAATACCCTCTTGTTTTTTTATTTTCTGAAAGTTTGAAGAATCTATCCTTCTCTACTCTCTCTATGCCCTTCATGATCTTATAAGTCTCTATCATATCCCCTCTAAGTCTCCTCTTCTCCAGGGAAAAGAGACCCAGTTTCTCCAGTCTCTCAGCGTATGAAAGGTTTTCCATCCCTTTTATCAGACGTGTCGCTCTCCTCTGAACCCTCTCAAGTAACGCCATATCCTTCTTAAGGTACGGCGACCAATATTGGACGCAGTACTCCAGATGCGGACGCACCATCGCCCGATACAGCGGCAGGATAACTTCTTTCGTCCTGGTTGTAATACCCCTTCTTGATTATACCTAGTATTCTATTCGCTCTCTTAGCGGCCGCTGCGCATTGTGCCGTCGGCTTCATTACCCCCAAGTCCACCATTACCACCATGTCCACCATTACCCCCAAGTCCCTTTCTTGGGTACTCTCGTTCAATAACATCCCTCCCATTGTATAGTTGTACCTCGGGTTTCTGCTTCCCAGATGCAATACTTTACATTTCTCAACGTTGAACTTCATCTGCCATCTCGTTGCCCATTCTCCTAGTTTGCTCAAGTCCCTTTGCAATTCTTCGAAGTCCTAGCTGGTTAAAACAAACATGCTCATTTTCTGCCTATACCATGCCACCTCTTAAAAATATATTTTTTAAATTTATAGCATATGATTTAGGGGGTCTTTTACTAAGGTACGCTAGCCGATGTAGCGGGCGCTAAAAGCTAACACACTCATTATATTCTATGGACGCGTTAGCATTTGGCGCGCGCTACATCAGCTAGCACACCTTAGTAAAAGACCCCCTTAGTGTGTTAAACATGGAAATTACCGCAAAATGTTTAAACACATTTATGCAGTAGCCTCTTCTCACATGCTAACTGCGTGTTAAGGGCTTAATCAGCTACTGTGCATATTTTATATTTGCAACTGCTCTTTTAAAACATATGGAAAGTAAGATGACAAAAACACATCAGCATGTGTTTAAGGTATGTTAATGCATTTTAGAAAATAGACCCTTTCATCTCATTAACATTTATGGCTTTTCAACTTTATTGACCTAAAATTATGATGAAGATTGCTAAAAGCTGCAGATTGCTTTGGAATCTCTACAGGTTGCAGAAAAATGTATAGCTATTTAATGATCTAGATCAGGGGTGTCCAACCTTTTGGCTTCCCTGGGCCGCATTGGCCGAAAAAAATGTTTCTGGGGGGCCACACAAACGCGCAAACGCTGCAGCAAGAGAGAGGAGGGAGCCGGCAAGATGGTGAACCCCTGGGGGCAGCAGAGGAAAACACTGCATACCCCTCGACTGGGGCCACACAAAATACTTCACGGGGCTGCCTGCGGCCCTCGGGCCGCAGGTTGGACACCCCTGATCTAGATATTTTTGTACAATGACAAAGAATACCGAAAAAAAAAAGATAAACCAAAATCAAACCTAAAAACAACCAATCTCCAAAGTAAGGGAAGATAAGAAGCAAATAATATAAATTAGAAAAAATGAGAATAATTTTGGTGCAGACAATGAGATATACTTCAATATGAAACAAAGCACAAATGGGAGAAAAACAAATCCTCATTGAATGACAAGCATCAAATGAGATAAGTGAGATGGAAGTTACACAATTTACTTGTATACAGAAAGATTAAGGGCCTTTTCTATTAAACTGCGTTAGCAGTTTTCTAGCGCAGGGCACCACGCTGAATGGCCCGCGCTGCTCCTATGAGCATCATGAGCAGCACGGGCCATTCAGCACAGCTCTCTGTGCTAAAAACTGCTAGCGCAGTTTGATAGAAGAGGGGGTAAATGTGTTATTTGACTACTGTAATTTTTCCATTTCACACATAATATGCTGAAGACGCTGTTCAACCTACTTAGAAGCCATTTGCAGAATTCTGTGGTAATTTAATTTAGAATATTTAAGTCTGCCATGTATAACTGAAATGTGAATATTACCTTTAGAGTAAGGAGGTTTTATGCATTTATTGAATGAGTTTCCACTGATTGCTAATTAGGTTACACATTTTATTTGTAATGGAAAAATAACCAGGGTAATGCACTGTTATTTTCCTTGATGGGATTTACAGTTATACAAAATGTCTGCATATAAGCAGGGATTTAAAATTCTTGAATAGTTTTCCAAATTAGTATTATCCTATTACTTTGTCACCCTTGCAGCCAATGCTGTCTCATTCTCTTCCTCTCCTCCCAGTTAGAATGCAGTTCTCTCATGCCCCTATTGTCCCCATTTCCTGTATTCCTCTGATTCTCATTTATTTCAGTTTCTAAGGCACGTGTCTAATGAAAGGCTGCCTTCTGTCACCATTCACACTCCCCCCCCCCCCCCCCTGGGAAGTCATGTCACTCTTCTCTTTGTTGCTGTGCTTTGTGTACCCCACAGTCTCCTCCTCTGGACCCTATTTGATGGTAAAGATGGCAGCCATTAGCTGCTCTAGGTCTATTCCCAGTAGCTATAAAAATCCGCTTACCTTTGGCAAATGGAAAAGTGGATTTTCAAATCTTGTCTATATGTGTTTATATGTATCTGTCACCTTGATGTCTGGGACAATTTCCTACCTCACATGTAGCATTCATATCCAGAATCAAGTTAATGGCCCTACCACTTTGCCTATTTCGGATGTTATCACCAGCAGTTGGGTGAACAAAGCTTTGCAGAGAAAATTTAGTAATCATTTGCAGTTTCTTTCACAGGAGCCATTAAGTGCTAAGGGTTCTGAATTACTTCATATATGGTTAGATTTTCCCTCTGGGTTAACTTTGTGTATCCACTCATATTAAATATTAGAGTTTAGATTTACTCCAGACAGGTTTCTTACATTTTATTGTAAATATAATTTCCTCATCCCAGAACATAAGAACAGCCATACTTGATCAGACCACTGGTCTCTCTAGTCCAGTCTCCTGTTTCCAATCCAGGTCACAGTTCCTGGCAGAAACCCAGATAATAACAACATTCTGTGCTACTGATCTTGACAAGCCATTTCCCATATAAGTTCCTACTTTTCAAGATAAATATATGTTGGGTTTTGATTTTTTTGCCAGAATCGCTTGAAATTTCTTTTCTTGGTGGCTATTCATTGGTCTTCCGAAACATAGGTCACACGAATAGCTGGTCCATTTTATAAAATAACGAGGCACAAGTCCCTTTCTTTTCTGCTAATTACAATGCCTATTGAGAACAAAGCAGGTTCAGTGCCAAGTCCAAGCATGGAACGGACTTTTACATTTCTCATTTTCTCTTTTTATTGTTTGTGCATCACTGCTTTCTGCCAGCATGCTCAAATTGCTGTATGTGGGTGTCCCATACATTTATCCTTGCTACAACCCTGTGAGGTAAGCTAAGCTGTATTTCCTTTCTTTTCTAGTTTAGAGTGACAGGAAAGAGCAAGCGCTTCACTAATGCTGAATTCATTCAGATGTTGTTGAATCCGACAGCGAGATGTCAGATGAAGATGGCCGTGATAATGAATATATTGTGCACAATATACAAAGCCGATCAGAGGGGAAAAAATGTTTTAGTTAAGAGCTCTTCCTCAGGCTCTGGTGAAAAGGCAGGCACTTTTAATTGACGAGAGAATCAAAAGCATTTGGGAAGACCTATTCCTGTGTCAAATAAGGAAAAGCCAAAGTTGCAACTGCATGTGAGGCTTAGTTGTGGCTTAGTTGTGCCAAAGTTGCATGGATGATGCTGGGTCTGTGGGTATTATCAGAGATAAGAGTGGCAAATTTTATAATAAATAGTCTCAACTGGCACACTGCAGCACTTAAGAAACAAAACCTACAAATCTGCAAGGTTACAGTATGCCAGAATTGTAAGTTCTCTGAGTGAACCATTGTTTTTCTCTAAACAGTCGAGCCAAGTTATACAAAAGTGAAAAAAAATCAAATATACAGAACATGTCCTCACAAAATGGAATAGCTGTAATGCCAACAAAGCAAAAGTGTAATATTCACTTTCCTATAGAGCTGGCAGTCTCCAATGAGGCTTCCACCACACATTCCTTTGAATTCCTTAAATAATTGTGGTGTGGAACCTGTACCTATCCATTCTAGATATTTATAGGTAGAGCTAGCTAAGGGCTAGCTAAGGGTAGTTAGATGTTCTAGGTAAAACAGCTTTGTGCTTCCCTGAATTTCTTCCCAATGTCCTTAGGCAACCAACGAGATTTTTGAGATTCTGATAAATAAACTAAATAATTGTGATCATCCCAACACCTAGAACAATTCTGTAAAATCCATAACTTGGCATCATATGTTTCAAATATTAAAATGTGTGTATGAATTCCTAGATTGATTAAAATGAGGGGAAGATACAAAGGTCTTTTACCATGGTAAATAACAATTTACCTAAGTAAATATGTTATTTGAAAAATAAAAAGTAATGCTGATGATGTATGGTTGATATTCAAACTGGTTTAAGCAGGCAAGAGAGGCTCTATCCTTAAATTGCTTAAATTGCCTGGGGCTACCCAACCTCCGATATGTCATGGCACTGAACTGGGCAGCACTGCTGACTATTGGCTCTGACTAGCCTCCCAAAAAGTGGCAGATCAGGGGTGGTACAGGAGAGAGACAGTGCTGAGAGAAGCCAGCAGCTATGTGGGAGCAGGTAATATTTAGTATCAGGATCCATGTAGCTAACCCGGCCAAGCTCATAGGCTGTCCTAAATAGATTTCAAAGTTACATTTATTTGATAAACTGCCTAGGGTCAAAACATCAAACTTTACCATGTTTCTTTAGAATTAAAAACAAAACCTCTAATAACCACGAGAAAACAAGGATGGGAAAATGAACTGTATAGTTTTTTTTTTACTCTAAAGAAACACTGTGCAGTTTGTTTCCCCATCCTTGTTTTCTCACAGATTTGGCTTTTACTTCTAGTTCGTTAATTGTCCAGCAGGGACTCCTGTTGCAGGCATTATAGCCGAAACACGGTCCATGTCGACTCTATGACTTGCAAGAAGTCTATGATAGATAAAGACTGTTTTGTGCATTGTTTTTATGATTGGTTGCTATTAAGGTGGTTTGAAGACCAGGCCTGCTCTGCTCTTTTCCTTTGGATATAATTGCAGTTGATACAACATCTAAAGAGGCATAATAAAAAAAAATCACATCTAAGTCCATTATGGGCCTAGGGCTCTAGTCGTCCAAAGTCAGCAGTGTCTAAAGTTCATTCTCGAAAAATACACCCAAATATTTTTTCGAGCATTGTCTAATTATACGTCCAATTGTTTCATGGTCCAGACCACCAATTCATCCATCTTTATACTGCATTCTCATACAAAAATATTGTCCAAGTCCAGAATGCCTAGAACAAGATCTTTTGGATGTAGAAGGGGTAAGCAAAGTGATGGACTGGCCAACCAGACATGGCAACAGAGTATTGGGGTACCTTATAGGGCACTGCTGTAAACTTCACAAAAAGGGTGCCACATAAACATCTTACCACAACTCCCTTGCAGGTCATGGTGAGCCCCCCCCCAACCTATTATACCCACCTGTCTACCACCCCAATAGCCCTTATGGCTGCAGGTGGCACCCATTTGGCAGTACAGTAGGGTTTGGGGGGCTTTCGTGGGCTCACATTTTTCACCATGATTGGAGTGGTTAGAGTGGCTTATGGGCCTGGGCTCTCCTTTCTATAGTTTACTAGCCCATCCCCCAGACTACTTAAGCCACCTCTCTGCAGCTCTACTATGCTTTCCTATGCCAGGTTTTTATTCTGATTTTTATGGCAGTGGGGGGAAGGGGGGGTCAGTGATCACTGATGGAGTGTATGGGGGTCTGTACTTTGTCCCTGCAGCGGTTATCTGGTTACTTTGGATGCCTTCTGGGCACTTAGACCTGTTTTTTGATCGCCTATGTCACAACGTATAAGTTCCATAAGTGTCAAATTCGGTCACATTAAGGGGCTGAAATCCAAAATGCAGGCTAAGTCGCAGGCCAGAACCCGCCCCATCTCTGCTCAGACCCCGCCCCCATAATAGTACTAATTGTAACATCATTTTTTCCATTCATTTTTCATATATACACACACACAATACAATCTTATTAACAACACATAATAATTAACCACAAAATTAAACTACGCAATGCACTTCTCAACATTCATTCCTACCAGAACACAGATAACCCCTATGCAAATACAGGACCGAAAACTAAAAGTACTAATATATACAAACAAAACCCTAAGATTCAAGACTCTGCATACAGTACAACCCCAGAGAAAAAGAAACAAATGCATTTCTTCCTGAACAGTGCAAAATATAGATAGCAGATGTGAATTCTCAAAATTGACACAATTCAATCACTAAATTGAGAATACAATAATTCCCCCTACCTTTGTTGTTTCCCTCCCTCCATGCGGTGCCTCAACTAGGTGCCTTCCTCTGGTGGGTATCTTACCTTCAGACTGGCTCCCGTCTAGCCATTTTAGGCGGCCCGCAGTGCGATGCAGCGTTTTCATTGCTGCCCCCAATGTTATCTTCTGTCCGGCTCCCTCCTCCTCACTGCTGCAGTGTGAACATAGCCACAGGCGGCGGCTCCTCATGCGTCCCACACCTCATCCAGAAGCATTCCCTCTGACTTTTGCAATGTCAGAGAGGTCTCTGGTTCAGGTGCCGCATCCCCTTGAAAATACCCAATCTGTAAGTTAAGCAGATATTTACAAAATAATGCTAAGAACACAACATAAGAATTGCCATACTGGGACAGACCAAAGGTCCATCAAACCCAGTATCTTGTTTCCAATAGTGGCCAACCCAGGTCTGAAGTACCTAACTAGATCACAAGTGATAAAATAGATAATAATAATAGATAATAACAACTAATATAGACTCATCTTCCTACAATAGACAATACAGCATAAGATTGCATGCCATATAAATTTGTGTCAAAAAGATTGTGGATGTAATGAGAAACATTCATTCATATTCAAAAAGCCATCAAAAAATTTCATCAAAAGGTATACTTACCACAATTCCACAGTCACAAAGTCCAAAACATCCCAGTGGGAATACCCCATTTCACCGAAGCGTCTTCAGGGGGTTAGATGATAAATTCAAACAAACACAGATGGCTGCCCGAATTTAAAACCTGGTGCTGTCTTCAAGCCCAAATAACGCCAGAATGTGAAGTCATTACTGACATTCCACCTATAGGAACATGTTCTCCATTCAATAGCTTGATTGAGTCCCGAAGGAGAGACAGATTGCAATGTGAAGATCCAACGTTGCTCTTTCTGGCCCAAGTGAATGAACGTTTCTCTGTCTTTCTTTTTTTATGAAGATATCTTTTAAAGATGTCTTATTCTGAACCATGCTTTTTTGAGCGACTGTCAGCCTTCCCTGAGTGTCTAGTTTAGAAGCTGCTCTATCTACTTTTAAAATACCGATGCCAGCATCCTGGTTCTACCCTGGTTAAGGTGGAGCCCATCTCTGCATAATAGGTTCCCCTGTCCCTGGTATGTTGCCCAGTTCCTAACAAATCTAAAACCCTCCTCCCTGCACCATTGCCTCATCCATGCATTGAGACTCTGGAGCTCTGCCTGTCTCTTGGGTCCTGCATGTGGAACAGGGAGCACTTCTAAATATGCTGCTCTGGAGGTTTGGATTTTAATTTCCTACCTAAGAGTCTAAATTTGGCTCCCTACTACATTTCCCTGTGCCATTAGTACCCACATGCACCAAGACAGCAGAAATCTCCCCAGCTCTGTCTAAAATCTTATCTAGGTGATGCGTGAGGTCCGCCTCCTTCGCACCAGGCAGACACGTGACCAATCAATTCTCACATCCACCAGCTACCCAGTTATCTACATGCATATTGATCGAATCTCCCAATATAACGGCAATCCTAACCCTTGCCTCCTGGGCAGAAACCCCTGGAGACACATCCTCAGTGTGAGAGGACACTACATCTCCTGGTGGGCAGGTCCTGCCTATAGGATTGCCTGCTTCTTCACCAGGGTGGTGCTTTCCTTTAAGAAGACCTCCCTCCTCTGAGGCAGCACAGAGGCTGCCATACGTTTTCTACAACGTCCCCTTTATAGGTCTGCTCTATGTACCTCTCTGTCTCCCTCAGCTCCTCCAAGTCTACTACTCTAGCCTTAAGAGATCAGACCCATTCCCTGAGTGCTAGGAGCTCTTTGCACCGAGCACATACATAAGACCTCTCACCAACCGGGAGATAATTGAACATATAACAATGCATAAGACTGGATAGCTCCCATTTTGCTGCTGAACTGCTGCCTGCATCTTAACATTGGTGATTTCTTTAAGTTGCCATGGAAGTTGGAAAATGTACACTAAGGTCCCCTAAGATTGCTAGTTAAATTTTAGGCTATGGTAATATTTAAATTTTGTTATTATTTGTTAATGCTGTAATTGGTAGGTTAACCTCCCAAGATTTCTTAGACTATTTCTTAAGAGCTAATTACTAGCTAATAGAAATTAGCAAATTTCTTTTTAGCCTTCTAATTGGTTCAAGGGCCTATAAAATCAGAGATCAGGTCAGGGATGGGTGGAAGCTTTGGAGGTTGGGTGGGAATTAAACACTAAACAAGGACTTTTCTCAACTGCTATCTATGCCCGAATCTGATCTTATGCTCTGAAATGCAATCTAAAATACTAATCTAGACTAAAACACTTTTTATATAAAAACCCTAACAGAGACTCTAAAGCAGGGGTAGGGAACTCCGGTCCTCGAGAGCCGTATTCCAGTCAGGATTTCCCCAATGAATATGCATGAGATCTATTTGCATGCACTGCTTTCAATGCATGTTCATTGGGGAAATCCTGACTGGAATACGGTTCTCGAGGACCGGAGTTCCCTACCCCTGCTCTAAAGGCTACACTATTGCCTAAGCTGACTTTCCTGAAAACACAGAGCATACATGCTCGTATTGCAAGACAGCGCTCATTTATCAAGTTAAAATTTAATAAAACATTTTGCTCATCTTGCAAAACACTTCTACACCAAGTTACTCGCAATCCAAGGTTTTACTGTATTTCAATTGAAAGATATACAGAAGCACAGAGACATACCTATGTAATATGAAAAACATTTGATTTCAGTGGATAATCGTATTCCTTCTCATAGGAATGGAATAATCATTTCTAATATTCATGAATTGGCAGCTCATTAAAAATCTTTTCCATAATTCATCTGCTTGTTAGGCTGTCATTTCTTTTATGTCTTTAGTTTTTTATTTTTTTTTGTAGGCCACTTGTCAAAGAAACCAAAATGTAATTTTCTAATGTACTCTTCTCAGTGGTGCATTGTATATTAATTATATGACTAATTATATGTCATATTATAACATATTTACTCAGCTATTCATGTTGTAATATTTTGAGCAGATTTAATGTACTTTTTGAATGTATAACTGACAGCATGCTGATCTGTATTCAGGCCATTTAGGAAAACTAATTAAAAGGAAATTACAATTCCTATTTTGTTACACTAATAGTTTCTTTGGTAATTTGTAAACTACATTTTATATACTGAAACATGACACATTTCTTTACATTGGATAAAAATGCCATCATGTACTTCTGAAATAAATTTATGCATAATAAAAACATAGCAATGATGCAAAATTCTTCTGGTATGCCCCATCTGTGATGCCAGTTTGGAGCATTATGGCCTGCTTTTACTAAGCCACGCAGCTGCGTGGCAAATGCTTTGAGGCCCATTCAGTTCCTATGGCTGTCAGAGCATTTACTGCGCTGGCCTGCACTGTCGGGCTTAGTAAAAGGGAGGGGGGTATATTTGCATTTTTTCTTCTAGAGATCCTTTGTATCCACCACACTTTAAGGAAAAATTTCCTTTCCTTGTATTACTCCTGACTCTACCTGCTTTGAGCTGCATATCATGGCCCCTCGTTGCAGAACTTACATTGAATTACATTACATTAGTGACTTTTATTCTGCCATTACCTTGCGGCTCAAGGCGGATTACAAAAGATGTTATCTGGACAATTTCAGAAGAGTTACATCGTTGAGCAGGTTATTTGGGGGGGATTGAAATGCTTCCTGCGGAGTTAGTTTGTCTTGATGGACTTCTTGAATAGCAGGGTTTTTATTTATTTTCTGAAAGTTCTGTAGTCTGGTGTCGTGATCAGTAGATTGGATAGTTGGTGGTCAAGTTTCACTGCCTGCGTGGCCAGTAGGCCATCATACATTTTTTTTGCGTTTGACATCTCTGATTGGGGGTGTGTGCGAATGTAAACCTAATTGCATTTTATGCACGTACATATTTAAGGATCTCAAGGTGGTGAAACAATGTGACAAGGCAATGGCCAAGACCAGATTGCTTGACTGCAATGAGAGGTGTATAACCAGCAAAAGCAAACAAACAAAAAGCCTTAATGCCCCTATACACGTTGGTGAGACTATATTTGAAGTTCTGTATTCAGTTTTGGAGGCTGTATCTTGCCAAGGATATAAAAAGACTGAAAGCCATTCAGAGGAAAGCTATCAAAATGGTGTGGGGTCTACATCAGAAGACACTTGAAGACAGGGACAGGGGAGAACAGATCACTGCATGATGGAAGTTTTGCCATAATTTGTCTATTTCTGCACAGTACTGAATTTTTCAGAATTTTTCTGTCAGGGGCCATGACATGAATGGAGAAAGGGTGTGGAAGTGTTAGCCAGCTAGCGTGTTACACTTGCAGTGTACTAATTGCTACTTTAATACAGGACCAGCTGGTTTCACCTCCACTGGGTGCTGTGTAAAATTTGCTGCTACATTACAGTATATTACTGCACTAAGCTGCAGTAAAAAGATCCCTTTATCACTAGATGCCATTGACACAAAAACCCTACCTGAGGTATTTTAATTAGAACTAGCATAATTAAAGCTAGTCTGAGGGGAACAGAGAAAACGACTGCAAATAAAGACCATACAGCGTATCTATTCTGTCTATCCAGCTATCTTCACCAGCAACTTATCAAAGTTCAAGAACAAGATTAACCTGTATGCTTTTGACTGACATAGGTTTTCCACCTTTTTTGGGAGTTACCAAACTAAAGGCCACATTGAAGTTAAAATTGAAATTTCCTAATTGAGTCTGATTCATGTACATTGCAGACAAAAAGCCACAAGATCTTGCACTCCTCTACTATCCATTTTAATTTCTCCTGTAGCTGTAGGATCATATAGCCTCTCCAATTGCTCTCCACTGACTTGGAGGAAAGAATCATCTCTTGCAAATATTGTTTTCTTCATCTGCCTGTCTGCTTTCTCCTTTGAGTAGAGCAGAAGTTCTCAACATATGGTACGTGTACCCCAAGGGGTACATGGACTGCTGGTTGGGGATACGCGGCACCGTGTGGGTCTCCCGCTCTATTTCCTCTTCAATACCCTGGTGGAACCCTATTGTCGTTATCGCTATCCCTGCAATTAATTTTGCCTCCTGCATTGGGGAGCAGGCTGAGCTGTTGTGGTCCCTGCATCTCCCAATTATTCTCTCTCTTGCTTCAATGAGTTAGTGGCAGCGATGCAGACTCACTGCCTCTCCTCTGCTGTATCCTGCCTTCTGTCAGAAATTCCTGTTCCTGCCCAGATGGGACATGTTAGAGGAGAGGCCTTCTGTGTTAGCAACAGGCAGAGTGTGTGAATTGCTACTGTTAACCTATTGAAGCAAGAGAGAGCAATGCATGTTAGCTGTGAATGGGATTGGGGAGGTGGGAAGGAAGGAAAATTGTTGCAGGGGGGGAGAAAAGTGGTAAGAGAGGGAGAAATGGACATGGGTTGGAGAGGAGGGAGACATGGTGCATGGGGAGAGAGCATTTTGTGAGTGGGGATGGGGAGGAAGGAGGAGAGAAAATTGTTGCAGAAGGGATGAGAGTGGAGCTGGAAGGAATGAAAATTGTTGCAGGAGTGATGAGAGGGGGAGAGATTGAGAATGGACATGGGGTGGAGGGATGGGAGAAGGAAATATGGACATGGGGTGGAGGGTAAAGAGAGATGTTCGGCATGGCAGAGAAAGGGAAAGAATGCTGCATGGAGGAAGAGGGAGAGAGATGTTGGACATTGGGGTGTATGAGAGGGAGAGAGAGAGACACAGCAGGTGGAGAGGGGAGAAAGAGGGAGATGGATCCAGGAGCAGAAGGGAATGATGGATAGATGCCAGGTAATGAGAATGAGGGATAGGAGATGTCAGGAGGGAAGAGAGAAGATACAGGGAGATGCCAGGTTAGGAGGACAGAGAGGGGAGCAGATGCTGGGCTAGAAGGATGGAGGGAGGAAGATGCTGGGAATGTGGAACCCTATTGGAGAGGCCAGGAGAAGAGGATGGCAAGGAAATAAATGAGAGGATAGTGATTACAAAGGGTAGAAATGTGGTAATGGGGAGTAAATTAAAGATGAAAAGGAATGGAGGGTTGAGGAAGTAGTGAGATGGGCTAATGGGTGAAAGAAGATGGAAATTTGATAGGTAGCTGAAAAGTAAAGAGAAAAAGGTTGAAAAGAGGCAGAAAAGAGCTAAAAAGGACTGATAAATATGTAAGAGGTAGGTGTAGTGATGTCATACGAGTAGATAGGCAAGAGGAGAAAAGACAAATGAACAACAGTTGCTTGAAGAAGAATTAGCACATGACAGGACAACAGAAAAGATAAACTGGAACCAACATGATGGAAAAATAAAATGTCCAGACAACAAAGGTAGAAAAAAACCATTTTATTTTGAATGTTTTAAATGGAACGAGTTCCAGATCATGTTGTAACAGTGGTTAACATAGCTGGGTTTAAAAAAGTTTTGACAAGTTCCTGGAAGAAAAGTCCGTAGTCTGTTACTCAGACAACAAAGACAGAAAAAAGTATTTCATTCTGAATTTATTAATTGGAATATGCCAGTCATTGGAAATGACTTTGCCATTTCGGCAGTACATCGTTTGCACAGCACAGGACCTAGGAAGGCAAGTTTGTTGAAAAGTGAACCGTGTCGGATCCTCTTGATTTTACTTCATGTAATTGTGGACTTTTTAAATATTGATTGAATAAAGCCTGCATCAAGAACACCATCTCCACAGCTTCTTTCGCTTTTAGTCATTGAAAGTGCACATCTCTTGATTATATTGTATTTCAGTTTCTATTTCTTTAGTATTGCTGTATATGCTGAGCCTGACTTTTTGAGGTTTCCAGTTAAGATTTTTGCCTTCATATCTCTATTACTGATCTGTGGTCCCATGTTTCATGTGTCTTGTGTGTGTGACCACGGTTTGGTATTCTGCTAGTATATAGCTTCTGTGTAGAAATCTTGCAGCAATCCCATTGTTCTGTTTTCTCATTAGATGCTGTATTAGTATTTTAGGACTTGGTGTAATATTTGTAGTGCATAAGGTTGTTGCTCTTTGAGTTCTGAAAGTTAGTGCTGTTATGATATGGTAAAGTCTTGGATTGATGTATTGGCCTAACTGAGGTAATATCAAAACTTTTTTTTAAAAAATATTTTACATTTACATTCCATTACAGAATATAGGATATGGAAATACAATCATAAAAATTCAGCAGAAAAACATCTCTAAATTATACAATATTCCATCAAGTCCACATCTAGAGAGATAATACCAAATATATCATAATATATTTTTAGGAAAATCATTGGAAATAATCCCAATATAAACTGCATTTTAAAAAAATTTAATTAACCTCCTAAAACAAAAAAGTCAAGATTTTCCTCCTTCATGTAATTTGAGAAATGGCTCCAACTGTAATGGATCCCCTCTCAAAAAAGAAAAAATTATCTTGATACTTCAATATGTATTTACAAGGAAATTTTAAAAATATTTGGCACCCAAAACCAACACCCTAGGCTTTAATGCCAAAAAAGCCTCCATCTAAATTCTGTTGCTTTGGCCACTTCCAGAAATATAAGAACTTTTGCTCCACAAAATACAGCATTTTTATTCTTGAAATAACCCCCTCTTCTATTAAACTGCGCTAGCAGTTTTTAGCGCAGAGAGCCACGCTGAATGGCCCATGCTGCTCCCGATGCTCATAGGAAATTGATGATGTGGAGGCAGCTTGCAAGACAGAAACCTGCGTTTCAACTATAGAAAATCTTTTATCAAGGATCTTTACATTGGAATCTACATTTTCTAATTTACCAACAACTTCCTGTGAGAAAACCTGATGTTGATTAATGACTGATTTTAACAAATCTTAACATTGATTAACCAAACATCTTTCAAGGAAATTTCCTGTGGTACCTCCACTGATCCATGATCTTCATAATCATTTACCAACATAGGATAAATCTTTGGCATAGAACTATATGTTATCATTGACGGTATCTGAAGTTCTGGATTATCTAGTGAAACTATATTAAGACCTGCACTAGGACCTAATTCAACAGGAAAAAGAGGAGGAAGTGGAAGTGTGCAAACTAGAGGGCTGAGAGATATCCCTGAAGATATATCAACAGCTGGAACTTGTGGAGAAAGCACACTGGAAATAGTCACATGTCGATCTTTAGGGCCAGTAGTCACTGGAGTAGAGACCTTAGTTTACCTTTACGTTTACCTATTATATAAAATAAATACCTTTATTGACTTACAAGGTTACTTTAATCTATTGTGGCTCCAAGGGGCTCCTAAGGGGCTTAGCGTGACCCTTATGGCATGCCCCTTTGGCCATGCCCTGTAACCATGCACCACAGTAGCTGCGGCTTTTTCAAAAGGAGCCAAAGGTTCCCAGTGACGTCTCACATTGTTTCTCCGGGTGCCTAATGTAAATGGCACACCAACCGCCACAGTTCCGAGCAAACTTAGGATCAAAAGACAAAAACAATAAGCATCACCTCTATTTCACTGCAGTAGCCATGACTTTTTCAAAAGTTGCTGAAGGTCCCCAGTGATGTCTCACATTGTTTCTCTGGGTGCCTGATCTAATCTAATCTAATCTTCCATTTGTGAGTTGCACAAACCTATACAAGCTCAAGACGACAGATCAAAAAGGAAGTGGGAAAGTAGTAGGGGACGGAGCATGGAGAAGCAAGAGGAGGGACCTAGAAGTAAGGGGTGCTATACAGAAGCTGAAACAGTTAATTGTCAAAGAGGGTAGGTCTTCAGCTTTTTTCTGATTGTGGTGTAGTTTGTCTCTTTCCTGACTGCTTCTGGTAGGTCATTCCAGGTTTTTACACCCAAATAAGTTAGCATAGAGTGGAAAATTTGCTTGTAGAGGAGGTATTTTGTGGATGGCAGGTTTGGTTGGATTTGATGTCGATCAAACAGTAGAGAATAATTGGATGAGAGGGGCTGCTGAGTTTCTGTATAGAATCTGGTATAGGATACATGACATTTTGAAAATTATTCAGGATGATATTGGGAGCCAGTGTAGTTGCCTGATGAAGGTTGTGATTGAGTCATATTTCTTTAATTTGTAGATTAGTCTAACGGCTGTGTTCTGGATGAGCTGCAGTTTGTGGATAAGAGTGGTGTGGATGCCAAGGTAGGCGGAGTTGCAATAGTCCAGTTGAGGTAAGACCATCATCTAACAATCAGAGCAAAGTGATGTGGGTGGACATATGGTCTTGGGAGTCGCAGTTGATGCGTAGTGTATATGGCACAACAACCGCCACAGTTCCGAGCAAACTCGGAGGATCAAAATGCAAAAACAGTTCTCAGATGATAAGCACAATAAGCAATCACCTCTCTCAAAACTTTTTAATATAGTATTAATTTGTCATAACATCAGACAGGGCTTTAGACTTTTTACAATAACTGATATGTGTTGAGGTGCAAGAAGAGCCTGTTGATCTTATAACTCCCAATCTCATGCTCTCAGAAAGAAAAGGACAGAGTAGCTGAGGGCAGGTGGGACATGTCTGAGAGAGAGAAGGGCAAAGGACATATAGAGGGGGGTGTCAGAGAAAGAAGGGCAGAAGTCACATGGGTGTGGCTGTGTGTGTGTCAGAGAGAGAAGGGCAGAGAGCAAATGGAGATATGTCAGAGAGAATGGCAGAGGGCACATGGGGAGTGTCTGAGAGAGAGAAGTGCAGACTGGCTGAGGGCAGGTGGGATGTGTATGTGAGAACTTGCCCAAAGTGACCAATCAGATTTCTTGTTTCATTTTCCCAGAGAAAAGGTGAAAATGTATTGGTCACTAACGGCAACATTTGTTGAGGTTTCCTGTTATTTTCTCCTATTTTTATACATAGGCCCTGTCCAAGTGTCATTCTTCATTTTCACTCAGTTTGTAAGAATGACACACCACCTGTCAAGGGGCCAGTTTATATGAGAATGAAATATAACAGATCATGCCAAGTGTGTCTCAGTTTGTATGCTAGTTTCAGTGACCTGTTTTTGTTATGCATGTTGCCTAGTTATTTACAATTTAACAATAAAATGTCTATTTCAAAATCTCTGCTACTCAAAGTTTGGGGCTACTCAATTGAAATTTTTTTTTTAATCCAGGGGGTACTTGGCTTGAAGAAATTGAGAAACACTGGATCAGAGTGGCCTGGATGTTCTTTTTGGAATGAGCTTACCCCTCCTTTGCTATTCTTGTTAACTTTGTCCCTCCCACTGCTTTATAAGCTCTACCATCAGCTTTGCAGGAGAAGTTTTTTTTATTTAGTATTGTAATAGAATGCTGAAAAATCAAGGCATCCATTAAAATCATTACAAGCAATTATTCCTGTTAAGGAAGTGTCACGGAATCTAGTTGAATGTTATACTATCGTCTTCGAAAACTATTTTAGAATGTCAGCATTTCTAAAGGTTTTTATCATTGTGTCAAAAAGTAGTAACTATTTGTTGATGAACTTGTTATAAGATTATGTTGAAGATCAGTTAAAAAATAAAAGTGTTATAAATGCTTTATAAAAAGCGTGGGCTGAGATGAATTCTTTTAAGTGATCAATTATTTTATACACTGTTTAAATATGTTGCTTCTTTATGAATGTCTTTGATCTTCTATCCACAAAAATGTTATGACTGAATTTTTTTAAAGAATTCTATATGCATGCTAATACAGATATAACTATTACACTTCAGTTTGGATCCAGTTGTAGATTAGCCTATGGGCAGCTTGGCTTGCTAATTATATCCTAGCATCAGATTTTCATTTTATGATTTACAATTCAAACGAGAAAATATGATGCCAAATATAACCTGCCTTGAAGCAATTCTATATAGTGTAAACTGGTTCAGAACTTGCATTCTATCCCTGTTTGAGAGTATGTCAATTACTCCAAAATCTGTATTTTCTGTTTATTATGAGAGTAATATTTTAACAAGGAGCAGATAAGTAAATAAACTGTATCTGTTTTATAATAGCAGAATGAATCCAAACCAAAGCTCACTTCTAAACAGCAGCCAATAAACACAACTAATGAAAGCTAAATTAATCACTTTCAAAAATATACCTGTATATGTGAGGAGAGAACCTTCATTGAGCAGAGCTTCTGACAATTTGTCTTAAAACCAGGTTTACAAACCAATCTAATCATTGGTTTGTTCAACATATTGGTGTTATATTGGTGTCCATCCAATGAGATTTTGAAATAGACATTTTATTGTTAAATTGTAAATAACTAGGCAACATGCATATTGCCCGTCCCCCCCCCACCCCCACCCCTCTCTTGAACTCCCCACCCCACCACCGCTTAATAACTACCGGACACCAATTTGTTGAAAAAAAATAGGCCGCAGCCCTGTTTATTGGACTAAACAAGAAATAACAAACCACAAATTGTTATAACATCCTAGCTACCATGTAAACAATTTTATACCTAAATCCCCAATTCCCTGCCATCCTCAGCTAGGCATGACCTTGATGCCTCTTAGTATGCCATTCTCTGACGCTCGCTCCCCCCAAGCTCGCGTTCTCTTACGGCTCATCACCTGATGAGCCCACCCTCCAAAACTCTTGGTAGCCCGGGACACCACAGCTGCGATATCCCAAACACCAGCACCAACCGAACCACCCACAGAAGGGAGGGAGGGAGGGAAGGCCGCCCGCAGGAACCAGGAACCCCCTGACCCCGGAAGGTCCCAGCCTTTTATACCCCCTCTCTAGAACCTTCCATGCCCCAACCAATCAGAGGCTCTGACAGGTTAGGGTGGGAAAACTCTATACTATCTTTTCCTGCTGAGACTACTCCCGACGAGCGATAACTGGGCCCTCCAGCCCAGTATTAAATTTTGCCCATCGAGACTGGCTCTCGGGCTTACACATATATATACACACACACACAAACACAAAAAGCTTATTTCAATGCTTATCTACTTGAAGCATCACAATAAATCATCTGATCAGGAAAATCCATAAGGCAAGCACTTGTGATATAGCAGCATTACCATATTTTCACGCATTTAACGCGCGCGTTATACGTGTTTTTACAAACCGTGCATAACCTTGCGCGGTATACGCGTGAGCGCATTGTACAAAAATTTTTTTACATAGTCCCCCCCTGACGTCCGATTCACCTTCCCCCCGCAGGACCACTCGCACCCCCACCCTGAAGGACTGCTCGCACGCACCCGCACCCCCACCCCGAAGGACCGCTCGCACGCGCTCCCACCTGTACCCGCATCCCCACCCTAAAGGACCGCTCGCACGCACTCCCACCCGCACCCGTACCCCCACCCTGAAGGACCGCTCACACGCACTCCCGCCCTATTGCCCCAGCCAACCGCGGCATCCCCGACACGATCGGGGCAAGAGGGAGCTCAAGCCCTCTTGCCCTCCCCCGACACGATCGGGGCAAAAGGGAGCCCAAGCCCTCTTGCCCCGCCGACTCCCCAACTCCCCGACAATATCGGGCGTGGAGGGAGCCCAAACCCTCCTGGCCACGGCGACCCCCTACCCCCACCCCGCACAACATTACGGGCAGGAGGGATCCCAGGCCCTCCTGCCCTCGACGCAAACCCCCTCCCCCCAACGACCGCCCCCCCAAGAACCTCCGACCGCCCCCCCCCAGCCAACCCGCGACCCCCCCTGGCCAACCCCCACGACACCCCCACCCCCCTTCCCCTTACCTTTGTGTAGTTGGCCGGACAGACGGAAGCCAAACCCGCTTCTCCGGCAGGCAGCCAACGAAGGAATGAGGCCGGATTGGCCCATCCGTCCCAAAGCTCCGCCTACTGGTGGGGCCTAAGGCGCCTGGGCCAATCAGAATAGGCCCAGGAGCCTTAGGTCCCTCCTGGGGGCGGAACCTTGGGCACATGGTCGGGTTGGGCCCATGTGCCTCAGGCCCCGCCCCCAGGAGGGACCTAAGGCTCCCGGGCCTATTCTGATTGGCCCAGGTGCCTTAGGCCCCACCAGTAGGCGGAGCTTTGGGACGGATGGGCCAATCCAGCCTCATTCCTTCGTTGGCTGCCTGCCGGACAGGCGGGTTTGGCTTCCGTCTGTCCGGCCAACTACACAAAGGTACGGGGAAGGGGGGTGGGGGTGTCGTGGGGGTCGGCCAGGGGGGTCACGGGTCGGCTGGGGGCGGTCGGAGGTTCTTGAGGGGGGCGGTCATTGGGGGGGAGGGGGGTTTGCATCGAGGGCAGGAGGGCCTGGGATCCCTCCTGCCCGTAATATAGTGCGGGGTGGGGGTAGGGGGTCGCCGTGGTCAGGAGGGTTTGGGCTCCCTCCTGGCCCGATATTGTCAGGGAGTTGGGGAGTCGGTGGGGTAAGAGGGCTTGGGCTCCCTTTTGCCCGATCGTGTCGGGGGGGGGCAAGAGGGCTTGAGCTCCCTCTTGCCCCGATCGTGTCGGGTGTGCCGCGGTTGGCTGGGGCAAGAGGGCTTGAGCTCCCTCTTGCCCTGATCGTGTCGGGGAGTCGGGGAGTCGGCGGGGCAAGAGTGCTTGACGTTAGAAAAAGGGCGACCGCTAGAAGAGGAAGCAGCGCAGGCGCAGGGTTCACGGAAGGGCCGGGACCGCCAAGAGAAAGCAGCAGGACACCGGTAGGAGCTTCTACATGATGGGGGGGGGGGTCGGAAGGCTGTGGGGGTGCGAGCAGTCCTTCAGGGTGGGGGTGCAGGTGGAAGTGCGTGCGAGCGGTCCTTCGGGGTGGGGGTGCGAGCGGTCCTGCGTTGGGGTGAATCGGACGTCGGGGGGGCATCAGGTTTTCAGGGTGGGGACAGGACTTCAAGGGGGAGAGGAGAGTCGGGGCAGGCGAAAGGAGAGTCGGGGTGGCCAGAGGAGAGTCGGGGCGGGCGAAAGGAGAGTCGGGCAGCGACGGGAGAGTCGGACAGCATGCGCGGTATACGGGTGTGCGCGGTATATAAAAATTTCTGTACATAAATTTGTGTTTTCCGCGCGCTATACCCGTGTGCGCATTTTATACGGGTGCGCGTTATCTACGTGAAAATACAGTAGTTTTGAGGTCCAAGATATTAGTTGAGACATGAGCCATGGCAAGACAGCAGGACCACAGATTTGGGAGAGTTTATTTGGAAATTAAAAGAATTCCTTGATGTAGACCTCTGTTGCTCATATTGTCAGTATGAGTTTGTGGACTTTCCTGACTGGATGCTTTACTGTTATACTTCATGCAGATATATGTTGAATTCAATTTTTATTTAAAAAAAAAGCTTTTTTTGTATGGGTATTATTTATTCACATTGGTTAGATTGACACTGATATAGTGTTGGACCTGTGATCAAATTTATTAAAATATTTGATTTGATCGCAAAATTCAAATCCAATGCGATTTACATTTAGTTAAGAATTAGGTTAAAAAAACAAACATAACAAGACAATTGGAACTATTTTAACAAAACAAAACATGTGAAAAAGGGAGTGAAAAAAAATTAAAGGATTAAATACAATTTGTAAACAAATAAAAAGTGGTAGGTAATAAAACAAGAGGTTGAGGATCAGACTAATTTGTAATCCTGTGAAGGTCAGTGTTCTATAACGTCCTCTCCTCCAATATATACAATTTTGAAAATGATTTACCATAATATTAAAAGTTTTTGTTTCATTTCTTACGGAGGCAAGCATATCTACTTTTATAAAATATGCATCCACAGTTATCCCCAGTAGTGCACAGAAGTTAACATAGAGGGCTATTTTTGATATGACATCTATGTCCTTGTTTGGGTGTTTTGAAAGGTGCATTCCAAAATATCAGGTAAAGAAAATGGCAATTTTGAAACCACAAAACATCTATCTTGTGGGGAGTGTGTAGTGCAGTGGTTAGAGCCACACCCTCAGCACCCTGTAGGTTTAAATCCCACACTGCTCCTTGTGACCCTGGGCAAATCACGTAATCTTAAAAAAATACCTACTCTATTCCCTTGGAATTACTGAAACACAAAAAACAAAAAATAATTGTGTACTATAAGGATCCTTATAACAAGGAGGAAAAAGCCTCAGATCCTCATCTTTAGCCAGAACAAATCTTGCTGGAAGACTAGAAAGGGTAAACACCTCACAGGCTTGTAAAAAATCTCCTGTTCACTGTATGACTTCTTATAAATCTTCAAAAAGTATCTTGAGACTCTAGCTTAATTTAATATACAGCTCTGCTTTGAAAACAGTCCCTATTAAACAGTTACTAAAGATAACAGCTACTTTTCTTATAAGCTGCACTCAAAACTGCAGGTTCACAGCTTGTTAGCTTGTGGAGAGCTGGATGTTCAAAAGGTCTTCCTCCTCTGCCGATGGTAACCAGCGTTTCGCTATTAGCTACGTCAGGGGGGATGGGAAGATGGAACGTATTCTTCTGAAATAAATCAAAAACATAAGCTCAGTAATTGTCTCAACTTCATATTACATTCTATATAAATATTTGTGACATATCTTGAATCCTTCTGAGAACCTAACCACAATAATTTTATTTTGGTTTTGTTCAGTTTAAGTCATTGCAAGGAAATCCAATTTTCAATAATATCAAAACAGAGTTTTATTTTGGCAATAGTTTCCATTAAGCAAAGAGATTCTGACAATATCACTGTGATAATATCTACATATATACAAGGTCTGACAATAAAGTTTATGAACTCATTCTAGAAAAAGTGCTACATACCTCCTTATTGCTAAATATCTCTACTGTCACCTTCGAAGTACTCCCCATGAGAAGCTAAGCACTGATGCCAGTACCTAGTGCATCTTTCAAAGCAATTTTGGAACTCTTTTTCTGGAATGCCTATCAGACCTGTCATCATATTACCCATGATGTGCTGAATATCATCAAAATGTCTTCCTTTCAATATTTCCTTTATCTTTGGGTAATGAAAAAAGTCAATGGGGGGGTCAGATCAGGTGAGTAGGGAAGGTGTTCCAATATACTTATTTGTTTTCTGGCTAAAAACTCCCTCATGGACAGTGCCATGTAAGCTGCTGCATTGTCGTGATGCAAGAGCCATGAGTTGGCAAAAAGTTCAGGCCATTTTTGTCTAACCTTTTTCACGCAGCCTTTTCAGCACTTCTAAATAGTAAACATAGTTAACTGTTTGATCAGTTGGTACAAATTTATAATGACAAAATCCCTCTAATATCAAAAAAGGTTAATAACATTTTTTTGACTCTTGATTTGGACTTGTGGAACTTTTTTGGTCGTAGAGAATTGGCTGACTTCTACTGTGCACTTTGATGCTTTGTTTCAGAAGTCATATTGGTACACCCATGTTTCATCACTAGTGATAACACGGCCCAAAACATTGTCTTGCCTCTCCAAAAGGTCTTGTCAAATTTCGACTCTCCTTTGCTTTTGTTTATCAGTGAGCTCCTTTGGGACCATTTTTGTACACACCTTTCTCATGCCGAGATTTTTAGTTAAGATTTTCCTGTTTCTATATTGATGTTTACTTGGTCTGTTAAGCTTCTCAGTCAGCCGATGATTATGACTCACAGTTCGATGTGAATTTTTGCAATTTTTTTATCAGTTCTGCTCGTTACTGTCCGCCCTGACCTTTCTTCATCAGTGATGCTTTCTGTATCCTCTCCTTCGCATATGTTGGCTGCACTGTACAAACAACTTGGTACGGTTTCATACAGCTGTGTTTGTGGTGCTGTCTTAATGAGTAGCGTTCATTATTGTTGCGTATTTTTGTGTGCCATCGCAAGAATGTGGGAGCTTGAATTAGAGCAATGAATAAACATTAAATTTCTTGTTAAACTTGGCAAGAGTGGAAGTGAAATCAGATACATGTTAGTCTAAGTTTTGGGGGATAATGCCAAGAAGAAAATGGCAATATACAAATGCTTTGGACCTTTTATCCATTCTTTTTTTATTTTATTTTATTTATAATTTTCAATCATTACATTAATATAATGAACAAAAAAAAGACAATTCATTTACAACATATACAATAAACAATCCATCAATTCATAATTTCTTTTCAAGCCCACATTAATGGGGAGATATACTTCATTTAAAAAAGTTAATAGGAAAAATGAATGAACTCAGAGTTCATACATTGTGGACCTGAATGCATTCTTTAAATTTATAGGGTTATTATTAATTCCTCTTATTCTATATAGGTGAACAGTAATCATTTCATTTCTCTATCCAGAAATTATTGTAACTGTATTGGGTCCCAAAATACAAATTCAGTATCTTGTAATTTGACAAGGCACTTGCAAGGAAATTTTAAATAAAAAGATGCCTCAAGAGCCAATACCCTATTCCTTAATTTCAGAAATTATTTTCACCTCAGTTGAGTGGCTCTGGAGACATCTGGAAAAACTCTAACCAAATCTCTGCAAAATTTTTTTAGTCTATTTTTAAAGTACAGTTTCATCAATAACATCTTATCCATCTCACTAATGCATGTTATCACCAGGGTAGACCGAGTCTAAATCAAATCTTGGCTGTCCTCTAAAAATTCTGTCAAATTGATTTCAGTTGACACCAGTTGGTCTATACCCTGGCCAAGTTCTAGTTTTTTCTGAGGAATATAGTAATAATGATTAATTGGGAAACTCTCCGCATTGGGTAATCCCAGTATTTCTTTAAAGAATTTCTTTAACAAAATTTCAGGAGATAACAAATGGGTTACTGGGAAATTAACCAAACGAAGATTCCTTGCTCTATATAAATTTTCCATTACTTCTATTTTAGAGTGTATGACAATAGAATCTTTAACTGCAGAAATTGAGACAGTAAGAAGTGTAGTAATTTGAGATTTTATCCTTTTATCTAAGGAACCTAAATTAGTATCCACATTTTCAAACTTATGGGCAACTGCTTGTGAAAAATCCACTGTTTGTTTCACTGTTGACTGTAGAAGCCCCTCCACTCTAGAAATAACTAACCACAAATCTTTTAGTGTAATATCTTGTGATTCCTCTGGTAGTTCCTCCACAGCACTTGAAAATTCAAGTGACTTAGGAGTTGAGGTAAATACTAATCTATTGGTCTGAATGGAGAGAACTTCCTGCTCATAGGGATTAGTGGGATTTCCCTTTGTCCCATTAACACTCGATACTGGTGGAGGGGGAGGAGTTCGATCGAGGGGACTTAAAGAAGCTCCCGAGATAGAGGAATCCATATTGAGAGCTACTCCCGGGGTACTATCAATTGATTTTAAATGCCTATCCATTGGACCTATTATAGCTGGCGTTGGACTTTTTGGTTTAACTTTTCTTTTTCCCCTAATTTATCTTAATACAACATAAATCAATTCATATAATACAGCCCTATTTTCAGCTCCTCGTGGCTCCCAAGGGGCCTGGCGTGTCCCTTAGGGCCCGCCCCTTTGGCTATGCCCTGCAGCCGTGCAGCAGCGGCCGCGCACCACATCTGCAGCGTGGTTTTAAAGCTGGTAGCAATGGACCCGATAATGTCAGCTGTCCGTCTCTCCTGATGCCTGCCGAATGCAAGCACCAGTCCCAGAAAGAAAGTCCAGAAAAATTAACCTGCAGCGAGGAACTCCGAGGCTCAAAGTAAAGTCTCCTCTGTTTTTCCCTCCGGTCAGTAAGGATCCCATTGTAGCGCATCTGCAGCGTGGTTTTAAGGCTGGTGGAGATGGACCCGATGACGTCAGTGGTCCGTCTCTCCTGATGCCTGCTGAAAGTAAGCACCAGTCCCAGACAGAAAGTCTAGGAAAATTAACCTGCAGCAGGGAACTCCGGGGCTCAAAGGAAAGTCTCCTCTGTTTTACCCTCCGGTCAGTAAGGCTCCCATTGTAGCACGTCTGCAGCATGGTTTTAAGGCTGGTAGAGACCCGATGATGTCAGTGGTCCGTCTCTCCTGATGCCTGCTGAAAGCAAGCACCAGTTCTAAACAGAAAGGCCAGGAAAATTAACTTGCAGCAGGGAACTATCGGGCTCAAAGTAAAGTCTCCTCTGTTTTTCCCTCCGGTCAATAAGGCTCCCCTTTTTATCCATTCTTTGATTACAAATAGTCTAAAGTCTAGTTCCCTTCCTAAACAATGGAAGGCAGCCGAGATACGACCGATTTTCAAAGACCACAAAGTAAACGCGCTTGAAATAACAAACTATAGACCAATTGCCAATATTCCATTTTTAGCTAAATTGACCGAAAAAATTGTATTTGATCAAGTCTCTGAATTAATTGAATCAACAAACATACTCCACCCCAATCAGACAGGTTTCAGGAAACATAATTCGACCAAACTCTCATTGTTAGGCATGACAACTTCTATACTATACAATCTAGATCATCATAAATTGGTCATTCTTATATCTATAGATTTATCATCAGCATTTGATATAATAGACCTTGCTCTCCTTCTTCAAAGACTATCTTCATTTGGTATCTCAGGTCAAGTCTTTGAATGGTTCAAGTCCTTCTTTTCAGACCGAACCTTTAAGATTTCATTTAATGACTCAATATCTGCAACTTATACAAGTGAACATGGAATCCCTCAGGGCTCCATTTTATCACAGTTACTTTTCAGCATTTCTCTCCCCGCTTTTGACGCTATGCCAATCCATTGGCTTTACAACATATGCTTATGCAGATGATATACAGCTGCTATTTCCATTTGACTCAGAAAACATCAACAAAACGCAAATCAAAAAACTAGTGCGCATCAGGACTTGGCTAGCTGAAAATATGTTAGTGTTAAATGTAGCCAAAACAAAAATAATGTTTTTTCCATGGAAAGAAGGAGTAAATCTAAGCAGTCCGATTGTCATTAGTCCCTTTAAACAAGTAACCTCATAAAATATCCCAGGGGTCATTTTCATATGAAATTTGATATGAAATTAGCGTATTAGTAACTTAGTAAGATCCTGCTTTTACAAGCTCCAATTGATCTGTTTGATTTCAAAATTTCTGGAATCAAAATCTTTGAATATCTTAATTTATGCACTAGTGATATCAAAGTTAGACTATTATAATTTATTACTAAGAGGAATAACTCAAAAAGAAATAAGGCACCTTCAAATAATTCAAAACTCAGCAATAAATATTATTTCAAATGCCAAAAAATATGATCACGTTTCACTGCTCTTAAAGAAAGCTCATTGCCTCTCTGTCACACATAGGATTGCTTACAAAATAAGTCTATTAATACATAAAACGATTAACAGAAAAACACTTGAATTCATACACAGTCTATTAATACTATATACACCGTTGCACACGCTTCGATCTACAGATCAAAAATTATTACCTGTACCCTGCTTAAAAATAATTGGTACAAGATGCTTGGAAATCTTCTCTGTCAAAGCTTCTTAACTGTGGAATGCTCTACCTCTTGAATTAGAAGAAAAAATACTCGACCGCTTCAAAGGGAAATGAAAAGCCACCTATTCAAAGATGACTTCTTGATATAACCTCGAATTCCCTTAATGCTCTTATCCAATAATAAAGATCTTCTCTTATTTTTACTAACCCTTCCTAAATGTTCTTACCTTGAATGTATTTCTTTCCTTTAACGATTGTAGTTCCTCCCTGCCTACCCTCATGTTCTGGTGTGTCTAGTCAGTTCAAAATTATTTAAATGTATTTTACCACTGTACAGTTTTTATTTCTGTATTTTGCTTAGAAATCTTTGACTAGGTGATTATATAAAATTTTAATAAAACTTGAAACATGATTAAACATTTTTCTGAGAGGAGCGAAAGCGTCACTGTTGAAGAGAGGTCAGGGCGACCAGTAATGAGCAGAACTGATGAAAACATTGCAAAAATTCATCAAATTGTGCGTCAAAATTGTTGGCTGATTATGAGAACATAGCAGACCAAGTAAATATTGATAGCACATAAGAGCATAAGAATAGCCTTTCTGGGTCAGACCAATGGTCTATCTAGCCCAATATCCCATCTTCATGGAAGCCAATCCAAATCACAAGTACCTGGCAAAAACCCAAATACTATCAACATTCCATGCTACCGTCCCATGTCTGTCTCAACAGGAAAATCTTAACTGAAAATCTTGACATGAGAAAGGTGTATGCAAAAATGATCCCAAAGAAGCTCACTGATGAACAAAAGCAAAGGAAAATTGAAGTTTGCCAAGATGTTTTGGAGAGGCAAGACTATACCCCTCTTTTACTAAGGTGTGCTAACCGATTAGTGTGCTAAATGCTAACGCGTCCATAGACTAACATGCACGCATTAGCGTTTAGCACGCGCTAAATCGATTAGCGCCCCTTAGTAAAAGAGGGCCTATGTTTTGGGCCGTGTTATCACTGTTGATGAAACATGAATGCACTAATACAATCCTGAAATAAAGTGTCAAAATGCACAAAAGAAATCAGCCAATTCTCCATGACCAAAATAGTTCCACCAATCAAGAGCAAAAATGATGTTGCTAACCTTTTTTGATATCAGAAGGATTGTACATTATGAATTTATACCAACTGGACAGTTAACCAAGCTTACTATTTGGAAGTGCTGAAAAGGCTGCGTGAAAAAGTTAGACAAAACAACCTGACTTTTCACAACTCATGGCTCTTGCATCACGACAATGCACCAGCTCACACAGCAATATCTATGAGGGAGTTTTTTTGCCAGTAAACAAATAAGTGTATTGGAACACCCTCCCTATTCACCTGATCTGGCCCCCAATGACTCTCTTCTTTACCCGAAGATAAAGGAAATATTGAAATTAAGACATTTTGATGACATTCAAGATATCAGAGGTAATATGATTATAGCTCTGATGGTCATTCCAGAAAAAGAGTTCCAAAATGGCTTTGAAAGGTGGACTAGGTGCTACTGTCTGTGCATAGCTTCCCAAAGGGAGTACTTTGATAGTGACCATAGTGATATTAAGCAATGAGGTATGTAGTACTTTTCTAGGATGAGTTCGCAAGCTTAATTGTCAGACGTCATATGTTGAGACATCAAAGATCCTTCTATTTTTTTCCAAAATCCTTCCGGTAGAAATTTAGTCCTAAATTTATAAATGACGACTGGTCCCATTTGTTTACCACCTCAGTATTCCTTATGGCTGCAGGTATCACCTATATATTAGTAGAGAAGAGTTTTGGTAGACATACAATTTTCACCACAAGCGTACTAGCTAGGGTAGGATATGAGCCTGGGTCCCCTTCTCTGGGATCTGAAAGGGAAACAGCCAGCGAAGGAGGAGGTGGGGCCCCTGGATGAGGGTGACCGGAAGGGAGTGGTGAAAGAGGAAAAAGAAGTGGTTGGTAGGCTAAACAAGTTCTTCTCGTCGGTCTTTACAATAGAGGACACATCCAGTGTGCCAGAACCGGACAAAATCTTCAGGGGAGATCAAGAGGGGAAATTATCATGCATGGAGGTAAGCCTTGAAGATGTTCTCAGGCAGATAGATAGATTAAGAACGGACAAAGCTCCGGGCCCAGACGGGATCCACCCGAGAATACTGAAAGAGCTCAGAGATGAAACAGCAGAGCTACTGCAGCATATTTGCAACCTGTCCTTGAGAACAGGGGTAATCCCGGAGGACTGGAAGATAGCGAATGTTACACCGATCTTCAAAAAAGGATCGAGAGGCGACCCGGGAAACTACAGACCGGTGAGCTTAACCTCTGTTCCGGGGAAGATGGCCGAATCACTGATCAGGGAAGCATATAGAAAATGAGCATATAGAAAAAAATAATCTGATGAGATCGAGCCAGCATGGTTTCTGTAAAGGCCGATCATGCCAGACAAATCTACTGCATTTCTTTGAGGGGATAAGTAAGCAATTGGACCAAGGTGACCCAGTAGACATTATATATCTAGATTTCCAAAAAGCCTTCGACAAGGTGCCCCATGAGCGCTTACTGAAGAAACTGTGGAGTCACGGGGTGGAAGGGGACGTGCACAGATGGATCAAAAATTGGCTGGCGGACAGGAAACAAAGGGTAGGAGTAAAGGGGCACTACTCTGACTGGATAGGGGTCACAAGTGGTGTTCCGCAAGGGTCAGTGCTGGGACCACTGCTGTTCAATATATTTATTAATGATCTAGAAACGGGGACAAAGTGCAAAGTTATCAAGTTCGCGGATGACACAAAACTCTCCAGCAGGGTCAGAACTGTTGAGGAATGCAAAGAACTGCAGAGCGACCTGAACAAACTGAGTGAGTGGGCAAAAAAATGGCAGATGAGCTTCAATGTGGAGAAATGTAAGGTCTTGCACATAGGGAAGGGGAACTCCATGTACAGCTACGCGATGGGAGGGAGGGTACTCGGGGAAGGCAGCCAAGAAAAAGATCTGGGGGTATTGGTGGATAACACAATGAAGCCGGTGGCACAATGTGCAGTGGCCTCAAAAAAAGCGAACAGAATGTTGGGCATTATCAAGAAAGGTATCACTACCAGAACGAAGGAAGTTATCCTACCACTGTATCGAGCAATGGTGCGCCCACATCTGGAATACTGCGTCCAATACTGGTCGCCATACCTCAAGAAGGACATGGCAATACTCGAGAGGGTCCAGAGGAGGGCAACGAGGATGATAAAGGGTATGGAGATCCTTTCATATGCCGAACGGTTAGACAGGCTGAGGCTCTTTACCCTGGAGAAGCGGAGGCTGAGAGGGGACATGATAGAGACTTATAAAATCATGAAAGGCATAGAGAAGGTGGAGAGGGACAGATTCTTTAGACTAGTAGGGACAACTAAAACAAGAGGTCATTCAGAAAAACTGAGAGGAGACAGATTCATAACGAATGCAAGGAAGTTCTTCTTCACTCAGAGGGTGGTGGACACCTGGAACGCACTTCCCAGAGAGGTGATAAGACAGAGTACAATTCTGGGGTTCAAAAAGGGACTGGATGACTTCCTGGAAGCGAAGGGGATTACAGGGTACAGATAGAGGTACCTTACAGGACATTGAGCGAATAGGGTATGGATATTTTAGGTTAGGTAGGGAACACTTTCAGGTCATGGACCTGGGGGGCCACCGCGGGAGCGGACTGCCGGGCACGATGGACCCCTGGTCTGACCCGGCAGAGGCAATGCTTATGTTCTTATATGTTCTTATGTTTTTACTGCACTGATTACTAGTTTACTCCAGAAACCTGCTTACTTCTTTACAAGGACTGGCCATAATATCTGCAGCTGTGATAGAGAGAAGTATGTATTGTTTCTGTCATATCTTGGGGGGGGGGAGAGATCAATGATCACTGGGGGAATGTGGTGGGACAATGCCTTCATGCCTCCAGTGGTCATCTGCCCAGTTTGGACATCATTATGCACGTGTTTATTTTTAAAAAAGATCTAGTCCCAAACGTCTAAATCAGGGGTGCTCATACTTTTTGGGCTTGCGAGCTACTTTTAAAATGACCAAGACAAAATGATCTACTAACAATAAAATTTTAAAAAACACAAAGCACACTGTACACAGAGAAAATGTTAATTATCATTTATATTCTGGGTTTTTTTTAAAGAGATCAAGGCAGATGGGTATATGCAATGTCACCTCAGTAACAACTATACAAAAATAGACAAATATACCTCCTCCCTTTTTACTAAATCACAATAGCGGTTTTTAGCGCAGGGAACTGCACTGAATACCCCGTGCTGCTCTCGGCACACATAGGCTCCCTGCGCTAAAAAAATGCTATTGCGGTTTAGTAAAAGGGGGCCATAGTGCAAAATATAGATGGCAAATATAAAATCTCAAAACGGACAAATTTTGATCACTAAATTGAAAATAAAATCATTTTTTCTACCTTTGTCTGATGATTTCATGAGTCTCTGGTTTCACTTTCTTTTTCTGACTGTGCATCCAATATTTCTTCCCTTCTTTCAGCCTCCTGTATGCTTCTTCTCCTCCAGATCTCATTCCCTCCCCCAACTTTTTCTTCCTCTCTCCCTGCCCCCTCCCCTTTCTTTCTTTATCCTTGCCCACTTTTTCTTCTGTCTTTCTCTCTCCATGCTCCCTTTCTTTCTGTTTCCCTTCTTTCTGTCTCCCTGCCTGCCCCCATTTTTTCTTTGTCTTTCTTTTCCCTGCCCTCCCTAAAGCCACTGCCGCCGCCATCAGGGAACAGGCCCCCTAGCCGCCTGCTGCCGAGTTGTGAGCTGTTGGAGAGGAAATTCTGGACCAACTGGAACTTCCTGTATGATGTCAGAATTGACGTTGGTTGGGGGGGGGAAGCTGATTGGCCCGGCGCTTCTGTTTACGTCGGGAAAGCAAATGTCCATGGAGAAGCAGGTAGAATGTGAAGGCAACGCAAGTCTATCAAGGAGCCCAAGACCTTTTGGGCACCCCTGGTCTAAATGGTGCCATGGACATTTTGTAAAATGTTTGTTTATCGCTTCAAAATGTCCAAGTCCAAAACCTGCTCTAATCCCGCCTAAAACACACCTCTAACATGCCCCCATGAAATTTAAATGCACTGCTGAGATACAGCTTAGAAAACCATCTAGAAAGTAAGTTTCAAAAATGGTGATTTGGATGTTTTGGCAATCCAAATGTTCAAGTGCCTCTTTATGATGATGCTTGGACATTTTTCTTTTTTGAAAATGAACCCCATATTAACGTAGTGGATGATGGCAGATAAAAGACCTGTATGGCCAATCCAGTCTGTCCAACAAGATAAACTCCTACCATTAGATATGATGTGATACTTCATACACATACTTGTATTTGATCTTGATTTGTCTTTACCATTTTCAGGACACAGACTTTAAAAGTCTTCTCAGTACTGGTTGTGCTTCTCAATTTCTGCTGTTGCCATGTAATCACTGCTAAGCTTGCTTGGTTCCTTGCTTTCCATACAGGATTCCTTTGTATTTATCCCACACATTTAAAGTTCATGCATAAAGTTGCAGCCAAGTATAACTACTGCACATATTTTATAAAGTAGCTTTGCCAAATGCTGTCTTCAGAAATGCCTATGCTGAGTGCTGGTGTTTCTGTGGTGCTCTGTACAAGGTTAGCTCCTATGCAAAACACATTTATACATAAGGCACCCAAAATTGCGTGTTAAAGTCAATATATTTGCTGTACACCTAGCAGACTTTATTGTATTGACCCCCTGAGTTAAGAAATTAATGTAAGGCACCCCTGTGTATGTGTGGGAGGAGTGAAAGGGAAAAATTTAAACACTAGTGCATTCCTGATCTCTTAAATCAAAGCTTAGAGACTTCAATGTTGTCTGCATCAACGAATACATATATAGATGCTACAGTCACAGTATAACAGAAATGTACAGAGTACTTTCACACATGTATTCCCCAGACAATTTTATAAGATCCATTTCCTTTGTATAAATTGCATTTTGTGTGTGGGAACGTTTCCAAAATTACCCAGGATTTTTTTTTTTAATGTCTTTGCTCAATGTGTTGGATCTGTCTTACATTTAGTAACTATTAACTTTTCGCGAGAACTGATGACAGCCATTCATGGAGCAGTGTGAGACAAGGCAGGTGCGTGAAAAGCTCGCACCAGCCTTTTGGGTTGCTCTGACACTGCTGCAGATAGTTCGGGTGTCAGCCAGAAGGAAGGGCAGGACCGACAGAGGAACTAAAATAAGGTATTGGGGGGGGGCCTGCCTGCCTGCTTGCCTCGGGGTGGGAGGCCCTGCCTGCCTGTCACTAGGACACTAGGCCTGCCTGCCTGCTACTAGGCCTTCCTGCCTGTCACTAGGCCACTAGGCCTGCCTGTCTGCCTGCCACTAGGCCTGCCTGCCTGCCTGCTACTAGGCCTTCCTGCCTGTCACTAGGCCACTAGGCCTGCCTGCCTGCTTGCCTCGGGGTGGGAGGCCCTGCCTGCCTGTCACTAGGACACTAGGCCTGCCTGCCTGCTACTAGGCCTTCCTGCCTGTCACTAGGCCACTAGGCCTGCCTGTCTGCCTGCCACTAGGCCTGCCTGCCTGCCTGCTACTAGGCCTTCCTGCCTGTCACTAGGCCACTAGGCCTGCCTGTCTGTCACTAGGCCTGCCTGCCCTGTGCCCTAAACATGCCTGCCACTAGACCACCAGAGGGGGGACAGGATGCTGAGCCTTGCAAGGAGTGTGGGGTTGGGTGCAGAGCTTGGCAGGGAGAATTTTGTTCAGAATGGTTTTTTGTCTTGTTTTCCTCCTCTAAATCTAGGGTGCGTCTTATGGTCAGGTGCATCTTATGAAGCGAGTGTATGCTCCAACAACAGACATTGACGATGAGGATGTAGAATTGTTCAAACAACTTCAAAATGTAATAAATCAAATGCCAAAACAAGATCTACTGATAATTATGGGGGACTTCAATGCAAAAGTAGGACGTATACCTGAAGATGCAGTGGTTGGAAAGCACAGCTTAGGAGAAAGAAATGAATAACTTAGTACAGTTTTGCAAAAATGAACCAGCTGTCAATCATGAATACGAATTCCAACACCACAAACGTCACCAGTACACATTGACCTCTCCAAATGGTATGTATCAAAATAAAATTGACTACATCTGCATAGGACACAGATGGAAATCTATAGTTTTGACTGCAAGGACTGAACTAGGAACTGATTGTGGAAGCGACCATGAGCTTTTGACATGCAAGATCAAGGTAAAGCTTCACCAGAAGATCATTAGAGACCTCCTAAAATACAACATCAAAAATATTGGACTATTGGATAAAACTAGACAACAGATTTGCCTTTCTTCATATAGGCGATAGAGACCCTGAAGAGTTATGGAATGACATCAAAACCGTAATCAGTGATGAAGTTAAAAAAACACTCCAGAAGAGAAAAAAAGTAAATAAATTGCCTTGGATCTCAGAAGAAAGCAGAAAAAAAAGAAGACAAGCAAAAATTTCCAGTGATAGAGTAAAATTATTTATTATAAATGAACCGAGTGGTTCAATTTCAAGTTCAACAAGATAACGATATCTCAAGGATATTTTTCAGAAAATTAAATCAGAACATATAAACAGAAAAACCAGATTAGCATATCAGGATGTTAAGAGATTGTAACAGAAATTCCAACCTTGATTGGTGATGCTTAAAGATGCAAATAGAATAATATTGAATGATCCAGAAATCATTACAAAGAAATGGAAAGAATATACAGAAAATATATACCTTTGGGGAAATTTGAACTAGAAACTGATGCTGAACCAGATATTTTAAAAGAAGAAGTTATAGCAGCAATTAAAGCTTTATTGAAAAACAAGTAACCTGGTATTAACATTATTACAATTGAATTAATCAGAGACTCAGAATATGCCATCGTGGCCCTCACATGATTATCAACAGATATGGAAGGAAAAAACATGGCAAACTGTTCATACCTATACCAAAGAAGGGTGATGCCAAGGACTGCAGCAACCACAGAACGATCGAATTAATTCAACATTGCTGAAAATAATACAATGAAGACTGCAATCAAATATTGAGCAAGAACTATCTGAAGTTCAGGCTGGTTTCAGAACAGGCTGAGGAACAAGAGACATTATTGTCAATGTTAGAAGAGCAAAGAATACCTAAATCCCTGATACTTTTGTTTCAACTTCAGCAAAGCTTTTGACTGTGTGGATCAAGATATACTATGAACTCTAATGCAAATGGAAATATCCAAATATATAACTGAACTGATAAAGAGCCTCTAAGCAAATCAAGAAGCTGCGGTGAGAACAGAATATGGAAACACTGATTGGTTTCTAATAAAACGTGGCATCAGACAAGGATGCGTTTTATCACCCTACCTGTTCAACCTTTACAATGAAATCATCTTCAGAAAAACAAATTTGGAAAAAGAAAGTTGGTGGCCAAAATATAAACAACCTGCGCTATGCAGATGATACAATTCTCATCACCGGCAGCAAAGAAGACATGCTGTATCTACTGAGAAAAGTCAAAGGCGAAAGTCACAACATGGGATTAGAACTGAGCATAAACAAGACGAAGATCATGAACATGGAACATATGAAGATTTTGAGCTTGAAGGCAATAGAATAAAAGTTGCAAAGGATTTCAATCTCCTGGGCTCTTTCATAAACAAAGAAGTAATTAGCAGGGAAAAAATACTCTGTAGAATAGCACTTGATCACACTTCAATGAAGGCTCTCAACATGATCTAATATATCTAAGATCTCGTATGTGTGCAGTTTTTAGATATCTTGAGTATGCACATGTGAAGCCCCAAGTTTAGTTTAATAAATTTGCTGAACTGCCTTTTGACATCCACAACAAATACTGCTCTCTTTAGACATAGTTTGTTTGTTTTTGTTTTCTAAAATGGCTATTTCCACTGTATGTGCCAGCTAATCCATATTTACATGTGCTACATGTAAACACAGCTACATGTGTTTTTAGCAAAGCCTTTTGTAAAGTACCAACTTGGATGTTCCAGTTTCAGTTTCAATGTCCTATGTAAAATGGGGCTTATTACATATCAAGGTCTGTGAACAAAGCAAGGTTGTGCTAGCCCAGGTGGATAAAAACATAGAAACATGACGGCAGATAAGGCCAAAAGGCTCATCCAGTTTGCCCATACGCAGTGACCATTATCTCTTTCCGAGAGATCCCATGTGCCTATCCCAGGCCCTTTTGAATTCAGACACAGTCTCTGCCTCCACCACCTCTTCTGGGAGACTGTTCCATGCATCTACCACCCTTTCTGTAAAAAAGTATTTCCTTAGATTATTCTGGAGCCTATCACCTCTTAACCGTCCTATGCCCTCTCATTGCAGAGTTTCCTTTCAAATGAAAGAGACTCGACTCATGCGCATTTACATGACATAGGTATTTAAACGTCTCTATCATATCTCCCCTCTCTCGCCTTTCCTCCAAAGTATACAGATTGAGATCTTTAAGTCTGTCCCCGTATGCCTTATGATGAAGACTACATATCATTTTAGTAGCCTTCCTCTGGACCGACTCCATCCTTTTTGTATCTTTTTGAAGGTGCGGCCTGCAAAACTGAACACAATATTCTAAATGAGGTCTCACAAAATCTAATACAGAGGCATCAATACCTCCTTTTTCCTACTGGCCATGCCTCTCCCTATGCAACCTAGCATCCTTTTAGCTTTCGCCGTCATCTTTTCAACCTGTTTGGACACCTTAAGATCATCACATACAATCACACCCAAGTCCCGCTCTTCAGTCATACACATAAGTTCTTCACGCCCTTATGGTTGTTCTCTAGCCCTCCTCTCTTTTCCACATTTAAGAGGTTATTATATGTAAGCTCTTTAAATTATCTGCTTTGTTGACCCACAATTAAAATTATAACAGTCGCTGAGATTAGGTACTATTCTAAAAATAAAATTCAGACATTGTGTGTTCTTTATTAAATATTTGTCATTATTCTTTCATACAAGTAGGCACCACAGCCAGGGACAAAATGTGTCAAAATATTTATGAATATGATAATCTTTCAGTTTTCTTTATTAAGACCACCCATCTGTTTTTAATAGTTATAATGGTAGGTGTAAAATACAGTGCATATGGTAGAGAATATGTTCAAGAAGCAGTAAAGGCTAGATTCTTCAAAACTATCAACTTGCTTATTTCCTTCATATTATTCTTCCAATCCAGTGGATATAGGAAATAAATTATACATAAGGGTCAAGAGTGTTTCTATTGTGGGCAAAATAACTCTTTGAAAATATAATGGAAAGGAACCAAATTCAATCTGGGTGAAAAAACAGTGAAAAGGAACACTGATTTTGAAAGTGGGCGAGACTGGACTGAAAGTCCCAAGAAATAAAGTCCTTAAAAAATGGTCCAATATATTTTATGGGAGACATTGTAACTGCATCTCCCCTCTTCCTTCTCGGTCAAAGACACACACACACAGATAACACAGACATATGTACATGCGTGGATTGGAAAGAATTCAATGAACCACACACTTGCTTTTCCTGCAAATTCTGTCTTCTTTGCATGTGTGGTCTTATTTCTAACTGTACATTTGTCTCTAGGATCACAATTCTCAACACTAATCACATGAAACCTTTTCATGCTCTTTAGTAAATATCATAACAATATACTGTACATTTGAAAAAAACATACAATACACCTAGATATATTTTCTTGATTTATAATTGATGCAGGAGTAAAGTCCAACAACACAATTATGTTTCCTCTGTGGAATTTGAACAGATTCTCAAAGATTGTGTAAGCATACTTTTCCATAGAGAAATTCATCCTTCACAATTTTTACTTGCTTTTTTGACAGATATCTTTTCCAATCAAAACAAGATGCATGGTGGGTGTTCCGCTATGTGTTTATCTAGCAAGAATATGTAGAAGTCACCTCTACCAAAGCTTCAGAGTAATATGATTCTTTATTGCATAAACATCAGATAATATACAAATAATGCAGATAGACAACAGTTATTATACAAGATATCAGCAGAGAATATCTATATACACCAAATAGAATACTTCACCATGTCTGGCACGCCCCCTTCCAATACTGATCGGGAATCTGATCGATCAAGGGAAAGGACCCAGTCCCACGGCACTCCCAAGGCTGCAGCAAGATTCAAAGTCCAAAGACTCTCAGTCTTTTATAGCACATAAAGTGTTGAATTCCTGACACACACAGACACTGCTGTTTCTGCAGTAACAACAGGTGTCTCCCTTATCTCCTAACTCTCACAGATGGAATGTTAACCACTGCTCGAACCCTTCCTTATCCCTGTAGCATGAGAGCCCTTCCTCGGCAAGACATGAAACAGTATAAGATATATGACACAAGCTGATAACAACTTGCTGTTATAGAAGTAAGTTGTAAGGCTGCCTAATTGTCTGACACAGATGTAAAGCAAGAATTACAGCTAAAAAGCAAGCAGACATGAAGATTCACACCTAATAGCCAAAGTGACTACTTGCCATGCCCTGGCCAGCCATGGGCATAACAGTGGGGCATAATCAAAAGAGACGTCTAAGTCTGATTCAGACGTATGGCATTAGATGCCCAAATTCGGCTGTGGTAAAATGTCCATTTTCGAAAAATAAATCTAAAATTTTTTTTTTTTTTAATCGTCTATCTGGACATCCAGGCCATTGATTGTCCAGACCGCCAGTATGTCTATCTTTAAACCACATTTTCAACCAAAAATTTGTCTAAGTCCCAAACACCCAGACCAAGACCATTTGGACATGGGAGGGGCCAGCATTGTGATGGAATGGCCACCCAGACATGGCAACAGAGCAGTGAGGCACCTTATAGGGCTCCGCTGTGAACATCACAAAAAGAGTGCCACATACACATCTCACAAGAATTCCCTTATAGGATATGGTGAGCTCCCCAAAAACATACTATAATCTCCTTTCTACAACCCCATAGCCCTTATGGCTGCAGGTGGCACCTATATGGCAGGACAGTAGGGTTTTGGTGAGCTCACATTTTCCACCATGAATGTAGTGGTTAAAGTGGCTTATGGACCTGGGTCTTACTCTTTGTGTTTCACTAGCCCCCCCCCCCCCAGGCTACATAAGATACCTGTATGCAGCTCTACTAGTCTTTCCTGTAGCAGGTGCTATATGTTTTTATTCTGATATTTGTGGCAGTTTGAAGAGGTCAGTGATCACTGGGGGAGTGTGTGTGGGGTCTTTACTTTATCTCTGCAGTAGTTATCTAGTCAGTTTGGATACCAGTTTAGATCATCTAACTCATAACGTATAAGTTTAATCCAGGAAGTCTCGTGAAACATTCAATTATCTCTACAGGACGACAAAGTCTAGGTTGGCCCACATCCTGCCCAAATACCACCCTAACCACTCCTCCAGATATGCCACTTTTAGCTCTGGTCACACAGCGGCATTCAGAGGCCTAAAAAGGCCCTGGATATGTCCAGAAAGTTGGTTTGGTTATTGACATTTGGATGACCTGTCTTTTAGGTCATCCAAGTGCCAACTTGGGTGGGGTTTTAGACATTTTTAAGTTTCAATTATGAGCCCCATAATTAAGAAAATTAAAAGCTACATGTGTTGCCTCTTGCAGCCTAATTCTATCCCAGGAATGCCTCTGTAACAATGCAGATAAAGACCAAATGACCCATATAGTCTGTGCATCCTCAATAACCATTACTTCTTCCTCTCTGTAAGAGATCCCACGTGCTTATCCCACGCCTTCTTGAATTAAGACACAGTCTCTGTCTCCACCACTTCTTCTGGGAGACAGTTCTAGACATCTACCACCCTTTTTGTAAAAAAAAAAAAAGTATTTCCTTAGATTACTCCTGAGCCCATCACCTCTTAACTTCATCCTATGCCCTCTCATTCCAGAGCTTCCTTTCAAATGAAAGACTCAACTCATGCGCATTTACGCCACATAGGTATTTAAACATCTCTATCATATCTCCCCTCTCCTGCTTTTCCTCCAAAGTATACATATTGAGATCTTTAAGTCTGTCCCCATACACTTTATGATGAAGACCATGCACCATTTTAGTAGTCTTCTTCTGGACTGACTTCATCCTTTTTATATCTTTTTGAAGATGCAGTCTCCAGAATTGTAAACAATATTCTAAATGAGGTCTCACCAGAGTCTTATACAGGGGTATCTCCTTTTTCCTAAATGAGGTCTCACCAGAGTCTTATTCAAGACACCTCCTTTTTCCTATTGGCCATACCTCTTCCTATATACCCTAGCATCCTTCTAGCTTTTGCTGTCACTTTTCCAATCTGTTTGGCCACATTAAGATCATCACCAGGGCGGGATTAACCAACAGGCCAAGTAGGCATGTGCCTAGGGCCCGAAATGGTCAGGAGGGACCAATGAAGGAGGGCATCAACATTGTTTTTTGCAAACGGCGATGGACCCCTCCAGCATCGATCGGCAATGCAGCCTCCCCCCATTGGCAATGCGGGCCCCACCCCAATCAGCAACGTGGCCCCCCCATCGATGGAAAGTAAGACAAGCAAGCAACGCGGGTAAGAAAGGCAACGGGAATTGTAATTTTGCAAGCGGTGCTACTTGCCCAAAGCTTCCCTCTGATGCAGCTTCCTGTTTCCGCCTGGGCGCATGGTGGGGTGGGGTGGGGTAGGGGGGCCCAGTGTACTTGTGTGCCTAGGGGCCCTCGATGAATTAATCCTGCCCTGATCATCACATATAATCACACCCAAGTCCCGCTCTTCTGACATGCACATAAGTTCTTCATCCCCTAAACTGTATTGTTCCTTCAAGTTTTTGCAGCCCAAATGCATGACCTTGCATTTCATAGCATTAAATTTCAGCTGCCAAATTTCAGACCATTCTTCAAGTTTTGCGAGGTCTTTCTTCATGTTATTCACATCATCCAGGTTGTCTACTGTATTGAAAATTTTGGTATCATCCGCAAAGAGGCAAATCTTACCTGACTGCCCTTCAGCAATATTGCTTATTGAATGTTGGAAAGAACAGGCCCAAGAACAGAACCTTGAGGGACATCACTGGTAACATCCCTTTCCTCAGAACGATCTCCATTAAGCATTGCTCTTTGTCGTCTTCCACACAACCAGTTCTTGACCCAGCTCATAACTTTGGGGCCCATCCCGAGGGCACTCAGTTTATTTATTAGATGTCTGTGTGGAACACTGTCAAATACTTTGCTAAAATCTAAATGCACCACATGTAGTGCATTCCCTCTACCAAGTTCTCTGGTCATCCAGTCATAAAAGTTTATCAGATTTATCTGAGAAGACCTACCTACCTTTAGTGAATCTATGTAGCCTCTTGTCCTGTTATCCATTGGATTCCAGAAACTTCACCATTCTCTGTTTTAGAAGTATTTCTATTAATTTGCTCACCATAGAAGTCAGACTTACTGGCCTGTAATTCCCTACTTCTTCCTTACTTCCACTTTTGTGTAGAGGGACCACATCTGCCCTTCTCGAGTCATCTGGTACCACTCCCGACTTTAGTGAAGCATTGAAAAGGTCAATCAGTGGTGCCTCCAGAACTTCCCTAAGTTCCTTCAGCACCTTCGGATGTGCACCATCCGGCCCCATCATTTCGTCTACCTTTAATTTAGCTAGCTCATCACAAACACAGTGCTCTAAAAATCAATCTGGGTATACCACTCCTCCCTCCCTATTCATGCTTCTCTTCTGCAGTGTCATTTCTGGCGCTTCAGCCATGAACACAGAACAGAAATATTTGTTAAGCAATTCAGCCTTTTCTTTATCAGCTTCTACATATTCCTCCCCTTCTCTTTTGAGTCTCACAATGCCATTTTTGCACTTCTTCCTATTACTGATATATCTAAAAAATGTCTTGTCTCCCCGTTTTACCGTGTCAGCTATTTTTTTTATTCCTTTTGTATCATTGCTTTCCTGACTACTCGACCAGCCTGTCTTAACTTTTCCAGATATTTTTGCCTGTCTTCCTCTTTCTGTAATCTTTTGTAGTTTATGAAAGCTAACCTCTTATTCCTAATCTTTTCAGCTACTTCTTTTGAGAACCAAAGTGGCCTTCTTTTCCTCATACATTTACTTTTATTTGCCTCGTAAAAAGATTTGTTTCTCATATAAATAACTCCTTTCAGTTTTGCCCACTGCGTTTCTACTCCTACCAGACGTTACCATCCAGTATGTTTATCACAAAAGACACGCAATAATAAACACCTGATGATTCAAAAAGCATATACTATGTAAAGGGAGAAAAGAGCTCAGAGACCTTGAATGTCAGAACAGTTACTTTACAGTTCTTGCTTAAGCAGGTCAAATCTCAATCACTGGTCTAAAAATTCCTCAATCGTGCATTAAATATATTGTAAAACTTAAAAAACAAAAATTCATAAGTGAAGCGCCATCAGTTGAATTTTTAAATGGCACTTGAATTCCAGCACTGCTTTTTAAATCCCAAGGGGCCTCCGTTTCACTAAATTGCTGAGGATTTGTTAGGAGTGAAGTGCTGAAAACCTTTAAAACATAAAAAAATAACCCTCCTTTTAAAAAACTGTAGTGAGTTTTTGAACGCCGACCATGGCGATAACAGTTCCAATGCTCATAGGAATTACCGCTATGGCCGGTGCTAAAAACCGTGCTATGGTTTGGTAAAAAAGGGGGGAGGGAGGGTAAATGTGACAAGTGCAACATTCAATACTTTAAATAAAATAAACTTTTCTATGCTGCTAAAAAAATCGCAAACGAATATTACTTTTTTTTTTTTTATAAAACTCATTCATAAAAATGGTGCCACTGAGTTTAGATTCCACCAAGCTTTTAACCAATCAAAATTGACACATCATTGGTTAAGTCTTCAATCAAATGAAAAATTTGCCATGATGTGTTATTGCCTCTTCTATCAAACTGCGCTAGCAGTTTTTAGCGCAGAGAGCCGCGCTGAATGGCCTGTGCTGCTCCCGCCGCTCATAGGAACTCTATGAGCGTCGGGAGCAGCGCAGGTCATTCAGTGCGGCTCACCACACTACAAATTGCTAGCGCAGTTTGATAGAAGAGGCCCTTAGTTCTGATTGAATATATAAATTAAATGGAAAACCTTTTAAATAAATCTTGGAATAGATTGTATTTTACAGAATGGAATTAAATAAACCACTCAAAAATAGATTAATAAAAAGGACTCCAATCAATTCTTTTGTTCAATCCATTAGGATATAATGAGTTCAAATGAAAAATCCAAAAGGACTCTTCTTTTCAGAGTTCATGATCGCCTCTCCTCTGGTTTTTCTTAATTGTATCTATGATGAAACAACAAAAATCATTAAAAGAATGGGAGGGTTAATTGCAATGTTCAACAAGAGGTTCTTTAATGATGTTTCTTTTGATATTGGACTTATATTTTAACATGAGGATCCTTAATTCCCTTGTGGTCATACCAACATAAGACAAACCACATGGACAGCTGCTGGCACTCTTTCTGCATAGGGTAGAAATGGGACATAGCCCTCGCCACCATGAGAGCACCTTCCAGAGAATCCCATTGCTCCGAGATCAGAATTCTCATATCCTGATGCCAGGGAAAAGCGGAGGATTGAGCTCGTACTCCACAAAGGAGAGTGGAGGAGGCAGTATAGTAGCTACATAGGCTCTGTTACTGCATCCAATCCCCCTCTCTCCAGGTGCAGTAGCTGTATTAGCGAAAGACTCTCTTCCCTTAGTTGTAATGGGTCAATGGCCAGAGAACCAGAGCCAAAGAACCTTCCCCTCACTATGTAGTATAGTGGCTGGTGAAGCAGTAGTCAAAGACATGAAACTCGCCCCAGGGCTATTGTTTATATTACCCCTATTTTCTTTCAAGAGGGGACTCCTCCTATCACTGTCAATCAAGGCAGAAGGGTCAGCTCCTGTTCCAGGATGGTTAAAATAAGAAAAAGACTACATTTTTGTAGTAGAGCCACTAGAGGTCTCTGCAAGGCCATAAGAAAGCAGAACCTTAGGGTCTCTTACCTCCGTATACTGTATATCATATTTCTTGCTAAAGGGATTGCTTAGTGCTTTCACTCATAAAAGAATGATGAGAAATGGGTGTAATGTTTGTACTTTCAATTAAGACACACCCTGTAAGAAAGTGCCACATCCTTTTAAGGAAAAAAGGAATGAGGTGCTAAAAATAAGCCTGAAAGAGCAAGAGGGGACAGAAGTCCCTAGATGTCTACAAAGATAAAGAACCCCAGTAGCTCAGTTCCCATTAGGAAGACGGACCACATACACGTGTCAAGAAAATCTTGCTAACTGAAAAAATAAGAAACTATAGTTTTACTGTATAAAGACACTGCTCTTTGCAGATTTTTCTACTTTGAAAATCAATGAAAAATTCACAGGTCACAAGTACTTTGAACCAGCCTGGGCAGTCATAAGGTTACTACCAAAGAGAGATAGAGCTATGGGGTTACATGATAGGAAAAAAGACAAAGGGAACTTGAAGAACAGGAGATGAATGGTAAGGGGGGGAAGTACCTAGTAGGTCAGGTCTACTGGTTTCTGGTGGCAATGAAGTCTTGTGTTTACCAGCCAATTCAGGTCTTTAGTATGCAGAGGAGAAATCCATACATATGAATGCCCTTGAAATGAGATCTACGGTATCTTTTAACAGCTTTCAAAAATCTGATCATGTATGAAGACAAACTGGACAAGGAATTTAACTGTAGAATGAGGTTGGTAGAAAAAGGGCTGGCTTAATATGCATCGGCAGTTTATATGGCAGAATAACTGAATAGTATAACTCTGACCTTGGGGAAATAAGTGTTCATAGAAAAAATGTTATTGATTGGCCCTTGGGAAATAAGTGTTCTTGAGAGTATGGGAATGAGGCAATGAGGAGCAAAGGCAAACTTGTTTCTTGGCCCTTATTTTATCCTGACATCATAGCCCATACATTACATTTCTGTTTCCTTGCCTTTTCCTAAAGAAGACTGGTGTCACCCAAAAACTCTACATCAGGGGTGCCCACACTTTTTGGGCTTGCGAGCTACTTTTAAAATGACCAAGTCAAAATGATCTACCAACAATAAAATTTAAAAAAAACACAACGCACACTGTACGCATAGAAAATGTTAATCATCATTCCTATTCCAGGGTTTTTCAAAGAGGTCAAAGCAGATGACTCTATGCACTATCACCTCAGTAACAACCATACAAAAATAGACAAAAATATACCCCCCTCCCTTTTTACTAAACCACGATAGCAGTTTTTAGAGCGCAGGGAGCTGCGCTGAATGCCCAGCGCTGCTCTCGACGCTCATAGGCTCCCTGCGTTAAAAAAACTCTATTGCGGTTTAGTAAAAGGGGACCTTAGTGTAAAATATAGACAGCAGATATAAATTGAGACACATTTCGATCACTAAATTTAAAATAAAATCATTTTTCCTACCTTGTCTGGTGATTTCATGAGTCTCTGGTTGCACTTTCTTCTTCTGACTGTGCATCCAATCTTTCTTCCCTTCTTTTAGCCTGTATGCTTCCTCTCCTCCAGACCTCATTCCCTCCCCCAACTTTTCCTTCCTCTCTCCCTGCCCTTTCTTTCTCTCTGCCTCCCTTTCCTTTTTTTCTGTTTCTCTTCTTTCCTTCTGTCTCCCTGCCTGCCCTTTTTCTTTCTTTCTTTCTCCCTGCCCTCCCCCAAGACACTGCCACTGCCATCGGGGACCCAAACTGCCATCGGGGACCAGGACCCAAACCGCCACCAATAACAGGCCCGAAAGCCGACGCCAATAACACGCCCAAAAGCCGACGCCGCCCCAACCTCTCCCTGCTTCGGCCGACCAGCATCGCGAGGAACTGTTGGGGGAAATGCTGCCGGGTCCTGCCTTCGCGGAAACAGAAAGTAGGCAGGACCCGGCAGCAAGAAGAGGAAATGCTTCACTAACATGTCTCCCGCCTTAGCCCGTAGCGAACGCTTGCTTCAGGGCTCTCTTCATGTGCGTGCAGGCTTCCCTTCTCCCCCCCTCCCCCTCCCCGGGCATAACTTCCGGTTTCGGAGGGAAGAGAAGAGAAGCCTGCACTCACACGTTAGAGCCCGGAGCATAAGTTTGCTAGGGGCTGAATCTCCAAGCCGGTTTTTTTGGGGGTTTTTTTAATGTTCAGCAGCGGCAGGCTGATCGGCCTGTAGATCAGGACGGCAACACGAGTGCGATCGACTCGAGTTGCCTTCCTGAGCTACTGGTCGATCGCGATCGATGCGTTGGGCACCCCTGCTCTACATGGTCTCAAATCAGTGAATATCTAGAGCAGTATCTCTCAAACTTTTTCGAGCCGGGGCACACTAAAGGTAGTGGCCTTGGCTTGAGGCACCCAGAAGTGCGCGGACGTTGCCATGATGACATCACATATATGCGTGACATTATCACATCGACATCCACTCATGTGCAAAGGCCCTGCAGATGGGCCCTGAGATGCCAGTAGAGGGTGCCAGCAGAGAAGAGGGCTGGAGAGAAGGAGAGGCACTGGTGCCAGCTGATTGCCTACAGCAGTGTTTCTCAACTGCTTCAAGCTAAGTACCCCCTAAGTCTAACAAATATCAACCTAGTACCCCACCCACAGACCTCCCTAGGCCCACCCAAGCTCTGCCCCAGATCCCATCCCTTTTACTAATTGTAACGCAATTTTTTCCATTCATTTTTCATATACACACAATATACACAGCAGATATAAATTCTCAAAATGGACACATTTCAATCACTATATTGAAACTAAAATCATGTTACCTACTGGCGATCCTCTGCGGGCTTCTGTAATTAGCTTTAAAAGTGAGACTGGGAATTTAGGGGGGAAGCCGGAGGATGCTAGAGAGAAGGGGGAAACATGCAGGCCTTCGGCAAATCGGGCAGCACTGACGCTGTACCATGTAGGGAAGTCAGCTGACAGGCGCCTCTCTTCCTCCTCAGTGTGCAGTGGCACACTTGGAATCTCAGGAGGCCAAAACTCCACACCTATGTTCTATGTCTTCAGGGCTTCTAAATGGAGTTGAGATTCCAGGAAGGCATCAGCAGCAATCAAACGGCTAGAAGGCCAAGCTGTGAGAACCCAGATGAGACTCATGAAGTCTTGAACTTGAATATAAGTGTATTTTTACCTATATAGTTGAAGTTTTGAATTGCATTATAAATCAACAATTTGACCTCGGTCAGATGACCTGGATTGTGAACATTGCATTTGGACCTGCCTAGATTGCTTGAACCTGAAATTCCTCTGAAGGAAGAGAACCTGCATCATCTGTTAAATTCAGTAATGAATGTACCAGAATATAAAGTATTTGGTTTTTTTTTCATTAAAATGCATATTGAAATAAAATCCACCTTGGAGTTATGTGCAGAATGTGGCTTATATTTGCAGGGAAAGAGTAGCCTCATGGTGAAAGGAGTAGACTATAAATCAGGGAAGCTAGGGGTCCAATCCTGCTTATCTCACTGATGCTTTTTGTGATCTTATGCATGTCACTGCATAAGATCACATGTGCAAACTTTTCCCCCACTTTTAGGTTCAAACAATTTTTATTGATGCAAACAACAAGAACACAGTAGCAAGGCACCCCGAAGGTGCACAATACGAAACAAATATGCATCATATAATTAGGATAACTTACAAGGACAAAACAAGAGAAATATCAACCAAACTCCCCCCCCCCCCCTGCACATAAAACTGTAGCTCAGTTTTTAGTGGTAGCTCAGATGCTCATAGAATTCCTATGAGCGTCAGAGCGGTTACCGCCATGGCTGGCGCTAAAGAACACGCTATGGCTTTATAAAAGGGGGAGTTGACTTTAAGATCTGTAGACTCTAAGTTAACCGGCACCCAAGGGGATTGCTAGTCACCGGGTAAATGTAGTTTCTGGTTGCTTGAGAGCTACTATTAAAATAGTTCTAACTAATACTTGCTGTTCTACTAGGATTGGCCATAACATGTGAAGCTATCATAGAGGCAGGCATGCACTGTTTTATTCACATCTTTGGGGGGTGGGAGGGGATCAGTGACCACTGGGGAAGTGTGTGTGTGTGTGTGGGGGGGGGGGTCATGCTTACATTCCTCCAGTGGTCATCTAGTCAGTTTGGGGACCTTCATGGCACTTATTTGTTATTAAAACAATCCTCAAACGTCCAAATTGTGCCCTAGATGTTGTTAAATGTATGATTATGGCAGAAAACCATCCAAGTAATAAACCCACCCTACCAACACTACACCTCTAACATGCTCCCTTGAGATTTAGATGTACTGCAGATGAACATCTAGAATAGAAGTTTCAAAAATACCGAATTGTAAGGGTTTGGCAAGAAAAAACTTCTATCTGCCCCTTTTTGCCATTTTTGGACATATTTCTTTTTTTGAAAATGAGCCCCATATTCACATGACTTTTCTGGGATATGCAGGGCTGTGACTGATTTTGCCAAGGTCTACAAATATATTTGTGAGAGAATTGTTTCTATGTCTAAAATTTGGATGAATTGAGCACTTGTCAGTATTTTCAATTATTTTGTTGCAGTAACTATAATGATTCAAATAATTGAACTAATTTAAAAATTTACCTAAGCCATTAGAAAGTACCTTCATTTTCATGTGACATCTTTTCTAGGCTAGGCATCTCTTGTATGGCTGCATAACTTAACCAGGGGCAGGTCACAGCTGAGAAACCAAATACAGATGAAATGTACAGTTTCAATTAAATATATTCCTCTCTGCTTCATTCAGAGCTTCGCTCTAGGTAATTATTTATATTTCAAGTAGATATGCTTTTAGCAGCCATGGAAACTGAGCTTAGAATCCTGCATAATTTGTGATATTGAAATTTTTTATGTTCATGTACTTTATGGGTAACTGTAGATAATATGTGTTGATTAATTGGGGTAATGGCAGGGACTTCAGGCTTAAGTCTATAAAAATGGCTGCAAAATTTATGAGTAGGTGTGAAATGGTGGGTTGAAAAGTGGTGCTCAGTGATAGGATTACATATGCTGAATCATACAGCAATTATGGCACATATAAAATATACTTAGTTTTTTGCTACTCTATGGCATAATGAAATGTGTTTATACTGTTTATCACTGCAGGCCACGTGTCTATTAATGTAGCAGTTGTTGCTACCCTTTGTATAATTTAGATTACAGTAGTAAAGGTAAAGAACTACTAGAGCATTTTACTAAAATGATTTCATTTAAGTGGAAACTGAGGAAATGACCCTCAGTCATTTCTTTCCTCTTGTAGCACTTCTTCCCATCATATTTAAAACTATAAACTGGAAACTGATGTTGGTTGGAGTCATATGAAACACAAAAGTATGGGAACTCACAGCCTAGTGGTTATTTTCACATTTTATGCAAATTGAACAGGAACTCGAAAGCGAGGAGGGGCATAATTAAAAAAAAAAAAAGTCTAAGTTCCCTTTTGGCCTAAGTCAGTTGACACTGAAGTTGGTAGCGGAGAAATGTCCATTCTCAAAGAAAACATCCAAACTGAGGGTTTTTTTTTTTTGAGAATGGCCTACCTGCACATTCAGCAATCTAGTGGCCCAGACTGCCACTACGTCTATCCCTACACCATATTCCCGACCAAAAAATTGTCCAAGTCCCAAACACCCAAACCCAGACCTTTTAGGCGAAGGAGGGGTCAATCCTTCGCCTAAAACAGGGGTGTCCAACCTTTTGGCTTCCCTGGGCTGCATTGGCCGAAAAAAAAAATTTCTAGGGCCACACAAATGCACAAACGCTGCAGCAAGACAGAGGAGGGAGCCGGCAAGACGGTAAACACCCAGGGGCAGCAGAGGAAAACACTGCATCGCCCTCGACCGGGGCCGCACAAAATACTTCATGGGGCCACATGCGGCCCTTGGGCCGCAGGTTGGACACCCCTGGCCTAAAAGCAGGATTCTGTAACCGGCGTCTGTCAAAAAACAACACCACAGAATCCTGTAACTGTCCCACCCCCACCGCAATGATTGCAGCAGGAGAGATGCTTAGGCGTTTCTTTTGATTATGGCCCTATATATAAATTATAGAGTTCTATAATTTATTTCCCCACCCCTCCCCCTTTTATCAAGCTGCGCTAGAGGTTTTTAGTGTGGGCTGGTGAGGTAAGTGCTCCAGTGCTCATAGGAATTCTGTGAGCGTTGGAGCTTTTACCGCACTGGCTCACACTAAAAACCTCTAGCGCAGCTTGATAAAAGGGGCCCTTATGCATGTAACCATGCACCTGAACCATGGTCCACCCATCTATGCCCATATGTTTGCCCACCTTAAAATAATGTGCCACCATATTTAGGGGCCCTTTTACCAAACTGCATTAACATGTATCCTTAGCATGTGTTTATGTGGGTGATTCCCATGCGCTATGGCCATTTTTCCTGCATAGGTAAAGTGGCTCAGTTTTCTAATTTCTGAATTAATGGCATGCGCTAATTTTATTATTAGTGTAGGGCAATTAGCGTGTGAGCTCCTACTGCCACCTATTTTGTAGGTGACAAGGGATATTGTGCTAACCATGTACTAATAGGTTAGCATATAACATAGTAAATTATGGCAGGTAAAGACATGAATGGTTCATCCAGTCTGCCCAACCATACATGCTCTATAAATTAATGATTTAATTTAAATTGTCCTTTTTCTTAGATTTTTCTGGGCCAGAAACCCAGAGCTCTGCACTAAGACACTGCATTGTATTGTATTGTATGTCTGTAGCAAAATGCTGTTAAAAATTATGTAACTAAAGTAATTATGGCATGGGCTATACATCATTGATTATAGGAAACACATTTGGATTTTTTAAAAAAATTATTATTTATTGTTATCAAAGTTGTGTTAGCAATGTTGGTTTGCTCACAGTGTAACAATGAAAAGACATAGCCTCAGTAGCGATTCCCACATAGCAAATGCCATACAGCCAATTCATTTCCTATGGGCTGAGTCACATTTGCCGCACTGGGACTCACTACCACAGATTTGTAAAAGGGGTCCATAGTCTAAAGGAAATTATCTTTCTTCTTGTCAGAGGAACTTTATAGAAACTCTTTTCTATGAGCTTAAAACACAGAATAACTTAGGGGTTGTTGTTAGGTGCCATCGACTCATGGTCGGGTCCTAGTGACTTGATGAATTGCAGATCGGGAAGGGGTAAAACGCGGATCTAAAACCGCACGTCCTTAAAAATCCGAGGTCCACGCCACTTTTGAGATCCGTGCCACTTTTAGTCTCTGGCTCAGACAAAGCTCTATGACAATTTAACTCTGACAGATCCTAGCATAGGGAGGGAAAAGCATTAGGATCCGTCAGAGTTAAATTGTCATAGAGCTCTTCAGAGCCAGACTAAAAGTGGCACGGACCTCAAAAGTGGCGCGGACCTCGGATTTTTAAGGATGTGACGTGCAGTTCAGATCTGTGAGGTCCGCGAGGGAGCCGGGGGCCTGAGCTGAGCTGCAGGAAAAGCGAAGGCGGACTTGTCAATGCACGGACCTCGGATTTTTAAGGATGTGCGGTTTTAGATCCGTGAGGTCTGTAAGGTCCGTGTTTTATCCCTTCCCTTGCAGATCTAAAAAGAAATTGGTTTTGTGCTAGTCCAGAAAGGTCCTCCAGCATCATCCCCATGGTTGTTTGCAATGTGTCCAGCCCTCTTTGCCTGATTGCAGGTCGCCCTCTTTGCCTGGTTCCTTCGATCTTTCCAAACATGACGTCTTTCTCTAGTGATCTCTCTCTTCTGATGGTGTGACCAAAATAAGACAGCCATAACTTCATCATTTGGGCTTTGAGAGACCAGTTTGATCTCTTCCAGAATTGATTTGTTAGTTCTTGGCAGTTCACGGCACGCCTTCTCTAGCACCAAAGCTCAAATGAGTCAATCTCCTTTCTGTTTTGTTACCGTAGTGTCCAGCTTTCACATCCATAACTGACACTGAGAAAATAAGAAAAGGGTTACTTTTACTAAAATGTGCTAAGTTCTAACATGGGCTTATCATATAAGAAAAGGCTTACCGCAAAATGCATTTAAGTGTTTTGCAGCAATTTGCCTATTTCTGTATGCCAATGTATTTTAAAAATATATTTTTAACAAAAGGCATGCCATGGATAGAGAATGCACCTGTTATAATGACCACTAATATTTGTTAATAGTAATCCAGCCTCTGAAATAACCAATGATATCGACTTATATGTGCAGTCTGGATATTGTGTTTAAAGAAAAAGCTCTTATTCATGTGTTTATGAATAACACATGAATAAGAGCTTTTTCTTTAAACACAATATCCAGACTGCACATATAAGTCGATATCAATGGATAGAGAATGGGCATGGAAGCATTTATCAGCTAACATGTTAGGATTAGCGTGTACTAACTAGTTAATGCTGGGCTAACCTGGTAGCACTTAGATTCCAATTCTATAAATAATGCCTAAAAAAATAGATGCCAAGGAACGTGGCACATAGTGGCTGTAAGTCTTCAGTTAGGCATGATTATTAAATTGCTTCCAGTGGTACCAAAATTGAACTTAGATGCCAGTGGGCATCAAAATCTTAGGCACCCCCTATTTATGGTCTGAATACTAGTGCCTAAGTTCAATTTAGGAGCTTAGCAGCAATACATGTCCAAGATCTGCCCACAATCCCACCCTTAACCGTGCCCACTTTCTGGTAGGTGCCTCTGGCTAAGCCCCTATCCAAAAACATTAGGCACCTACCAGCCAATTAATTTTAATTTTTGCCAATTTTGAGTTCATTATTGTTCATTAATGGTGCCAATTAAACTAACTTAAAAATTAAGTTAGGCACCTAGATTGGCTGGGCTCATCGATCTAGGCGCCTAACTTCAGGCGCCATTTATAGAATCTGGGCCTTAGTACCTCAAGTTGCAATAAGTGCTCCCATGCTAATTTTCTGCAGGTCTTTTGTGCTAATGGATAAATGATTGTGGGGCTTAAAAAAAAAAATCTATTTTACTGCTGTGTTAAAAATGGGCTTAGGGCCTCATTCTATATATAATGCCTGAAAAATTGGCTCTGATCACAACGGCACATATTGCGATTCCATGAAAGGCAAGCGCCATATATAGAATCAGGCTTTGCAGACATACACATCAGTAACATTTAGGTGCGCCCATTTAGACCATGAAAAACCAGGCCTAAATATCTGCTCCTAAGTCGTGCAAAGACTGGACATATTCTATAACAGTGCACTTAACTTTTAGAAATTCCTATGGTCTACTCCCTTTTCAAGAACTGTGTTTGGATGTTCAAGACTTAGTAAAGCCAATCAAGTGAACAAGTAGGTTTCTTTGAACAAATATAACCACAGCCCTTAGTTTTGCTGCATGCTATGGCAATAGCTGTGAGACTTTGTCTCTGCTAGAGAATCATATCAGACTTCTTACTTTCCCACACCCATCATCTGCCTTTCCTTCTTTTTGCTACTTCTTTTCTTGCTGGTTACCACCCTCAAAACACTGCAGCTGCCATTTCTGTCCCTTAGGAATATGTCCTGGAACTTCTTTCCCCACACTATCTGCTACTTAATTTCCTCTCTGCGTCAACAACTATTCTCAGAAATACTGTTGTCCCTTTTAAACTACCATGTGACGGTCCTCCTTTTGAGCCACCTGGGGCTGATAATGTTGGCAGCAGAGACAATTAAAATTTACTTTGAAGTACGATTAGTTACAAGTCATCTGTGGGTTGTAATTATAACTTTACTAGGGAACTAAGACAAAAATAAAGATTTAACAGAAGAACATTTCATTCTGGAGACAGAGAGATATATCTGTAGTATGCAGGAAGTTCACAGGAAATCAGTCAACTCAGGTTACAAGTCAAATACATGCACTAACTAATTAACATGTTGCTATGTAATTTTTCCATCCATCCACCCCTGTGTAGGATCTCTTGAACAAGGGGTAAACCTTTGTCCTTTGCTGTCTGGCTGAGAACAATCTTCTGCTGTCCTGTTTTGCAGAAGGTAATATCTGCTTTCCTGAGAACAACAGTATTGGCATCACAGGCGTCAGTGGGTAGGATAAAAAAATAACAGTGTATGGGTGTGAGTGGGTGTGTGTGTGTGGGGGGGGGGGGGGAGGGTCGCTAGTGAGCACGATCAGAGATGTTAGCTTAATGCTTGAGCTTCTGCAAACCCAGGCAATGAAATCCCCTGGGATGCATCTAAAATCATTCCTTCGTTGCTGAAACACCAAAATAGGTGAATATTGCCCCATGGGGGCAAGAAAGTTAAATTATGTACAGCAAATTGGAGCTGCTTTTCCCTAAGGTGGACATAACATTACAAAGGATGATGACTGAGCTCCTGCAAATTAAAGACCACTTATAACATGTCTGAGAGCTCAGCTGCAGGTGACCATCAAGAGTAATCAGATTATTATTTTAGAATTATCACCGATACATGGACTTCCCTCTGCCTCAACCAACATGTCTGAGAGCTCAGCTGCAGGTGACCATCAAGAGTCATCAGATTTGTTGGCATCTTGGAGGAGGGCTCCCATGACAAAAGAGGAGGTAATTCAAACAGATATGAAGCAGCCTTCTAAGGCAATGGTGTCAGGTGATATTGCTGTGGACTCCAGAAAAGAAGCCCTTGCTGCAGCTGGAAACAGACCTGATTCAACAGCAATGCTCTTTGAAATTCAGCTTCAGAAGCCCTTATCATTTACACTAGAATCTATATGGACTACGTTTTCTGACCTGGCTAAGGCACTTTCAGTTCAGTTTGCTATGATGAATGCTAACATTCAGACTAATTCTGGTAATATAGCTGTTGTTCAAAATCAAGTGACTCAGTCTTTGGAAGACCATAATGAGAGGAATACAAATTTACAAGTGATAAACTCTGCTGTTATGAAAGAGAGCATGCTTTTAAGGCATAAAAGATTAATAATTTGGAAAACGCAGTGAGGTACTCTAACCTCCATTTGATTAACTTTCTTAAGGCTCCATTTGTTACTCCTAGAGAAATGTTTGCTCATTATTTGAAGAAAACCTCCAAATCCTGGATAATTCGTGGCCGCCAATTGATCATATATTTTTTTTTTATCTACCAACAACAACAAAAATATCTTTGAAAACTTTGCCTGACCCAAATATAGAAACTGATGTCATTAATGTGTTTGATATTCTTGATCAAACAACAGAGAAAGTCAGCTCTGCACAAACAGCAACAGATCCAAAATCAGAAGCAGAATGCACCTGAACCTTTGGTCAAAGCTACGTTGGAACTGTCTTTTGACCATGACTGGCTTCTGTGATTGTGTTTTTAAAAAGGGAAGCACTCTTTTTGGGCTGTGAAGTCAAAATGTTCCCAAGTTTGGGCTGTGAAGACAAAATGTTCCCAGGCTTGACTAGAGAAACACAAACAAAGAGGAAAAAATTTCTTTTGATTAGACCAGTTGTATTACAGTTAGGAGCACTCTTAAAAAAAAAAAAGATTTCTTGTAACTGTGAAATCAAATGGAAATTGGTGAAATATTTTTTGAGCTATCTCAAATATACACTGTTTTTAGAAGCAAGAACATTGTTTCTAGCTCCCTGGTTAGGCCAGCTGCTAATGAACTGGAGTAAACGGTTAGTCTGGAGTGACCTATTTATGTGAACTTAGCCCTGTTTAATGCATATTTTCATTAATTCTTTTGATTTCCACTTCGTCTCCTCCTCACAATGTCATGGACTTAGTAGAGAAATGATTTATTTACTTTTCATATCTATTTGAATGCTTTTGTATTAAGTTTCTTTTTGTATTTCTGAACAACTGATAATCCTTGGCTGTCAGTTTAAAATTTCAATTAAACCCCCCCCCAAAAAAAACCCCACCCCCTTTAGGCTTTTTTATCACCAGCCGCAGTGGTATTAGCTCCAATGCTCATGGTGAGTTTTGGAGCTAATACCGCTGCAGCTGGTGATAAAAAAGCTTAGCACAGCTTTGTAAAAAGGGGAGGGGGTTACTAAATAAAAAAGGGAAATGGTTTATATTACAGTGTATATAGCAAACAAGTCCAGATGCAGAATGGTATATAGTCAGTAACATCGGGATCTGGATAGTCCCGGCTGTCACTCATCCACTCCCCCCCCCCACCAGTTACCCCATTATCCTTCTATCAAAATAGCACACAGTCTCTAAATATGGTAAATATAGCCGTAGCTCTGTTTATTGATCACGATAACAAATAACATTATCAACATAATATTCAAATAACTTAACATCAATTAACCAAACCAAGCTCCTCCTGAGCTACCAGATACCTAGCATTATATTACCCCTGACCCCGCCACAGCAGAAAGAGTCTGAGGGGTGGCATGACCACATGCCCCTTTAACCGGATCGCCTGACCCCAAGGCACGACTCCTAGCCGACCCACCGCTCATCGCTGGATAAGCCCCAGCACTCCGTAGTTTGGGAGAACCGCCCTCCCAAGCCACCATCACCAGCCAAAAGCACAGGCAGGTGGGTGGTAAAAGTCGCCATGGAGGACCACCGAAGGAATCGGGTCTTCCAAGGTCCCGGCTTTAAAGCCTCGCCCCCTCGACTCCAACCCCTTTCCCACCCAATCCCAATGCGACCTCTCGGCGGGAACCTATCTCCTAATGGCTCTGTACTCTCATTGCCCCCCCCCCCTTAACCACCTGCCTGTCTCGATGGGCAACATTCGGGCCTTCCAGCCCCGTGTTACCTTCCGTCCATCAAGAGAAGCTCTCGGGCTACACTTTACCCTAAGTATTAAAGCCTTGGGAGCCAATTAAAAGTACCCCAGACCTGCACAGCATCAACTCTAGCAGTGTATCGCAAACTGTGTGCCACCTAAGATATCAGGTGTGCTGCGAGATGCCTGGGAGGAGGAGAGGCATTGGTTGACTGCCTACATGACATGCCTCTCGCAGTGAGAGGCACATCCTGTAGGCAGTCAGCCAGCGCCTGCGCCTCTCTTCTTTCCTGGCGCCTCTCTGTGCCTCTTCCCTTCCAGCACCCTCCACTGGTGGCTCAGGTCCCCATCTGGAGGGCCTTCATGCATGCACAGATGTCAACATGATAGTCAGGCATGTGTGTGATTTTATAGCGTCAATGTCAGCACACTTCTGGATGCCCTTGAGCCACGGCCATCAGTTTAGTGTGCCGTGGCTTCTCAAAGTTTGCGAGACACTGACCTGCAGTATAAGGAAATGGAAGACTCGCTTAATTTTAGCTTTGAGACCAAAATTAAAATAATTACGGATGGAACCTATAGTTTGCTAATCATGCTATACAGGTAAAATTACTTGAATGCCAAAATTGTCTTTAAAAAAAATAACCAAGGTCTCCGTAATTATATTCATGGGAAAAGAGAACAATCTAGTCTTGCTCCTCTTTGAATATTAAAGGATTCCGATAGCAATCCATGATTCATAACAATAGCTAGGTTATGGCATCAATGTTTCTAAAATTTATAAGCCACTATTGTGGAAGGTTTCAGGCAAAGATTCTTTCAGCATCTGATGACAGAAATGTGCAAGAGAGAGAAGAGCCATAATATCTGCCACAATAATATTTATCTAAATGCATAGTGAATTAAAGTTATTCGGGATGTGTATAAAACTACAGTGCTGACAAATAAATCTTACACCTCAGTACTACTACTATGTATTATTTCTATAGCGCTGAAAGGCGTAGGCAGTGCTGTACATTTTAACATACATTAGACAGTCCCTTCTCAGAAGAGCTTACAATCCAATTTAGACAGGACATTTCAGGGTTGGGGAGGTTATAGTGGGTATAGGTATCTGGCAGCAGTGAGGGGGAGTTAAGAGTTGAAAGCAGTTTCAAAAAAGTGGGCCTTTAGCTGGGATTTGAACACTGCCAGGGACGGAGCATGACTTATTGATTCAGACAACCTGTTCCAGGCATATGGCACCGCAAAAAAGAAGGGAAGGAGTCTGGAGTTGGCAGTGGAAGAGAAGGGTACAGATAAGAGGGGCTTGCCCGACGAGTGGAGATGAGCGAGGAGAGATATCAGGAGACTTCAGAGCGAACGCACTTGTAGGTCAGCAAGAGGAGTTTAAACTGTATTCGGAAACGGATGGGGAGCCAATGAAGCGATTTGAGGAGAGGGGTAATGTGAGAATAGCGGCTCTCACAGAATATGAGTTGCGCAGCAGCAGTTTGAATGGATTGAAGAGGCGAGAGACAGGCACGCGGTAGGCCCGAGAGAAGTACGTTACAGTAGTCTAAGTGGGAGGTGACGAGAGCATGGACAAGGGTTTTGGTCGTGTGTTCAGAGAGAAGAGGACGGATTTTGGGAATGTTAACGAGGATGAAGTTAACTCCATTGTCTTCCCAGTATACTTTATTTTAGTGTTCCCTCCCATCTTCTACTCCAAGAAAATCATCAAAAATGATTGGAAATGATTTGAGGTTTATGAGCTGTGGATTAAATTTCTTACAAACTGCCAAATCTGATATGTTTCTAGTCCTTAAATCTGTAAAATTCCCAGTGTCAACAGGGTTGGATTTTAAAAGATCACAAGCATAGTATAAACTCTACATAACGTGTTGTATAATGGGAACTATTTTTTAAAAATATAGCTCTGTAAACTTGTTTGTGCAATAATGGCTTGTGTGGTAAATTTCAGATGAAGAGCATGTTGTCTTATGCAGTTATAATTTGATTTCAGATATCTGTTATGATGCTTGTGTTAAAATTGATATTTGACAGGGAGATATACTATTCAATTTCATTTTTGTATTTTCTGCTTGAGTATGTGAGTGGGGACTGAAATTCAGATTCATCACCTCTTCAAGAAATGACATCTTTCTTATGCACGGATGGCATAAAAAAACAAACCCTTCAGATGAAGAACTGCTGATTATTATTAAAATTGCTGCATCTCATTTAATCATAAACATTTTTGACTCCTTCAGCTATATTTTACCTTTCCAGAAAGGTCCCTTCGTGTTCTCGGCACTTCTAAGAAATTGATTTTTGTTAGCATCAAGCGTCTGCCACTCTATATAGTTCTGTAATATATAACTATGAAAAGGCAGATAGCCTTAAAATGTGATCATTCTTGAAGAAGAAATAACATACATATAGTGATGAATTTAAAGCAAAAAAATGTGAATATCTGCAGTATATGGCATTTTTATATCTAACCACAGGAAAACCCAAGGCAATACCAGTGAAATCAAATAGGATCACTCCTAACTGCATTTGGCAATTTACATTCTTCAGGGGCCAAGATCACAAGTTAGCAGGGATTATACTGATTTTTTTTCACATTTAAATAAAATTACCTAAGAGCCATTTTACTAAGCTATGGCAAAAAGTGGCCTTATCGCATCCTTCCTTGGATCTTTCCAAAGAGCTAAGGCCAATTTTACTGCAGCCATAAAATGGCCGATTTTATATTTTTTTTGATTAATGGCCATGCATGAATGTTCACAAAAAACGTAAAGGGAACAATACAAAGAAATTTTCGACACCTTTTTAAACCCGAATGGTGCTCAGAATCCACAAGTGGATAGGAAAAAGCTTTAACATGGGGAATAAACCCCTAAGGCATTTTCACGGAATCTATCATTGCACCACCAATTTTGGTAGAAAGGTGAATAAAATGGAAATGAAAGTTTTTTCCTCTGTACCAGGAAGGATTTACAAACTGAATCTTTCACTCAGCATTACAGGTTCTCTGAAGAAGCCTTCTAAGCCTATTTCGGCGAAACGCATCAGAACCTGTTAAGATCATCGCTGCATGGACATTTAAGATAAGTTTAATTAAGTTCACTAGTTTTGAAGTTTTTACATATTGGACATCTTTTCACTTTATGGATATATAATAATTACTACACCGGTTTTTTAGAGACATTTTATTCACCTTTCTACCAAAATCGGTGGTGCAATGATAGATTCCGTGAAAATGCCTTAGGGGTTTATTCCCCATGTTAAAGCTTTTTCCTATCCACTTGTGGATTCTGAGCACCATTCGGGTTTAAAAAGGTGTCGAAAATTTATTTGTATTGTTCCCTTTACGTTTTTTGTGATTATTACCTTTTGGAACAATAATTTGTTTACTCTATACCCAGTTGTTGTGTTTTGGGCATGCATGAATGTTGCCATTAGTGTGCAGCCATTTTCTAAAAAATTAACAGCTGTGCACTTACCTCCACCCATTTTGTAGACCTGCCCTGATTCTGTAAAAGACAGCTACGAGGGGCATTCAATAATTTATTTACCTCAGTAGGAAAGAAAAGAGATTTCAAAAAAGTTTTGTTTTATTTTTCAGTATAGACACTTGATAGCTCCATATACTTCATCCACTTTTCCAGCAATGACTTTAAACCCTTTGAAAACAATTATTCTGTTGACCAGGATTATTCTATTCAGACCAGGATGTCCCAACTTCCTTGATGTCTTCATCACTTGAAAATGCTGTCCATGGAGAGATTTCTTCAAACTCAGAACAGGAAATAATCCAAGGAAGCCAGGTCAGGACTGTAGGGTGGATGGTTGAGCTGCTGGAACTATTTTTTTTTTTTTTAAATTGGCAGTCTGTGATTGTTGTGACATGTGCACTGGTGCATTGTCTTAAAGAAGCACCACGCCTGCTGTGAGTTTTCCTTGTCTTTTCTCCTTGATTGACTCCTGCAAAATGATCATTGTGTTGGTGTAACTCTCCCTGGTTATGGTTGTCTTGTGTAGCATGAACTCCAGAAACAAAAGTCCTTCATCATCCCAGAAGACAGTTACCATGACTTTGCCTGCAGATTTTTCTGGCTTGAACTTTTATGGGGTGGGGGATGATGTGCTTCCACTGCATTGACTCTATTTTGGACTCACTTGATCTTTCGAGCATCTCCAAGTTCTCCTAACAGCACTGGAGCATGACATGGCATCAGCATTCTTGGAGCCCATCTGGCAGTAACCTTGGACATGCCCAAGTTTCATGAATTATTTTCCAAATTGTACCTGTCGAGATGCCCATTTCTTCAGTTTTTTGGGAAATCTTAATTCATCTGTCTGACAAAATTAAATCCTCAGCTTTCTTGCACATTTCTGTGGAAGTTGCTTCCACAGACTGTCCAATTTGAGGGTCCTCTTCAATGGACTCTCTTCTCCACTTAAACTGCTTGCTCCAAAATTTTACTTTGTAGGATAATGTGGCAGACTCACCATAAACTGCAATCATTCATTTATCAATCTTCTTTGTCTTTTTCCCTTCTTTTGTGAGAAATTTTATTACTGAACGGTGCTCCAAATCTAGCAGTTTCTTGATTCCCATGAGGACTCTCCTGACATCCTGTGTCTTGGAATGTTAAACTCGCACTGAGCCACAACTGTACATGAGTAATCTTGAGACTAGTCGCAACATGCACAGACTTGTTTCAACATGCTTGCTACTTTCTTTCATACTCAGATAGATAAATCATTGAACACCCCTCGTATATCAGCATGCCTAACTTAATTTTTTTAATTGGCTTAATTGATGCTGATAATTGAAAGTACCATTAAAACCCAATTAAAAATGATTTTAAAAAATTGGTTTGCCAGTAGGTGCCTAATTCAGTAGGTGCCTACCACTTCAATCTAGATGTCTACACCGAGGTGCCTACTGACAAGTAGGCATAGTAAAGGGCAGATTAGGAGCAGAGTTTGGGTGTTGATTGATTTAGGTGATCATATTTTAGGCCAAGAAAACTCTGGCTTAATATACTGTGCCTAAGTCAATTTAGGCGCTGCTAGGCAAGATTCTATAAATAGTGCCTAATTTTAATTGATTTGTGGTAGGTACTGCTTTTCTAGGTGCCAAGTTAGGCATCATTTATAGAATCTGGCTCTTAGAGCTCATTTATACTCCTGCATTATCAGCAAGGGATAATATAGAATTACTAACTAGTTTGTGCAGAAATGCCCTCTCTCTGCCCATGATGTGCCAATTCAAACAAAAGTAGAACTATATTTTAGTGCGTTTCAGAGTTACTACAGGATGCCTGAGTGCATCCCATAGTACTCCATCCTGTGTTCCCTGAAAGTTGGCTAGGGTTGCACCTGCTACTCTATGAAGGTTACTCCTCCTTCTCCTCCTCCCCCTCCCCACTACCAATATTAACATCATTAGATTTAGCATCAGTAGTTATATATATTTAAAGCATTTTCCTCAGACAAGAAACATCTTAGTATTTCTGACCTTAAGCATAGATTCTAATAAATTAATTGTTTCATTTCCATCAGAAACTTGGGAATTGTTAAAAACTTGACTGCTAATATGAATAACTATCGCTTAGATTCAAATTCCTTTTTTGTGAGTCATGTTTGAGGGGGGTTTGATCAGAAAGTAAAGGATATGGAGGGGCATTTTTGATATGACATCCGAATCTCAATTTGGGTGCTTTGCAGAACATGCACAAAAATCTAGTAGCGAACATGACCATTTTTGAAACAGAAAAATGTCTATCTTTTTGTTTCATGTGCATATCCTCAGTGCATTTATCTTTTGAACTATTTATGAAAAAAACCCACATTTAAAAGAAAAACGAACAAAACAAGTCATTGGGATATAGGAAGTGCCCAGCATTTTTAGTAGACTGGTCACACAGACATCCCATCAGAGCATTGGGTGAACTTCACATTAAAAATTCCAGGTACACATTTTACCCAAAACCTACTGGACCAACTTTACACCATATCAGTAGCCCTGCGTACAGGTGTCACTTGTATGTAGGTATAGTGGAATTTGGGTAGAATTTGGAAGGCTCACATATTCCACCATAAGTGTAGTAGTTAGACTAGAATAGGGGCCTGAGATCCCGTGGTTGACTATACTGTCTACTAGGTTACTTCAGGAACCTGCTTGCTGCTCTGTTAGAACTGGCCATAATATTTGAAGCTATCATACCAGGGCATCAACACCCCCTTTCATCTGCTGGTTATACCTCTCTCACTTCAGCATAGCACCTTCTGGCAATGACCACTGCCTTGTCACATTATTTTGCCACCTTGAGATCCTCAAACACCATCACCCCAAAGTCTCTCTCCTGAACTGTGCTTATCAGTTTCTCTCCCCCTATCTCATACATTTCCTTTGGATTTCTGCTCCACAAGTGCATCATTCTGCACTTCTGAAGATTACATTTTAACTACCAGACTTACACCGAGTTTTACTAAACAGTACTAGAGGTTATTAACGTGAAGTAAATGCTCTGATACTTATAGAAATTCTATGAGCATCAGAGCATTTACTTCGCTGGCCTGCGGTAGAAACTCTACCGCTGTTTAGTAAAAGGAGCCCTTAGATCCTTGTATAACATTTAAAACATATTTATTTTTTATTGCAACACAACTCAAATTCAAAATAACATCCATTTAGATTAAAGAGCTTAGCTCTCTGTAACATCTTCTTCTCATACAGTATTGCCTCTAATCCATGGGTAACATAGTAGATGAACATAGTAGATGACGGCAGATAAAGACCCGAATGATCCATCTAGTCTACCCAACCTGATTCAATTTAAATGTTTGGTGTTTTTTTTTTCTTCTTAGTTATTTCTGGGCAAGAATCCAAAGCTCTTCCTGGTACTGTGCTTGGGTTCCAACTGCTGAAGTCTCCGTCAAAGCTTACTCCAGCCCATCTACACCCTCCCAGCCATTGAAGCCCTCTCCAGCCCATCCTCAACCAAAATGCCATATACAGACACATACCATGCAAGTCTGCCCAGTACTGGCCTTGGTTCTTCAATATTTACTATTTTCTGACAAGTGTTTAAGCCCGATACATTAACGGGTGCTAGAGTAGATGTGTCTGTCTGTCTTTCTCTTTCTCTCTCCTTTTCCGCTGTCTGTCTTTCTTTCTTTCTGTCTCTCTCTCTCCTTTGCCGCTTTCTACACTCAGGCCCAACAATTGTCCCTTTATATTCCCTCCCTCCTTCCTTCCTATGTCCTTAATGCCCCTTCCCATTTCCTTAGTGCCCCCAGTGCCTCCTTACTATGTCCTTAGTGCCCCTTTCTATGTCCTTAGTGCCCCAGTGCCTCCTTCCTATGTCCTTAGTGCCCCTTCCCATGTCCTTAGTGCCCCTAGTGCCTCCTTCCCATGTCTTTAGTGCCCCAGTGCCTCCTTCCCATGTCATTAGTGCTCCCAGTGCCTCCTTCCTAAGTCCTTAGTACCCCTTCCTATGTCCTTAGTGCCCCCAGTGCCTCCTTCCCATGTCCTTAGTGCCCCAGTGCCTCATTCCTATGTCCTTAGTGCCCCTTCCCATGTCCTTAGTGCCCCCAGTGCTCCTTCCTATGTCCCCCCTCACTGCCTTCCAGTCTTTGTCCCACCCCCCTCCCCCAAAGCTAGCCAGCCTACCTCCCTCCCTATCCACCCGCCGAAACTAAACCAAAACGAAAAGGGTCTGCTGCACACAAACCGCTGAATGCGTTGAACACTGCCATGGAGCTACAGATCACGGAGGCAGGGATCACAGAGGCAGAAGTGCGCATGCGTGCTTAGGGTTTTATTATTTTGATTCTAGATCCTCTGAATGTCAAACTCAGGCCTGCGGGCCAAATCTGCCCTGCAGTGTCATTATATTTGACCCGCGAGAAGATACCAAATGTCTATTAGAGCTGGCCCGCCTGGTATGTCAATGTAAGAACATAAGAATTGCCACTGCTGAGTCAGACCAGTGGTCCATCATGCCCAGCAGTCCGCTCACGCGGCGGCCTTCTGGTCTAAGACCAGCACCCTAACTGAGACTAGCCCTACCAGCTCACGTTCTTGTTCAACAGAAACTTGTCTAACTTTGTCTTGAATCCTTGGAGGGTGTTTTCCCCTATAACAGCCTCCGGAAGAGCATTCCAGCTTTCTACCACTCTCTGAGTGAAGAAGAACGTCCTTACTTTTGTACGAAATCTATCCCCTTCAACTTTAGAGAGTGCCCTCTTGTTCTCCCTACCTTGGAAAGGGTGAACAACCTGTCCTTATGAGGACAGCTATACTATTTTCATGATGTGTGTCAGTTTGTTTTAGTCCTTTCACTTTTATTTATTTATTATTTTAAATTGGGTTTTAATTCATCATGTGACCATCGATTTCTTTAGCGTTTTTTTGTGCCACTTTTTGCTTATGATTACGGTTGTGACTACGGCACTTGTCATGTGACCTCCCCCCTTTTTAAATTGCCGGTGTTGTTCAAGCCAGTTTTACTTTCGGTTTGCTCAGCTCAGAGCGCTACAGATTGTCTCTACTAGTTAAGAGCCACCATGGTTTTATTTCATTCTTCCTTTTAATTTTTAATATGCACATAGTTATTTTAAGTTATCTTAAGTTCCCATAAAATATTAGCTGATGGTTTTTATGTTTCCTACAGTTTATTGCCACGCTGCAATGCTTGTTATTGCAAGATAGCTACACTTTTTTACGCTTTGCAGCAAAGACTTTATTTATGCGTTTTTAAACCTTTCCACATGCAAGCTTTTGTTATTATTTATTTTTCACTATTTATATTATTATTTTTTTTGTTGGGTTTTAGTTTATTGTGTGCCCGCGATGCTTCTTTGGTCACTTTTATGTTTACACTCTTTTAGTTTCCTTTGCCAAACCTTGTCCTTAAACATGGCACTTGTTTTGGTTGGCCCGTGACTTTGTCCAAGTTTTTAATTTTGGCCCACTGTGTATTTGAGTTTGACACCCCTGCTCTAATCCAATCATCCACTACAATTGATTTTTTTCTTCCCCTTTTTCCCTCCCTCTTCTATTTGAGTGCCCTCAACCAACCTTTTCCCTCTTACCACCTTGCCCTTCCCTGTACCTGTCTATTCTATTGAAAATCCCCATTCCTTTAGCTGTTGCTGCTGCTGCACCATCATTCTTCCATAGAAACCACTTAAGAACTCCAGAAGGAAGCTCTTTTTGGCATGGTACATGTACTTCAGTGAACTAAAATCATACTTTATATACTTTGGTTTGGGATCAAGGTTCATTATTGTTATTGTATGCACAAAAATAACCCATTTGCAGACATTGCCCCCAAATAAAACAGTTCTTGCTTTTCTACATATTCCTCTGGCACCATTCTGTTAGCATACACAATATCCAGTTGCTCCATCTCCATTGTGCAAGTGTTGATGGCCAGGCCTCTATCCATTTTATTAGTATGTATTTTCTTACCACAATTAACTCAAGCTTTACAAACATTTGCATTCCCTTTAACCATTCTCCTTCCCTTACCTGCTTAGCAGCATCACCTTATCTCCCTCTGACTAACTGATCCCCACAGTAGGATCATATTTCATTTTATTTAGACAATTTGCATGATTTGATATGACTTGTTATATTTTATAGAATGGGGTTCTGATTAGAGAATGGCACAGGATCTATCTCTTTCCCTGTCCCATCCCCATGAGTTCTGTCCCTAAAAGTGCTTGAGGCTTGTGCAGATAAGGACAGAGCTTGCAGGGATGAGACAGGGATAGAGATAGATTCTGTGGGGACAGGGACAAATTTGTCCCTGTGTCATTCTCTAGTTCTGATATCCATATTGGTCTTGGAAAAAGCTGGACTCCTACAAAGTTGTACATGAGCCTGCAAAACCCCATAAGCCTGTTTTTAAAGATGTTATTTTGTTAGCACTGAGAAAGGTGTTACAACAAATCAATTCATTCACTGTTGCCTTTTAGAAATCTTTTTATTACATACATTCAGGTGTTGAAGTTAAATATAGAATATGTGTAGCACTAATGAATATTCATGATATATCCAGATATGCCAAGTGCTGCTGCACTGCATGGGCCTTAAGGAAGTGTAGCTTACAGGAAATACTTAAACATGGTTGTACCAAGCCAGCCTGGTATTTTCAGCACTGATCTTTTATAGCTTAATTTTTTTCAAAAATGGTTCTCATCATCCTAATCCTCTGCCTGTTCCAGCTAACATTTTATTTTCAATGTACAAGCTACAGTATGTGGTAAGCTAGATCTGCACTGAGCTTGGGATCCTTAACAGTTGGTGTACTGATTCAGGGTTGGGAATGTATCCAGGTCATAATCGACAAGCCTATAATATATGTTCTATTGGTGACAGAAATATAGGCATTATATATTTTGGCAGCAATAAAAAAGCTTCAGTTCAACCTCTGCAGTCTGTGTAGTAAAATGATGTGACAGCCAGTCAATACATTACCTTAGCTGACTTCATGTACCCTGTTGATGACCATTAGGTAGCTAGATTACAAAGGCTTCATAGCTGACAGATAAAAAAAAATAATATATGGACACTGCCCCCAGAGCAAAGATTAAGGCAATAGAGATCATCACCCCTTTAGGGAAAGGAAGGAGATGAGGTAGAATAGATTCTTAAAACTACAAATAATGGAGTCTTACTATGAACAGAGAGGAGGTCAACTACGCAAAACCATAGTCATTTTATGGTGTGCATGCCAAAGAGCTTTATCATTTATCTCCCAAAGTGATTACATTGGAGGACTGGGAACTAATTAAAATTGATTTTAATTCAAAAGAGTGGTAAGGTTGTCTTGAAGATCTTATTCTAGGTTGTACATATGACTGTTCAAATTTCTTTACAAATTGCCAATTAGTTATAATATCTCATGGCATTTGTGGGTTTTTTTGTTAATACTCGTATATTTAGCATGCTCCGAGGGCAAGCAGGTATATTCTCACATATAGGTAACATCATCCATGGAAGCCAGTACAGACACTGCCAAGTATACTATCACTTTAAATTTTTTTAAAGCAGTGCTCATACTATGTACATGCTAGTGCTTTGCTGCCTGATGTCAGCTTGCAGGACCTATAGTTCTTCATTTTCCACAGAGCTGATAAACTGTCTTCAGTTTTCTCTTTAGCACATCAAACTTTTCAGTGTTAATGTTTCCTCCCATCCTCATTTTTCACAGTTTTTGTCATAATTCTTTGATTTATTATTTATTTATTCAATTTTCTATACCGTTCTCCCAGGGTAGCTCAGAAGTCAGCTGTTTTCCTCTCCATGTCAAAGGCAGTACCGATGAGCTTTAAAAAAATGCTCCTGATGTAATCGAACCACCTCAGGATCTGGCCCATATAATTGGTTCATCCAGTGTCTGGGTCCTGAAAATTGGGGCATTGACTGTAGCTTCTATCTTCATATGCAGAAAAAGTCATTTAAAGCCCAGAAACTTCAGTTTGACAAACGTTTTTGGTAGGGGACTCAGAACTTGACACCTAGCCTCCTATGACTCCAGCATCGGCATTGAATGCATTGACATTGTGTCCAGAGTACTGGATATTGGGCTCCTTATGGAGGCAGGACTCTACATCATCAGTGCCTCAAGACACAAAGGACGTAGCATGTAAGAAAGCTAAGAAGCATAAAAATTATTCCCCTTCCAGGCATGACACTGCATCTTCCCAGATATTGACTTCCTCAATGCACAGTAAGTGTTGATGCAAGAATGACCGTTTTCCTTTCATACAAATGATGTCTCCTTGTAAGTGTGCCTTGACATCGAGGTCACCCATGCCACAGCAACCAGTACAGCAGACTGCTTCCATGCCATTGTCTCTCCCGGTACTGGCACCAGCTCTCCAGAAGATATGGGCTGTGCTCCAGCAGGAGCTTTTGGAGCTATTGCAATCACAGCCTTTACAGGCCCAGCCCAAGGATACATTAGAATGTCTGTCAAAAATGAACTCATGCATGTCATCAAGCTTTGGCCTCAATGTGGACCCAGTTGACACATGCATTGTCATCAGTGGAGGAATTATGTCTTGCTTCAGAGCATTGTCCTGCAGCTTGATGCACAGTCAAAGCTCCCTATGATTCTCCTAATAGGGATTATTTTGAGGATTCAAATGAAGCCAGAGTACTCAGCAGAAGAATCCTACAGTATACTTTCTGATCCTTCTTCTCATCAATGACATGCATCTTTACCAAAAAGTACATCTTTTACTGGCTTTATAAGGCAGATGGGACAAACTGCCCATCAAAATGGAGACAGAAGAGTTACTTCATTTTGAACTTTATGAACGCCTTGATTTTGAAACATTACAACATGAATGCATCAAGGTACCCTTACACAAAGCCATGAAAGGCACTTTGTTTAAAAATTGAGAGATGACTCTATCTGTACAAGTAGCTCTTAGAAAAATAGACACATTGTACAGAATTTAAACTTGTCCAGGATATGACAGAACTCAACTTCATCACCATTCATTACTTGTGGAATCTGCCCTCAAGTTTTGACATAACTTACGATCTTATGCTTCTTCTGGCAGAGAAGCTAGAATGTTGGGCTCTTTTGGCAAATGCATTTTCCAGTTAGCCATGCTTTTTAACAGAATAATGGACTACTAATTTTACATGTCCATTTATTTCAAATCTTTATTAAAACAGTTGTCTCGAGCTGATTGGGCATTCTCTGAAGTGTTCCAGTAGATAATCTGATGAGTAAAGATAAGTTCAGTGGAGTTCACGAGATAGCTCTTGATACCATAGCTTCCCTTTTTATATCAATTTTTTCCATATCTTTATTCATTTTAAAAACCAACATCAAGTGCAACTTATCAAACAATGTACAAAATAAACAGCACTTAATTCCATCAAATGATATAATAAATGCATATCCCTTCCCTCCCCCCATCTACCCTTTCATACAGTATAAAGACAATCAAGAGTAATACAAATGATCAAGACAAACAAAATTGCAATCAAATAATAAATTAAAGGCATATCCCCCCCCCCCTCCCAACCACCCATCCTGGATGTGTATAAACAAAGGGCTAAAACTAATAATCAATCTTTATAAAATTTTGTCAATGGGTCCCAAACCTCCTTGAATTTCTTATAATGTCCCAATTATATTGCACTCATACGTTCAAATTTATAAGTTCGGCACAAGGATTCCCTCCAAAAACTATAGTTTAACCTGTCCCAATTTTTCAAAATAAGCTGCATGGCAACTCCCATCATGATGAGTAGTCTATTATTATGTGAAGTTATGGGACTCTTGGCCCTCAATAACGTACTAAACAGCACCATGCCATACGTCAATGCCATTTTTGATAAAGACAATGTTTCTGGAGATTAGACAGATAATTGGCTGTGCCTGTATTAGTGTTTTGAAAAACTACAAGAATGCCATTTGATATCATTTTGGAAACTTTTCTCTATTTATGACACAAGGGAGACTGGGTTGTCCTGACAAAGGGCTTTTGCCATGGTTGTCTCTTTCTTGCTTCAGCTAAGAGTGGATTGCAGTTATTTTCCTTAAAAGTGCAAACTTTGGCAAAAAAAATCAAAGCAAAGTTCATACTGTACTGAAGCATCAGCATTGCTCATTTGTACTCTGGAGCGCAGGAGGATGTAAACCAAGCTCCGAACTGCACTAGTATAGTGAAAGGAGTCATATCCTTACAAAAGAAAGTTTAGAGAATCCAGTTCCCTCCTTTCCCAAGCACACCGTCAGTAGCATGTCAGAGCCTCCTAATCAATATTTGTGCCAGAGGTTACTCTACTCTTTGGTTCAGCTGTCAACCGTAGCTCAGAGTTTCCACCATTTTCCCTTCTCTCATCACTAGAACCACCCTACCATTTCTCAGCCATCTCTCTCATCCCCATCTTTCCACATTCTCCTTTTTTCACTTATACTTCACTGTCTGTCGGTCAGACTCCTCCTTTTCCTCACTCCCACTTTCCATTCTCTGTTCTCCTGTTTCAAGCCCATTCCTCTAATCCCTTCTGTCTTTTTTGGTAGTTTCCCCAGTGTGCAGTGGTCCAGGAGGAGTAGAGCCTACTGTGTCCTCTTTTTTTTTTTTTTTTGCATATGCTTTTTGTGATCTTTTTTTCCCATTTAGAGGAAATTCATCAATTGGCATTACCATGGTAGTGTGTGCTAAATGCTAAAACTGCCCATTGTATTCCTCTGGGCATCTTTTGCGGATAGCACATGCTAATCATTGCGTGCTAATGCAGTAAAACTCATTGATGAATTTCCCACTTATTCTCAGTTTATTTTTTTCTTTACCACGTTTCTTTCCATTTTATGTTTGTAATTTTTTTCATTTCTCCCCTCCCTTTCTTCCTTCACTACTTTTATTGTTACCCCTCTCTTTTTTCTTTCTTCGTTCCTAATTTGTTTTTTTTTCTTTCATTGGCTTCTTGATCTTGACATTGCTAAACTGCTGGTAAAACACTTCTTATTCTTCATACCACGACCCATTATGTTTGAGCAAAAGTGGCGCAGGGACTCCAGAACTGGTCTTATAGTCTCAAATCTTGTGAGACTTGAGACTGCAAAAGTAAAACACAACTTTTCAGTTAATGGCTCCAACATTAACTGAGTTCCACAGACAAATCGTTTTGGTATGGGCAATGATAGAATAGAAAAGGAGAAAATACCTAAAGGCAGCAAAAATCTCATACACCAGAGTACAAAGCACCATGGTGACTAGGTGCCTGGGATATATCAAGTTCTGCTGTAATATTATGAATTAGAATTTATTAGTTATAAAGACATTTTAACAGGGAAACAATTTATTCCACTATAGCAAATAAATACTGCTAAAGAAATTCAAAAACACAGAGAAGGACTAATGTATATTTTGACATGTCAACATATTTAAAATATGTGTTGATAAGACTAGAAAAATTATCCCACTTTAAGCATAGTTTTCTTAAACTGCTAGATATGTCAGTGCATGCTTCATTTTTTTGAATGAGCTGACATTCTAATCAGCATTTCAAAACTTAAATTGCAGCCATATAACACACTGCCAATCTTACAATATAAATAAAGATGGCTTTTAGAATATGGATGTTTGGAATCTAGCCTACTGAATACATTTTTACTGAGTCCTGCTATATAAAACAATCCACATTTAGAGGGTGATTATTAAGGTCTGCCTCAGCTCCCCAAGTCTATTCTGGCATTTAGATTGGACTTGCTCTTTGAAAGCCAGCATCTCTTTGCTCAGAGTACACTTATGACCTCTCACCGCCATCATAGAGGTACTTGTAGCACTCAGTGCAAATGGCTGCATAATTCCCATCTCGCTGCTAGACTGCTGTCTGTATCTTACCCCCTCTTTTTACTAAGGTGCGCTAAATGCTAGCGCGTCCCTAGACTAACATGCACATGTTTGCGTTTAGCGTGTGCTAAATCGATTAGCACGCGCTAATCGGTTATCACGCCTTAGTAAAAGAGGGCCTAAGTGTTGAGAGCCTTTTTACTAAAGGACGTTAAGTCCTTAATGTGTGGTTAATGTACACCAGCAATCTACCCCCATGTCTTTCTCAATAACAGACTATGAACTTTTCCTCCAGGAAACTGTCCAAACCCTTCTTAAAACCAGCTATCCATATATTCAATATGTGTTTATACCATGCTTTTTAAAACTCTTTCACTGTTTTCCTCTCCACCTCAAGAGCACATTCCAGTCATCCACCACCCTCTCCGTAAAGAAGAATTTCCTTACATTACTCATGAATCTACTACCCCTCAACCTCAAATCATTTGTCCTCTAGTTTTACTATTTTCATTTCTCTTGAAAAGATTTTGTTCTATGTTACAAATTGGAAAAATAAAAGCAAATATGAACGCTCTAGTTATGACATTTATCCCCAAAATGCTCTCCACTTAATTTTACAATTTAGCCCTAATGGACTGTTTGTAATTTATATATCCACCACTGTTCTTTGTGCCATAGCACCTTGGCCAGGCTACCTCCACGAAATAACCTTGAAAAAACAAAGTCTTGTGGGGAATGCTACTTATCCACCCAATGTTGGACCAAAAGTATGTCCGTTAACCATGTCCATAACTTACTCATTTGCTTTTATCTTGTTTAATAGTTCATGACTTAAATGTTAGCACTTAAAATTATTGTGTCTAATTTTGTTTGTGTTCAGAAGGAAAAAAAATAAAGCATAATTTATTTTTTAAGACATCTCCTGAAGGCTTTCTGATAAATCAATGTTTTAATGTGCCATTATTGGCAGAAAAGCAACCATTTTGTGATGGAATGTTCTGAACTCTGATTTAAACCGATGTTTATTCAAGGTCTTTACAATTATTGCTGAGTAGGTGTGAATTAACACAGAGGTCAGTAATTACATTACAAAATGTACATGCTAATCAACTGGAAATGCTTAGGAGGGGAATTGGAAAGATCCTTTTAAAGCAATGTTTTAAGCCATAATAGAGGTTTCAAATGGCAGCTTTGTAATTTGACTGCTGTTCTTCTAAAGTCCCTGGGAGACATACATTATGGCATGCGCTGGTCGAAATAAAATTTTATAGGACTAAAAGTAACCTCCTTGTCCCATATGAATGCCAAACGAAACAAATTACCCATTAAGAAGATTTGCAAGAAATGCTTAGATTAAAGTAAAAGAAGTTGATAAAATATGCATTTACAGACAGCAGGAGCTGGGCACAATATTCTTGCAAGCTAAGTTTTAAATTGTCTAAATGGGATCTAGGGTTTGGTGAGCCAAATGATGTTAACATTTAATGAATGAAATAGCAATATAGGTTAAAGCATAATATCATTGTAGAACATTACACACCCAGCCAAACTGCACTGAAACACAACACAGCCTTTGGAACTTAATTTTCATTTGTCTTACAGATAGAATGGCCTTGTCTAAATTAGCATGATAAATGTACATCTGTTTTTGCAGTTTTCGCTCTAATGAATGATGCAAGAGCTTAAAGAAGCCATATTAGCTATAATTGTAAAATACTAGCTTGTCTGTATCTATCACATTCTATTTTTAGTCTTATAGCTAGGTCTCCTTACTTTGGGCTCCCTTTAAAAAGCTGCGGTAAAAAGCCTTTTAAAAAGCCGCAGTCTGGGGATGCTCGAAAGATCAAGTGAATTTTTTTCATTGTCTTGGAATGTTAAACTCGCACTGAGCCACAACTGTACATGAGTAACCTTGAGAAGAAACATTTAGGGAAGAACACATATGATGGGAACACAAAAGAGAAAAAGAAACAAAAAAAGGGGATATAAAGGCAGAAATGATCATAGAAAAAAGAAGATGAATTTGCGACCTACTCGTAGGCCTAATTAAGATCTAAAAGATTTAATAATTGGTAAGTTAAGCTATCTATGTTTCAAATGTGTCTTTATACAGGAAGCTTTTTAAGGAACGCTTGAATCTTTCTTAAGAAGGTTCATTGCGACAGAACAGCTGATAGAAAAGCTTGCCCCAATTTGTAGCAAAACTATCAGTCAAAAGAAAATCAGAAACCCCTGGTTCACAGATGAACTTTCACTCATCAAAAAACAACTCAGGTCTTTAGAACGGAAATGGAGACGAACTAAATTGAGCATTGGAGCATTTATTTTGCCGGCCCATGGTAGAAACCTCTACAGTGGCTTTGCAAAAGCCAGGGTTTATTTACAAGATGCCATACCTTTGCATTTTATGAATGTTCAAGTCTTGACCTAATATATTTCATTTCTTATATTTTCAATTCCGTATAAAAAAATGTATGATAGTTCAAGTTCAATTTTGATATACTGAGAAAATAAATATATCTAAGCAGTTTAAAGCAGTTAAAAAAAGGGGTAACGAGAAGAGTAGACTAGCAAGAGACAATAGGACAAGCAAGAGGAGAGGTACTATAAACTCAAATGGAAAATCTGGATGGGGAACACATCCTACTGTAAACCGCGTCGAGCTCTACGAACGTGGAGATGATGCGGTATACAAACCTAAGGATTAGATTAGATTAGATTAGATAATGGGGTAAATGTATAGTTCAGACTTTGTATTCTTATCCCTAGATTCTATATAGGTCACCCAAATTTGGGCATGGAGACTAGATGCACGCACAAACTAATTACCGTAGTCAATTGGGGGCCAACCAATTATTGATGTTAACCAGAGTTGATTGATGCTAAATTAATTTGGATTTGCACACACATCTATCTATATTTTATTCTGTAACACTGCGTACCCAAACTGTCTCACAAAACCCAAAAAGGGAGTGTGGCTATGGGAAGGTCATGGATGGTACATGGGCATTCCAGATATTTAGACACATTATTATAGTTGGGTTATCCGCCCAACTTATGTGCCAGGATTTACACCAGGTTTCATGGACATAAGTTCTCTCACCCAAAGTTGGGTAAGCCCTGAGTACCCTTTATAGAACAGAATAGCACTTAGCGCAGAATTTCCCTGGTACCTAAGAATGTAATGAAGTGGGTCAAGATGGAATAATAACAGCGGAACCTCAAACCAGAGGAAGCAAGATTTATTGATGGACCCAACACAGCTAAGTTGCCTGCATCAAGAGTCTATACATTAAAAAAAACCCTCGACGCCGGAGCAGAGACTTTGTTTACACTTGGACTCCATATTTGAACATTTTGACTCCTGAGAGTCGTAGCCGGGTCTTGAATAGACTCCACCTCTGAAACTGTGCTTATAGGTGTCTCTGCTGTTCCCTGCTTACGAGTTTTTCTGTATCTGTGGGGGGATGGGGAGGGGTGGGTGGGGGGGTAGGGGCTTCTTTGTTGGGGGGGGGTATGGTGGGTCCGGGGAGGACATAAGAGTCCAGTCCTCCGTGGGTGTTTGATGAAAATGCATACCATGGTTGTTATTGCTGTTGTATTTACTGTTGCTTAATAAAATAGATTTGAACATAAAAAACCCCAAGCATAAAAACTTGAACGTTGATAAACAGGTATATAAAAACATAAATATGTATTCAATATCAATCTACAGATCACAGATACTATATTCTGGTAGCTTTCCTAGTTAACCCAATAAGTAGCCCAAATATATCAATACTGTGAACAAAGATACATTTAAAACATCATTTCAAAATATATCAATCCCAAATCATGTAATAAGAAATAAGGACATGTGTGAATATATTTCAGATATGTACTGATACCAAGCCGACATATCATAATACTTATACATAGAAAAAACATGTTATAATAAAAAGAAATTCTGTTCTAACATATAAACATAATGTGAGGGAAGTTCTCAGCCCAACTAGCTTCCTAAATTCTGAACATTATTTTGCCACTGTAGCTGAAGAGTGTTATTTTGCAAAGTGCCAATTTGCAGAATTGTAATACTTTGTTTTGACATTGTTTCAGGTCATTGATTGAACCATGTCAGAGAAAAGTATGGAATTTTCAAGTGTGGAACTCCAAGCCATCATGAAGTTCCTATTTCTGCAGACAAAAGCTCCAAAGGAAATCCATGAATGTATAATGAAAACATTGAGTGACAAATGCCCATCATACCCCACAGTGAAGAAGTGGTTTGCAAACTTTCAGTATGTAGGTTTTGAGACCAAAGATACAGCAAGGTATGGGAGGCCTCAAACAGTGTCAATTCTTGAAATTGTTGACCATGACCATGTCCTGATTTTGGCAGATTGGTGAATATCAACTAATACAATTGCTGGGACACTACAGATATCCAGGGAACTTGTTGGGTGTATAATCCACGAGCAGCTGGGTATGCAGAAGCTGTCAGCCAAGCAGGTGCCCAAATGTTTGAATGCTGATGAGAAACGTCATCAAGTGGACACTTCCAAATTGATTTTGCAGCATTTTCAGTGAGCTGTTGCCAGTGTTTTGGAATGACTAGTTGCTGTCGATAAAACATGGTTATACCACTATGATCCTGAGACAAAACAGTCTGTGCAATGGCGACACTCAGGTTCTCCAAGGCCAAGAAAATTTGACCAAAAGTCAGCAGGAAAGGTCATTGCTACCGTATTATGGGATCAAGAAGGCGTTGTAATGACTGACTATCTTCAAAGGGGTCAACAGTTAATGCAAAATACTACTGTGCCAATTAAAGGAGGCATGGAAAGAAAAAAAGAAAGGGAACCCATTGAAAGGAGTTCTCTTTTTGCAAGATAATGCACCTGCCCACAAGGCTTTCAGAGCGATGGATGTTTGGGGTTTCAGTGAATAGACTATTTGCCCTTCTCACCAGATCTTGCTCTGACTATTTTTGGTGACGGGTCTAAATCGTGCGAGACAACGGCGTGCCGACAACTGAGCACAAGGTTGATGGCGCGCTGAAGAAAAGCACTATTTTAAAGGGCTCCAACAGGGGGTGTGGGGAGGGAACCCCCCCACTTTACTTAACAGACATCGCACTGCCATTGTGGGGGGGGCTTGGGGGGTTGTAACCCCCCACATTATACGTAAAACTGAACTTTTTCCCTAAAAAACAGGCAAAAAGTATAATGAGGGGGGTTACAACCCCCCAAACCCCCCACAACGCCAACCCCCAACACCCCCCATCGGAACTCTTTAAAATAGTGCTTTTCTTTGGCGCGCCGTCAACCTTGCGCTCAGTTGTCGGCGCTCCGTTGTCTCGCGCGATTTTGTCTATGAACCCTATTTTCTGTTTCCAAACCTTAAAAAGAGTTTGAAAGGGTGAATATTTTCGAGTGATTCTGAGGTGATTGCAACAGCAGAACAGTATTTCAGTGACCAGACATCATAGTATATTTTTGAACTTGGGGGGTGAATATGTGGAATAAATGATGTTTCATGGCTCCACGTCATTCCCTTCTTGGTTGGGCTGAGAACTTTTCAGCATCCCCTAGTATAACAAATGTTAATAACCATGCTATAGGAATAGTTTAAAACTGCTTGTGAAACTGATTATTTTAAAAAACGATAAGGATAAGGCTGAACTGCTTAATGATTATTTCTGTTTTGTATTCACGGATAAAAGACTGGGGTATGACTGTAGAAAACAAATGGGAATGGATGTGTGGTAGACCAGGATAGTGTCACAGAAGAATGTGTTTGTGAGGAGCTATCTAAATTCAAGTTTCAAGATTAATATGGATTTGATATACCACCTTATCATTTGTTTCAAAGTGGTTGTACAATAAAAAATAGGGTAAAAACAGATAAAACGTTTAACATAACTTAACAAAAGATAAGGTACACTACTGGACAAACAGGTATGAATGGAAAGAAGGGAAGAACTACAATAGTTAAAGAAAAGTGAGGTACAAAAGGATGAGGTTAAAAACAAGTTAGTCCAATCCAAGTGGACTAATAGAAGAAAAAAATTTAAAAATCCTTAAAAGGACACTTAGGGCTCCTTTTACTAAGGTGCGCTAGTGGTTTTAGCGCGCGCTTAGTGAGCAGTACAATGCCGTGCGCACCAAACGCTAACGCCTCCATAGAGCTTGCGTTTGTATTTTTTGGCTAGCGCACACTAAAAACGCTTGCGCATCTTAGTAAAAGGAGCCCTTAAATCTGAAAAGCAACTTTAAAAAGGAATGTCTTAAGAAAAGGCTTAAATTTCTCGAGGTTAGTTATCTCTGTTAATGCATTCGGTGCTGAGTTCCATAGGGAAGGGGCAACTACCGAAAAAATAGTGTTTCTTCTGGTGTTAATATGGTTCAGGGATGGAATTGCTAATAGATTTTGATCCGAGGAATGAAGACGCAACAAAGTATACGGTGTCAAGAGTTTATTAATAAATTCCGGCTGGCCAGTGTTTCTAGTCAGTAATGTTTTATAAGTGACACGGTGACACAGTGTTGAATGGGAAGCCGATGGGCTTTTATCAGGAGAGGAGTTATGTGGTCAAATTTTTTTGCCTTGTAGATAACTTTTACTGCGTTGTTCTGGACTATCTATAGATGTTCAAGAAACAGAGAGTTCTGGTGACTCCATTGTCTCATCTTTTCAAAGCTTCTTTAGAGTATGGAGTGGTCCTGGAGGACTGCAGAAGGGTGGATGTGGTCACTCTGCACAAGAGCAGAAGTAAGAATAGGTAGGGAATTACTTCGGTAGTCTGACCTCGGTAGTAAGTAAACTAATGGAAATGCTTCTTAAGTGGAGGATAGTGAGATTTCTAGAATCAAATGGACTGCAAGACTTGAGGCAGCATGGCTTTATGAGAGGCAGGTCTTGTCAGACAAATTTGATTGATCTTTGGCTGGATGACCAAACAATTGGATAAGGGAGGGGGCGCTAGATATGGTATTACTTGGATTTTAGCAAAACCTTTAACACTGTTCCCACCTAGGTGGCTGATAAACAAACTGAGTGCCCTTAGTATGGGACCTAAAGTGACAGACTGGATTAGAAACTGGATAAGTGGAAGAAGACAAAAGGGTAGAGGTAAATGAATTTCAATGCATGGAAACGATGTTGTTAGTGGAATGCCACAGAGATCTATCTTTGGGCCAGCTGTATAATAGGATAGACACCCCTGATGGTGTGGATAACATGAAGCGGGATCTAGTGAAGCTTGAAGAATGGGACAGTAATTGACAACTAAGATTTAATGCTAAAAAAAAATGCAGGATCATGCACTTCGGCTGCAAAAATCCAAGAGAACGATACAGTATAGGGAACGAAGTACTTCTGTGTATGAAAGATGAGCAGAATTTGGGGGTGATTGTGTCTGATGATCTCAAAGTGGCAATGCAGATAGAAAAGGTGACAGTCAAAGCCATGAGGATGCTTGGGTACATAGGGAGAAGAATGGCCAGTAGGAAAAAGGAGATGACAGTGCCATTTGTATAAGTCTCTGGTGAAGCCCCATTTGGAATACTCTGTGCAATTCTGGAGACCACACCTTCAAAAAGTTATAAATAGGATGGAGTCAGTCCAGAGAGTTGTTACAAAACTGGTTAGTGGTCTTTGCCATAAAGCATATGGGGACATACTTAGAGAACTCTGGAAGAGAGGCGTAAGAAAGGGAGATATGATAGAGATGTTTAAATACAGGATGTGAAATTTAAATGAAGAAAAACTCCAGTAGGATAAGGTGACCATTTATTTTTTTAATCAAAAGGGGACATCTATTAATTGTCAGTCCCGCCCCAATCCCACCCTAGCCCCACCCCATCACACCCTAGCCCCGCCCCAAATTTCTTCCATTCTTTTTCATGTACACATAATATCTTATTAATTCATAATGTTAACCATAAAATTAAAAAAAAACTACAAAGCACACTATACGCATAGAAAATGTTAATTATCATTTATATTTGGGGGGTTTCAAAGATATCAAGGCAGATGACTTTAAAATATGCAATGTCCCCTCAGTAACTATAAAAAAAAAAATAGACAAATATAGACAGCAGATATAAATTCTCAAAACTGACACATTTTGATCACTAAATTGAAAATAAAATCATTTTTCCTACCTTTGCTGTCTGGTGATTTCATGAGATCTGGTTGCGTTTCCTTCTGACTGTGCATCCTTTCTTTCATTTCTTTCTGTACTCAGGCCCAACAATTCTCCCTTTCTATTCCCTCCATGTCCTTAGGGCCCTCAGTGCCTCCTTCCCATGTCCTTAGTGCCCCCAGTGCCTTCTTCCTATGTCCTTATACCCTCAGTGCCTTCTTCCTATGTCCTTAGGGCTCCCAGTGCCTCATTTCCATGTCCTTATTGCCCCCAGTGCCTCCTTCCTTAGTGCCCCCAATACCACCTTCCTTAGTGCCCCCAGTACCTCCTTCCCATGTCCTTAATGCCCCAGTGCATCCTTCCTATGTCCTTAGGGCCCCCAGTGCCTTATTCCCATGCCCTTAGTGCCCCAGTACCTCCTTCCCATGTCCTTATTGCCCCCAGTGCCTCCTTCCTTAGTGCCCCCAATACCACCTTCCTTAGTGCCCCCAGTACCTCCTTCCCATGTCCTTAATGCCCTCAGTGCCTCCTTCCTATGTCCTTAGTGCCCCAGTGCATCCTTCCTATGTCCTTAGTGCCCCCAGTACCTCCTTCCCATGTCCTTAGTACCCCCAGTGCCTCCTTCCTTAGTGCCCCCAGTGCCTCCTTTCTTAGTGCCCCAGTACCTCCTTCCTTATTGCCCCCAGTGCCTCCTTCCCATGTCCTTAGTGCCCCCAGTGCCTCCTTCCCATGTCTTTAGTGCCCCCAGTGCCTCCTTCCCATGTCCTTAGTGCCCTCAGTGCCTCCTTCCTTAGTGCTCCCAGTACCTCCTTCCCATGTCCCCCTCACTGCCTTCCAGACTTTGTCCCACCCCCATCCCGGAAGCCAGTCAGCCTGCCTGCCTGCCTGCCTCCTTCCTTTCTGCCGCGCAAAATAAAAGCCTCCCTCCTGGCTGGCCCGGAACATCCTCTCCGACGTCAGAACTGACATCGGGAAGAAGGCTTCTGGGTGGCGATTACCAGCAGCAGCAGGGAGGTAAGAAGGAGAACAGCGGCGGTGGCCGACAGGTGGGGGGGGGAGGTTAAATTAGGCGCCCATCTTCCCAGCTGCATGTCCAAGCCCTAGCTATGAGTAGAAGAAGGAGCTGAGAGTGATGCCTTCTTTTCTCTTTTCCCCAATCGGAGCTAGAGGGCAGACCCTTCTATGACTCTCCCCGCCCCAGGAACCGTTCTGACCAATCAGCACTGAAAGGGATTGAAGACCGTTCGTTACTCAGCCCCCAACTCTGCCCTTCTCTCCCTCCCTCCAGCACTGCAAGAGGCCAGAGAAAGAGGCTTTTTTTTTGTGCGCAGGGAGGGACAGGAAGCGATCGCCTGTCCCCGTTGTCCCCGTGCACACCTTTGGGACGCTGTCCCTGAAAACGGGACATTTCGGCGTCCCGAAGCTGTGTGTGGGGACAACAGGGGATTCAAAAACGGGACGGTCCCGTTCAAAACGAGACGTATGGTCACCTTAGCATAGGATGAAGTTAAGAGGTGATAGACTCAGGATTAATTTAAGGAAATATTTTTTTACAGAAAGTCAAAAAGATGTGTGGTGGAGACAAAGACTGTGTCTAAATTCAGGAAAGTGTGGGGCAGGCATGTGGGATCTCTTTGTGAGAAGAGGAGCTAGTGCATGCTGCGGATGGGCAGACTAGTTGGGCTATTTGGCCTTTATCTGCCATCATGTTTCTGTGAGCTATTAAATAAAAAAAAAAAAAAAACATTTATTCAACAAAATTCACAGTGATGTGTCCATATTATAAAGTTCTGTGCCTTTTTTACTGTCAATATATTTTTAATGAACACTTGCCCATGAAGGGCTCCTTTTACAAAGCAGAACTACCGATTAGTGTGCACTGAATGTGAAGAAACCCATGGGAATTGAATGGGCTTCTTCGCTTTCATTGTGCCAATAATCAGTACTGCGGCTTTGTAAAAGGAGCCCTAAATACATGCAACCATCATTTGCTGTCATTTATTTTCTCTGATAAAGTATGGCTACCCTGGAGTTGTGGGTTCAAACCCATGCTGCTCTTTGTGACCCTGGGCAAGTCATTTTACTAAGGTGTGCTAGCGGTTTTAGCGTGTGCTACAATGCCGTGCACGCTAGACGCTAACGCCTCCATAGAGCTTGCGTTAGTATTTTTCATTTAGTGCGGGGTTTGCGCGCGCAAATCTTCAGCGCGTGCTAAAAACACTAGAGCACCTTAGTAAAAGGAGCCCTTAATCTCCCATCGCCCCAGCTACATTAGATAGATTGTGATCCAGCCAGAACAGACAGGGAAAAATGCTTGAGTACCTGAATAAATTCATGTAAACCTGGGAGAACGGTATACAAAAATGAATAAATAAAATAAAAAAAAATATATATATATATCTCATGTATCTTAAAATTCACCATCAAAAATGTGAAAACCTTCTTTGTTTTGTCAGTACAACTATATATATATAATTATCAGCAACTTATCTGTAGCAGTACTGCCATACTTTTTTTTTTTTTGAGAAAATAAGTGATGATACAACTTATTTAATGGATCTGAACCCTCTAGTCAGGTATGTTTGCCTTTATAGGGTCCTATGACCTTTCATATACACAGATATATAACAATTTTCTGATACATTCTCTAAATAAATAAATGGAGGTATGGCACATTGTAAGTCCCACATTATAACAATATACCGGTACTTATATATATTGAACCTTGATTACATTTATTATTTTTTTTCAATATAAATTTTTATTATTTATTATTTAAAAATTTATTTACCGCATAAAACTAAGAAGTTCACATATTGGTTACACACGTGGAGGAGCATAATCAAAAAAAAGTCTAAGTCCCCTTTTGGCCTAAGGCCTTAAACATTGAAAGTAGAAGCAGGGAAAATGTCCATAATCAAAAAAAAAACTTCCAAATGGAGGTTTGTTTTCATAATGGCCTGCCTCTGCATTCAGCTGTTTAAAAGCCCAGACCACCACTACATCTACACTTATACCCCCACAACTTCTACACTTATACCCCATAATGAACCAAAAAAACGCCTAAGCCCCAAACGTCCAACACAAGGGCTTTTAGGAGAAGGAGGAGCCAGTTCTTCCCTAAAAGCTGGATTCTGTAACTGGTGTCTGTCAAAAACAACACCAGTTACAGAATCCACCCCCCCCCCATGACACCGGAGCAAGAGGGGGTCCAAGCCCTCTTGCCCCACGGCACCCCTGACCTCCCCGACGACATCGGGGCAAGAGGGAGTCCAAGCCCTCTTGCCCCGCGGCACCCCCGACCACCCCAAATAACATTCGGGGCAAGAGGGAGCCCAAGCCCTCTTGTCCTGCAGCACTGACCCCCCCCCCTATTACATTTGGAGCAAGAGGGAGCCCAAGCCCTCTTGCCCTGTGGCATCCGCAGCACCCCAAGCCCTCCTGGCCTCTCGCCTCCCACCCCCTACACGATCGGGCAGGAGGGAGCCCAACACCTCCTGCCCAGGCGGACCCCCTACCCCCCACCCCACACTACAATACGGGCAGGAGGGATCCCAGGCCCTTCTGCCCTCAACACAACCCCCCCAAAGAATGCCCCCCGAACCCCTGATCGGCACCCCCCGCCGACCCCACGACACCCCCACCCCCAATCCCACCCCCCATACCTGTAAAATGTTGTCCGGACGGATGGGTGCCAAACCCTCCCATCCGGCAGGCCAGCCGGCTGCAGAATGGGGCCAGATTGGCCCAGGCATCTGAAACCCCGCCCACAGGTGGGGCCTAAGGCACCTGGGCCAACCAGAATAGGCCCGGGAGTCTTAGGCCCCTCCTGTGGGTCGCAGCAGTTCGGGTAGAGGAGTGATGGCATTGCAGTAGGGGAGATGAGGCATCTCTCCAGCTGCGATCATTGCTTCTAGGGGGTAGGCAGGTTGCTGGGGCCGCTGAGCTGATCGCAGCAGCCAGGATCAGCTCAGCAGCCCCTTTTTCGGCACTTAGACCTTTTTGACTTTGTCTAAGTCAAAACGTAAAAGTGCCGACTAGACAACCTGCCTAAGGTTTTGGTTATACCTGCTGCACGCCTAGGTGTAGGTCGGCCCACCTCCTGCCCACCGCCCGCCCTTTCCCCTCCTCTAAACACGCCTCTTTTCTCTCTCTGTGCATTTAGTGGCAGGGGAAAGGCCTAAGCTGGTTTTAGATACGTCTAAAACTAGCTTTGATTATGGGAACTTGGACGATCAGGCTTTTTGATCGTCCAAGTAGCCATTTAGGCCACCTTTTAGACGTTTTTTTTTTTTATTATGAACCCCATAATATACTGATTGCCCGTTAGTTGCATGAATCTGAACAAACAATAGACAAACATCTTATCAATAAAATGTTTAGCAATAAAACTAAAAAGTTAAAACCCAGATATTCATTGGCACTATGACCTCCTTTTACGAAACTCTGATAGCAGATTCTAGTGCGGGGAGCCGTGCTAAATGGCCCGCGCTGCTCCCGACGCTCATAGAGTTCCTATGAGCGTCGGGAGCAGCGCGAGCCATTCAGTGCGGCTCTCTGCGCTAGAAACTGCTATCGCAGTTTTGTAAAAGATGGGGTATATCTTACAAGAAGAATAAAAGTAGGTGCACTTTATAAAAGATATTTATGTTCCGTAATGCAATGAAACCATTAGAACCATGACCACAATAGAACAGGCAACGCCTTCCGCGTTGAAAAAAGAAATGCAATCAAGGTTTAGTATATATAAGTATACTGTTACCTCCATTTTTCCAGACTCTTTTTCCTCTATTTTTCTTTCTCTTCCATTTCATTTGCAATGGAGATATTTTTGATTCTTAGACTTGGTATCCAGGTGTTATGCTAAGCTTTGTTTTTCCTCTCCTATGATGTTTTGAAATGAGAATGATGGAAGTCACTTCATATAAGCTGGAGCATTGCAGAGAGCTAACTAGGATTGATGCCATGTCAAGGAGCACTTGGAGTCCATAATGGCTTTAATAGCCTCTATTTCGTAGTGGAATTTCTTTTCATTTTCTTAACACAACAGAGATATTACTGACTGTACAACCTTTTGCCCTTATTTCAGGTCTCCTAAAAACCCAGAACAGAAGATCATTAAACGAGTGATTGCTTTAGAAGGGGATATTATCAAGTAAGTATTTTAAACCACAGTGCTTGAATTTAGTGAGGATAGAAATGCATAGTTTTCAGCAGATTCCGAAGTGCATAATAACAGGTAGCCTTACCTTCCTAAATTTCTCTTGCTATAAGACAGGCATATCAAAAGGGATACTAATTTCATGGCGTACTAAGGTGATGTGCAGTTGATATTATTGCTTATATTGTTATTCATTGTGTAAGTGTCATTAAATTCTTTGTTTGCTTTCACCACAATTTGTGCACTCACAGAGGCCTATTTATTATCTGAAATATAAATATGAATTGATAACCTTTTATGAAGCTGGTTTTCAATAAAAGATGCCCGTACAAGAATTAAAATACAGTTTATTAGTTTTTGGTTTGTTAAATGTTCCAAATACAGTGGCTAAATTCAGTATCACCAGCATATAGATAATGGATCTGGTCATTAAATCTTGAACTGTCCATTTACACAGACCAATTCAGGCATTTCAGACAAATATCGAATAGGCATGATAGATAATAACCATTTATGCTTTAAGGACCAGATTCAGTAAATGAGTCTTCAAAAATGGTGCCCAAAAATCCATGTGGAGCTCTATCCTATAAATGGCGAGTTGTGCGCAGTTTATAGAATACGAGGGGTGCTGAAAAATTGTCAGTCCAACCAACCAGCTTCCTAAATTCTGAGCGTTATTTTGCGACTGTAGCTGAAAAGAATATTATCTTATTTTGTTAAGTGCCAATTTGCAGAAACAACATTCAATGTTGACATTGTTTCAGATCATTGATTGAACCATATCCACACCATTTTCTTCCTGGTTTGGCTGAGATCTTTTCAGCACCTCTTTGGAGCACTTAGAGACGATTTCTGGGTGTACCAACTGAAACCTGGTGTATGATTTAGGTGCGGGTCCCCAGTATTCAATAATACTGTGTACATCTTTACTGAACACTCCTGACTCACCTATGCCCCTCCCATGGCCACACCCTCTTTTGAGTTGCACACTTTAGAGAATAACTAGCATGATGTGCTACTACTACTTATTATTTATATAGCGCTGAAAGGCGTATGCAGCATTTTGACATTTATAGACAGTCCCTGCTCCGAAGACCTTAGTATCTATCTTGCACAGACAAGACATGACATAGAGGGTAGGGGATGCAGAACCCAAGGTGAGAGGAGTTAGGAGTCGAAAGCACTCTCAAAGAGGTGGGCTTTTAAATAGTCCTTAAACACTGCCAGAGACGGAGCCCACCGTAGGGATTCAGGCAGCTTGTTCTAAGCCTATGGTGCAGCAAGGCAGAAGGGATGGAGTTTGGAGTTGGTAGTTGAAGAGAAGGGTACAGATAGGAGAGACCAGCTGAGCAGAGCTCACTTGGTTGGGGGGGGATCATAGAGGGAGATAAGTGAAGAGAGATAGTGAGGGGCAGAGGAGTGAGTGCATTTATAGGTCAGTAGGAGAAGTTTGAACTGTATTCGGAAACGGATGCTAAGACGTCCATAGAATATAATGGATGCCTTAGCATGTAGCATGTTTTCAACTAGGCCAACCATTGCATGCTGAATTTCCTGAGCAAACTTGGGTAACTCAGCTAAATTCTGATGCAGTCAATATTCTCAGTTAGTGAATGACATGAGAGGATATTATCCTTTTCAGTATGTATCAATGACTCTATGCTACATACTGAAGAGGTACCTGCTCCAAAGGCTGATAATGCTGTTGTAAATGATTTTACTAGTAAAAATTTAAAAAGAAGTAATTTTTAGTTTTGTTTTCCACTGGGGGTGAAAAAAAGGTTGGCTTGGAATTTTTTTTAATTTTTATAAGGGATATCTCTGACGCAATTATAGAGACAACCAGGCAGTCACATGGCTTTATGAACATTTTATCATCTCATGAAACAAAAGCTGTTATATTTCATAGGATACTAAATCATAAAAAATAATTGTTATAGGCTGAACAGAAGTTTGGGTTTGGTCCCAATCTGCTTGACTGGAACGCACCTCTCTGAAATCTTGTTTTATACATCCTTTAAATGTACTGCGATTAGTTCTACAAAAAAACCCCAAAAAACGTTAACTGCTAATTGCAAAAGTCTTTGAGCAGAGTAGTAGTTGCCATTTTGTGACCTGACGTGGGAAAAAAAGAAAAAAGAAACCTTGATTTTGTCGTCTTTGGCCATTCATCATCTCCAGATGGTGGATTAGTTACTATTAAATGACCTACTCGTAAATGTGCCTGCTTTCCCAGATTTAATTACTTTTCTCTAATCCTATGAAATACCATTCACTAGTAATGTGCTAGTTTTAGAAGTGTAGAGTAAAAAAAAGTATGGTTATAAACAAGTAAATTATTGAGTGCTATGGTGGCAGTAATGTGTTGCTTTGTTATGATTTCTTCATGATACCACAACATCCATTTTAATTTGGCAATTGTTATGGCAACAAGATTTTGATCCTTTTGCAGAAATGCTCACTGGTATTATCTATTGTGTCTCTCTTAGTACTGTGTCTTTGTGTGTCAAAACAGAAATGGAACATGAAATAAAAGGGTCATAGAGTACCAAAATGCAGGGTTTTTTACTACGCTGCGCTAAGCACTAATATGGGATGTGCTCAGATATTCTGTGGCATTTTTAGGATTGGCGCACACATTCCATGTACTTACGTAAATATAGATTTTATTTTATAGTTTGGGGGTGGAGATTAAATACACCCTGCGCTAATTAGCACAGCTTCGTTACAATGTGCTATCAGCATCGGAAGACGCTGTAAAACGCTGTACCTCAGTTTGATAAAGGGAGCCTTAATTGTTAAGTCAGATGCCAACTGGCATTAAATGCCAATCATAGTCCTTAAGTGGCATTGATTAGTCCTAATGTGTAGTTATGTATATAAACATTGTTCCAAAATGCTGTACAAAGGGGCATGCCTATGGACAGGATGGGGTGTGTCATACAGTTGTACACGTAAGTTATAAAATACTATCACTTATGCACGCTACTGCCAACTTTTGTCACCAGACTTTACACCAACCTTGGACATTGTATGAGTCAAAGCATTTGCTGGTATTCCCAAGGTATGTTTCAAAACTGTCCTCGCAAATCCCTCAGGGTGCGGATCAAAATGTCCTCATTTGGTGATTTAAATGCTCTTTTCAATTAATTCATCTTTCGGGCTACAGCAGTGCCACTTAATACTCAGTCAAAGTCATTGCACTAAGCTTTACACCCCTACTTCATCATTAGCCTTCTACTAAATATTTTTCAAGTAAATATTTATGTAAAAACTCTCACTTAGGGCTCCTTTTACAAAGGCGTGCTAGCGGTTTAACGCGCGTAATATTGCATGCCAAACTGCCAGACGCGCTAGCCGCTACCGCCTCCTCTTGAGAAGGCGGTAGTTTTTGGCCAGCACGGGGGTTAGCGCTTGATGAAAAGTCACGCGCGTTATCCCCGCTAGCGTGCCTTTGTAAAAGGAGCCCTTAAAGTACAACCTTGTTGAACAAATAATTACCTCACTTATCTTAAACATTTTTTTGTCCATCGGCCAAGGGTAGTTAATGCAACATGTTTCTCCAAACTATGGATCAAGGATATCCATTTATCCTGCCGAAAAACCATCTACCCCTGTTTGTTTCGAACCCTGAGGGATTTGTGACTAAAGTTAAGCACATGTATCCCAACTTAAGCCCAGTTTTGTGTTTAATTGCCATTATAGTATTGGCGCTTAGGGCCTGATTCTATAAACAGCACCTAAATTGGTAAGCACCTAGGGAAATGGAACATACCATGTATCATTTAAAATTAGGCGCTGTTTATAGAATCGCGCCTATTGGTGCCTAACTCAAGATAGGTGTCAAAGACTTAGGCGCTGGCATATTAAGCAAGGATTTTTCTTGACCTAAAATACTGATGCCTAACAGACTCCACACCCAAACTCTAACTATGCCTACATGGTGCCTACCAAGTTAGGCGCCTACCCCAAAATTATTTTTTTTTAAATTGTTTTTTAATGGTGCTGTTAAATTAACATAAGAACATAAGCAATGCCTCTGCTGGGTCAGACCTGAGGTCCATCTTGCCCAGCAGTCCGCTCACGCGGCGGCCCAACAGGTCCAGGACCTGAGCAGTAATCCTCTATTTATACCCTTCTATTCCCTTTTCCAGCAGGAAAATGTCCAATCCTCTCTTAAATCCCAGTACTGTATTCTGCCCTATAACGTCCTCTGGAAGTGCATTCCAAGTGTCCACCACAGCACCGATTGAACCAATTAAAAAAAAAATCAACCCCCCCCCTCCCATGAGCATGAGAGCATAGTCAGAATATTTAGCACTCCTGGCCGTGTTAGAAACCTAATCTAATCTAACTTTCATTTTATAGACCGATTCTACTCCCTAACTGTGGGATAAAAACAGAAATTGGTTAGATTAGATGGATGGAAAAAGTTAGAAAAAAGTATGTTGAATTGCTTAAAATTACTACTGCGTCTTAGTAAAAGAAGGGGTAAGTTAGGTGCCTAGATTGAGTAGGCGTGCTGATATAGGCACCTAACGGCACAGACACTTTTTATAGAATCAGGGCCTTAGCGCCTACATTTTGGGTGCTTTTTCTTGAGTCTTCCCCTCTATACTGTTTATAGCTTGCAGTTTAATCTAGGACAGCTTTTTTCTGGCCTAAATTAAAGAGCTTAAATATATGGATAGTGGCTGAATATCGCTGCTTTCTAGATAGCTGAGCATTCTAACCTAACTGTGCCCTGGCATTATCTGTATAGTTCAATTGTCATTAGATGGATTTTCAGCAGCACAATGTGAAGAATATCACTGAAACTCCACAGAGAGCAAATATATTTGTTTAACAGTGGCTATTTGTATGAATATTGACCTGATTGTTTTTCTGCCATGCCAAATTTTGTGTTTTCAGTATCTGTACAGTGAAGGGGCCAAGGGAGGGGAGGGGTGGGGTAGCAAATTATCCATACACCAGTGCTATTCAGTGCTACTGAATATATATCTATTTTTGTCTGTCTACTGTATACATAAATTTAAATACTATGGGGCTCATAATAATAATAAAAAAAAAAAAACGTCTAAAAAGTGGCCTAAATGGCTACTTGGACGATCAAAAAGCCTGATTGTCCAAGTACCCATAATCAAAGCTGGTTTTAGACGTATCTAAAACCAGCTTAGGCCTTTCCCCTGCCTCTAAACGCACAGAGAGAAAAGAGGCGTTTTTAGAGGAGGGGAAAGGGCGGGCGGTAGGCGGGAGGTGGGCCGACCTACACCTAGGCATACAACACATATAACCAAAACAGGTTGCCTAGTCGGCACTTATACGTTTTGACTGGCGATTGGCTGGCCCGAACTTCCTCTCCGATGGTAGAATTGACATCGGGGAGAGGAAGACTGATCGGCCCGAAGCAGGGAGAGCATGGGGCGGTCGGTGTCGGCTTTGGGGCCTGTTATCCATTGGTGGCGGTTTGGGTCCTGTTCCCCGATGGCAGCGGCAGTGGCAGTGGCTTGGGGAAGGGCAGGGAGAAAGAAAGAAAGGGGGTGATCGACTCACTTTGCCTTGGCAAGCTACTGGTCGATCGCGATCGGCCTATTGGGCACCCCTGCTCTAGAGTCTACCTTCTCCTCCCCTCCTAGGCTCCCTCCCTGTCCCTCCTATAGGGTGGCAGGCTGGTCCTGGGAATGCTGTGGGGCAGCAGACTGGTCTTTGGGGGGGGCTTCAGGCTGTTTTGGGGGTAACTGTGGTGTGGTAGTCTGCTCCTGGGTTGACTGTGGTACAGTGAGCAGTTCCTGGGGTGACTGGGGTGCTCCAGGTTGTTCTTGGGGTTACTTCTCAAGTTGGCCTATGTGTGTGAAACATTGACAGTTAGGTCATTTCATCATATATGAGTTGTATAGTGGTACAACTGAGGGTCAGGAGGCAAGGATGGAGCCAGGTATGTAGCCTTGTTTTGAGACCAGGAAGATATGGAGTCTGGAGAATGGTCTGTCAAGGGGAATGTAGAATAGGGTGCTCCAGGGACGATGCATGGATGGAGCTAATGTAGATAGGGCAGAGGATGGGTGGGCACATTGACTAAACACTATTCTGTAAATACCTATCTAACTTCCATAATGCATATTTGAAAGGGGGTGTAGACATGGATGGTGCTTCTGCTTGTAATTTACATAAGGGTCTTGTAACAAAGCTGTGGTAAGCACTAGTGTGTGCTTGCCACAGCTGAAAGCCCACTAAGTGTGGGCTTACTATGAGATGTGCTGAGGTGCGGCAGCAGCCAAAAAACAAACAAACACGATGCTAAGAAATGATTAGAAAAGGAATGGTAAATAAGACTACGAATGTTAATGCCTCTGTGTTGCTCAATGGTGCGACCTCACCTTGAGCGTTGCATTTAGAGCTCCTTTTACAAAGGTGTATTAGGGCCTTAATGCGTGGAATAGCACGTGCTAAATTGCCTTGCGTGCTAGACCTTAACGCTAGCATTGAGCTGGCATTAGTTCTAGAAGCGTAGCACGGGTTTAGTGCGCGCTAAAATCCTGCATGCACTAAAAACGCTAGCGCACCTTAGTAAAAGAAGCCCTTAATTCTGGTCACTGTATCTCAAAAAAGATATAGCAGGATTAGAAAAGGTTTAAAGAGTGACCAAGATGATAAAGGGGATGGATCGTGCCAAACAAACGTACTGCACTTCTTTGAGGGGGTAAACAGTCAGTTGGACAAAGGAGAACCCGTAGACATCATTTACCTCGACTTCAAAAAGGCCTTTGACAAGGTACCCCATGAGCGGCTACTTAGGAAGCTGTGGAACCACGGGGTGGAAGGGGACGTGCACAGATGGGTCAAACACTGGTTGGCAGGCAGAAGGCAGAGGGTTGGAGTGAAGGATCACTACTCGGGCTGGAGGAAGGTCACAAGCGGAGTTCCGCAGGGGTCTGTACTCGGACCGCTGCTGTTCAATGTATTTATTAATGACCTGGAAACGGGGACGAAGTGTGAAGTTATCAAATTTGCGGATGACACTAAACTCTGTAGAAGGGTTAGAAATGCAGAAGAGTGTGAGGACCTACAAAGGGACCTAAACAAACTGGAGGAGTGGGCGAATAAATGGCAGATGGACTTCAATGTAGGGAAAAGCAAGGTCATGCATATAGGGAGAAAGAACCCGATGTTCAGCTACCAAATGGGGGGATTAGTATTAGAGGGAAGTAACTTGAAAGAGATTTGGGTGTACTGGTGGACACAACAATGAAGTCAACAGCACAATGTGCAGCAGCCACGAAGAAGGCAAACAGAATGTTGGGTATTATTAAGAAGGGTATTACGACCAGAACGAGAGAAGTCATCCTGCCATTGTATCGGGTAATGGTGGGCCCGCACCTGGAGTACTGTGTTCAGTATTAGTCACCGTACCTTAAGAAGGATATGGCAATACTTAAGAGGGTCCAGAGGAGAGCAACACGAATGATTAAGGGCATGGAAAACCTTTCATACACTGAAAGATTGGAGAGACTGGGGCTCTTCTCCCTGGAAAAGCGGAGACTCAGAGAAGACATGATAGAGACCTACAAGATCATGAAGGGCATAGAGAGAGTAGAGAGGGACAGATTTTTCAAACTTTCAAAACATAAAAGAACAAGAGGGCATTCGGAAAAGTTGGAAGGAGACAGATTCAAAACGAATGCTAGGAAGTTTTTCTTTACCCAGCGTGTGGTGGACACCTGGAATGCGCTTCCAGAAGACGTAATAGGACAGAGTACGGTACTGGAGTTCAAGAAAGGATTGGACAATTTCCTGCTGGAAAAAGGGATAGAGGGGTATAGATAGAGGGCTACTGCACAGGTCCTGGACCTGTTGGGCCGCTGTGTGAGCGGACTGCTGGGCACGATGGACCTCGGGTCTGACCCAGTGGAGGCATTGCTTATGTTCTTATGTTCTTAACTCCTCTCATATGAGGAAAGACTAAAGAGGTTAGGGCTCTTAAATTTGGAACAGGGATGGCTAAAGGAGATATGATTGAAGTCTACAAAAATCCCGAGTGGTGTAGAATGGGTACAAGTGAATCGATTTTTTACTCCATCAAAAATTACAAAGACTAGAGAACTCTTGATAAAGTTACAGGGAAATATTCTTAAAACCAAAAAAAGTAAATGGGTTTTTTTTTCACTCAGAGAATAGTTAAGCACTGGAACACATTGCCAGAGGATGTGGTAGCAGCAATTAATGTAGCTGGGTTAAAAAAAAAAGGTTTGGGCATGTTCCTGGAGGAAAAGTCCACGGTTTGCTATTGGACAGACATGGGGGAAGCCATTGCTTGCCCTCGGATTAGTAGCATTGGATGTTGCTACTATTTGGGATTTTGCCAGGTACTGGGATCTGGATTAGCCACTGTGAAAACAGGATACTGGACTAGATGGACCATTAGTCTGACCCTTTATAACTATGTCTAAAAAATGTCAAAGTGGCAGAAGGACATTTTCCCTACAAAAATGTCTAAGTTGCAATTTTCAAAACTCTGATTTGAGATGTATTTCTCTGCAGTTCATCCAAATTTCAAGGGGTTATGAGTGCAAGTTTTGGACTTGATGTGGGTGTTCCCAAAAGTTACTTTTCTGCCATAATAGAACAAAACCAAAACATCAGGGGCAAAAATTGAGACGGTTTTGGCTAGACCTGTTTCTTCAAGCACAACTAAGTTATAAGAGAGTGTCCTAAATGACAGGATGACCACTGGAGAGATTAAAGTACAACCGTACCTTAATCCTCCAGTGGTCCCTAACCCCTTCACCCCAAAAGATGTGACAGTGACAGTACACATCAGGATCTATTAGAAGGGGACCCATAGCCATATCCCCCTCTAAGTGGAAAGTGGGAACCCTCTAAAACCCACTAAATACTTGCTGTACCTAATGTACATATAGGTTACACTTTCAGGCTTGAGGGCTGTTGTAGTGGTGCACAGTGAGGTACAGTAGTTTCGGCTATTTTTCCTGGAGGCTCACAATGCAACATGCAACATTAGGAAGTTCTTCTTCACCCAGAGAGTGGTAGAAAACTGGAACACTCTGCCGGAGTCTGTCATAGGAGAAACACCCTTCAGGGATTCAAGACAAAGTTAGACAAGTTCCTGCTGAACCAGAACGTACGCAGGTAGGGCTAGTCTCAGTTAGGGCGCTGGTCTGTGACCAGAGGGCCGCCGTGTGAGCGGACTGCTGGGCACGATGGACCACGGGTCTTATGTTAGGCAATTCTTATGTTCTTATGTTGTACCTGGGACCTTTTATGTGAACTGCACTGTAACGCCTCCTAGACTGCTCCACTGCTCGGCTGAGATGTCTGTTTGCCCAGTCTAAAAAAAATGCTGGACCCCCAGACATCTCCAAACACAAGCTTGTTTTTCCCTAGGACTTTTTTTATGGTATGGTACCTAAAGAAAGATGTACTGATCAAAAAAACGTCTAGAAAATTATTTTCAAAGCAAAAAAAAAAAAAAAAAGTCCTTTTTTTAAAATTAGAAAATCACTCTATTCATGCCTCCTTTATAGAAAAGGCTCCTTCTACATGCCTTCTGGGTGATTAATTGCTCTTATTATTCCTCATTTTGAGGTTATTAAAACATTTAAAACAAAGTATTCAGAAATATAAACAATACAACTCATTAAACCCTCCTCCCCCTTTTTTACAAAACCGCAGCACGTTTTTTAACCTCGGCTGCGACAGTAACAGCTCCAACTCTTATAGGAAGTCTATGAGCGTTGGAGCTGTTACTGCCGTGGCTGTAACTAAAAAACACGCTACAGTTTTGTAAAAAAAAAAAAAGGGGTGAGAGTAAATAATATTTAATAACAGCAACAAATAAAGCTTCTACTGCAGGGGTGCCCCGTGAAGTATTTTGTGTGGCCCCGGTTAAGGGCGATGCAGTGTTTTCTTCTGCTGCCCCCGGGTGTTTACCGTCTTGCCGGCTCCCACCTCTGTCTTGCTGCAGCATTTGTGCACCCCCCCCCCAATTTTTTTTTGACCAATGTGGCTCAGGTAAGCCAAAAGATTGGACACCCCTGTTCTACTGTATGTGCATCAAGAGAACAAAATCCACCGACCCCCCCTGCCCCCAAATCAAATTTAAGATACAATAAGCAGCAATGTAAATGTCCTGTTAAACAGTCAGATCTTTAACAGCTTGTGAAATCTAATTTAATTTTGGGATTCCAGGGCTTCAAGTGGCAGATGGTTTCACATTTAGGGCCAATGCAACAAATCAGCCATAAGAACATTTATTTTCACCCTTATATTATTTAGCAGATGTGAGAGTCTTGTTTATTTATTATTATTATTTATAAAATGACTGCAATTTTAGCTTTATTCCTAGATTATGAGTGTCTTGTAAATCTTCAAAGAATTGCAACTCAACCTTATTGGCATGTCTGGGTCTGGATTATGAACTATATAATGCTATTTTATTTTTATGATTTTGAAAAACTTGTACATGTTTTTGAGTAAATAACAATGAGAAATGGTAAATATTGTTTCCCAGTAGCAAAACAAGCCCATGGCATAAAATAATATAGAATTAAAAGATTTCTTTGATCCTTGCAGCATACTGCCTGCTGTTGCTGACGGTATATGGCAACAAATACATAATTTTTGTTCATTTTCACAGAGGCTTATCCATAGTGCATTTTCCTCTTTGCTTTCACAGTATCATCATTGTAAGGATTAAATTACTGTCCGTGCCTGGAGGGAGCTAACAGGAGCTCTACTTGAACAGAGTAAAGCTTTACTTAGGAAAACATAAAATGGATGAAAAAAAAAAATCCCATGTGCATCTTCTCCCTTTTCAGAACCCAATGATTAACTTTCCCATGAAGAAGCCTGTGGAAAGATGAAGGGCAACTTCTATAATATCGATAGCTATTTCATATAAAAATCATTTATATGTAAATAATTTGTAATATCTTGCCTGAAGCACACTATAGCAGTATTGCATGCAGGACTATAATATACATTGCTTCAAAAAACTAAGGAATCACTGCTTCCAGATAATAAAGTAGTGCTGGTTTTCACTGTTCCCTCTAAGTTGAACGGGAATCCTCCCAATGCATCGCTGCTTTTTTATTGCTAAGGACAGGAAAGATCCCTGAAGTCTTGCAGAGTTTGCTTGTACCTCATTATTGAAAATGTGTTGGTGAAACAGCATCACCTACTGGCAGGATTATAGGTGGAGATCTCCTGCTCAGCTTAAAGGAAACAGTGTCAGTCTTCCCTGCCAAGTTATACAATAGGAATTTCTCAATAGTTCTATAAAATGAAAAACAAAAGTTGTCAAATAACTTGTTTAATAAAAGTCTTTGCTAATAGAATGATCATATTTGCATTTGATTTTTTAATGGTTAACTACCTCAGCAATCACAGACTGGTCTTATATAAGGAAAAAGCAGTCACCTGCTGGTTCACAGGGGGTCTTTCTGCCCCTAGTATATTTCTCAATCTTTTTGGACATACTATCACATCAGTTAATACATTTTGCTACCTTGGGATTATCCTAGATTGTCAACTCACATTTGTAAGTAAAGCTTGTTTTATTGTACTCCACAAATTACATTCTATCAGGCACCATTTCAACTGTGATATATTCTACTCATTGGTTCTTGTACTGTTTATTTAAGCTGTTCAGTTGCAAACCTCAAAAAGCTCCAGACTCTTTAAAACATAGTCATTAGATTACTATGAGGCTCATTTTCAAAAAAGAAAACATCTAAAAAAATGTCATAAACGGCATTTAGATATTTTTCTTGCTAAAACATCCAAATCACTATTTTCAAAACCCACATTTTATATGTCTTTCTAGGCTGGTCTTCCCCTGTTCATCTAAATTCTAAGGGGGCATGTTGAAGGCATGTTTTGGGTGGGCTTAGGAGTTGGGCATTTTGCAGGAATAGTCAAATATTTAACAAAATGTCCAGGACCCCATTTAGATGTTTGGGCTAAACCAAAACATGTTTTAAAAATGAATAAGGGCTACAAAGGTGCCCAAATTGACCAGATGACCACTAGAGGAATTAAGGTATTATCCCTTAATCCCCCAGTGGTCACGGCCCCCTCCCACCACCCAAAGACATGAAAAAAAACCGTAGTACATACCAGCCTGTATAACAGCTTCAGATGGCTACACAGACATCTGAGCAATGCAGAGGGGCACTCTAGGGGGTACTGTAGTGAATGTCACATTAAAAAGTTCCAGGTACAAATTTCACCATAGCCTTCTTATATTGTATGGTTAGCCCTCCAAAACCCACCAAAACCTACTATACCTACATCAAGATGTTACCTGAAGACATAAGGGCTATTGTTGTGGTGTACAGGTGGGTACAATAAGTTTTGGGTGGATTTTGTAGGGCTCGCCATACAATATAAGCAGATTATGGGACTTTTTAATGTGACATTCACTGCAGTACCCCCTAGAGTGCCCCTCTGCTCTGCTCAGATGTCTGTGGCTAGTTTGCTAAGAATGTTGGCTGCTTGTGTTTGCTTTGAATAACTATATGGACAGATTTCCTACCTCTCCTTCTCCAGTCCTTTCTTCCATCTCTGAGAGAGGCCAAAGAATAACAACCAGATACAAACTGAAGTTTAAAACTTCAAGGCCTTAATGGGAGATCTTAGTGGACAAGAGTTCAACGCAAGAATCTCCCTGAACCACAGGTGACAGCCATTTTATTAGCTTCATGACAAAATTTCATTTATTATTATTCATACTTAAATTAGAATATCTTCCAATTGCAATACAATTACTTCATTAAGATCCAATGATAAATTGCATATGACTGCATTTTGCCGGTAGGTTCATATTTGGTTCATTGGTCATATGATTTCTTGTCAATCTTACTTCATTAGTAATTTTCCCTAACATTAGTAACTTTCTAATGGCTTAGCGCTCCTTTTACAAAGGTGCATTAGGGCCTTAATGCACGGAATAGCGCGTGCTACCTGCTTCCGCTTCCTTTTAAGCAGGCGGTAATTTTTTGGCTAGCGTGTGCTAATCTTGTGCGTGTGCTAAAAACGCTAGCACACCTTAGTAAAAGGAGCCCTTAGTTAATCACGTGCAATTTTGTTTTGCTCCTGTCAGCAATAGAGGGGTTTTTATCTAGACCACAGTTCTTCAACCGCGATGTTGGTCCGCAGAAAATTTCTGCCGCTCCGCGCAGGGCCGGTGAGATCAAGTCGGCAGTTAAATTTCCTGCCGACTGCGGTTCCTGCTGACTAATGTTCCTCCCAGCCTCAGGCAATCAAGATAGGCTGCCAACGTCGGGGCCTTCCCTCTCTGAGTCTCGCCTGTTCGGAAACAGGAAGTTGAAACAAAATAGGCGGGACTCAGAGAGTGACGGTCCCAACGTCGGCAGCATGTCTTGATCGCCGCCCCTGCCAAGTTGCTGAAGAGGGCCGCGGGGAAGTTGCGATTAGAACGGAGAGAGCTGCAGATTCAGATGCAGGTGGAGGGAGATGGTCAGCGTGTGCGAACAAGATCCTGGGGAGCCTTCACAGTGGCTGTCTCCCCTCCCACCAGCTCTCCTATTTGCCAGGGCAGTGATTTACCGGCAACTTCCTGCAGGCAAGTACTGAGAGCTGCTGGAAGGGGAGGAAGCCACTGTAGGAGGCTGGGAAGGTGCTGGATAAAGGGAGAGCTGTTACTGGACTTGAAGGGAGTTAGAAGGAGAGATGCTGCTGGGAGGGGAGGAGGTAAAGGGATGGGAAGAGAGTTAATGTTGGATAGAGGGAGGAGGGAAAGGGATGGGAAGAGAGCTAATGTTGAATAGAGGGAGGAGGGAAGGGAGAAGGAAAAAAAGGAAGGAGGGTAGGGAGAAAGAGAAAAGGAAGGAAACAGCTGGCAGAAAGATTACAGGAGGGGAAGAGGGTCAGGGTGGAATGGAGAGATCAGATGAGGGAATGGGGAGAGAGAGGAATGAAAAAGTAGAGAGACATTGATGCTGGAAAGGGGGTCAGCAGAGAAATGAGAGAGGGATAAAGATGCTAGATCTGGTGTAGGAGAGATAAAAATGAAGAAGGCAGTGAAGCTGGAATGAATGATGTAAAAAGGAGAGAGGAGGATGGATAGGGAAGAGGGGCATAGAAAGAAGTCAGATACATATGGAAGGGGGAGAGGGAAGACATTGGATGGAACAGGCAGATGCTGGAAGGAAAACAGTGAAAAGAAGATGAAAGCAGAAACCAGAGACAACAAAAGGTAGAAAAAAAATAATTTTATTTCTATTTTGTCATTAGAATATATCAGATTTGAAATATATAAATCCTGCTAGAGACATATCTGGGGACAGCAGTATTCTGTTAGCATGATATTTCTATGTAGCATTCTATAATAACTTGGCTTGTTCAGTTTTCTTGATAATAGAGGTGATATATGTGAGGGGGAGGGGAGACAGGAGTTTTGTTGGTCTGTGCTCTGTATATTTGTATTTATAAAATCACAATTGTTCAGAATTTTGTTTCTTTTTATACTTTAATAAAATACGTTCAATATAAAATCATAATTGCGGCTTGTGCAGATGGGATCAGATGGTTTGCGGGGACCGAGCTCGTGGAAATGGAGCGTAAACGGGGTTTTTAAATTTTAGTCCTAGTAGTTTGCCGGTCCACAAAATAATTCTTTTATTTCTGACGGTCCACGGGTGTAAAAAGGCTGAAGAACACTAATCTAGACTATCTGAGATCATCTTCTTTTTCAATGCATTGGACATCTTATAACAATGTTTTAGTGACTTGTTCCCTGTTCTAGGACTTGGGTCTTAGGTCAGTAAGTATGGCACTTCCTCTATTCTGTCACTGGGAGAGAATGGCATAGTGACGAAGTTCATCACCATTCTCATCCCCGTGGATAACCGTGGGAAACCATCTCTGTGTCATTCTTTAAGGAGAGAGGAGTATGAATGAGCACAACCACTGATCCTCAAGCCTTGCATTGAAGAATGCTGGTGTAGAAGGACTGAGGTTGAGATAGACACTAAAGAATGGCCCAGGATTATTTCCCACGGTTATCCACAGGGATGGGAATGGTGATGAATTTTGTCACCATGTCATTCTCTAACTGGGACAAGATATAGGTGGGACAAACATCTATTTTAAACCTTTAAGTAACACTTGCCAGTAATATTACAATATTCTTCTTTTTTTTTTTTTTTTGTACTGTAAACCTTAAAGCATTTTCTCTATCTTCAGGTTTCATCTTCTATTTACCTATATTGATGTCTTTCTTCAGGTATCCCAAGCAAGGGTGTCTCCCACATATTGGGGTGTGCTCCCACCCTATATCTTGCTTAATACTATTATTCCCATCACTTGTATGTCCCAGTGGCTTGTGTGTGTTTTTTGTTTTTCAAAAATTGCCCAAAAATGATTGATGTACTAACATCTCGCTAGGTCTTTTTTTTTTTTTTTTTTTTGGGGGGGGAAGATAGACATCTTGTGGTTTCAAAAGTGGACATTTTCTCTACTGGATTTTTGGATGGCTTTCCCAAATCATCCAAAGTCAGACTTAGACGACCTATTGAAAATTCTCCTTCACATCACGCCTATAAATATTATTGTGTCTTCCCGTTACTTCAGTCTCACCATTGGCTCCCTATTGAACAGAATATAACATTTAAGGTATTATCTGTCACATTCAAAGCACATTGTACCGGCTTTCCAGATTACTTAGCAACTCTCACTACTCCTTATATTTCCGTCTGCCTTCTTTATTCCATAACGATCACCATCTGGTCATCCTAAATAGACTTAGAATCCACTAGACATACTTTTTATTTTGTTTCCCCTTCCTCTGGAACTCTCTTTATATATTGTATATACTCAAATATAAGTCAATCCAAATATAAGTCGAGACCTCCATTTTTCCCCCCAAAAAGGAGGATAAATGGTTGACTTGAATATAAGACGGGTGGCTTAATATTCAAGTGTCCTCTCTTGTCAGGCTCTGCACCCAGCCCTCTCCCTCCCAGGCTCTGCACCCTGTCCCCCCTCCCTGCCCTGTCCATTGTACCTCCTCTCTACCAATATCCTGCATGCTGCTGCACCTTCCGTATGACCCGCATACCTGGAATCCCTGATGGTCCAGAGGTGTAGCGGGCAGGAGTGAGCTGCTAAGCTGGTCACTGCTGCAAGTTCTGGCGGTTCAGCTGTACTGAGCAGGAGCACATTTCCCGCACTACTGCTCGGCGCTGAGTGGCTTCCTGAATGGCTTCGGTGATGAGACTCCATTCAGGAAGCTGCTCAGTGCCGAGCAGCAGTGCAGGAAGTGCTTGCTTCTGCCTGCAACACCTCTGGACTACCAGGGATTCCAGGTACACGAATCATATGGAAGGCATGGCTGCATGCAGGATTTAGGCAGACGGAAGGTACAATGGACAGGGCTGGGAGGGGGGACAGGGTACAGAGCCTGGCAGTCCGGCGGAGGCCTGCAACAAGTCCGGGACGGAGGCAGGTGGGCGCTAGGTGCCGGCCTGAATATAAGCCGAGACCCCCAATTTGGGCCAAAATCTCAGTTTATATTCGAGTATATGAGGTATATATTCAGGATGAACTACCTTTTATTAATTTCAAAGCTGTGTTGAAAACTTAGCTTTTCAACATGGCATACCAGTTAAACTCTGACCCAATTTAAGTTGTCTGATTCTGATCACCGCTGTCTTTTTCTCTTGTATTTTCTTTCTTTTCTTCCTATTCTTCATGCTCTTTCCATTCCTATTACAGGGTTTGACTGTGGTCTGTCCTGTTATTATTATAGTTCTTTTCAAATTTTTATTTTAATATTGTAAACTGCTGAGAACCACTGTATGTAGCCCAGGCGGTTTAGCAAATTTCAAATAAACCATAAATCATATTAGATACTGGCACAGAGGTTGGCGAGCATGGTCTTTGAGAGCCACAACTTAGTCGGATTTTCAAGGTTTCCACAAAGAATATGCATGACATCCAAATATGCAGTACATACAAATCAATCTCATGCATACCTATTTATTGTGGAAATCTTGAAAACCTAACTGGGTTGTGATCCAACCTTAAACTATCAAGTCCTGAGGGGCTCGGTCATGAAAGTTTATAGATGTACAGGTGCCTGGTTACTAGAAGTGAAGGCCATATGAGGCTCAGGCAATCCATTAAAATAATTGTAAATTGTATATAGGAGAATAGCATACTTGTAGAGGATAATCATTTAAAAGGTATTTAAAAAACCAGCTCAAAATAAAAAAGATCAAAGAACAAAGATATAGGGACAAAAAAGGATAGAATAGATGGTGCTGAGATTAGAAATAAAGCACATGAAAAGGGATTTGACAAGTTTAAGCTAAATTCAGTTGAATCTGAGAAAATAATATCCCTGTCTTCTTAGGTGAGTATTCTTTTCCCAAACCTCATATGTTCTTATGATAGTTTGCTGGGTATTTGTCTAAAATTGTCAGTTCATTTTGGGGTCCTTTTTATGATGCTGCGGTAAAAAGTGAACTTAGCATGAGCTTATGCAGGTCATTCCCATGTGCTAAGGCCATTTTTACCATGTGTGTTAAGTGGCCAATTTTTCTGTTTCCATCATTAATGGCCATGCACTAATTTTCCCATTAGTTAATCATAGAAACATGATGGCAGATAAAGGCGAAAAGGCCCATCCAGTAGTGGCGTACCAAGGGTGGGGCACCAGGTTTGCCGGTCCATCCCCCTCCAACGTCACTCACGCCTTCCAGAGCAGAGGCAGCAGACCCAGTCATTGCGGGACCTTGCTGGTTTGGAGGGAGAGAGAAAGGGGCATAGAAGGGTGGTGGGGAGAGAGAAAGGGGGCAGGGTGGTATGGAAGGGTGGTGGAGGGAAAGAAAGGGGGGTGGGGAGACATACAGTTTCTGGAAGGGGCATAAGAGGAGAGAAGATGCCATATACAAGGGGCAGACAGTGAATGAAAGGAAGAGAGTGACAAAAAGATGAGGAAAGCAGAAACCAGAGAAGACAAAGTAGAAAAAAATGTTCTGTTTATTTATTTTTTTGCTTTAGGGGAGATGCATTGCTGTTTCTTTAGTGTTGCATTGTATGCAGAGTCCAGCTTCTTGGTGGTTCAATTTAACTTTTGTCTATGTATTTCTATTTTATCCCCCCTTTTACAAAACCTTAGAGCATTTTTTAGTGCTGGCTGTGGTGGTAACAACTCCAATGCTCAGAATTCTATGAGCGTCTGAGCTGTTACCACCATGGCACTACAGTTTTGTAAAAGGGGGAGGGGTTAGTTTGTGATTACATATTCTATACTAGACGAAGGTGTTTTCTGTGTTCTGTGTGTTCGAAAGATATGGTTTTCTGTTAGGATTGACTTTGCAGGATTGATATGTACTAGTCTGGCTTGTTTAGTTTTACAATGGGAGTGTGCCTAAGGTTTCAACACCTATCACCACCTAAGACTGTTTAAAGATTCAGGGCTAAATTCTGTAACTGGCGCCCAAGTCAGTGGCTCACTTAAGTACATAAAATGCTGCCTTTTCCTTTGTACACTCTTGTGTGAGGTGTAGATTGTTACTAAAAATCATGTTTTTCATACAGATGGGGGGGGGGGGTATGTAAAAAAATGATGGGCCCAGGTATTACATATGCTAGGTACGCCACTGCCATCCAGTCTGCCTATGCGCAGTAACCATGATCTTTTCCTTTCTCGAAGATATCCCACGTGCCTATCCCACACTTTCTTGAATTCAGAAACAGTCTCTGTCTCCATCACTTCTTCTGGGAGACTGTTCCATGCATCAACCACCCTTTCTGTAAAACAGTATTTCCTTAGATTACTCCTGAGCCTATCACCTCTTAGCTTCATCCTATGTCATCTCATTCCAGAGCTTCCTTTCAAATGAAAGAGACTTGACTCATGCGCATTTATATCACATACGTATTTAACCGTCTCTATCATATCTCCCCTCTCCCGCCTTTCCTCCAAAGTATACAGATTGATATCTTTAAGTCTGTCCCCATATGCCTTAGAACGAAGACCACGCACTATTTTAATAGCTTTCCTCTGGACCGACTCCATCCTTTTTATATCTTTTTGAAGATGTGGCCTCCAGAATTGTACACAATATTCTAAATGAGGTCTTACCAAAGTCTTATACAGGGGCATCAATACCTCCTTTTTCCTACTGGCCATACCTCTGCCTATTCAACCTAGCATCCTTCTAGCTTTCGCCATCCCCTTTTCAACCTATTTGGCCACCTTAAGATCATCACATATAATCACATCCAAGTCCCACTCCTCTGTCGTGCACAAAAGTTCTTCACCCTCTAAACTGTACCATTCCTTCGGTTTTTGCAGCCCAAATGCATGACCTTGCATTTCTTAGCATTAAATTTTAGCATGTGAGCCCTCAACCATATCTATATTATAGGCAATAAGGCCCCGATTCTATAAACAGCACCTGAGGCTTAATTGGCACTGTGATTGAAAACACCATTACAAAGTAATTTTAAAAACAATTATCTCGTAGGTGCCTATCTCTGTAGGCGTCTACTCCGAGGCACCTGTCAGCAAGTAAGCATGGTTAGAGGTGGATTCTAGTCAAATTTTGGGCATGATTTGACTTAGGCACCCTCATTTAGGCTAAGAAAACTGGCATAAATGGGAGTATGCCTAAGGTTTCAACACCTATCGTCACCTAAGACTGCTTAGGTGCAATCCTATGAGCGACACTTAGTGGCTGATTGACAATTGCACAAAACAGCGTCTATAAGAGAGGCGCTGCTTAAAGATTCAGGGCTAAATTCTGTAACTGGTACCCAAGTCAGTGGCAGCCTTAAAAGCGGCTGCTGATTGCCTGTACATCATTCCAGGGTGCCGGTTACAGAATCACGCCAAGATAGGCAGCTGAAATGTTGGCCCGGAAAATCCAGACCAACTACAGAAAGGTACTGGGGAGGGTCCAGGTGGGTTTCGGGGAGTGGAGGCGTTTGGAGGGGGTGCCGGCAGGAGGGATTGGGCATCCCTCCTGCCAGGGTTGCTAGCAGGGGTTGGTGGCAGCAGGGATTGAGCATCCCGCTTACTGAGGATGTTAATGGGGGGGGGGGGGGAGTGCCGGCAAGAGGGAGTGGGAATCCTTTCTGCTGGCTGAATTGTGGTGGGGTTTGGGGGTTCCCTGCCGTGGCTGCTCTCAGCTTAGCTGATGGGGAAGGAGGAAATTCAGTATGTCAAATACAAATTCGGGTGTTCAAATAAATGGTTAAAACCAAAAAACACCCATCAAGCTAATTGCACCAGAAGTCTTAATTTTTAACAATGAAGATGAGCCTCAGAGACCTTGGAGTCAAGCAGTTGACTGCTGGTGATAGTAGCAGGTCAATTTCTCAATCATTGGCCCAAAATTCAATGAATAAATATTTTACGAAACCTTTTATAATTTTTTAAATCTCTTATTTATATTTCTTTAACTTCATTTTAAATATTTTAAATTTTATCAAAAAGATAGTGCATATACTTTCAAAAAAAGCACTTATCTTTAAAGACGTGGTTAGATGTAAACAGCACTGCTTAGTGAAACTGGACAGGGCCTCCGTTTCACCCCAATAGGCTTCGTCAGGGGATATATTTTAGCAGTACGGAGCACAGCTTCCTAAATGGCTCAAAATTTTTTTTCAAAATGGCCAGGGTTTTCCAGGCCTACACTTCAGCCGCCTATCTTGGCATGATTCGCAGCTGGGTAGCCGCTTTAGATCACCTAACACCACTTTGGGCATTGGCCGTGCCCACTTTGGCAGTCCGCAGCCGAAAGCAGCTACCTAGCCACAATTCCAGCAGCCATTTCAGCCGCCCTTTATTTAGGCAACTGCATTTTTCAGTTGCTTAGGCATCAGCAGGGCGCCTACCAACGCCTAAATTTAGGCGCTGGTTATAGCATTTCCCTCTCAGGGCCCAAGGGCTTTCTAGCTAACACACCTACTTCCTTGCCCCCAGACCTATCCTCAGCACTAAAAAATAAATCTATTTTATAGCACGTGGATAGTGCGTTTACATGGAAAAATTACTGTGGGATGCTTGAGCATGCCCTGTGGTAAGCTCTTTTTCACTGCAGTAAGCACATGTTAGTGCTTACTACAAATTAATAAAAGGGGCCCCTTTATGAGGTGAAAGGGAGAATGGAGTTTGAAGTTTCTGAATTGTGTAATTACTATATAGAGGGGCTTATTTATTAAGCCACATTATGTTTTTAATGCTGCTTTTAGTGTGTATTAATAGCTAGCATGGTGCCATATTAACTGTTAGCATATGCTAATTGCTGCATTAAACCCCTAACAGTTAAATGGCTTGGATAAATGGTAACTGCACTTTCCAGTTATCTTGTAGGTCATTACTGTGCTTTGAAGTAAACACAGCTTATAATTTGAGGCAGTTAACTAAACCGTCAGTCATAGCTAACTGCATTTCACAATGGCAGCCATGCCATTAATGGGCAGTAGAGATTTTTGCCCCAAATTACTGGCATAGATGCCAAGAATGTCCCCACCGCAGAGTTCTCCCTTATTTGGCAGCCATACCCCTAATGATAGTACCACAAGACCACAAGACTAAGGAGCTAAGGTTGTCATTTTAATGCTGGGAGTTACTGGAACAGAAGCATTCAGGAATTACTTCTGCTCTCCTGGTCTCCAGTTCAGATTTTTATCCTGGAAGGTCAACTGCAGACAGAAGAAAGAATGGGGGACGGGTAGGAAGAGACCAGAATCACCCTTGCTCCTATAGGTCTGTCTTATCTCCACTCCTTGTTCACCAGTCAGTAGGAGGAGTTAATTAGCAGCATTTTTAACCTGCTGCTTCATCTGCTAATTATTTTCTGCAGTGAGAACTATGGTCAGTGGCGTAATACAGGTGGGAGTGGAGGGGGCTCTGCCCTGGGCACTGTCTTCTTAGGACCACGGCACCCATCCTCCTCTTGGCCTCCCACCCCTCCACTGCTGCATGCGTGTGCCGCTTCCCTTCCCCCATACCTCTGTAACGTTCCTGGTGTGAGCAGCAACCCCCAACCTGCTGTCACACCTGTGTCAGCTCTTCTTCTGATATCACTTCCTGGACCCGCATCTAGGAAGTGACATCAGATGGAGAGCCCACATGGGTGTGACAGCAGGTTGAAGGTTGTTGTATGCGACAGGAACGTTACAGAGGTATGGGAGAAGGGAAACGATATACGTGTGGCAGTGGCGGGGGGGAAGGAGCATATGGGGGAAGGCAGAGATGAGGGCAGGGGAAGGGCACCACCGCTCTGGGTGCCCCTCACCCTCGCTACACCACTGCCTATGGTGCCCCATTTGTGAAAATGTTTTTATGCATTTATATTAATATGGATAATAGGCAATTTGTTTGTTTGCCTATAGTCTTCCAAAGAGTTAATCCTGTCCTGTGTGGGGATATCTGGAAAGGCCCTTTTCAGTTGCCCTATGGGAACATTAGTGGTCTGATGCTTCCTGGAAATAGAAAGACAACATTTGAGATAGCTTTATCTTCCCAGGAATAATAGTTTATAAGGTTTCATGAAAGCTGCATTATACATTTTGCATAATTATCTGCTTTGCATGCATTTGCATATTTTGCATTTTATTATTATTAGTTAATATGTGTTGCAGTAAAATCCTATGTTAAGGGCTAATAATACATGGTATTGTGAATTAACATGTGGATAAAGGCGAACCGATTGATTTAGTATATCTAGATTTCCAGAAAGATTTTGACAAAGTTCCTCATGAGAGGCTCCTGAGAAAATTAGAGTCATGGGATAGGAGGCAATGTTCAATTGTGAAATAAGAACTGGTTATCAGACAGAAAAAAAAAGGGTAGGATTAAATGCCTATTTTTCTCAATTGAGGAGGGTAAATAGTGGTGTGCCACATGGATCTGAACCGAGGCCGATACTATTTAACTTATTTATACATGATCTGGAAATTGGAACTATGAATGAGGTGATTAAATTTGCAGATGACACTAAACTGTTCAAAGTTGTTAAAATGCATGCGGACTATGAAAAACTGCAGGAAGGCCTTAGGAAATTGGGAGACTGGGCGTCCAAATGGCAGATGAAATTTAATGTGGACTAATGCAAAGTGATGCACATTGTGAAGAATAATCCAAATCATAGTTACTGGATGCTAGAGTCCATCTTGAGGGTCAGCACTCCAGAAAAAGATCTGAGTGTCATCGTGGACAATATGCTGAAACCATCTGCCCAATGTGCAGCAGCGGCCAAAAAAAACCAAGATGCTAGGAATTATTAGAAAAGGAATGGTAAACAAGACTAAGAATGTTATTATGCTTCTGTATTGCTCAATGGTGCAACCTTACCTTGAGTATTGCATTCAGTTCTGGTCTCCTTATCTCAAAAAAGATATAGCAGCACTAGAAATGGTTCACAGAAGAGCAACCAAGATGATAAAGAGAATGAAACTCAACTCGTATGAGGAAAGACTAAAGAGGTTAGGGCTCTTCAGCTTGGAAATGAGATGGCTGAGGGCAGATATGATTGAAGTCTACAAAAACCTGAGTGGTATAGAATGGCTATAAGTGGATCGATTTTTTACTGCATCAGGATATACAAAGACTAGAGAACACTCAATGAAGTTACAGAGTAATACATTTCAAACTAATAGGAGGAAATATTTTTTGACCCATAGGATTGTTAAGCTCTGGAACGCATTACCAGAGGATGTGGTAGGAGTGGTTAATGTAGCTGGTTTTAAAAAAGGTTTGGACAAGTTCCTGAAGAAAAGTCCATTCTCTGCTGTTGAAACAGACATGGGAGAAGCCACTGTTTGCCTTGGATTGGTGGCATGGAATGCTGCTACTATTTGGGTTTTTGCCAGGTAATTGTGACTTGGATTGGCTTCCAAGAAGAGGTCAACTGTCTAGATGGACCATTGGTCTGACTCAGTACGACTATTCTTATGCTCTTATTTAACAAATACTTAACAATTTAAGGATAAGTATTTACACAAGGTTACACTTAAAGCATACATTTTAAAATGTTTTTGCAACCTTTATCTTTTAATTTGATGAAAAAGTGCGCTCAGTGCTCCAACAACGACGTCAATGTGAAGACCAGTGAAAGAGGAACCATCATCGCAGCACTCTGTTCCTCACATTATCCATCAGCATTTTCCTAATAATAACTTTTACAAAGTAAATGTAAAAGATTTTTACTTATCTTTTTAGGGAAGATGTAATCACTCCACAGTAGTTTGTAGTGATTATTATAGTCTCCAGTACGTTAACCGATCAAACCACTCGCTGTTGTGATGAGGCTGGAGCATAATGACAGGTGTGCGCTTATTGGTTCCTCACTACACCCCCAGTATCTGTATAAAACAAAATTGTCCAAAAGCAATAGCTGCAAAATATGTAAGAATGTGATGTTTTCTTTCTAAAATGTAATAACAAATTTTTTTAAGTCATCTAAAAGGTAGCATACCAGTCTGGAATCTTGCTATCTTTCCATAACTAAGAATATCTTCCTGTCGCTAGAGACTACAAACTTACTCTATTTAACTGGTTAACCAGAGCTGTCCCGCCCTTTGCTAGTGACGAACAAACAAAAAACAGCTTTTTTAAGGACTTCCCCTCTTACTGCTATACTGAATGCCCCCACATAATAGACACAAGTTAGAACATAACATAAGAACATAAGAAATGCCTTCACCGGATCAGACCGAGGTCCATCAAGTCTGGCGATCCGCTCACGTGGCGGCCCATTTAGGTTCTCTATTATGAAAACCTGAAATTACCGTATCCTTCAATATGATTTGCAAGAAGGTGTATATCCAACTTGTGCTTGAAACCCCGAAGAGTAGTCTCCGCCACAACACCCTCAGGAAGAGAATTCCAAGCGCCCACCACTCGTTGTGAGAAACAGAACTTCCTGGCATTCGTCCTGAACCTGCTGCCACCCAGTTTCAGGCTATGACCTCTTGTCCGTGTCACATCTGAAAATCTTAGCAATGCTGCTTCTTGGTCTATTTCATCAAATCCTTTTAATATTTTAAAAGTCTCTATCAAATCGCCTCTCAGTCTTCTCCTCTCGAGTGTGAACAGTCCCGGTTTCCTGAGGCGTTCTTCATAGCTCAAATTTTTCATTCCTTTGACTAGTTTCGTGGCTCGCCTTTGCACCTTCTCCAACAGAGTTATGTCCTTCTTAAGGTAAGGAGACCAGTGTTGGACACAGTACACTTCTCCTGGCCGATGGACAGAATGCTTTAAAGATAAGTTATTAAAGTCTCTATTTTCTCATTAAGACATTAGAGTTATGGGGAGACGGTTAAGTAAAGTATTTAAGAAATAGAGATAAGAAATGAGAGAGGCTGATGACGAGGTGCACCCACCAATGAAATGCAGTTGAGCTTTGGGTGACACCATTGAAGCCTTTGTAAATTTAAGAATTAAAAAGTAAGAATATATATGTGGAGAGCAGTGTTCCCTCTAAGCTGCGCTGGCGTGCGCTGGCGCACAAAATATTGCCTCGCAGCGCACAATGTCACGTCACAGCGCACGGCGTACGGAGATGGCAGGCTGCGGCGAGAGGAGAATCGGGCGAGTTGGCGCTGGCGCCCGATATTTTTAGCGCACGGGGAAAAAATTTTGCTCACACCACCCGCCCGCTTAGAGGGAGCACTGGTGGAGAGTGTTTATTATATCCTGAGAATAAATAGTGAGATTTCTATAATTCTTGAGATAAAGAACGGAAGTGCATATGATACTTAATATTATAGGCATTATATCTGTATGAGCTTACTGATTTAGATCTGGGCACAGGCCATTAAGGTCTTTTCCCATCCCATCAAGATGCCAACTAGTACCAGTTAATATGCAGTAATAGTGTTAATGTGTGTTATTTACTGCTTAGCCCATTTTATGGAATGGACCCTGAGGTATATAATGTGCATTAACTGTGTTAGGGTGTACTCGTATGAGGGGGGTGCTGAAAAGTTCTCAGCCCAACCAACCAGCTTCCTAACCCCCATTTACAAAGCTGCATAAGACTTTTCTATCGCCAGCCGCAGCGGTATTAACTCTGACGCTTTGTTAAAGGAGCCCTAAATTCTGAGCATTATTTTGCCACTGTAGCTGCCAGTGTGCAGAAACAAAATTCTGTGTTTTTGACTGTTTCAGATCATTGATTGAACCACATCCATGTCATTCTCTTCTTGGTTGGGCTGAAAACTTTTCAGCACCCCTTTGTGCTGTTAGCAAAGAACTCCAATAATGCAGCATCCAGTGTCTGTAGATCCGGAAGAGCAAAAGACCAGCTCGAGATTCCAAATCCTTTTGCTGCTTTACAGTTCAAGTCAACATTGGGAGGTCTATAGATCATCTTAATTGACTAAGATTTCTCACTTTTTTTTTTTTTTTAAATTACCCTCTGGGGATATTTGTGACTGTTATTGTTCAGTGTACTGTATTATCATGAACATATTAACAATGTTGTTTTCTGTTCAGTAGGCATGCACAATTTCTTGCTGAGGGATATAAAACAGCCTATTATGCATCTGTTTTCTGAGCAGGGATCCTTATTTAGTCTGCTTACTATTAAATATAATGCAAAAATGAAATGATTAAGAGCAATGCTCTCATTAGGCACCAAAAGATTAGTGTGCTTGAGCTATAGCCAAATCCCCAAGGGTTTTGATAACTGGAGTGGTTATTATGTGCATTATTGTCTTTTTGCTTCTCTCATATTTTTATTAAGAGAAAAATGTAGATGGAAACATACAGTATAGTTCAGACACTATCAGTCTTTCTTTTATAAAAAGGTTACTGTCTTTTTTTATATATGAAAACTGGTATTATGAGTCACTGGTGTTTTATAATACTCCAGATTCTTAAACCAAATCATTTTTTTGGGCTGTTGGATCTTATGGGCTTTAGGGCTCCTTTTATCAAGCAGTGGTAGAGAGTTTTACCACAGGTTGGCAAGGTAAATATTCCAACGCTCACAGGAATGAGTGTCTGAGCATTTACCTCGCTGACCCATGGTAAAATGCTCTACCGCTTCTTGATAAAAGCTGGCATTAATTAGCTGGCAACCCTTTTATGATACAATTCTGAGGTAGCTTGATGAATTAAGTAAAGCTAGATCCTGTTGCTGTCTGGACCAATTGAGTACTAAGAGCAATTTTGATTAAATGGTTCCAAAGTAACTCAATTTGTAGTGGACATTAGAGGTGCTAGCCAACCAAATATTAAATATAGGGCAGGATTCAGTAAATGACGTCAAAAAGTAGATGTCGGAAAAATTGGCTCCCGGTAGAGGTAGTGGAGACAAAAACTGTGTCTGAATTAAAGAAAGTGTGGGACAAGCACGTGGGATCTCTCAGGGAGAGGAAGAGATAGTGGATGGGCAGACTGGATGGGCCATTTGGCCTTTATCTGCTATCATATTTCCATGTTTCTATTCTATAGGATGCTCTGGGTTGAGCACTCTTTATATAAGGGCAGTGACCCCCAAGTTTTTTATACTATGGCCAAACTTAATTGATTAACAAACTAATCAGCATTGATAATGATCTCAAAAGGGGCATGGCCAGGGGTGGGGCATAGGCAGGTCATGGGCATTCCTAAAAGGTGCACTGCTATAGAATATGCTTGATCCATGCATAATTTAGGCAAGGCATTTATGCCTATTTTTCATTGGCATAAATGGACGCTCCTAGTCAGGTGGATGGGTGCTAAACATTTTCTTTGAACCGCACCTAACCTCGGAAGCGGTTTACACTGTAGAATAGCATTGAGCTCAGATTTTTTGGCAACATATATAGAATTTGGTCCTTAGCTTATATTCTAGAGCAGTGGTTCCCAACCCTGTCCTGGAGGACCACCAGGCCAGTCGGGTTTTCAGGATAGCCCTAATGAATATGCATGGAGCAAATTTGCATGCCTGGCACCTCCATTATATGCAAATCTCTCTCATGCATATTCATTAGGGCTATCCTGAAAACCTGACTGGCCTGGTGGTCCTCCAGGACAGGGTTGGGAACCACTTTTCTAGAACCCTGCTTTGGGTGCAAGGACTTGCACCAACTGAAACCTGGTGTGAATTCTGATATGCAACTTGAGTGTGCAGCCCCCATATTTTATAGCACTGCCCAGAATTATTTGAAACTCCTCTGACCTACCCATATCCCTGCCGTATCCAAACCCCTTTTGAGTTACACATGAGGGGATTTAAGGACAGATCTTTATAGAATCGGATGTGGCCAGATCCACGCACAAATTCAAATTAGAGCCAATTAACATCAATAATTGATTTTAAATTTGTTAATGGCTCATTAATTTATTTGTGTGTGCCTCTCAGAATCACGCTCAATTTTCCGCCTTCACCGGATCAGACCTAGGTCCATCTAGTCCAGCGATCCGCACACGCGGAGGCCCAGTTAAGTGCTCCCTGTTGGCGACCTGGATCTCCCATATCCCTCAATATGATTTGCAAGAAGGTGTGCATCCAACTTGCGCTTGAAACCCTGAACACTAGTCTCTGCCACAAGCTCCTCTGGGAGAGCATTCCAAGTGCTCATCACTCGCTGTGTGAAGCAGAACTTCCTGACATTTGTCCTGAACCTGCTGCCACACAGTTTCAGGCTATGACCTCTTGTCCGTGTCACATCTGAAAATGTCAGTAATTCTTCTTTCTGGTCTATTACCGTATTTTCACGCAAATAACACGCACCCGTATAAAACGCGCACACGTGTATAGCGCGCAGAAATCACGATGATAAGCACAAAAACTTTGGTATAACGCGCTCACGATTATACCGCGCATGCTGCCCGACTCTCCGTTCACCCCCCTGACTTCCGTGCACTGCCCCGCCTCTCCGTGCGCTGTCCCGACTCTCCGTTCACCCCCCCCTGACTTCCGTGCACTGCCCCGACTTTCCGTGCGCTGTCCCGACTCTCCGTTCACCCCCCCCTGACTTCCGTGCACTGCCCTGAATTTCCGTGCGCTGTCCCGACTCTCCGTTCACCCCCCCTGACTTCCGTGCACTGCCCCGCCTCTCCGTGCGCTGTCCCGACTCTCCGTTCACCCCCCCCTGACTTCCGTGCACTGTCCCCCCTTGAAGGTCTGTCCCCATCCTGAAAGCCTGATGCCCCCCCCCCGACGTCCGATACATCCCTCCCCCCGAAGGACCGCCGACTCCCCAACAATATCGGGCCAGGAGGGAGCCCAAATCCTCCTGGCCATGGCGACCCCCTAACCCCACCCCGCACTACATTACGGGCAGGAGGGATCCCAGGCCCTCCTGCCCTCGACGCAAACCCCCCTCCCCCCAACGACCGCCCCCCCCCCCAAGAACCCCCGACCGCCCCCCCAGCCGACCCGCGACCCCCCCTGGCGACCCCCACGACCCCCCCACCCCCCTTCCCCGTACCTTTGGTAGTTGGGCCAGAAGGGAGCCCAAACCCTCCTGGCCACGGCGACCCCCTAACCCCACCCCGCACTACATTACGGGCAGGAGGGATCCCAGGCCCTCCTGCCCTCGACGCAAACCCCCCTCTCCCCCAACGACCGCTCCCCCCAAGAACCTCCGACCGCTCCCCCAGCCGACCCGCGACCCCCCTGGCCGACCCCCACGACCCCCCCACCCCCCTTCCCCGTACCTTTGGAAGTTGGCCGGACAGACGGGAGCCAAACCCGCCTGTCCGGCAGGCAGCCAACGAAGGAATGAGGCCGGATTGGCCCATCCATCCTAAAGCTCCGCCTACTGGTGGGGCCTAAGGCGCGTGGGCCAATCAGAATAGGCCCTGGAGCCTTAGGTCCCACCTGGGGGCGCGGCCTGAGGCACATGGTCGGGTTGGGCCCATGTGCCTCAGGCCGCGCCCCCAGGTGGGACCTAAGGCTCCAGGGCCTATTCTGATTGGCCCACGCGCCTTAGGCCCCACCAGTAGGCGGAGCTTTAGGACGGATGGGCCAATCCGGCCTCATTCCTTCGTTGGCTGCCTGCCGGACAGGCGGGTTTGGCTCCCGTCTGTCCGGCCAACTTCCAAAGGTACGGGGAAGGGGGGTGGGGGGGTCGTGGGGGTCGGCCAGGGGGGTCGCGGGTCGGCTGGGGGGGCGGTCGGAGGTTCTTGGGGGGGGGGACGGTCGTTGGGGGGGAGGGGGGTTTGCGTCGAGGGCAGGAGGGCCTGGGATCCCTCCTGCCCGTAATGTAGTGCGGGGTGGGGTTAGGGGGTCGCCGTGGCCAGGAGGGTTTGGGCTCCCTTCTGGCCCGATATTGTCGGGAAGTCGGCGGTCCTTCGGGGTGGGGGTGCGAGTGGTCCTGCCGGGGGGGGGGATGTATCGGACGTCGGGGAGTCGGCCGGGCAAGAGGGCTTGGGCTCCCTCTTGCTCCGATCGTGGATGCGGGTGCGGGTGGGAGCGCGTGCGAGTGGTCGTTCGGGGTGGGGGTGCGAGTGGTCCTGCTGGGGGGGTGAATCGGGCGTCGGGCGGGGTGGGAACTATGTTTGAAAACTTTCGTATACCGCGCTCACGCATATAACGCGCGAGGGGTATGCGCGGTAGGTAAAAACGCGTATAACGCGCGCGTTATATGCGTGAAAATACGGTATGTCAAATCCTTTTAATATTTTAAAAGTCTCTATCAAATCCCCCTCAATCTTCTCTTTTCGAGGGTGAACAGTCCAAGTTTTCGGAGGCGTTCTTGGTAGCTCAATTTCTCCATACCTTTGACTAGTTTAGTGGCTCGCCTCTGCACCCTCTCCAGCAGAGTTATATCCTTCTTGAGATATGGAGACCAGTGTTGGACACAGTATTCCAAGTGTGGTCTGACCATCGCTCTGTAAAGTGGCATTATGACATCCTCCGACCTACTCGTGATCCCCTTTTTAATCATGCCCAACATCCTGTTTGCTTTCTTTGCTGCCGCCACGCATTGAACCAATGGTTTTAGGGTTCTGTCTATCAGGACCCCCAAGTCCCTTTCTTGTTCGCATTTGGCTAATGTCACACCCAATATTCTATATTCATGTTCTTTACTTTTCTTTCCCAGATGCATCACCTTGCATTTGTCTATATTGAAATTCATTTGCCACTTTATCGCCCATTTTTCCATCTGGTTCAGATCCTTCTGAAGATCCTCGCAGTCCCTTGGAGAGCCAACCCCTCGACATAATTTTGTGTCATCTGCAAACTTGATTATATTGCATGTCGTTCCCTCTTCAAGGTCATTTATAAAAATATTAAACAATATGGGTCCAAGAATCGAGCCCTGGGGCACGCCGCTAGTCACCTTCTCCCAATCCGAGAATTTCCCATTTATTATCACCCTCTGTTTTCTGTTCTCTAGCCATTTGCCGATCCATCTGTGCACTTCTCCTCCTATTCCATGACTTAGTAATTTACTCATAAGCCTTGTGTGCGGGACCTTGTCAAACGCTTTCTGGAAGTCCAAATAAATTATGTCCACTGGATCTCCAGTATCGATTTGTTTATTCACCTTGTCAAAAAATTGAAGTAAATTTGTCAAACATGACTTCCCTTTCCTGAATTCGTGTTGACTAGCACTTATTAGGTTGTGTTCTTCCAGGTGTTGTACAATGGCATCCTTAATTAGTGTTTCAATTATCTTCCCAGGAACCGATGTGAGACTCACAGGTCTGTAATTTCCCGGTTCACCTCTTGATCCTTTCTTGAAAATTGGGATGACATTTGCTATCCTCCAGTCATCTGGTATTTGCCCGGTTCTGATTGACATGTTAGCTAAGGATTGTAATAGTTCGCCAATTTCTATCTATCATGTGCAATATTTTATAACTATTACTTTTATTCTTTCTATTTTTTATGAATATGTACATTCTCACCATTAGGGCTGTGGCAGCCCAAAAGTTGTCATTTTTTTTTTTTTTTTAGTTTTCTGTGTCAAGGGAATTCTAGTTTTGTTATTATTCAGGAGCAATATAGGGTCCCTGTGAGGAAGTCTATAGAATGCTACCACTCCCCCCTGATGGATACTCCCTCACAATGTTAGAGCTACATTAACATAAGTAGCTTCTCTTTAGGGGGAAGTGATACTGGAAGGAGGAGTCAGGGAAGCAGCTATCAGGAAGTATTAGAGGCAGGGCCAAAGTTAGGTTAAGGAGGCCAAGAGGAACAGGAGGAAGAAGTGGCCCCAGCATATTCTGCTTGACCGAGGTAAGCCAGCTCCTTGTGCCAGCTACATGTGAACCCTATTCTGAGGTCTGGCTAAGACCAGACTTCACTACCTATTTTGACGAAGACTTTTTGTAGGATGTATTTGAAACATGGCAGTACCAGCTCCAGCTCATTACTTTTTTTTTATGAAACCAAGAAATTATTTATTGTATGCTTGATCCTGTGAAGTAACAGAATTAAGGAAGTTTTTGTTCTGAGTCAATAAAGAGCTTTTCTGTACTATTAGTGATCATGTCTGGCTGTGAGTACACAGGCCCCAAACCCAAATCCTGCTCAAGCTGTTATAGTCCCCTTTTATTAAAGCTTAGCATGTACTAACAGATTTAGTGCATATTAAGAACCAAATTCTATATATTGGGCCTGATTCTATAAACAGTGCCTAGTGCCACCTACATCATAGGTGCCACTTGATATGGTTGTTAATCAACCACTAAGCTCCATTTACAGAATCCTACCTAGTGGTACCTAGGCATGCTTAGGCTTTGCTAGGCATCCTGGAGATAGGCGAGGGATATTAGGCCAGGTTTTACTGTGCCTAATTTACCAGCTCCTAACTCGGATACCTAGCAATGCTTAAGTCAACCATGACTATTCTCTACCCTTAACCACACCTACTTTTCAGGTTGGTGTCATCAGGTGGTGGAAGGCACCTTGACTTAGGCATTGCTGGACATCTCACAGGTTTCCATATGATGATGTTTTTCTCCTCTGTGGCTAGTACTGCTTTTGGTAGTGCACCTTTGTGTCCCTCTTGTCCCAAAGGCAGAGATAGTAGGGAAATTTGGTAAAACCTCCTTGGAGACCCATTAGGAATGCCACCATTTTGAAGTTTCCGATGACTTTTTAGCTAGAGAATGACATGATGAAAAAATTTGTCCCCGTCCCCGTGAACTCGGTCCCTGTCCTTGCCCCGTCCTCATGAGCTCGGTCTCCGCCTAGTCCTCACAAACCATCTGATCCCATCAACACAAGCCTTGAATAGTTTTATACTCAACACAGCTACAATACTACTTTATTCAAAAGCGAAAAGAAGTAGAAATTTTTTTCTACCTTTGTTGTCTGATTTCTGCTCTCCTCATCTTCTCGTCATTCTCTTCCTTCCATTCACAGTCTGCCTATTCTCTGCCTCTTCCTTATGGCCTGCTCTATTTCTGTGTCTCCACCAGAAACTGTCTCTCTCCCTTCCACCTCTTCCCCACCCCCATTGGTCTGGCACTCATCTTCCCTCCGCTCCCCCCATGGTCTGGCATCTCTGTATTCTTCCCTTCCTTCTCTCACTTCCTCCCCCAGGTGGTTTTTAGCATCTCTCTTCTCTTTTCCTTCCTTCATATCTGGTATCTGTCTCCTCCCCCTCCCCCAAGATCACTCATCATAGCAAGTATGGAAATCTGTATCCTATCTATTTCTTTAGGTCAACTGCCTTTCTTTCTTTTTTCCATTGGTGGTAAGAGGTAACATTATCTACTTATTGGTAGCAGTGGTTGTTCCATAAAGAGGGTTGTGGCCTTTGAAGTCTTCTGTAACTACAGCAGCATGAATTCGTTTGAATTTAATATCTTTTTTGTTCATTGGCTCTATCAGCTGTTTTGAGGAGCTTATAGAAGCTAGAGGTTCAATGGGTGAAAGCTGTGATATTTGACAGTATTCTGACTGATTTAAGAAATGCCTAACACAATCACTACCATCATAAGTAAAGTAGGGTCTATGGCTGGTGTAGAAGCATTGTGTAGCAATGGGGAGCACTAACAAAATGCCTCACTACTAAAGGCAGAGCTTAGAGAAACTAAGCAAAGCAGAGTCAGCAATATGAGATGGCAGGAGGAAGAGAAGGAAGCATAATAGATATATTTTCTTTATTCTCTTCCACTGCTGTCTTTCATCCGTGTGTGCCTGCATGTATCCATAGCCCAATCTCAGATGGCCTTCAGGTCTAGTAAGGTTGCCATGGGAGACATATGCTGAGCATTATGGGAGAGGAAGGGATTTGAAACATGGGACCTAGAGCTAGGAGCATTCAAGCATTCATTTGGTGATCCATATAGCCATTCACCTAATAACTCCTCTGAAATACCGGTAATGCCATCAACTATATGGCCTCCTATCCCATGTTACCCCAGAAGTCAGGCAATCATGGGATGTGCTTAGAGCAGGAGCACTCCAGTTATTTGTAGTAGACTTGCATAGGATGTGATACTGCCCATATAACTGTATTTTTTAAAATTATTTCATAGACTGAGACTTCACTCTTTTATCCCTCTTCTAAAGTAGTTGTTAAAGGACAATGAGAGCTGCTCTTAATGAAGCGATGCTCCATTTCTTTAAATAAATATATGTAAAGGACACAGTGATCCTGTAAAAATTAATGGAAATCTGTAACTGCATCATAATATATTGCTATTAATTTTATATTATGAGTGTATATATTTAATCATATTTATTACTCACCTTTCAAAAGGATCATTAAAGTAAGGTACAAACTTCATAAGAAATATATGTGTATTGGTGTATATGTATTTGCATGTATATACTGTATTTATATGAGCACACAACTAAAAAGAAAACAGGAAAAACATGTGGAGAAGAGTTCATGGAATTCATATGTGTGTGTATGGGGGTGGGGGTAGGGGTATATATGGGGTGGGGGTGTCTCTATTGTTTCAGTATATGTCTGATCCTGACATGGGGAGTCATTTGAATGAAATTATATCCAAACACTGGAGCCCTTTTAGTAAGCTGCATTAAGAAAATGGGCTGAGTACATCCTAACATGGGATTTCATGCAGTAAGGGCCAGCTTCTATAAGTGGCACCTACATTGAGGACACCTAGCAACGCCTAATGAAAATCCACACACAACTCAAATTGGTTTAATTAGTTTAAATGGTGTAGTAATGGACCACAACATTAAAGGTAATTAAAAAAAAAAAATTAAAAAATTAAGCAATTAAGAGTTCTACATGGAACACCTAGCAACACCTAAGTCCAGGCGCCCTCTGATGGCTAATAATGTTTATCTGAAAAGTAGATGTGATTAGGGGTGGAGAATAGGCACAATTGATTTAGGTGTTTTCTAGGCGTCCAAGCTTTGCCTGACTCTTGGGTCATGCATGTGGAGATTCTGGATTTTAACTTCTTACCTAAGAACCTAAATTTGGCTTCCAGAATCTCTCTACTACATTTCCCTGTCATTGGTACCCACATATTCCAAGACAGCAGGTTCCTCTCCAGCATTGTCTAAAATCTTATCTAGGTGACGCGTGAGGTCTGTCACCTTTGCACCTGGCTGGAAAGTGACCAAGCAATCCTCACGTCCACCAGCCACCCAGCTACCTACATGCCTAATGATCGAATCTCCCACTATAACGGCTGTACTAACTCTTCTCTCCTGGGCAGAAGCCCCTGGAGACATATCCTTGGTGTGAGAGGATTTTGCATCTCCTGGTGGTAGGTCCTGGTTACATGATTGCCTCCTACTTCACCAAGATGATGTTTTCCTTTAAGAAGATCTCCAAGGCAACACAGAGGCTGCCAGACTGGAGGTAGGACTTTTCTACTATGTCCCTGTAGGTCTCCTCTATATACCTCTCTGTCTTACTCAGCTCCTCCAAGTCTGCTACTCTAGCCTCAGGAGATTGGACCCATTCCCTGAGTGCTAGGATCACACACATAAGACCTCTCACTAACTGGGAGATAATCAAACATGTGACCTTCAGTGCAAAAGACTGGATAGCCCCTTTCTTGCTGCTGGACTGCTGCCTGAATCTTAATATTGGTGATTTCTTTGCTAAGTTTCTACAGGAGCTGGAACTTTGTTTTACTATAGTTTCTTTAAGAACTTCCTTCCAACTTAGGTTTCCTTGTAAATGTAGCAGAATAACTGTTATATTTTCTATCAACTAGACGAACTGAGGTTCCCACCCCCAAAGATGTGAATGAACCAGCACATACCAGCCAGTATGACAGCTTCAGAGGTTATGGCCAGTCCTATTAGAACAGCATGCAGGTCTTTGAAGTAGCCTAGAGGTTGTTGCAGTGGACTGCAGAGAAGGAGACCCAGACCCATATCCCATTCTAACTAGTACACTTGTAGTGGAAAGTATTAGCCTGCCAAAACCTACTGTACTGGCATATAGGTGATACCTGTAGACATAAGGGCTATCAGGGAGTGTGGGAGTATGTGGTACAGTGGTTAGAGCTACAGCCTTAGCACCCTTAGAATTTGTGGATTCAAATCCCTCGCTGCTCCTTGATACCCTGGGCAAGTCACTTAGGGCTCCTTTTACTAAGCTGTGAGGGATATGATGAGATGTGTATTTGGGATCTTTTATATGAAGTTCACAGCATTGCCTCCTAGAGTGCCCCACTGCTCTGCTGGGATGTCTGTGTGGCCAGTCTGCTAAGAATGCTGGCCCCTCCTATATCCCAATGTCTGGTTTTTATGTATTTTTCCTTTGGAAACTGGAAGTTACATCAAGGAAGGACTCAGACAGAAGAAAGGCCTTGGAGCAGGCCTCTGAAGATTCATTTTCGCGGCATGGCTGAGGCTTCTAAAGGTAAAATGAGCACTGGGGAAGAGGGGAGTTGGTGAGAAAGGCTTAGCCTTAGAGATCCGGACTGTCAATGGAAAAAACATTTATTCAACTTATAAATAAACTGAACAAACTGGTGTAGATTTACTGTGTTTCTAAGACCTCAAACACCCTAGACACTACTTGAATGTGTTTTGTGTTCTTACTGGGGTGAAGTGTTTCCTCAGGGGCTGATGCTCTTCAAAATCGCATTTAGGCCTCATTTGACTTTTGAAATAGAGTACACTCAATGGCTCTCCTCACAACACACAGATCAGGCTTTTGTTGAGTGTCCTTAATTACTACCACTTTTTGGGACCCCTGAGGAAGCCTGTTCGAAACATGGACCGTGTTGGGTCCCATATCTCATATAAAATGGCACATTTATACGCAACAACCTGTTTGTTTAAAATAAACTTTGCCTATATCTTGTGCATCTGTCTGCAGTACCTTTCTTTGTCTTCAGTTCACCGTATTTGTACTGCAGATTTGTTGGATTTTCTTTTTGTCCAGTCCCTAACATAGTGACCACTATCTTTTTTTAATCTCTCCACACTTTCCCCCTCGACTATTAAACTGCACTAGCAGTTTTTAGCGCGGAGAGCCACGCTGAATGGCCCGCGCTGCTTCCGACGCTCATTGGAACTCTATGAGCGTCGGGAGCAGCGCGGGCCATTCAGCGCGGCTCACCACGCTAAAAACTACTAGCAGAGTTTAATAGAAGAGGGGGTTTATCTTTTTCTAAAATCTGCAAAAAAATTAAAAATAAAATCTTTTTCTTCAAGGAGTCTGTCTTTTCTGAGGACATAATTTTTGCAATCTCTTAGTTGCCTTTATCACCACAACTGTAATGTTTAGTCCCTCAGGAGAACAGAAATACTTCAAAAGATTGCCCAATTTACATAGAACAAAGCTTCAGAAAATGTTACTGGCACTAGTAGGAGAGAAATCATGCATCTAAAATCTATGAGCGCATGAATATTAAAATTAGCAACCGTCTTTAGTATACACAGAGGCCCACATCCTGTTTCAGAATCTTCACAAGGTTTCTTGTTCTATTAAATCCACTTAATTTCATTCAATGCAATTGTTGCTTAACACGACAGAAAAATCCCATCCACTGGGCTAAGTTTCTTGTCATTTTTGTAACTTCTCTCTCTGGAATTGCAGTCTCTCAGCAGTCTTTTCCTTTGCTTCTTCTTTTCTTTCTTTCTTTTTTTATATCATTGCTTTCTTTCAAATTCAACCATTTTAACTTATTCATAGAAGTTTCTAGTAGATTTATTTTGTCTGAATACATTAGCAAAATGTCATTTCTGTACCTACTGCTGTTACAGTGACCTGTATTTTAATGCAATTGCTTTTCCTTTTGCCTCAGTTCATTTTTTTTTCCATAAAAAACAATTTATCTCCATGTTTCAGAGCAAGAAACACTACTAGACATGAACTTAAGTGCTGTTGGCAATCAACTGAGCCTACAGTTCCTAAGTATAGTAGGCATCTCATGTTTAAAATTTGTTTTGCATTAATCAATATATTATTTGGAGGTTTTCATGGATAATGTTAATATAAGTTAAATTTTATACATACTGATGCTTAGAATTCTAAATGTTCTTTCCCTTCTTACTATAGAACATGCTCAACAGAAACTTATCTTACTATTTATATTTTTCAGTTATCACGGACTTCTTAGAGAAGCCTATTTAAATCTATAGTTTAGTTTCAAGTTCTACTTGACAAATATTATATAGTCTAGTAGGGTTTTTTTTCAGAAGAACATTAAAGACTTCTTATATCACAGTGACAGGAAAGTAAAAATAATTATTATAAAGTCTAGGATAGCTATGGGAGTCCTGTTTTTTATGCTAAATATTTTATCCTGATTAATTTTGCAATATAATTGTTGATTTTTACAATTCATGACTATCCCCCACCCCTTTTACAAAAGCGTAGCATGACTTTTAGCGGCCGCCGTGGCGGTAACAGCTCCGACACTCAGCATTGCATGTTTACCCTGTCTTGCTATCTTAATAGTGGAAAGAAAAAATACAACAATGGCTCTTCTAATGAAAGAACTGGCTTCTGCCTAAGAGGGAAGGGTTAGGATAGCCATTTTTGCTTGAAATGCAGTTATTAAGCAAATAAATAGCTGGGTGGATGGATCACTTGTTCATTTGCCTGTCTGGTGTGAAGGTGGATAAGGTGAGCCAGTTGATATAGTATATCTATGATTTTGGCAAAGTTCTTCATTAGAGACTTCTGAGAAAATTAGAAAGCCATGGGATAAGGTAGGGTTAAATAGCTAATTCTGTCAATGGAGGAATGTAAATAGTCAGACAAAAGAAACCAACAAAAAATGCAGAAAAAATGCAAAGCAGAAAACAAAACCAAAACTGCAGTAAAATGTACAAGGTGCAGGAATTTAATAAAAAATCATAAAAACATATATAACATACATAAAATAAATATAATAAAAAATCCCAAAACTGGTCCTAGTATTCATGTGAACTGGACCCAACATGGTTCTTGTTTCGAAAAACACTTCTTCCTCAGGGGTCCCGGATGATGGTACGTGGAATATAAAAAACAAAATCGAACGAAACAGGTGTAAAATTCTCCTGTGTAGGCGCTGCACTGTGAAACACAAAGTGGAATATCTCAAGGATCTGTACAGGGGCCGGTGCTTTTTAAGATATTTATAAATGATCTACCAATGGGAATGATGAGTGAGGTGATCAGATTTGCAAGTATATGAAACTATTTAGAGCTGTTAATGCATACGGACTGCGTGAAATTACAAGAGGATCTTGGGAGGCTAGAAGACTGGGCAACAAAGTGACAGATGAAATTTAATGCTGAAAATGCAAAGTGGTGACACTGGAAAGAATAATCCAAATTATAGCTATATGATGCTAGGTACCGCATTTGAAGTCACCACTAAATAAAAGGATTTATGGGCCATTGTGGCACAGCAGACTGGCTTTGAAGAAGATATGGGGTATGGAGGGCACGAGAAGGGTATTACCAAAAAGAATACTGTATCTACATTTGGCTGGTGGAAATTTGAAATGATATAGTATCTATTGAAAGAGATATAAAAGCAACAGTGGCAGACTTTAGTAAGGAAATGGCTGAAGATGGAGTGAGAATAGAGAAGATGGAAGCTAGAGAAGAGCAGAGAGAAATAGTGCTGTAGAAGCTGCAGTGACAAAACAAAAACATGGCCTAGAAAATAGGTCTTGGCTTCCTAGACCATGGGATGATCTTCCAAGGCTGCTGAGCAGGGATGGTGTGCATCTATCAAAGAAGGGAAAAAGTGTCTTTGCCAGCAGGCTGGCTTATCTACTAAAGAGGGCTTTACATTAGAAGTGATTGGGCAGGGAGATCAAAGCTCCCGGGTGAATATAAGCCCTCAGATAAGTAAATCACTTAATACCTCTACACAGATGGAAAAAGGGGTAAATGTCTGGAAAGCAGTATATACTAATGCTCGAAGTATGGGAAACAAGATTCTGGAACTAGAAGCTGTGATGGAAGAAGAGGAGTTAGATATAGTGGCGATCACAGAGAACCATGACTGGGATGTAGTTATACCTGGCTAAAATCAGTTCAGGAACCATGACTGGGATGTAGTTATACCTGGCTAAAATCAGTTCAGGAAAGACGGTAGGAAGAAAAGGAGGAGGAGTAGCATTATATGTTAAAGAACATATTAAAGCCACATAATTGCAGGATCTGCAGGGCAAGGAAGAGGCACTGTGGATCAATTTGGAAAGAGGGAATGGTGAATATAGTTACAGTTAAAGGAAAGATTTATAAACTATAAAGAGTTTTACCTCATGCAAAATTGTCAATTTTTTAATAAGACATTAACTATTTTTTTCTGCAGCCCTCCAAGTACCTACAGATCCAAAATGTGGCCCTGAAAAGAGTTGGAGACCACTGTTCTAGAGTGTCATTAGAGGTGTCTGCACTAGGTGAGGACTAGGAAGTAGAATGGATTGTTAACCTCAGTCCTTTTCATGGGCCAAGATGGTAAAGATGGGAGAGCTGCTGTCCCAGAAAACTGTGCTAGTGCATGCTTTATTTGGCAAATCAGGAAGTGTTGGAGAATTTGTTAAGCTCCATGGCAGAGAAAAGCTTTTTAGTGATGGAATAAGGAGAGATGTATGGCCCAATACTGAAAAAGAGAAAACTTATGATAGGTACTCAGTAGGCAGCAGTGAAGAAGCAGTAGTCTCATAGATTACATTATGAATGCCATTACAGTTAACAGTGTCAAAAGTATGTCTAGATTATATTTTGTTTTTCAATTCTTCAAAACCTGACGCCTCAGCCCCACCACTCCGCCGCAACGTTCAATTCAAAAAAAGCGGGAAGTTTGATGTGGGAGCTGTCGGGTTTGTAATGATTTTTACTTTTTTGTTTTTTATTTGTTTTTTCAATTCTGTTAAATTTTAAGAACCTTTAAAGAATAAATATTATAAGACTCTTCAATTTTTAATTTTTAAACGTCATAGTATAAACTCTAAAAGTTGTTTATATACTCATCTCAGCATAAACCCTTTTGAAGGTCTTTAAGTTCTACATTAACCAGCTCGCGAAAAGTATGAATCAAAGGATCCATAGGACCAGGGGGAACCCAGTGGGATTTAGTCTTACATATTGGAATAGAATCCCTATCTGGTAATGATTGATCTTCTGTTAATTCTTCCTCCATGGGTTGAGATACTTGTTCGTGTTTATCCCCAAAAAAGACCTTTAGTTGCATCTTCCTAATGAACGTGTGGAATGCTACGTGTAGTTTGAAAAAATCCGGGGGGTGAGTCTTAACAAATCCCAGTCCTTTCACAGTAGCTTTCATCCATTTAAACTTCGTTTTAATTTGCCTGTAGGACAGTTCCTGCGTTTACGCAGGGTTTCTTCCACTATAGATGTATATAAACAACAAGCCAGTGAATTGAAAAAGCGCCTCCTAAACAGGGGCTACCCATTACGATCTATAAAGCAGGCCTTCTATAGGGGTAAATACGCTCAGAGAGAGCTTTTATTACAGGAATCGTCCACCATCCAAGACGAAGAAGATAATCTTACCTGTGTTCTTCCGTTCTCTAGAATAGTAAAAGCGGTAGTAAAAATATTTAGAAAATACTGGTTCATAGTTCAATCTCACACAGCGTTAAGTTCCTTCCCTAGAATAGCCTACACCCGAGGGAGCACATTAGGCCAACAGTGTAATTTCCAGAAATATGGCATTCGCCCGGAAGAAGAAGGAGGGGAAGGACACCACGACACATGTGGAAGATGTCAGTGGTGCCCTTCAGCCATTCAGGGTGAATCCTGGCAGGTTCCAGGGCGCCCAGTTACTTTGAGAGCTCGGAATATCACTAACTGTGATTCTCAGGGGGTGATTTACGTCATAGTATGCCCGTGCGATCTCATATATGTGGGACGCACTAGTAGGAAGATAAAGACCAGGTTAACGGAACACAAATCACGAATTATAAATAAGATCACACAAGCTCCTTTGGTTGAGCACTGGGTAAGATTAAACCATACAGTGGCAGAGTTGCGATGGCGGGTCATCAAGAAAGTAGTTGGGTGGGATGGAGGGGGGGACTCGTTGAAACTTAATGAATTAGAACAAAGATTTATTTTTTCTTTGGATACGGTTGAACCCCACGGATTAAATATCGAGATTGAATGGGGTACGGTATAATTCAGACAGGACCAATAGGATGTAGGGGGTGGAGACTTGGATGCTAGTGGGAGGGGATTTAAATTCCACTCCAAGGACGCCGCCGCCATCTTTTCTCATGAATAATGTGGAGTCGGATGACAGCGGCGCCCTTGGTGAGTACATCATCAAAGTGAGAATATTACTAATCTTTAATTAACTATAGATTGGAGGGAGAGGTTATACAATTGTACGTGACAACTTTCTCTTTTATATTCTACAGGGAGACCCTTGATAAAACACATCTTTGTGAAACATGTCGGGTCTGACTCCCTGGGTTTATGCTGAGATGAGTATATAAACAACTTTTAGAGTTTATACTATGACGTTTAAAAATTAAAAATTGAAGAGTCTTATAATATTTATTCTTTAAAGGTTCTTAAAATTTAACAGAATTGAAAAAACAAATAAAAAACAAAAAAGTAAAAATCATTACAAACCCGACAGCCAATGATGAGGCTCCCACATCAAACTTCCCGCTTTTTTTGAATTGAACGTTGCGGCGGAGTGGTGGGGCTGAGGCGTCAGGTTTTGAAGAATTGAAAAACAAAATATAATCTAGACATACTTTTGACACATTGAATACTATCAGTCTGGATTACATCAAATAAATATTTTTTGCCACATGGTTTGTAAGCTGTAAATTACAGTTAACAGTGACATCATTATGGCAAATTTCTGTGACTTAGTTACTTTACGGGAAAATATAATTAAAATCTGCACTCATACATCAACTACATAAATTTTAATGCAGAAAGCCTTTTTTTATCGAACAATATTTTCAACTTTCTCTAATAACATAAATTTGATGTGTGGTGTGGTGTGCTCAGTGCTCCTGCAACCAAGTCATGTGAACAACAGACTAATTGCTAGAGAAACCATCATAGCGCGACCATGTTCCTCAATAATACCACAATACCTTCAAGTCTACAACTCAACACTTAGGGCTTCTTTTACGAAGCCGCGGTAGAGGTTTAACGCGCCTAATAGCGCGCGCTAAACTGCCGGCCGCGCTAGCCGCTGCCGCCTCCTCTTGAGCAGGTGGTAGTTTTTCAGCTAGTGCGTAGGTTAGCGCGTGATTCAAAGTTGTGTACGTTAAAGCCGCTACCGCAGCTTCATAAAAGGAGCCCTTAATGAAAGAAAAAGTATCTGAAATTTCTGTGACTAACATTGAAACTTTGAAACTAAACAATTTGACTAGAAAGATTGCAGAGATTGATTCATGACAAGTGTACATCCTTAGTGTGTGCTGTAAAGTTATTTGAACTCTTTAGTTGAAAATGTGTGATGCAAGTAAATGATGATAATGATATTTCAGTCAAATATCACATTTTGATAAATATGTGTTGATGGATAGTCATTTGAGGGGCAATTTTATAACTTGGTCTCTCAAGTTAGGTACCTTGATGCCACATGCTCAGCACCAATGCTATAATGGCACTGAATAGCCAAAATTATGTCCCATCCATGCTCCTCTCACACGTATGAGGGTAAATCAAAAAGTAAAGGCAAAATACATTTAACAGCTTTAATACAAGTAACTTTGAGCAATTGAACATACCACTTTTCCACATAGTCCCCATGCAAGACGATGCATTTGTTGTATCGGTCAACTAGCTTCTGCATTCCTGCAGAGAAGACATTTTTCGGCTGCTCCCAAAGCCTGGTGAGCATCATTTCGTATACTTCATCATGCTTTGTCTTTTGTTCTCTGAGTCGCAGTGATGCACCCATGTCTTGTCGCTGGTGACAATTCTCTCCAGATCTTCGTCATACCATCTCAGGAACTGGGTTGCAGCTTCCACACTCTGTGCTTGTACAGATTAATCAGCTGTTTGGGAACCCATTGTATGCGACTTTCTTGTATCCCAAGTCATCATGCATTATGGCAGATCCATGGCTGATATCCAAATTTGCAGCTAATTGAGACACCATTATCCATCGGTCGTCTCTAATCAAGGCATCCGCCTGTCAGTGTGCTCTTGTGTGCGCAATGTTGATGGGCGAGCAGAACGACCTTCATTGATTACACCTTCTCTTCCCATTTTAAATCCTTTTACCCACTCATTAAACCTTCCATGGATTCACGGTGCTATGTCCATACTGCGTCAATAGCAGACAGTTTATTTCCACAGGTTTCACTCCCTCTGCCCAAAGAAAGTGCACTACTGCACGTTGTTCGATGGTGCAGTCTTGCAATAGAGCGTCCATATTTCTGACCTCATGGCTGCCACATGACTAAAGGCTGAGTGCTGCACTGTGCGTGGACAAACTATCCAAAGGCAATGTACAAATACGTGTGTTGCATTTTGCTAGCTCTGTTATTGTGTAATTTAACAAATGCCTTTAATTTTTGATTCACCCTCATATATCCCCTTGTAGTTATGTGCCATAGCACTTATACACTCCCTTATAAAATTGCAATAGTGCATTTGGCTGCATAAGTGCCAGTTAAGGCACCACTTATGTGCACAAGGCATGCATAACTGCAGGTGCTCATTTATAGAATTGCCCTTTTGGGGTAATTTTATAACTAGTTGCCTAAACAAACAAACAAAAAAAGAGTACTTAGGTGCATATATTGGACCCATTTTACAAAGACAATTGATAACACCAAAGTCTCAAAACAAATAAAAATTCAAAACCTTAATCCCAAAACCACCTTATTCTAGATACACATACTATTCAAAAAATAGGAAAACCTTGGTTTTGGAGCATAATTCATTCCAAAAGCATGCTTGCAATCCAAAACACTCGTAAATCAAAGCAAATTTCCCCATAAGAAATAATGGAAACTCAGACAATTTGTTCCACAACCCAAAAGCCTTAATACAAAATACTATACGTACTTGTATTGCAAGACCTCGCTCATTAGAACAGTCACTACATACCTGCAGCATCAGAGAGAGAAGAACCATCGGCTCAGTTGTAATGATGTGACATTTGTACAGTATACTGTATGTACTCGTATTGCAAGACTTTGCTTGTTTAAAACAGTCACTACACTCTTGTAGTGGCACTGAGAGAAGAACCATCGGCTCAGTTGTGATGTGTGTAGACTGTATGTAATTGTATTGCAAGACATTTCTTGTATTTTAAGTTAAAATTTAATAAAATGTTTTGCTTGTCTTGAAAAACACTTGCAAACCAAATTACTTGCAATCCAAGGTTTTACTGTAGTTACAAAAAAATCTTAAAGACCATCAACACTGATGCTATCATAATCTCATTTGTATATGCCGTACATCAAAGAGCATGTATAATCATCAGTCCAACATTCTTTTGTTCATGATTTCTTGTTTTCAATTTTCAATCCACTTAATAGTAGCAAATATAGAACTTATCTTAAAATGGAGCAGCAAACACTAATGTGATCACATTTCAAGCATGGACTTTGATTCAGGATGCAGGTTCTCAAGACTAAGGGCCCCTTTTACTAACCCTAAGTAGCGAGTTCCAGTGTGGCAATTGCAGCACAGCCTATATGAATTGAAAGAGCTGCATCACATTTGCCATGCAGGAATCTCTATCGTGGCTTTGTAACAGTGGCTCTTAGTTATAGTAGCATTTTCAATTTGCACATAGTTGACATTATTATGTATGAATAAGGCAGCATGCAAAGTTTAACACAAACAGTTTATCTGATGTGCATACTGTGGTATACAGCCTATGCCTTCTAGGTCTGTCCCCAAAGCAGTGCAGAAACCTGGAGCAAAGGCACTAGAAACAGCTCATTTTAAACCACAAACTAACCATTTAGGGGACTTTCCTGCTTTGGCCTCTAGAGGGAGCAGGAGAGCAGATTTGCCTATTCCACAATCCTCCCCCCCCCCCCCCACCCAGCTCTAGTTTAGTTCCCAGCAGTCAGGTGCATGCTGGAAGCAGAACCAGACGGAAAGCCTTTTCACCTGAGAGTTTGGGGTGTGGCTGCAGGCTATTACATCAGAGAGCAGAACTTCTAGAGAGGCAGAAGGAAAAGCAGGAGCAACAAAGAAGGTAGGGAGGCTCAGGGCTGAGAGCTCTGGATGGCAGTGAACAGCCTGAATGTATGGAGCTGACAGAGGCTGGTCCGGAGTCACTAAACTTAATGGCCCAGGATTTTCAAACCATGGAGCTGGAGCCATACCCTGAGCTATAGAATGGAGCCCTGCCAATGGAATTTTGCTGGAATGAAAAGTGAATTAAACTGCCTGAAAGTTTGACCTGGATACTGTTTGGCTAAGCTTACTAAATGCCTTTTGTTTTGTGACCCTGAAGAAGGTGTAGTGCTTGGTGGCACCCGTAGGAACTTTAAAGAACTGTTTTTGGATTTTGTGCTTTTTATTTTTTCCCTCTGGGTGGGGGAAGGGCTGTTACTAGTCCCAGGAGTGGGGACTGCTCTGTGTCTTATGTGGTAGGTTTGAGGGCATATCATTTGCAAATTGTTACCCCACAGAGCACACTCCCTGGCCAGCAAGTCAGATGCTGGGGCCTAATGCCAAAGCACTAGTGCAGGCTGAGGTAGTGATATTAGCCTAAAAGACTGTTTTTTGAAATGTTTGAAAGTTTTGAATCATTAATCGGCTGGAAAGCTAGCGGCAGCTTGGAAAAGCCTGAAATTAGGAGTTTTGGGATCTTTATTGGCTGACACTAATCCAGAGACTGTTTGGAATTACAGTTTGTTTGCTTTGGACTATACTTTATATTTTTGAACATCCTGTTAAGATTTATTTCCTTTCCTCCAATGTGAAACTGTTGAACTTTAGGCAAGCCGGTTGGTTTGAATGGGTTTTTTTGTTTTGGTTTTGTTTTGTGAATAAACCCAGACCTTGCTTGATGCATTACATTTACCTGATATTGTGATGTTCTCTTTTGATGGCCTTTTTTTTTTTTCTTTCCTTGCGCAGCCTGTAGCGGCTCACAAGAGTTTTCTTTTGTTACTGGTGCCCTAGGACCCATTGCCCTGAGGCTGCTGGTGACAATACTAGTGAGGTGTTTCATATGTATTTTTTTTTTGTTTTGCATCTCGATATTATGCAGTGTGTGTTACTAATATGTGTTATGGTAAAATAGTGTGTAATTTTAGTATTTTGTGCACATTGGACCTGATTCTCTAAAGGATGCCAATTGCGTGTCAATCACGAATCGGCATCCTGTAGAGAATTATGTCTAATTTTACTAGCAGATGCCTTAAATGTAGATCAGCATTTTACAGGTCTACATTTACAGCATTTCTCTCGTGCCTACAGAGATGCATAGAGATGCTTACAGACGCCCAAGGCTATTTCCAGTGGAGACCATGCCCATGCCACATCTTGGGTGCCCATAAACTTCTCTATGTGTCTCTGTAGGCATGCGACATACGCCTACAATGTAGGCATCCTTCCCCGCCTGCATCTTTCAAAAATATTTGTCCCAATTAGCTATGAGATGGCAGTAGGATGCCTGCTTCCACCTACTGATTTGTAGAATCAGTCCCATTGAGTAGCAAAGATTGTGCTTTATTCCATCAGTACACATTAGTAACTACCCCTCTAAAAATTCATAAAAAAAAGAATTAATGTTCTCTCTACATATGCTCTGCCTTAATCCAGAAGAGCAACTACATTCTTTTTGAGTGATATAATATGGATTGATGCCCTTTTCTGTTATCAGCACCATGCTGATTAACTATGATCCACATGACATATCTCTGACATTCAAACTCTTTTTGGAATAGCAGAACCCACTCAGGGCAGCCAACTGTTTGTGTTAAATGTTGAAATTCCATTGTACTAAGCTGCGTTGTTATATTAATACCTAAGGTTTTGACCTAAAAATGTATTCAAAACACTTATATTTAATCAAAAGAAACTGAGACAACACAGACATTTGCTGGTGACATTTGCTTGCATGGTTAGGTTACTGAACAAAGTATCTTTTACCTCTCTAAGGAGGAATAAATACAGTATTTTAAAATAAAATATTTAGAATGCTACTGAAGAATCGAGCAGATTTTGCCTAAAAGGAAAAACTACATTCAAGAGATTCAATGTAATATCTAGTAAGACATATATTGTGACTTATCCACAAAATGTTAAATAGAAAATCCTGCTGGCAAGATTTAAATACAAGATGCTGCAAATGTGATTTCAGATAGCTTTCTTTTGTCAGCTTTGCAAACCTTTGATGTTTGTCTTGTTCACCTCTTAACCATTTAGAAGTTACAAGGGGATGCTGAAAAGTTCCCAGCCCAGCCAGGAAGAGAATGACACAGATATGGTTCAATCAATGATCTGAAACAGTGCCAATTTACAGAAAAAATTTTGTTTCTTCAATTTGGCACTTAATGAAATAAGATAACACTCTTTTCAACTACAGTGGCAAAATAATGCTCAGAATTTAGAAAGTTGGTTGGTTGGGTTGAGAGCCTGCCAGATCCCCTTACCTTCGTGGCGCTTTCCCCCAACTGACCAACAACGGGCCCGGTCCGACAAAACTCCCTGTCCTGTAGCCACAAATCTAAATTACCTTCTTACAGCAGCTGGATTCAGGGCAGGGAGGTTTGTCGGACCGAGCCTGTTCTGTTGTCGCTCGGGCGGTGAAGCGCCACGAAGGTAAGGGGCAGGGAGGGAGAAAGGGAGGAAAGGTGGAGTGGAGAGGAAAAGACGCTTAAGGGAAATGGGTAATATTGAGGGGGGAGGAGGAAGTTGAAAGCACTGGGGAAGACAGAAAGGGGAGAAGGACGCTGACAGGACATGGAGAAGATGGGGGGAGAAGGACACTGAAAGGAAATGGGGAAGAGAGAGTGCGGAGAAGATGCTGAAGGGAAATGGGGAAGAGAGAGTGGGGCAAAGATGCTGGCAGGGAAGAAGACAGAGATGCCAGACTATGGGGGGAGCGGAGGGAAGAAGATGGGTGCCAAACCAATTTGGAAGGGGGGACAAAGGGAGAGGCACAGTAACAGAGCAAATGGAAGACACAGAGAGAAGATAGATAGTGGATGGAAGGAATTGAATGAAAACATGAGGAAAGCAGAAACCAGGCAACAAAGGTAGGAAAAAAATTATATTTCTTTTTTTTTTTTTTTGCTTCAGGATAAAGTAGTATATTAGTTGTGTTGATAAAAATTTATAAACATTAGAGGCTCTGGTTGAAACCCGTTTATAAAGTATGTATTCTTCCCAATTAATATTTCCAAATTAATAAAGTCTCTTTGCTTATTTGTAAATGGGTTTCTACCAGAGCCTTTAATTCAGTAGCATAATTAAATGAAATAACTATTTTTGAAGTTTATAGGGACGGGCGGGGATTCCTCGCAGGGACGGGTGGGGACGGAGGGGATTCCTCACGGGGACGGGTGGGGATGGAGGGATTCCTCACGGGGACGGGTGGGATTCCTCACGGGGACAGTTGGGGATGGGTGGGACTTTGACGGGGACGGGTGGGATTTCTGTCCCCGTGCAACTCTCTAATTGGGACTCTGAAAGACCTTCCCTCAAAGGTATGCCAGCTCAGGTTTTCTTTCTCTCTTGGGCTCTGACCCTATCCTGAGGCTTCCATATGTTAATTGGGTAAGAAAAGGGCAACGGGGATATAGAGGCAGTGCTTTTATGATCATAACTGCTATGCTTCCATCCTCTGAGAATACCTGTAAACTGAAGCTAATGAATATTTTTCTGTCCTATCAAGATACTACCAATATCCTTCATCACTGAATGCAATTAATGCTGCCCTTATGCTTTAAAGTTTAATCAAAGCAATCTTAACTAGTTCTCTGTCTCTGTAAAAAAAAAAGAAAAGAAAAATAATTAATTACATAAAATGAATAAATAAATAGATGAGGCATAAGTAACCTTGTTCCCCTCTACCAAAACTCAGTCTTATCTCCATCCAGTGAAATACGTGCCTATAATTTAGCCGAGAACTTGCACTAGCCATAGAACCAGTGTAAGTATTCATGTCTAAGTGCCAAAGATGTGTACATTAGGCATGCGAGTCCTGCCAATACTCTGGCTATATGTATGCCTGCCTACACAGTACACGCTATAAAAGATATGTACATATTAGGACCAGATTCTATAAAAAGTGTCTGAAGTTAGGTACCTAACTAAATTATTCAGTTAGCTTTAATCGACACCATTAATTGAAAAGCGCCGTTAAAAAGCCATTCAAACTATTTAAAATATTAATTACCTGTTAGGTGTCTACAACGTCAAGGTAGGCGTCTACTCCAAGGTACCTACTAAAAAGTAGGTGTGGTTACAGGTGGATTCTGGGCAGATTTGGGGTGTGGTTTGAGCACCAGTAAACACCTAACTTAGACGCATTGATTTAGGCCAAGAAAAACTAAACTAAACCTTAGATTTGTATACCGCATCATCTCCACATTCGTAGAGTCCGGCACGGTTTACAGGAGATGGGATAAAAAGGAACTACAATAAAGGGTTAGAGGTCCAAGTATGAAGAGTTTTTAGAAGGCTTAGAATGCCAGAGTTGGAGTAAGTATCACATTTTTGAGAATAGCCAGGTCTTCAGATGTTTGCGGAAAAGTTGGAGAGAGCTCAGGTTCCAAAGAGGGGAGGAAAGGTTGTTCCAGAGCTCAGTGATTCTGAAGGGGAGGGAGGTCCCTAGTTTTCCTGTATGGAAAATGCCTATTAATGGGAAGGATAGTTTTAATTTGTGGGTGGATCTGGTGGCATAAATGGGAACGCACCTAATGTTTCAAAGCATACCAGTGTCTAAGGCTACTTAGGCGCCTCTAGGCATGATTCTATATACAGCACCTAGCAGATGATTGACAACTGTGCCTAACAACTCCTACAAGTTAGGCACCATTTATAGAATCCGAGCCTTACAGAACAGTGCTCTTATGTACTGTTTTTAAGTACTATGTATGTGGATATATTGTAAACCACCTAGGATTTAGACCAGGGGTGCCCACACTTTCATGGCTTGCGAGCTACTTTTAAAATGACCAAGTCAAAATTATCTACCAACAATAAAATTTTAAAAAAACACAAAGCACACTGTACGCAGAGAAAATGTTAATTATTTATATTCAGGGTTTTTTTCAAAGAAGTCAAGGCAGATGACTTTAAAATATGCAATCACTTTATACATTTATCACAGCTCTATAAATAAATTTAATAAACTTTAAATATAATAATAATTATTGTGAAGTGTTCAGACCAATACCCATAAATTCAGTGATCTCACCGAACTGGGGTATACTTGGGACCATCATATCACTTCTCTTGTCCCTTAGCCAGCCTCCTTCGTTTATACAATACAATAGATCTTATTGTGTATACCGGTACTTGTAAAGAGATAGATTTCACTTATCTTGAAGGTAACTTCAATGGGCTTGGCAACTATCTCCTTGACCTCCAGCTGCGGTGGGATTAAAGTGCAAAAACCTTAAAGTGCTTTGTGCTGCTTGTGCTTGCCATTGCTACCGTGCTTGCTAAAATTAGTTGATATTAAACCCGGCCCCCCGACTCGAGTTTCGGGTCCTTCGTCAGGAGGGGTCCCTGTTAAAAACACAATTTTAATTAAAACCTAATTAAAACTTAAATTTTAAAGCGGTACTAGGTCACTATACATTTAACTTATATTTGTCCTATTCTACTTGTCATATGGACCTAATTTATAAATCACTCTTTAACATACCTGTGAGGCTTACTACTACTGGGCTACCATCGAAGAAAGAGCACGCTGAGAGTCTAACTGTCTACGTGCCTTATATATACTCCATTTTGTTTTTAGTCACTCCCCCTATTTCTCCTAAAATCTAACCGGAAATGACATATCTTCCTTACCGATGGAGTTATAAATTTAACCATTCGATTTCAGAATTAAGACCATATGGGTGCAAAGTGTTTTTATTGAAGATGAGACGTTGTTCTTTTTGCAGCAAGCATTTTGTAATGTCCGCTTCATATTGGTCTATATGAATCAGAACCGTGTACTTTAATTCCTCCAGAGAGTGAGACTCTTGTATCCAATGGGCTACCAGGGGGGGCGGTGATTCTTTCCTTTCGTATATTACTTAGATGTTCTGTTATTCTTATTTTTATTTTTCGACTGGTCTGACCTATATATGGGAAACCACAGGGGCACACTATGTAATACACCACTCCCTGGGACTCACAATTAGTGCCCGTTGATAACACAAATTTTTTCTCTCTGGAGGCTGGAAACATTACTGATGATTGCTGCAAAATATGGCTACATAAGCGGCAATGGCCACATGGTTTATGTGGAGGTAGAGAATAATTTCTAAATGGCTTATTACTTTTTTTATATTTCAGCATCTCCCCCAGATTCTGGGACCTGGAAAAAGCAAACTTCGGTTTTTCTAACAGGGCTGGATAGTATTGGACAATGGGCCAATGTTTTAATATAATCTGTTTAATGGCATTACTATTGTTTGATGGTAATACACAAACTGTATGTTGTTCTTTGTTTTTAACTTTTGGTTGCATCAACCAGGACCTTTGACAGAATTTAGCCCGTTTCCATGCTCTCTTAATTATTTTGTTTGGATATCCTCGTTCTAAAAATTTTTTATACATGATCTCTGCTTGCTTATCAAAATCTTGTGCATCTGAACAGATCCGTTTCAATCGTAAGAACTGTCCTATTGGTATGCTGTTCCGTAAGACCCGTGGGTGAAAACTTTGATATTGGAGGAGAGTATTACGATCCGATGGTTTTTTGTGTAGACTGGTGGATATCCTATTTTCTTGAATATAAATTTTTATGTCCAAAAATGACATCTGATGTTTATCTGTGTTATATGTAAATTTGACATTAGGATCTTTATGATTTATTTCTTCTAAGAATTCTTTTAATTTATCTTGATCCCCAGTCCACACAAAAAACACATCGTCATAAAGATCCTAATGTCAAATTTACATATAACACAGATAAACATCAGATGTCATTTTGGACATAAAAATTTATATTCAAATTTATATTCAAGAAAATAGGATATCCACCAGTCTACACAAAAAACCATCGGATCGTAATACTCTCCTCCACTATATCTGTTCAGATGCACAAGATTTTGATAAGCAAGCAGAGATCATGTATAAAAAATTTTTAGCTCTTAATTCGTATTGTGAATAACACTATCTCCTTACAAACAAAACGCTGTCACACAAGTCAATACTCACTACTTTAAAGAGAAGAACAGGGGTCTCAAGTGCTCCCACACGGGAGCGAAACGGAGTTCTTCCGTAGAGAGTCAAGAGAGTCAATAGAAAATCATAAGAGGAAGGAAAAGAATCAATAAGCTAAATAGTTTGAAAAAGTATTTAATGGCAAATGAGTATTAAAATAAATTATTGAAAGATTATTTAAACACAAGGAATATTAACTAAAAATAAGAAAATTAACCACTACAAAGTACAGAGAAAATAAACGGGATTGATGATAGCTCAATATATCATTCATTGGCCTTGAAGTATATCTCGGGCCTTTGAGTGGGAGCACTTGAGACCCCTGTTCTTCTCTTTAAAGTAGTGAGTATTGACTTGTGTGACAGCGTTTTGTTTGTAAGGAGATAGTAAAAAATTTTTAGAACAAGGATATCCAAACAAAATAATTAAAAGAGCATGGAAACGGGCTAAATTCTGTCAAAGGTCCTGGTTGATGCAACCAAAAGTTAAAAACAAAGAACAACATACAGTTTGTGTATTACCATATTCAAACAATAGTAATGCCATTAAACAGATTATATTAAAACATTGGCCCATTGTCCAATACTATCCAGCCCTGTTAGAAAAACCGAAGTTTGCTTTTTCCAGGTCCCAGAATCTGGGGGAGATGCTGAAATATAAAAAAAGTAATAAGCCATTTAGAAATTATTCTCTACCTCCACATAAACCATGTGGGCATTGCCGCTTATGTAGCCATGTTTTGCAGCAATCATCAGTAATGTTTCCAGCCTCCAGAGAGAAAAAATTTGTGTTATCTACGGGCACTAATTGTGAGTCCCAGGGAGTGGTGTATTACATAGTGTGCCCCTGTGGTCTCCCATATATAGGTCAGACCAGTCGAAAAATAAAAATAAGAATAACAGAACATCTAAGTAATATACGAAAGGAAAGAATCACCGCCCCCCCTGTTAGCCCATTGGATACAAGAGTCTCACTCTCTGGAGGAATTAAAGTACACGGTTCTGATTCATATAGACCAATATGAAGCGGACATTACAAAATGCTTGCTGCAAAAAGAACAACGTCTCATCTTCAATAAAAACACTTTGCACCCATATGGTCTTAATTCTGAAATCGAATGGTTAAATTTATAACTCCATCGGTAAGGAAGATATGTCATTTCCGGTTAGATTTTAGGAGAAATAGGGGGAGTGACTAAAAACAAAATGGAGTATATATAAGGCACGTAGACAGTTAGACTCTCAGCGTGCTCTTTCTTCGATGGTAGCCCAGTAGTAGTAAGCCTCACGGGTATGTAAAAGAGTGATTTATAAAGTTAGGTCCATATGACAAGTAGAATAGGACAAATATAAGTTAAATGTATAGTGACCTAGTACCGCTTTAAAATTTAAGTTTTAATTAGGTTTTAATTAAAATTGTGTTTTTAACAGGGACCCCTCCTGACGAAGGACCCAAAACTCGAGTCGGGGGTCCGGGTTTAATATCAACTAATTTTAGCAAGCACGGTAGCAATGGGAAGCACAAGCAGCACAAAGCACTTTAAGGTTTTTGCACTTTAATCTCACCACAGCTGGAGGTCAAGGAGATAGTTGCCAAGCCCATTGAAGTTACCTTCAAGATAAGTGAAATCTATCTCTTTACAAGTATACACAATAAGATCTATTGTATTGTATAAACGAAGGAGGCTGGCTAAGGGACAAGAGAAGTGATATGATGGTCCCAAGTATACCCCAGTTCGGTGAAATCACTGAATTTATGGGTATTGGTCTGAACACTTCACAATAATTATTATTATATTTAAAGTTTATTAAATTTATTTATAGAGCTGTGATAAATGTATAAAGTGATTTAATAATCATCACAGAATAACATTGTATATCTCCCCAGTGGTTAGTGTATTTAAAATATGCAATGTCACCTCAGTAACAACTATACAAAAATAGACAAATATACCCCCTCCTCTTTTACTAAACCATGATAGCAGTTTTTAGCGCAGGGAGCTGCGCTGAATATCCTGCGCTAATCCCGACGCTCATAGGTTCCCTGCGCTAAAAATTGCTATCGTGGTCTAGTAAAAGGGAGACATAGTACAAAATATAGACAATAGATATAAATTCAGACACATTTTGATCACTAAATTTAAAATAAAATCATTTTACCTACCTTTGCTGCTGGTGATTTCATGAGTCTGTAGTTGCACTTCCTTCTTCTGACTGTAAATCCAATATTTCTTTCTTTCTGCCTACTGCATGCTTCCTACCCTCCAGACCTCATTCCTACCAACATCTCTCTCTGTCCCTCCATGAGTCCAACCTTTTCTTCCTCTCTCCCTGCCCCCTCCCCTTTCTTTCTTTTTTTTCTTATTTTAACAAGTTTTATTGAATTTTCACAATGGCAAATACAGGACAAAACAATACAACCAATACACCAGATAGCCAAATCCCCACCCCAAAACATAAACAGTCATACTGGTACTCTTCAGTATAGGGCAATACTATCCAAACCAAAATTTTCCCCCCTCTCTTTCTTTCTTTTTTCTCTCTCCCTGCCCCCCCCCCCTTTCTTTATTTCTTTCTTTCTGTCGGTCTGTCTTTTTCTCTCCTTGCCCCCTCCGCCTCCACCGATTTCTTCTTGATTCTCCAATGCCAGGCCAGGTGTGCAAAAGCGCTGGGCCCAAAGCCTTTCTCTCCCCCCCCCCCCCCGGCTTCAATTCTGATGTTGGAGAGGAAGTTCCGAGCCAGCCAGGCAGCGATTGGCTGGCCCGGAATTTCCTCTCCAATGTCAGAATTGAAGTCAGGGTGGGAAGGCTATGGGCCTGGCACTTGTATGTGCCTGGCCTGGTGTCAGGGAAGCAGGGAGAACAGAACGCAAAGGTAACGCGAGTCTATTGCAGTGCTCAGAATGGGCTCCGCGATCGACTTGCATTGCCTTTGCGATCTACTGGTCGATTGCAATCGAACTTTTGGGCACCCCTGATTTAGACAGTATAGAAATTGTAAAAATAAATAAAATATGCATGTATATGTCATTATTCTAATCATTTGTGTGTTTAGTGTCACAACCCTAGCACTAAGACTCGGCTTGTGCCAGGGAAGGCTCCTCCTAACCCTGGTGTGGCTTTGACCCGGGCTAACCAATGTGATAGGTTAGACATAAAGCAAAAAGAAGGTTCTGAATTCCCATTTAAAACACAGGTTACAAAACCCTGGGGAGGTGAGGAATATGGGGAGAACAGCCTGCAGCAGAGGGAGGTGCCTCATTCAAAGCAACGGCCTAAGAACACAAGCTTAGGTAATGCACAACAACTGGGCCTAATTAGAAGCCCAGGGAAATCCCAGCAACAGCTACAGACTGCCCTGCCCCCTCACAGAACAGGGCGTGGTCGCCTCAGTGCTTTAGAGGCAGCACTGAGAAGGAACAAGTCAGTTTACCCTGGGTCAGCCCAGGAAGGAGGTTCCCAGGACCAGTCTCCTGAACCTCAGAGGAACCAGGACATAGAAATGGTAGATGCAGCCCCTGTTCCTGAAGCCAGCCAGCTTGCCAGCCTGGAGCCCATGGAGTTTTTGGATTCTTCCATTGAACCAGATGCAATAGATATGAGTTAAGTGCAGTAACTTTATCTTTTTGGCTGTGCTTAACTGAATGAACTTTGTTACTGATTTTGTTTTCTTTTGAAACCTGTATGCACCTGTTGGAAGCCTGATGAGCAGTGCTAGGCACAAGGCTCTAAAGGTGCCAAAATCTGGTAACATTAAAACCAGATTCATTTTGTTTGTAACATTTTTACCTTTTTGCCTTTTTTATGGCTTATTGTGGACAATGTAATAAACTGTGTGAAGGGATAGTAGTTGGAGAGAATCCACACAAGATCCTTGGGTGGGATTGTGGGGCCATTCGTGGCAAGTATACTAAAGAAGTGGATTTGGCTACTTCCCTCCCCCACCAACTGCTTATTAAGTTGGTTGGAGCAGGCCTGTTGCAAACCAGGCCTAATTGAACTCTTGCATACAATTTGGAAGGTGAGGGCTTTATGATTTTACAGCCCGGATATTTTTGTTTTTTCATGTTTTGGTTTATTCATGAATTAAATTATCTAAACCCTGGACTTAGGGGACAAGGCACTCAATAAATTGAGACTTATTGTGATAAGAACTTTATTATTCCTGACTTGGTTTTTTTTTTATTGATTATAAAACCCAGCAGGACTTCCAGCGTCTTCTGGAGGCACGTTGCACGCAGGCTATTCTGGGCGCCGACCGGGGCCAATCGTTCAAGCCAGCACCGGCGGTGCCACAATAGTCAGTATATAAATGTTAGCACCTGCTTTATAGAATTACAGTCAAACCTCGGTTTGTGAGTAACCCGGTTTGCGAGTGTTTTGCAAGACGAGCAAAACATTCCGCAAAACGTGTCTCGCAAACCGAGTGTTGACTCGATTTGCGAGCACCCCCTGATAACTGGCATTGCCCCCCTCCGCGAGAACAGGAACCCCCCCGCCCGACCAACTTTAACTCACCCCCCCCTTTGGCACCGGCACGCAGCCCACAAGTGCCGGTGCCACTTGAAGATCTTCTTTCCAGTCTCTGCCAGCTTTGAGCATGTATCTGCGCATACTCAAGCCCTTCTAATTCTCCCTCTCGCCGAGAATCTCGGCGAGAGGGAGAATTAGAAGGGCTTGAGTATGCGCAGATACATGCTCAAAGCCGGCTGAGACTGGGAAGAAGAAGATCTTCAAGTGGCACTGGCACTTGTGGGCTGCGTGCTGGTGCCAAAGGGGGGGTGAGTTAAAGTTGGTCAGGCGGGGGTTCCTGTTCTCATGGGGGGGGGGCCTTTGCGAGCGGGGGGGGAATGGTTCTCGTGCCGGTGCCAGACTGGGGGGGGGTGAGTTAAAGTTGATCGGGCGGGGAGTGCCTGTTCTCACAGGGGGTGCCGGATCACGCAGGGGGGTGACTTTGCGAGCGGGGGGGGGGGGGGAGAGAGCAGCACCCTGGCCTCGGGGGGGGGGGAATGTATCAAAGCGAGTTTCCATTATTTCCTATGGGGAAACTGGAAACTCGCTTTGATAAACGAGCATTTTGGATTACGAGCATGCTCCTGGAACGGATTATGCTCATAATACTAGGTACCACTGTACTTCCAATATGACAATGTGTGTATAACTGCTTCAGAATGACATCATTGTCTGCCAAAACAGTAAATATTGTATATCTGTGAAGGGATGACTAACTTCTTGCAGAGGACATGTGACAAAGAGATCAGGATGCATAAGTAATGTTATATATCAGAAATGAGATGAAGTCTGTCCACGAGCAAGTGATAAAAAGAGCTGAAACCCATCAGATGTTTCACTGTGTTATCTCTATGTGCTGAATGATGAAAATGCTCTTATCAGGATTAAGAGACTAATTTCATTAACCAGGGTAATGTGAGGAGGCTTAAAGGGGTTATTATAATGCCTAAAAATGTGCTTCTAATTGCATCAGTTGCACCACTAGTAAAAGCCTTCATTCACTACTCTCGTGTAATTATAATCAAGTGTACCTAATTTAGAGCTCACCGGTTAGTGGATATGCATAAATAAAGAATACTGTTTAATAAAGCATAGGTCTCTCTGAGACAAACTGAGAGTTCTTTATATTGTATATACCAATGGGGTTGAACATCATAAAGCAAAGTTGACTAGTAGAATTCAGTGTGAGGATTGTTTTTATACTGTAGTTTAATTATGATACACCACCTATCTGTCTCTTAGAAAGAAACATAGAGGCCTATATACTAAGGATTTGTTTCCCTCTAAAGAGCAAATGGGAAAAACCCTTTAGTTCATCAGGCACGTAGACATACTACACTGACAGTTTTAAATGGCCATAAATGTGCAGGATCCTGCAATCAGTTCTACTGAAGTCAGTAGGGTGGCAGAATGCCAGCATTTTCAAAATGACAGCCCTGTAAATCTTTTATAAAGCAATGATGGCACAGTATGGCTTGCTGAGGGAAATATAAGGAGAAGGCCTAGAATAAATTCCACAAGGTGTAAAAAAAAATTTAAATGAAAAAAATATAGATATGGAGAGAAATTTTGTGCTGAGAAACCGGAACAAGGAAGGCTATAGAGAACTTGTTTAAATAATTAAGGGTTCCTTTTACAAAGCTGTGGTAAGCACTGGTGCATGCTTACTGAAGCTTAAAAGGGCTTACTAAGGGGGCACGCTCAGGTGTCCTGCCATAAGTTCCAGGTTAGTGCATGCACACCATGCACTAAAAGTATTTTTAGGGGTGGTGGGGGAGGGGGGTATCTGGGGGGCAGAGAGTGGGCATTTCTGCAGCAATCAGTATGCTGATTACCATATGATTAGTGCATGAACCCTTACCACCATCAAAATAGATGGTGGTGAAGGCTCCCATGTTAATATTTTTAATGACCACACACTGACAACATTAGTGTATGGCCATTAAAAAAAAAAAAAAAAAATTAGAAACTTACACTAAAAATGGCCTTAGCATATAGGAAAGTCCTGCATAAGGGTACTTAAAGGCCACTTTTTATTGCTGCTTTGGAAAGGACCCCATTTCAACTTTCAGATATTCTGGCCCTTTCAAGAACCATCCTGTTAAGTTGTTCCAAGGATGAGGCTAGAACCAGTATCAATGTGAAGATCCAAGAACTAGGAAAGACCTCAGTTCCCTCTTCTATCTCTATGGAGCCAGATTTGGAACTTAAGCCAATTGCCTTTGCAGTTGCCAGAAGTGCAGCACATGGATGGCTGAGGAGTTGTTTGATCAGACAGGCTCAATGTAATACTCTCCTCTAGGCTGAGGAGACCTTCTCCAACCATGCCAGCAAGAAATCTTCTGGCTGCTCTTGGGACCTCTATGGGCCATGTAAATTGAGTTGTTGTCTGAGTAGCAGTTGGTGTACTCAGAAACTCTTCATTTCCCCTGTTCTGTTCCTCATTGTTGAAGAAGAAAATATTAGGATAATCAAAATTCTACATGAGAGTAACTATAACTTGTCAGCCCAGCTTGAAGAGGAACTGGAATTGCTCCCGGGTCAGAGTACACTTCCTCCTGAACACACTGCAGATGTTAAAAAAAAACAAAACCTCTGGCTGGCGAGTCTCAGTGTATACTTGGTAATGGAATACAACTTCACAATTGCCAATTCAAAATAAATTACATTTTTTTTGCACAAAACCGAAAGTGCCTTGCATAACATTAAAGTGCCTAAACACATTAAAATATTCTCCATTTAAAGTGTGATGTTAATTATTCTAATTAAAATAATTCCCTTAAAATTACTTTAAAAATTCTGTTTAGTAACTTTCTTTTGTATAAAGTGCTTAAACAATTTGTTTTTGGTCCAACTTGGAAATTAAGCAAGTTGCAGGAACCTTTCAGGTAAATACCCTTTCATATTATGCATTCCTCCTCTGAAATTACTTATTTCCATGTACTGTGTTACTGTGGAAAATGTCTTGTCTTTTCTCCCACAGGTAATCAATCTGGAGATCCTGTTTACAGGTAAGATCCCCTTTTTCTTCTGTGTTCTCTCTGTCTTTATTTAGTATATCTATTCTTGAAACTCTGCCCAATATTACCGTTTGCTTCTTTTCTTTTGCAGGTACCTATTTTTTTATAAAAACTTTTCAGGTAAGTTACTTAAATTTTGCTACTCTTTTAGAATAACTTTAGAATTTTGGAAAACCTCAATTCTTTAAAATTTATCTCTATAGTCTTTTCAGATTACTAAAAAAAAAAAAGTATGTGTGCACATATTAAAAAAAAAGATTAAAAAGCCACTCTTCTTGGATTTCAGGCTTTCTTGCGGTGGCTAGCATCTGACGAAAATGAATGCCATTGGAAACTGGAACTCTTGAAGCAGCTATAGCTTGGATAGAAGTCTTCTCTGCACACCACCAAGTAGTCAGGATATACAGGAACCAGGATCAAGCATAATAAGGGCTCTTTATACTAAGGTACGCTAGCGTTTGTAGTGCACGCAGGAAATTACCGCACGCTACATGCTGGCATTAAGGTCTAGTGCGCATGGCAATGTAGCACGCACTATTCCGTGCGTTAAAGCCCTAATACAGCTTAGCAAAAGGAGCCCTAAGTCTTTCTGGCAATTCTGTAGATAGTCTGACTATTATGATTAACGAAATAAAAACTATTTTCCTCCCTCTAAATAGTGACTAAGTGTGTCCTTTTTCTTCTTCAGGTACCTACTGTGTTACTAAATAACTTGTGCAAAATAAAATCAATATTCAGAAAATCTCTCGCTCTCTCTTTCTCTCTCTCTCTCTTTTTCTCTCGCTCTCTCTCTCTCTTTCTCTTGCTCTTTCTCGCTTTCTCTCTCTTTCTCTCTCACTTGCTCTCTCTTTCTCTTTCTCAGCAGTGCAGCACATGGATGAAATTCTACAGCTTAAATAACTTACTGCACACTTTTTAAACTACAATTAACTTTAACAAACAGCCAAGGAAATTCAGTTTACCTGAGATTTCTCTCTCTACAACCAATTTATCTGGTTATTAGATAGCAAGAACTTCCAGTTTAAATTGAAATTTCTCATTGGACACACATCTCACTCTCTAAACAGAAATATTAAATAAATCTTGTCAAACCTGTTTGACCGGGATTGCTATGCAGATGATGATAACATAACAGGAAAAATCATGATTGTCTTAATTTCTCTTTTTGGTAGGCAAATTTATGCTCCACATATAAGAATGAGAAAAGGAATGTGGAGTTATTAGGACATGGTCATATTTTTAAGATGGTTTGGGAACCATTGACATCTTTTATAAATGTAATGTAACTGGATTGTTTGGGTTTTTTTTAATTTGGTGTACTTCTATTCACATCCAGGGTGGGTGGGTGGAGGGTGGGAATACTTTATTATTATATAAGATAAGGATTTTGGAAAGTATAAATATGTATTTATTATGTATTTATTGATTATTTAATAGAAGGGTGGGTGGAATAAAGATACTGTATGTGTATATTTATAAGATGGATATGCGTTTTGTGCTTTATTCTCTGATTGTTAATATGTATATTACACTAAGTTTTTTGGAAAATTAATAAAATATTTTAAAATAAAAAACAGAAAAGCTTACAATATAAAGCATTTTTCTAAAATTCCTTAGTTACCGTTTTCAAGTCCTTTAAAGTCACTCTCTACCAAAATTTTATCTAAAAATAGAGAAATTGCTTCTCAATCTCTCAAATCAACTTTAAATATCTTCCTACACTTTTTACCTATAAAGTTCTCTAGAATTAGCTGTTTTTACAACCAAATTTAACTAATAGAATCCCCTTTTAACCTTACTCAATTAATACAGGTCCTGACTCTCTCTAATCCTGTTCCTAACTGCCTGTGAAAAATGTTTACAATTTTCTCATGCACACCAACATTCATACAACGCTCGTGCAACTCCACAACAGCTTTGATGAGCAACCTTTGTTAAGCCTAGAGTATTTTATGTTTAAAATAAAAATTTTAGATGCAGCACTCAAGAAATGACTGTGCAAACAGCTGCGCTGTTTCTCTCCTCTCTCGTGCCAGCACGATGGACAGCTCGAGCCTTCTCATTGCTTGTTCCTCCCCACCATTGCTGGATCAGGTCACCAATCAGATGCTAAATTTGCACCTCCTGACATCCGGGGAACCAGGCTCCTCCGTGTCCCTCTGCTTGCTCTGTTCCTGCACATGCATGCTAGTCATGCATGTGCTTTTATATTTTTTTCAGACCACCTCTGGGCCACAAATCATTCCCCAGGAACTCCCTCAAGGTCCCAACAGCACCACCATCTGGGGACAACCCCCATAACACCCCCCAAACCAAGCCATAATTCAGCCTGATATACTTTCTATGAATAAGTACATGTACAAGATCCTTTATTTGAAATTCCAAAAATTGAAAAGCTCCAAAAAAATGATTTTTTTAAAAACATTGTTATATTACTAATTTGTACATCAAAAGTGAAACCTAGCCCCAAAGTCATTTTAAAAGACTTCACTCTACAATGATAGTAGTTCAGATTTTCATCTTACCTCACACTGGTGTACCTCTGAGGTGTTGCCGGTGGCCACAGCAGTTCATATATGTTACCTGCTGTGGCCCAGCATGCTTCTCTGTTGCGTCCAGCCAGGAAGGAAAGATGAAGTAATGTTAGGAAGGCAGGAGGCACCAGAGAGAAGCAGCCTGTGGGGTTACAGCAGGTGACAAATATGAATCACTGCAGCCACTGGTGACACATCATTCCAGAAACCGAAAGATTCTAAAATCTGAAATGTCTCTGGTCCCAAGCATTTCAGATAAAGGATCTTGTACCTGTATACACATCTAACATAGCTGTAATCATTAGCAATCAAATAAAATATTCCAAGAAATATCAAATAAACTTCAAGGAAGTGTTACATACAGTTCTTTCTTTTTTCTATAATTTAAAGCCTGAATCTCTTATTGGAATGCACTAATGCAATGATCAACCCCAAACCAATCAAAATGTAATTGATGTCATACAGATGATTTTCTATGATTGGCATTACAAAAATACTCATCATTACTCATATCATTAGATCCTGAAACAGCTACTCCAGATGTTCTTTTCACATCTTTAATGCAAAATAGCCATAAAGGATGTAAATAGAATGCATAATTATTTTTTCAGCTTTAAACTTTTAATGCTGTGGGAACTGGATAGTACATGGAAATGATCACTGTTACAAAGCCTGTTCTAGGTCACTGGCCCAAATCCAATAAACACTTTATAAAGGTGAGCTATGTGAAATGGGATTAAGCTCCTGGTTGCATAGACCTTATGGAGCATGTAGTCAGTCTAATTCCAGGGGTCACATTAAAAATGTTCATATTGCAGTCCCCTGTCAAATTATTGGATCATTCCCTGTCAAGTGGTCCAGAGCTCCCCACTCAGACATTTCAGAAATTGATTGGGACCTGTAATGAAGATATCCAAAGTTGTGGGGTATAGTTTCAACTAGGTCCATTTATTTGGACCACATTTTTGTATCCACAGATGTCGACAGGGGACCCACCTTAGGAGCTGTTGTTAAGGAGTTTTAGCTCAATCAGTCGATTTTTCTCCCAGTTTTTTTTTTTTCCCCTAAGCCTCAATCTCATACAGGAGAAAGGACATTACACACTCTGGATTGTAAACGTGCTTTGGCCTATTACATCGACAGGACAAAGCCACATAGAACATCTCCTCAATTTTTTGTCTCATTTGATCCTAATAAGTTGGGGCATCTAATAATAATAATAATAACAACTTTATTTTTGTAAACCGCTATACCACAAATAGTTCAAAGCAGTTTATAGGGGAAGAGACTGTACATATACAGCGAAGATACAGAGAGTAATTGTCAAGTGTATTGGTAATCAGTTTTCAATTACAAGGAGGGACAGGAAATGGAGGAGAACAATTTCCAACTGGGAAGCTGCTTGTAGATCGTTCTACTATGCTCAGACTGGACTGCGCCTGGAGAGTCGTGTCAAAGTCCGAATTATGGCAGCTTCTGTTGCTTTCCTTAGATCTACTCCTATGAGGAAATCTGTAAAGCTGTCACCTGGTCCTCAGTTCATACATTCTCCTCGCATTATTGTCTGGAGTCTTTCTCCAGACAGGATGGGCACTTCAGCCAGTCAGTATTACAAAATTTATTTTCTTAAAGGCCAACTCTCCCATCATCCTATTCTAGTTAGCTTGCAGGTCACCCATGTGTAAGAATATGCTGCCTGCTTGTCCTGGGATAAAGCACAGTTACTTACTGTAACAGGTGTTATCCAGGGACAGCAGGCAGATATTCTCACAACCCACCCACCTCCCCTGGTTGGTTTCTTAGCTGGATTATCTTAACTGAGGGACCTACATCGGGTGGGAAGACACTCGCGCATGTGCAGTGCGGGCTGATCGCAAACTTTCTAAAACTTAAAGTTGCAATTTACTTTTCAAGTGTCCGTACCGGGGCTCCATTGGTGACATCACCCATGTGTGAGAATATCTGCCTGCTGTCCCTGGATAACACCTGTTACGGTAAGTAACTGTGCTTTATCAAATCTTCAATGCTTTATTACAGGTCGCCAATATCAAAGTTGGGAATGGTTCTTATTTTAAGCCTATTTTATAAAGGTTCATCCCAGAAAAGATATATTAAGGCTGTCTTTTCTCTCTCTTGAATCAAGGAATCTAAGGAAATTCTTTTTTTTCAGAAAGGGTAGTAGATGCATGGAATAGTCTCCCACTAGAGGAGGTGTGGACAAAAACTGTGTCTGAATTCAAAAAATATGTGGGATAGGCATGTGGGATCTCTTAGGGAAAAGAGGGGCTAGTAGATGCTGCGGATGGGTAGGCTGGATGGGCCATTTGGGTTTTATCTGCCGTCATGTTTCCATGTTTCTAATTAATATACAATATAAAAACCAAAAAACCCCTCTCTAAAGTTAACAGGGGATAGATTCCGTACATACGTAAGGAAGTTCTTCACCCAGAGAGTAGTAGAAAACCTGAATGCTCTTCCAGAGGCTGTTATAGGGGAAAACATCCTCCAGGGATTCAAGACAAAGTTAGGCAAGTTCCTGCTGAACCAAAACATATGCAGGTAAGGCTAGACTCAATTAGGGCTCTGGTCTTTGACCTAAGGGCTGCCACGGGAGCGGACTGCTGGGCACGATGGACCACTGGTTTGACCCAGCAGTGGCAATTCTTATGGTTTTTTGGTTAAGTCTGATATTTTGCACTTAACCGGCCGTGGGTTACCACATAGACAAAGGATTGACTTTTATGCAGTCCCATTTATGTGGTAAACTTGGCCAGTTAATTTTCTGACTCTGCCTGTGGAATGCCCCCAAACTAGCTGGTTTTTTTTTTTTTGTTTTTTTTAAAAAAAAATTTTTATTTATAAAATTTTCATTCTTACAATAAATGAATAGCATAATATTTAGTTTATAATAATTATAGTTGTATGTACAATATCATATCATATATAATGAATCCCTTTCCCCTGTTATTTGTTTTTTCATTTTTCCTCATATTAATTTCTATATTTCCCTCCCTAACCCTATATTATTATTATCAATGTGTTAAGATATCTGATCTTTAGAATATTTTGTCAATGGATCCCATATTTTCTTAAAATTTTTTATATTTCCTTGTTGTAATGCCAATATTTTCTCCATTTTGTATATGTGACACACCGAGTTCCACCAGAATGTATAATTTAGCTTGGTATAATCCTTCCAATTTTGTGTGATTTGCTGCATGGCAACTCCTGTCAATATTAAAAGCAATTTGTTATTGTTTGCTGATATTGGACTTTGTGTTCTCATTGCAGTACCAAATAATATGGTATCATATGAGAGACCAATATGATTTTCTAGTAATATGTTAATTTGGGGCCAAATTAAATTCCAAAAGGCTTTTATGCAAGGACAAAAATAAACTAGCTGGTTTTCATTTAGGCATTCACTGCTAATTTTCATTGGTAATAACCAGTTAAGTGTCATTGAACATGAATGGATAGCCTTGAACAGGCGATTTAACTGGCCAGGAGCTGTTTCTGGCTGTTTAAATTGCTTTCAATATTTTAAAAGAAACTAGATCTTCTTGATAAAAAATTTGTAAATGTAAGCTAGAGAACAGTGACTGTTTAAGTGAAACTATCATAAACTAAGCTATAATGTACTACTATCATGGAATGTTTTCCTCTTTTAGAAAAGGAATATATAAAATCAAGTGTACCTAGATTACTGGCAAATCCCTGTTTCTCTTCAGTCTTTTTCAAATAACTTTTGCCAGTTTAAATTTGCTTTTGAGACAGTCACGGTGACAGTTTACTGTGAAGACTTCCCTCCTGATGTTATGACCTACCGTAGTCACATTTTAGAAAAACTCTCTCCCACTTCTTTTGTTATTGCTCTGCCTTCTCATCTTCATATTTCTAGGTTATGAAGTTCATTCCAGTATGTCAGACATGGGCAACTCTGGTCCTCGAAGGTTGGAATCCAATTGGGTTTTCAGGATTTCCCCAGTGAATATGCATGCGATCTATTTACATGCACTGCTTTCAGTACATATTCATTGCGAAAATCCTGAAAACCCGATTGGATTCCGGATCTCGAGGACCGGAGTTGCTCATGTCTGCAGTATGTGAATAAAGTACTCCCCCGGAACCCCTGCGAATTTTGAAAAACCACAAATGCGGTTTTTCGCCTGTCAAAAGGCAGGAGAGGGCTGCTGGAGCACCGGTGGGTGAAGAAAATCACTCGCAGTCTGCTCCAACCGCCTCTTCCTGTAGTAAAAGTCAGGCTACACCTATCAGTGAGTCTGTGATTCGCGAACTGCAAATTCACAGGGAAACACTGTAATTCTTTGATAAAAGTATTATCGTGCATTCTTCTTACATCAATATTTCAAACCGGATCAAACTATATATGTAAACAAGGAAGCCTTGCTGTATAACATCTGCAGTACAGTATATGTTATGCAGATAAAATATTGTGGAGGCAAATGCTAAACTCTAGAATTCTCCAAGGACATTACAGGGATCAAATATTTTTTTCCATTTCATCTACAAAAGAACATTTTTCAATTTCATTTGCATTATTTCTAGTACTGCCATAAGCCAGAATTACAAAAATTCTCTTAGCATTGTTATAATAAAATGGAAACTGTTATTGAGCATACAGAATCAGTGGGTCATACAGTAATTAATCTATTTTGGCAGTTAGTAATTATAGAAGTATAAACCTGTGAAAATCCAGGATGTATGTGTGATGGGGTGTATAAGGCAGTGTAAGGTATAGTGAAGAGCATTCCCTTGCTAATTGTACAGTTCAGCCACCTTACAACAGGTGGTGCTAAAGTGCTGAAGCTGAGTCAGAGGGGTGGGGCTCAGGCCAGGCTGCCATTAAATACCCTGAGACAAGTGTAGAGCAAGAGAGGCCCTGAGTGTAGAGGTTTCCATGAGGAAGATCCAGAATTGAGTTTAGAGTACATGAGGAGAGGATCAGGGAAGTAGTGTGGCTCAAGATTAAGGCACCAGAGTCTGTGTGGGAGGACTGTCAAGATAAACCTTGACATTCAAAAAGTACCTGCTTTAATGTATGTCCGGAGGGAACCCAAGAATGTCTTGATAGACATTGTTTTGGATAGGCTGGGAGCCAGCCCTGAAGAGAGAATGCCGACAATGATATATGAGGAACTAGAGAGAAATAAAGAAACTGTACTTGTGCTGGACTAAAATCCATGAGGCAACAGGCTCATTTTGTTTGCAGATACTGTGTGTGTGACTGTTTGTGGCAGATTCAAGCTATACCCTCAGTCACATTACCACAGGGAGAGAGAGATAGCTTAGTTTGATTCTGATTTTCTAACATCTGGGTTCATAAGGAAGGGGGACTGTACAGAGCATTCTGTTTTCTATATAAAAAAAGGGATTGTATCCTTTTGCTCAGCCATAATATCTTTCTCCTGCTGGTATTGACGTTATCTCCCAGATTCTATAATTTGCAAACCCACATTTATGCTTTTCCGCACAAATTTGTGCATGCAACTCATAAATTAAGGGCAATTGCACATGCCGCTTAATTCAATAATTGCTTGTTAATTTGAGTTAACAGCCAATTATTGGCTTAAATTAGTACTAATCAGTACCAAATAGCATATGTGTGCGCAATTATTCTTAGCCACTTTTGCAGAAGTGTGCATGCCAATTCCATTGCGCTCAACTTCTAGGGGCGTAGATGCGGGAGGGACATGTACAGGTCATGGGTGTGCCTAGGAGTTAGTTGCACAGGTTGTAAATACATGGAATTACACTCTTGTCAATAGTTAGGTGTGAGCACTTACACAAGCCTTTGACATAGCTCAAGTGCTTGAAGTTAGATGCAAAACAGTGGACTTATACTAGTATTCTGTAACAACAATTCCACACAGAATCGCTGTTATAAAATTAATGCTTAGCGTGCATTATCCTGGCGCCTAAATTTTGGAGCTCTTTCTTGAATCTTCTTCTTTGGGGCTAATTCTGTAATTCTATATAAGTGAGCCTGCATATAGACACCCAGAGGGTACTATGTGATACTTGTACAACTTTAAAGCGGTGGTTTTTAAACCCGTCCTGGGGACCTCCAGCCAGTTAGGTTTTCAAGATATCCCTAATGAATATGCATCATGAAAAAAACTATTCACTTTATAAATATAAAATATAACCTTTTTATTATATAATTATTAATTTATCAATATCATATAAATACCTAATTTAAACACATACCATTCATCTAATAACATACAGAACTCCCCAATTCATACAGTCAATCTAACACAAAACTGGAAAAAAAAATATTTGAAGTTTCCATGTTGCCACTCAAATCATTCAATTTCCAGCAATTGTGATGTGTGAGATCGTTGCTGTGATCCTGGTTTGGGTAACCTATCCAGTATAGCTGCTTTTGAGATTAAAGTATGATGAATATACAGACGGAGCCTCAATCCAATAAGCTCCTGAAGATGCCTTAATGGTGAAACATGGTCTCGTGTTCAGCGATATTATTCAACACAATTTGAACAGGTTGTGGGGAATGGTGACTTCGTACACAATTTGGACAGATTGTGGAAGTAACCATACAGCACAAATCAATTGGAATTATAACAAGAATATACTGGAAGTTGAAAGATTTGAGTGGCAACATGGAAACTTAAAGGATTTTTCTACCGACAGGTGGACTTTGCACAAGTTTTATGTTAGATTGACTGTATGAACTGAGGGGTTTTGTATGTTATTAGATGAATGGTATGTGTTTAAATTAGGTATTTATATGATAATATTGATAAATTAATAATTATATAATAAAAAGGTTATATTTTATATTTATAAAGTGAATAGTTTTTTTCATGGTGTGTATTATCTAATTAATTGAAGATTAACGAAACTATTGAATAGAATTGATAAGTCTTAGAGTTTATTGTGTATTGGTAATGAATATGCATGAGGTAGATTTGCATACCTGTCACCTCTATTATATGCAAATCAATTTGCTTTCTAAAAAAATTGGATTCACCAGTTCAGTGAGTCCTGACACCAGCAGCAGCGGCCAGTGGGAAGAGGCAGTGCTTGGTACAGGCTGCTCCCGGCCTGCCATGCCAGGACCTTCTCTCTGCTGCGTCACTGATGACATCAATGATGATAGCGTAGAGGGAAGCCCTAGCAAGGCAGACCAGAAGCATCCTTAGAATCCTGTTCAAAATGCTGCCCCTTCCCACCAACTACCGTCACAACTGCTGCTGCTTTGGGAGGCTGTTATGTCAGATCTCATGGTGGAGAGGGTCGGTCAGGAGGTGCTGCACAGGGGGATAGAAGGGAGGGATGGAAAGCTGCTGCACAAGGGGATGGGAGGGAGGGAAGGAAAGCTGCACAGGGGGATAGGAGGGATAGAAAGCTGCTACACATGGGGGAGAAGGGAGAGAGGAAGAATTGTTGGACCTTCACTTTCAGAATTCATCCTGTACACCCAGGACAAAGGGAAGCACCAGGAAAATTATATCTACACAAGATTAGCAAGTTCCTTATTCTTGTATTCATAAGAGTATCCCATTCTTACTAGTCTTTTGAATTACAAACTGATAACTCTGGAAGAAAAATGAATATGAAAATGAACTGATATGGTTTTGATAATCCATAAAATTAAATAAATGTAAAATGTAATTACCATACCTAAGCTTGAAAGTCTGACTCTGTAAAAGGAGGACTAAAGTTCGAGGAGTGAAAAATATGCATAAGTTAAGAAATACGTTCAAGCCTTTCTTCTCCCCCTTCTTTTTGTTGAATTTACAAGGCACTTAGCAATTTAATTAGCTGTTTCTAAAGATGTATGGTAATAGAATTTTTTTTTTTTAGTGGAATGTTGCTATTCATATTCTGACTGTAGTGAATTATAGTGGACTTTCCACAGCTGTTGAATGGAATTATTCAAATAGATAAAATAATAAGGCAGATTGTATGCAGATACTTTTTCCAGAAAACATTAGTGCTATTTATCAGAATAAAGATATTTGGTCCTACCTCTAAAACTAACAGTAGCCCCAAGGAATTGTAATACAATTTGAAAATTGTTAACATTGAAGACTAATTTAGTTTTTCTGACCGGGAAGCTCTGTTGAGTTAAAATGAACTTGTTTCCTGTGTAGTTTATTAATTATATACTTTTTATCATATTTTTAGCCTTATTTCCATGCAGTACAAATAGACTATTGGAATGTTTAGGCACTGCAGAATGTTCTGTTTGCTTGTGCCATATTTATAGGACGTATGAGCCCAATATATTCAAAATATATATGCTCCTAACATTGGGACCCATTTACTAAACTGCCTTAAGGGCTAATGTACACTTAGGGCTCCTTTTACAAAGCTGCACTAGCGGTTTTAATGCACGCACCGGATTAGCGCGCGCTAGCCGGAAACCTACCACCTGCTCAAAAGAAGGCGGTAGTGGCTAGTGCGTGTAGCAATTTAGCGCGTGCTATTCCTCACGGTAAGGCCCTAGCACGGCTAAACGCAAAATTTCAATTGCGTGCTGGAACCGTAAGACCTTAAAAATGACAGGTCTTGGGTAAGATTAATTACTTACTCTTTTTGCAGGTATACGGTGTGCCCTTTCAATTTCTTAAGGGAAAGCCTGTGTTAGACAAATATAAAAGTCGTCTTTTATTGATTTTGACAACAATAGCCATTCAAATGACCACAAGAAATTGGAAATGTTGTGACAGACTTAATTACACATTCTGGTGGGCGAACATGTGCAATACATTTAAATTTGAAAGAATGAACGCGGCATGCTTAGGTTTGAGTAGTGCATTTAATAAAATATGGAGCCCACTGACTGCATTTGTTAACAAACAATAAGGATAATGTAATTTTTTTGTTTTTCTTTCTCAGGTTTCCTTACACATCCATGGTGGGGGGAGGGAGGGATATTTTGAGGGGTTAAAATATGAGTATATTGTAATAAAAAATGATTTAATGAATTAATAGTTGGATGATAGGAGGGGAAAATGGTTGTTTCATTTATATTTTGTGTATTAAAGTGCATTTTATGCAATCTTTTAATGTTATGCACTGCCAATGTTTGAACATTCAATAAAGTTTTATAAAAAAAAAAAAAAAAAAAAAGGCCCTAGCGCGGCTTTGTAAAAGGAGCCCTTAATGTGAGAAAAAAAGGATTACTGGAAAATGCATTAAAGTGTTTTATGGCGATTTGCCTTTCAGCTTGCACTAATCATCCTTTTTTTTTTTGAGAGGGGGGGCGGATTATTTTTAGGAGGGGCATGTCATGAGCATCAAGTGGGCATGCAAGCCTTATCCAGCTACTGTGTTCACATTAATGTATGCTAACTGGATAATATGGACTTAACATGGCTCCGACAATTGGCACGTTACACCTCATAACTGGCTTTAAGTGGACTTAATTGAAAGTTAGGCACTTAACTCAAACATGATTCTATAAAAAATAGATGCCTAGTTCAAAGCACCTACCTAAAAATGGGCATGGTTGGGGCAGATCATGAGTGTGTTTAAGTTAGATGCCTCTTTGTGAATTAGGCACCATTAGGCTCCTTACTAAGATGCAAGTATTTAGGCAAAGAAAACCCTGGCATAAATTGGGTGTGGCTAAAGTAATGCCTAGCAACACCTTAAGTCCAGTAAGTGTGATTCTATACAGTGCTCCTAACTCTTATAGAACCGTGCTTAGTGCCGCACTAGTTGGCGCTGACATTTTAGGCAGACTGTATAGAGTTGGGCCCTTAGGCCCAGATTCTATAAACGACGTCCCAATTATAGGCTGCCAACTGCTGCCTAACTAGCCAATCGAGAAGCACGTTTTCTAAAAAAAACCAAAACCAAAAACCATCCCGAGGCAGACTGCCTACACTGGAGGCTCCTCCGGGAGCCTAGGGAGGTGTGCAAGCCCGCCTAAGTTAGGCATGGGCCTGGCTTGACCTGGAAGAAGCCTTAGGTGGATGTACATGTTTCCCTAGGTCTGCGCTTATTGTAAATAGATGCAACCGATGAGCTTAATCGCGGTGCAAAGGATCTCCCTGCCGTGATAAGTTTAGCAGCCATGGCTGCGGCCGCCCATCCACCCCATACATCGCCCACAGGAGGGGTGTCTAATCCCTCCTGCTGGAACCCCCTCCCACCATGAATGATCGCGGCAGGAAGGATGCCCAATCCCTCCTGATCAGCACCCCCGAACCCTCCCACAATGATCGGAGGCAGGAGGGATGCCCAGGCCCTCCTGCTGACACCCTCCACCCCCCCATACATCACCGGCAGGAGGGATGCCCAATCCCTCTTGTCAGAACCCTCCCATCCACCCCTGTATATTGCCGGCAGGAGGGATGTCCGAAAGTTTGCCCGACCCCCCTGGACCCCTCCCTAACCTGGAATCAATGGCCAGACAGATGGCTCCTGTCTGCGTCTGGCTGGCAGGCCCACCTCCGCTGCAGTGGTGGGCCTGCCCCTTCCCGGTGCATCATGGGATGCACCAGAGAGGGGCCTAAGGGCCTGACTGGCCCATGTGCTTAAGGCCATTCTGTAGGAAGAGTCTTAGGCACCTGGGCCAACCGGAATCATAGGCCCATCTCCCAGTGCATTCTGGGATGCACTGGGAATGGCCTAAGATTCCGATTGGCCAGATCCCCTAGGTTCTTGGAGAACCTGAGTGCTGCCATTGCATGGACTTGTTTTATCTCGGGCCATAGCTTCTATACAACTGTTTCATCAACAGTAACTAGTCATTCCAAAAAAGTTGGCACCAGCTCACTCAAAATGCTGCAAAATTAACTTAGAAGTGTTCACTTGATGTTGTTTCTCATCAGCATTCAAACATTTGGGCATCCACTTGGCTGACAGCTTTTTTGCATACCCAACTGCTAGTGGATTTCTGTAGTGTCTCAGCAACTGTTTTAGCTGGTATTTGCCAATCTGCCAAAATCAGGTCATAAGATCGTCAACAGTTTCAGGAGTTGACACCTTTTGAGGCCTTTCAGATCTTGCTGTGTCTTTGGTCTCAAAATCTCTCTGCTGAAAGTTTGCACTCCACTTCTTCACTGTGGAGAATGATGGGTATTTGTCACTCAATGTTTGCATCATACATTCATGGATTTCCATTGGAGTTTTCTTCTGCAGGAATAGGAACTTCATGATTGCTCCGAGTTCCACACTTGAAAGTTCCAAACTTTTAATTAACATAACATAGCATAACATAGATTCTTATATATCGCAACTACCTCACGGTTCTGTGCAGTTTACAAATAAAAAAATACTAATAGAGTGTAATCATAATGAATTAAAATATATGCCAAAGAGATATGTTTTAAGCATTTTTCTAAAAACTAAAAAAGAAGTGGAAAATGATGATAAACATATGTTCATCTCTCATGCAATCGGCAGGTCTAGTGTGCACTTTTGTTACACGCACATGATACAGGTGCCTGAGATACAATTTTAATACTACCTGCACCTCCAGATCTGCCAGTAATTTTGGAGCATTAAAGGTCAGTGGCTTCATTTCGTGCATCACCCAAGCAATTTCTAGGCATCGCCTGGAATGCTCATTGTAATATTAAGGACCTCATTATACTATATTTTCATAGTATTATCAGAGGATGCTTTGAAGCCCATTTAATGACATGCACCACTTTATAAAATGCGCCTACAAAACTGTGTCAATTATTAGGTGTTAATTGCCAATCGGTGCTGATTGATTTGTTAAACAATTATGTTTGCAAATCAGGGGAATGAGATGCTGGCAGGCTGGATTGGGGGAATGAGATTAGGGTTACCAGATGTCTGGATTTCCCCAGCCTTGTCCCGGGGTCCGGACAGCTTTTCAAAACCCAGCACTGTGTCCAGATTTTGAAAAGCTTCCAACAAATCACCGTCGGGCAGGCAGTGGGGGCGTGGTTAGGGGTGTGGTTATGGAGTGGGATTGGGGCGTAACGGGGCAGGTCTAGGGAGTCCAGATTTTCCCTAAATGAGATGGTTCTTTAATGATGGGATTAATCACAATTAAAACTATCAATCAAAATGCAGCCTTAATTTCAAATGTGTGAAAATATACAAGAATGCATACTGACATCATAACAATCTATTGTTCTAAAAATGCTGATATTCATTTTTAAAACACGCTGTAAACTGTGTGAGTTCTTTCACAGCTACAAGAACAGAATATTAATGAAACGCTGCACATCATATTCCTTCCCTCCAAGCAAAATATGGCAAGCAGTGATTCAGCTATCAATTATACTTTAAAGTCCAAAGCCAGGTGCTTGGTCTTTCCTGTCCATGTCATGAATAAAGATTTTATGCTCTTGCTGATGTGATTAGTTCTCAAGTGCATAATTAGCTTTGTTTGCCACTTGCATAGAATGATTGCATCACAGTGCAGAGCAGCTTTCTTCAAACTGGAGTCTTAAATATATAATGGCACTCTCTAAAATTGAAAGGGGATAGATTCCGTGCGAACGTAAGGAAGTTCTTCTTCACTCAGAGAGTGGTAGAAAACTGGAACGCTCTTCCAAAGTCTGTCGTAGGGGAAAACACCTTCCAGGGATTCAAGATAAAGTGAGACAAGTTCCTGCTGAACCAGAACGTACACAGGTAGGGCTAGTCTCAGTTAGGGTGCTGGTCTTTGACCAAGGGCTGCCACATGAGCGGACTGCTGGGCACGATGGACCACTGGTCTGACCCAACAGCGGTAATTCTTATGTTCATAAATGACAAAAAGTGTTGATCTTAAGGGGCAAAGTTGAGAATCTTCCCCAAAATAATGGCTCAGAAAATCCTTTTATAGCAAACTGTCGCCACTTGTATCTATGATTTAAATTTCCTATTTAAATGGGGGAGTGTATGGGGGTCTGTACTTTGTATCTGCAGTGGTTATCAGGTCAATTTGGATATGCTTTGGGCAATTAGTCCTGTTTTTAGATTGACTAAGTCACAAAGTATAAGTTCCGTCCAGGCAGCCTCGTCAAACTTTCGATTATTCCTACAGGACGGCTAAGTCTAGGTCAGCCCACATCCTGCCCAAATCCCACCCTTGCCACTCCTCCAAAAATGCCCCTTTGAGCTCTGGGCACACAGTGGTATTCAGAGGCCTAAAATATCCCTGGATACATCTAAAAGCCCGTTTCGATTATCGGCACTTAGACGATGTAACTTTTAGATCGGCTAAATGCCAACTTTGGCGGGTTTTTAGATGTATTTCTGTTTCGATTATGAGCCCTATAACTTATAGAGTACTGTACAGTACTCCCCTGATATTCGCGGGGGTTCCGTTCCAGGAACTCCCGCAAATCCGTCCGGACCCCTGGACATGTCCTCAAAAGGAGGACATGTCCGGGGAAATCCAGACATCTGGTAACCCTAAGCAACAGCAGCTTGGTGGTTGATGCTCACACCTGGAACGTTACAGAGGTATGGGGGAAGGGAAGCGGAGCGCATGCTGCATGAGGGGGCGGGATAAGAGCATGTGGATGTGGGGGGGTGGAGATGAGGGCGGGGGAGGGACACCACCACTCCGAGCGCCTCTCACATCAGTGAGTAACAGTATCTGTAAGCCTTGACGTTTTAAAGCAATTTCGATACCTTTGTGAAGAGGTGAAGCCACTGCCCCCAGAATTTCATAAACAGAGGAGGAAGGAGAAATATGTCAGTGTGATACTGTGATTAACAGCTGTGCTGTTACTGAATATAAACATAAGAACATAAGAAATGCCTTCACCGGATCAGACCTTAGGTCTATCTAGTCCGGTGACCCGCACACGCGGAGGCCAAGCTAGGTGCTCCCTGATGAAGCCCCTGTTTTACCCATATCCCTCAACGTGATTTGCAAGAAGGTGTGCATACAACTTGCCCTTGAATTCCAGAATGGTGGTTTCCATCACAACCTCCTCCGGGAGAGCATTCCAAGTGTCCACCACTCATTGTGTGAAACAGAACTTCCTGACATTTGTCCTGGGCCTGTTGCCTCTCAGTTTCAATCCATGACCTCTTGTCCGTGTCACATTTGACAATGTGAATAACGATGTTTCTTGCTCTATTTTGTCGAATCCTTTTAGTATTTTAAAAGTCTCCATCATATCCCCTCACAGTCTTCTCTTTTCGAGGGTGAACAATCCCAGTTTTCCGAGCCGTTCCTTGTAGCTCAGATTCTCCATACCTTTTACTAGCTTCGTGGCTCTCCTCGAAACCCTCTCCAGCAGAGTTATATCCTTCTTTAGGTAGGGAGACCAGTGTTGGATAGAGTATTCCAAGTGTGGTCTGACCATTGCTCTGTAAAGCGGCATTATGACGTCCGCCGATCTACTCGTGATTCCCTTCTTTATCATGCCCAACATCCTGTTCACTTTCTTTGCCGCTGCTGCGCATTGAGCCGATGGCTTCAGGGTCCCAGGTCCCTTTCTTGTTCGCTCTTGTCCAAAGTTACACCTAACATTTTATTTCATGTTCTTTGTTTTTCCTGCCCAGGTGCAGTTGAATCTGGAAATGTAAATGTATTTGTTGTTCTAGGAAATGGACTTAAAGGAGCTGAGAGCTAAAGAGAAGCTTTTCTGTGAGAGAAAATGAATTTCTCTGTGTGTGTGTGAGGGGGGAGGGAGGGGGGAACTTACTAGTAGGAAGAAAAGATCCTGCTATGGATGAGATATAATGGAACTGTATTGCTGTCCACCTGAAGCTGAATCATTTGCTTTCCTTGATGAATAAACAAATTTTGTTCAACAATTATCCCTTATTTTCATATTATAATCCGCATACATCTAAGCAAAGCACAAAAATATATTCATAATAAAACATATGGCCCATAATCCATCTCTGAAACAATTCCATTAAAAATATCCACCTGCTGTGCTTACGCTACATGACCTTAAAAGCATGTGCAAAAAATGTGTTTTTAACAGTCCTTTTTTAAATTGCCTAGTTTGTGAACATAGTTGTAAAACTTCAGGCAATGCATACCATAATGCTGGCCAGCTACTGAAAGGGCAGAACCTCTCCGCACAGCATAATGAACTTCCACCAGGCCAGGAATAGATAACCTCATAGTGATTTCAGAATGTTTGTCTGGTAAATATTCTTTCAGGCAGATGGGAGAGGGGAATATCCTTTTTGTATATTTTTAAGATAGGCAACTATAGACTGCATTGCAGCCAGATATCAGCAGAGGGCAGTGCAGCTAGCAAACTGTGCTCCCAATATGGCAATGGCCCAGCACAGTACTCGGGCATCCTGTGATAACTTCCAAATTGGAGAAAAGAATGTGTAATTTTTATTTTTTGGGAAAGGGCATGTCAGGGAGGTGAAAAATATGTGTTCCTGTGCTAGGTAGCATGACTCCATTAGTGTGTGCTGACTGGTTAGCACAAGATTACCACATTAGCTTTTACTAGGATTACCATAGTTGCGAAATAAAAAAAGGGGTCACATGACCCTGGCTCTGCCCCCACCTAGCCCCGCCTCCTACAAGTCTCGCCCTTGCCAACCCCCCATCTTTCAATAGTCTCACCCCTGCCCTACCCCACCTTTAACTCATTTCCTTAGTTCCCTTTCCCATCTTCTGTAACGTTTTAGTGCTTTTCTCTTTCCCTCCCTCCAGCCCCCAGCAGGTGCTTCCTCCTCCCCCACAAGTACTTTTTTCTCTGTTCCTCCGCAACCCCCTCCCTTGTGGGTTCTATCTTTCTCTCTTCTTCTTCTTCTTCTAGTAGATAAAGACAGGTTGTTCACCCTCTCCAAGGTAGGGAGAACGAGAACGCACTGTCTAAAGTTGAAAGGGGATAGATTCCGTACAAACGTAAGGAAGTTCTTCTTCACCCAGAGAGTGGTGGAAAACTGGAACGCTCTTCCGGAGGCTGTTATAGGGGAAAACACCCTCCAGGGATTTAAGACAAAGTTGGATGGGTTCCTGTTGAACCAGAACGTAAGCAGGTAGGGTTGGGCAAGATGGACCACTGGTCTGACCCAGCAACGGCAAATTCTTATGTTCCTTCCAAACTCCCCTCTCCCCTGCGGGACGGTGCTTCTCTCTCCCTGTGATTCTGCCCTGTCCTCCACATACCTTGTCCCCGAAATGTAATCTTCTGGCCTTCCTCCCACCTCTGGAATGATTCATAGTCCTATATATCACCACCAGAGCTTTCCTTTCCCTATGAGAATTTTCTTTAGAAGCATAGACCAGTATTTGACCCAGCTGTGGTGGTGGCAACACTAGCAGTAATGGGTATTAAAAAGATTACAAATATTGCACTCCCAGGCAGTGCCATAGTAAGGGGGTAGGGGGGTCCACCTAAGGGGTGGTCTTTGCCATGCACGCGTGCCTCTTGCTTTCCCCTGTACCTTTTTTTTACTTCCCCGGCATGAGCTTGCTGTCCGCATCGGCACTGGCGCTCTGTCCGCCATCACTTCCGGGACCCGTGCCTAGGAAGTTATATCAAAAGGCGAGCCGTCACCAACTTGGGCATGCTGCTTACACCGGAGAAGTTAAAAAGGTACAGGAAAAGGGAAGGGGGCGTGCACGCAGCAGGGGAAGGGTGCCACCCTCTCAAGTGTCGCTCACCTTTACTATGCCACTGCTCCCAGGCTTTGTCTCGTGCATGAGAGAGAGTGTACTGATTCAGGCCTGGCCTAAACACTGTCTTAACCTTTCACTGCTGCTGCCTTCATCACCAGAGAGACCAACAGGCATCTGTACTTCAGAGAGAAACTCTACCAGGAAAAGGTGTTTTTGTGGAGGGTTACCTACCTCCTTGCCAAAATGTAATCTTCGGGCTGCCCGGTTGCAGCAGTGAGGTGAGCCTGCTGCTGTCGGTCTGCCCTGGAAGTCTTCTCTCTGGAGCGACCTCTTGTTCCCTTGGAAGGCAGACAGCAGCAGGCTCACCTCTCTGCTGCTGACAGCCGGTCCGAAGATTACATTTCAGCAGAGTGACGGGGGGAAAAAAACTCAGACAGGAGTGAAAGCCATCTGGACACCCAGACAGTCCTCTAAAAAGAGGACAATCCATGTCTGGCAACCCTATTCTTATCACCTACAAAATAGGTGTCAGGTGTCAGTAAGCATTCATGCATTCATTTTTTTTAATGGCCACACACTAATTAATTAGCACATGATCCTGAATTAAAAAAAGGAAAATTGACCATTTTGCTGCTGCAATAAAAAGGGCTTTTGTGCATGAGAAAGATACCCACAAGGGCGTGATAAAGCCACTTTTACCATACCTTACTAAAAGAGCCTCTAAGTGAAAATGTGTTTTTAACCTGGGGTAGTGTAGGGCTAAATGACTTATATGTGGTCACAAGGAGCCACAGTAGAAATTAGGCTAATCTTTCTCAAAATGTATTATCTATCTATAATTATTTAATTTAATATCTTTATGCAGTTGTACAGAATTATCAAGCCAATAAATTCTTGTCACAAAAAAAGTTTCAAGTCAGGAAATAAAAAAAAGAAATATGAATTTAAATTAAAAGGAAAAATAGAAAACCTAGACCACAAAAGTGGGGGTCTCAAAAGCCAAAGCTTCATGCAGCAAGCACTAGAGAGAAATATTATAAATCAAGAACTATTGTCAATTACATGCTTTACAGCTATATTCTCATTGCTGTGTTCTTAATTGATTTAAAAGCCTGTAAATCAAAGATTGAGGCATAGGTGAGTGGGAGAAGAAGTAGGAGGGATTCCAACATATTTCATAGCATCAATGAATGAAATAAAATCATGTGCTTGGTCTTCATTTGTTCTTGTTGTGCAAAACTTTCTTGCAACAAGAAAGTAGACAACTACACACAATTAGTAGTTTCAAGTTTATTTAAAATTTCTTATACCGCCCAATCAAGCCTTCTAGACGGTGTACAAAAACACCAAAACAACGTGCCAAATGAAATACAATTTAAACAGAAACAGACCAGGGGAAATGACAATTTTTAAAGACATTGCCGAACAGGAACAAAAGGAAAGAAGGGTTGGAACTATAATTGATAGGGTGAAAGAGAACACACAAGGGAAAGAATGACAGAGGGAGGAGGAACAGAAGGTAAAACCCTTCTTGAATCTAAGTCGTCCTTAAAAGGACAGTTTAAGTTACACAAGCATCAGGGAAGAGGATATGCTCTTTCATTTCAACAGGCTTGGCTGTAGCATGAGTGTTAAAGTCCATTATCTGACCAGTCACATAGATCACTTTCCAGAGAACCTTGGTGACTTAAGTGAACAGCAAGGTGAAAGATTTCACCAAAATATAACAACAATGGAAGCCAGATACCAAGAAAGATGGGATACAGATATGATGGAATATTGTTGGAATCTTATGTGGGATTTTCCTGGTAAATCCTACTCTCAGAAGATTACAAAAGGAGCTTCTTGTGTGTCGAATGACTGGAAAGTTTGTATCATAAACTTGTGCTTATGGTATGAAATAAGTAGATTTTCATGTACACTTTTCATTTTTAATATGTTTCCTTCATGCTTAAAATATTAGTTTAAACACTACATTAAAATATTAATGGACAAGCAGAGTGAAGCGTGGTATATGGCACATGTTCTGTGTCTCAAAAACTAGAGCTGATAGGAGAAAACTATACCCAGAAACACTTCTAACATTTGAAGCACCAAAATGAGTGTTGGCCAGTGTTATTCAAACTAAAGCTTATGCAAATTAGTCTGTCAGGAAATCACAAAAGTCCAAGGCTGGTTTCCTGTTGAGGTAATGCCAGGTTGCTTGGATCTATCTCTCTGTCTCAGATAGCACAAGGAAAAAGAGAGGAAGTCACCATCCTCTTGGAACGCTAACATGGTTCTCGTCCCTGACTTCCCTCTTCCTTCCTTAACCATCCACTTCCATATCTTCTAAACTCACTCCAGAAAGATCCATGGAATCTCATCCCTCATCCTGGGCTTCCCATAACATCTCTTTCTCATCCCAAGGTAATTCACTGGGTCCCTTATCTTTCTCCCCATCCAGCATCTTCTCTATCTTGGATTTATAACAGAGGGGAATCTTCCTGGAAGTAAAGAACCTCAGAAGGGACTTTAGTCTCTTACTTGGGTCCTTAGGAGGGTTGTTGTAGGAAAAAGGGACTTTAAGGAGAACCTTTCATGTGTGCCAGGGACTGCCCTCCTCCTGTTTAACCAGTCCTGGGACCTCATCACAGTAGGCACTCTTTAAAGAATTGCCCATTCAATGTATCAGTTTAATCCCAATCTCCCTTTTCTCCAAGTTTTAGGCATCCTTTCCCAGCAGATAAATACTCCAATTGCAAATTCATTACCAATAATGATAGATCCTGTCTCAGCAATCCTTTTGTAAACTCTAATGATCCCCGTTTACTTTGGGCTAGATTCACTAAGGACACCAATCGTGTCCCGACCACTTTGCGATCACTTTGCGACCCCGACCTGATTCACTAACCTTCCTCTCGCACCTGATTCAATCTGTGCATGCAAATAGGGGGAACGGTATGCAAATGTAAGCAGGCAGCGATTCGCAAAAAAAAAAAAAAAAGGGTAATACCGACTGGGCTGGCCACTACTGGGGACCAGTCGCACACGTCCCTGCCGACTCTCCTGCTCCATTGCCGCCCTGAAATCCCAGCCAACTTCCAGCCCTTCTCTCTGCCCCGACTCTCCTGCAATTCTCCTGCAAAAGCTCTCTGCCGCGATTCTGCTTGTCACCCCACACTCTCTGCCTCGACTCTTGCTGGCTGCCCCGACTCTTTTCTGCCCCGATTCTCCGCCCTTCCCTGCAGTGCAAGCCCATGGTTTTAACCCACTTTAAACCTGCAGGTTAAAACCACGGGCTCACGAGTAAAAAAGTAAAATAAAAAAACCATGGACATCAAACGCATACGCAGACCATCTACAGGCAAAGTAGATGTCTGCGCATGCATCGGGATTGCTGGAGAGCGATCCGTGTAGTCAGTGGGGGTGGGGGGCGTGCCTATGATCGTCCTCATTTACATCGCCTGCATTTGTGAATCCGTCGGCCTGCCTCGGATCGTCCACAGAGCGGACTAGATCGGGCAGGTGAGTGAATCTAAGCCTGTTTGTCTTTGTAATCCCTTCTTATTGTAATCCAGTATAATAGAAATTTCCTCCATTAAACTATACTTCAGCCTTTATTAGACATATCAATCAACATCCCTCACATAATATGCATTTACAGCCATTCATTCTTGCTTGCAGATCATTTTCAACCTGCTTTAATTTCATCTAGTCTCTCACGAGGAACTTTATCAAATACCTTCAGAAAATCTAGGTATACCGCACGGTCTTTGTACTAAGTGGTGCTAAAAGGTGGCCTGTACTAGCCCCAGTGCAGATCTTTCCCACACTCTAAGGCCACTTGTAACACTGTAGGTAAGTGGTTGATTTAAATGCAATAATGGCCACATGCTAAGTTTCCCATTAGTGCATAAGCACTTACCGACACCTATTTTGTAGGCGGAAAGGGCTCATGTGCTAATGAGTTAGTATTCTATAATGCCCATGTGTTAACCAATTAATAATAATTTTATTTTTATATACCGCCCTACCACATAGTTCTAGGCGGTTCACATACAGTATTAAAAATGTACAAACAGTGAATAAAAATACAAAATCTAAAAACAACTAAAATTATACAATAATTGAATAAAATGCATTTGCAAAAATAGATAGATATTCCTTAAAAGGTACAACTGTAAAATCAATGTGCAAATTTCCAATCAATTTACAAACTTTTCAAATAAATCAGTTTTCTATAGTTTCCTAAAGGACATGTATGAATAGGCCTGAGAAATAATAGAACTTGACCATGGATCCATTTTACCTGCCTGAAAACCAAGCATAGCCACACCCAATCTGCCCCCAAACATGCCCCCAGCACTAAAACACATTTTATTTTTTAGCCTGGGGGAAATGCACGCACATGCAAAACGTGCTGCGAGATGCCTTGGTGCACTTGAAGTAGGCCATTTTAAGGTGCTGTAAATACATGTTAGTGCGTACTACAGCTTAATAAAAAGGGACCAGAAGAAGAAAGTGGGAATAAAATCTGGGAGAAGCAACCCAACCAACTGATGAATAGAACCCGCTATACCAGATGACTTGATTGACCATAAATTTTTTATTGGCAAATAACAAGGAAACCAGACACGGCTTCTATTTCGTGGGATTTTTTTTTTTTCCATTTTTTGGTTTTCTACTTAGCAAAAGAGCCCATTTGTTAGTTGGATTACCCTTTTCCATATGTTTGACCATGATCATTCACATCTTAAAAAACGGGTAACAGATTGATAACGTCTCTTGGCCAAATCCATGTTGGTTCTGTATCATTAAAACATGATTGTCTATATCTTTAAGTAATTTTTTAAGTCAAAGTGGTACCATTTATTGCAGGTCATCATCATAAAAATAATTGTATAGGTCAGCTGCTTTTAAAATTCTCCACAAAGTATAATACAACTGTTAAATAATGCTAGCAGCAGTAATAAGCCTTGTGGAAGCCCACAATTAAATAGCTATGACAATAGTTATACTTGGAAACTTCTTTAAGAAAGAAGTATAGGGGGGAAATCAGCTTAGAACCATACTTCCGATCCCTGAAATGGGTCAATTCATCACAGGGCGTTTCATCGCAGCTGCATTGAAATGACCGCATTGAAACATCCCATTCCAAGAGGGGACAGTGAACTTGAGAAGGAAAGCTTCAGTATTGTTGGTGGGCAGAGGTGCAGGATCGCAAACAGGGAGGAGAGGTGGAGGGTAGAACTTTGGGAGTTATGGGGGCATCACAGACACGTGCTCCAAACCAACCTTTGAACCTGGAGCCTTGTCATGCTTCCAAGGAGGAGCAGGGTTCTGTGTGTGGGACAATGAGCAGAGGCACGGAAAGAGAGAGGAAGGTGGAATGCAAACAGAATGCTAGGAATGATAAAGAATGGGATCATGAACAGATCAGAGAAGGTTATCATGCCGCTGTACCGGGCCATGGTACGCCGTCACCTAGAGTACTGCATCCAGCACTGGTCTCCATACATGAAGAAAGACACGGTACTACTCGAAAGGGTCCAGAGAAGAGCGACTAAGATGGTTAAGGGGCTGGAGGAGCTGCCGTACAGCGATAGATTAGAGAAATTGGGCCTCTTCTCCCTCAAACAGAGGAGATTGAGAGGGAACATGATCGAAACATTCAAGATACTGAAGGGGATAGACTTAGTAGATAAGGACAGGTTGTTCACCCTCTCCAAGGTAGGGAGAACAAGAGGGCACTCTCTAAAGTTGAAAGGGGATAGATTCCGTACAAACGTAAGGAAGTTCTTCTTTACCCAGAGAGTGGTAGAAAGCTGGAACACTCTTCCAGAGGCTGTTATAGGGAAAACATCCTCCAAGGATTCAAGACAAAGTTAGACAATTTTCTGCTGAACAGGAACGTGTGCTGGAGGGGCTAGTCTCAGTTAGGGTGCTGGCCTTGGACCAGAGGGCCGCCGCGTGAGCGGACTGCTGGGCATGATGGTCCACTGGTCTGACTCAGCAGTGGCAATTCTTATGTTCCTATCCCACCCCTAGGTTGCCACAAGCAATTTAACAGGGTAGGAACCTTCATCACAGGACGTTTCATGGGACAATTTAGCGCTGAAATGGCCGCACTGAAATGGCTGCGATGAATCATCCATGTTTAATATGTATTTGATTAATCGCTTATATCGACTTCTAGAGTGGGACATTTCATTGCAGCAGCATTGAAATGGCCTCACTGAATCATCCCATTCCAAGAGGGAACGGGGCACTAGAAAAGGAAAGCATCAGTATTGTTGGAAAGAAGAAGTGCCGGATCGCGGACAGGGAGGAGAGGGTGGAATTTTGGGGGTGTGGAGGCATCACCTCCCTCAAACTCTGAATCCATACCTTGCAAGGGGGTACAGTCATTCTCTCCAAATCTCCTTTTGAACCTGGAGCCTCATCATACTTTCAGGAGGAAGGGGTTCTGTGTGCATGACAACGAGCAGAGGTACGAAGAGAAGATGGTGAAATATTGTCGGTCCATATTCAGGGGATTTCTGTGTGCAGGACAATGAGCAGAGGTGCAGAGAGAGAAGGTGGAATCTTGACATTCAATGTTCAATCCACAACTAGGTTGCCACAAGCGATTTAACAGAGTAGGAGCCTTCATCGTGGGATGTTTCATGGATAATTCATTGCTCAAATGGCCTTGTTGAACTGGCCACAATGAATCATCCTAGAGTAGACCCTCTGATCCCTTTAATAGTAAATCTGCTTGGTAACACACTGTGGTCTTCTGTACTAGTTGTTTCTCTTTTTTTCAGAATATATCAAATTCTATATTCTTTGTTTCTCCTTTTTTAAAGATAAATATACATATTGCAATCCTCTCTTTTGGCAGTGCTCACAATAACAAAGTAAATGAAGGCAGATAAAGACCTGTTCAGTCTGCCCACCAAGTGGTCCAGAACTGCACCTGCTACTCTCTGCAGGTTATGTTCTTTCATGATTGAACACTTCTCATTTTGCATTTTCTGTTTTATCAACCTGCTTATTTTTTCTGTGGTGCAGTGGTTAGAGCCACAGCCTCAGCACCCTGTGAGTTAACTTTGGTCCCATCTTTCTCCCCTCTTCTCCACCAAAATTTAAAATACATAACGTCCCTCCGGCACCCTCCCATGACTTTCACCCCCCAACAGGACTGGCCCAACTTATCCTGACCTAATTCCTCCCCACTTATTAAAAAAAATTATTTCTATGATGCATATTGTACCTCCTACCCCCTGATGTGACTGGTGCCATCCACCATCCCCCACAACAGGCCCAATTAGTCCCCTCTCTCCCTCATCCCTCAAAAAGATTTCCTGGTTTCTTGTGCCAGTCTCTGGACATGACTGGCCCCTCCCTCCTGACTTAAAAATATTGCCCTGGTGTCCCCCTTCTCCCCCAAACAAAATTTGAATTTAAAAACTCATTGGTGTCTGGTTGGGTCCCCCAACCCCTTGCCTAGGACCCCCAACCCAGTAGCAGAGTCACAGAGGAGCTGGGAGTTGCACAGGCACTAGTGAGATTCATGGCCAATGCCTGTATGAAGCACGTAGAATCGCACAAAAGGCATTCCTAAAGTTGCCTGATTAGCTCTGCAAGTATGGCACTTAATACTGGTCATATCTGCATAACTTCTGGGTGCTGCCAAAGGCATGAATATTCAGTGCCGCTGTTAGTGTTGCACCACCAGCACTGAATATCATGGCCTAAGTTAGCTGACAGTGGTCAGTGTTTCTTTAAATGCTGACTGTCACTGGCTGAAAATTGCAGATACTCTGGCATTTTTGTTTGAACTTCATGTGACATTTAATTTAAAGGGAAAGAATAACATTGCACCTGTGCGAATGATTTTAAGTGCAGGTCTAAGCATAGCTCTCAGAAATATGAAATGAACATAAGAATAGCCAATGGTCCATCAAGCCCAGTAGCCTGTTCTCACGGTAGCTAATCCAGGTCACTAGTACCTAGCAAAAACCCATTCAGAATCCTAAAGAATAGCAAGATTCTGGAATTCCAAAGAGTAACAAAAGATTCTGGAACCCCAAAGAGTAGCAACATTCCATGCTACCGATCCAGGGCAAGCAGTGGCTTCCCCTATGTCTTTCTCAATAACAGACTATGAACTTTTCCTCCAGGAAGTTGTCCAAACCTTTCTTAAAACCAGCTATGCTGTTGTCCTTAGCATTTAGGGCTTCTTCTACAAACCACGCTAGCGGCTGCCTTGCAGCAAATACTCCAGCGTCCATTAATTCCCTAAGGCGATCAGAGCGATTACCTCGGAAGCAGCTGGTAGTGCAGCTTTGTTAAAAGGGGGGTTATTGTTTTTGATCTTGGCTTGCATTCCTTTCAAATAAATTATTGCTTTTCTTATATAAAGGGTGTCATTTAAGCATTTCTTTGTAAATATCTTAGGATTGTGAAAGTTATTTTTTCATCAAAGAGATCCTGAATAGCTTTTTGAGTTGGTAACAAGATTAGCATTCAAAGTCATGGCCACTGCATAAAGATAATGAGATGATTTATTTGCTTATCTAATGACCAATATTTAGCAGACTTATCAATTTAGATAGTACCATTGAATATGTGATCCTAAACTTTAATGGCTAACTTATCATTTAAGTTAGGACTGCTGTTTATCTGGCAAATCACTTTTATCATAATTTTGGCCCTGCCCCCAGAACAGTCTTGGCCTCTTCTAAATCCTAACAACTATATTTTTGCCAGGCATTGATTTATTCAGCCAACATTTAGCCGCTAGCCAGGCAAGAATTATTTTAAAAAAACAAATTATGTGATTAGTACCTTATACTTACTACATAAATGCTTTTGAATATCAACTAGAATAATGTTTGTCTTACTTTAAAAAAATGTGGACTTTTACCCCTTTACAAAGGCACGATATCACACTGCACAGGAGAAGGCAATGGCAAACCACTCCTGTACTCTGCCTTGAAACATCACAGGGAGGATTCCTCACTGTGCATGCAGTCATGAGACAGTGGTTGACTCAAAGGCATACACAAACAATTCTTCTAATGTTTCTGGTCTTTTTTTGAAAATACTCCAGATGTCCATATAAAGGACAAGTCTATATTCTAGGTGCCCACATTTGCACACATGTTACATGTACAAATGTTTAGAACAGTGTTTCCCAAGTCGGTGCTGGAGTAACCCCTTTTCTAGTCAGGTTTTCAGGATATCCACAATGAATATGCATGAAACTGATTTGCATATAACATTTCCAGGATATTCAAATTTCTTTCATGCATATTCATTGTGGATATCCTGAAAACCTGACTAGCAAAGGGGGTACTCCAAGACCGACTTGGGAAACACTGCTATAAGTGAGATGTAGAATAGGAGCCCTGCCCATGTCTCACCCATGCTCTGCCCCAGTGTATATCTCTTTGCAAATGCACTATGTAAGATTTGCATAATAGCCTCTAAGCAGAAAAGTTGCATTTACACAAGCATATGTGCACATCATTACATAGATACCTTTATTGTAAACCAGGTTAGTCCTGGAGTATCTCCTTCAAGTCAGGGTTTCAGGATATCCACAATGAATATGCATGAAATAAATATGCATATAATGGAGGCAGGATATGCAAATCAATTTCATGCAGGTCCAAAGTGGATATCCTGTCAATCTGACTGGCAAGGGAGTATCCCAGGACCGACTTGGGTAACACTAACTTAGAGCATACCATAAGTTATGCAGGTACCTGATGCATGTAGGCACTTGCATGTGTGCCAGCTGTATGGCTAGCATAAGTGCAAGTACATGAATATAAAGGACCATCAATACTGGTTATGCTAATATTCTATAATGGAGGGCCAGTTATGGAATTCCTCCATAATTCATATTTTCCACAGTAACAAACGTGTTGCAGATAATTTTTTCCAACATCCGATTTAGCAACTGCCGTAATAAACAAGTGTCTAGGCTTGTTATATGTAACATCAATCACTTTATAAAAAAAAAATAAAGTTATTACTCAAATCAAAGCCATCTCAAAAGCTAACACATGTTCCTTCCAAAACAGATAGTGAGCCTGTGAAGTCCATCTGTTCCCTAGTCTTTTACAAGCAGCCTCCATCATTATACCGTACCAATGGGCTCATTTTTACATTTATATCTACAAACATTAACAAGAGATAACAGCTCAAGCATACTGGATAAAGGAGCATTATATAAATGCACTTGGATCTGTAAAAAATGCAGCAAAAATATTGTCAAAAGGGAATCTTAGAGGAATAGTTGAAATATGGATTTAAACATAGAAACATGATGGCAGATAAAAAAACAAATGACCCATCCTATTTGCCCTTCCACACCATCCACTGTCTCCTCTTCTCACTAAGAGAACCCACATGCCTGTCCCACACAATCTTAAATTCAGAACCAGTCTTCATCTCCACCATCTCCTCCGGGAGACTATTCCATCCATCTACCACCCTTTCTGTAAAGTATTTTCTTAATTATTCCTGAGCTTATCACCTCTTAACTTCATCTTATGCCCTCTCCTTTCTGAGTTTTCCTTCATTGAAAAAGACTCTCCTCCTATCCATTAATGCCAGAGAGATATTTAAATGTCTTTATCATATCCTGTCTTTCTTCTAGAGTATACATACATATTAAGTTATATAAGGGCTCCTTTTACGAAGGTGCACTAGCGTTTTTAGCGCACGCACCGGATTAGCACGTGCTAGCCGAAAAACTACCGCCTGCTCAAGAGGAGGTGGTAGCGGCTAGCGCCCGCTATTCCGCACATTAAGGCCCTAACACACCTTCTTAAAAGGAGCCCTAAGTCTGTCTCCATAAGATTTATGACAAAGGCCACTAACCAGTTTTGTTTCAGCCCTCTGGATCTACTCCATCCTCGTTATATCTTTTTGAAGTTGCGGTCTCCAAAATTGCACACAATATTCCAAATGGGGCCTCACCAGAGACTTATACAACAGCATTATCACCTCCCTTTTCCTACTGGCCATTCCTCTCCTTAAGCGCCCAAGCATCTTCTGGCTTTGACACAGTTTTACCAAATTTGGACCTTGCTATTTAAGTTCTGTTTAACTGTTAGTATGCACCTAACATGGAAATTCACATTAGGGGGTGTGCAATGGGCATGGAATCAGAAAGGGCTGTACCTTACAGTTAACACGTAGGTCATTACTGTGCAATAATTGTTAATTGGCTGATAACACAGAGCAGTAGCTATAGCTCCAGAGTTGTAGGTAACTGTATTTCATATCCTCCTCCTACAAGGCTACTCCAAATCTTACATATCACATCCATTACAAAGCCTTTTTCAAGCCATTACAAATCGCATTCTTCTCATTGCTCCGATTGGTTCGCTGACTAGGGTATCATATGGCTCCAGAAAAAGGAGGACAGATTGAGACATCCAGGTTTTACTTCTACTGAAAGCAATAAGTAGGACAGATAGAAATATCTGGGTTTTACCTCCATTGAAAGCACTGGAAGTAAAACCCGGATGTCTCAATCCATCCTTCAGAACTCTCATTCTGCTTTACTCTTTGATAGGTCTCGTGTGTAAGCTTCTGGGTTCACTACTACTTTGCTTGTCTACTGCTTCTAAACCTGCTTAATTTCTGTCTATGATTTTGCACTACTCATGATTTATTGGTATCAGCCTGGCTTCTCTGATTTTATTCCTATACTTCTCCAGCTTCCTATTATCTAGCAACTGACTCAAAGAAAACTGCATAAACAGGAAAGCAACAGCATATATTTACTTTGTCCTGATTACGCAGTTTTAATGTAGAACGTGTGAAAAGAGAAGCATAGGGAAGGGAAGGAAAAAGGCTTCAAGTACTGTATAGTCTTAAATGTAGATTTTGAGAGATATTTTTTAGGTTTTCTAACTTGCCAGTTGAGTAAAGAAATCATTAGTTCAAGCAGATGATTTTTGCCTGATTTTCATAGATATCCTTCTTGATCTTTCTTTTTAAGATGCTTCTTGTTCTCTGGATACTTGGTAATAGCCTCATACTTTTCATTGTGTTTTATGACATCAGATTGGCATGGCACTCCATCAATATAGACTATTTAGCTAGCAGCACTCAATCTATTGTTTCGCCAATTGAAGGCTTAATGAAACCAATATATATTATATTTTGAGCAGTCACTGTGAAAAATGAATGCCCATTAAGTTGAAAACATGAACTCCAAAGGATGCCTTTTGTCATGATTTATTATGGCTCATTCAAGTTTTTTACTTTTGAGGCAATAATAGTTCTATGTAATAAGTTGCTTTAATAAGATTTAGTTTAGATTGTGATGTCATGGGGTCAGTTCTTCCTTTTGTAACAGTGAAGCCTGATTGAAAATCGAACTAAAGCAAACAATGATGATTATGAAAATTAGTTTGGTTTCCACACTACAATCTTGAGTACATGGAAAACAATTCTCAAAATTTCTATTAATAAAGTTAGGACAGGTCAACTGATGAAAGGGAATTGACTTAGTAGAGAAAGAGAGATTGTTCACCCTCTCCAGGTGAAGAGAATGAGAGGACACTCGCTAAAGTTAAAAGGGGATAGATTCCGTACAAACGTAAAGAATTTCTTCTTCACCCAGAGAGTGGTAGAAATCTGGAACACTCTTCCATAGGCTGTTATAGGGGAAAACACCCTCCAGAGATTCAAGCCAAGGTTAGATAAATTCCTGCTGGACCAGAACATATGCAGGTAAGGCTAGACTCAAATAGGGCACTGGTATTTGACCTAAGGGCCGCCGTGTGAGAGGACTACTGGGCACGATGGACTACTGGTCTGACCTAGCAGCGGCAAATCTTATGTTCTTAATTGAAAGGCTGGTTAATTGTGCATATTAGTGAAACAAGTAAAGAAAGGATAAACAAACTGAGAAGCATAACTTCAACTTTCTTATCTTTATCTTCTTATCTTCTTCATTTATTACAGTCATACTAGTTCTCCACCATAACTATAGGACAAATCCCCACTCCTGTTCACTGCCCAGATATAGTTTCTGTTTAAGACCCTCTTGCAGTCTCCTAAACATATTCTCTTTTGTCTCTCTCAAACCATTTTATCACATTCTCATGTAGACATTTTTGTCTAGTCCAGCATTTTTACTGGTCATAATAATCTCCTGAGAATTAACTCTTTTAGGGGTCCTTTTACTAGCCCAAACAATTAGTACATAGGGATCGAATGGGCATCTTAGCATTTACAGTAGCAAGCATTAAATCAGTGTTGCTTTTCATCTTTCACATTTTTGATTCTCTTCATTTGCCCTTTCCAAATAATTCTACTCTTGGAATATCCAGAAATTGCAGGTCTGAGGGACTTTATTAAAATGCATGTTGTTGGTTTTGTGTTTTTTTAAAAAAATCTTTATTAGATTTTCAAGGCTAATACATTAATAATCAGAATCAGCACTTACAATGAATCAATAACAATACAAAATGAATTACTCCCCCCCTTCCAGTACCTCCAATCAAGGAATAAAACAAAAGAGATATCCTCCCCCCTCACCCCTCCCTGGATGTGTGTGTAAGTCAACAGGAAATTAAAGGTAAATGCATGTTTTTAACACTGGAGTTTACCACGCTTTAAGCCCAGATTTAATGTGGCAGTATTTAGGGGGTTTAAATATATTTATTTTTTTTATGCAGGTCTCATACCAATTTTTGCTTTATTGTGCGAGACTTGCAAAAAATTAATCCTAGGCACAGTAACCCCCTCTTTTATTAAACTGTGCTAGCAGTTTTTAGCGCAGAGAGTCACGCTGAATGGCCTGCGCTGCTCCCGATGCTAATAGGAACTCTATTTAATAGAAGAGGCAGTTTAATAGAAGAGGCCTTAAGTGCTTCCATGTTAAATGTGAACATGCTAGCTAGATACTTCTATGCCCAATTTTAGGGGTAACTATCTTCAGAAACTGCTTAAAGTGAGTTTTGTCTACATCAGATCACAGCTGAAATATGTAGAAATGTGGAGGGGTATTTTTGATAGGATGTCTAAGTCTGAGTTTGGATGCTTTGGGAAAGACATCTAAAAATCCAGCAGGAAAAATCCATTTTCGAAACCGCAAAGGGGGGGTTGGGAGGGAACGACCTATCTAAATATTTTGGCCCTTTGTACATTTATCTTTTGGGGCCATTTTCAAATACAAAATGTCCAAACAAAAAATGCACACAAAGAAGCCTTTGGGACATACAAGCAGCCAGCATTCTTAGCAAACTGGCCATAGACATCTGAGCAGAACAGAGGGGTACTGAAGTGAACATCAAATTAAAAAATCCCAGGTAATCATTTCACCATAACCTTCTTATATTGTATGGTGAGCTCTGTTCTTTTTAACATTTTTGTAAGCGATATTACTGAAGGGCTGTCGGGTAAGATTTGCCTCTTTGTGAATGATACCAAAATCTGCAATAGAGTAGACACCCAGGATGGTATGAATAACATGAAGAAAGACCTGGCAAAGTTTGAAGAATGGTCTGACATTTGGCAACTAAGATTTAATACTAAGAAGTGCAAGGTCATGAATTTGGGCTGCAAAAACTTGAGGGAACAATACAGTTTAGAGGTGAAACACTTTTGTGCATGAAAGAGGAGTGAGACTTGGGTGTGATAGTATGTGATGATCTTAAGGTGGCCAAACAGGTTGAAAAGGCGATGGTGAAAGCTAGAAGGATGCTTGGGTGCATAGGGATAGAAAAGGCCAGGAGGAAAAGGAGGTATTGATGCCCCTGAATGAGACTGTGAGACATTATTTAGAATATTGTGCACAATGCTGGAGAACGCTCTGTCAAAACAATATAAACAGGATGGAGTCAGTCTAGAGCAGTGGTCTCGAACTCAAACCCTTTGCAGGGCCACATTTTGGATTTGTAGGTACTTGGAGGGCCTCAGAAAAAATAGCTAATGTCTTATTAAAGAAATGACAATTTTGCGTGAGGTAAAACTCTTTATAGTTTATAAATCTTTCCTTTTGACTAAGTCTTAATAATAATATTGTAATTTATAGCTAAAGAGACATATGATCAACATACCGAGGGCCTCAAAATAGTACCTGGCAGGCTGCATATGGCCCTTGCCACGAGTTTGAGACTAGAGGAAGTCAATTAAAATGGTGCATGGTCTATATCATAAAGCTTATGGGAATAGACTTAAAGATCTCTATGTATACGTTGGAGGAAAAGAGAGAGAGGAGAGATATGATAAAGACATTTAAATACCTATGTGGCATAAAAACACATGAGGTAAGTCTCAGTTGAAAGGAAACTCCCAAATGTTCAGGCATAGAATGAGGTTAAGAGGTGATAGGCTCAGGAGCAATCTAAGGAAATACTTTTTTACAGAAAGAATGGTAGATGCATGGAAATTTTGTGTCTGAATTCAAGAAAGCATGGGTCAGGCACATGGAATCTCTTAGGGAGAGGGGGAGATAGTGGATGCTGTGGATAGGCAGACTGGATGGGCCATTTATCCTTTATCTGCCATCATATTTCTATGTTTCTAAGTCTCTGTACCAAGATATAGAAACCAATGCTGTGGTCTTATGTCTGCTATTTCTTATGTTGGTATACAATAAAATGATAAACATATCTTATCGTTATAGATCCTCAGTAGGCTCTTGTTCCATATTCAAGTTTTTCATGCTAACATAACATGAGCCATTGTCTTCACTGGATCATTATATGAAATTTGTTTTGTTTTGGGAGTACTGAAATGATTTGGGAGTACTGAAATGGGGGGAGGTGGGGGTCTTTTTGGGATGTGGAGCGAATCATCCAAGTTTCTCTTACTTTCTATAGGGAAACTCGCTTTGATATACGAGTACTTTGGTTTACGAGCATGCTTCTGGAACAAATTATGCTCGCAAACTAAGGTTCCACTGTATAAGATAAGTTCACAATTAATTGCTAACAATTAAGCTCATTACATTATAGCTACCATCTATAAGATTATGACTGAACACCTCTAAGTCAGCATATGCATGTGTGTACTCATGTTCTATTTTTGAGACTCACTCACTCGCATATTCTCTGAGAACATTCCATGTCTCTCTCTCTTTTTCATGTACTCCCCCAGCCTTCACTCCTTCTCTCTTTCATTTATCCCCCAGCCTTCACTCTTTCTTTCTCTTTCTATCTTGTCCCCTTCTACTGCTTTAGTCTCCGACAGTGGTAAAAAAATAAAAAGCAAAAGTAAATGTAGTCAGGAAAGGTCAAGTTGTGCTACTACAGGTAATTGGGCTGTTTCACTAAAGAAATCAGTTTAGTTTAGGCTTGGCCATCCTTTTTCTCTCTCAGATTACCCCCGCCGCAACTTGACTATGTGCAAGTTTGAGCTGCATGGTGCTGGAAGCTGAGGTTGGTCTTGTGGTATCATCTCGAGACTTGAAACTGTCTCGAGATGATACCACAAACCCAAACTTCTAACACCATACGGCTCAAATTCGCTGACAGCCGAATTGTGGTGAGGGAAGTAGGAATCTCACAAAGCCAGGTAAAAGCTCTTGGGCAAGGTTTTGTTCCAGAGGCCATAGGGTGGACAAGCCTAGTTTAGAGCCTCAGGGACAGGAAGGGGAGCCTCTGCAATAGGAAGAGCAGAAAGACTCAGTTGTAACAATAATATGTTCCAGAAGCAAGTTTAAAAATGATCTACAGTACTTTCTAAAAGAGCATTGAAATGACTAAGGAAACAAGATTTATAGCTTTGATGATAATGGCCATGCTGCTAAAGCCATATAAAGTAAGAAAAAAGAAGAGAGTGTGAGGATAAGGTATTAATGAAGTGGGGCAGAGGATGAAATGGGGGCCTGTGTAGTCAGTGTATTGTAGAGTTTATGGAAAGTCACTGTTAAACAGATAAATGCTGCAGTTTGCTGCAGTGATGTCATCTTAGTACTATTCAAGCTTCATGGAACACTTCTGAAATGGGACTTATTCCAATCTCTTTGCTTTGACAGCTTTTTCCTATTCTGTTTCGCTAGAATAAAAAAGAATAAAAGTTATATAAAAAAGACTTTGCCTGGTTCTAATGATTTTTTTCCCCCCTAGAAGAATGCAATTACAATAATATGCTCTTTCCCATGAAAGACAGTTGAAGTTACACAGCCAGAAAAGAGACAGCCTGAGCCAATTCCTGCAAAGAGAAGGAGTAAACATATTGAGGGTAATTTTGTGAAGGAATGCCTAGTTAGCACAAGTTTTCAAGTGCCATTTGTTTAATAAAGTCAAGTACGGCCTTACTTAACTTTGTAAAATACTAGCATAGATGTGATACATGCATTCAGGTTGATGCTAAGCATATACAGCAGCTCAAAAGCTGGGGTAAATATTAGTACACATATGCACATAAATTAAGAAATTTTTCAATCTATCTTCCAAATTCTATAAATGGTGCTCATTTATAGAATAGCAATTGGTGATACTTTTGGGGGGTGCCTACAATTGGGTGCCCTTTACTGAATTCCCCCCCTTTGAAAAAAACTGTAGAGTGGTTTTTACTGCCTGCTGCGGCGATAACAGCTTCGACGCGCATAGAATTCCTATGAGCGTCAGAGCTGTTATCGCCGTGGCCGAAGCTAAAACTGCATTACGGTTTTGTAAAAGGAGGGGGATTAGTCCTTTATGCATAAGTACAGACTCTGCCCAGGCTTTTCCCATACTTCACTCCTGTACGTGCCACAGTGAAAGTACAATCATGCCACTTAAGTGCCTACTTTCAGTGTTTTATTAAAGGACATTTACATGTGTAAGTGCTTATACATTAATAAACTGGAAAATACCAAGGCTGCCCAGATCCCTCCCCCCCTTGACAGTGTTGTTATTCTGGGGGCAAAATTGATCATAATTAATTCTGGCCCAGATTAATTCCTTCTTTAACAGAAACTTCAAATGACTCTTAGGAGATGTTGGATCAATGGAACAGAGTTCTCCAGGATATTCTGAATGGCATTGTTCCACTGAAGGGGCATTTTATATCTAGGAAAAAGATCCCTGGTTTACAGATTACATTTCATTGTTAAGATTAGAATGCTGATGATAAGAATGAGCCGGGAGAAAAAAAGAATAACATTGAATTGAACATCTCATCGAAAAATTGATTAGAAACTAGAGAATGACACGGGGACTGTTTCCCGCGGTAAACCGCGGGTCACTGCAGTTAATCTGCAGGAATGGAGACATTTGCAACTGGTTTACCGCGAGAATGGGGACAAGACCTTTCACCGCCCTGCGGGAATGGAGACAAGACCATTTACCGCCCCGTGGGAGCAGTGAAAAGTCTTACTCCTGTGGTAAAAAAAATTCCGCCCGTGTCAGACTCTGCATCTTCTCCCCAGCTCCTCTTATGCCTATTTTACCTTCAAGAGCCAGCCATGCCACGATGAAGACAGAAGGAACCTAAAACCAAAGCCTGAGACCAATGTGATTTGAAGAATAAAATTACCAGGCAACAAAAAAAAAAATAATAAATTTATTTTATATTTTGTGATTAGAATATTTCAGATTTGAAATATGTATCCTGCTAGAGCTGGTATTAGACATAACTGGGGACCGCAAAGTCCAGGCTGTGCTTCTTTAGCTTCTAGCTGGCTTAGGGCTCTCTCTCTGACCAGGGGGCAGTTGCCTTAGTTGCACTCCCCTAACATTATTCTTGCCATGTGTGACTAAAGTATTCTGTTAGCTTGATTTTTCTATGTAGCATTCTGTAGTAATTTGGTTTGTTCATTTTTCACAATAGTGAAGGGGATATTTGTGAAAGGGAGGGGAGATGGGTTTTGTTGAACCTTGCTCTGTTTTATTTGTGTTTATAAAATGACAATTGTCAGAGGAGAAGCTTCTGCCCACGCACACTCAACTGCAGGGCGGCTCAGGCATGCTTCACCAGCATCAGTTTCTATTCTAAAGCGCTGCGAAGGTAAGGGGGCAGGAGGAAGGGAAATAGATTTGGCCGGAGGGAGGGAAGGGGCCACGTGCACGATTGGTAACCGTGTGCCTTCCCTCCCTTAAGTTTCTTTACACCGCGAAGATAAGGGGGGAGGAAGGGAAGGGTGAATGCTGCGGGGATGGGGAGGTGAAGGGGACGGCGGGGACGGGGTGGTGAAGGGAATGGCGGGGACGGGGCGGTGAAGGGAATGGCGTGGAAGGGGCAGTGAAGGGAACGGTGGGACGGTGACGGGGACAGATTTTTTCCCCGTGCCATTCTCTATTAGAAACTACAAAATCCAAGTAATTACACCAACTGGATCCAAAAAATCTATTTTGAATAATGTAATCTTAATGTAGGACTGACAAAGGGACAATTCCCACTATAGATCATTTCAGTACTGACAAAGGGACATCTTGGCCCAGATTCTCAAAACGACGCCGTTATTCAGCAGTAGGTGCCCTACCGCCACTTAACTTAATTGGTTCAATCTGCACAGTAATTGACTGCGCTGATTGAAAACCAATTAAAAACTTGTTAAAAAAAATTAAGGTGCCTAATAGCACCTCCAAAAAAATTGCACCATTTTTACATGCAAGGAGGTACCTTGTGTTGCTTAAGACCACTAAAGGCGTGGTTAACACCCAAATTGGGCTTAGGCGCCGTTAAGCACCTCATTAGATGCGATTCATGTGAAAGGTAGATCCCAGAAATGTAGGCCTTTAAAACCACAGCCTACATTTCTGGTGCCTACCTTTCACGTAGCTGCAATTCTCAAAACAGCACCATTGCATGATTGACATGTGATTGGCGCTGATTTTGAAGGCCCCTGCTGCTAACTTTACTGTAAACTGGATATTTAGCAAATCACTTTCAAAATAAGATTACTAAGACTAGATGTTCTACTACTTCTTCTATAAATACAGATAATTCTCATCTAATTAAGTGACCTTCTGTTTCATTTGAGACTTTTGCTAGGCCAACGGAGAGCTCATGGGAAGAATTCTCACCAATATTGCAGAAGGATCTTTTATCACTCTTGAAATCAAATGGGTTTTTTTTTCCATTGGCCCATACTCTATAAACAGTGCTCTACTGGTGCCTAAATTAAGTGCAAAATGCCACATAAAAGACATTTTAAATCAAGCTTCAAGGTGCCTACTGGTGCCTAATAAAACAGCACAAGAATCACACCTACATAGGTGCTTTACAGTACCTAATACCACTGTAGATGTGGCTAATGCCTTAAGTGGCATTAGGCACTGTAAAGCACCTAGGCACAATTCACGTCAAATGCACCAAAAATGTAGGTCTTGAAAACCATGGCCTACATTTCTAGTGCCTATCTTTTGCTAGAGAAGCAATTCTCTAAACAGTGCCATCACGTGATTGACACGCAATCAGTGACTGCTTTTAAGGTGGCCGCCGACAACGGCACCATTTAGAGAACCCGAGCCATTATGACTTCTTAGATTACTGCCCTACCCAGTTATTGAAAATTCCTTCTACTTTATCATACTATGGTGCTCATTTTCAAAAGCGAAAACCGTCTCAAAAGAGACAGATCGACAGTTATCTTACCAAAATGTCTAAATTATGCTTTTTGAAAAAGCAGAATTGGGATGCTTTTCAATGCGTTGATCCAAATAGCAAGGGGGCGTGCTGGAGGCATGTTTTGAGTGGGACTAGAGCAGGACATAGGCAAGCTTACAAATTTGACATTTTTTATTTATTTATTTAAAGATTTTCACATTATTTAACAAGCATATCATCTTGTACAGAAAGTGCAATTAAGAAAACATAATATTAAAGTTACTTTCAATCCAGAAAATGAACCTAACCGTAATAGGAAATAATTCTCAATCACACACTTGTCCTCAAAATTAGGACATTTTGACATTTTTTTGTATTAATTGAACAGAAAAAAATTGACCAGAGCAAAGAAGCACATTTTTTAGCTAGAAGTGTTCCAGTCACAACTAAGGCAAAAAAAAGTACCATAACTGGCCAGATGACTACTGAATGGATTAAAGCAGGGGTGTCAAACTCAATCACATTAAGGGGCCAAAATCTAAAACCCAGGCTAAGTCGTAGTGCAGACCCCACCCAATCTCCACCCCAGTCCCCGCCCCTGTAATAATACTAATTATAACACCATTTTTTCCATTCATTTTTCATATATACACACACACAATATAATCTTATTAACACATAATGGTAATGTTTAACCACAAAATTAAACTACACACTGTATGCTTCTCAACATTCATTCCTACCAGAACACAGATAATCCCTATGCAAATACAGGATCAAAACTAAAAGTACTAATATATTTTTTTAAAACACCCTAAGATTCAAGATTCTGCATGCAGTACAACCCCCAGAGAAAAAGAAACAAATGTATTTTTTCCTGAGCAATGCAAAAGATAGACAGCAGATTAAAATGCTCAAAATTCAATTCAAACACTAACTTGAAAATAAAACCATTCCCCCTACCTTTGTTGTCTCCCTCCCTCCATGCCGTCCATGCTGTGCCTACCTCCGGCGGGTGTCTAACCTTCTGGCCGGCTCCAACCCGGCCGTTTTATGCGACCCGCAGCCTGATGCCCCCCGGGGTCATCTTGTGGCTGGCTCCCTCCTCACAGCTGTAGTGTGCACGGAGCCATGTGCAATGGCTCCTCGTGCGTCCTACACCTGAACTGGAAGCCTTCTCTCTGACGTCGCAATATCAGAGGGAATGCTTCTGGATGAGGTGTGGGACACGTGAGGATCCACTGCATGCGGCTCCATGCATATTACGGCTATGAGGAGGAGGGAGCCGGGCACAAGGTAAAACTGGGAGCATCGGACCATGGGCTGCATAAAACGACCAGACGGGCCAGATTTGCCTTGCAGGCCTTGAGTTTGACACCTGTGGATTCAGGCATGACCCCCCCATCTTAATCCCCAATGGTCACTGACCCTATCTCATTCCTCAGAGATGCGACAGTAACAGCAGATACCAGGCTTTATAAACAGCTCCAGATATTATGGCCACCCCAAAAAAAGGAGCAAGCAACTGGATGGAGTAGCCTAGTGATCTTTGTAGTGGATAGTAAACAATGGGACTCAGGTTCAATTCCCACTTTAGATCATTTCAGTACAAATATGTGAGTTCTTCAAGAACATAGAAACAGCTTCTCTACCTTGTATATAAATGACCTGCAAGCCTGGGGCTATGGTAGTGGTAGATTTTTAGATACATAATGTTTTCTCTGTTTCTTGAGGGCTCACTGTATTATATGAAGAGGTTTATATGGGACTTGTACTTGGACGTCATATCAAAAGTGTCCCTCCATGGTTTCATGTTTGGATAACAAATACATTAACATTTTCCTTGCACTTCAGGGGTCATTTTATTAATTAGGATCTTTCTAATTAAAGACTAATAGCAAATATCCAATTATTTGTGAAAGTGGCCTTGGTAGCCACTTAGTTAACAGATTACACCCTTCACTATCTAGTTTTATAAGGGGTCCAGCACTGAAACTCTGTTAGGGACATCGGTCAACGAAATCAGATCTTATTGAGCAAAAGCCATCAAGCTATTATAATATAATTTGACCTGTTGGCTGCATCTGACATGGTTGATCGTGCAATTTTATTACATATCTTGAATGATATTGGCCTTTTGGGAAAAGTTCTTAATTGATTTAAAGACTTCTTATCAGGATGAATGTATAGGGTAAAATAATCATATTCACTCTTTGCAATATGGTTAGCTAAATGTAACATTCACAGAGCTCACATCTTTCACCTCTTTTTAAAATTTTTTAATGGTAGAGTTTTGGCACAAATGGATAACATTTTTATTCATATGCGGATGATGTTACTCTTATTCCTATGAAATCAGAAGTCAAGGATACTTCAACCACTGTCCAAGAATGTATGGATATAATAGAAAATCAGGCCTTAGAGTATCATTTGCTAACAGAATATTGATAAAATTAAAATGCTATGCTTAGTCTTCACACCAAATTTACTAAGTAGTCTTCAGTTAGTCCTTACAACCTATATGATACCTTTTGGATCATCTTTAAATAGTTTAGAAATAACAATGCATACCTTGGATCCAATCTTATCTTTGGACACCAATATAAACCTATTAATTAAGAAAAGTTCTTGAAACTCTGCCAACTATGACAGATAAGAAACTATTTCTCTTTTGATTGTTTTAAAATCATTAGTAAAGCTTTCATTCTCCCTATTTGACTATTGCAATATTCTGTTTGGTGGTAATCATGGAAAAACATCTACAAACATAACAGATTACAGCAGCCAGATTACTACTGAGTATTGAGTTTGGTCCATTCCTCTCACGAAGGTTGCATTGGTTACCATTAGAGGAGTGAGTAAACTTTAAGCTCTGTAATACAACATTTAGAATACTTCAGGGTTTAGCTCTACCATCTAGGCCAGCGGGAGACATGTATAATGTAGGCCAACAAAATGCTGGCCTTCATTGTAAGTAGATGTGACTGCTAAGGTTATCGCTGCAAGGGATCTCACTGCCGCAATAAGTTTAGCGGCTGTGATTGCATTCGCCAGGTCCCCCCCCGAACCAACATGGCAGGAAGGATGCCCAGTCCCTCTTTCCTGGACCCCCTCCCCCCAAATGAAAGCAGCAGGAGGGACACCCAATCCCTCCTGCCAGAACACCCCCCCTTTTAGATCACCAGCAGGAGGATGCCCAATCCCTCCTGCCAGAAACCTCCCACCCCCTTGTATGGGCCTTAGGCACATGGACCTACCTAAGATTCCAGTTGGCCCAGGTGTCTAAAGCCCCTCCTATGGGCAGGGCCTTAGGTGCCTGGGCCAATCAGGCCTTAGGGCCCTCCCCAGTGCATTCCACAATGCACCGGGAAGGGGCAGGCCTGCTTCATTCTAACGAAGGTGGGCCTACTGGATGGACGGAGGGAAGACCCATCTGGCTGGTCATCGTAACAGGTTAGAGGGGGGTCCAGGGAGGATGGCAGGGGTTTAGTAGGGGTTCTAGTGAGGGTGGGAGGCCACGCTATCTATGGGGGGGTGAGGGGTTTCTGACAGGAGGGATTGGGCACCCTCTTGCCGGCGATCTATAGGGGGGAGGTTCCGTTAGAAGGGATTTGGCACCCTCCTGCCGGTGATCTATGGGGGGGGGGGTGTATCAGGCAGGAGGGATTGTGCATCCCTCTTTCATTTGGGAAGGTTCCTGGCAGGAGGGAGTGGGCATCCCTCCTGCCATGTTCGTTTGGGGGGGAGGGGGGAGAGACTGGCGGCCGCAATCACGGCCGCTAAACTTATCGCAGCAGGAAGATCTCTTGCAGCGATAAGCTTAGCAGCCGTGTCTACTACAACCCAATTCTCTAACTGGCGTCTTTAACATGGACATCGGTTGGAGAATCGGTTGGCAGGCTTATGGCCGATTCTATATAGGACGCCCATAGGCTTCTGAGACTGGGTGTCCTACACAGAATCTGGCCCTAAATCTGAGTGAGATTACATGGGTTTCCATGGAAAACTAAAGACTTTTTTCATTTTTTGAGGTTTTGGAAGATTAATTGAACTGTCTTATTTTTGTATCTTTCTCCTGTTTGATAGGTTTCTTTTTTATGTTAATCTGCAATGAACTAGTGACGTGATAAAATACATTATTTATATTTCACAGTTATCATGTTAAATTACTAAAATACTAGCATTTGCACATGTACTTAGCATTTAAAATTGGTGTCTCCTTGTAAAATATGGGAGTAAAAAAGCTTTGAGGAGACAATGAAAACCAAAGTAAAAGTATGGGTGAATTAATCCATGTTCAACTGTGGGATAGTGTCTATAAAGGAACTGCCTCACAATCTATGCATGTTTTCTAAGGGAGCTAAATCACCTTTTCTTTTTTAAATTCATCCCAAATAGCAATTCTCTATTTTATGTCAAGAAATACTCACTAAAACATAATACACATTTAACCAGTCTTTACTAGATGGCGACCAGATCTATCTGGGAGTAAATTAAACCCTATAGTTTTTTTTATACAGATTCCAAACACACTATATGATCTTGAATTTGTTATTGGGGAATTTATGTTTATGCCTTTATACATATCACTTCAATAAAATTAAAGCATACAAATTCCTCCTTCTATGCTACCCCATGATGTAAATCTGTGCAGTAAATCTGGTATTCAAGGTCAAATCAAGGGAAAGGTGATTGTGACTTTCAACTTAGAGAGCTTATGCCAAATAGCTATTCTGGTACTTGCAATCATTTACAAAGTAGCTGGTTTTTCTCTCCTATCTTTTTTTTAAGTTCAAATTTTTCATTATGAGTTTAGAAAAATACAAAAGTACAAAAGAGGAAAATATGTACGGTCAATATAACAATGGAAGCAGGAGACAGTGGAACAAAAACAAAATCTTGTTATACAGTCTATTGAATACATAGCCACTGGCCGAAAAAACTAGAAAGCATGGGCATATAATGACATAATAGGAATCAAGGGAGGCAAAGAAAAACGGAACCAATAATAGGAGCAAAAGACACAGGAGTGTCTACATAGTGGCTTGAACATATTGATCAAGAAATTTCCAAGGTGACATGCGACAAGGTGCCTGAAGGGACAATCGAGAAATACATTTCTTTTCAAAAGCATAGGATTCATGTTTATGATAAAGGCATAAAGAGTTCCACCAAAAGGTATAGTCGAGCATGGATGATGATTTCCAATTTTTTAAAATATGCATAAAAGCAGTTGCAATCATAGTATCAATCAGTTTGGAAGGGCACTTTGATGTATTGAAGCATGGATGTTGGGATCGGAGAATGATAATATCAATGGTGAGGTCTGAGGTGCAAGAGGTGATAGTTTTGATAGTAGTCCAAATACGAGACCAGAAGAGACGGACTTCTTTACAGTGGAAGAGCATGTGATCAATAGTACCTTCTTCCAGCAAACAGTTCCAACTTTTGGGATCAGGTTTGAGTTTAGCTTTCCACATGCGGAACGGGGTCCAAACTGCATTCCACATGACAAAAAATAAGGATTGAGAGACTCTGGATGACATCAAGGGTCTATTCGTTGAGGACCATAGGAGATCCCAATTAATTTCAGTTAGTGGAGTTGTCAGCTTGCTTTCCCAATGTTTCATAGCTTGAGGAGAAAAGGGGAAAAGATGGTCTCGTAAGATAGAATAAAAAAGGGAAATCGCCCTACCTCCTGATAAGGCTACTTTAGACCATCTTCGAACAGTAGACATCGAGTCATTATAGTCAAAACGGATATTAGCATTGGAGATAATTGAAGTGAGAAGAAGCCATTGTGGGGTGAGCCTGTGGAGAAAGCGAGTGTGAAGAGCAAATAGAGGAAAAGGGAATAATCAGATCAGAAGAAAACAGTTGATGTACAAACCAAAAGCCAGATTGTTGCCATTTTTTCCAGGAAATGGGTTTGCCATTACTTTTTAGCTTGGAGTTATTCCAGAGAGACGTATGGGGACTATCTTTAATAGAAATTTGTGCCGCAGTATCTAAAAAGTGAAGTGCATGCTGTGTCGCACTCAGCAAGGAATATCTCCTCAAGTGTCTAGGAATGGTCATAGTAATGAGGGCGGAAATCGGGAGAGGGGTACAAAAGAAGTGTTCCATCTCAAGCCAGGGTGGAGAAATGGAAGATTGAGGCTGATGTAGCCAGTGAGCCCCATATTTAGCCAGAGAAGCAACATAATATAAGTAGAAATCAGGGAGATTCATGCCACCATGGATCTTAGAAGCCTTCAGCTTAGTAAGAGCAATTCGAGGTTTTTTATTATTCCAAATGAAATCAGATAATTTTGTATTAATCCATTTAAAAAGCGGTTGTTTACAAATAACAGGAAGCATGGATAAGATATAGGTAATTTGAGGGGCTAGTGACATTTTAATGGACGCAATTCTGCCCCACCATGATAAATAAAGGGGAGACCATTTAGACATGATTTGGGTAATAAGGCATTTGATTCTAGATATATTAAGGTCTTGGATGAGGGCAGGATCTTTATGAATTAGGATGCCTAGATATTTGATAGGATCGGAGGACCACTTGAAAGGGAAATGAGCCAAATCTGAAAATAAAATATGATCATTCAATGGAAAAATCTCTGATTTTTCCCAGTTAACTTTATAGCCTGAGAGCAAAGAGTACTGAGAAATAATTTGAATGAGAGGGGGGAAGAGAGTCCACTGGGTCACGAATGAATAACAGAACATCATCTGCATAAGCAGCAAGTTTGAGTTGGCGGTTTGTAGAGGAGGATTGTCGGATTGCAGATAAGAGAGGTTCCAGAGCCAAATTAAACAAGAGGGGGAGAGGGGGCAGCCCTGACGGGTTCCTCTGTAAAGAAAATTTTTTTTTGAGAGGGCGTTGTTAATCAGAATACGTGAGGTGGGTTGCCAATAGAGAGTTTTGATCCAGGAAGTAAAATAGGGGCCGAAATTATACCATTTAAGTACTCGAAGCAAAAACTGCCATTCAACCCGATCAAACGCTTTCTCCGCGTCAATGGACAAGCCAATCACAGGATCTGGGAGTGTTTTTGCATGAGCATTAATATGATGAAAAAGACGTAAATTATCACCAATAAAACGATTTTTAATAAAACCTACCTGATCTTTATGGATAAGAGAAGATATTACTTTGTTGAGTCTCAAGGAAAGGAGTTTGGCCAGAATCTTATAATCTAGATTAAGAAGAGAGATGGGGCGAAAATTCTTAACGAGACCCGGGGCTTTGTTGTTTGCTAAGGAGGATATCGCAGCTTGAATCTCAGATAGTGAGATAGGTGTATCTAATTCCTGTTTAAAAGAATCTGACAAGTTCGAATGGGTATAGAATCGAGAAAAGAATCCATGGCAGATTCCGACAATGAGGATTCCGATTGATAGAGGTTGTTATAGAAATGTTCAAACTGGTCAGAGATCAAATTTCTATTGGTGACAATCTGTCCAGAGGGGGTTTGAATAGCAGAAATGTGCAGTTTTTTAGATTTAGCTTTGAGGTATCTAGCAAGGGGTCTACCCACAAGATTGTCGCCTATATAATGACCAGAAGCAGAAATGAAAAGGTCCCGTCTAGCCTTATATGAGAGGACAGAATTGTATTCATATTTGAGATTCTGGATTTGGCGGTGAAGGGAGGGGTCATGTAGATGGGCAGACATGTGACGAGATTCCAGATCTTTAATGGAGGATTCTAAGTCTTTTTCTTTTTGTTGAGAGAGTTTTTTCTTCCAGGATGCAAGTTTAATAATCTCACCTCTAAGGGAAGCTTTATAAGCCTCCCATACAATAGAAGGAGTGATATCAGGATCTTTAGAATTGAAGTAAAAAAAATCAGCAGTAAAGAGCTTAATCTTTTCCGCAATTTCCTCATCAAGGAGCAGGTGATTGCTTAAATGCCAAGAAGAGGAGCCTGAGGTTGGGGATGTGATTGCTAAGTGTAAAGAAATAGCTGCATGATCTGTGATCGAGATCGGATGGATGACAGTGTCCAGTAGTGTCTGAGTAAGGGAAGAGGAGAGAAGAAAGAAATCTATTCTGGTGTATGTATTGTGTGGAGGAGAGAAGTGTGAGTACTCTCTGCCCTTGGGGTGAAGAATTCGCCATGGATCTATAAGAGAAAAGTTGTCTATGAGAACATGAAGCTCCAGGAACGATTTAGATTTTGAGGGCTTGCAGGACGATGATCTATCAATGTATAAATCTTGGATCTGATTAAAGTCTCCGCCCAGAACTAAGGGAAAAGTACCAAAATCTAGTAAAGCAGTTTGAAGATCTCTAAAAAATTCTGGGTGGTCCAGAACAGGGGCGTACACATTGAGAAATATTAGATCCATCGCGTGCAACACAGCATTCACCAAGCACCACCTGCCCTCTGTGTCTGTCTTATGGGAGATGACCGAAGCATAAAGCTGATCTGCAAAGAGAATGGATACACCATTCTTCTTGTGATGAGCAGCAGGGGAGTAAAGGTGCATAGAATAACCAGGCATAGTAAATTTCATTGCTGCGGCAGATGGGAGATGAGTTTCCTGCAAAAATAAGACATCAGGATGTTTGGTTTTAATATAATTAGTAATTTTCTTCCTTTTGATGGGATGATTTAGCCCATTAACATTAAGGGAAAGAACATGTAAATCAGCCATAAGAAGAGATATACAGTGAATGCATACATTGAGTCAACCAGCATGTCACCCTGAGAAAACAGAAATAGAGAGCACTCCTGTCAAAAGAAAAAAAGTAAGCATGGAAGAAAAAGTAAAGGGAAAATAAGAGTGAACTAGGCAAAAGAGCACAAAGCATAGAGAAAAACCACCATGCAATTGTGCATACACACCAACAATACATGGGTGCTCCTGTGAGCACAAAGATCAAACACATGGGGGAACTACAAACAACTCCACACCAATGAAAATCAGATAGTGGATAAAGCTAATCAGGTGTAGGAACCAACAACAGATTACATATTAAGTTGAGAGAACATAGACAGTTCAGCGCATTCTCAGTGATTCCAAGAACGCTCCAAGTTCTTCTGGATCTGTATAAGAGGTGGTATGATTATTATAGGTCATCTTCATCCTGGCGGGATACAGAAGGCCATATTTAGCCCCTACATCTTTGAGCTCTTGACGATGTGATAAAAACGCTTTCCGTTTGAGTGCGGTGGTTTTAGCCAGGTCAGGGACAATGAAGAACTTCCTGCCCTGATGGAGTAGTTGAGGGCGAGTTTTTGCTGCAGTGATAATCTGGAGTGCATGCTGGAAACGCAGTAATTTTGCCACTATAGGCCGTGGTGTAGAGGCCTGTGAGGAGAGAGTAGAAAGCACGCGGTGCGCCCGTTCAATTTCAAGAGGGGGCGTGAAGGAGAGGCCCAGAGCCGAAGGTAGGAATGTAGACAGAAAGGTGATGGTATCTGAACCTTCCGATGATTCTGGCAGGCCAATAATTCTAATGTTGCTCCTTCTATTGCGGTTCGAAAGATCCTCAACGTCGCGCTGCAGGGAAACAAGCAGTTTGTCATGCTTTTCCACCATTGCCATCTTCACTTGCACAGATGCCGCCTGTTCCTCCAGGGCGTCTATAAGGTGGCGCACGTCGATGAACTGAGAGTTTAGTGCCTCTATTTCTACCCGAAGGAGTTTTGTTTCTTCGACCTGCTCTTTCATAACATGCTTCACAGATCGCATCTCTTTAATAAGAATGTCGAGCTGGGATTCGTCTTGTGTCGGCGCCATTTTGCCTGGCTAGCCCGGATCAGTTTTTGGTCTCTTACCGCTGAGTGGCATCGGTGAGGTCAGATCGCTTTTAGCGTTTTTTTGGAGGAGACATGATGAGCGCCGTCAGCAAAACAGGAGCGATCAGGGGGTACAATATCACCTGAGAAGCCGATGGGAGACTTAATTGGTGTCAGTGCGGAGGAGCCGTTACCGTTACCCTATGCGTCTGGTCTTCGCGGCAGTCAGGCTCTGCCCCTATTTTCTCTCCTATCTTAACAGGTGGTTAGAAAAGCTTGCATTGCCCATTTTAGAATGTCAAGAAAGAAATTATTTCCCAATCAGGAATAGGTATAACCTTCCAGTCCAAATTCAACTGAGATCATTTTCTAACTGGCATTATTCTGCTGCAGTATTAATGCTACCGTTTCCTCTCGTATTTTATTTTGTCTCTCAAAAATGATCACCAGACTAGAAAGAGGCTAAAGATATGGGGTTTTGTTCAGCCTGACATGGATTCTTTGTATTTCAAGTGATATGAGTTTTTCACCCTTAACAGGTTAGGTACAAATTTACTTCCCAATTGATTTAACTTCACTCTTTCACGCTTTTGCTGTATGCTTGAATAGAATATATATTACATTTTTAGCCTTTTACCTTGGAGGTCTCATCAAAATTCATAACACATCGAAGGAATTATGCTATTTTGATAGTAGTTTGGACAATGAAAGTCAAAACTTGACCTCAGAGGCTTGTAAACATCAAAGATCATAACAGCTGGTGTTTTAATATAATATTACGATAAAATATTGTAATGTTGTACATTCTTATATGAAACAATCTAGGCTGGGGGGGGGTTAAATTGTTTCAGAAGCTAGTAAGTGTTAAGTGACAGAGGTAGCAGTAAAAGGAGGTTGGTCTGAGGCGAGGAGGGACTGTTTCTTTTCAGTGGTTTTATATGTAATATTTTGCACAGTGGAATATATGTCTCTTTACAGATCCAAGTTTCCCAGTTTATTCTGTACTTGATATACCATCTATCAACATGTACCTAGACCAGGGGTGGGCAACTTTGGTCCTCAAGAGCTGGAATCCAGTCGGGTTTTCGGCCAAGCTGGGCTCAGCAAGTGACCTAACCCAGTGCATACAAACCTCAGCCAAGCGGTTTGCGAGGTTTTTTGGTAGCTTGGTAAGGCTCAAAATAAGAGTTCAAAACTTTGGGTGCAATTTTCTTGGGTACTGTTTATTGTTTCACCAGCATAAACAAGTGTCAAATAAATTATCAGGTTTGTATCACCTTGTGCTTAAGTCCAGCATTCACAAACCAAATCAAACAATTGCAGTTTAAGCCAAAAATATGCCAAAACATAAAAGCCTTATTTCAACAAAATGAAAGTTTTCTTTTGCCAGGCAAAACTCCCTTGGGGTTAGGCTTAATGCCCCAAGGGTGGGATCCTCTCCAATAATGTTTCCCTCAATGGATCAGCTTGGAAAAATCCCCTCCCCAGATCCCAACAAAATGGATGCCTGTGGCTTGTATTTAAAGTTCAGATCAAAACTTCAACATTTCCAATCAACTTGAGCAGACTTTACTTTTCCCTCCAGCTCCCTTATTAGCAATGGCTCTCAGCCTATGTCCATACCTTCAGAGCTGGGCAAATCAGAACATTCTGTTTCCATATCATTATCCGCCATTTCACTATCCTGCACAAACCCAGAATCAACCTTATCATTAGCCTCTTCATCACAAACCTCTGCTTGAGTTTATTGCCATGAGGTGGACTGTTGCTTTCTGGTTCTCTGTGGCTGTAGTCTGCTGCTTTCTTTTTGCAGTATGGCTGTAGCTTGCTGGGTCTGGAGCAGGTGTGCACACTGAGGCTGGCCCTGGAACTCTTTCTATGGGAAAACTAAACCATTTTCTTTCACTGCAGGGAGCTGATTACTCCTCCCTGCAGGTGTGTTAGGGTAGCCTGCCCTCAGAGAATTTCTCACCTGGTCTAAATCAGTTTGAGCTTATTTGGGTGTGGCCATTATTCCATTCATGCTCTTTCTTTTCCCTGGCCCTATGGCTGCTGGGAGATGTAGTCTTTCCATCTGTTTTCCCACAACTGGCTTAGGTAAAGCTAAAAATAGCACAAGCAGGAAGTACTGCGAAATGGATTTTTGAATTACAAACATGTACCCTGAAAGGCTTGAATGCCAGAACTGAATGGAGAGCCTTTTTTTGAGAGCAATAAAACGTAATAAGAAAAGACTCATGTTTTTGTTTAGATCTTTAGGGATATCTTCTGATTGATCTGTTCAATTTTTACCCCTTCTGATTGGAGAGTACTGACGTCAACACGCACTCTTAAACCAAGACTAACACTAAGTCGCCATTTTCTCCAAGAAGATTTTTGAAGCAGTAGCTCATTTTCAAATGTAAGTGATATTGAAACTTGACTTTGTACAGTATTTAAAGAATACGTTTGTTTTTCTTAGTAATTCCCCTGATGCAGCAGCAATTGCGAAACAGGGCCTGTCGGGAGTTATAAGATGGTAGTTACAAGGTTTTCATTACGCTGAATGTCTGCACCGGGAAAATCAAGCAGCGTTGATCTTTCCCATACCTGAGGATAACATTGAGATAAGTGCAAGGTTCTTTTTTGCTATAAGCATTTTTTGTTATTATATTTAAATATTGATTGCACTCTTACGGAGTTTTTCTATGACCAAGGATGTGGTCTCTATGACAACTTAGTAATTGTCATAGTAGTTTCCCGAGTTTATTCTTAGGGAACACTGAGGTCTTTTCTCCGCATTAGGACCCTGCCTTAATTCGTCTCACATAGAGGGTTAAATAGAGTGAATACCTTCTGGTGATATTTTAGGTAAAGCTAAACCAGATCTGCCTGCTTTAGGCAGGGCTTTAGGAGGTTTCATTGCTGGAAGGCTTGGCTGGTAAAGTATTCCTAGGGACTGCTTTGGGACTCTCCTTAGTAGGCTTAGGAATACTTTCAAAGGTTTTAACCTCATTTCCCTCTTCTGGCAAGGCTTCCTCACTAGGAAGAGGGGCAGCCCTGTGACAATATGCATTGATAGCAGTGCATGCAAATAGATCTCATGCTTATTCATTGGGGAAATCCTGAAAACCCAACTGGATTCCGGCCCTCGATGACCGGAATTGCCCACCCCTGACAAGACGATTTACAATACTAAAAATTTAAGAGAATAAAAAATAAAGAAAAAGGGGGAACAATTCTTTAAAAAAATAAATGTTAAATAGACAAGACATAAACGGGGTTAGGAAAGTGTAAAATGCATCGAGATAAAATAAATAGAAAAGGGAAGTGAGAGGGGAAGGAAAAAACAAAGGATTATGAAACATGAAGAAGCAACTACAATATTTACTGAAAAATAATGAAACAATTTAAAGCTATGTACTTTTAGTTACTGAAACACAGAGAAGCAGTTTTGGATATTGGAAGGGAAAGAGGCAGAAGCTAATGTGAGATATTGATGACTACTAATAAGGTTGTAGGTGTGATTATACTCTATCTAATGATTTGAAAGTTGTCTAATACTGTAGTTTGACAAGGCACCAATGTTGGCAACCACCTTATTTCCTCAGAATGGTTTTAAAAACATTTCTCTGTAACTTCGAGTGTCCCCTAGTCTTGTCATTTCTACCCATTCTACACTGCTAAGGATTTTGTAGACTTCAATCATGTCTTCCATCAGCCATCTTTTTCCCAAGCTGAAGAGCCCTAACCTCTTTAGACTTTACTCATACAAGAGGAGTTCCATCCCTTTTATCATCTTGGTCGCTCTTCTAGTTCTAAGATAAGGCAACCAGAGCTGAACGCAATACTCAAGGTGAGGTCACCTATCTTGAGAAAGCAAGAAGGTGCCTATTACAGTAGTAGATTATTTCAAAGAGATTTATAAAGACACATAGATTTAAATGTGTTCTTGTGATATATCAGCACGAATCTCGCAGAAATCTTACCTTAGTGAGGCAGTGGATATTTACTCTTTCTCAGAAACTGGCATAAATGTTTGCATAAGAAGTAACTTCCAAGTTCTGTATATGACACTTTACATTGTGTGTGCAAATCGGTGCTCACAGCTGATTTGCACATACTGTACACCTTAATTGTTTAATAAGTCTAATGGCGCCGATAATTGGCAATTAATACCAAGTAACTGATGATAATTGTCATTAATTAAAAGTTATACCCACAACTTGGTAGGCATCAGTTCCAGTGCCCCAATCTGAAAAGGGGTTATGGCCAGAGGAGAAGCATGGGCAGATCATAGGTGTTCCTACAATTTGTGTGTACTGTTATAGAATACACCCAATGTATATACAAGTTAGGTGCAGGGATTTAGGTCTGGCTTTCCTTGGCCTATATGGGTGTGCCTTAAAGCTGTGTCACACACTGGTATTTAGTGTGATTCTATAAGGTATGCACACCTTTTATAGAATCATGCTAAGTGCTGTTCCAGTCAGCACAAATGTTTAGGCCCTATATGTAGAATGTGGCCCTAAGTGCATAAATCACAACTATTCCTGTATCTCATCCAAAATCCATCTATACCAGTGGTCTCAAACTCAAACCCTTTGCGGGGCCACATTTTGGATTTGTAGGTACTTGGAGGGCCGCAGAAAAAATAGTTAATGTCTTATTAAAGAAATGACAATTTTGCATGAGGTAAAACTCTTTATAGTTTATAAAACTTTCCTTTAACAGTTAAAAGGAAAGATATATAAACTATAAAGAGTTTTACCTCATGCAAAATTGTCATTTCTTTAAGACATTAACTATTTTTTCTGCAGCCCTCCAAGTACTCTATTTTTTCTGCAGCACTCACATTTAAAGTTTAATATCTTTTCTTTCTCAAAACTGACACATTTCAATCACTAAATTGAAAATAAAATCATTTTCCTACCATTGTTTGGTAATTTCATCAGTCTCTGGTTGCACTTTATTCTTCTGACTGTGCATCCAATATTTCTTCCCTTTTTTCAGCCTCCTGTATGCTTCCTCTCCTCCAGACCTCATTCCCTCCCCCAACTTTTTCTTTCTTTCTCTATGTCTGTCTTTCTCTGATTCTGTGTCCCATTTTTTGCTTTGTTTCTGGCTCCCTGTCCCCCCCCCCTTCTTTCTTTCTTCCTTCCTGCCCTCCCCCATGCCACCACCGCTGGGGAATAGGCTGCTGCTGCTGCCGCCGCCATCGGGAACAGGCCAAGATCTCCCTGCTTCTCTTCTCTATGGGGCCAATTTTAACATCGGAAAGGACGTTCCGGGCAGCCAGGCAGCGATTGGCTAGCTAGAACGTCCTCTCAACGTCAGAATTGACGTCGGGCAGAAGAGAAGCAGGGAGATCAAAGAACACGGTGCCGGCCTGTTCCCCGATGGCAGCAGTGAGAAGGGAAGGGAAGCAGGTTGGGCACCACTGCTCTAGACGAGCCGTGAACCGCACTCTAGGGAGAACAGTGGACCGCCCCCCCCCCCCTTGGTACGCCATTGGAGCAGCAGCGTGTTTGGCCGGCTCTTCCGTGGATAGCGCAAGGAGCTGCCAACCCACGGCTTTGAATGGAACGAGCCGGCCAGACATGCTGCTGCTCCAAAACGAAGAGAATGATTGCGTCCAGACCGCGGGCCGCAAATAAAACTCGGAGAGCCACATGCGGGCCCGTGGGCCGCGTGTTTGAGACCGCTGATCTATACCCAGGTTGTGTAAATATATACTGTATATACATGGAAGGCCATAATCAAAAGAAACGTCTAAGTCTGATTTGGATGTAGGGCACTGGTTGCCCAAATTCAGCACTGGTAAAATGTCCCTTCTCGAAAAGTATGTCTAAACTATTCCGTTTTTCAAAAATTGTCTATCTGTATGTCCAGGCATTTGATCGTCCAGACCGCCAGTCCAGACCGCCAGACCGTCTATCTTTATACCACATTCTTGACTAAAAATTCATCCAAGTTCCAAAAGCCCAGAACAAGACCTTTTGGACATGGGAGGAGCCAGCATTGTGATGGACTAGCCACCTAGACATGGCAACAGAGCAGCGGGGCACCTTACAGGGCACTGCTGTAAATTCAAAAAAAGGGTTCCACATAAACATTTTACCAGAACTCCCTTATAGGTAATGGTGAGCCCTCACAAATACCCCTAAAACTCACTATACCCACCTGTGTAAAACCCCAATAGCCCTTATGGCTGCAGGTGGCACCTATATGGCAGTAGAGTAGGGTTTGGGGGGGTTTGGTGGGCACATGTTCTACCATAAATGTAGTGGTTAGAGTGGCTTATGGGCCTGGGTCCTCCTCTCTATGGTTCACTAGCCCATCCCCCAGGCTATTTAAGAGATCTGTGTTCATCTCTACTAGGCCTTTATGTGCTAGGTGCTGATGTTCTGGAGACAGGTATGTACATTTTTATTCTGATCTTTGTTAGGGTGTGAGGGGGTCAGTGAACACTGCGAGACTGCGTGGAGGCCTTTACTTTGTCTCAGCAGTGGTTATCTGGTCACTTTCGATACCATTTGGGCACTTATACCTGTTTTACATTGTCTAATTCACAACATATAAGTTTCACCTAGGCAGTCTCGTCAAACATTTGATTATCCCTGCAGTACGACTAAGTCTAGGTTGGCCCACATCCTGCCCTAACCACTCCTCCCAAAACACCCCTTTTAGCTCTGGGCACACAGCAGCATTCAGAGGCCTAAAATGTCCCTAAATATGTCCCAAAAGCTGTTTCGATTAACGGCACTTGGATGATCTGTCTTTTAGATCGTCCAAATACCGATTTGGGTGTGTTTTTAGACGTATTTAAGTTTTGATTATGAGCCCCATTGTGTATCCTTTTTATGTGAGGTAATTTTTTAAGAGACATTTTACACGAGTATACTGTCATATACATGCAAAAATGCCTTTATAAAATTGTTCTCTATGAAGTTTCCATATGTAAAGTATGTTTTACCTGCAGAAATAGGCTTTTATAGTTGTATATAGATATACATACATGAACAAAATTAGCCTCACTACAAGATAACACCAACTTTTATGTCATCTGCTTGTAAGTATATCTGGGGGTGTAGTTTGGGCAGAGTTGCAATGTAGGTACTTTTTTATAAAATACATTTGTACTATGACTATTACTGCTATTTATTATTTCTGTAGTGCTACCAGATGCACACAGGGCTGTACATTAAAAACACAAGAGATGGTCCCTGCACAAAAGAGCTAATCATGACAAACACACTGGACAAAAATGGTGAATCAGTATCTGCTGCTCATGTAGGGATGAAGGGATGAAGAGGTAGAGAGGGTAGAGGACCAGGGCCGCCATCAGGGCAGTACTACCAGTCCTGCATTCAGGGGCCCGGAGCTGACAGGGGGCCCGGGCTCCCCCAGGGTCCTAGGCAGTGTTCTAAGGCAGGGGCGCCAGTAGCTCGCCAAAGCAAAGTGAGTCGATCACCCAGGACTCACTTTGTCTTGGCGATCTAATCTATCGGGCCGATCAGTCTTCCTCTCCCCGACGTCAATTCTGCCGTCGGAGAGGAAGTTCGGGCCAACCAATCGCTGCCTGGCTGGGCGGAACTTCCTCTCCGACGGCAGAATTGACGTCGGGGAGAGGAAGACTGATCGGCCCGAAGCAGGGAGAGCATGCGTCGGCGTCGGCTTTGGGGCCTGTTATCCATTGGTGGGTCCTGTTCCCTGATGGCAGTGGCAGTGGCTTGTGGAACGGCAGAGAGAAAGAAAGAAAGGGGGCATTCTGTTTTAATTGATATTTACGAAGTGTGCTTTGAATAATTTTTACCCTACCTTTTGTACTTCCCTTTTTTTCTATACCCTTATTGTAACTCTACCCCCTTTCCTATCTCTCATGTTAGTCATTATTGGATTTTACTGTTATTATGCTAAAGTTTTTTATTATATTATGTACATCGTCTAGAAATTTGAAATAGGCGATTCATCAAAAGTGAAATAAACTTGAAACTTGAAACTTGGCAGGCAGGGAAACAGAAGGACAGAAGAGAAACAGAAAAAAAGAAAGAAAGGTCAGGGAGAGAGGAAGAAAAAGTTGGGGGAGGGAATGAGGTGTGGAGGAGAGAAAGCATACAGGCTGATAGAAGGGAAGAAAGATTGGATGCATAGTCAGAAGAAGAAAGTGCAACCAGAGACTCATGAAATCACCAGACAAGGTAGGAAAAATGATTTTATTTTAAATTTAGCAAAGTGGAGGCAGTATTACCACAGTTTTCAAAGGAATTTGCCCAAATAACTTAATAGTTAACTGGGTAAATTCCTAGAGATGAAAACTTCCCTTCACTTACTATGCACAGTTCTGAATTTATATCTGCTGTCTATATTTTACAATATGGTCCCCTTTTACTAAACCACAATAGTGGTTTTTAGCGCAGGGAGCCTATGAGCGTCAAGAGCAGCACTGGGCATTCAGCGCAGCTCCCTGCGCTAAAAAATGCTATTGTGGTTTAATAAAAAGGATGGAGGGTATATTTGTCTATTTTTGTATGGTTGTTACTGAAGTGACAATGCATAGAGTCATCTGCCTTGACCTCTTTGAAAAAAACCCAGAATAGGAATGATAATTAACATTTTCTCAGCGTATAGTGTGCTTTGTGTTTTTTAATTTTATTGTTGGTAGATCATTTTGACTTGGTCATTTTAAAGTAGCTCACAAGCTCAAAAAGTTTGGGCACCTCTGAGCTAGAGCGTTGAAACTGTGTATTTCTATTTTATCCCCCCCTTTTACAAAACTGTGGAGCGTTTTTTAGCGCCAGCCGTGGTGGTAGCAGCTTGATGCTCAGAATTCTATGAGCGTCAGGGCTGTTTCCACTATGGCTAAAATCCACACTACAGTTTTGTAAAAGAGTGAGGGGTTAGTTTGTGATGACATATTCCATACTAGGCGAAGGTGTTTTCTGTGTTCTGTGTGTTCGAAAGACATGGTTTTCTGTTAGGATTGACGGTGTAGGATTGATCTGTGCTGGTCTGGCTTGTTTAATTTTACAATGGGTGTATTGATGTACTGCTCACTGCAATATGTAAGATGCTGCCTTTTCCTAGGTACTCATGTGTGACGTGTGGTTTGTTACTAAAAATCATGTTTTTCTTACAGATGGGGGGGTGCCAAAAAATGATGGGCTCCGGGTGTTACATATGCTACGTACGCCACTGCATGTAAAGATACCAGAAAGCTGGCGTAGCAAAAACTTTAAGTAAATTGTTATTCTTCTAAGTTTTGAGTATTTAACCCTCCCACAATCTCACAGGCTCTCGTTTCAAGTTTCAAGTTTCAAGTTTATTGAGATTTTGATTTAAACGCAATATCAAATATTTTCAAATGCGTATAACAAAAATAAATTTGGGGAAATAAATAAAACCATTTGAACAATAAACATACAAACATATCCATAGATGATTAAAATTACATAAGGAGTACAAAGATAAACTACATTTGTTTAAAAATGCATTCTCCGCGCCTGCTCATAAATTTGTTGACTGGAAGGATCCAGCAATGTGGCCAGATGCCATTCAGGACAAAGACAGAGAAAGAATTGTGCAATTTGGATTAATGATGGAAGATGATTTAAAGCAAATGGCACAGTCTATGAGTAAAGATCTTGATGGACGTTCTTTTTATGAATATCTCCTCTATGCCAAATCACCCAATGGACGTGAGAAGATTTTACGGGACTGGCTTAGGTGGAGCATTAGCAGAAAAGTATGTGTGTATTCGGCCCATGGAAGAAGGGGGGGGGATGTCGGGGGGAGAAGGGGTGCGTGAGGAGCCCAATAGGATTGCTCAGTAAGGGGCCCAGAAATTTCTGATGGCGGCCCTGTAGAGGACTATAGAGGGAATGACAAATATGGTGCTTTAGAAGTTGGTAGGGTTAGGACAAATGCAGCTTTGAAAAAGTACATGCATAGAGCATGTAAACAGCTTTGCATCTTCTTCAGAGCAGGTGCAAATCTGTGTAAGGGCATATGTATACTACTGGGATTCATTCCCCTCAATATTCCGTGAGATTAAGCTGGCCGGGAACAACACCCAACCGGCTATCCACTGATTATTCAGCAGGAGATGGCCGGCTATCTCCCGCTGAATATCCGACTTGCTGGCTAGCTCGGTGATGAGCTATGTCATGCGACATAGCCGGTCACTGACGATTTTGATTGGCAGGCAGCTAAGGCATACAGCCAGATAGACCTACCTAAAAGACAGGTCTATATTTGGCCATTGGCCATTAATCTTAGCCAGCCAGCTAATGAAAATCAGCTTGGCCAGCTAAGTATGAGCTGCTGTACTTTGACCTAGATATTCAATGCCAGTGGCTGGATATGGCCCCGGCATAGAATATCTGGGATTGCCGCGGCCCACAGTAGATAGATGGGCCACCCCACATGGGCTGAATACTGGGCCCATTGTTTGTGCCTATTATATAAACACTTATAGGTATCTGTGTCATCTCTGTGATATAGCACCCTGGATCAATTCTCAGATCTCTGATGCTACAGGGAACAGCACCGGAAAATACCATGGGACTTAACAAAAATAACTTCCTAACGCTCAATATTAACAGCATACAAATTATATGTGTACTGTACAAGGGGAGAAAGATGCCTGGTGCATGCGCAGAAAAGTTTTGCGGTAAAGGAAAGCTCTTCAGTACATACTAGAGAATGACACGGGGAGCGATCCCCGCAGCGAACCGCTGCGTGGCTGCGGTTTGGCTGCGGGTTATGGTGACCTCATTAGCAAATCGCCGCAGACGCGGGGACAAATCCTTTCACCGCCCGCAAAAACGGTGAATAGATTTGTCCCCGCAGGCCAATGTCCTCCCTTCAAGAAACCGCTATTTACCTGTGTTTCACCTGCACGTTGCCGCATTGACTCCGCCCCCCAATATACTGGCTCCTCATTTGTCAGATCAACCCTTCCTGCCAATAGAACCCGCCCCCCCGACGATCGCCGGCAGGAAGGTGCTCAGCCCTTCATGCCGACAGAACCAGCCCTCCCCAACGATCGCGGCAGGAGGATATCCAACCCCTCCTGCCTACCCCAACCCCCCCCCCCAACGGCCCTCCCGACGATCGCAGCAGGAGGATATCCAACCCCTCCTGCCAGCTCCCCAACAGCCCCCCTATGATCACTGGTAGGAGGGTGTCCAACCCTTCATGCCGACAGAACCAGCCCTCCCCAACGATCGCGGCAGGAGGATATCCAACCCCTCCTGCCTACCCCAACCCCCCCCCAACGGCCCTCCCGACGATCGCAGCAGGAGGATATCCAACCCCTCCTGCCAGCTCCCCAACAGCCCCCCTATGATCACTGGTAGGAGGGTGCCCAACCCCTCCTGCCGGCACCCCCAACGGCCCCCTATATCGCCAATAGGAGGGTGCCCAACCCCTCCTGCCGGACCCTCCCCCAACAAACCCCGCCATCCCGAAACACCACCCTTAGTCTTACTTTCCAAGTTGGACCGGACAGCTCCTCGCTCGTCTGGCCAGCAGGCCTGCCTCCGTCCAAATGAGGCGGGCCCGCCCCTCCCCTCCCCTGCCTAACCCACAGGATCCTAGGGCCTGATTGGCCCAAGCACCTAAGGCCCCTCCTATAGCGGGAGTGGCTTTAGGTGCCTAGACCAATCAGGCCCTAGGATCCTGTGGGTTGGGCAGGGTAGGGGCGGGCCCGCCTCATTTGGACGGAGGCAAGCCTGCTGGCCATACGTGTGAGGAGCCGTCCGGTCCAACTTGGAAAGTAAGACTAAGGGGGTTCCGGGGTGGGAGGGTTCGTTGGGGGGGGTCCAGCAGGAGGGGTTGGGTACCCTCCTGCCGGCGATCTTAGGGGAGGCCATTGGGAGGACCGGCAGGAGGGGTTGGGTACCCTTCTGCTGCGATTGTCGGGAGGGCCTTTGGGGGGGTCTACAGGAGGGGTTGGGTGCCCTCCTGCCGTGATCGCTGGGGGGAGGGGAGACTTGCAGCCGTAGCCGCGGTCACTATGCTAATCACGATTAGCATAGTGACCGCGATTAGGTACACGATTTGGTACACGATTAGGTACACAATTTGCCGCGATTAGGTACAGCGGCCGCGTCTACTTACCATGTAGGCTAACATTGTAACTTACAATTTGTAAGCATTAAAAGTTGTGGCCATCAGTACAACCCTGGATAGGGGTTCATAGAAATCCTGATGACTACACCAAAACATATGCTTGCGTGTGACCCGGCCTGGAGTCACCCTGCAGGACTGGATTCAAAATCAAGAACAACACCAAAAAGTCACAGCACTCAATCAGTTAATATAAATGGTTCAGTTTACTCACTGTTTCCATAGCAGGTAAGTAATGCCTTAAACAGTCCACGAGTATCAGCTCATATTCCTTATTCAGCATTCAAAAGAAAACATAATACAAAAAGGAAAACTTCCAAGAAAAAAAACAAGTCAACTGCAGTGGATACAATTAACTTTACAGTTTATGCTTTACTGTTTCTTCAGTCTCACCTCCTCTTGGAGACCTTAGCTTCAAAACAGAGCTTAAGCTAACTGCAGAAAAGCAGTTACTGCAATCAGTCCATAAGACTACAGTTCACTATTTGAGTTCATTCAATTCTGTTAGTCCTTGGCAAAATAAAGAAAGCCTCTGACAGACCTTAATTAGGACTGCCAGGAAACAGGAGAGAGAGAATTAGGTTTTGCCAAAAATTGCTAGCCTTCCAAACAGGCTTTCACATTCCCACCCAGTTGAATGCAAAACCTCTCCCTCAATCTCTCTCTCAGCTTTCATACAAACACAATCAGCATTCAAAGTAAAACACAGCTTCCAAAAACAGCCGAAAGAGAAAAAAAACCACTCACTGATTGTGTCTCAAAGTCCAATTAACCTGCATGGGCTCAGGGAAGCTATCCTCTCCAGAAACACAGGCATCTTGACAGTCCATGGGTTCTTCCACCTGAGACCATTCTCTTGACTGATCAAAATCCTCTACTTCCATGGCCTGAGGTCTGTTGTCCCTGTTCAGCTCATCAGGGTTTCTAGGGAGGCAAGGCTTTAACTTCCTCCCTAGTTGGCTTCCTTTCCTGCTGTCTGGGACAGGTTTATATCCCTTGGGACCCCGCCCTGCTGTGTCAGCCCTGGCAGTGTTCCAAGGGCCTCTTGAGCTCCCCCGGTGGTCAATAAGGTTATTCAGCTCAGACCCAACCTGTTCCTTCCCAACTCCTCCCCGGGTTTTCTGTTTCACCTTGTTGCCTTCTGTTCTGACTGGGACCTGTACTGGCAGAAGGCCTGGCTGGTCACAAAGTACATGTCGTGTTTGTTTTTGTATAGTTATTAACTAATATTTAACTAAGTTTTAAAGTTTTAAAGAATGTTTCCTTTATACGTAAATAAAGAAAAGTATTTAAAATCGTACCCGTTTGAGGCTTTTATATATGCAGCGGTGACGGTGACGGGGCGGTGAATGGGGTTGCAGTGGCGGTGACGGGGCGGTGAATGGGGTGGCAGTGGCGGTGACGGGGCGGTGAAGGGAATGGCGGTGACGGGGCGGTGCAGAGGATGGTGAGACGGGGACGGGGCGGTGACGGGGACCAATTTTTTCACCGTGTCATTCTCTAGTACATACCCATTCAAACCTAGAAGTGCAGGCACACCTCAGTGCCTATTCTTCTGATCGTTAAATATAAGCTTTCCATTTTGTTCGTCTCTCGATAAACTTACATTTAAGCACAGAAAACAGTTGCCAATTGATGCTTCTACTTTCGGTTTTGCTCAAACTCGCACATTTGTTCCTACCTACCAGAGCTCAGAGCTTTGCACAAACTTTCTTCCTCTTTCAAATAAAATCAAAACTTGACAGATTTTAAAAGGAAAATCATGAGAAATCCTCAATGCAACCTCAGAGCTGGCGGTGAGTTTCCAACATTAGGGCAGGGCTTTTTGTGCGCTGTTTCTCTGAGCATTGGGAGGGAATAGCTGACAGCCTTCATTTATATCCGTTTAACTACTTTGAAATACAATTTGCACTAATCTTTGGCATGCATGTTTCCTGCGCTACAGCCTTTGAGCATTACGTGCACATTAATGATAGCGCTAGTATGGCACTAATTGTCTTTAGCGCCAGCATTAGGTTTTGAGAATCAGCTTGTTTGTTAGAAAATTAGCCCCTTTCAGAAGCTGTCTTCTAGTTAATCCATGCTGTGCAGGGACTTGTCTTTGTCTAACTGGTCGTGATGGCTTTATTATGCATTAAATGGTTGCATGTGCTCATGTTTTTGTTCCTCATGATATTATTGGATTTGATATGAGCATATATTCTATTGGCATTTGTTTCAGTGAACAGGTTGTATATTGTAGGTAGGCAAATTATTGGTCGTCATTTTGAGGGAATATTACTTGGGTCTGTTTCTGAAAGGAGAAATGTTCTTCCTGTTATTAGCCACTTTGACGTTGGATTTTCACCATCTGATCAATTGAGTTTTACAGTTTGCTTGGTACTGGTGGAGACGTGTTAAATGTTTGAGCCATTCCATCTGGGAGTTTGGCTGTCTGACCAATTGATTTTTAATTTTCGGTACTGATGAAGAGATGCTAAATATCTGAGCCAAAAGTTGATCATTCCTTCTGGGCTAGGGCTCTTTTTTGTACATGTATACATGTATACCTTTTGTGGAGCAAGTACAAAATATGAGTGAGAGCATTTGTGTGCTAATAAAGGTTATTTTATGATCTTATTTGATAAAGTTACAAAGGTGGCTATGTTGCCCTTGTAAATAAAAAAAAAAAAAAAAAAAACCCCAAAACAAACATTCATCAGTATTTCAGATTAACAAAATTATAACAACAAAAGTGTACACTAAATTTTGTGCAGGACCTGTAGGACCATATTACTGCTGTAGGGGTAAGAAAACAAGAAAGCAGCTGGTTCACTAGATCTACCATAGGAGAAAACAAAGAATCAGACCAGACAAAATCCAAATGTAAAGTCGTTATTAATAGTACTCTCAGGAATACAAGGATATGCCTGTGATTCGCCTATATGGCTGCATCAGGGGCAAACTAAAACAAAATGAAAACAAGAAATAAAAATCATAAAATAGGGCTTTCAAAGTAAAAATATCATTCAAAAACCTATAACTATACATAATTTCAAACAATAAAAGACAGAGATAAAAAATAAAGCACATGCTTACTTTCTACAAATTTAAAACCAAACATATTACCGTATATACTCGAATATAAGTCGAGACCCCCCATTTTTCCTCCCTAAAAAGAGGAAAAATGGTAGACTTGAATATATAACGGGGGCTTAATATTTAAGTGCCATGCCCTGCCAGGATCTGCACCCAGTGTCCCCTCCATCACACCCTCACCTGCCAGGCTCTGCACCCAGCCCTCTTCCCTCCCTGCCCTACCAGGCTCTGTACCTAGCCCCCCTCACTCCTTGCAAGGCTCTATACCCAGCCCCTCTCATTCCATGCCAGGCTCTGTACCCAGCCCCTTCATTCCCTGCCAGGCTCTGCACCCAGTCCTCTTTCCTCCTTACCCTACCAGGCTCTGTACCTAGCCCCCTCACTCCTTGCCAGACTTTGTATCCTGCCTCACCTTCCTACCTCTGGTGGTCTAGTGGTAGGCCAGAACAGGAGGGATGCCTCCTGTCTCCCGTCCCGTCCGACTAACTTTTTTTTTTAAAATACCCTCCCCCCCAACGCTAGCTTACCTGCCATTTTTAATCCCTGGTGGTCCAGCGGTGTAGCGGGCAGGAACAATCTTTCCACGCCCCTCCATCCCCATTTCCTTTTGGCAGCCAGCGGCGCACCCAACAGGGCCGAGCTCTTCCTGCTCGGCCCCACGCTGCTCTCTGAATGGACTAGATACTAAAATACTGCATTGAGGTTCCTCATTCTTCTCAATGTATTTCACTCACTATGCAAGTTAAAGTAAGAAATGTAAAAGAGAAATAAGTTGTGCTGTACAGCTCAGTTAAAAACTAGGCTAAGTTATGTGATAAAGTTAAAAATATAGTAAGCAATTAAAACAAACCTGAAGTTCATAAAACTTCTAAAGATCCAATAAAAAGAAATAAATTAGGTCAAGACTACTCACCCGGGTCCTACCCCGAAAATCATGATAGGGCTTATTTTCGGGGTAGGACTTATTTTCGTGGAAACACAGTACTTATCATTTCTATAGCACTGCTAGATGTATGCAGCACTGTACATGAAACTTGTAAAAGACAATCTCTTCTCAGTGGATGTTACAATCTAATTAAAATAGACAAACAGGACAAATAGGGGTTAGGGAATTTCTCACAGGGAATAATAAAATAGATAAGGGTAATTTACAAGTGAATGGGGATTAGAGGTTAAAAGCAGCCTCAAAAAAGTGGGCTTTTAGCCTAGCTTTGAACAATGCCAGAAACGGAGCTTGACGCGCTGACTCAGGTAGTCTGTTCCAGGCATATGATGCAGCAAGATAGAACAGACAGAATCTGGAGTTGGCAGTAGAGGAGAAGGGAACAAATAAGAGTTCCGGGGAGGTCTATGAGGAGAGATATTGAGGAACTGCTGAGTGAATGCTCTTGTAACTCAATAAGAGGAGTTTGAACTGTATGTGGAAATGGATAGGGAACCAATGAATGGCCTTGAGGAGAGGGGTAATGTGAGCATAGTGACACTGGCAGAATATAAGTCTTGCAGCAAAAGTTTGAACAGATTGAAGGGAAGAGAGATGGTTTAGTGGAAGACCTTTTAGAAGCAAGTTGCAGTAATCTAGACGAGATGTTATAAGAGTACAGTTTTGAGATTTTGAATGAGGCCTCCAAAGGTACCTGGTACTGTAATCATAGGTTCAAAAGTGATTCTAATCGCACTATGAAGTGTCCATTTTCAATTTACATGAGCCAGTTTGTGTCTCTGAAGCCATTATACCCAACTGAGGCACTTATGTCTTGGTGCTAAGTTATAGAATTTCCCCCATGCATACTAGAGCATTTTTAAGCATGCAAAACAATTGTTCATGAATTTATTTGTAGATATATGGGTATATAAGAGATCTGCACACATTTCAACATTTTAGACAACCTAATTAACTGAATCCTAATGTGCTACCAATGTATAATCCTAGTAAAAAGGTTTGTTTTAAATGCCACATTGAAACTAAGGGCTCCTTTTACTAAGGTGGGTTAGGGCCTTAACACGCGGAATAGCGTGCGCTAAATTGCCGTGCACGCTAGACCTTAATGCCAGCATTGAGCCGGCGTTATTCTAGAAGCGTACCGCACGATGTAGCGTGTGGTAATTTCGTGCGTGCGCTAAAAATGCTAGCGCACCTTAGTAAAAGGAGCCCTAAGTTAAAATCAATGAGTATTTCAGAGCTAGTTTGTAATACCAAGTTTATTAAATCAAGTTTCAAGTTTATCAAAATTTGATATACCGCTTTAAAGATTGCCTAAGCGGTGTACAGTATGCACAAAAGAAAATAAAAATTATAAAAATTTTGGGGAGATATAATTGAGATGAAAATCATAACATGACGTACATGGAACAAGTGGGAAGGGGGTAGAACTACAATCCCAATAGGAGAGAAAAACGAAGATGGATAATACAATAGGAAGTGGAGGCTATGCTCTTCCTTGATTAAAGTTTCAGTGGAATTGATGGCCTTATGGAGCTGAATAAAACCTTACTTCATCCACAGAACCAGAGGGAAGCAAACTCCATAGGCCTGGAACTATACAAGAGAGAGCATTTGTTTTCAGAATCATAACTTTTCCATTTTTAATCTCTCAATTGTACTTATTTGCATTTATGAGCCATTGTATTATATTTGTACGGTCACCAGTGTAATTAGCTCTTAAAAGTCAGAATAGAAAATTATATGTCTTAACATTACCTTTTTCATAGTGAAATACACAATGGCGTTTGCTTTTCTTACCTTTTTAATGAAGGCAAATTATTTCTTCAGCATGTTTGCATTTGCTTTCCTGTTGTCTATTACGGCGTCTGTGGCTGTGATCTTTTTCTATCACTAAATCATCAGGAGCTCATTTAAATTTTAATGAACTTGGGCTGTTCACGGGTTCTTAGACCAACTAAAGCCTTTGCCCTCAGGATGACAAAAACCAGTAGATGGTGCAAATTATGCGATATTACTATTTAATTTAGAGCTCATGATGATACATCTAGCTCTGTAACCCATTTTAACCACATAACAAGATGATAAATAATCATTTCTTTTCCACTTTAGAGGAATTTCCCTTTCACTATAAGCTCAAGAATGAGCAGAAAATTCCTTCTAAGACACGTATTATATCAGCATGTAGTGTACAGGTGGAAGCGTTTGCAGGCAATAGAAGAGACTAAAGGAATTGATGAACCATTATTTTTGATTAGGGACACTTCAAGTTAACAGACTATACTTATGATCCTCTTCCTTTAGTTTAAACCTATTTCACTCTTTCATGCTGGCAAGATTAATTTTGCATAATGTGGTAGTGGTATAATTTAAATCTCTGTATAATCTAAAATGTTCCTGTCAGAATCTTATTTCAACTCGAGTGGGTATGTGAGCAGCTGTCATAATTAGAGGATGTTGCCCAAAATATAGGCAATAAAGTGCAGATACCTGAAAGGCATTTTTTTTCACACAGTTTTGAAATGCAGTATCTTTTGGCTAAAAATGCAATTAAACTTCAAAGAGGATAAAATTCCACAGGAAAAAAAAATTACAAGCAATATCTTGTGGAGTCAAGTGATTTGTGTATGCACTCAGTCCAGTTGAGTGCACAAAGACACCTGTGTACTTGTGGCATCTCCTGCTGGTTGGAAGAGAATTGCTGAACACAGGTTTAAAGAGATTTCCAGTCCTCAGGGCAGATGTAGATACTTGAGTCATTATGTGGATACTTTTAAAACAGGGCACCTAGATTGGTAGAGCAGGAAGGTGAATATTTGTAGCTTATTTTATAAAGACACATGGACACCTATGTGTCCTTGTAAAGTACTAGCACAAATCTTGTAGAAAATTATGCCTAGATTGAAGATGCAGAGGTTTTAATAAATATTCATACAGGTTCCCACAGTCCACCAAACCTTCACCCAGAGCATGGCCCACAAGAGGCCAACTAAATCCAAATCCATGTCAGAAATCCACAGCTTAGATTCAGTTCATTAACTGAAAATGTTGTACCTGCCTCCCTGCTCTCTTTGGCAGAAGACATGTGCCCAAGACAAAAACAAAATAAAATTGACCCTGGGAAATCCACAGAGACAAAAGTCCAAGAGAAACCAAAAAACACTGTGGAGTGACGATGTTCCTGAAATGGACTTTATTGAAAATGTCAACGTTCCAATAGTACAATTAAGCAATCCACATAAAAATAAAGTGATCCACATAAAAAACTAAAGGACCTAGTTCGCTGAAAGCGTGGGACCCAACAAGATAGTCTTCTTCAGGGGTCCCTGAAAGTCCTATAGTTGTAGATACGTGGAGTAACTAGTGTGTGGAATAGAACAGAATTGCTATACTGGGACAGACTGAAGGTTCATCAAGCCCATTATCTTGTTTCCAATAGTGACAAACCCAGGTCACAAATAGTAAAACAGATTTTATGCTGCTTATCTAGGAATAAGCAGTGGATTTTCCCAAGCCATCTCAATAATGGCTATGGACTTCTCTTTTAGGAAATTATCCAATCCTTTTTTAAACCGAGCTAAGCTAAGTAATTTCACCACATTCTTTAGCCACGTGGTTGTCATTGGTTTCGTTGCTCTTGGGGGTTTGGAGGGGTACAGTGACTCCAGGGGGCATGTCTTGGGGGGACATGGCGCAGGGGTGCTATTTTTGCTTTGGGTTCCGGGAGGGGGGGGGGGCAGTGGCTCGGGAGTGCCTGGCTCGGTGGGGAGGCTGCGTTTGTCAGGAGTCTTTGGGGAGGGTTGTCATTGGCGGTGGGGACGTTTTTTCATTTTTTTATAGGACAGATATTTTGCATTTGTAACACATGCAAAATATCTGTGCCATTGAAATTTTTTTAAAAAAAAACCAGACAGACCTGTCAGTAACACAGTTTTGCCAGTAACACAGTTACTGACAGGTCTAGAGAAATCGGTTTTTATAATCGCTAAAACCACATTTGGAATAGCCAAGTGATGTTAGTGCATCAATCGCTTGGCTATTTTACATGGGGCTTTAGCTAATTTGCATGGCCGGATCGTAAAATGGGCAATCAAAGGGAAAAACACACAGTGGGCCGTTTTGTGCATCAGGCCAATAAAAGTGATCGTCACTAAAGTTGTGAAAACAGGTTTAGCGATGATCGCTGACTTTAGTGCATCTAGCCCTAGGGGTTAACTGCATGACAAATAACATGATACATTTATCTAGTCTAATCTTCCATATGTGAGTCACATACCTATACAGGCTCAAGGTGACAGATCGAAGAGGACGTGGAGAGATAAGAGGGGGGACTTAGAAGTAAGGGATGCTATACAGAAACTGAGATAGTTAGTTGTCAAAAAGGTGAGTCTTCAGGTTTTTTCTGAATGATAGCTTCTGGTAGGTCATTCCAGATTTTTATACCCAGATAGGTTAGCATAGATTGGAAAATTCATCTGTAGTGGAGGTATTTTGTGGATGGTAGGTTTAGTTATGAAGTCACATTAACTGCTTTGGGCTCCTTTTACTAAGTCGCATTAGGGCTTTAACGCGTGGAATAGCACGCGCTACATTGCCGCGCACACTAGACCTTAATGCCAGCATTGAGCTGGCATTCGTTCTAGAAGCGTAGCGTGCTGTAATTTCCTGCATGCGCTAAAAATGCTAGGCCACCTTAGTAAAAGGAGCCCTTTGTGTTATCTGCCATTTTATCTACTGCTCAGATGCAATCACAGTTTATTCTACGTCTCCTTTTTCATTAGCTGTTTAAACGTAGGAATTATCATGAGTTAATAGTTAAAGTGTCACTTTTAATGTTAGAGTGTGGTAATTCCTGCATTAAAAAGCTAACCCACTGCCTAGCAAATAGACTTTTTGTTCTACATGTTGCACTAGAAATGGGCAAAAATCCATGTAATAAATGACACAAGAAAACAGGAATTTCGATGTTAAAGAAAGATGAATAAAAGAGACTTCACATTTGCCGGTTCTGGCTGCAAAAAAATAAAAAAATAAAATCTATTAAAAATAAATGTTTAAAAAGTATTTTAAAATTATTCTTGCAGATATATCTTCTTTTTAAACTTTTCAAACTGTCACCAGAACATAATTAAATGTTATCTAGTTTTGCTAGTTTCCTAGTGCCAAAAATGTGTCATGATATTTTGTACTTTTACCAGGATAGTCTGATGAAAAGCATGCAAAATGTTTCACAGTTTTTTTTCTGGAGAGAACTGGAAAATCTTGTTATCCTAATGCTTATCTGACTTCAAGTATAGCATCTATGAATTACTCTCAGAGGCAAAGTATAAAATATCGGGTTGCTTGCTTACCAATAACAGCTGTAAAGTCGAAGTTAGGATGTGCTTGCATCAGTATGGTGAAAAACAGGCTTGAAAGAAAGACTTCTCTCAGATACTGTTAGCTACTACTACTATTATTAATTATTTCTAGAGCATTACCAGACATAGATAGCACTATAGAGTCATAGTACAAGTGCTCCCAGCAGTATCACTTACCACTTACAACCCTTTCATGCTCCAGCCCCACTAAATCAAAGGAAGAAGACAAAAGGCAAGTGAGGGCCCTGGTATTGACAGCAACCATTCTCTTGCAAGCGGCTACTCGGCCCAAAGCTTTCCCTTTGACGTGAACTGCCCAGGCGGAAACAGGAAGCTGCATCAGAGGGGAAGCTTTGGACCAAGCAGCCGCTTGCAAGAGAACAGTTGCCATCGATGCCAGGGCACGTCTGAAAAAGAAAGCATTGATTTTGAAACAGAAAGGTGACTGCGAAGGTGAGGGGAAGGGAAGGACATGGGCCAACTAGGGGAAGAAATGCCCAGACCCCTGAAGCCTCGGGGCCCAGGGCAGCTGCTCTGTTTGCCCTCCCCTAAAAACGGCCATAAAGCAATACACCGGAGGGCCCCCTCATGTTTTCGAGCCCAAGGCACATGTCTACTGGGCCTACCCATTAATCCTGCCCTGCTGGTGAGGTAAATGTTCCTCCACCCAAAGGAATTGAATGAACATTAGAGCGTTTACCTTGGCAGCCCACAGAAAAAGCTCTATTGCGGTTTAATAAAAGGAGCCCTTAAGGAGCTCATAGGAAGTGAAGGCTTCAGTATATTTACAGCGACAGCATCACTACCATAGCTTTGTAAAAGAGTGCTTTTCTCAGTCATTTCCAGGAACCTTGAAACCTATGCATGCAATCCTTATCATTAACCTATAGGACATGGCTTATTGCCTTTTCAGTGGGAAACCAAACAGGCAAAAGACTATCAATGTCCACTATAATTGTTCAAGTTTCCAAGCCACTAAGCAAACTGGATTAGTACATATTGGTTCTACAGTACATAGACATTCAATGCTATCAGAATAACTGTCTCTCACACAAACGGATCCTCACCAAGCAGGGAATAAGTATCTACAAACTAAAAATAGAAATATGTAGACAAAAAGTTAAACTGAACCGCCAAGAATCCAGACTGCATAAAATGTAACACCACAGAAACAATGACACATCCTCTAATTACTACGCAAAATACAAAGATAGCAGATATAAATTTGAAAAAACTGACAAATAACAGTCATCATTTTACAAATTAACAAATAGAAATAAAATAAAATTCTATTTTATTATACTAATACATTTTTCTTTTCTTTTCTTTTTTTATTAAGCTTTTATTATTTATATCAAAGAAAAATCAATGAAAAGGAAAAACAGAGCCAAAACACAATCATTCCATTAGATTAACAAGAAAAATTAACCAAGAAAAAACCCATTCAATTAACTCTGAATAGTCCACATAAAGGAGAGACAATTCCAATTACATGAGGAAAGTCTAGGAATGAAAATATAGAAATAGCAGTACACTTCTCCCTCTGTATCCACAAGGGTTAAGGGCAGAGCCGGCCCGCGAATATTAAAAAAACACGAATAATATTTGGACCGGTTCTGCCCCTAACCCCAGCTTCCCCCTGCTATTTTAAGCCCTGTAAGCCCCTCCTTAAGCCTTACCTGGTGGTCTAGCAGGTTTTCTGGGAAGGAGTGATCTTCCCACGTTCCTGCCCCATGCAGATCGCTCATAGGAAATGGCTGCCTTGAGCTCCCGTCGTAGTCTCGAGAGACTACGGGAACTCAAGGGTGCCATTTCCTATGAGCGATCTGCATGCGGCAGGAGCGTGGGAAGATTGCTCCTGCCTCAAAAACCCACTAGACCACCAGGTAAGGCTTAAGGGGGGGGGGGGGGCTTACAGTGTTTAAAATAGCCCAAAAAATTAAAATGTTTTTTTTGTTAAAAAATTGCGAATAAACAAATTAGTGGATGCTGAAACCATGGATTCAGAGGGGAAAGTGTATGTCTTCATTACTTATAGTGACCTAAAATATATCAATTAGGACCAGATATTATAACACCTTTCCCTTCAAGAAAAAACTGTAACGCAGAAGGCTAAAAAAAAAACCATAGGAATGTTGCTCAAAAAACACCAAGGGGCTCATAATCAAAAGAGAAAAATGTCCAAAAACCGGCCTAAGTCGGCACTTGGACGATCATAAATGAAAGATGTCCAAGTGCCGATAATCAAAACGGGTTTTGGACATGTTTACAAATGACCTAGGCCTTCCCAGTGCCACTGAACGACCAGAGCTAAACGGGGAGTTTCAGGAGGAGTGTCGAGGGCGGGATTTAGGCGGGATGTGGGATGTGCTAGACTTAGTCGTACTGAATGTATTACCCAAAGTTTTATAACACAGCCTAGACAGAACTTGGACGTCGTGACTTAGGCTATTTAAAACATGGTCTAAGTCACAAAAACCTATATAAAGTGACCAGATAAGTACTGCAAATACATAGTACAGACCCACACACATTACCCCAGTGATCACCGCCCCCCCCAATAAAAATCGTAATCACAACTTTAAATATTTGCCTCCATAACATCAGCATCTGATAGCCTGCCATAGGAAAACCTAGTAGAGCTGCACAGAGGCGGCTTAAGTCATATTGGGGGTGGGTTAGGGATCCATGGAGAGGAGGACCCAGGCCCACAAGCCACTTTAATCACTGCATTCATGGTGAAACATGTGCACTCCCCCCAAAAACCCCAAACCCTTTTGTACTGCCATATAAGTGACTCCTGCAGCCATAAGGGCTTTTGGGGTTGTAGATAGGTGGGTATAGTATGTTTTGGGGGTGTTTGGGGGGCTCACCATGATCTATAAGGAAGCTGTAGTGAGATGTTTATGGGGCACCCTTTTTGTGAAGTTCACAGCAGTGCCCTGTAAGGTAATAAACCATTCAGGTGCCATGTCTGGATGTCCAGTCCATCACTTTGCTGACCCCTCACACGTCCAACAGGGCTTATTCTAGGCGTTTTTGACTTGGATGAATATTTGGACGAAAATGTGATATAAAGATGGATGATTTAGCAGCTTGGACAATCAGACGGTTGGACGTATAGTTAGACGATTTTTGAAAAAAATATATTTTGGGCGTATTTTTAAAAAATGTGTCTTAAGCTGTGTCTGACTTTGGACGACTTGCGACTTGGGTGAAAACGGACTTAGACGTTTCTTTTGATTATGCCCCTCCACGCATTTACAAGGATTTTGTAACTGAAATCTTCCCCCCAAGGTAATAACATAGGGGTCCTTTTACTAAGGTGTGTTTTAGTGCGCGCTAAATGCTAACGCATCCATAGAATATAATGGACACGTTAACGTTTAGCTCGCACTAAAATGGCTAGTGCGCCTTAGGAAAGGACCTCATACTGCTTTAGTGACAGGAATCTTTTGCTCCTCACTTGAGTCCACTTTGAAATATCAGGAAATATGATAATACATTTTTTTATAAACTTTCAGAAGCCCAAACCTCCTCCTTCAGGCGAGTACAATATAATGCTGTTATGGTATCATGTCCTGACCTGTGAAAAGGGGTTTTGGTCTTTGAAAGTTAATAAAAGATGTATTAAAATTAGTCCAATAAAAAGATTACCTCATTTCAATTTCCTGTTTATAAACGTTTATCAATACAGCTAACAATACTACTTTATTCTAAAGCAACAAAAAACAATCTTTTTTCTATGTTTTGTCATCTCTGCTTTCATCTTTCCTCATCTTTTTTCTTTCCATTCAGCGTCTGTCCTCCCTCTCTCTCCCTTCTATCCACTATCTGTCCTCTCTTTCCCTTCCATATGGCAACTTCCCTCTTTTTATGCCCCTTTCATAAATTGTCTACCCCCTTCCCTTTCCATCCAGCCTCTGTCCCTTCTCTCCTTTATACATAATTCAATTGTCTACCCTCTTCCCTTTCCATCCAGCCTCTGTCCCTTCTCTCCTTTATACATAATTCACTTCAGCTTCAACCCCTCACCATTTATCTCTCTTCTCTCTTTCTTCCACCCCTCCCCCATGCACCAGCATCTCTTTTCTTTTTTTCTTTCTTTCCTTCCTTCCTCCCAGCATCCCTGTCTCCTTCCTTCTCAACTGGCATCTCTGTATTCCTTCCCTTCCCTTTCCACTGGCATCTCTCTCCTCTCACTCTCCATGCTCTGGAAAGGAGGGCTGGCATCCTTCCTTCCCCACTGCTCTGTCTCCTTCCCTTCCCCCCACCCCCTGGCATCTCTCTCCTGTCACGCTCCATGCTCTATCTGACTGGTTTCTTACTCCACTGTGCTCTGTTCTCCCTCCCTCTCTCCACAGTACAATGCTGACCTGTCCCCTCCCTCCACACCCCTTACCTTAACATCCCCTTGTAGTCTGGTAGCCTCATCGAGAGCAGGAAAGAACCCAATTTCCTGTCCCTGCTGCTAATATAGCTGTTGCTACCGCTCTGAAGATTTTCAAGATAGCTGCTGAAACACCCCTTCCCCTGCCACTTCTCACCTAAGCAGGTAGGGCCAACCCAGGGACTTGTCAGGAGAGAGGGGGATCTTACTGGATGTCTGACAAGTTTTCATTGGGGGAGGGGGGATGGTTGGATCATGTTGGAGATAATAGGGGGAGGTTTGTATAATGTTGGTGATAGTAGGGAGAGGGTTGGATCATGTTGGAGATAGTAGGTTCAAAAGAGTGGCAATGCTTCCGATGGGGGGTGAAGAGTTCTAGGAGGTAACCAGATATTCTGCTCACTACTGAGCTAACTGAGCAGTGGGTTGAATATCTCATCTGGCCATCTGCATTCTGTGCATGGACATTGTCCAGATAATCAATGCTGGTATCCTCAGAGGTTCTGGCATTGAATATCGGGATCTAATTCAGCTAATGGAGGTCAGTGTTAAGAAAAAATAACAACACTCTACTAGATGAACACGATGAGCATTAACGGGTACAGTTTTAGGGATTAGAATACATGTTCAGTGTTCATGTGCTATGAAGACTATATTCATATGGATGTGAGGTAGTATTTCTATAAGCACATTACATTTTTAATGACACATATGCTTAAAAATTTTTAGTAGCTGTTTTAGTATATAGGCCTAATAACATTAGAGTTTTATAGAAGAGCTGTCTCTAACTTTGCAATAGGTCCAGTAACACAGGATGACAAATTCAACACCTAACATAACCTATTTTAATTGGTTTTAGATTTAGCAGAACACAAGATTAAATAACTCGTTCATTGCAACACTAATGAGATATCATTTGGATTTGTTTTGCTCATGAAACCATATAATGTTATGGTTAAAAAGAAGTATCTATTATCCCTTTGAAACAATTATTTGACCCGATTTGAGGGCTCTAGAGTAACATTTGAAAATATGCAAATGTGTTGTGAAAATTAATTTGATTCTTAATTTGGATCTTTGCTTTTTGGTTGATCAGCCTAGAAACAATTATCATGTATGAATATTTGAAAGGATGGTCTCAAGAAATTCTGAAATAATGAAAAGTACTTAGGAAATGCGTGCAGTTTGATGTGACAGAATCCAGTATTTTTAACCGCAAAACAAATAAAATTAGACATTACCTGGTGCAGGGGTCTCATTTGTTGGATAAATTAATGTTTTATTGCATTTCTTTAACACAGGTTCCAGATTGGTTATTCTACTTAGCCATGTTTGCATATTTGTGTAACTCAAAGACAGACATATGGATGATAATTTTATAACAGTTTACCTACAATAGGTTGGGAAGCTAAGTAGGCACTCATTTTAAGTGTATTATATAAAGACATGTGGAGGTCCATTTTCAATAGGACATGTAAGTCTGACTTTGGATGTTTCCCACAAGATGGCAGAGAAATGGCCATTTTAGAAACCGGCCACTGCAAGGCGTCCATTTTTTTTTTTTTTTTTTTAAATCACCTACTTAGACATTTTGGCCATAACAACATCCAACCCCCTAGGACATTCAACTTTATTCGTCAAATTGTTTTACAGTGCTTTGAAAAGCTGTTTATATCCTATGTGCAGTGATACAGTTTGGAAGGTGGCTATATATGTTTCTGGTCTCGTATTTAATTGTTTGACTGTAGTCCCTGGTGCATATGCTGTGCCTTCGAAACATAGTGTAAAAACTGACTAACGTCTGAATACAGATATACCTGGGATCACTCTGTTGGGACATTAATAAAGAACATTTTGAGCCTTATCCTTTTTGCTACTCTTATTTTCTGTCATTTACAATGACATAGGAAATATTAGTAACATATCCTTTATTGTTGCATGTCATTAACAAATGAAGACAAGCAGAAAAAACATAACATGTTGCGTTTTACTGTTCACCAATAATACTGTGCACTATTTGCAAAGGGGGCACAATGTCAGAAAAAGTGCACCCTCTTTGCATATATCAAATGCTGCTCCTTGTGACCTTGGGCAAGTCACTTAATCCTCCATAGCCCCAGGTACATTAGATAAATTGTGAGCCAACCGGGACAGATAGGGAAAATGCTTGAGTACCCGATTGTAAAACTGCTTAGATAACCTTGATAGGCGGTATATAAAATCCTAATAAACTTGAAAACTTGAAACATACTCTTAGGGCTCCTTTTACAAAGGCGCGCTAGCGGTTGAACGCGCACTAAACCGCCGGACGTGCTAGCCGCTACCGCCTCTCTTGAGCAGGCTGTAGTTTTTGGCCAGCGCGGGGGTTTGCGTGTGATAAAAAGTCATGCGTGTTAACCCCGCTAGCGCGCCTTTGTAAAAGGAGCCCTTAATGACATTGCTCATGAAACAAAAATGAAGTCTTAATGAAAACAAAATGAATACTGTTGCACTTATCTTGGGAAACTAAATGAAATGACAATTTTTGGGTTCCCATCCCTGTTATTCGGTACTAATACCTGGATAGCTCTCTAAGCCAGTTAGGACTGTTGCTTGAGGTCCAGCCTGACCAGCTAGTCATCCAGGCACTGGCATTGAATATCAGCAGCAGTGCCTGAATAACTCCTGGCTTTGCTCTGCTTCACACTGCCCTGGCACTAACCAGATAGTGCTACACTAGTCGGTGCAAATATTTGTTAAGTGCCACTGAATATCTCCCCATTGAACTAGTTAACTATGTTGGAGATGCTCCTGCCTGGTTAACCCTTGCTGAATATTGACTGTTGGGATACAAAACCAAATTGAATACCTCCTACATCTTTCAGACTTTGATCTCAAAACCAACTTGGGGTTTATTCCAGTGCAATTGGCACATCCCCACCTTGTGGAAGGACATCTTGTTTCTGTGCAGACTTTAGTTATCAGATTTATGTGGAACTTGCTTCAACTGATACTTCTTCTAAAGCCTCCTACTTTGGAAAGGGATATTAACATAGCTGCAACACAGCTGGTGAAAGACTTTTTCATGCTCTAGACCAGGGGTGTCAAAGTCCCTCCTCGTGGGCCGCAATTCAGTCGGGTTTTCTGGATTTCCCCAATGAATATGCATGAGATCTATTTGCATACATTGTTTTCATTGTATGCTAATAGATCTTATGCATATTCATTGGGGAAATCCTGAAAACCTGACTGAATTGCAGCCCTCGAGGAGGGACTTTGACACCCCTGCTCTAGACTTTTGTGAGCTCAAGTAACTGACCTAGGAGGCTACAGTTTTGATGAAAGTTATTTCTCAAAAATCTGATACTTATTCCATCTCTGGCATTCTAAGCCCCTAAAAACTCTTCATACTTGGACCTCTAACCCTTCATTGTAGTTCCTTTCTATCCCATCTCCTGTAAACCTCTACCTTTCATTGTAGTTCCTTTCTATCCCATCTCCTGTAAACCGTGCCGAGCTCTACGAATGTGGAGATGATGCGGTATACAAACCTAAGATTTAGTTTAGTTTAGTTTCATTTCAGCATGCCACATCTTAAGGACTTACCTATTTACACAGGGTTCCAATGAACAAGGTTGTGGTGCTGTGTACCCATCTCAACTTTCTACCCAAAGTTTTGTTGAATTTCCAATTGGAGCAATCACTCTTCCAATTTTTCCCCTTTAGACACATAAAACATAGTAACATAGTACATAACGGCAGATGAAGACCCAAACGGTCCACTCACACTTATAATCAATTCATGATTCAATCAACAATGACTGTAATATAAAATACTTGATCATTGCCTTTTTTTGGCACTTTGGGGACATAGACCATAGAAGTCTGAGAAGCTAAACTTTATACACTGGATTGCAAAAGAGCTATTACTTTCTAACTGGAGTGTACTAAAGCTTTTTAAAAAGTCTACTAAGATGTTCTCTAAACTCTAACAGACTAGGTCTTGAAATGAGAAACTTACTGTCATTAATTTGGTAGTAGATTGCATTTTCCATTGTTATGCACTGTCAAGTCTGTCCTTAGAAGGGCCTGTCAAAGCCATGCAGCCAGACATGATGATTTGCATAACTGTGATATGGCTTTCAGTCTAAATATTCACTAGCTGCTACTGTTTTGTAGGGATATTTTAATTTGATATGTATTATTTTTTTCAGTTTTATAAGGATTATATACTTGTAGTTTATAGAAATGATATGGAAATGTCTTTCTGTTACAGGTTTCTTGTAAGATCAGAGTAAATTTGTATGTTAGCCTACAATTAGAGAAAATATATAGAAATAAAGCAAAAGGAATATAGGTGATACCTTTTTATAGTCCGATTAAAAGGTATTACCTTTATTCCTTTTGTTTTGTTCTATTTCTATTTATTTCTATATAATTTTTATAAGATCAGAGTAGAAATTTGAAATGAAATGAAAGAAAAAAAAATCAAATTAAGTTGTTTTTCCTTCAGTTTGTTTCTAATGGAAAGCATACTCTCCCCCCCCCTTCCAAACACACTAATGGGGTCTTCTGATAAAGATTAGCGCATGTAATCTGTATCAGAGCACTTAGGAATAAAATGAGTCCTTTAGCAAATAACATGCGCTAATCTTTAGTACAAGACCCCCCCTAAATCTTTAAGAACATAAGAGTTGCCTCCACCGGGTCAGACCAGAGGTCCATCGCGCCCAGCAGCCCGCACCCGCGGCGGCCCATCAGGTCCATGACCTGCTAAGTGTCCCTGCCTTTCCTGTACCTATCTCTATGTCTATCTGTCCCTGCCTTTCCTATACCTGTCTCTATGTCTATCTGTATCCCTCAATCCCCTTATCCTGTAGGTATTTATCCAAACCTTCTTTGAACCCCTGTAGCGTGACCTGCCCTACCACATCCTCCGGGAGCGCGTTCCATGTGTCCACCACCCTCTGAGTAAAGAAGAACTTCCAAGCATTTGTTCTAAACCTGTCCCCTTTCAATTTCTCCGAGTGCCCCCTTGTATTTGTGGCTCTCTTCAGTTTGAAGAATCTGTCCCTGTCTACCTTCTCTATGCCTTTCAGGCAACCAAAACATTTATGTATCATTTTTATCCACTGTTTGTCAATTTTGCACAGATGGAGAGACATAATTAAAACATACGTCTAAGTTTGATTTGAACATATGGCACTAAGCCCCTAAAGTTGGCTCTGGGAAAATGTCCATTCTCAAAAGGCAAATCACTATGAGGGGCATAATAAAAAAAAGTCTAAGTCCTCTTTTGTCTAAGTCCCTAGACGCTGAAGTTGGCAGCAGGGAAGTGTCCATTCTCAAAAGAAACGTCCAAAATGAGGGGTTTTTTTTGAGAATGGTCTACCTCCACATTCCAAAACCAAAGAAAATTGACCCCAAAGTATCCACAGAGAAGAAAATCCAGACAAAACCCAAAAAACACAGTGGGCTTTATTGAGAATGTCAAGGTCTCATCATTATTAGTCTCATCTCCACATCACTGTATCTTTCATCCCACATCTTATTTGCGCATGATGTCACTCACAGTTTTAGATTCAACATTATAATCATTATCTTTTATAGCTTATACATCATGTTAATGTACCTTCCATTATTTATAGGACCCCTGAAGAAGACTTTTTGTCAAAACATGGACCGTGTTGGGTCCTGCGCTCTTAGCAAATTAGGTCCATCAGGTTTTTATGTGGATTATCTTTTTTTATGTGGATGATTGCATTGTATCTTTGGAACTTTGACATTCTTAATAAAGTCTATCTAAGGAACATCGTCACTTCACAGTGTTTTTTTGGTTTCCTCTACCTCCACGTTCAACAATGTACTCACTCAGACTGCCACTACATCTATCCCTACAACACATTCCTGAACAAAAAAATCACCCAAGTCCCAAATGCCCAAACTCTAACCTTTTAGGCGAAGGAGGAGCCAGTCCTTTGCCTAAAAGCAGGATTCTGCAACCTATGTCTGTCAAAAAACAACGCTAGTTACAGAATCCTGTAACTGGCCCACCCTCCACCACAGCGATCACAGCAGGAGAGATGCCTAATCTATCCTGCCGTGATTGTGATCCCCCTGAACTGCTGAGAACTGGCAGGAGAGATGCCCAATCTCTCCTGCCGGCACCCCATCCACCTGCAACCCCCCCCCCAAATACCAGCAGGAGGGATCCCAAGCCCTCCTGACGAAGATGCACCTCCAAATCGCCCACCCCCCGACAATACCAGCAGGAGGGATCCAAAGCCCTCCTGCCGACGGCGCCCCCGAACCGCTCCTCCCAAAAAAGGTGCACCCTAGTGAACCCCTGAATACCCCCAAATGGCCCCCCTAACCTCGGACCCCCCAGCTTATCTTAACGTTGGCCAGACAAATGGGTTCCCAGCCTGGCCGTCTGGCAGGCCTTCCATCCTCAGAATGGCGGGCCTAGGGCCTGATTGGCCCAGGTGCCTAAGGCCTGCCCATAGGAGGGACCTTAGGCACCTGGGCCAACCAGAATTTGGCCAGTTGCCTAAGGCCCATCCTATGTGCAGGGGCCTTAGGCATATGGGCCAACCAAATCTTGGTTGGCCCATGTGCCTAAGGCCCCGCCCATAGGAGAAACCGAGAATCTCATGAGAATCTCAGAGAGAATGGGAGCCAGAAAACCTTGAGCATGCGCAGATGCTCAAGGCCCCACAGCAGCCCAGCAGAAATCAGTGGCAGGCTCTTTCGGTACTGGCACATCCTGTGGATTGGTGCTGTGTGCCGGTGTCTTGTCCGCTTGAGGTAAGGGTTTGGGCCATGGGGATGAGGTGGGGGGCGAAGCCGGTTCCCGGGGGTGAGGTGAGGTGGGATGGAAGCGCACCAGTGGCCTTGAGGGGTGTCTTTTGGGGATGTGGTGGGGTGCGGTGGATGTGTGCCAGTGACCTCGGGGGGGGGGGGGATCTTTTTGGGATGTGGAACTTGCTTTGATATACGAACATGCTTCTGGAACGAATTATGCTCGCAAACCAAGGGGTGTGTGTCTATGTCTGTGTGTGTGTCTGTGTGTGTGTGTGTCTTCCACAGAACTCAGCCAAGTCTTATGAAAGTTATTGTCGTGTCATGTCCTGAATGAAGTTGATGTAAAATGTAAATATTTCCCACTGCATCACAATACTACTTTGTGAAAATGAATTGTGAACTGAATAAAAACATCAAAACGTTTTATGGTATATCTTGCACAAAAATGTAAAGTCAAAAAGTAATGTTTCAATTAAGCAGATGTTTAAAGTGCGCCAATTTTAATCAGTCTAATTGCCTCTTTAATTGATTGTGTTATTTAAAAGCAATTAAAATGTCATTAAAAAAAAAGATGGTGCCTCCACAAATAGCACCAGAACTATGATTATGGAGGCGCCTAGCAGTGCCTAAGGGTAAAATGGACATAGTCGCAATTCTCATCACACTTAGGTGCCAGAAATGTAGGCCTTGAAAATCCTGGCCTAAATTTTCTGTGCTTATTTGTCTAAGGACATATCCTCTTGTATAATGAACCTACAATCCTGGGCCCACACTGTGCAAATGAAATTGAATGAGTCCAAAACAAGACTTCTTTGGCTCGGTCCAAAACTAGATCACCTACCCACCTCCATCTCACTACCCTCTGGCTCCTCTCTGCAGCTTGAGTTCTCGAGCAAGGTCTTGGGCATCATCATTGATTCCACATTGTCCTTCAATGATCACCTCCAATTCTTGGTAAAAAAATGCTTTTTCAGCCTTCACATGCTGAGGAAAGTTAGATCCTGCTTCCATCAAAAACATTTTACCCTCCTTGTCCAATCCATCATCCTCTCCAGATTGGACTATTGCAACTCTATCTACTTAAGCCTAACTAAGAAAAACCTCCACAGACTCCAAAGGATTCAGAATGCCACGGCCAAGCTCATCTTCGCTAAAAATAAATTTGACCATGTCTCCCCGCTCCTGGCCAAGCTCCACTGGCTTCCGATAATCGCCAGGGTCCACTATAAATGCGCCTGTTTAACTTTCAAAATCCTATATGGTATCCTCCCTCCCTTTATCCCTCTTTCTTGGAATTCCTCAAACCCTAATACCACCAGATCCTCCCACAAATTAAAACTATCCTTCCCCTCGCTAAAAGGCATTTCCCACACAGGAAAGCTAGGGACCTCCCTCCACTTCAAAATCACTGAGCTCTGGAACAACCTTACCCAGTGGCGTACCAAGGGGGGGCGGGAGGGGCGGTCCGCCCCGGGTGCGAGCCCTGAGGGGGTGCTCCGGCATCCGTTCCCCCCCCCCCCGATGTCTGGTTCTTCTTCTCTGGCCTCCCTGCACCATTAAGAGTACCAAAGCAGCCTGCAGCAAGATTGCGATGTCAGCGATCTTGTGCTGCTTCATGCTGTCCTCCGCCGCGGTCCCGCCCCCTCCACTGACATCAGAGGAGGGGGGCGGGTCCGCGGCGGAGGACAGCACAAGCAGCTCAAGATCGCTGACATCGCGATCTTGCTGCAGGCTGCTTCTACTCTAAATGGTGCGGGGAGGCCAGAGGGGAAGAACCGGACGTCTGGATGGGGAGTGGGAGGGGGGGCGAGCGGTCCTTCGGGGTGGGGTGGGCAGGCAGACCTATAGGGGGAGATGCAGGCCTTAAAGGGGGGGGACAAGCCTTCATGGGGGAGACAGGCTTTCGGGGGGGGGGCAGGCAGGCAGGCCTTCAAGGGGGGGACAGACAGGCAGGCCTTTAAGGGGGGGCAGGGGGTGGGACAGGCCTTCAAGGGGGGGACAGGCCTTCGGGGGGGTGCAGGCCTTCTGCGGGGTGCAGCCTTCGGGGGGGGTGCAGGCCTTCAAGGGGGGGACATGCCTTCATGGGGGGAGACAGGCTTTCGGGGAGACAGGCAGGCAGGCCTTCAAGAGGGGGACAGGCCTACAAAGGGGTGGGACAGGCCTTCAAGGGGGGAGACAGGCCTTCAAGGGGGTGCAGGCCTTCGGGGGCGTGCAGGCCTTCGGGGGGTGCAGGCCTTCGGGGGGGTGCAGGCCTTCGGGGGGGGGTGCAGGCCTTCGGGGGGGGGTGCAGGCCTTCAAGGGGGGGACAGGCCTTTGGGGGGACCCTGGTGTAGAAGTACACAGAGGGAAGGGGGTGTTCAAAGAGATGTGCATATGCCAGACTTTGGGGGGGAAGAAATAATGGGTCTGAAAATAGAGGAGAGGGAGAGAGATGATGGACCATGGGATTTAGGGAGGGAAGGAACAGAAAGGGAGAGAAATTGGACAGAAGGGATGGTTTGGAGGAGGGATAGAGATACTGGATAGGAGGGTAATTGGGAAAAGAAAGGGAGAGATGGTGGGCCCTGGGTTGTTGGGGAAGGAGGGAGAGATGCCGGATGAAAGGGTAGTTAAGAAAAGGTGGATCTGTGGAGGGAGATGAAAAAAAGGAAAGATACCAGACTTCCTGGGGAGGGAAGGGAAATGGAAAGGGAGGACAGAGATGGCAGATGGATGGTTAGCATGAAGAAAGAAGGAGACCCTGGCAAGCAAGTTATCAGAAGACAACCAGAGCCTGGGACCAACAAGATTTGAAAAATAACCAGACAACAAAAGGTAGAAATATTAATTTTATTTTCTGTTTTGTGATTACAATATGTCAGATTTGAAATGTGTATCCTGCCAGAGCTGGTGTTAGACCGCAAACGTGAGCTAGGATTTAACAGAGAGAGGAAAAGTCCTTTTTGTTTCTTTATTTTATTTACATCACAGCGCCAGTGTGGTTAGGAGAAGCCAAAGGGGGTGAAAAAGCTATAAAACCCACCAGGATTTTTGAAAAAAATCACCCAACTGGGCAGAAAAATCGAATCGAAAAACCAATTAAATAGGCTGAATCAAAATTTTTCTTCCTGAATCGGGCCGTTTGCGCTACTGTCTCAGACTTTAGGACCTGGGATTGGGGAGAGATGGCATCCTCAGTACTTTATAATGCAAGTGAAATGAGGATTTGGTCAGACTTTTGAAGGGTCTGCAGAAGAAAAATATTGTATAGGCCGGGGACATGAGACAGCAGGAAATGGGAACTTTTCTTCCTTCTATTTTTGTGAATGGAAAGGCTGAGGATGTCATAGAGTTCATTTAAAATATGTGCTTTATAAAAAAAAATATAATAATGTGTTTTATAAAGTTTATAAGCATTGCTGGCCTACCCAGTGAGGTGTTCCTAGTGGTGGTGGTGGTGGTGGCGGCAGTGTGTCAATGTGTTGAGAGGAAGAGGTGGTCTGGGAAATTCTCCTGAGCAAACTCCGGGCCCATTTCCACCCCCCAGTTAGTCCACTCCACTCAACTGGTTCACACACTGAGTGGGTCTTTGGGTATTGTGCCTAGGTAGTTGTTTTGGGTTCTCTTCCAGTGGTTTGTCAGTATCTCCTTGTGGTCCAAGGAAGGAAACTTTGTTAACCTTAGCATTGACCTTTTGTAACAGTGCTGCTTGTGTGGCATTAGGCTATCTAGTGATCGAAAGAAAAAAAACAGACCTTTGCACATTTTTGCACTATAGGTGGGTGTATGATGAGATTCACATTTCCTGCACAGCTAAGTCTGTGTGAAGTTCCCTTGTGTTGTATTTGACATCTAGCAAGGTCTCTGTTTGGAAGGAAAGATCTAAGCTTAAAAATGAAGTGACCAGAAGTTATGGTAAAAGCAGATAGCTTAGATGGTTTTAAGAAAGATTTGGACAAATTCCTGGAGGAAAAGTCCATAGTCTGTTATTAAGACATGGGGAAGTGTCTGCTTGCCCTGGATCGGTAGCATGGAATGTTGCTACTCTTTGGGTTTTGACCAGGTACTAGTGACCTGGATTGGCTACCATGAGAATGGGCTACTGGGTCTGACCCAGTTAGGCTATTCTTATGTTATGTTCTCATCTGTAGGGGCCTTTGGTTTCACTTCTTATTTTAATGTATTTTTTTTCTGGGAACTTATCAGTGTTTTTTATAATGGGAACATAAATGCAAGAGAATTAATGTGTGTGGAATGGGGGGGGGGGGGGTAACTGATTTCTTCAGCTAAATAATTAAATCCACCTCAACCAGACATAGGAGAACTCGCACACCATTCACACACCCTCCATCCAAAAACGTCAAAAGAAAAAAACTGTTCGACAACCTCCTAACACTCGACCCCCGACTCTACAACCTATTGACCTCGACCACAGACTACAAAACCTTCAAAAAAGAAATAAAAACCCTTCTATTCAAAAAACACATAAAACCGAACTAACACAATCAGAACTGTCCCAAGCATCACCTGCAACTACTCCATACGTACTTCTGATGTCATGACAATTCAGACATAATTTATGTTATATTATGTTTGGAATAATGGTTACATATATGAGGTTAAATAAAAGAATATTTTCACTCCCTGTTTCTATTCTGATCATTTATACCGTTTCATGGTTATTACAAAAAATATTTTTTACATGGAGGGTGGGTGGGGTGGTGTCAAAAAATGATGGGCCCTGGGTGCCACATACCCTAGGTACGCCACTGACCTTACCTCCCCTCTTCGGAACTTGAGCTCTCTCCAAGTTTTCTGCAAACATCTGAAAACCTGGCTTTTCTCAAAAAATGTAAGTCTCCCTCCAACTTTGGAATCAAGGAAATTCTTATATCTTGGCATCCCAAGTCCTCTAAATTTTCTTCACTCTTCTACCTCTAACCCTCTGTTGTAGTTCCTTCCTATTTAGAAACATAGAAACATAGAAAGATGACGGCAGAAAAGGGCTACAGCCCATCAAGTCTGCCCACTCCTACTGTAAACCGCGTCGAGCTCTACCTAAGGATTAGATTAGATTAGATTAGATTAGATTCAAAAGCCAATAATCCTGTTAAATCTGCAGTTTGAAACTCTCCTCCTGAATTTTTGTAGAATTATTTCCAGGATATGCTTAAACTGGGGGAGGGAGGGACAATGGTTGCAATACTGTAACTGGGTGTTCCAATTAGGTGCCTGAAGGGGGCGCAGTAGGTACCAATCCTGGCACCTAGTTTCTATTATAGGTTATAGATTAGTGACTTCTGTAATAAACTGAAGGGTTTTTACAATGTCAGCTATTACTTTAGTAAACCACCTCCCCCACACCAAATTAACCTAAAATTAAATTGAGCCTGTCTATTAACCAAAACCTTTTTCCAAGGACTGAGCAGGACCAAGGAAAATATAATTAACATTCCCATATTTAACTAAACATGTACAGGAAAATTTCAAAAAGAAAGTTGCTTCAAGGGAAAACAATCTTTTGTGTAAATAAAGAAACATTTTACAGCATAATTTGGGTGCTTGCACCATGTCCTGAAACACCTGCACACATTGGCAAAAAAAGAAAAAAAACAAACCTACTTTTTCAAGTAAGCTGTCTTAAGTATTGCTTTAGAGGTTTACGCTGAAAATAACTGAATTTCAACTACCCTTGATCAAGCATTCACTTTCCACAGTAAATATTTCCTGGTTGCTTCTTATAAAGGTTTCATTGAACAATAAGCACAGCAAGCCTTTCTTTTTATTTAAATCTAAGATATGAAGTTCTAACTACTTTATATCATATTTGTTTTCTTTTATCTTTAGAACCATGGGATACAGAAACAAATATGTGAGAATTCCAGGAGGCCACGTGTGGGTAGAAGGTGATCACCATGGGCATAGCTTTGACAGTAATTCTTTTGGACCGGTAAGTCATCTGCATCATTTTGAAACTAAAATTTGAAAATGAAAACACATCAATCATATATCACTGCAAATAATATCTTCTTAGATGAAATATAAAGAATCACTGCAGATGGGATATATATATATAATCAATTAAATATACATTTATAAGGAAGACAGTAATAAGAAGACAATCATTTCTGATATCTCAAAAAATCTGTAGCATGCTGAGGTCAGGACTAGAAAACAGGAAAGCTAGTGGAAATTTTCTGAAAGAAGAGGTGTTGGGTTGGTGCAAGTGGGCAGTTCCATATTTTATTCTGGCTACAATATAGGAAAAGAAACAGAAAATTTTTACATCAGTGAAAAAAGATTCCAGGTCAGCAGCTTTGTAGAAAATCACCAATAATGCTAGAAGAAAGGAGAGCAAATGCCTGACATGGGGGGGGGGAAGGGGGGGTGGAGTTTGTAAGCAGAAGAAAGAGAGAGAGAGAGAGAGGCCTGGACCAAAGGGGCAATACAGGAGGCAGATACTGGACTATGGGGGGGGGGGGGGAACAGACAGAGGGTGAGAGACCCTAAGGAAGAACAGAGAGGTTCAAGATCATAACAGAGGAGGGAGAGAGAGGAAGACCTGGAACAAAGGTGGTGGTAGGTACAAAGGGGAATTGACACTGAATCTGGGGAGGGTGTAAGCAGAGGGAAAAGAGATAGAGACCTGGACCCAAAGGAGATGGGGCTGGATTGTGAAAGAAATGTTGGATGCACAGTCAGAAGGAAGTCCAACCAGAAACTATTTTAAATCACCAGACAACAAAGGTAGGAAAAAATGATTTTATTTTCCCAATTTAGTGATTGTGTCAGTTTTGAGAATTTATATCTGCTGTGTGTATTGTGTGTGTATATGAAAAATGAAAGGTAAAAATTGCATTACAATTAATAAAGGGGGCAGGATCTGGGGCAGAGCTTGGGTGGGTTTTGGGCGGAGCTTGGGAGGTCTGTGGTTGGGGGTACTTAGCTTGAAGTAGTTGAGAAACATTGGTGTAGGCAATCAGCCACCGCCAGTGCCTCTCCTTCTCTCCCACCCTCTTCCATGCTGGCATCCCCGACTGGCGTCTCAGGGCCTGTCTGGAAGGCCTCTGCGCATGCGCGGATGTCGTGATGATGTCATGGCAACATCCACGCACCTCCAAGTGCCTTGAGCCATGGTCACTACCTGCGGCCATCGCTACATTTTCCGACTTTGTTGCGGCCCCGGATCATTTTTGAATTCTGCAGGCCTGCCTTAGTGTTTTGTGTGTAAAATAAAATCTACGTCGGTTATGAAGCCTTTTATAGGACGTACACAAATATGTTGCAGTATATGAGCTTAAAATTATACACTTGGGCCCAGATTTTCTATAGGGGGCTGATAGCAGCCGCCTAAAAAGTGGCCACCAATCGCATGCCAATCACGTGACGGCGCCCGATAGAAAATCGTGCCTCCACGAAAGATTGGTGCCAGAAAGTAGGCCAGGGTTTTCCAGGCATACAGTTTTGGTGCCTAGTTCTGTTGTGAATCGCGCCTATGTAGGCGCTTTACAGTGCCTAATGCCCATAGTGGCATTAAGCACTGTAAAGCACCTATGTAGGCACGATTCTGGTGTCTTTTATTTAGGCGCTGGCAGGCGTTTTAATTTTACCATTTTCCACTGTTTTAAATGGTGTTTCTCAATTAACTTAGGTGCCAGTAGGTGCCTCAGTTTCAGTGCTGTTTATTGAATATCCCCCTCTAGGCCTATTTACTGTTAGGAAATGACCCTTTATACAGTATAATCTCGTAATAACGGACTTCTAATAACTGGAAAAACAGTCCGTTATATCTAGAGTTGCATTTTTAAAAAAACTTTATTTAGGTCAACTTGAAACAACGTACACTCGATGAACAGTCACTGCACAAGCCTATCAGCAGCATCAATAACAAAACTCAGCAAAACATTGGTATGGCATGAAATGATTGCAAAACCAGAATACTAAAAGATGTTCTAAAGCATTATGTTGTACTGTCCTAGAAAGAAAAATACTCTGTTATTTTCTTCTGGGCTGCATTTTGATGCTATATCACTGGCACGCCACACGCCTTGTAGGCGTAGCCTGCATGTCGGTTTTAGCCGAAACAAAACTACAGCTAAAAGCGGCTCTGGGGACCAAATTGGTTGCCCGTTATATCCGAAAGTCCGTTATATGCGAGTCCACTATATGCAATGATTTTCTGTATGTTTATAAAGGCGCACGGCCGGGACCAATGGACTTCGTCCACTATAGGTGAGGTTCCATTATAAGCGAGTCCATTATAACGAGATTATACTGTATAAATAAAAGAGCAGAATAGTAACAAAACCTAAAAATGGGAGATGCAAAAACACTGAAGAGAACAGATCTCCCAAAACCCCAAGAAATGGAACTAGAAAAGGGGGAGAGACAATCTGTAGAGTGGCTATTGTGCTGACACTCAGAAAACTAAGTAAGATAGTTACTATCTTACTTAGTTTTCTGAGTGTCAGCACAATAACCACTCTACAGATTGTCTCTCCCCCTTTTCTAGTTCCATTTCTTGGGGTTTTGGGAGATCTGTTCTCTTCAGTAAATAAAAGAGCAAGCAGTAAAAGTGGGAATGATTCTCTAGGCTCACCTCTACCCATGTCGATATTCTTTCTCCTTTTCTGTCTGCCTCTCTTTTTTTTTTTCTCCCTCCTCAATTCTGATTGTATGTCCTTCTAAAATTCCAGTTGTATTGTGTGGTTTATCTGGCATTTTATTGTTTTCTCACGTTTTGCTTTGTGCTGATTATATTGATTGATATTTTTGTTTTGATTGTACCATATCTTCACCATTCATTCAAAAGTTATACTTTCAGTTATTAGTGTCAGTTATTACTGATGTTTTCTACATTTGCAAACTATGCTGAATTATTCTTAGGGTGAATAATGAATATTTTTATGATTTATACAAAGGCTAAGGAAAGAGAAGGTAAAAAAAAAAAAAAAAAGGGTGCATTTTATATTTAAGAAAAAGAACCATAAACAGTGTATCTGGTTATATTGCTCCAACACTGTTTTGTTTGGTAACATTATTAATTGATATTTGCATTTTTTTAAATTTATACATACTGTGAACATGAAAGAAAAGCTAATTTATAAGCACGTCTAATAGAAAAGTTGATGAATGTATAATTTACTTGACCAAGGATTAGCATACTAATTAATTCTTTTGGATTAAATTATTATAAAGTCCTTTTTTTAGTCTTTTGAAAGAAATGCTTTGTACTACACTAAAAATAAAATGTACTGCCATTGCTTTGATAATATTTGTTTTAATCTAAGTTTGCAAATAAGTCCTATGTGCAATTTGTGATAAGGTAGAATGTCTATTTTGAAAAGAAGCCAATAACTATGAAAAGGCCTAAATAATATTTTTCATTAAAAAAAAAAACAAACCAAAAACTATTTTTTTCAGTTTAATTATTATCATGCGCAAACAATGCCAACAGCAGCCTCTGATATCCTTTTCCTCTATTAATCAGTGCTGTCTTCATTAGTAGGTTAGAGAAAATCTCTTTGGGAATAAAGCCAATACATTTATACTATATACCACCTTATTTTGGTTTAATTGTAGTAATACTCAGGTGTAATAATGCATAAAGAGCTCCTTTTACGAAGGTGCGCTAAGCGTTTTAGCGCACGCACCGGATTAGCCCGCGCTAGCTAAAAATCTACCACCTGCTCAAAAGGAGGCGGTAGTGGCTAGTGTGCACTATTTCCGCGTGTTAAGGCCCTAACAAGCCTTCGTAAAAGGAGCCCAAAATGTGCTGACAAATGGGTCCACTTTTTGAAGTGACCAGTTGATGTCTTTTATTCTTCATATAGTCATTCATTTTACAGTAATTGAGTTTAGACAAGTATTTGTTCTTTCAATGAAGAAATGATGGACAATCCTCTCTTTTTGAAAATATATTTATTTGACCTAAGAGCACCTTTTAAAAACATGCATACAGCAAAATAAAACCTCTAAAATACATATAGATCAATTTTTCAAGGGTTAGGATTCTAACTTTGAAAACCAACTAGGGCTCAAATCCTAAAACGTATCTAGCTATAGAAGTGGTTTTAAGCAGCAAACAAAGAGCATGGAGGGGCATAATCGAAAGGGACGTCCATTTATGTCTAACTCACAAGTCGTCCAAAGTAAAAAACAGCCTAAGACACATTTTCGAAAAATAAGTCCAAAATTTTTTTTGTTTAGAAAATCGTCTAATTATACGTCCCGCCGATCTGATCGTCCAAGCCGCTAAATCGTCCATCTTTATACCACATTTTCGGCCAACTTTTTGTCCAAGTCAAAAACGCCTAGAACAAGCCCTGTTGGACATGGGGGGGGGGGTCTGCAAAGTGATGGACTGCACACTCAGACATGCCACCTAAATAGTGGGGTACCTTATAGGGCACTGCTGTGAACTTCACAAAAAGGGTGCCATGTCTTCTCCTCACTACAGCTCCCTTATAGGTTATGGTGAGCCCCCCCAAACCACCTCCAGAATCCCCTATACCCATTTATCTACCACCCCAATAGCCCTTATGGCTTCAGGAGCCACTTATATGCCAGTAAAAAAGGGTTGTGAGGGTGTATAGGGCAGTGCACATGTTTCAGTATCAATGCAGTGATTACAGGGGCTTATGGGCATGGGTCCTCCTCTCTATGGGTCTCTAACCCACCCCTAAGATGACTTAAGCTGCCTCTGTGCTGGACGACTAGGCTTTCCTATGCCAGGCGGCCAGGTGATGATGGTCTGGAGGCTGAATTTTAAAGATGTGATTAATATTTTTATGGGGTGGAGGAAGGTCGGTGATCACTGGGATAGTGTGTGTGTGTGGGGGGGGGGGGTCTGTTTTTTGTGCTTGCAGTGCTTATCTGGTGACTTTAGGTTTTACATGGTCTAAGCACAAAGAAAACTAACCCTCAGGACTTAATAGTTGCCAATAAGTCCAAAATATAAATAAATCAATAATTGGCTTAACTGAATAGGTTCCCCCGGGAGACTGTTTAAACTTGAAAAAATGTAACAATGAAACAATCTATAAGTAAATGAAATTAATAAATTTAGTGGGCCTCAGTATGAGCTCTTGGAATGCCAACGGAGAATATTGAGTTTGGGCAGTGACTCATGGATGACCAGCATCAGACCAAAGTCTAAATGAGTACTGCCTCATACATCATTAGGCCCTTAATGTGCAAACCATGCTAGAAATAAAGCGCAAGAGAAAATCAAATTGAACAATCGTCCCTGGGAAGTAAACTATGATAAAAACTATATAAAGACTCCCAAGAAACTACCTGGTGTCAAAAAATAACTACCTAGTATCTAAGAATAAAGTACAAATGCTGAATAAATACTTAGTCCATGAAAATACAACCTAAGAAATAATAAATAAACAACCTGGTGTCAAGCCCCCTCAGTGGTTAGGGATATTTCAATAAATAAATAAATTAATCTATATATATAAAATCAGAGGTATGTATGTGTGTATGTATGTATGTGCCGCGATCACGCAAAAACGGCTTAACAGATTTGAACGAAACTTGGTATGCAGATCCCTCACTACCCAGGATGATATGTTCTGTGGGTCTCGCGGCCCACCTGCACAAGTGGGCGGAGCTACAAACAGAAAATCAGATTTCACCCATTCATGTCAATGGAAAAAATGTAAAAAGCTGCCAACGCAAAACCGGCTTGCCCGATTTGAACAAAACTTGGTATGCTGATCCCTCACTACCTGGGGTGATATGTTCTGGGGGTCTAGCGGCCCACCTGCACATGTGGGCGGAGCTACAAACAGAAAATCAGATTTCACCCATTCATGTCAATGGAAAAAATGTAAAAAGCTGCCAACGCAAAAACGGCTTGCCCGATTTGAATGAAACTTGGTATGCAGATCCCTCACTACCTGGGGTGATATGTTCTGGGGGTCTCGCATCCCACCTGCACATGTGGGCGGAGCTACTAACTGAAAATCAGATTTCACCCATTCATGTCAATGACAAAACTGTAAAAAGCTGCCAACGCATAAACGGCTTGCCCGATTTGACCGAAATTTGGTATGCAGATCCCTCACTACCTGGGGTGATATGTTCTGGGGGTCTCTCGGCCCACCTGCACACGTGGGCAGAGCTACAAACAGAACATCATATTTCACCCATTCATGTCAATGGAAAAAAAGTAAAAAGCTGCCATTCTCACAGTACTTCAAAAACGGCTTGACCAATTTGAACGTAACTTGGTATGCAGATCCCTCACTACCTGGGGTGATATGTTCTGGGGGTCTCTTCACCCAAGAATTTATATGTTCTTGCTCCTGGAGGTGAAACTAAAAATGTTGTTTATAATCAAGTTTTGTGTTTGCTGTATTGTATTCATTTTGTCAAATATTTCACATTATAATTTGAATATTGTACTTTTTATAAAGCTGTAAAAAAATAATTTCATTCACCACTATAAAGTATCTTTATTTGAATCCATTTACAGTGTTATTGCTATAAGTAAATACCCGTGCAACGCCGGGGCATCAGCTAGTGAAGTCATATAAACCAACGTTCATTATTTATGATAAGAGTATATTCTAAAAAGCTATGTAATACATGCATACATTATTAAACCAAAATAAATAGAAGATAAATAACGCTAAAAGACATGAATAAGAAAACATTGAAAAAGGCTAACCCTATAAATAAATATTACGAGTCAAAAATAATAATAATGCATGTAAAGGATAGCTGTTCATAACATCATTAAGTCGCTTTGCTTCAACAACATTCAAATAGCACCACAGTGAAGCTGTGGTTTATTCGAGGAGTACTTGATGAACCAGAAGATGGAAAGGTACTACCACTCGACAGAGCTCCGTTTCGTTCTCTTCATCAGGAGCGGAAAGTATTGAGATTGCTGCCGACAGAGGATTCTTTGCTATTGTCGGTTCAAAATTCCGGAGCGTGAAAACATTAAGAACTATCGCTACGGAGAATGATGGCGTCTCGGGAGTGTAAGAACACCATGGAGAGTCAGCACGGGCAGCGTTCTAAATACCGTAGTGACGTCAAAAAAACGTGCAACGTTGGGGAAAAAAACCCGGCGCATGCCAGAGAGCCATAATAAATTAATAAGTAAAACATTTGTCCATGTTTTCATTTAAGTCCCTTAGGAACATAAGATTTAAGGTGAAAAATCCAGAAATTCTCTCTTCTTAATAAATATGATTGCTTGTCCCCATTAAAAGTGGAGGATACTTGTTCCAGAATACACCATCTCAGCTGTGAAAAATCATGTTGCTGGGTAATGTTGTGGGTGACCATGGGAGCTGTAGTTTTGCAAGTCTTTAGGCAGCTCCGATGTTCAATGAGTCTAGTCCTAATACTGCGGGTGGTACATCCCACATATATAAGTTTACAAGGACATGAGATTACATATACAACATATTTAGACTCACAAGTGGTGTTAGATCTTAAGTCAGGGGTGTCCAATGTCAGTCCTCGAGGGCCGCAGTCCAGTCGGATTTTCAGGATTTCCCCAATGAATATACATGAGGTCTATTTGCATGCACTGCTTTCATTGTATGCTAATAGATCTCATGCATATTCATTGGGGAAATTCTGAAAACCTGACTGGATTGCGGCCCTCGAGGACTGACATTGGACACCCCTGTCTTAAGTGATAAATCTTCCCAGTGATCAGGTGAATCCACTGATTGCTTGAAATGGAAGTATTGCATACTGAACATTTGCCACAGGGTTAATGATAACCACTGCCCCTGGGAAGTTTAAACAGTCTCCCGGGGGAACCTATTCAGTTAAGCCAATTTAATGATTTATTTACAGGATCTAAGTCACAACGTCCAAGTTCCGTCGATCGTGGGCTGTATAACTTTCGGTTATACATGCTGTATGATTAAGTCTAAGCCGTCCCACGTCCCACCCAACTCCCGCCCTCAACACTCCTCCCAAAATGCCTCATTTAGCTTTAGTCGTTCAGCGGCACTATGAAGGCCTAGGTCGTTTAGAAATACGTCCAAAATCCGTATTTAGTATCTGCACTTGGACATTTTTGAGAAATATTCGTCCAAGTGCTGACTTAGGCCGGTTTTTGGATGTATTTCTCTTTCGATTATGAGCCCCATAGCATTAATTTACGGCATTAGGACTCTAACTTAGTGGCTGTGATGACCTATTATGCCTAGGATATCTAGGTTAGGGAAAAAAGTGGATGTCTGAGTCGGGATGTTCAAACTTTCATGGGTATCTCACTAATGGTTTGATGAATATGGAGCTTTTTTTTAAAAAAAAATAAATATATGTAACGCTATACAAGAGAATACACGTATATATACTGAACAGAATAAAATGCAATAAAAGATGCTCCACTTGGGATTTTTCACATGCAAGTGGCAGTACTTAACAGGTATAAGCTCCAAATTTGAAACTTAAAGATATAAGTGCCTGCAAATACTTGCATTTTGTAAAATTACACATAAAAGAGGAGTCAGTTGTGGAGTGGAGTTCCAAGCCTCAATTTTTGGCTTTTTGAGATGGTTTTAATAGCAAATAGATAAAAATACAATTGACACCTCACTCCTGCTTCAAAACCCTAGTTCTAAAGAAGTAATTGGCTCAAATTTATACATGATTCAGAGGAGATGTAAGTGCCAATGGGGACATTTTTCTGACATATATGTGATTCTCTCATATAATCCCCCTTTTACAAAACTATAACTCAGTTTTAGAATTTCTATGAGTATCGGAGCTCTTACTGCCTCGGCCAGTGCTAAAAACTACTCTATGGTTTTGTAAAAGGGGGAGAATGAGAAATACCTATATATTTTAAGGCTGCCTGCACCTTTCCTATACTTGTCCAGAACCTGTCTCCTTGAAAACTGTAGGTGCTGAGGATCTACGAGAGACATTCAATAATTTATCTACCTCAGTAGGAAAGGAGTTTTCTAAAAATGTTTGTTTTATTTTTCAATATAGTCTCCTCTCTCTGAGGTGTCCACTCTGTTGCAAATCTTCATGTCATCAGCAAAAAAACAAATTTTCTCTTCTAAGCCTTCAGCAATATTACTCACAAATATATTGAATAAAATCATTGACCCCCAATAGTGTTTCTTGGAGCACTACTCATCTTTCTTTCTTCCTCCATAAACATTTCCATATTCCACTTTAAATACCAAATAGATAAAATATGGCAAAAATATACCTATATACCCTGAGAATGGGTTAATGCTAAAATTTAGATGGATAACAGTAGCATAATAACTTTGTAGATGATGGCAGATAAAGACCCAAATTGTCCATCCAGTCTGCTCAACAGTCACATTCATTATCAATTCATGATTAAACTAATAATGCATGTGTTATAAAGTACTTGATAATTGTCTTTGGCATTTCTGGGACACGGATCATAAAAGTCTCCCTGACACTGTCCTTAGGGTCCAACTTCCGGAGTCGCCATTGAAGCCCACTCCAGCCTATCCGAAACCATCTTGTCATTACGGGACACATAGAGAATGACAAGGGGGCAAATTTGTTCCTCACAGGATCTATTTTCATCCCCGCCCTGTCCCTGTTCCCGCCCCATCCCTGCAAGCTCTGTCCTCATCTGCACAAGCCTTGAACACCTATGATTTTAAAGTGTTTGAGGCTTTACTGATGAGGACAGAGCTTGTATGGATGGGGCAGGGACTGGGACAGAACTCATAGGGACAGGAGGGGAATGGAGATAGTTCCCGCAGAAATGGGGACAAATTTGTCCCCGTGTCATTCTCTAGGGACACAGAATGTAAAAGTCTGCCCAGCAGTGTCCTCACGTCCCAGTCACTATCTGGATGAATTTATCCACATACAGTAAGAGAACTGTATAACTAGCATTCCTAGCTATAGTCATATCATTTTATGGTAGCTTATTCAACAGTCCAATTTATTTAGGTAGGTTGGTTGAAAATGTGTGTGATGATATCCATATAACTTATATTGATTTAACCCCATTTAGATGTTGTCATCTGTTCAGTCAAATTAAATAATTTTCTTTGAATCACCAAAATTTTCTATGATATTTCTCTGCTTGATCATACTAGATTACAGAATGCTTTAGATCAGTGGTTCCCAAACCTGTCTTGGGGTACCCCCCAGCCAGTCAGGTTTTCAAGATATCCCTAATGAATATGTATTAGAGAGATTTGTATACCTGTCACTTCCATTATATGCAAATCTCTCTCATGCATATTCATTAGGGATATCTTGAAAACCTGACTGGCTGGGGGTCCCCCAGGACAGGTTTGGGAACCACTGCTTTAGATAAATCTCCTGTAGGCCTTGGATTTTAATCCAGTGATCCTGGCGCTTGGATGAGCTAGTCTTTTATACTCACCACTAATAACAGGTTGTCCCTAGCATACTCTAATCCAGGGGTAGGGAACTCCGGTCCTCGAGAGCCGTATTCCAGTCGGGTTTTCAGGATTTCCCCAATGAATATGCATGAGATCTATTTGCATGCACTGCTTTCAATGCATATTCATTGGGGAAATCCTGAAAACCCGACTGGAATACGGCTCTCGAGGACTGGAGTTCCCTACCCCTGCTCTAATCCTTCCCCCCACCCCCCACCCAACAAAAGTTCTTTTTTGCTCCTGAATAAAATGTGTGACAGTTCTTTTGATTCTTCCATAAAACACATCTTTCTTGAGATAAACTCGTTCTGCTGTTTCACGAGGTAAAAAATAGAACGAACCAAACATCATTTAAAAATTGCCTTACTTGTCCTCTCTACAAAATAACAAAGCACATGCTGAGTTCCATTTATTTTCACTAAAGGTTTGTTTGTTTCCCACAACCAGCTACTCAATACACCGTGCTAGATACATAACGTTCTTTCAGGTTCCAAATCTCCTGCAGAAGCAATTGCCCTCCTGTTTTTTTTTTTCTAGCCTAAAATTAAGGTGCATGGCTTAAATGTACACCATTGATCTGTCCCTCCCCTCAAATGGAAAAAGCACAAAAAAACCAAAACGTATTCCTGCCAACTTTTATTTCAAAGTGATAGCTGTTATTAGTTAATGAAGATACTTAGGGCTCCTTTTATGAAGCCGCGGTAGCGGTTTGACTAGTGCGCACTAAACCGCCGGATGCGCTAGCCGCTACCTCCTCTTCTTGAGCAGGCGGTAGTTTTTCGGCTAGCACGGGGTTAGCGCATGATTAAACGTCGCGCACGTTAAAGCCGCTACCGCGGCTTCGTAAAAGGAGCCCTTAATGTATAACCCTTCTCTTCAGTTTGCAAACTGACAGACATTACTAATATGTCAATTAAGGGGCCCTTTTTCTAAGCTCCAGTAAGCACTAACACATGCTTACTGCAGGGTTAAAAGCACTACCGTGGGATGTGCTCAGGCATCCTGTGGCACTGGGGGCAAAGAGTAGGTATGCCCAGTGCCAATCAGTTGGTGTAGCTATATCACCATAGTAACATACATAGTAAATGATGGCAGATAAAGACCCGAGCGGTCCATCCAGTCTGCCTAATCATACATGCTCCATAAATTAATTATTTTGTTTAAATGGTCCTTTTTCTTAGATATTTCTGGGCCAGAAACCCATAGCCCTGCCCAGTAGTGTGCTTAGGTTCCATCTACAGAAGTCTCCATCAAAGCTCACTCCAGCTCATGTGATTACTCGGGAACCTTACCGTCCAGAAAATAGGCATTATTAAGGGCTTATGCGCTAATGGGAAAATGGGACCAGTTTACAGCCATGCTAAAAGTAGCCTCAGCACATGAGAAAGCCCCACACTGGGGCTACTGCAGACCACATTTTAGTACAGCTTAGTAAGGTCAAATCATTTTTTTATTAATGACAAAACAAAAACTAAAGAAACTTCATAACCACACCATGAGAACACAGAACAGATACATCAGGTAAGGAGTAATATACAACACCTAGTCAGTCATCAAGAATTTGCAAGCTTAATATAAACCCCCTCCCCCCTTTTTAACAACACCTCCGCGATCCCCCAACCCCCTGCCTCAGTGACCCCCCCAACCCCCACCCACAAGGTATGAGACTCCCCATTGAACACTGTGAGGAGGAACAGCAAAATAGAGACAGCTTTTAATAATTCTAACAAACCCAAGAACCAGTAAGAAAGAAAGATCTCCCTGAAACAATCTCTAACCCTTCAACATCCCAAGTATAACGAAACCAGCAGGCACACTCGTCAGAAACTGTACTCTGATACTCTCCGACAATCAACAAGCGACAACCCCCTCCCCTCTCAGACCAAAAAACCCAACAACTCCTTCCAATAGGTCTCCCCTTATATCCAATAGTACAGCTTAGTAAAAGGGCCCTTAGGCAAGCCACAATTCTCTAGTCCTTTGTTCTGAGATAAAAGTTATATAATTCATTATTTTAAAGTATAATCCTGTCTCTGCTAGGCCTCTAGTGATGGATTAATTATAATAGCCCACCCCCTAATGAAGTGATATTATCAAGGTGGTCCTGATTGTTAGCTAGGCCTTACACTTGCATCCAGACAATAGTATCATAACACCTTTTTTTTTCGTCAATGAATGGTTCCAATTTATTTTAGTATTTATAGACCACTTATAGCCTAAGTGGTTTACATTCAGATACTCAAGTATTTTTCCCTATCTGTCCCGGTGGGTTTACAATCTGACTAACGTACCTGGTGCAATGGAGTGTTAAGTGATTTGCCCAGGGTCACAAGGAAAAACACTGGGCTTGAACCTACAACCTGTAGGGATGCTGAGGCTGCAACCCTAACCATCAGGCTACTCCTCCACTCCATTCCTCATAGCTTTACATGAAACTAGAAAGGTCAAACATCTACATGAACTTTTGTGTCAAAAGAAACATTTTAACAAAAGGAAACTTTTTGATCCCTCATATAGATGCCTAACATCAGAAAATTATTAAAGGTACCTATGGGGGGTCAATATTCGGCAAGCAGTGCTCAGTGTTTTGCTGATCGTTGCCAGCGTTATATCTGGAAATTCAGTACTGGGCCAAGTCAGGGCTCCGGCATTGACTTTCCAGGTTTAAAGAGTTGGCGAACTCATAGCTGGTTAAATGTGATATTCAGAACTTAACTGGTTATGGCGAACTGACTTGTAAGCGGTTCTATATTTATGGTTACCTTAACCAGCCAAGTGCTGACTCTGTTCTCAAACTGCCCTCAAAATAGCCAATTTTGAGTTGGATGCTAATCAGCCATTTTTAGTGGTGCTAACCGGTTAAATGCTGTTGAATATGACCCAAGCTAGGGGCCATTTCTACTCTGTTAAATTGCCTTGGATATTGACTCCATTGTGTTACTTTACAATTACACATCATGGGGCTGTTGGAAAAAACAACTACTGTACATTTCTCTTTCTATTTTTTTAATATACAACTAATAATGCCGTATAACAACTGAGGAAATGACAAGATTTTTCATTAGAAAACAAATGTTTATCACATCAAAAGGACTGAGTCATTTGATCTCCCCCATTTCCAGTATTAAGGTTCAGTGACTATGCATCAGAATTGCTATGACATGAGCTATAAGAACAAATTACCTTAATCTGTTTGGAAGAAATATACTTGGTCTCTCTGAAAGAGTATTCAACCTGAACCAATTAACTAAATACATGCTTCTATTGACTTACATATTTTTTCAGTCAATACATAATTAAACTATGAGATCTGCTGCTATAAAATGTGGTTGAGGCAAGCAATTTAACTGTGGCTACGTTCCTAGAAGACAGTTCCATTAACCATTATTTATCAAGGTAATCTTAGGTGTTTCCACGTCCTACTTCTGGGAAGGAACAACTTAGATTGGTCTTTTCATTTTGAGATGTAACGGGTAACATAGTAAATAACGGCAAATAAAGATCTGAATGGTCCAGCCAGTCTGCCCATTAGTTATACCCATTAAAAATACATGATTAAATTAACTTGTCTCTTCTTTGATATTTTTGGGTCATAGAGTGTAAATTCCACCTGGTATTGTCCTAGGTTCCATGCTGAAGTTGCCGTTCAAGCTCACTCCAGCCTATCCAATCATCCTGTTTGTAGGATATCTATATAGAGTCTGGCCAGTAACATCCTCATGTTCCAAGTTACTGCAGTTCCCATTGATGCCCTCCCCTGTCCATCCTACACCAAATTACCACATATGGGATACAGACTGTGCAAGTCTGTCCAGTACTAGCCTTATTTCCAATTGTTGTCTCTTGTTGTAGACAGTATTCTGAGTTCAATAGGCCATTGGTCTGATTTAATGTCATACTTCTTAGCTATAATTTTTTACTGCTCAAAACATCATTCATGCTACTATAGTATCCACATTCACCTATAAAAACTATCACTTCCCTCTGTGGCTTTTCTTCTTGCTGTTTTCACCCCTCTCATGAACTGAATAGCTCATTTTCAGATCAATGGTTCATCCTATGTCACTTCAACATCCATTAACGCCTATATTTGAAACTTTTAAGACTTCTCCAAATTACTATTGGTCCATGTAGAATACTTATCAGCTCCTACTCCTGGCTACTCTTTATGCTTCAGGTCCTTTGTACAACCTAAATTTACATTTTATACCTTTCATAAAGTCCTGCGTTGGCCCATGGAGAAAGCCCCTTTAAAAATAGCCCTAGGCCTCCTGTGGGGAAAATAATGCATGCTGCCCACAATTTCTCTGTGAGAAAGGGAGGCTGGATTCTGGAATCATGCTGGAAAAACAAATATGAGAATTTCATTTTGAAATCTCTACACCAGCTATCCACAGCTTTAATCCACATACTTTTCACTGGCCCATAGAAAAAATTAGCTTGTAGGCTTATGCGTAGCCATGGATTTGCAAGCTGCCTGAGCCTACTGAAAGAATGTCCTCTATAACAAATGACGAATAGTTTATTAAAACCATTTCTCTACCATTCTGAGGTTTTGCATGTTTTTTAATCAGTATCCTAGGCACTGAAGTCAATACTTTGAATTTTACAATTTACTTTTAGTCTAGTGGAATAATTGATAGTATTTAATGACCTTATCCTTTAGTAGTTCCTTCTTTTTGATGTTGAAATTGATTTTTTTTCTTATCTTACATCTGAAAACCCAGAGGATATCCTTTTTTTCATTATTGGTAAATGTATCAGCTGAAAACGCAAGGGCAACAGTTATCAGGGCATCAAAGTGGTAACATCAAGTGCATCAGACTTTCTACATAATGTTGAAATAGGTTCTCCACATTCATTATAAAATCAACAAATTCTTTGTAGTTAATTTGTCTTATTTTAAAATGCAGTGTAAAGCCTCTAACATACTATTCATTTGCAAGGTCACAAAAGTCAAGCATGCAAACAATATATAAAAACTAAATGCTGGAATTATCTATTCTATAGCTGTTAGTATACTGTAGAAGGTATCTGTGTTTCTGTTCTTTTATTTAATAGGTTTTTAAAACTGGGACTCTCCCCTCTTCATTTTTTCTGCTATCTGATGGTGGTCTTGATAGTAATTTTGGCCTTGATTTTATAAAATGACGCCTGAAGTTAGGCACTTGGGGCTCCTTTTACTAAGCTGCGATAGCGGTTTTAGTGCGTGCAGAATTGCCACGCGCGCTAGACGCTAATGCCAGCATTGAGCTAGCATTAGTTCTGGCCGCGTAGTGCGGGTTTAATGTGCGCAGCAATTCTGCGCGCGCTAAAAACGCTATCAATGTGCCAGTCTATATAGGCACCTAACTTAGGCTCTCTTTTACTAAGCCATGGTAGAGGTTTCTACCGCAGCCCAGACCGCTAAATGCTCTGATGCTCATAGGAATTCTATGAGCATCGGAGCAGCGTCGGAGCTTTTAGCGCTCCAGGCTGTGGTAGAAACCTCTACCGCGTCTTAATAAAAGAGGGGGTTAGTTATTTAAAAAGCTTAATCGGTGCTGATAACAAGCAATTAGTATTTTATAATTGGCTTAAATTAAAATTAATAGGGTGGTAGATGTCTAACTCGGTAGGCGTGTACCACTTTTGGGTAGGTGCCTATCTCAAGGCACCTACCAAAAAGTAGACATGGTTAGGAGTAGATCTAGGGCATGTTTTGCATGTAGGTGCCTAAAGTGGACTTAGGTGCCAGTATTTAGGCCAAGAAAACCCTAAGATTCAGGCACCTACTGGTGTCCAAGTTCACTTTAAGTACCACTAGGCGTGATTAAATAAACAGCACCTAACTTGAGATTGACACATGCTAGGCACTGCATTCCTAAGCACTGCTTATAGAATCAGGGTTTTTGTGCTCATTTACAGATTATTCTTTCTTCTTGTTCTAGAAAATATTTTTCTTCTCTTTCTGTTCTTAAATTTAAAATGAAGTCCTGCAAGATAGGACAGGGTAGCTATTCAACACTTTTTAACTGGATAGGAAAGGCTCCTGCCCAGTTAAATAGCACAGATCAGGTCGAAAGCAGATATTCAGTGGTATGTAATCACAGAATGCCTTTGAATATCAGCTCTGGCTGTTGCAACTCTCTCCAATTAGCACTAGGATTGACCTACAAGTTATCTGGGCACTACTGATATTCACTACCAATGTCAGACTGCACATAAAATAGTCCTGACTACAAGAACTGAATATTGGTTGGAGCTGGATAACTCAGAGGAAGGACCTGAATTAGGCCCAGCATTAAATAACTGGGTCTAGTTCAGCCTGTAACAGTCATCACTTTAAAAAATTATGATTACCACAGAGTGAATATAGACCAGATAGTCATTTTGGTATGTGTACTGTATAATCTTAAATTTTCCAATTACAATTGTGCATACAAATAATTCACGTACATATAATATTACAAGAAAAGCACAATAAACTTACATATAGTAATAAGCAATTATTTTCCCCATCCTCCCACCTATTAATCAAGAAAGTAAATGCCCACGAGAAACTATTTAAAAATTCCCCATAACAATTCCAGTACAAACCCCTCCTTCCCACCCTGAATGTGGATGTTTAAAGGTCAGTAAAATAAAGTCAGTTATCATTCCTTACAAAATTTAGGGCTCCTTTTACAAAGGTGCGCTAGCGTTTTAAGCGCACGCACCGGATTAGTGTGCGCTACCCGAAAAACTACCGTCTGCTCAAGAGGAGGCGGTAGTGGCAAGCGCGTGGCATTTTAGCGAACCCTAAGCGCACGCTAAAGCCGCTAGCACACCTTTTGTAAAAGGAGCCCTTAGTCAATGGCTCCCGAACATCCATAAATTTCCTGTACCGTCCCTGCTGTATAGCCATCAGACGTTCCATTTTAAAAGGGCTCATTTTAAAAGTTCCATTTTAAAAGTTCCATTTTAAAAGTTCCATCAGACGTTCCATTTTAAAAGTAGTGGTGTAGACTACTTACTCTAGTCTACACCACTAAGGCTATATTCCTTGTACCAGCTGTTGAAATTTGACCAATTATGTCACTTCTTAATCTTAATTTTTTAAGTAGTGTTCCTCTCAATTGTATTCTTTGCCAGTGAGCAGCAATAGGAGGCACAATGTTAGTCTACCAGAAGCAAAATTAATTAACAGAAGAAAATCAACAGTTACAAGCATATGAACCAGGTGCAGTAGGAATTTTTCCTATTGTCTCGCACATTCTGTAAGTCAGATTTAAGAAAAGAAAAACCCTATGGCATATTTGGCCCATGGTTTGTTCACATTTTGTTGGTGGCACTGTATTCCATACTATGGTAGTTTTATTCTACCTGCTATTGTTTTCTGACGAGTCTTTGTGCCTGAGAAATGGGTTGCAGCCGTGCTGTTCAGCTTTGTGATGAGACAAATTCTGTATATTAACTGATTTTTTTGGCAGTGGGATGGATTTTCTCCCTAACAAAAACTGTAATAAATGGCCTAATTGCCTTTCGTTTGAGTACTCTTCAGATGAGCATAGTGCAATACTGTTTTTAAACTGAACAATTAAATTGCTAATAAAAATGTCATGAGTAATTTGCTTATGTTTTAACACAATTCAATGGATAAATCTTAATTTGGAACACAGTTCCAAATTATTTTCTATGAAAGGATTTGCTTTTGCAATATGGCATGAATTTCTCAAGCGTCTAAGGGCTCCTTTTACAAAAGTGCGGAATAGCGCACGCTAAAATGCTGCGCATGCTAGCACGTGCTAATCTTTTGCGTGCACTAAAAACGCTAGCGCACCTTAGTAAAAGGAGCCCTAAAACTACTATAAATGACTTCAGAAGTAAAAGATCTAGTTATAAGTGTTCAAGTGGAAGGGCATGATCTAAACAAACATCTAAGTCGAATTGGGTCGTATGGTGCTAGACACCCAAAGTCGGCAGTAGGAAAATGCCCATTCTCAAAAAATATGTCTTGAATATATTTTTTTAAAATCATCTATCTCGATGTCCAGACTGCCAGTATGTCCAACTTTATATCACATTTTCAACCCAAAATTTGTCCAAGTCCCAAACCCCCAGAACAAGACCATTCAGACATAGGAGGGGCCAATTTTGTAATGGACTGGCCACAGAGTAGTGGGGCACCTTATAGAGCACTGCTGTGAACTTCACAAAACGGGTGCCACATAAACATCCAGAACTCCCTTATAGGTTATGGTGAGCCCCCCCCAAACCATTATACCCACCTATCTACAACCTCAATAGCCATTATGGCTGCAGATGGCATCTATATGGCAGTAGAGTAGGGTTTGAGAGGGATTTGGGTGCACATAATGTAGTGGTTAGAGTGGCCTATGGGCCTGGGCCCTCTCTATGGTTCACTAGCTCACCCCCCAGACTACTTAAGACACTTGTATGCAGCTCTACTAGGCTTTCCTATACCAGGTGCTGATGTTCTGGAGACGGGTATGTACGTCTTTATTCTAATCTTTGTGGGTGAGTGACGGGGTCAGTGAACACTGGGGGAGTGGGCGGGGGGTCTTTACTTTGTCTCTGCAGTGGTTATCTGGTCACTGTGGATATTTTTTTGGCACTTTTTACTGATGCTTCAGCTTTCCTCCCCATTTTAAAGTAGAAGACATCCTCTTTTTGAATTTCAGATCTGTGTATCTGGAGAACCTGAACTAATTCATTGCTGCAGTCATTTTCTTGATGGGTACAAGTAATCTGTAGTGCCCAGTGCCAATTCTACCAACACTATTGAATATTATCCCAGAATGTACGCTAGTATGTGGACAACTGAAGTGGTACATTGCTTCCATCTACAATGTTGGACAGATGGTGTTGCTTGTTTTGCTAGTATTGTAAATATAGAAGCTGCTTCAGCGTTTCATTTTTTTTGTACTATTTTGTGTACTGTTCAACCATAGCAGAGAGAGAATGTGTTCTACTAATAAATTAGCATTTGTATATTTTTCATGGTCTTTCAGTGGCCGCAAATATATTTCTTATTTGCATGACCAAACTGAAGTCCTTGTTTCACTTAACATGATTATCTAAAGTGTGGTGTAATGGTCAGAGCTACAAGTTCAAACAACTTCAGCCCCTGAGGTTGTGAGTTCAAACCCTGCTCTGCTCCTTCTGACCCTGGGCAAGTCACTTAATCCTCCATTGCTCCAAGGACAGAAAGGGAAAATGCTTTCAGTACCTGTAGGTAAACTACTTTGAGTGTGGTTGTAAAACTTCAAATAGGCAGTATACAAGTCCTTTTCCCATTATACAATATAATCTTTTACAAAGCAACAGTAGTTTGAGAAGTACAAGAAGCAGGAGGAACCTTAGCAGAGTGGTGCATTGGACACCCTAAATTTTTAGCTGTCAATCTGAGCACAAGCAAGGCCTTTTAGTGCAACTTTTTTAACAGAGCAGTCTTTCTGGTCAGCTGTTGAGGAGGAAACTCACTAAAAGTCTCTTCCTTAGAGACAAGACAGGACACACGGGAGATCATTTTTGGAACCTTGCACAGCAATCACATGTGTAAATGTCAGCATTTAAGCATGTAAATGACATCCACATGTATATGCTGCCTTTCCATCAGCTTTCTGTTCTAGACTCTAAAGGGCTCATAATCGAAACAGAAAAACATCTAAAAACCGGCATAAATCGGCACTTGGACGATCTAAAAGACAAGTCGTCTAAGTGTCGATACTTGGACCGGGTTTTAGACGTATTTAAAAATGACCTAGGCTTTCACAGTGACCAGAGCTAAAAGGGGTGTGTCAGGAGGAGTGTCAAGGGTGGGATTTGGGAAGGACGTGGGCCATCCTATACTTAGTCGTATTGCATGTATAACCGAAAGTTTTACAACACTGCTTAGATGGAACTTGGACGTTGTGACTTAGGCCATCTAAAACCAGGTCTAAGTCACAAGAAGGTATCCAAAGTGACCAGATAAGCACTGCAGACACAAAGTACAGACCCACACACACTCCCCCAGTGAGCACTGGTCCCATCCCCCCAAAAAATCTTAATAACAACTTTATATATCTGCCTCCAGAACATCAGCACCTGGCAGCCTGGCATAGTAAAGCCTAGTAGAACTGCAAAGAGGTGGCTTGGGGATGGGTTAGTGAACCATGGAGAGGAGGTTCCAGGGCCATAAGCCACTCTAATCACTGCATTCATGGTGAAAAAATGTGCACCCCCAAAAAAACCCCTAACCCTTTTGTACTGCCATATAAGTGGCTCTGGGGTGGTAGATAGGTGGGTCTAGTAGGTTCTGGGGGGGGTGTTTTGGGGGCTCACCATGACCTATAAGGGAGTTGTGCTGAGATGTTTATGTGGCACCCTATATGTGAAGCTCACAGCAGTTCCCTGTAAGGTACCCCACTACTCTGGTGCCATGTCTGGGTGTCCAGTCCCTCACTTTTCTGGCCCCTCCCACGCCCAAAAGTTATTTTTCTAGGTGTTTTTGACTTGGACAAATTTTTGGTCAAAAATGGGGTATAAAGATGGATGACTTAGCGGTCTGGACGATCAAACGGCTGGATGTTCAGTTAGACGATTGTCGGAAAAAAAAAAATGTTGGACGTATTTTTCGAAAATGGACCTTTTCCCATGTCCAACTTTTGTCCAACTTTGGGCGACTTGCGACTTAGGCCCAAAACGGACATAGAAGTTTCTTTTGATTATGCCCCTCCACATGTGTGCAACTAAGTAATAAATTTAAATTAAGCTAGAGAAAATATTTCTTCGCTCAACGCATAATTAAATTCTGGAATTTTTTGTCGGAGAATGTGGTGAGAAAGTTAGCTTAGCAGGGTTTAAAAAAGGTTTGGATAATTTCCTAAAAGAAAGTCCATGAGCCATTATTAAGATGGACTTGAGAAAATCCACTGCTCCACTTCAGCCCCGGTCCGAAGAGACGAGGTTTGTGTGGGTCTGGATTTGGGGGGCAGAATGGGGCGGATCCAGGGGGCAGAAAAAGGTGGAGTCATTTGTCCTGTTTTACCAGATGGAAAATCTGGTTACCCTAGTGCTCCTGCAGCTTTACATATGCGCACACAGGCTTGCCATCTTCCATTTGTTCCCTTTTTTGGGGATTGATGCTTTTACTTATTTTCAAGGAATGATGTCAGTTTCAGTGATGTTAAGTTCACAAGATAGCTATATGTGACCCCTGATGAAAGACGGACTGCTACACCGAAACACAGTGCTGTGTCGGGTCTATTTCTACTGTATGTGTTTTTGGACTGAAATAAAAGATCACTGATTTTATCCAATTGGCTCTAGTGAAAAGCTTTTTGTCCAGTTGCACTGCTTTGTCTGCTTGGACTTCGTTTGTGGGCCTTCTTCCTCTTGGACTCTTTTGTGGCCTTTTAACCCTACATTAGTGCCATCTTCAGAGCTGCTCTGATATGGTTCATCCCTTTCACAATGTGGCTACATGCTGGCTTCTTTCTGTCTGAAACTGCTGCAGGTAGGAAGAAGGAAGGAAATCATTGTAACTGCCTCATGGACAAGACTCCAATCATAACAAATGATGGTAAAAGGGCTTACAGACTAACTTTCTCTGAGATAGCCCTGTTTTTGTGTGTGTGGGAAGTGAACCAATAGACTCTTGCAGTGCTAGTGTGGTCAGCCTCTGACTTAGCTGTTTCTGTAATACTCTACCACACATTCCTGGCTCATGTAGCCCCATTCTACTACTTGAAAGGGTCCAGAGAAGAGCGACTAAATGGTTAAGGGGCTGGAGAAGTTTCCGTACAGTGAGAGATTAGAGAAACTGGGCCTCTTCTCCCTTGAAAAGAGGAGACTGAGAAGGAGCATGATCGAAACATTCAAGATAATGAAGGGAATAGACTTAGTAGATAGACAGGTTGTTCACCCTCTCCAAGGTAGAGAGAACGAGAAGGCACTCCCTAAAGTTAAAAGGGGATAGATTCCGTACAAATGTAAGGAAGTTCTTCTTCACCTAGAGAGAGGCAGAAAACTGGAACGCTCTTCCGGAGGCTGTTATAGGGGAAAACACCCTCCAGGGATTCAAGACAAAGTTAGACAAGTTCCTGCTGAACCAGAACGTATGCAGGTAAGGCTAGTCTCAGTTAGGGCACTGGTCTTTGACCTAAGGGCTGCCGCGGGAGCAGACTGCTGGGCACGATGGACCACTGGTCTGACCTAGCAGCGGTAATTCTTATCTTCTTATGTTCATTCCTTATGCACACAGAGGTGAGAAGGATGTTAATTCCAGGTGCAGGCTCAGAGCTAAAGGTTTATGAGAGAATATATTCCCATAAAGACATTCATGCAGTAGGGTCATTTAACACAAATTTGTAGTCCTTCGGGATTTTCCTTTACCTCACTGCAAGCCTGTCAGTTGCATCTTGGTTCCCTTTTCCTGCCAGGTGAAAAACAGACCCAGATTTCTGACTGATGCAGTTTCCCAGTGCCTCCTGCCTCCCAAGTTTCTCTGTTTCTGGGAAAGTTAACACTGTGGTTGCTGGTTTATTGCAGAGCCATATAAAATAGCACTACTGCAAGTAGTTCCAACTATTTTCCTTGTATTTCTTTGAAGAGCACATTATAGTCTGTTGCTAGGGATTGCATGCTGGTGTCAGAATGATTATATTCAGTCCAGCAGACACTGGATTTCTTTAGAGTTTAAATCCACTGAGGAAAAGAAAATGTTATAACCCTTCAATACCAGCACTAAGTGTAATGCAAGCTCTTTGGGAAGTGGATCTTCAGTTTGTATAGCCCCCTCACACATGCCATGAAACCTCTGTTCTAAATGTAAGGCTTTTAAGAATCCGTATACATTGGAAAGAGCTTGACTGCTTGCAGTCAAAAGAGCCAAGTGTATAAAATTATTGGACACGTAATCTCTTGCAAGGCTAAAGAAAGCCTGAAAATGCTCTTAGTGGTGCACTGAATAGCACTTGACAGATATCATTTCTTGAGCAAAAGCTCCCCTGTTTCACCAGGGCTTAGCCTGGGGACTTCGAGCTTGCTTGCCTCATTCCTACCAGTTCATTATCCTGCATGATCTTTCTACCACTTCCATCCTGGACTTGGATTCTGTTATGGCACTCAGGAGAGCCCTGACACACTTATTATGATACAGTGAGTCATGTTAGACATCGCCAGTGATGACCAGATATTAATTTCTAGGGGAAGTTCATTTATTTAATCAGGACTTGAACCCAGGGTTCCCTAGCTTGCTTCATCTCTGCACTGCTGGGTGCCTGCTATGGTGTTTGTACACTGTTTAACCTGTATTCTGTTACAGGACTCGAGCGAATTCAGATGCTCTCAGTGACACAGAGAGTGTGAACAAGCATCCCCAGTATCACCCAGACGTTTCCTGAATGAAAGATCTCTCATATCACAGGAACTCAATCCAGAAGCAGCCACCACTTAATGAGCAAATGAAAGGGGCTTCTTTCTGGCAGCCATTTGGGAACTGCTGTGAGCAGGGTCAGTTGATAAATGCTAGTTTTATTAGGGCCCAGAGATGGTATAAAATGGAAAAGAAGAACAGGATAGTAAATAATGGAAGGAATGAAAGAGGTCTTATGTTTCCAGATAGGGTAAAGATTAAAGACATAAGGAATTGGAAATAAATCCTTTTCTAAATGTAAGATCTGTATTAAAAGAAAGACTACTTAGATTCATGAATGAGCTGTATATTCTCTATATCATAGAAGCCTGGCTGCAGGGAGAAGGAATCTGTTTATCAGTCATGTGCCCTCCTTGATTCTCCACTTTGGGTAATGCTAGAGAGGAAGGTAGAGGAGGAAAGGTCATATTGATGTTTAAATCAAGCCATCAAGTCTACTGTTTGACTCTGTATTAGTTTTACAAAATGCTTATTTGAGAATAATAAAATCTATTGCTTTCTTAGTGGTTTATAGGTCTCTGAATACAACTATGGCCTCCTTAGCAAAACTTTGAAAAGTAATTATGGAACTTTTAAGTGATAATCCTAAAACAACAGCCATTGAAATTTCAATATACTGTATATGTAGATTCTAAAAGAGCAATTCTGTTGCAAGACACCTGATAAGAGCCTATTCTGCAAAAGAACATAGGCACCTACTTTCTTTTATCAAATGGTTGTCTAAAATATAGGGCAAGCTCTTATGTCAGCCTTTTGCTTGTAGTGTGTTAGGCCCCAATTCTCCAACCATCGCTGATTTTATAAGCGTTGTTAGGTGCTAAAGTACAATAAAAAAATGCCGTTGAAACAACGTTTTTAACTGAGTTTCAAGACGCCTATCAGCATCTTAAAAATTGACACTGGAATCGCGCCTCCTTAGGTGCTTCAAGGCCGCTTAACACCACAGTGGGTGTGGCTAACACCGGAAATGGCGCTAGGCAGCCTAAAGTGCCTACAGAGATGCGAATCACATCAAAGTTAGGCACCAAAAACGTAGGCCTGGCAAACCCTGGCCTCCATTTCCAGCGCTTACCTTTGCCGAAGACATGAGTCTGTGCCCGGTGCTATTGTGTGTTTGGCATGCAATCAGCGGCTGCCGATAATGGTGCCGCTTGCAGAATCTGGGCCGTAGTGCCTAAGTGCTGCAGATACCCCAGGAACTTATAGTATTCTATAAGTTATTTGCCTAAGTTTGAGCCCCACCCAAGCTCTGCTCGTGTGTGCATATACGCCATGAGGTTTGCAGGAGTGATTGAAGAGACAATTGTTATTATTTCTCCAGTGCTGAAAATGTCTTTGGATGTCCAGTTTTGTGAAATCCAGCATTTGTATGCGTTAGTGCCAGCACATACATGGTGAGAATGCAAAATCAATCTTGCTCCATTTAAGAGCTACTACTTACATGTTGAAAAGTGATTGCTCTCATTGTGAATGTGTTCCTTTGTTAAATTGACATTCTGTTGTACGTTCTGCAAACCCCATGTTTATTTTCTGTACTCTTTATATACATTTTACAAAAGGCTGAGACATTTTTACACATTCAGACTTGGCCATCCCTTTTTCCACCTGACGTACTATGCCAAATTGGCCTTCATATGTGCCACCATACCTCCCCAAACCACAGAACAAAAAAGCCTCACAATATTTACAGATATACAATATTTATCTGATATACAGATAAGTGACTATATATTTTTTAGAATAAAGTGAATTTAATGAAAGTTAAAGGTTGGGTCAGGGACAGTAAAAATGCTATGATGGTCCCGATTCTACCCGCAGTTTGATGTCATCACTAAACATAGGGTTAGGTGGTCTGAGCACTTTTACTAATTTATAAATATATAGTCTTACAAGAGCTGTAATTGTTTAAAAGATTGAAGAATTTCATTACAGAGCTAAGTAAGCTTTCCCCATTTGGTTGTAGTGTTTAGCAAGATATGGCCTTCAGCTTTGAAGATTCCCTCACTGCTAGAGCTTTTGTGGATCCTGGCTGATGTTCAATCAGGGCCTGCATAAGACAGTGTGCAGGTCCTTACTGAATATTGGTTGCGACCTGCAGAACTTTTAAAACGCTTCGCGAGCCTTTAAAAACCTCTTGAGCCCTCTTGGGCCCCCTGAAATAGCCCTCCTTTCCCCTCACCCCTGATTTTAAGTAACCCCCTCACGTTGAACCCTACCCCCTATCTTGGTAGGACATCTTGGGCCTATCTTCAATCCCTGGTGGTCTAGTGGGGGCAATGGGAGTAGAAATGAATCTACCTTCCTCCAACCCCTAGTGATGGTTTCCTCAGTATGACTACCACAACCTCTCATGGCAGCCTCATGGTACTATAGTAGTCTCACAGGGCCACGGTAATAGATCACAGCAGCCATTTTCAGGATGCTGTCACTAGGGACAGGAGCAAAGGGGTTCACTCTGTTGCACATTACCTTTGCTAGACCCCCCCAGGGATTAAAGATAGGCCTGGAATGGTTGTTGTTGGGGGATGGGAGGGAGGTATGTAAGGTCATGGGCTGAGAGGAAGGGGAATGAAAGAGGGGAACTCAAGGGGGCTCAGAAGGCTTTATTGAATGGAACCTGTATAACTTTCAAAACTCTCTTTTAATCAGTACTGGGTCCCACATAGCTAGGCAGGTGAATTTAGGAAAGCTTTTGGAATTGTCCTAAACTCATCTATTTAGCTATGTGGGTGTTAGCACTGAATATTACCAGCACCTGTATACCTACCAGCTCCTCCCCAGTGCAGTCCCCAGTACAGCCCCTGACCTGTCTACTTTTTTTTTTCCTGGGAGGGGATGGTCTTGACTATATCCCTCATTCACTGTTTTCTTATCACTCTGAGAGCTATTACACCCAATCTTTTCTACTGTTATTGATCTGCTCTCCAATTATGAAGTAAGCCCTAACATTCTCAGGAAAGAATAGTTGAAGTTTCATGGAGAATAACTTGATACGACTGCTTCTGTGAAATTTTATTCTTTCAGATGCTTTTTGAAAATATATTTGATTATTATTTGTGGAGAATACTTTTTTTTAGGATATTTTAGATTTTAAATTCTCTGTGCACATGGATTTTCATGAGCCACAGACATTGATTAAGCAGAATAGAAACAATCATATTAGATTTCAGTGGGACCAGAACTGGAAATGATCCAATCCTGGTTCATGATTTGCAAATCAGATTTCTAGTTCAGCACCTTTTCAAGATCATTTACAAACTGCAATCTTAAAACATCTCTTAGGGGTCCTTTTACTAAGGAATGCTTGCCGTTTTTAGCACGTGCTAAACGCTAACGCATCCATAGACTATAATGGGTGCGTTAGCGTGTGCTAATATTTTGCGTGCGCTATAATGGCTAGTACGCCTTAGTAAATGGACCCCTTAATGAGAAATTTAAAAATTGTATATGCGTCTTAATTTAAGAGTAGATAAGATAAATAGACAACATTTATCAAATGTTCATCTCATGCAGCATCCACAGCAAGAAAAACCATTGCTAAACTAGCTGCTGATTTATTTGATCTTTTACAGTCTCACTAGGTCTTTCCCTCTAGCTATACTCAGTCAGGTGAAAAATAATGGCTTCCCACCTAGGATTAAATCTAAACACCGCAATTGCATTTTTGCAATTTCTGTAGCCATTAAAGCTAACTGAAATAAGCCAGAATGCCATAGAAGTCTGTCCTCTGTCCTTATCTTTTATCACATAAATTTCTGAGATACAGTGCAGATAAAATGACATAATCCAGATAGATTGCATCTTCTGGTCAGGGGACACGTTCTTTGTCCTTTTTACTGGCTGGTAACCTGCTAGAATTCTTCATTTCAAAGCATGCCTACACCTTAATGAAACGATTGGACATAAGAAACTATAGTTTTGAATTTTAGAAACCCAGTTAAAGCTATCATTAGGTTGACTGGGCTAGTAATGTTTCCTTGTTTAAGATATTAAGTTACATTTTAGATCAGTCATTCGATTATAGTACCAAGGAGGTCAATTTTCAGCTAGAGCTGTCACTGGCTTAAGTTAATCTGTATTTCAGCAGTGCTATCTGTACAGGTAGCAGCCCCGACTATACAGTACATTGTGGATTGTGCCAGTACTATTCAGCAGGTCTAAACGAAGGCCCAGATTCTGTAAACAGCGCCTAAATTGGCCGGCGCCTAGAAAAAATGGCGCCAGGCGTGTGGCAATCATGCTTAGGCGCCATGTACAGAATCGTGCCTAGCGGCACCTATGTAAAAATTTAGGCACTGGAAATGTAGGCCAGGGTTTTAAAGGCCTACATTTCAGGCGCCTAAGTTTTTGGAGAATCGCGCTTAGCGGCACCTAAGTCATGCTCTGCCCATAAAAACGCCCACTTAGGTGTTACGCGCCGCTAAGCACCATGCGATAGAAACCTACCTGTTATAGAATTGGGTAGGTGCCTATTGCCCAATTACATTTTATTTTTCAATTATTGAAGCTATTAAGGGGATTTTGCCAATTAAGGCCCTCCTTTATTAAGCCATGGTAGAGGTTTCTACCACATCCTGAGACTCTAAATGCTCTGACGTTCATAGGAATTCTATGAGCGTTGGAGCATCATCAGAGTATTTAGTACTCTAGGCCACAGTAGAAACCTCTACCGCGGCTTAGTAAAAAAAAAAAGGGGGGGAAGGGTATATTAGGTACCTAAAAGTCACCTAACTTTAGGTGCCCTTTAGAGAATCTGGCCCTAAATATATACATTTTCCATTTTATGGATAAATATCACCACCAAGTCAATAATTTGTAGGGATTCCTAACCTGATCCATATTTACATGGATATTGTTAGACTTTGCAGTATTTTAAATAGCATGCTACTACCCATATAACTTTTATAAATCTATAAATAAGCAAAATATGAATTCACTGGCCAGTGGTCACTGGTAAAAACATAGGGGCCCTTTAACTAAGCTGCAGTAAGCACTAGCGCATGCTTACCGCAGATTAAAAAGACATTACTGCAAGATGCTTTCAGGCATCCTGCAGTAGTTCTGCGATCAGCATGCATAAAAAATATTTTTTAGAGCAGGGGCGTGTTTGGAGGCAGAAAATAGGTGTGTCCCGTGCTAATCAGGGCATTGGCGCATGCTGCCAGATTAGTGCAGGTTTAGCATGGGAGCATGGCAGTAAGGACTCACATGCTAATGGCCATGCGCTAATTGAGAAATTAGTGATTGGCCATTAATTGGGAAAAAAAATTGTGATGATTTTACAGGCACACTAAAAGTGGCCCAAGTGCACGGGAAACACACATAACAAAAATAGCACAGTTTAGTAATAGGGCCCCATATATGTATGTCAATGTGCCTGATTTTAAGTTGAAGATTACAAAGAAGGTAAGCACTTGATTTTAGGGCTCCTTTTACTAAGGTGCGCTAGCGGTTTTAGCGCGCGCTTAGCGCGTGCTACAATGCTGCGCATGCTACAATGCTGCGCACGCTAAACGCTAACGCCTCCATAGAGCTTGCGTTAGTATTTTTGATTTAGCACGTGGTTTGCGCACACTAATCTTGAGCGCACACTAAAAACGCTAGTGTATCTTAGTAAAAGGAGCCCTTAGACTTTTTATAAAATAGACATAACCTAAAAGCAGCTTTTATGTAAGTTTTGCTTACACATCTCATATACTGAAAATATGTGCCTTAATACTATTAATCATTTCTTTAGCACTATTAGATGTACACAGTGCTATAGACATTATATGGAAGTGGAGTAACAATCTAAGTTTTTGTACCTGGCGCAATGGAGTGTTAAGCGACTTGCCCAGGGTCAGAAAGAGCTGCATTAGGAACTGAACCCAGTTACCCAGGATCAGTCTGGTGCTAAACATTAGACTCCTCCTCCACTCCTTTAATGAAAAGGGATTCCATTTTTGAGTTTCCAGATGCTGGGGTCCAGCTTAGGGGTCAGTGCCTACGAAAAAGATCTCGGCGTCATCACAGACAATATGCTGAAACCTTCCTCCCAATGTGCGGCAGTGGCCAAAAAAGCAAAGAATATGCTAGGAATGATTAGAAAAGGCATGGTAAGTAAGACTGAGAATATTATAACGCCTCTGCATCACTCCATGGTGTGACATCACCTTGAGTACTGCATTCAGTTCTGGTTGCAGCATCTTAAAAAAGATATAGCGGAATTAGATAAGGTTCAAAAAAGACCAACCAAAATGATAAAGGGACTGGAACTCTTCTCAAAGAAGAACATAAGAAGTTGCCTCCGCTGAGGCAGACCCTTGGTCCATCCTGCTCAGCGGTCCGCTCCCGCGGTGGCCCATAAGGCCCATTGCCTGAGCAATGGTCTATACCTATCTATACCCCTCAATCCCTTTTTCTTCTAGGAATCTATCCAAACCTTCTTTGAAACCATTTAATGTTTTCTTGTCTACAACAGCCTCTGGAAGCGCGTTCCATGTATCTACCACCCTCTGAGTGAAAAAGAACTTCCTAGCATTTGTTCTAAACTTGTCCCCTTTCAATTTCTCCGAGTGCCCCCTTGTACTTGTGGCGCCCCTTAATTTGAAAAATCTGCCCCTGTCTACTTTTTCTATGCCCTTCAGGATCTTGAAGGTTTCTATCATGTCTCCTCTAAGTCTTCGTTTCTCCAGGGAGAAAAGTCCCAACTGCTTCAATCTTTCGGTATATGGGAGATTTTCCATTCCCTTTATCAGTCTAGTTGCTCTTCTTTGTACTCCCTCAAGTACCGCCATGTCTTTCTTAAGGTACGGCGACCAGTACTGGACGCAGTACTCCAGACTAATGAGGTTAGGGCTCATCAGTTTGGAAAAGAGATGACTGAGGGGAGATATGATTGAAATCTACAAAATCCTCTGTGGTTAGTAGAAGTGAATTGATTTTTTTTACTCCATCAAAAATTGCAAAGACTAAACACTCAAAGTTACAAGAAAATACTTTTTAAACCAATAAGAGGAATTTTTTTACTCAGAGAATAGTTTAGCTCTGGAATGCTTTGCTAGTGGTTGACATAGTTGGGTTTAAGAAAGATTTACTGAAGTTCCTGGCATCCACTATCCTCTCCGTAAAGTAGGGGCAATGTTAGGAAATTCTACTTTACGGAGAGGGTAGTGGATGCCTGGAATGCGCTCCCGAGAGAGGTGGTGGAGAGTAAAACGGTGAATGAGTTCAAAGAAGCGTGGGATGAACACAGAGGATTTAGAATCAGAAAATAATATTAAACATTGAACTAAGGCCAGTACTGGGCAGACTTGCACGGTCTGTGTCTGTATATGGCTGTTTGGTGGAGGATGGGCTGGGGAGGGCTTCAGGGGCTGGGAGGGTGAAGATGGGCTGGAGTAAGTTTTAACAGAGATTTTGGCAGTTGGAACCCCAAGCACAGTACCGGGTAAAGCTTTGGATTCTTGCCCAGAAATAGCTAAGAAGAAAAAATTTAAAAATTTAAATTGAATCAGGTTGGGCATAGTCTACTATTGAGGCAGACATGGGGGAATCGGTGCTTGCCCTGGGATCAGTGGCATGGAATGTTGCTACTATTTGGACTTTTTCCAGGTATTTGTGATCTGGTTTGGCCACTGTGGAAACAATATTGGGCTAGATTGCCATTGGTCTGACCCAGTATGGCTATTATGTTCTCTTGTTTACTTTGGTAAGCCCGGCATGTTAGTTTATTGGCACATTCATGAATCAAGTGTAATGACTTGGAAAACTTTTCAGCTTTCAACTTTGTGTAGAATGTGAGGAAGATATCCTCGGATTAATATAGAGCTAACAACTTATTTATGACCTCAATATTTGGTTCCTTCTTAAGGTCACAATAATAAGTATGATTAGAGTTCTGTAGAAACTAACATCCAAGTGGAATTATACATCCCTACCAAACACCCTGCCATCATTACTACCACCTATTCTATTACAGGTATAAGATCATTTATCCAAAATGATTTGAACCAGTCATATTTCGGTTTTTGGAACTTTTTAGATTTTGGAATGATAATGTTAAGTCAGAAAAAGACATAAAATTTCCACCAGACTTTTTTATTTCAAAATAAGGCAAACATTAAACACTTCAAGACTTCCAATACAAGCATGTTACAAACTATGGGACTGGAGCAATACCGTCAAACATATATGAAGTATCAAATTTTGTTTTACAGAATTTCGGATAAAGGATCTTGTACCTGGAACAGACCAGCATGTGTTTATGTTTATTGAGAATTTGATATACCGCTCCCGCATTTTACTGACCTAAGCAGTTTGCAATGTAACAAATAAAAACAGAAAGGACAGAGAAAGATATAAGATATATACATATCCTAACAAATATTCATTACAAAAACCAAAAATTAATTTAAAAACAAAAATAAAGTCAATTTAGGCAAATTAGAAATTTAAAAACAGAAAAAATTAAACTAAAGTAAAAAAAAAAATGTGAAGAATATTTAAGTGGTAGGATGAATTTTCAAATCAAATGCATTGGTGCAAAATAGATTACTGTACTTAATTGTGAAAATAGACATGAGTTCAGAGTGGTGCTCCCAATTCAGTGAAAAATATTTCGATTTGATTCAATTCGATTCACCCTGTTGAATCGATTATTCGATTAGATTCATTTTCAATGACACAGCTTTTTAAGTTTAAACATTTTATTTAAACAAGGCAATATCAAGGAAATCGGGCAACACTACCATATTCCCCCTCTCCAGCCCTCCCTCCCCAATTCTCAGCTTCCCCAGACATCCCCAAAGAAAGGCCCTCATATTCCCCCCTCTCCAGCCTACAGAGATGATTCTCAGCTTCCCCAGAGCATCACCAAATAAAGAGTCTCCATATTCCCCCTCCCCAGCTCCCCCAATTCTCAGCTTCCCCAGGCCCAGAGCATCCCCAAAGAAATAGGCCCCATATTCCCCCTCCCCAACCTCCCTACACGATTCTCAGCTTCCCCAGAGCATCCCCAAAGAAAGGACTCCATATGCCCCCTCCCAGCCTACAGAGATGATTCCCAGCTTCCCCAGAGCATCACCAAATAAAGTCTCCAAATTCCCCCTCCCCAGCTCCCCTATTCTCAGCTTCCTCAGGCCCAGAGCGTCCCCAAAGAAATAGGCCCCATATTCCCCCTCCCCAGCCCCTCTCCTCGATTCTCAGCTTCCCCATTCCCCCTGCTGATTCTCAGCTTTCCCAGCCCCCCGCCAATTCTCAGCTTCCCCAGCCCCTCTACTTACAAGATGTGGAATCGTGGGGAAGAGAGGAGAAATGCGTAAAGGAGAGAGCCAGCCAAAAACACCCTTTGCTGCTGCTGACACTGATCTGCACGAGGTCTGCTCGGCACTCCCAAGCCCTTTCGTTTCTTCTGATATAACTTCCGGTTTTGCAAAACAGGAAGGTACATTAGATGGGAACAACTCCGGCGGGCAGCGACAGAGAGAAAGCCTGAACGGGTCTCGGGGCTGAATCAGTGAGTCTGGTTTTTCTTAAGAACGAACTGATTTGAATCGGTGAACCTGATTTGAATCGGTGAACCGATTCGAATCGTGAATCGAGCAGCGCTAGTTCAGCGTACCCTTGAGCTTTTGTAACTGTTTTTAGGGTTAGCAAATATTTTACTGGAAAATAATGGGCTTCTTTGGGTAAAATGCATTAAATAGTGTGCTGTTAGTCCAGACTTGTACTAATGTAGCAGTTTGACAGCTGGGGGCACATTAATTACTGAATTAAATGAAAAAAATAATTTGGAGCAAGGAATAAGTGGGAACTGTGCCGTATACATAGCAAGCAATATGCTACCACATTTTACTTGTTAATACATTAGATAATGTGACGCAGTTAATATGAAGCCAAAATAAAGAAGAAGAAAAAGTCTTCACTGAACAATCAAGCAAAGAAGTGAGGAAAACGAAAACAAGAGCCAAGGAAATGTAAAATATCACTTTTAATAAAAGTCTAGTTTAATCATCCAATGAATAAAATTGAAGTCTAGGATTCTCTAACCAGTGCCCAAGCTCAGTTAAAAAAACACCATTCAAACAATCTTTTAAATTGAGTTTCAAGGCACCTCTTGGCACCTAAAAAATTGTCACTGGAATTGCATCTCTGGAGGCGCATTAGACTGCCTAATGCCACTGTGGGCATGGCTAACACCGGAAGTGGTGTTAAGCGTTCTAAAGCGCCTACATAGGCGTGATTCACAACAAAGATAGGTGCCAGAAATGTAGGCTGGAAAACCCTGGCCTATATTTCCAGTGCCTATCTTTCCCAGAGGCACGATTCTCTATACCAGGGGTCTCAAACTCAATCACATTAAGGGACCAAAATCCAAAAACACAGGCTAAGTCGCAGGTCAGATCCCGCCCCCATAATAGGCAATTGTAACACCATTTTTTCCATTCATTTTTCATATATACACACACAATACAATCTTATTGACAACACATAATAATTAACCACAAAATTAAACTACACAAAGCACATCTCAACATTCATTCCTACCAGAACAGAGATAACCCCTATACCGGACCAAAAACTAAAAGTACTAATATATACAAACGAAACCCTAAGATTCAAGCCTCTGCATGCAGTATAACCCCAGAGAAAAAGAAACAAATGCATTTCTTCCTGAACAGTGCACAATATAGATAGCAGAAGTAAATTCTCAAAATTGACACAATTCAATCAGTAAATTGAAAATAAAATCGTTCCTTCTACCTTTGTAGTTTCCCTCCCTCCATGCGGTGCCTCCCTCCGACAAGTGTCTTACCTTCTGGCCGGCTTTTCTACCTTTTCTGAGGCATGCATATGTTTCGGCAAACTGTTCTTTTCAGCCAAGGTTTGAAACAAGTAATTGATGGAGAATTGTGCTTATCACTTTGGTAATTTTTATAGCCTTTGAAATATAAAATTGCACTTTTGGGAGTTTTGTTCCTTATTTGAAATATATAATATGCTCTTTTATTTATAAATACCTACATTTATATATAGAAGTGGTGAAAATTGGTTCTTCCACATAAAATCACTGGCATTTATACACTGATGGCTGTAAAACTTGACCACCAGCTATCCAATATACTGAGCACGACACCAGACTACAAAACTTTCAGAAAAGAAATAAAAACCCTGCTATTCAAGAAATCCATCAAGACAAACTAACTCCGCAGGAAGCATTTCAATCCTCCAAAGTAACCCGCTCAACTATGTAACTCTTCTGGAATTTTCCAGATAATCTCTTATGTAATCCACCTTGAACCGCAAGGTAATGGCGGAATAAAAGTCACTAATGTAATGTGTAGGTCTCTGAAGTAGCTTCTGTGATTGTTTCTTTGTCTGGTCATTTTTCAAATCATGTTGGTCCCAGGATCTGAAACAAACGTCTTCTGATAACTTGCTTGCCAGGGTCTTTTGCCCATTTGTCGTTTTTTTCTTTCTCCGTGGTAACCATCCATCTTCCATTTCTGTCCTCCCCTTCCATTTCCCTTCCCTCCCCTGGAGGTCTGGCATCTTTCCTTTTTTCCACCTCTATTCCCGTAGCTGCAGCGATGGACCCCACCATACCCAGATCTGCCATCTCTCCTTTTCTCAACTACCCTTTCATGCAGCATCTCTCCCTACTTCCCTACCAGCTCTCCCTTTCTATTTCTAACTACCCTCCTATCTAGTATCTCTATCCCCCCCCCACACACACACCATCCCTTGTATCCAACTTCTCTCCCTTTCTGTTCCTTCCCTCCTTAAATCCCATTGTCCACCATCTCTCTCCCTCTCCTGTTTTTAGATATATTATTTCTTCTATCCCTCCCCTCTCCATGATCTCCCCCAAGTCCATCTCCCCCTTCCACCATCCATCTTCCCCCCTCCACCAAGTTCATTTCTCCCATCCATCTTCTCCCCATCTCTCCTCCAGTCCACTAACTCCCCCAAGTTCATCTCCCCTCTCCCTCCATCTACCTTTATTTTGACGTTACAACATGTTGCCGGTGGTGGTAGTTATTTAGCGATCCACTCCTGTCACCATTCCTTGCGTCTTCTCTCCACTTCGGCCCGCCCTCAGTGAAAACTTCCTGTTTCTGCTTGAGTGGCCGAATGGAGAGAAGACGCCCAGAGTAGCGGCAGGGTAGTAAATTGCATTCGCTAGTGCCGTTTTTGCCTGGCCAGGGAGGAGAGGAGAAATACTAACGCCCGGGAAGGAGAGAGCCTTACTGCCGCTGATCTGCACGTAGAGACCTGTTCGAGATTTCTCTCTGTCACCAGAGTCCTTGCTTCGAAGTAACTTCCGGTTTTGCAAAACCGAAAGTTACATCAGAAGCAAGGACTCCGGTGGCAGAGGGAAAGCCCAAACAGGTCTCTAGCAAGGGGTCCAACGAATCGTTAAGTCCGATTTTCTTCAAAAACAAATCGATTCAAATCACGAATCGAGCAGCACTGCTAAGCACTGTTTCAGTCACATCTTTGGGAAGTGGGATGGGGGATCATGCCTTTATTTCTCTGGTGGTCATCTGGTCAGTTTGGGTACCTTTTTGGCACTTATTCTTTATAAAAACAGGTCTAGCCCCAAACATCCAAATTGTGTCCTGGATGTTTTCTAAAATATTTGATTATTGCTACAAAATGTCATTTGATTTAGAAGAGAGAAGTCATTGTAATTTACATTAATAAAGACGGATCATCCATTAGATTGCTAGACAGTCTATGGAACTTCAGGAAGGCCATGAAAACCTTCCTCTTCAAAAATGCAGCTCCTTAACGACCGACGCCTCTACTCCTGGCTAAATGGAACTCAAAGGCATCTCCTGTACGACAAATAGACTCCCACAATAACTCAAATGCCATCAAAATATAAACAGTATCTCCTGCAGTCAAATGTAAGACATTGAAAACATAACTAATCCAAAACCATCTCAATGTCCTTGATGTTCCTTTAATTTTCTTTTAACCTTTTGTTTTTTTACTTTTTTTAGGCCTCAGACTAGCCATTAGGTGCCATGCATTTCTATGGTCACCAAACAAACTTATGGCAATGGCATCCTCATTAGCCCCATTATATATTTTTTCACATTTTTCTTATTCAAAGTGCTCAGTGCTATTTTTTTTTTAGTGTTTCATATAACTTAATTCTTAAAATTATTATAACTTAATTGACTTGGCTTAAGTCAGTCTTGTCTCGTACTATCATCGGGAAGGGACCTGTCATTCCGACATGTTTCGCCTTCTGGCCCCTTTTCAAACTTGTTCGCACCATCCCGATCTGAATAATGCTTATTGAGATAAGCATTATACAGATCAATAAGCATTATACAGATCGGGATGGTGCGAACAAGTTTGAAAAGGGGGGACTTTTCTTGAAACAGCCAGAAGGCGAAACATGTCGGAATGACAGGTCCCTTCCCGATGATAGTACGAGACAAGACTAACTTAAGATAAGTCAATTAAGTTATAATAATTTTAAGAATTAAGTTATATGAGACACTAAAGAAAAATAGCACTGAGCACTATAAATAAGAAAAATGTGAAAAAATATATAATGGGGCTAATGAGGATGCCATTGCCATAAGTTTGTTTGGTGACCATAGAAATGCATGGCACCTAATGGCTAGTCTGAGGCCTAAAAAAAGTAAAAAATATTTAAAAGAAAATTAAAGGAACATCAAGGACATTGAGATGGTTTTGGATCAAAATATAAACAGTCATCAATCCTACCAAACGCTCCAAGCATAACCAAACTGTACCACATACAAAAATTCAAATGTACTTCCCAGTAAAACTTATCTGTGCTACCTACTGGAACCCAAATGCTGACCATCATCCATATGCTCTCCTGCAACCTTAAAAGATGTATTACCTTTATGTTATGTTCTGTCAGTACTGTGAATACTGCAATATTAACTGCCAAGTATGTACGTTTCATTTGAGTCCATCCTGTTTATACTGTGAATGTACTTTTGTAGGCTCCTGTGGGAGGATGGGCTAAATAAATGAATAAATAAATAAATCCCATGGTTGGACTGTCTTTGGAACTCCATCTTTTGTTGTGTTCTTGTTATCCCTGTGGAGATCCTGTTCGTCTTTTATCTGATTGCAAAATATCTAGGTCATAAGCTCACTTTAGTCTCACCCAAAATACACCTCCAACACCCCCCCAGAGCTCCACTTCTAATTTGAGTCCTGAAAGGAACACATGCTTTTCTTTCTCATTGCCGTAGTTCTACCATTGTTACCATGACCGTGCAGCCACAGAGTAGCAGGATGCAAGTCAGGAAGTCATGGAGCTGAAGTCAGGAAGTCAAGGGACCTATTTTGAAAAGTTTACCCAGGGGCCCATAAGCAATTATAGTGACCCTGATACCTACAATAACAATACATGAGATAGATTTTCATGCAAGCCTTCTACTGCATGCAAGTTTATGTCATTTGCATTCATTACTAATATCTCAGAAAACATGAGAATTTGGTGCTCTCCCAGGATATGTTTGAGAATTACTGAAGTAGAGGATACTGGCATAAGCTAATGATCTGGGTAAACTTTGCTCTAGAATTTCTGATCAATCGTAGCAGAGTAAATTTAGTTATTCTACTTTGGGTTTTAAATATAATTAAGATATCTTAAATTTTTCTTTTTCCAGCTGGCTGATCTGCTTTGCCTCTAACTTTCAGTTTTCAAGGCTGATCTAATCATTTTTATCATTTGCTTCTTGCAATTAAAACCATCTACCATTAAACTCTGTCTGGCACAGTCAAACAGTTATTTGATAACTGCTCTGTTTTCATTCTTATGCGAAAGGAATGGATAAAACCTCAAACTAAGTAGCTTAATTGGATAGGTTATAACATTATGGGTAATTGCTCTGCATTTTTCATGGCTATTCTGTCTTTTAAAAGGTAACATACTTCTATAATCATTCGTAATCTGCGCCCCCCTTTTTTTCATCTTCTATTATTTCCTATTGTTCCCCTGTTCTATTCCCTCTTTAGTGTGGTATGTCTCATCACAGACTGCAGGAAAGCTAGAGCATTGTGCACTGTGTATTGTCTGGCAAGAGTAGTACAACTGGCAACCATTGCTACTTGCACCTGTGGGTCTAATATATCACTATCGTGGCACATTGAAATTCAGCCTTCACTGTCCTGCGGCCTATGAACCTTAGTTTGGGTCTTCTAGTTGGCAGTACATACTGCTGATTACCATCTGTCCAGCTGGTTTTTGCAGTCAAAGAGGTTTAAATTAGGAACATAAAGAGCTAATTGTGTTCAGTGAATGCTTCATGACATGCTATTAAAGCCAAACAAACAAGAAATTAATTGCTAAAATGTATTTTTCCAGACTCTCCCAATTTGATTTAAGACTATAAGAAAAAAATAGTTATAGATGAAAAAAGGAGGATGAACAAAATACTAGGATGACTGTATAAAATATGTAAACCACCTATATAAATATGTATAATATAATTTATAATAAGTGCCTATATAAAATACATAAACCGCTTTGATTGTAACCACAGAAAGGCATTATATCAAGCCCATCCTATTAGCCAAACGGATCACATTTAAGTTCTTTTGAGTTTTAACCAAGCAAAGAACACCTTTTATGCTTATACAGTGTTCCTCCTGTCATTCGCAGTTCACGGTCCTGGTCATTCGCGGTATTCTCCGTCTGGGACTTCCTGTGCTAAAGTCGGGCTTCACCAAGCAGCTCCTGATTGGTGAAGTCTGACTTTAGTGCAGGAAGAGTTGGTCGGAGCATACCGCGAGTGATTTCCTTCACTTGCTGGCACTCCAGCTGCCATCTCCTGCCTCCCCAGGCGAAAAACCGTAATTGCGGTTTTTCGCTATTTACAGGGGTTCCTGGAACGTTCCGGAACCCCTGTGAATATCAGAGAAGTACTGTACTGCTACAAAGCTGAGAGAGAACAACTTTCAAAGACATTTTCTTTTCTTTAAATTTTCATCCTTAATCCAGCTAGTCAGGTGCATGGAATTCCACAGTTTATATACTTGTATACATAGATTTTGAGGAGATATTCACTCCTCAAGGGTGTGTTTTTTAAGTTGAGGTAAGATAGAAGAAACAAATTAGTATGTGTGTAATCTATTCTTACAGGTATGCACACTGTTCTCCCTCATGCATTTGCCTCTTGTGCAGGTAGCAGATGTAGAGTATATGGGTGTTGTTAGTATGTATATTTTATACTATATAATTTCAAAATTATGCTTAAACCATGCAGTGGCTTAGTGAGTTAGCGCCTTGAGCAGTGGTTCTTAGCATCGCTATGCTGTGTGTCCCTCACTCTTCCTCACCGCTTGAATGCCTCCCCTCACCCCCGCGTACCTCTTGAAATATTCGCCGGCACGAGCAGCATCTTCCACATGCTGCTTGTGCCGGCCTCGGCTTCCTTCTGACATCACATCCTGGTCCTGCAACCGCTCCTTTTCTCAATCTACATTTATATTTGTAAAATAGAATTTCAATAATAAAACTCACTAAATAATAAACTTATCGAACAATGTGGTCTTAATTAATTTCTGAAAACTGCAATAAGATAACATAGCTTACTGAATACATTTACCTAACCAAGATTGTTGCATACCAGCTTGAAATGCTAGGGTCCTATCTAAGAAAGTCTTATATCTACACCAATTAATTTTTGGATAAGCAAATAAGTAGAAGTTTCTAGTTTCTCTTGATGATCTATGCAACACAAAATGAGGAAAAAGGTAATTCAGGGAAAGCCGCTTTACTCACGTTACTCCTCTCCTAAAGTCACTTCGTTGGATTCCCATCCATTTGAGACTATACTTCAAACTCCTCTTACTGACCTACAAATGCACTTACTCAGCTGACCCTCACTATCTCTCTTCACTTATCGCCCCGACCTCCGCTCAGCTGGTGAGTCCCTCCTATCTGTGCCTTTCTCTTCAACTACCAATTCCAGACTCCGTCCTTTCTGCCTTGCTGCACCATATGCTTGGAACAAGCTGCCCAAATTCCTTTGGTGGGCTCCGTCTCTGGCAGTGTTCAAGGCCCATTTGAAAGCCAACCTCTTTGAGAGTGCTTTTGACTCCTAACTCCTCTTACCTTGGGTTCTGCATCCACTACCCTCTATGTTATGTCTTGTCTGTCCAAATTAGATTGTAAGCTCTTTTGACCGTCTATAAATGTCAAAATGTACAGCGCTGTGTATGCCTTTCAGCGCTATATAAGTGATAAGCAGTAGTAGTAGTAGAAGGGAGCTGAGGTCAGCGAGAGCAGCAAGTGGTAGATGCTGCTCATGCCAGGGAAAATTTCAAGAGGGCGGAGAGGAGGAGAGGTGTTGGTGCCCCCTGTTAATATGGTGCCTGGGGCAGTCTGCGCCCCGTGCCCATCCCCACCTTTGCTATGCTACTAAAGCACGCGCATTAGGGAGGTAATTTCTAACTAGGTAGAAAAAAGCACATAGGTACATATATTGCACCAATTTAAAAAAGCAACATGGAGCTAATTCAAGAAGGAATCTTCTAAACTTAGGTGGCATGAATGATAGGGGGGGAGTTAATAAAAATAATTTGTGGTAGGAATTAAAACTTATATCAGAGGGTTTCTGGATTCTAACTGTCTCACGTTTCAACAAAGCTAGGAAGTGCAAAGAAGAACTTCTAAGAGACAAAACAGAATGACTAGAAACTAGCCATGAAACATCTAGGGAATATCAAGTGTACCAGGAGCTGAAGTAGGCTAGAAGGGAGTTGTGCGATGTATAGGCAGATAAAGGGTTCTGAGAAGAGAGAGGAGAAGATTGGAGGGAAGAAGCACTAAAGGGTGACGAGAAGGATAGAAGTGGCAGCAGGGGTTGAGAATAGGAAGAAAACAAGCAAAGAAAAGATAAGTTTTAGATTTTTGTGATCATACTTCAAATCTATCAGCCGCTCCCCACAACTGAGCGAGCCCAAGAGTGAGAATGATAACATTGCTAATTGGGCTGGGTAGCTGCTGCTATTTGCTCTTTTCTTTCAACCTTACAGTCAATTGGGGGAAGATGAGGTATTTCATTAGAAGGATAGGAAAAGAGGAGGAGGTTATAGAAGCATGGAATACCCTGATCTGAAAATCTCCCTTTTAAAAACTGTCTCTTGTCAGCTCCGATATTGACAGGGGCTATGGTTAGAGATTGAACTGAGGGAGAATAGAGAGCAGCATTGTTCTTATTCTTCACAAAAATGTTATTCTTCCATTACACCTCCCAGGAGATAGAAATGGTGGGGGCATTGGGCTATGTGAGCCTAAAGATGTAGCACAACAGTAGCAAAACATTTATCCATGGCAAGAGTAAGTTTGGCTTTGTGTCCCCATTGCTCAGAGAACTACACTGGCTCCCAGTTAAATTGAGAATTCAATTTAAATACATCTGTATTGCATTTAAGATTTTATTTGGCTTCTTTACTTCTCTTGTCCCTTTGAACTGGAATGTGTGTAGATCTCATCTGGCCAGAAGCTCTCAGAAATTAAAACTCTCCTTTCCCTCTCTTAGGGGTAAAAGTAAATCTATTAAGCAATGTAGTTATTCTTTCTCCTTCAAATTGACAGAGCTCTGGAATAACTTGCTGCTCTTGTTAAGAAGCTTAGTCCCCTTCTTATCATTTAGGAAGGCTTTGAAGACAATTCTGTTCGCCAAGAACTTTGGAAATTAACTACTTCAACCTATCCTGCTTTAATTCTTTTGTATTTTTCCTTTTCTTAATGTTAACCGAGTCGAACTCCAAATTGGCTGATGACCCGATTTATAAAACTAAGGGCCTCCTCTGTTAAACTGCCGTAGCAATTTCTAGTTCCTTTGAGCGTCGGGAGCAGCGTGGGCCATTCAGCACGGCTCTCTGCGCTAAAAACTGCTAGCGCAGTTTAATAGAAGAGGGGGTAAGTTTTAGCTTAGTTTAGGGAGAGGTGGCAGAAGACCATTGGTAGTGTTGGGGTTGGGTGAAAGGGATATGCTGTCTCATAAACTCAGTGTGCTTTCTGGTTTGGCTCCCTAGCTTTCTTCTTGCTTAATTGCTGAATCCTTACTCCCCGCTTTGGTCTTGGTAAATCTGCAACCACCTCCCAGGTCTCAACTTGGCTTCCTGAGCTGGATGTTTGTTCCTTGGCCACTGGAGCAATATCCTGTAGGCATCCCAGGACACAGTAGCTTAGTATGAGTAAATTTTCTAGGCTGCTAGAACTCAGCATGTAATCTTTGAAGTTTCAAACTGTGATCCTTGCTGGGTTTCCAGAGTTCAGGGTAAGTATGTGGCAAGGAATCTGATGTAGACACTGCATGCAGAATGGGGACCATTGGCCTGGAATCTGTGAGTGCCAGTGGAAAGGCTACAGTGAAAAAGGGGATGGGGGGACCAGTCCCAGAAAATAGGAATGTGCTTGGAGCCAGAGAGAGCAGAGCAGTGAAATGATCCAAGCATGTGGTCAATGAGAAGTCACAAATTGATGAGAAGTTAAATCTGCCAACACAAGGAAGTTTCACCTGTGGAGGAGAGTGAGAAGTGGGAAGCAGTAAAGGGATGAGGGAGCCAAACCTGCCTGGAAGCAGCTGGCTAGGGAGAACTGCATTGGAGCTTCCTAGGGAGTGGAGGGAAATAGAAGGATGGGTCAAGAGGAAATGAGAAGCAGAATAAGCAAAGTGATTTAGGGATAGAGCAGGCAAAGAACTATTAAATTTCCTGCCCTCAAATATAATACATCAAATTATGCCTGTGCAGGAGGAGAAAAATTAAAAAGGACAGAGGGAATAGGGAGGGGGGAAGAGGACATGGAGGAGTGAGGGAGAATAAGAAATTAGGGAAAATGAAAAAAAAATGGGGGGAATAGAGAGTGGTGTAGATAGAAGAGAGGAACTGGTTGGAGAAAAGTGCAATAAATGGCTTGACGGGAGAGAGAGAGAGTGTGTATAATGCTGACAAGCTACCAAAGGGAGGAGAGAGTGGCAGGGTCCAAGCTTTTGATTTGTCCACATTGCTTGCCCTGCTCTTGACATTTAGATACAGGCTGGTCATTCACTACCAGATGCATTTTATTTTTCCTTTTTTTTTCTTTTCTGTGTGAGGGGAAATTTGTTGTGAATTATGAGTTAAGCACCCTTAAGGCTCTTATGTCTAATATAATGCAATATTACAAGGTGGCACAGCTCAGTCATCCTAATTTACTGATGCTTATCTTACATGCCTAGTGACGCCTATGTTTACCACGACTATTCCCTGCCCCTAACCATGCCTAATTTTTAGATAGGCGTTTGAGGGCATCTCAACTTAGGCATCACTTGGAGCAGATATTCACGTGCAACTCTAATTAACAAAATCAGTTTTTAATGGTGTAGTCAATTGCCATGGCAAGCAAAAACAACAGCGAAGGTGACCTTCGCTCAAGGTGCTCAATTTCTGTATTATGCATTAGGACTCGACATGGTGTTTTGGCCGAAGGGCCTGCTTCAGGAATCTGAATATTGATTGAGGAGATTACAGAAAATAAGTGGTCCATCATGCCCAGCAGTCCGCTCATGCAGCGGCCCTTAGGTCAAATACCGGTGCCCTAATTGAGTCTAGCCTTACCTGCTGCGTACATTCTGGTTCAGCAAGAACTTGTCTAACCTGGTCTTGAATCCCTGGAGGGTGCTTTCCCCTATAACAGCCTTTGGAAGAACGTTCCAGATTTCTACCACTCTTTGGGTGAAGAAGAACTTCCTTACGTTTGTACGGAACCTATCCCCTTTTAACTTTAGAGAGTGCCCTCTCATTCTCTCCACCTTGGAGAGGGTGAACAATCTCTCTTTCTCTACTAAGTCTAATCCCTTCATTATCTTGAATGTTTCGATCATGTCCCCTCTCAGTCTCCTCTTTTCAAGGGAGAAAGGCCCAGTTTCTCTAGCCTCTCACTGTACAGCAACTCCTCCAGTCCCTTAACCATTTTTGTCGTTCTTTTCTGGACCCTTTCGAGTAGTACTATGTCCTTTTTCATGTATGGTAACCAGTGTTGGCCGCAGTATTCCAGGTGGGGTGCACCATGGCCCAATACAGCGGCATGATAACCTCCTCCAATATGTTTGTGATCCCCTTCTTGATCATTCCTAGCATTCTGTTTGCCTTTTTCACTGCCGCTACGCATTGTGTGGATGGCTTCATTGACTTGTCTACAAGAACTCCCAAGTCTCTTTCCTGGGAGGTCTCTCCGAGTACTATAATATTATTCTGTTTCTAGATCATTTATGAATATATTAAATAGCAGCGGCCTGAGCACCGAGCCCTGCGGAACACCACTCGTGACGCTCCTCCATTCCGAGTAGTGGCCCTTCACTCCTACCCTCTGTTTCCTACCTTTTGTTTCCTACCCACCAACCAGTTTCTGATCCATCCATTAAAGACCCGTCTGTTCGACATTTCTATATCCTAGAACCATAACTTTTTAATTTATTTTATTTCTTAACTGATGTACTTCAATTTTATTGTTTCTTAATTGATATATTCCAATTTAATCAATTGTTTTAATGTTTTATTGATTGTATGTATTGGTTGTAATTTTTTTTATTGATTGTATGTTTTTTATCATATTGTGAACTGCTTTGAACCTTTTTTGGTATAGCGGTATATAAAAATAAATTATTATTATTATTATTATTATTTTTGTTACTGACATGCATCATCTTGCACTTATCCATGTTGAACCTCATTTACCATTTTGCGGCCCATTCCTTGAGCGTGTTTATGTCTCGTTGTAGGTCTTTGCAGTCCTTCTGTGTCCTCACTACTCTGAATAACTTTGTATCGTCCGCAAATTTAATCACCTCACTCGCCGTACCAATTTCCAAGTCGTTTATAAATATGTTGAAGAGCACGGGACTGAGCACCGAACCCTGCAGTGAAGCAATAAAGGCCAAGATGTGAATGGATCACATGCTATTTTAAGAGGGCTGTTTCGTGACCATGTAAATCACACGCACCCTGTCGTGGTTTGTATGTGGGTTGCTTCATTTGCCCCTCTTCCCAGGCATACAATTAGTACATACCTTTAGGGAGTAGGTTTCAATGTCAATCCTCTTCCCACGTGGCCCCTCACTAGTCATTTGTGTCCTTCCCTGAATCCTTCTCGCAAAAATCAACACCCAGCAAATCCAATCCCCCAAAACACCAAAGAATCCTATTCCCCCAGGTGCCACTCCCTTATAAAGAATATACCCTGACAACTGTGAATCTCCTCAAATGCCACAAAGTTCTATGTATTTCATAATTGGAATACATTTGAAAGGTAATTCTATAAGGCACTTCTAATGTAAGGCAGCAATTTGTGTGCCAAGTTTGCAGAATATCTGCAATTATATGCGTGATGGGCACCATTAATTAGTAGTTGTGTCCAAGTGCAAGAAATGAATTTTACAGCTTAACCATTCGTTGAGTGAAAAAATATTTCCTCATATTCATTTTAAAATTGTTACCTTATAACTTCATTGAGTGTCCCCCTAGTCTTTGTTCTTTTAGAAAAAGTAAAAATCATTTTATGTTTACTTCAGTAAAATGGTCCCTTTGTTCCTTAAATAAATGATGTAAAAACGGTGTTGTTATACGCAAGATTATGTAAACCTTTATCATATCCCCCCTTAGTCATATCTTTCCAATCTGAAGAGCCCTAACCTAGACATGGGTTAGAGTTTGGCGCATATCTGAAGGCTTAGACAAATATTCTATAACAAATCTGGCAAATTCTGTCATTATAGAATATTAGCTTGGCACCCAGTTTTTGCTTACGCCAACTGACCATTGTGAGTTGAATATGGGGTAATTTGTTGCATGCTGTTACTAGGTGTCATGGAAACTGACAACACATTAGCACAGGCTTAGTGTACCCACTGTTGACAGGATTAGTGTTTTTACATAACAGTATTCATTTCAGTGAGAAAGCAAAAAAAAAAAAAAAGAGCAGAAGAGAATAAAAAGTAACAGACTGCAGATGATCAGTAATAATAACCAGCATTGAATGGAAGCTCTACAGAGATTTCTGTTGTCTGACAATGAAATGACTTCGATGTATTTGAAGGAAATGCAGCACCTATCCGCTCTGTACCTTTTGTTAAACAGTTTTGTCTTTGGGGATCCATTTCTTCTTTTGAAATCATGTTGAACAATTGAGTGAACAAGCAGACCCAAAAATTGCATTACTTTTCTGGGGCAGTGAAGGTCTGTAGTGGACAGTTCATAGATTGTAAGTCAAGCAGCACTGAAGATCAGATTTGTTTGGCAGAGATCCCAGAATGAGGCACTCGATAGCATCAAGTGAACTTCTGAGTACTTAATAGTACAGGAGCCTAATGCCTGGTGACACATCCAACAGGTTTTATTTGATCACTCCTTTAGCAAGTCTCGCTTCAGTAGGTTGCAAAAAAAACAAATGACCTGGCTGTCATATTTCCTAGCAGTTCTAGTGCAGATTAAGCTTCCTGTAGTTGAACCACTGCACACATTTTACTCAAATGGAATTGTTTGTTCAATCGCATGTCTTTTGTCTTTTTTGCTGTTCTGTATTGCAGTTATTCCCATGTGATACATATAGGAGGTGATTTTAGAACTTGCTGCATAAGTGAATGCCTTTGATACATCTACAAAAGATAGCAATTTTTGAAAAGAGAAAGTACACATACAGTATATTTTCCTTAATACATCACTGCTTATATGTCCAACCAATGGTATCAAACACACATTTATATAGTATTTATATATGGACAGACTTAAATACATGTGTATGTCTGAGTAATGCATATATGAGAATGAATCAAAAATGAAAGGCGATTGTTAAATTACACAATAACCAGAACAGAGCTAGTGACATGCACCATATGGATTCATACACTGCCTGTTGGATAGTTTATCCATGCACAGTGCCATGCTTGAGCTTTAGTCATGTGCACCATCGAAGAACAATGTGCAGTAGTGCGCTTTCTGTGGGCAGAGGGAGTGAAATCTATGAAAATTCACTATCGCAGGGCTGCCCAAGTCCAGTCCTCTAGATCTACTGGCAGGCCAGGTTTTCAGGATAGCCACAATGAACATGCATGAGAGAGATTTGCATACCAAGAAGGCAGTGCAGGCAAATCTCTCTCATGCATATTCATTGTGGATATCCTGAAAACCTGGCCTGCCAGTAGATCTTGAGGACCGGACTTGGGCAGCCCTGCACTATCGGATATTGACTCAGTATGGACATGGCACCATGAATCAACGAAAGGTTTATGAGTGGGTAAAAAGGTTTAAAGCAGTAAGAGCAAGTGTAACTGACAAAGGTCATTCTGTTAGCTTGGTGGGGTTTAAAAAAGGGTTGGAAAATTTCCTAAAGGAGAAGTCCATAGGCCATTATTGAGATGGCTTGGGGAAACCCACTATTTATTCCTAGGATAATCAGCATAGAATCTGTTATACTACTTGGGATCTAGCTAGGTGTTTGGGGCCTGGGTTGGCCACTGTTGGAAACAGGATACTGGGCTTGATAGACCTTCAGTCTGCCCCAGTATGGCAATTCTTATGTTCTTATCAACATTGTGCATACAAGAGCACATTGACAGGGCAGATGCCTTGATTAGAGAAGATCAATGGATAATGGTATCTCAATTGGCTGCAAATTTGGATATTAGTTATGGATTTGCATTTGCCATAATATATGATGACTTGGGATACAGGAAAGTCTGTGTACGATGGATTCCCAAACAGCTTACTGATCTGCACAAGCAACACTGTGTGGATGTTGCGACCCATTTCTGAGATGGTATGAAGAAGATCCGAGTATTCTGGAGAGAATTGTCACCAGCAACGAGACATGGGTGCATCATTGCGACTCGAAGAACAAAAGACAAAGCATTATGAAGGAAAGGAAGCAGTTCTCACCTGGTTCAGGAGCAGCTGGAAAACTTATTCTCTGCAGAAATGCAAAGATTTTTGAAAGATACAACAAATGCGTCATCATGCATGGAGAATATTGGAAAAGTGATATGTTCAATTGCTCACAGTTACTTCTATTAAAGCCGTTAAATGTATTTTGCCTTTACTTTCTGATTTACCCTCATATACTTTGCATTTTACAACTTTGCATGACAACGAAGCCGACGGCACAGTGCGCAGTGGCCGCAAAGAGAGCGAATAGAATGCTAGGTATAATCAAGAAGGGTATTACTACCAGAACGAAAGACGTTATCCTGCAGTTGTATCGGGTGATGGTGCATCCGCATCTGGAGTACTGCGTCCAATATTGGTCGCCGTACCTTAAGAAGGATATGGCGTTACTTGAGAGGGTTCAGAGGAGAGCGACGTGTCTAATAAAAGGGATTGAAAAACTTTCATATGCTGAGAGATTGGAGAAACTGGGACTCTTTTCCCTGGAGAAGAGGAGACTTAGAGGGGATATGATAGAGACTTACAAGATCATGAAGGGCATAGAGAGAGTAGAGAGGGACAGATTCCTCAAACTTTCAAAAAAATAAAAGAACAAGAGGGCATTCGGAAAAGTTGAAAGGGGACAGATTCAAAATGAATGCTAGGAAGTTCTTCTTTACCCAACGTGTGGTGGACACCTGGAATGCGCTTCCAGAGGGCATAATAGGGCAGAGTATGGTACTGGGGTTCAAGAAAGGATTGGACAATTTCCTGCTGGAAAAGGGGATAGAGGGGTATAGATAGAGGATTACTGCACAGGTCCTGGACCTGTTGGGCCGCCGCGTGAGCGGACTGCTGGGCACGATGGACCTCAGGTCTGACCCAGCGGAGGCATTTCTTATAGTCATATACATGCATAAGTGATCTCTCACAGAATACTAACTAGCAGAAAAGTATATACTGTGATTTGATGGTGCATACTTTGCTAGTGAGCAAATGTATGGACACAGTTTGGGCAAAGGGAAAAAGGATGGGACTTGCTATATCAGCTTTCTGTTAGTACAAACAAGGCAGTTTACATCTTATATAGAGGTACTTATTTTTGTACCTGAGACAATGGAGGGTTAAGTGTCTTGTAAGAGCAAAGAAGGGAGTAGGGAAGGGACACAGGTCAAACCACTATAAGGACAATTAGTTTATTAAAATGTCAACAAATTTAGGTTAAAAGTACACATATGTATGAATAAAATGTGACAGGCATAGAAAGTCCTTTATAATAAAATATATACTGGACCCCCAACACGATCCATGTTTTGGCCAAATAGGCCTTCCTCAGGGGTGTAAAAGGTAGCCCAGTAGATGGCACCAAAGTGCAAAAAATCAAACCAAAATGGTTGCTTGCGGTAACAAGGTCCAAAAGAAATGCAATCTTGAATAAACGCTGAAATAACTCAAAAATTGTTGCTAAGGGCCCAGGGTCACAAGGAGCTGTAGTGAGAATCGAATCTAGTTCCCCAGATTTGCAGGCCACTGTACTAACCACTAGGCTACTCCCCCACTCCGCTATGCAATGCACAAATGCATGTGCAAATTATAAAATACTTGATTTTTGTACATTCCTGAACTTTAAAAATAAGCACATTTTTATCCACTTGTGTTATTATCCTAATAAGAAAAGTAGGCACCTACTTTTCTTTATAGAATAGGCTTGAAATAGATGCATGGAAAACCCAGAAGCCTTTACTGTCTACCAAAGTGTTGGTAAATGCTCCATTAATGGAAAAAATAGAAAATTAAGGTTGTTATGGGCGTGGTATAAATGCCTTAGTGGGCAGGAAAGACCCTTGTAAGAGCACACTAAGTAAAATGACCCCTTAATCTGATACAACAATCAGGTGGCCAAAATAAAATAAATAAATAAAACGAACAAACAAGGGGAACTGGCTATCTTTTGCTAGGAAATCATAAATATTTCAAAATGGGCGATATCTCACACATTGTCACTCAAACACATGCCCTCTTTTACAAAGATGATTATTGCGGAGGGCAGTGGTAATCGCTCCGACGCCCATAGGGATTCAGTGGGCGTTGGAGTATTTGCCATTTGGCCGCCGCTACCGCCGCTACCTCTTTGTAAAAGAGGAGGGGATGGGGGATAATATAATAGCAGACAAAGCAATGTCTTTGACATGTATCCCTGTAGGTGAACTCCAGACAAAAATTGTTTGCCATCAGTTTGAATATTAAGTTTCTTATATTCTGCTCCAGACAAGGCTTATTTATTTAAAAATATTTATAATCTGCTTAACTCCTAAGCAGCTCACAATAAACATACATAATATTAAAGGGCATAATTTATCTCCCAATAATATAAAACAAAATAAAACAACAAAAGTAAAATAGGAATTAAAAAAGGAAGAGTATGACCTTCTTACATCAATAAAAAGGCTTGTGCAAAGAAGTGTGTTTTCAGTAATTTTTTAAATTTCAACAAATATCCACAAAATCTCAAAATTCCTGACAATACATTCCATAAAACAGGGCCCGCAATAGAAAAGCAAGACTTCATTGTGCTCACATATCTTTTTTAGTTCAACAACAATGGCAATGCTCCCAAGATAAAGCTAATATTGGCACATGCTAAGTACATCAAATTACGGAGAATAGTATAATGTATATATGCAGAACAAGTAGGATAACTGGAAGGTATGAACTGAGTGAAATACATAGAGAAGAGCAATATATGAATATCAAAATAAATTCCATATGTCGAAATAAGGAAAACAGATTGCGTAATACATAAAGAAATGTAAAATGAAAGGAATGAGAAGAAGAAACAAAGGTCAGTTTTATAATAATCAATTAGCAAGGACCAAATTTTGATATAAGAAGATAGCGAGTTATGACGTTCAGCAATGTACTCACATATCATACTTCCTCCCTTCAAACCCTTCTCTGTTCATTGGGGACAAGCTCTCTCTATGCCTACCCTCTGTTATCACTCAGAGACACAATGCAAATAAAAGAACAAAGCAAACTATGGGACTAACAGTGCTGTCTCACTCCTTCTTCTCCTTCAATTGCTGATAAGGGAGCCAACTCAAATGAAACCTCATCCAAACCGTGTATCATTGATTGCCTGCATTTTGCTTCATCTTAGCTTCTGCTCTGCTCCGTAGATTTGAAAGCAGGGATCTGAAAGAGACAATAATTTCATCTTATAGCCATTTAGAAATATTTTCATAAGTGCCCCTCTTATACTATTAAATAGAAGAGGCATTTTTGAGACATCTTGCTCATAACTTCCCCCCAAAAAGGCCACTTCACAACCATTTTTAAACAGGAAAAAAGTCAGGATTTCCTGTTTGAAAATACACAAGGACATTCTTGCACTGAAAGCTTCCAAAATGAAATGTCCAAGATATGAACTCCAAAAAAGCAGGCACAAAAACGTCTGTCTTGCATCATTTGTCCAAAAACGGCCACACAGACATTACTGCAGAGCAGAGGGGCAACCTAGTGATCTGTGCAGGGGACTTCAAATAATGAGACCCAGATAGAAAGCCCACCTTAATTCCTTTATATATTATTGCGAGCCATCCTTGAACAGATAAAAACCTATTGTACCTAAAGATACACCGCTACAATATCCACACTTGCAGGATTCTATATATGGCACCTAGAATTCTATGAGCAAAGGCCAACTTTACTAAGCCGACATTACTAAGCAAGGATCTTCTTGATCTAAAGTTGGCCTTTGCTCAGGAGACTACAGTAGATATACTAGAAGACATGACAGGACCTAGAATTCTATGCCAAATTTGGGCACGCTTTTGAGATGTGTGTGCAAATTAATTGGCTAATGAGCCAATTAATATCAATAATTGAGTACTAACAACCAATTATTTAAATTAATTGACATTCATTAAAATTTATGTGCTATTCTGTAAGGCAAGGCACCTAACTCTATTAACATGTAGAGAATGACATGGGGGAAAAATTTGTCTCTGTCACTGCCCTGTCCCCATGACCACCGTCCCTGTAACTGCCCCGTCCCTGTGACCAAGTGAGACATTTCATGTTTGAGTTCTTTTAATACCCTAGGACAGGGGTGCCCAACCGGTGATCACGATCGACCGGTAGCTCAGGAAGGCAACGTGAGTCGAACGCAGAGCCCATCCCAGGCTCTGTGATAGACTCGTGTTGCCGTCCCGATCTACCGGGCCTATCAGACTTCCTCTCATGCTGGGCATTAGGCTACTTTTGTCATTTTGGGGGGGGGGGGGGGAAAGGGGCGTGGTGGCGTGGCGGTGGCAGCAGCAATAGCCTGAAAAAGAAATCATCCTGGCCTGGGTCGGTGTCATACTCCGGAACTTCTATCTCTTCCAGCAGCCCTCTCCCTTCTACCTGCTTCCGGTCACACCCCCTGCTCTGCGGCTCTCTTCTGCAACTCAGCAGCAGCGATCGACACAAGCTTCTGACATTGGGACCTACCCTCTGCGAGTCCCGCTTGTTTCAACTTCCTTTTTCCACAAAGGTGGGACTCGTAGAGGGAAGGCCTCGATGTCGGCAGCTTGTCTTGATCACCGCTGCTGACGAGTTGCTTAAGAGAGCCGCGGAGCAGTGGGGTTTGCCAGGTGCAGGTAGAAGGGAGAGGGCCAGATGCAAGACTCGTGGGTGAGAGAGCAGAAGAGAGAGAGAAAGAGAGAGGGGAGGGAAACAAAAGGAAATATTTCATACTGGGCTGGGCCGGAGTGGAGGGAGGGTGGAAAGATTCTGGCTACAGGGTGCATTAACAAAGGAAAAGGGGGGAAAGCTGAAAAATGGAGATAGTGACACAAAGAAGAGAAAGAATAAGCAGGACCTACTGAATAAGGATAGAGATACAGAGGGGACATGAAGAAGAGGTGAAATAGAGACATAGAAGTAATGCAGAAAAAGTGTGTGGGGTGGAGATAAAGACATTGAAAGGGCAAATGGTGAACATAGGGTAAAGACAAGTACAGAGACAAATGAAGATTCTGAAAAAGTGGTGAGATAGGGATATAGGTGAGATGGACACAAAGAAGGGTGATGCTGGAAAATAGGTGGAATGGTAATTCTGACAGACACAGAAGGGAAATGCTGGATCAAGGAGAGATAGGGCTCAGGCTGGATGGAATGAGGAGAAATGCCTTGTTGGCCCAGAACTTCCTCTCCTACATCAGAATTGATGTCAGGGAGTGGAATGCTGGTCAGCGTGATGCTTCTGCAGGGAAAGTTTGGGACGGCGGTGGCTTGGGGGCTGTTCCCCGATGGCGGTGGCAGCAAACCGAGTGGCTTGGGGGAGGGCACGGAGAAAGAAAGAAAGGGGGCAGACAGGGAGACAGAAAGAAGGGGGAACAGGGAGACAGAAAGAAAAAGTTGGGGGAGAGAATGAGGTCTGGAGGAGAGGAAACATACAGGAGGCTGAAAGAAAGGAAGAAAGATTGGATGCACAGTCAGAAGAAGAAAGTGCAACCAGAGACTCATGAAATCACCAAACAGCAAAGGTAGGAAAAATGATTTTATTTTCAATTTAGTGATCAAAATGTGTGGGTTTTGAGAATTTATATCTGCTGTCTATATTTTGCACTATGGCTCCCTTTTACTAAACCGCAATAGCGTTTTTTAGTGCAGGGAGCCTATGAGCATTGAGAGCAGCACGAGGCATTCAGCGTAACTCCCTGTGCTAAAACCTACTATTGTGGTTTAGTAAAAAGGGAGGGGGTGTATTTGTCTATTTTTGTATTTTGTTACTGAGGTGACATTGCATAGAGTCATCTGCCGTGACCTCTTTGAAAAAACCCGGAATATGAATAATTAACATTTTCTCTGCCTTTCAGTGTGCTTTGTGGTTTTTTTAAATTTTATTGTTGGTAGATCATTTTGACTTAGTCATTATAAAAGTAGCTCACAAGCCCATAAAGTGTGGGCACCCCTGCCCTAGTATACCATTCGGTTCAGGTGATTTATCACTTTTTCATTTGTCAATTTGGCTTAGTACATCTTCCAGATTCACCTAGATTTCTTTCAGTTTCCCCGCATCATCACCCTTAAAAACCATTTCTAGTTCAGATAGATCTCTTACATCTTCTTCCATAAAGACCGAAGCAAAGAATCCGTTCAGTCTCTCCGCTAAGGCCTTATCCTACCTGAGCGCCCCTTTTGCTTCTTGATCATCCAATGGTCCCATGGATTCCCTCACCAGTTTTCTGCTTCTGATGTACCTAAAAAAATTGTTATGAGTTTTTGCCTCTTTTTCAAGTTTTGCTTCATATTCTTTCTTAGCTTTCCAATACTTTGCATTTAACTTGCCAGTGCTTGTGTCTCTTCTTATTTTCTTCATTCGGATCCTTTTTCTGTTCTTTAAAGGATGTTTTTTGGCTCTAGTAGCCTCTTCACTTTTAACTACACTGGCTCTCATTTCCTCTTCTTTTCACCTTTGCTAATAAGTGGAATACATCTGGTCTGGGCTTCCATAATGGCATTTTTAAATAACATCTGTGCCTGGTTTACAGTACTATCCTTTGCAACTGGTCCTTTTAGCTTCTTTTAAACCATTTTTTCTCATAGTCACGCTTTCGAAAATTAAATGCCTCTACAGTACATTTCTTTTGCGACATCACTCCCGGTATCAGCTCAAATTTGATTACGTTATGTTCACATGGCCAAGACTGAACTCCTTAATTTTAGATGGTGGTGAGATATCCAGGTAGCAGTATCAGACAGGCAGACTAATACTCAGGCCTGGATTCCTGTAGTCCTCTGGATTCTATATATGACACCTAGAATCGTATGCCAAAATTTGGGCATGCTTCTGAGATGTGTGTGCAAATTAATTGGCTAATGAACCAATTAACAATTTATTGAAGTTGAGACTCATTAAAATCTGTTTGCACATCTGACTGCGTGCTATTCTATAAGGCATGGTACCTAACTCTGCTATCACATAACTCTGACTTTCTTTTTACTTTTAATGTTTTGTCTTAGTTTTGTTTTTATCGGATGTCTTTATTTTATTAAGAATGTTAATTTGTAAATTGCCCAGTAATATGGATAGTATGGTATAGAAACTATGTAATAAAAGGGGCATGGCCATTCCAAAATGTTGTGCATCTAGTTACAGAACTCTTCCCCAGTATGCCTAACTTTTATTAGGTTTCAGCAGGCATAAGTCTGGCACCAGTGGTGTGCAGTGAGTGCTTTCAAGGGATTCAGTGAATCTACAGCTCTACTTTTTTTTAATTTTTTGATTACTTTTTGCTTGATGCTGTTTGATTTGTTGAGCCTGCTCAATCAATCAAACTGCATGAAACAAAAAGTAAATAAAACAAACAAAAAAGTTGGGCTCTTGGGTTGGGGGGTTCTCTGAATCCCCTGAAAGTCTTGACAGTACTGATCTGAATCTGATTGGCTGAGCAGCATCTGCCTGTTGCCTGCTCAACCAATCAAATTAAGACTTGGCCACATTCCACTGTTTGGCATCCAAATTTTAGCACAGGAATCATAGTACTATTTTATAAAGGGCATGCACCCCTTATAAAATCACGCTTATTACTAATTTTTTCTGGTGCCAAATTTTGAGCACCATTTATGGAATTCCTCTCATTGTGTTTGGCATCCCCAAACATTTTGAAATGGAGCTTGTAATCCCCATAGGTATACCTGCAGCACTACCATCTTTCTCATTTGCAGCACTTCCTTGAGAGAGTGCATTCAAAGCTGGACCACTGGAAGGTGAAATGCTCACATGGAATGACCTACTCTTTTCCCTGGCAGTGCCCATTGTGATGACTTAGAAGTCGATTCACCTTCCCAGGCATAGTAGTAGAATTCCAATCTTCCAGGCTTAGAGAAACTAAAGTCTCATCTAGAACAGCTTGGGATTCATTCTTCATAGCCAAGATATTCTATGTAGAAGTAAAAAAAACTGTGGGACTCTTCCTGTAGGTCTACTGTGCATGCAGAATTATTTACACTTTCATAAATTATAAAAGGCACATTTATTTCAACATGCCTTATAGATGGTGCTGCTTCTCTATTATGCTTTAATTACTGCTGACAGCAGAGTAATTTATGGAGAAGATGTATGCATGTTTTAATAATGCTTCTGTAGCCCCAGATCCGCTTGCGCTCAGTTTGTGGGTTCTGGCCAACTCTTCGGGTCAGGCACCTACCACCAGGGCTCAAAAATAGGGATTTATTTCTGTGGGGCTGTCCTTTAAAGTTTCTTGAGCTGGGTGTAGGCTGGAGCCAGACTTGTTCTGGAAGGCCAAAGGACCATAATTCCAGGGCTCAATCATGCTCGCTCAGTCCTCACTCTGTCCTCTTATTTAAAGAAATAAACCTGAGACCAAAGTACAATTGATAACTGGAACTTTTACTTAACTTGATTGAAGAGTCAATGCATAAACTATTTACAACTTCTTCAAGTGTGGAATATTGAAACTAGTTTTACAACCCATTCAGAATAAAGTCACTTCCAGAAACACCTCCATTGTGTTCCCCAATCTCTTCACATCAAATCCTCCTTACTCCTGGGTCCCACTCTCTTTTGTCAGCTTGGAACCACTGTATATTTCCCACCAAGCTGAAACATTAATCACAGGCATTGCCTTACACAGAGTCTGTTCACTCACTGTTTTCCTTTAGAGATAGGTCTCCTCTACACACACTTTGAGGGGCTTAATCAAAACTTTAAAATGTCCAAAAACCTGCCTAAGTCGACACTTGGATGTCCTAATAGCAGGGACATCCAAGTGCCGGTAATCAAAACAAACTTTCTGGACGTTCAGCATCCAGAGCTCAAAGGGGCGTGTTGGGAGGTATGTTCTGGGCAGGAATTGGGCAGGCTTCCACTTGGACGTCCTGAAGCAAAAATTGAAGCTTTTCCAGGACATCCTAGGTAGAACGCACACGCCAGGACTTAGATCAAAGTAAAACAGGTCTAAGTGCCCCAAAGGTGACCAAACTGATAAGATGACCACTGGAGGGTTTAAGGCATGACCCCCCCCCCTTACACCCCCGGTGGTCACAATCTCCTCCCACCAATCAGAAATGGGAGAAAAACACATTGAGGGCTTGCCATAAGCTGATCATGGCAGAGGAATCCCCATCAGCTGAGCCGGTTCTAGGGATTCCTGCCAGTTCTCCCCCCAACATCCCCCTGACATCCACAGACCCCCCTCCACATCCCCCCACATTGCTGCACCCCCTGACATCCACGGAACCTCCCTGACATCTCACCAACATCCCTTAACATTGCTGGACACCCCCCCCCCCCCCCCCCCCGTACCTGCTGAGGACAGATCGGCAGGAGAGAAGTCCACTCCCTCTTGCCTACAGGGCTGCTACTGCAAATGATGGGCCTTACCCCTCCCAATGCATCTTGGGATGCAGTGGGAGAGGTCTAAGACCCTGATTGGTTCAAAATCGCCATTTTGAGCCAATCAGGGCCTTACCCCTCTCACTCAGGCAACAGGGAACTCCAAATCCTCCCACTGATTTCTGGTATCCACAAGCACACACACTCATTGACATGCTGAAAAATCCAGTGTCTCCTGCTCTGCAGATTTTTCAGGGAGGTCAAACTTATGTTATATTTTTTATCTTGTTTTATTATTATGAATGTCCTTTTGTAAACTGCTTAGAATGCAGGATAAAGCAGAATGTAAACTGTACAATAAATAAATAAACTGATGGAAATCTACACAAGGATACCTGTGGAAGGTCAGAAGCAGAGAAGCTACAACATGTTTATTCTGCTTCACCTTGCTGACTCAGAGAAGAAATGGACATGAAAATAAGCTAAATCAGTTCAGGCGATCCCTCTTGGAAGTCATCTGGGCTCCAGCTCTGTCTTATTGAAGAAATATACAAGACTACATGAAATTCAACACATACTTTCACATTTCATTACTATTTAGATACTGACTACATTTAGTATCATGTCAAGAAAAAATTGACTTTCCTGTCAAACTTCTATTTGTGTGGGTTATTTTAAGGAGAATAGAGATAAAGGATTTAAAGACAATTCTTGGATCTTACTACATACCATGGCGAGAATAGGTAGGTTTCAAGAACTGAAAATCTCCACAGAAAGTACATTGTGTAGTACAGATAGAGAATGTTGTTAACAATTAACAAAGTGGAGAAAAAGACCTTAGTCAAAATAATAAAAAAAAAAGGATCACTGTCACATGAAGTCTTAACTGTCTTACTTGAGCTCATTATAATCACTATGCTTGCTGGTAGGTGTTTGAGGAGATTTCATTTCATTCTACATGGCCTTGAAATGTGTAAAGTTAATTCCTTGAAAATTGAGTTCACCATAATCAGTAAGATAAAGCTGTCACACATACCTTCCCAACTCACATTGAAGTAAAAACAATTTCTAAAAAGCTTTGCTTTATGACCGAAGAATAATAGTATGTACTCATTCAGGGGCAATTTCTCAAAGTGGGTTAATTTTGCACATACACATTAAAGAGAATAACTCAGAACAATATTACAAAAAGTCACAGCCTCAAAAAAGCTATTCCATTAATGGCTATGGGAAATATTCAACCAGTGGAGAAAAAAAGCCTCAAAACTGATTTGGTAGCAATTTTACACAAAGTAAGAAGAAACTAACTACCTCGCTCCTATCATAAGCAAAAACACCATGACAAGAATGAACCTCACTTCTGAGCTAGGACATGTGGAGTATGATCTCAATCTCTCAAACTGACTGTTAATGCTCACCATAGCACTTGAATTGTGCCAAAAAAAAGCTTCTTTCTGGAGTTCATAAGATGTAACATGTATAGACAACTTATTTATATGTGATTGGAAGTTATTTTTAATCAATCCCCCCCTCCTTTCTCCTCTCCTCCCACCTGTGATCTGGTATCTCCCACTGTCTCTCAAATCTCCCCATCCTGCTGGACCAGGTAAGGCACTGGCTTATGGTGCAGGTGATAAAGGGTGCCAAAATTCCAGTACAGCTGCAATCCTTCTAGAAGTTTGAAGGTAGACCTGACTGGAATTTTGGCACCCTTTATTTCAAGTGCCCTGAGCCTGCCACATATTCTTAGTCTTGGGCTGCATTCCTTGGTATTTGAGGATCTTTCTCTCCACACAATTCACCTGAGTAATCGCTTGTGACTGACACCTCATTCTGGTGTTTTTCTCTTTTACCACCATATCTGGTTTTCTGGCATCTAGCTTTTTATTAGTTGGGATGGGGATGGCCCAGGTAATCATAACCAATGCTCCCTTTAAGGACTGGTCATGAGCATGCAATTATTTTTCATCTGAGCGACGAGTTCTGAATTTTTTCCCCCTGTGAACAAGAAGTTCTAAAAATCAGATTTCCAAGTATTTTTGTGAGCGACCATGTAAAATCTGTGAGCAACACTTCTAGAATGTATGAGCATGCTTAGAGGGAACACAGATTATTACCTTTTTGTTTTCCACAATTCTCTTAGGGTCATGATCCCAGTGTTTTTCCAGGACACTGATGTAATGTTTAAAGTGTTTCCAATAAATGAGATGTAACACCTTGGGGAACTTGGAAACTGGGCATCTTATGGGCTGAAATTCTATAAGTGGTGCCTACCGATAGGCGCCATTATTGGAAGGAGCTATCTCAGTAGACGCCTCCTTTAATGGAATAACAAGCCCAATTAATGCTGTTAACAAGGTATAATTAAAAAACAGGTGCCTATTAGTAGAACGTAATTCTCTAAGAGGTCACCTAGAAAATTAAAGGCACCCTAAGAAAAAACAGGCACCTACAGAGATAGGCTTAGGAGTGATTTGCTGTTAGATGACCTCTTAGAGAATTACTGCTGTTAGATGCTTGTAGGCACCTATATCCATGCCTATATTTTAGCTAAGCTGAAACTTGACCTGTTTTTCAAGCAGCATCAGATAGGTACTGCTAAGCATGATTCAAGATAGTGTGCATATTGGTGCAGTATTTATCTCATATCGAATGAGTTTCAGTAATGTGAAAATGAGGTTCTTTGTAACACTGTGCTTACATTCATAGATCTGATACAGGGTATATGGGGTAGTGTGCTATCAGGCTGATCAAAACCATAATATAAATATGCAGAGAGAACCTTCTCCTCTGTCTGTACACTTCCCTATGGGGACTATTATTCCATGGTTAAGGAAAATAATGTGCTGTGTGCTTATGAAGCCCTTTTTCATGAGGAAACAATTTGAAGGTGAAACAAGACTCTTGTTGAAGAAGGGTTTGTTTTGTTTCGGTTTCTTTATTTTCCATTGGCTGTAAGTACTCTCTGGGGAAATCTACAAACATTGTGCTGGGTTTCCTTGGGCGTGGCTGAAGAACTGTTTGCTTGTGGGATCATGTATGCGCTACAACTGAAGTTGGCTCCTGTAAGAACTCTGTGTTAGACTGTGAAGCACGGCTACCTTTTTCTGGACTTGCTATGGGATGCCAGCCATTGAGAGACCGGAGTGTGTACAACTGGAGCTGAGAGAGTTCCTGAACCGACCTGGAGGACCCACTATTACTTTTTTTTCCCCAGCTAAGTACTTGGCTTTTTTGGTTTTTGATGTTTTTGTGTTTTGTTTTGTGCACTTTTTTTGTTTAACTTTGTGGCACACTACTGTGTGACTGTACATTGGTGATTATACCTTACTCTACAGTCTCTGTTATATAAAACTCCGGCTTTCATCTAGAAATCATTGAATCCCTATACTCCAACCAGATTACTGAGGTCTATTGATCAACATTTATTAGTTATCCCTTCACTTAAAATCATTAATACACGGCGGTATTTTATTTTTTCTGTTACAGCTCTGCAAACATAGAACTCCCTCCCTATTTACTTAAGAGAAGAAAACAACTTAGATAAATTTAAGAGCAAATTGAAAAGCTTTCTTTTCAAGGATGCTTTTGATACCTAAAAAAAAAAAGCTTGATTTAGAGTTTCATTTCATCTTCATAACCTTTTTAAGGTTCACTGTTTATTGTTTTTTACCATAATTGTCTTCTTTTCTACTAGCGATATGTATTTCTTACCCATCCTCTCCTCTTGTTTTAACATATTTGTACTGTTAGTTCTTATCATGTTACGTTTGTTTAGTCTATTTGTTTTGCTGCCCTTTTAATTGTATATAATTTTAATAATTTGTTCATTGCTTAGAAATTTGAGTAACTGATCAATCAAATATACAATTGGGGTTCAGGTTTTTCTCGGACTATATCTGAGGTTTTTTTTACTGAATTTCCCACCTAACATGTAAGAGGAGGTGATGATTACGGATATGTTGCCTTATTGGCTACAAGTACCTGACTTGTAATTATATATTCAGTCAATGTATCTGAGGCTCATTTTGATTAAGTTGTGTACAGTGTACAGTGTTGTGTACAGTGACAGTTCAAAGTGTAGTGACTTTTTTGTCTATTTATTATAGACTATTATCTTCTAACACACAGATGGACATGCTCTCCTAAGGAGGAGCTCATTGTGACCCTTGGCAAGTCACTTAACCCTCCATTGCCCCAGGTACATTAGATAGGGAAAATGCTTGAAATACCTGTATGTAAACCGCTTGGAGTGTGGTTGTTAAACCACAAAAAGGTGGTGTACAAGTGCCAATCCCTTTTCCTTAAAGAAGAGAATACAGTAATCAATAGGAAAGAGGGGAACAAAATAAAAGGGTAGTGGGGATTGTCTGCAGAGATTTTCTGGGCTCCATCAATGGGGTAGAAGAAGGTTTAACTCAAAGCATCTGTAAAGAAGGCTTTTAGGCCAGTTTTACATTTTTGCTAGGATGACTTATAGGGATTAATGTTAGCATCACAGGTCCATAGAACCACATAGCTTGTCAGGAGTCCTACAACATTCCTAGTGTGATAACAGTTAATAGTTGTGTGGGTATATGTTATCTTGTCTTACCGGTGCACCTGTGGGAAGTGTCAATGCATCCTACACCAGCTGATGTTCCAGGATCAACTGTCACCAATATTTTCCTCTCCAGGACATTGAGATGACATTCACCACCAGGACCCCATGCATCTACTTCCTTAGCCTTCTTATGGACTTGCTGCCATATCAGCCATCACCATTTTTTAAATGCCTCCACCTCACAGTGTTGTTGATGAATTATTGCAGATCAGGTGCCAGATAGTAAGCTGACTGTCTGCACCAATCCTGTCAGCTAGAGAATTACATGGTGAATCCTGTCAGCTAGAGAATGAAGGGTTGGCCACTGCCAGTCTGAGTGGCCAATCCAGGTCCCAAGCATCTAGCTATATCCCAAGTAGTACAACAAATTTTATGCTGCTTATCTTAGGAATAAGCAGTGGATTTCCCCAAGCCATCTCAATAATGACCTATGGACTTCTCTTTTATGAAATTATCCCATCTTTTTTTTTTTTTTTACCCTGCTAAGCTAACTGATTTCACCACATTCTTTGGAAACAAATTCCAGAGTTTAATTACACATTGTGTGAAGAAATATTTTCCCTGGTTTGTTTAAAATCTACTACTTAGTATCTTCATCACATGCTTCCAGTCCTAGTATTATTGGAAGTGATGATTCACATCTACCTTAACGCTCCACTCAGTATTTTATAGACCTCTATCATATCACCCCTGAGCTGACTCTTCTCCAAGCTGAAGAATCCTAGCCGATTTTGCCTTTCCTCATAGGGAAGTCATTCCATCCTTTTTATCATTTTCATTGCTCTTTTCTGTACCTTTTCTAAGTCCGTTATATTTTTTTTGAGATATGGCAACCAGAATTGCACACAGTATTTGAGGTGCAGCTGTACCATAGAGCGATACAAGGGCATTATAACATTTTCATCTTTGTTTTCCATTTTTCCTGATAATTCCTAACATTCTATTTGCTTTCTTAGCCACCGCCACACATTGAACTGACCGACTCGATCCTAGAAGCCTGTGATAGTAGCTTGATAGTTGTAATCTATTTCTATGAGACTCATCTGTCTTTCAGATCTAGGAATGTACAGTCTAAGCATACACTGATTCTTATAGATGACTTTGTGGGCATGAAAGAGTTTCTCATTTGCTAATCTAGTTTTTCAAGGTTTTTAATAGGTGAGTCTTTGATACCAACGCTATATGAGAGTGCAGGATGTGCCAGTTGATTAATAGCCTACTGTAATATCTAATTGCATGTTATTCTCTAATATCAGTTTTAGTCTTCTATAATATTCTTTACTGATTTTATTCTCTTAGCCATTTCTGCTTGATGGTTGTTCTTTCCTCCACTCCTAGATATTTATATACACTTCCCTGTTCAAACTCCTTTATCTCACAATCATCAGTCAGAGAGATGTTTTCAGTTTTGCTCAACTTTTCCAAGCTCATGACCTGATTTTGGCAGATTGGCGAATATTGGTTAAAACAATTGCCGAGACCATACACATATCCAGGGAACATGTTGGGTGTATAATCCATGAGTGGCTGTGTATGCAGAAGCTGTCAGACAAGTGGGTGCCCAAATGTTTGAATGCTGACAAGAAACAACATTGAGTGAACACTTCAAGTTGATTTTGCAGCATTTTCAGCGAGCTAGTGCCAGATTTTTGGAATGACTACGGTAGTTAGTTACCTTTGATGAAACATGGTTACACCACTATGATCATGAGACAAAACAGTCCATGCAGTGGCAGCACTCTGGTTCTCCAAGGCTAAAGAAATCCAAGACACAAAAGTCAGCAGGAAAAGTCATGGCCACAGTGTTTTGGGATCAGGGAGATGTTACATTACATTACATTAGTGGTTTCTATGTCATCTGAAAAGCTTTCACCGCTTGAAGTTGATCCACTAAATGCTGGCCACTGGAACTGTTGAGTATAAGGCCATCTACAAACATTAAATGAAATATAACCTCTGGATTGTTGGCATCTTTTGGAGTAAAGCTAAACTCATAGCCCAAGGTGTTAATAAGAGTATTCAGTGTATAAAATGCCAAACAGAAGCAGTGACAGGAAATCTGTCTGAAATATGCCTCACTGAATCTTGATGTTAGAAATGACATATTGTCCATCTAATCTAATCTAATCTAAATCTTGGGTTTATATACCGCATCATCTCCACAGGTGGAGCTCGACACGGTTTACATGGTTAGGAAGCAGCGGAACTCCAGTGGATTTATAAAAGTAAGTTAGAGAGAGGTTAGGTGTGATAATAATAGGGAGGGGACGGGTTACGTTTTGGAAAAGAGCCAAGTCTTCAGAAGCTTACGGAATGGTAGAAGGGGGCTCAAGTTGCGGAGAGGGGAAGGGAGACTGTTCCAGAGCTGAGCGATTCTGAAGTGGAGGGAGGACCCGAGTTTACCGACGAGGGAGATACCCTTTGAGGAGGGGAAGGATAGTTTTAATTTTTGCGTGGATCTGGTGGAGAATGGATTTGAGGAATTCCAGGATAGAGGAATAAGAGGTGGAAGGATGCCGTGGAGCATCTTGAAGGTTAAGCAGGCACATTTAAAGTGGACCCTGGAGATGACAGGAAGCCAGTGCAGCTTGGACAAGAGTGGAGAGACATGGTCAAATTTGCTTTTTGAGAAGATAAGTTTGGCCGCGGTATTCTGGATTAGTTGGAGTCTGTGGAGGCTTTTCTTTGTTAAGCTAAGGTAGATGGAATTGCAATAGTCCAATCTGGAGAGGATGATGGACTGTACGAGCACGGCAAAGTGTTTTTGGTGGAAGCAGGACCTCACTTTCCTCAGCATGTGAAGGCTGTGAAAGCATGTTTTTATCAGGGAGTTGAGATGGTCGTTGAAGGATAGCGAGGAATCTATGGTGATGCCCAGAACTTTGAACATCTGAATACTGTGGGTGGATTTTGACCACATTTTCGTGGTAAACTTAATGTATTAGTCAATTCAGGGTTGATTTTGAAAACTTCAAGGCAATATATTATCCAGGAATATGGGATGCTCTCAAAGGCTTTCTTACAGTCACTCCATTCCATATGAGGGGGTGCTGTAAGGTTCTCAGCCCAACCAACCAAACTTCCTAAAGTCTGAGTGTTATTTTGCTACTGTAGATGAAACGAGTTTCATCTTATTTCGTTAAGTGCCAATTTGCAGAAACAAAATTCCATGTTTTAACCTTGTTTCAGATCATTGATTGAACCATAGCCACGTCATTCTCTTCTTGGATGGGCTGAGAACTTTTCAGCACCCCCTCGTACTAAGATTTCTGTTTTTTTTAGCACTGGTCATGATGGCTTTATTCAACATTAACTGGTCTTTTGTTCCTTATGCTGCTCTCTTATTGCCCTTCTGGTGGATACATGGAACGCGCTACCGGAGGATGTGATAAGCAGGAGCACGCTATAGGGCTTCAAAGAGGGTCTGGACAGGTACCTAGAGGACAAAGGGATTGAGGGGTACAGATAGGAGTAGAGGTAGGTAATAGGGATAGGATTAGAGGATTAGAGGCAGTTACAAATTAGTCAGGGACACTGTTCAGGCAATTAGGCCTGATGGGCCGCCGCGAGAGCGGACCGCTGGGCAGGATGGACCTCTGGTCTGACTCAGCGGAGGCAACTTCTTATGTTCTTATGTTCTTATTACCATGATGTGCCAGCTGTACACGAGTAGAAATGCATTATGAGTTTTTCTAGCTGAAGTTAGTGCAACATTACATCTTAGCTTCATGCACTGATGTCATGCCAATGCATAGTTGATTTATGGTGCTGTCCGAGGAGTACACCAGTTGCAGGTAAGCAACTTTCTTTTATTTAGGGCTCCTTTTACGAAGGTGCACTAGCGTTTTTAGCGCACGCACAAGATTAGCGCACGCTATAGCGCGCGCTAGCTGAAAAACTACCGCCTGCTTAAAAGGAGGCAGTAGCGGCTAGCATGCGTGGCATTTTAGCGTGCGCTAACCGCGCGCCAAAACCACTAGCGCACCTTTGTAAAAGAAGCCCTTAGTTTCAAGGTGGCATATATTACCTAGATGTTTGCATTGTATGGTAAGAATCCCCAGGTCAAAAAAAAGTGACCTGTTTGCAGGATTTTTTAACAACTTAAGTGACACAGATTAGGCTGTAGAATTGATGAGAGTCTCAAAATAATTTTGATTAATGTCACTAAAAGAATTCAGTGAGCCACTATGCTCCATTGAATACAGTCCTGATCATTTCTAGAAGCATTGCACAGCCTCCACTTAAATATTTCAAGCTGTCATGCTCAGAGTAACCTAAAAATTCTATTTTTACCTCCTTTTTCTTCATATACAGGGCAGCATTTTATTGATCAATTGAAAAAAAGAAGAAGAAGTCATTTGAGGCTTAAACTTCATTTTTGATAGAAATTTTTTTCTGAAATGCATAGTTGGTAAAATTCTCAGTCCAGTATGTGCTCTTTCTTTTTACTGGAATCCCTGAGCACAGTCTAACTTAAACTTGTAAGTCTGAGTAGGTATAAACTCATATTTTGCAGACATGGCTTGTGTTCTGCATGCCACTGAAAAATAGAGTCTACACTAAACTAGGGATCTGTCTATTTCTTTTACAAGCAGTTATTTTAATTATTCAATGTTTGTTATATGGTTTTCAAATGAAGGGAGCTTCTGTCTACATTAAACAAGACTTATCAACCTGGAAGGTTGGTCTTTCTTGGCTTTGGAATGCTGACTTTGTGGGGTGGTTTTCATATGGAAAACCCTTAAATTTTATTAGCCCTGTTCTTAAAAGATTTATACACTATTGAAGTAGATTTCACATAAGAGGAGTAATTTGCATATAAAAATAAAACAAATAATAACATTCACTGGGGCATTTGTAGGGTAGAGAGGAAAACTGATTAAATGGAGGCAGAGTAGTAAAAGGGGTGTTCAATAATTTATCTACCTCAGTAGGAAAGAAAAGAGTTTTCAAAAAAAATTTTGTTTTATTTTTCAATATAGTCCCCTGATAGCTCCATACACGTCATCCACTTTTCCTACAATAACTTTAACCCTTTTGAAAAAAATTGTTCTCTTTGACCTTAAGACCAGAATGTCACAGCTTCCTTGAAGTTTTCATCACTTGAAAACTACTATCCATAGAAAGATTTCTTCAAAACTCGGAACAGGAAATAATCCGAGGGGACCAGGTCAGGATTGTAGGGTGGATGGTTTAGCTGCTGAAATCTATATTCTTGGATGGCAGCCTGTGATTGATGTGATATGTCCAACACATTGTCATGAAGAAACAGTACACCTGCTTTCTTTGATTTTTCTCATTGATTGACTCCCACAAAGCGATCATTGTGTTTGTGTAAATCTCCCCGGTTATGGTTCTCTTGTGTGGCATGAACTCCAGAAGCAAAAGTCCTTTATCATCCCAGAAGACAGTTGCCATGACTTTGCCTGCAAATTTTTCTGTCAAACTTTTTGTGGTGGGAGATGCCTTGTGCTTCCACTACATTGACCCATTTTGGACTCAGGATCTCTGTGATAAACCCAGTCTTATCTCCAAACAGTGAAAAAAACCCAGTCTTATCACCAAACAATGAAAAAAATTCACTTGGTCTTCACAAAGCATCTCCAAGTTCTCCTGATAGCACTGGAGCCTTGTGGCCTTCTGTAATGGCATCTGCATTCTTGGAACCCATCTTGCACTAACCTTGGACTTTTCAAGAATTATTTTCCGAACTGTACCTGTCGAGATGCTCATTTCTTCAGCTATTCATGAAACCTTAATTCATCTTCTGACAAAATTAAATCCTTGACTATCTTGCACATTTCTGTAGAAGTTGCTCCCATAGGCCATCCAGTGTGAGAGTCATCTTCAATGGACTCTCTACTCCACTTAAACTGTTTGCTGCAAACTTTTACTTTATAGGATGATGGGGCAGACTTACCATAAAGTGCAGTCATGCATTCATGGATCTCCTTTGGCTTTTTCCCTTCTTTTGTGAGAAATATTTTCACCGAATGGTGCTCCAGATTTAGCAGTTTCTTACTTGATTCTCATGAGAACTCTCCTGACAAGTGACATCCTGTCTCTTGGAATGTTAGATTCACACTGAGCTACAACTGTGCATGAGCAAACTGAGACATGTCACAACATGCACAGACTTGTTTTAACACGCTTGCTACTTTCGTTCATATTCAGGTAGATAAATTATTGAACGCCCTCATAGATGGTTTATGTTTCTTGATTAGGTTCACTTCTTCAGTCTATTCAAGTTAGTCTCTAGCACCGCTGAAATTTGGAAGATATCTACAATGAGGGTAAGTATGAGACTAGCTGTGGAACTTGCAGGCTCAATGGAACATTATCCTCAGACCTGCAAGTAGAGAATGACACGGGGGACAAATTTTTCCCAGTCCCCACGGGAACTCATTTTCCCGTCCCCGCAAGTTATTTCCTTGTCCCTGCTCCATTCCTGCAAGCTCCGTCCTCATCTGCACAAGCCTCAGACACTTTAAAATCATAAGTGTTCGAGGCTTGTAAACTTAAGGCAGAGCTTGCAGGAATGGGGCAGGGACAGAGGGAGTGACAAAACTCATGGGGACGGGATGGGAAAATTTAGTTCCTGTGGGGCCGGGGACAAATTTATCCCCGTGTCATTCTCTACTTGCAAGCTCATTTTCTAAAGGAAACCCTGGCCACATGCTGATTAGACCTCCCAGGCTGATGCCTAATTTTCTGCATAAACCCCCATGTGAGTGAGTTTCTAACCAGATCTTGAAAAGAAGAAATCTTTGTATATATTTGTTTTAATATTGGTACTTATCTGTCTGCTGAATGAGAGGAGTTTTCACTAGGGTTACCAGACATCCGGATTTCCCCGGACATGTTCTCCATGTGATGGTTTTTCAAAACCTGGATGGCTTTTCAAAACCTGGCACTTTGGGTTTTGAAAAGCCTCGTCAAGTCACATTGGGCAGGGAGGAAGTCCGCGATGATATCACATGCACGCACCCTGCAATTTGCTGACGAGCGGCGGACAAGAGCAGGCAGTGGGGGGTGGGGCTAGGGCAGGACTGGGGGGCAGGATTATGGCGGGGATGGGCGGGCCTGGGGCAGGTTTAGGGGTCCGGATTTTCTGATTGGAAAATCTGGCAACCCTAGTTTTTACTGCCATCTATTTATGCTGCAGGAGAATTGCATCAGGTTCACATAGGTTATATGCAGTGGTATATTGAGGGTAGGAAGCTCCCCCGCTGTGCGTGCACCTTCCCTTCCTCCTGTACTTCTTTAACTCTTTACAACCAGGAAGTGACTTCAGAGGGAGAGCTGTGGCCAACACGAGCAGAAGCTTGGAGATGCTGCTCGTGCTGGTGAAGAGCCAAAGAGGTGCCTACACCCCCACCAGGGTGGTCCACCACCCCAACCCCTCTTATTATGTCACTGATTACATGCATTGAGGGGTGAGCACACAGACATTTGGGATAAAGTTTATACCTTTTAGCGGATTAGCCTATGAAAAAGAATAGAGTTTGTGGGCTCAAGTGAATGTGGGGATATAAATTAAAAACAACCTGATCAGAATAGGGGAAGCAGAAATCTACTCCCCATGAGTTTAACATAACATAACATAACTTTATTTTTCTATACCGCCTCAATCAAAAGAATTCTAGGCAGTTTACACAAAAGAGGAAAACTGGACAATCAGTGAAATACAAAATATTAATGGTAAAAATGCAGCATATTAACTAAAATGAGAATAAAAATATTTATATTAATTCAGTAAAATTATTATGTTAAGAATAAAACCTCAAATTAAGAGATACATTTATCAAATAGTACTGTCTTAATTTCTTTTCGGAAAGCGCCATAAGACAGCATGGCTCCGTTAATGTAGTTACCCAACCAGGACTGTTGTTTACTTGCTTGAAATGCGAGCATCCTGTCTAAGAAAGACTTAAATTTACATCCTAAAATCTTCAGGTATGCAAATAAGTTACAGTTTCTGGTTACCCTCACGGGATTATATAGTATGAAATGAGATAAAAGGTAGGTAGGGGCCAATCCCCAGACCAACTTAAAACAAAGGCATGAAAATTTAAATATTACTCGATAATAATAATAATCGATAATAAGGACTGATATGATGGCTTTTCTTCAGCCCAAATATCAGGTGAACAGATGTATTCTGCACTATTCTCGATTTTCTCACAACTTTCTTTGCTACGCCCAAGTAAACAATATTGCAGTAGTCCAGTATAGATAGTACCAGTGCCTGCATCAAGAAAGGATTTGGGAGAACACCTCAAGCTCATGAAGAAAATAATTTTGCAGTGTACAGAGTTATATCTGTATACTGTATTCATTTGGGAGATAGTCTTTTAGAGGGGAGCCCTGTCACTGGTTACTACAGAGTTCTTATGAGAGCAGCTATTCTGAATGTCAGCAGAGGTGTATCCCTAGAGGCTCTATTGAAGATAAGAAGAAGCAATCCTTGGGAGCTAAGCTCATAGTGAGAGGCCTTTGGGAGCAACTCAGGGCTGAAGGAGGAGGAGAAGCAACAACAGCCCTTGGGAATTAAGTTTAAGGCATGTGGCCTTTGGGAGTGGCTCAAGACAGAAGAAAAGGGCCTGCAGAGTCATTATGAGTGCCTAGGGCCGAGAAGATCAGAGGTAGCCCTCTAGAAAGAGCCCTGTGTCTGGTGGTTACAGAGCTCTGTGGAGGGCTGGTAATCTCAGTCCCAGCAGGGAACTATCCAACATGCTTCTCTTAAAGAGGGACAAGGCTACCGTGGTGCAATTGGCACTAGTAGTCCAATAGAGGGACAAGGTTTCCAGTGTGTGATCAGTACCAAAAGCCCAACAAGGGAGAAGGCTCCTTAGAAGTGGAGAAGGAGCGTTCTTAGGAGGATAATTACCTACCCTTGAGAGCTTCAAAGGATGGGTGATATCTTGGGGACTGGGTAAGGGTGAACTGGACAGGAGAGAAGGAATTTAGGCACACAGTCACACTCACTTAGACTTAAATGAGAAATTTAGGAGGAGATTGAAGCTTCAGTTTTAGCAGATAGAACTAAAAGAGATTTAAAGGTTTTCAAAAGACTAAAACATAACAGAGAGTGTTTAAAGGTTCAAATGGTTCTGGATATCTGAAACATAGACTAATGTTGTTAGATTAACTGCATAAGTATTGTTTTACACGTATGAATACTGAAACTGTTGAAAGCTGTTTGTGATAATTGGCTTTATGATTAGGCCTATGTACATAGTTGAAATAAACCTGTTTAGTTTATTAGCCAACCTTGTTCACAGAAGTGTTCCTGGATTTCTCCTAAAAAATCAGCGCCGAAAAAAACATTTAAGCACTATTCTATAAATGGTACCTAAAGTTAGGGGTGGTTTATAGAATAACGCTTACACCTGGAAACTGAGCCTAACTTTAGGCATGGCCATTTGCACCAACAAAAACCTAGTGCAAATCCTCACACCTAAAGTTCATCCTGCAGACTTCACAAAGGCATGAGATGAACACAGAGGATCTCTATTTAGAAAATGAGTGCTATAAAAAATTAAAACTTAAATATGTATGTTTGATGTGTTGAGTGGTGCTTAGATGGTGACTCTGGCTGTTAAGAACTAAGGATACTTATATACCACAAGAAAAGGGAGTCACATTTTTTATTATTGACCCAGGTTAATTTTTCCAAATTTTTATTCATTTTCAAAATTACATAAAGTGTAAGTACATATTCAATCAGATAATCAATGCAAATTTCACTTACATTCTATCTTTGGTTAATTACATAACTTCTTACCCCACCCCCTCCCATCCCTCCCTACCACATAACTAATAATCATATAAATACACATCAATACCACAATCCCCACCCTACCCTTTTAAACTGATATATTTAAGGGAAACGTATCCATTTACCGTATTTTCACGCATATAACGCGCGCGTTATACGCGTTTTTACCTACCGCGCATACCCCTCGCGCGTTATATGCGTGAGCGCGGTATACAAAAGTTTTAAAACATAGTTCCCACCCCGCCCGACGCCCGATTCACCCTCCCAGCAGGACCACTCGCACCCCCACCCCGAACGACCACTCGCACGCGCTCCCACCCGCACCCGCATCCACGATCGGAGCAAGAGGGAGCCCAAGCCCTCTTGCCCGGCCGACTCCCCGACGTCCGATACATTCCCCCCCCCCCGGCAGGACCACTCGCACCCCCACCCCGAACGACCGCTCGCACGCGCTCCCACCCGCACCCGCATCCACGATCGGAGCAAGAGGGAGCCCAAGCCCTCTTGCCCGGCCGACTCCCCGACGTCCGATACATCCCCCCCCCGGCAGGACCACTCGCACCCCCACCCCGAACGACCGCTCGCACGCGCTCCCACCCGCACCCGCATCCACGATCGGAGCAAGAGGGAGCCCAAGCCCTCTTGCCCGGCCGACTCCCCGACGTCCGATACATCCCCCCCCCCGGCAGGACCACTCGCACCCCCACCCCGAAGGACCGCCGACTTCCCGACAATATCGGGCCAGAAGGGAGCCCAAACCCTCCTGGCCACGGCGACCCCCTAACCCCACCCCGCACTACATTACGGGCAGGAGGGATCCCAGGCCCTCCTGCCCTCGACGCAAACCCCCCTCCCCCCCAACGACCGTCCCCCCCCAAGAACCTCCGACCGCCCCCCAGCCGACCCGCGATCCCCCTGGCGACCCCCACGACCCCCCACCCCCCTTCCCCGTACCTTTGGTAGTTGGCCGGACAGACGGGAGCCAAACCCGCCTGTCCGGCAGGCAGCCAACGAAGGAATGAGGCCGGATTGGCCCATCCATCCTAAAGCTCCGCCTACTGGTGGGGCCTAAGGCGCGTGGGCCAATCAGAATAGGCCCTGGAGCCTTAGGTCCCACCTGGGGGCGCGGCCTGAGGCACATGGGCCCAACCCGACCATGTGCCTCAGGCCGCGCCCCCAGGTGGGACCTAAGGCTCCAGGGCCTATTCTGATTGGCCCACGCGCCTTAGGCCCCACCAGTAGGCGGAGCTTTAGGATGGATGGGCCAATCCGGCCTCATTCCTTCGTTGGCTGCCTGCCGGACAGGCGGGTTTGGCTCCCGTCTGTCCGGCCAACTACCAAAGGTACGGGGAAGGGGGGGTGGGGGGGTCGTGGGGGTCGCCAGGGGGGTCGCGGGTCGGCTGGGGGGGCGGTCGGAGGGTCTTGGGGGGGGGCGGTCGTTGGGGGGGGGGGGGGGTTTGCGTCGAGGGCAGGAGGGCCGGGGATCCCTCCTGCCCGTAATGTAGTGCGGGGTGGGGTTAGGGGGTCGCCGTGGCCAGGAGGGTTTGGGCTCCCTTCTGGCCCAACTACCAAAGGTACGGGGAAGGGGGGTGGGGGGGTCGTGGGGGTCGCCAGGGTGGTCGCGGGTCGGCTGGGGGGGCGGTCGTTGGGGGGAGGGGGGTTTGCGTCGAGGGCAGGAGGGCCTGGGATCCCTCCTGCCCGTAATGTAGTGCGGGGTGGGGGTAGGGGGTCGCCGTGGCCAGGAGGATTTGGGCTCCCTCCTGGCCCGATATTGTTGGGGAATCGGCGGTCCTTCGGGGGGAGGGATGTATCGGACGTCGGGGGGGGGGCATCAGGCTTTCAGGATGGGGACAGACCTTCAAGGGGGGACAGTGCACGGAAGTCAGGGGGGGTGAACGGAGAGTCGGGACAGCGCACGGAAAGTCAGGGCAGTGCACGGAAGTCAGGGGGGGGTGAACGGAGAGTCGGGACAGCGCACGGAAAGTCGGGGCAGTGCACGGAAGTCAGGGGGGGGTGAACGGAGAGTCGGGACAGCGCACGGAGAGGCGGGGCAGTGCACGGAAGTCAGGGGGGTGAACGGAGAGTCGGGCAGCATGCGCGGTATAATCGTGAGCGCGTTATACCAAAGTTTTTGTGCTTATCATCGTGATTTCTGCGCGCTATACACGTGTGCGCGTTTTATACGGGTGCGTGTTATTTGCGTGAAAATACGGTACTCTGTACAATATCTTGTCAATGGTTTCCACACATCCTGAAACTTCTTAAAATATCCTCTTTGCAATGCAATGAATCTTTCCATTTTATAAATGTGACATAAAGAATTCCACCAAAAGGTGTAATTCAATCTCCTCCAATCCTTCCAATTGTATGTAATTTGCTGAATGGCAACACCAGTCATTATTAGCAGTAATTTATTATTATTTGCAGAAATTTGACTTTTTGCTCTTATTTCCATACCAAATATCACAGTATCATAGGATAATGCCACTGGGTTATCTAATAAATTATTAATTTGGTCCCAATCACTCACTTCTGAAAATAATTATAATAGTGGTAGTGCTCAGAAAATGGCTACTCTGTAGCAGTACGTGATCTTTTTTTTCAACTCAGTGAAACAGCACCATTTCCAATCATTGCCCTTCTCTCCATATATCCAACAATAAGTCCAGATCTTGTCATAAGAAGACTAAGATCCTTTCCAAGTCTCCACTTCAGTTCATACACGAAAAAAAATGCTAAAAAGGGACTTATCTTTATTGACTCAAAATCGTAGCTACTCTCTCTCGCTCCTTGGTGATGTTGTTCTCTGGTGCTGACTATCTTCAGTGAATATTAAAATTGCCTGTTAAACTATCATGCCCAATAGGGATTTCTTTAAAATTGCCTGTTAAACTATCATGCCCAATAGGGATTTCGGTTTCACCAAAAAACAGTTTCATCAGGGGTAAACTACAAAAAATATAAAACAAACTCAAATCCAAAAATACACTTCAGCTATTCAACAGTAGCTAAAACTTTTTCCCAATATAATCATGCATTAGTAATGTACATTTCATGGTGCATGAGCGGGAATTCCTTGCAGTTTCCGATAATGGACCCAATGAGCTAGCCAGAGCCTATGGGGTGGCCGCATGGTGGGTCCATTTGCTACATATGCTATGAGAGTTACGGACACTGCTATATAGAATAACATTCAATAATTGGTTGCTAGTAACCAATTTTGAAATTGTTAACTATTTGTTAGCCAATTAATTTCTGTGCGCATCTCAGGTGTGTACCCAAATTTAGGCACACAAATCTGTGTGCCATATATAGAATCGGGTGTGTGTGTGCTGCATGGCACTTTAAGAGTGGCAACTTATGACTGCCACAGATCTCATGAGAATCTCGGAGAGGGTGAGAGCCAGAAGGCCTTGAGCATGCGCAGATACTCAAGGCCCAGCAGCAACCTAGCAAGGAAACCGGCGGTAGGCACTTTCAACACCAATGGCACATGGGTAAGGACAGGGCCGGTCAGTGGGGGGAGGAGGCGATCGCGAAGAGAAGGAGCAACGCCGGTGGCTTCGGGAGAGCAACAAAGCCGGTTCCAGGGGACAGGTCGGGGGCTCGCAAATCGAGTCAATGCTCGGTTTGCGAGTTACAGTTTGCTTGAGTGTTTTACTCGTCTTGCAGAACACTCGCAAACCACATTACTCGCAAACCGAGGTTTGACTGTACTTTCAAATGCAATAAAGAATTTTATTCCTCTTAGTTATATAACAGAATATGAAGAACACTGCACAATTCTTTTTGGGCCTGATTCTCTAAAAGTGCATCCCGATTTTAGGCAGCTGTAGGCGTCCTACAGCTGTCTAATCAGCCAATCGGGATGCACGTTTTTTAAAAAAAATGCTCCCCAGGCAGGCCGCCTATATTGAAGGCGAGGCCCGCAAGAACCTAGGCCCTGATTCTGAATAGGACGCCCGGGAGAAGCGTCCTATTCAGAATCAGCCTAAACTAAACCCCGATTCTGTAACCGGCATCCATGTTACAGACGCGGGTTAGAGAAACGGGTTAGATTAGAAACAGCCCGCTACACTTATCGCGGCAAGGGATCTCTCTGCCGCTATAAGTATAGCAGGCCGCGGCCCCCTGACCAGGAGGCTGCCCAAACCCTCTGCCCGGAGATGCACCCCCCCGACACTACCGACCGCCCCCCCCCGACATTACTGATCCCCCCCTCCCCCCCCGACAATATCGATAGCTGGCAGGAGGGTGCCCAATCCCTCCTGCCCGAAGACGCACCCCCCCCCGGCGCTAACCCCCCCCAAACCTCCACTCCACCAAACCTGTTCTTAGAAGGGTCTTGCACGTCTTGAGCCGGCAGGCACGCCTCGTCGAAATGAAGCGGGCCCGCCCCTTCCCGGCCCATCCCGCCGAAGCCTAAGGCCTGATTGGCCCAGGCTCTAGAAGCCTGGACCAATCAGGCCTTAGGCATAGCGGGTCCGCCCATCCCCACTAAGTCTAAGGTCTGATTGGCCAATCAGGCCTTAGATTAAGTGGGGATGGGCGGACCCGCTATGCCTAAGGCTCAAGACGTGCAAGACCCTTCTAAGAACAGGTTTGGTGGAGTGGAGGTTTGGGGGGGGGGTTAGCGCCGGGGGGGGGTGCGTCTTCGGGCAGGAGGGATTGGGCACCCTCCTGCCAGCTATCGATATTGTCGGAGGGGGGGATCGGTAATGTCGGGGGGGGGCGGTCGGTAGTGTCGGGGGGGGGGGGTGCGTCTTCGGGCATCGGGTTTGGGCACCCTCCTGGTCAGGGAGCCGCGGCCCGCTATACTTATAGCGGCAGAGAGATCCCTTGCCGCGATAAGTATAGCGGCCGCGTCTACTTACAATGTAGGCCAGCATTTTGCTGGCCAACATTTTAAGCTTCTCCTCTACTAGGGAGACGCGTAGGGCCGCCTAGGTTCAGCCTAAGGCCCGCCTAAGGCCCTTAGACGAGCTTAGGCATCTTGCGGGTCTCCCTGGGCTCCCGGAGGTGCCTTCAGGCTTGCCTGGGGAGCATTTTTTTTAAAAAAAGTGCATCCCGATTGGCTGATTAGACAGCTGTAGGACGCCTAAAATCGGGATGCACTTTAGAGAATCAGGGCCTTTATGTGTAATATCTCTAATTATTTACAACTCTTCTATAGATTCCATCTTTAGAATTGTTCCTTAATTTGTATCAATCATTAATTCCTTCTAAAGCTCAAAATCCATACATATTTTTGTTAATCCCTGTCTTGGCTCTACTCTGTTCATCAGACGCCTGCCATTCATGCTTCTGTATTCTTTTATCTTTAATTTAAGATCTCCATTCAGATCTTATCTTCTCCAATTTTACTATCCAATCCAGCTTATTCCATGCTTTCCCCCTTCTATTAATTACTTTGTAACTCATGTTCTACATTCCTACCTTCCTATAACCTATCAGAATTATCTGGACTGTTTTGCTTGGATTTTTGATCCTGGAGAAAGAACCTACAGATATTCTCATTCGATTTTTACAGCCAAAACAATTTGCATTGTTCTGAAAATTCAAAGGTACATTCTTTGTGCCTCTTTCTTCCTCATCCCACCCCCAGTCTGCAAGATGGCCTCCAAACAATACTGGCACAATTATGCACATGGTAGAATAAATACAAGTAATTTTACCTACATTGATGGATGGTATCAAGGAGCCCATTTCCTCAGATAAAATGCTGACTTTAGACAAGGTTAAGGAACAGTTAGAAGAAGATTAATGTGAAAGTAGAACTGAACATAAGAAAAGCAATGTTTAGTCAGACCAAGGTCCACCAAGCCCAGCATTCTCTTCTCCACAGTAACCAGCTCAAGTCACAAGTACCTGGCAAATCTCAAAAAGTAAATGCAGACCTGGCAAATCTCTAAAAAGACAATGCAGACAATTAGAAAGGACATGGAAAAAACAGAAACAAGACCACACCAAAACAGAATGGAGACACCAAATCAAACAATACAAAATCAAACTGAAGGAAAAAAGAACAGACTACTACTCCAAACTCATTGGCACCGATAAACCGGACACAAAAAAACTTTTCAACCTTGTCAGAAATCTCACTGATACCAAACCCCACCTCGCCATCCTAGGAAACCAAACTCCAACAGCCTCCCAACTAGCGGACCATTTCAAACACAAAATCATCACAATCAGATCCACATTCAACAACTCTCGAAACATCTTAGAAGAGATACTAACAAAACCCACAAAAGACGAAGCCACCTCAGCAGATAGGATCTGGACCGACTTCCCAGCGACACAATGGTCAGACCTAGACCGGCTGTACAAAAAATACAGCAAATCTTCATGTGATTTGAACAATTGTCCTCCTTATCTACTAGCTACAGCGTCCACTAAATTCACAGCTGGTCTCACGCTATGGCTGCAAACCACCCTAAGGGAAGGTCAGTTCCCTCCGGAACTTGGCGAAATCATAATTACTCCCATACTAAAAGACCCCAAAGGCCCAATAGACAGCCCAACAAATTATAGACCAATCGCTTCTATACCTCTATACGTCAAATTCATAGAGGGTCTAGTAGCACAATATCTCGCCAATTACCTAGAAGACCATCACATCCTACACCCTACTCAATCCGGATTCAGAACCAATCACAGTACTGAAACACTTCTGGTTTCCCTACTAGACACAGCCCGTCAGCACCTCAGCAAAGGAAATAAGTTACTAATCATCCAACTCGATCTTTCAGCAGCATTCGACTTAGTTGACCATTCCATACTACTCCAGATACTAGATGCCATAGGAATATCAGGTAATGTTCTCAACTGGTTCCAAGGATTCCTCAAAACAAGATCATACAGAGTCAAGTCAAATGATCTTCTATCCAACTCATGGTCAAACCCCTGTGGAGTTCCACAAGGATCCCCTCTATCGCCCATACTTTTCAACCTCTTCATAGCATCCCTAGGCACGGCCCTAGACGCCCTAAACATTACATCCTTCAGCTACGCGGATGATATAACCATCCTCCTCCCCTTCGACATCCAAGACCCCACCTCCAACGGACACCTGAAAACAACATTGGAAACTGTAGAAAAATGGATGACGAACCACAAGTTAAAACTGAATGTGGAGAAAACCAAATTCCTACTACTAGAGAAGGAACAAAAACCATCCCTAACAGAACTAGATGTAAATACAATCAAATATCCAATACAGAATACTCTCAAAATTCTGGGAACACACCTAGACAGAGGCTGCACAATGCAAACACAAATACACAAAACCATAAAAAAAGCATTCTTCACCATGCGAAACCTAAGAAAAATAAGAAAATTATTTTCCAAAGAACACTTCAAGATCATTGTACAATCCCTCATACTCAGCTCCTTAGATTACTGCAACAGCCTCTACCTACCTTGCCCAAATACTATGATAAAACAACTACAGACCGTTCAGAACACAGCTATCAGACTCATCTACTCGCTCAGCAAATTTGACCACGTCACACCCGCCTATGTAGACTCTCACTGGCTTCCGATAAAAGCAAGAACTCAATTCAAACTGTACTGCTTACTTTTAAAAGTAACCCATGGTATGGCCCCCAATTACCTGAACAACCATTTTTGCCGCTACCGACTACCCAGATCAAGAAGAACTCAGAATCTTTCACCTTCCCCCCTCATAATGGTACCCGACGTAAGAAACTTTACGACAACCTTCTAGCAACTCAGGCAGCGAAAATTGACCCCACCATCACCAAATTGATGATCAAAACAACAGACATCAAAGTGTTTCGGAAAGAAATCAAAACATTTCTTTTCAAAAAACACGTCCTTACTTAATATTCCCCTCCCCAATCGCACATGCACTCTCCCCAGCAAATAACACACCAGTCATCCCCTTGAACCTCATTTACCAAAAATATCCAAACTCCTAAATAAGCATCTCCCTTAGGTATCCATTTAACTTTCTCCTAAATAAGCATCTCCCTTAGGTATCCACTTAACTGATTCCTTCAAAGTTAGGTATCTTTCTTCAGTTGCCTATATTGTTTTCCCCACTGAACCTTGTAACTACTTGAACCCTGTCAAGTTATTCTATCGATAAATTCAGATATCTTATACTTGTATTTCTATACCACAACATGTAATTTACTTAAATCGTTGTAATGTAATTCTCTCGGTAATGTCCTGATCTCTTTTAACTGTAATCCGCTTAGAACCGCAAGGCACAGGCGGAATAGAAATCACAAATGTAATGTAATGTAAATCTAGTTCTCATAGTTCATTTCCAGTGATGAGCAAGGGCTCCCACAAGTCTATCTGGCTAATAATTTTGCATGGACTTTTCCTCCAGGAATTTGTCCAAACCTCTGTAGAACCCACTTTTATTGGATACCTTGACTACATCCTCCAGCAATAGATTCCACATTTTAATTATGCACTGCGTGATCATTGAAAACGCATCATAGAATTTTTTTTTAAATCTGTTGGTTGTTACTTTCATGGAGTGAGCTCGTGTTCTTATGTTTGGACAGATTATACAACCATTACTTATTTAATTGATTTCCTAAACTTCAATTATACCCTATCTCTTAGTTGCTCTTATCCCATGTAATTATGCTTTCCTTTTCCTATTTCTGTAGTTGGGTTCTATTGTCCTCTTTTAGTTTGCTGCATTTCTCTTGGTCTCAATGAGGGGCATTTTCAATTTGAAAGTACAGTACAGTTTAGGGTGTGAAGAACTTTTGTGCATGAAAGAGGAGCAGGACTTGGGGTGATAGAATGTGATGATCTTAAGGTGGCCAAACAGGTTGAAAAGGTGATGGCGAAAGCTAGAAGGATGTTTGGCTGCATAGGGAGAGGAATGACCAGTAGGAAAAAGGAGGTATTGATGCCCCTGTATAAGACTGTGGTGAGACCTTGTGTACAATCCTGGAGACCACACCTTCAAAAAGATATAAACAGGATAGAGTCAGTCTAGAGAAAGGCTACTAAAATGGTCGGTGGTCTACATCATAAGGCATGTGAGGACAGACTCAAAAATCTCAATATGTATACTTTGGAAGAAAGGCAGGGAAGGGGAGATATGACAGATAAGTTTATTATTTTTTTTAATGACTTTTTATTAGCAGTGACAGAGAGAACGCATACATGAAATCCAATACAATCAGAGAAACAGGTAAGCAAATAAGTAACAAATACCTATGTGGCATAAATACAGATGAGGCGATTGTCTTTCAGTTGAAAGGAAACTCCAGAGTGAGAGGGCAAGGGATGAAGTTAAGCAGTGATAGGCTCAGGAGTAATCTAAGGAAATACTTTTTTTCCAGAAAGAGTGGTAGATGCATGGAATAATCTCCCGGTAGAGGTGGTGGAGACAAAAACTATGTATGAGTTCAAGAAAGCATGGGACAGGCATGTGGGATTTCTTAAAGAGAGGAGGTGATGGATGCTGCAGATGGGCAGACTAGATGGGCCATTTGGCCTTTATCTGCCATCATGTTTCTATGACAAATCTAATTTGGATGTTTTGGGTGAAAGCTGAGGGAGAGTACATGAGAAAGAGGTGAAGGTTGCTTGGATGGGGGACATAAGAAAGAGAGAATATATGGGTAAAGCCTAGAAGGTGGACTTGAGAAATAGATGAAAGTGAAAGAAAGACTGGGTATGGACTTGGGGGGAGGGGTACAAAAAGGTTTGGCCAAAGCTAGACTAAATAGCCTGACTATCTGTAATAGCAGAACTTGAGCTTCCCCAACTCCATTTACTTGTATTTTTTACCACTGTCAGAGAGTAAAGCAGTACAACAGATATTGAGCAAAACTGTATTCTGGGGTAAGGTTACCATTTGGCTCCAGATAAGAGGACAAATTGAGAAATCCAAGTTTTACTTCCATTGAAAGTAATGGCGATAAGTAGAGAATAGCATTGGGACAAATTTGTCCCTGTCCCCACGTCGATCTGTCACCATCCTTGTCCCATCCCCACGTGTTCTGTCCCTGACCTGCCCTATCCTTGCAAACTCTATCCTCATTTGCACAAGCCTTGATCACTCATGATGGAGCAGGGACAGAACTTGCAGGGACGGGATGGGGAAGGACTTTTATCCCCGTGTCATTCTCTAGACAGATTGAGACATCTAGGTTTTACTTCCATTGAAAGCAATGGAAGTAAAACCTGGATACCTTAATCCATCCTCTTTTTTTTCTGGAACCATATGGTAACCCTATTCTGGGGGAACACATAAAAGATAAAGATTGGGTGATCTCAGAGAGTGAGTGATTGTGTGAGTCTCAAAAATAGAGTGTTTTGGCCCTCCAAATATTACAAAATATGCAATGTGGCCCCAGATAGAAAAGAATTGGACAAACCAGTTATAGAGAATAGCCAAATTTCACCCCAGCTTTGAATTTTACCCTTTAACTCATGGTAATACAGAAGAAAATATATCATTTTCTAAATTGTTCCATTCAACAAGTGCTATGAAGAACAGTACTGTAAGCAGTCTTAAAAAAAAAAACCAACCCAAAAAACAGTTGTCACCTCTTAGTGTGTGTTTTGAATATATTATCCTTAATTACATTTGTTACAAGAATAATGCTAAGTACTAATGCAAAATAGATTGCATGTTCAAGCTTTTCAATGATAATGTCTTTATTAATCATTAAGGCTGTTTTACTATTGGCAAAATGAAAGCTGGTGGTGTTTACAAAACCTCATCATACTTCTTAAATACATCATATTCATTAAATACCAAGAAGAATAAGTACCGTATTTTCACCCATATACTGCGCACCCGTGTAAAACGCGCACACGGGTATAGCACGCGGGGAACACAAATAAATGTAAAAAAAAATTTAATATAGCGCGCACACGCGTATACCGCGCATGCTAAAACCTCCTCTCGCCTACTCCGAACCGGCATCTTCCCCTCCACTCACTTACCCGCGTTTTACAACTTTTTTTTTTCAATCCGATCGGCATCCCCCCTGCGAACCGGCATCCTACCCCCGCTCACATCACTCCACTCCCCCGCGATCCTACATCCCCCCCAGCACCGCAAAACATCTCTTACTCATTTGGGCACCGGCACCAGCACCAATGCACAGGACGTGCCAGTGCCAGTGCCCGAAGATCCTCCCTCGTTGGCTTGGGCTGGGCTGGGCTGGGCTGGGCGGTGCGGTGTGGTGTGGAAGAGATCCTCCTTCTTCCTGCGCCGGGCTGGACTAGGCTTTGAGCATTTGCGCATGCTCAAAGCCTTCTGGTCTCGCTCTCTCCGAGATACACCAGAAGGCTTTGAGCATGCACAAATGCTCAAAGCCTAGTCCAGCCCGGCGCAGGAAGAAGGAGGATCTCTCCCGCACCACACCGCCCAGCCCAGCCCAGCCCAGCCCAAACCAACGAGGGAGGATCTTCGGGCACTGGCACTAGCATGTCCTGTGCATTGGTGCTGGTGCCGGTGCCCAATCGGGTAAGAGATGTTTTGCGGTGCTGGGGGGGATATAGGATCGCGGGGGAGGGGGGGTGATGCGAGCGGGGGGGAGGATGCCGGTTCGCAGGGGGGATGCCGATCGGATTGAAAAAAAAAAGTTGTAAAATGTGCTCACACGTATAACGCGCACGGTTATGCACGGTTTGTAAAATCGTGTATAACGCGTGCGTTATATGCGTGATAATACAGTAGCTCTTTTGGAATATGCTAAATAAGAAAGAAATTTAAGGATTCACTATCTTTTTTTGGAAAAGCAAATCACTTTTTATCATTTGATTTACATCTGCATCCTCTGTAGGGTCACTGGCACATTGATCATTTATGGAGGAATGAATGAAATAGCTTTCTAAGGGCCTTTTTTTATCAAGCTGTGCTAGAGGATTTCAGGTGAAGGCCAGCAAGGTAAGTGCTGCAACGCTCACAGGAATTCAGTGAGCAACAGAGCATTTACCTCGCCAGCCCACACTAAAAACCTCTAGCACAGCTTGATAAATGGGGTAGGGTTACCAGACTTCCGGATTTCCCCAGACATGTCCTCCTTTTGAGGCACTTTGGCCGAGTTATGAAAAGCTTCCTTTCAATTGCGTCACGCAGGAGGTAATCCGCGCATGTGCAGATTGCCTCCTGCCCGACCAAAGCAGGCAGAGATGGGTGGGCCCGGGGGAGGGTCTAGGATGTCCAGATTTTACAATTGTAAAATCAGGCAATCCTAAAATGGTGGTGGAGGGAGGAGTAAATAAGACTGTGTTGTGCAAATAAAAAAAAAAAATCTGATAACTTTTCTTAACATTAGCATTCGCATTCCCGTGTCCTGCAACTGAAAGCTAATCACCATCAATCAATAATCACACAACTCAGTTTTATTGGAATAAATATTTGGCCACAGCTTTATTATCTATCTGAATATTATCTCCACTTACAATACAATTTGTGTCAAAAACCAACAAACCCCCAATGCATATTTCACACACCCCCAGGGAGCTATTCGGTGTCGAAACTAGCTCTCGTTAAGTCTTTAAATTTATAACATTCCTCCAAACATAACCCACAGTGACACAAGGCCATGCTTCCCTTCCCCTCCCCCCAAACATGACCCACGGTGACGCAAGGCCATGCTTCCCCTCCCCCTAAACATGATCCACGGTGACGCAAGGCCATGCTTCCCCTTGCAGCGGTATCGCATACGAGTGTTACATTTATTTATTTATTAACTGCTCATCTCCCAGATCCAACAGGACCAAACCCCATTTTCCATCTCACTCAAAGCTGTGACCACCTCCCCCCAACCCCATAAGCTCCACCAAACCCACGCAAATCGACATATAACATGTACACCCCCCACCCCACCCTACAACACTGACACAAAACATAACACCAGCACAAATGGGAGGGAGGGAGGGAGGGAGGGAGGGAGGGATAATCTTTTCCTGAAGAGACTACTCTGCTGTTTCCCTTTCCTCACAGAATTCACTCGAGCCTGCCACAAAATCCAACCAATCACGTGACTGCTCCACCCCATCACCTTAGAAACCTCCCTAATCATTTTTCTTTCTTACAAGCTCTGTCTATTAACCCTTTCTTACCTCCTCTTATAAACTTGTCAATCCTTATTCTACAGACCCTTGACAACACCTCATATATTCCCCTCACCCTCTGCCCCCCTCCCATTATACCCACACCATCATTCAATAAATATTACCAGCCGGTGACATCAGCTCAGCTAATGTTATATCACACCAGATGAATCTGGTGTTCTTCTAAAGATGAGTTTCATATTACTAGCTATGTTTTGTGTGTATTTATGGAGGGACCATTACTCAAAATGCTTGGCCTTGAATGTCAGCAGAACTAAAATAAATCAACAAATAAGACATACAGGACCTGGAATTGTGCTTCATGGAGGCCCTGGAACATGATCCTTATCTTTATATTTCTACAGCATCTTGATGGAGATTTAAAACTGTTTCAGTATATACGTATTTTGTGCTTTTTATTATTTGTATGGTATTTATTTTTAATTATTTGAAGCCCTCTTTTACTGAGCTGCAGTAGAGGTTTCTACCAAGGCCCAGAACACTAAATGCTTCATTGCTGCTCTGATGCCTGAAAGCAATCATATTCCTATAGCATACATAAATTATGGAATCAACTCCCTCTTGCCATTAGGGCAATTGATAACCTACTGCCCTTCCAGAAAGCAGTAAAGATGCTTCTTTTCATGGACCGGGTCAATTCTGGTCTCAAACTTTGACAGACGTTATGTTATGTTATGTTACATTGGATTTCTAGACCGCATACCCATTAGTTTGATGCTGTTTACAAAAGATTACAATATGAGAGAGTATGACAAGATCTAATTTGCTTCAACGTACCTTACCTCAGAACACCTGTGCTTGCTAACCAGTTCTTCTACCGTTCACTGCAGATATGTTAATACCCATTCGTGACTCTATGATTTATTTTCTTAGATTCTGCAAAGCATATGTTCTTAGTCACATTCTCTATAAGTTGTAAGTTATTGATTCTATAGCTTTGTGTTTTGATCCTGTAGCATGTTATTGACTCTGTAACATATCTCTGTTCCTGAAAACTTTATGAATGTATCCTTGTAACCCATTCTGGGCTCCTGGGGAGGATGAGCTATAAAAATGAATAAATAAAAAATTTCACATCTTTGGAGATGAGTGGGAAGGGGTCAGTGGCCACTAGGAGGAATGTGGGATGGAGTCATGTTTTCATCCCTGAAGTGGTCATCTGGTTAGTTTGGGTACCTTTCTTGCACTTATTTGTTGTTAAAAGAAGTCTAGCCCCAAACATCTAAACTGAGCTCTGGATGTTTTCTAAAATGTTTGATTGTTGCAGAAAAATGTCCAAATCTTAAGCTTGCCCTAGTCCAAAGCACGCCTCCAGCACACCCCCTTGAGATTTAGATGTACTACAGACATCCACCATAGAAATCTGTCTACAAGATGAGTTTTGAAAACAGCGCATTGGAAGAATTTGGCAAGAAAAATGTCCATCCTCCCCTTTATGCTACTTTTTGGACATTTTTCTTTTTTGAAAATGAGTCCCATAGTCCAGTGATTCCCAACCCTGTCCTGGAGGACCACCAGGCCAATCGGGTTTTCAGGCTAGCCCTAATGAATATGCATGAGAGAGATTTGCATATGATGGAAGTGATAGGCATGCAAATTTGCTTCATGCATATTCATTAGGGCTAGCCTGAAAACCCAATTGGCCTGGTGTTCCTCCAGGACAGGGTTGGGAACCACTGCCATAGTCTGATGCCTAATCTCTTTGGTTTGTTGTATTCTTCATGTTGATTTAATATGAACTAATTTATTTACTTAATTGTTATGGGCCTTATAAAAAAATCTGAAATAGATTTTGTAAAATAGATTTAAAATGCTAGAGTGATACAATTCAACTGGGCTTCCAGTGTCACGAGGCATTTCAGACATTGAAGACTAACCTAACTTCTTTTCCAGTAATAGCTTTTTCCCCATTTGATCGTCCATTTACTCTGAAAACAAATGACAGTTGAAAGTTTGGGGCAATCTTCAGACAAGTTCAGGAGATCCAAGAAAGGGTCATAGTATGTGGCAGTTAAAGGCTGAAGAAGTCTGTAAGAAATGACAAAAAATTATTCTCCCAGATCTACCTCTCTGAAATTTCACCTAAAGTCCAAGAAAAAGTTCCTGCCTGTTTGGCTGACATCGCTGTTAGGATGTCCTGCCATCCTCTGAAACTAAACATGTCCAAGACTGAACTGCTCCTCTTCCCTCCTAAACTCTCTGCTCCTCTCTCTCTCTGTAAATAATACTGTCATCGTTCCAGTCTCCTCTGCTTGTAACCTTGGAGTCATCTTTGATTCTGACCTCTCATTGTCTACACACATCAAGCAAACTGCTAAGGCCTGTCGCTTCTATCTCTACATCACCATATTTTGCCCCTTCCTCTCTGAGCACACTACCCGGGTCCTTGTCCACACTCTCGTAATCTCACACTTAGATTACCGCATATAGGTGAACGGGGCTTCTATTTTTTGGAGTATAGAGGACTCCAATTTGATATAAAGGTCAAAAGATGTTTAATAATGCATTACTTAAGCAAAGCACATGCAAAAAAAATACAGTATATTGCATAGTAAACCTTCTATTTTGGGGGTAAAGAGGACTCCTCTTTGATAATAATAAAAAAATATATATTTAATAATGCATTATTCAAGCAAAGCACATGAAATATATATATATAGCATACTAAACCTCATTTCCAAAAGGCTAAGAAAATAAGAAGAGAATCCCTACTCACAACGGCTGTGGTTCAGAGCAAGTGAATGTGTCTGTTGCACAATTTTGATATCAATATGTACCTAGATGGCAGAATGTCACTAAAAAAATAATAGGAATATATGTTGGTATTCCTGACCATACTAGGGATTTGAACCCACCACCTTGGGAAGATGGAAGATGTGTCTTTAACTACTGAGCCACAGATGCTTTCTTTTAGGCATGGGTACCTGCCATATGAGATGATACCTTAGGACAGTGTTTCTCAACATGTGGTACATGTACCCTTGGGGGTATGCGGACAGTTTGTTGGGGATATACCCCTTTTAACTTTAGAGAGTGCCCTCTCGTTCTCCCTACCTTGGAGAGGGTGAACAGTCTGTCTTTCTCTACTAAGTCTATTCCCTTCAGTATTTTGAACGTTTCGATCAAGTCCCCTCTCAGTCTCCTCTTTTCAAGGGAGAAGAGGCCCAGTTTCTCCAATCTCTCACTGTACGGCAACTCCTCCAGCCCCTTAATCATTTTAGTCGCTCTTCTCTGGACCCTTTCGAGTAGTACCTTGTCCTTCATGTATGGCGACCAGTGCTGGATACAGTATTCTAGGTGAGGGCGTACCATGGCCCGATACAGCGGCATGATGACCCTCTCCGATCTGTTTGTGATCCCCTTCTTAATCATTCCTAGCATTCTGTTCGCCCTTTTTGCCGCCGCCGCACATTGTGCAGACAGCTTCATCGCCTTGTCGATCAGAATTCCCAAGTCTCTTTCCTGGGAGGTCTCTTCAAGTACCGCCCCGGACATCCTGTATTCGTGCATGATGTTTTTGTTCCCGACATGCATCACTTTACACTTATCCACATTGAACCTCATTTGCCATGTCGATGCCCATTTCTCAAGCTTGATTATGTCACGTTGAAAACATTTAGACTAGATATTTCAAAATATTTGTTCATAGGATGGCTGATTATTACCTCAATATTTCTTGTCCACAAACTCATCCGAGATATTCACATTTTCTTCCTACATGCCAAAGCTGGTGAATTTCTGTCCTCTATTGTAAAGGTATTGTGCCTGGAGACAGATGGGCAGACATTGATACATTTTAATACATTTTCCAACATGCCGAGCATTGGAAAGCATAGACACTGTTTATACATCAGAAAAATCCCCTTAATCCATACTAAAAAGTCCAGATTTGTTTTTGTTTCTTCAAAATGTCTTTAGCAAAAAGTTCATTTTATTAATAACACACAATAATTACAATGCTGACCAACAAGGTAAAGTCTTATCCATGCTGTGACAACTGATAATAATTGGAAACAACCTGCCTCTGAAATATCAAAAAAGCAAACAAGCTCAGAGGCAATTTAAATACCCCCAGCTCTGGGATTTTACTGCCAAGATAACATCAGGAATAAAGCTGCCAGTGAGCAAATTAGATTTTTTGTTTATGTGAGCAATTTTACAAACTAATAAACAGCTACACTGTAATGTATATCAAATATATTTCAGTCTATGATAGATTATGATCTTCTAAGCATTTGAATTCTCCTGCATGACTGGAAAGTGCAAAAGTGTATTATTTGTTGCAGATATAAACATGCATAGAATTATCTGCAATAATTGATGCTGAAAAAGGCAGGGAGTGTACACTGAATTGTGGATATAGATATCACTCCCTGAATAAATGCAGTAGAGAATATTTCTTCACTGCTGGCCAAGTTGAAAGCCTAGTTGAGTCATAACTTCTAAAGCTGTTCATTTTTGACATGCTAAGTGTAGCCACATAATGAACTGTCGCCACAATGATCTAATTAGATAAATTTTTCTAAAATAAATTCTTTATTTTAGGGGATATTGGTTAATCAAATAATAATAATAAAGCTTTATTTATATAATATGCTGGTTAACTGAGAAGTGTCTGCTTCCTGTTTCAGGCCTAGATGCACTAAACAAGCCGATCATGTACCAATGGTTACTAAATCAGTTTGACTGGTTTAGCAACCGACGGAATTTGCCGACCCAATTTTCAAAATGGCTCACCACGTGGTTTTCTGTGCAATCGCATATTCTCCAATTCTGGCATGCAAACGACCTCATTACTATTAAAATGAGGTCATTAATATTAAAATGAGCCATCTGATCGATGGCCTAACATCGTAAAGGCATGCACCAACCGGTAACACGGACCCTACCAGTGCCTGTTAATTAGGAAACACCATTTGAAATGGCAATCAGTATTAAATTAAAGCACCTACAGGCACCTAAAGAAAAGGCTCCAGAATTGCACCTCCAGAGGGCCTACCAGTGCCTAATGCCACTATAGGTATGGCTAAAGCCAGAAGTTGCATTAGCTGCTCTAAAGCGCCTGTGTTGATGTGATTCTCGGTAAAGATAGATGCCAGAAATGTAGGCTTTGAAAACCCTGGCCTACATTTCCGTTGCCTATCTTTCCAGGACACACAATTCTCTAAACAGCACTGTCACATGATTGACATGTGATCAACAGCCGCTTTTTAGGCAGCCGCCGATATTGGCGCCATTTAGAGAATCCGGGCCTTATTTCTTTTTGAAAATCTAAGTAAAGTCCAACCAGAATGAAGTATATGCTTGATTTTCCTCATGAGTAGTTATAAAATTACCCCCATTAAAGGTAAAGGTAGTCCTCTATACCTACTACAGAATCATGCATAGAGGTTTCTTCTAGTACCTCCCCAGCTGAGACTGGGTACTTGCTGTACATACAGCTCTTCCTTATGACTGTTGCTGTTTTCCAGGTCTCACCACATCTGAGTAGGTTGAACTAACATTTCAGCTATCATGCTGTGGCTTTCTTCAGGGTATGCTATGAGGTCAGCAGTTTGCCTTTGACCTGATTGAAAACAGGGAGGTCTGTTGGTCACAAATTTGAAATGTGGTGGGAAAATTTGTTGGTCACAGATTTGATTTCTGGTAGGAGCGTCCATTGGACCCAATAATTTTAAATTCTGATGGGGAAGTCTGTAGTCACACAGACACAAAACTAGGGAGGGGGGTAGACATTTTCAGATGGAGGGAGATCTACCCAGACACCATGAGACCTGGAAAATGGCAACATTCATAATGCCAGCTGCGGAAGCCTAAGAGAACAGCTTCTCCTTATGTTTCATAATGACCTCCTAAGGTTTGTCTCAGCTAAACTTCTTATTCAATCTCTCATCCATCTGTCTATTTCAATTTGTCTTCTCCCTCTTCTTCTGTTTCTTCCTACTCAGTCTTCTTTTCACCCCTCACCTCCGTTATTGCACAATCTTTTATAATTTCCAATTTTCTTCTCCACTGGTCATATCTTCCTCCTGTCGTCAGTGTTCCTTCCCTGTAATATAATCTTCATTAGTTTCTTCTGCTCACCTTGCGTATCCCTCCTCCACCTACACTACTACTCACATACACTTGCCAGCTCCCATTGCTGCAGTCAACCTCCTTCACTAGTCTAGAAACATAAAAACATAGAAACATGATGGCAGTTAAAGGCCAAATGGTCCATCCAGTCTGCCTATCTGCAACATTCACTATTTCCTCCTCTCCCTATTAGCTAAGGCTCTTTACACTTGCATTGTGAGGTCATAGAGCTTTATGGTTCTAGAAACATAGAATAAAACAGGGGGAACAAAACCACAAACTCAAAAGTACAGAACCAAAGTGGAATTGTCCCAATCAGAATGGTGCACACCAAAAAAGTGTCTTTCAACTCATCTGATAAATTCAAATGCCTTTATTCATCCAAAATTCATCCAATGACTCAATGACCTGACATGCACATGTTTCAGCCTACTCGGCCTGCATCAGGAGTCTTATGAGTCTTCGAGTGTTTTTAAAGAACCATACAGGGTATAAGGATGCACAATCTCTTTAAACACTCGAAGACTCATAAGACTCCTGATGCAGGCCGAGTAGGCTGAAACATGTGCATGTCGGGTCATTGAGTCATTGGATGAATTATGGATGAATAAAGGCATTTGAATTTATCAGATGAGTTGAAAGACACGTTTTTGGTGTGCACCATTCTGATTGGGACAATTCCACTTTGGTTCTGTACTTTAGAAACATAAAAACATGATGGCAGATAAAGGCTAAATGGCCCATCCAGTCTGCCCATCTCTTCCTCTCTCTAAGAGATCACACGTGCCTATCCCAAGCTTTCTTAGTCTCTGTCTCCACCACCTCTTTCAAGAGACTGTTCCACGCATCTACCACCCTTTCTGTAAAAACATATTTCCTTAGATTGCTCCTGAGCCTATCACCTCTTAAGTTCATCGTATGCCTTCTCATTCCAGAGCTTCCTTTCAAATGAAAGAGACTCAACTCATGCGCATTTACACCATGTAGGTATTTAAACGCCTCTATCATATCTCCCCTCTCCCGCCTTTCCTCCAAACTTTACATCCTGTAGTTCTCTTATACTGTCTCATGAAATAACTAACTTTCTCAGGGAGGGGTATATCATTAGAGTGACAGTGTCTGGGAGCTGGCAGGAGGGAACAGATTTGATGCTGAATACTGGGTAAGTAGCCGCAGTGATGGAAGGATTCAACAGAATAAAATAGGACTACATTTTCATGTATGCAATGCATTTTAACTAGGACTAGCTCAGCATGTCTGATCGAACATGGTACCCTATGGTCAACATACATTTGTTGCTACTGTGGAGGCATAGCTACCATAACTTTTCCTCTCTTTTAAGTGCATCATTATACTAAATTATTCAAATTGATGATATACAGTACCTGCTTGCTTAATTAGCTGAAAATTTTCATTCCAGATGGCATTTATTTGAACCACAAACCAAAACCAAGGAGGAAACCAAGGTTCAACAGTCTGCAGTGTAAAACAATCCAGAACAAACAAACCAAAAAACTGCAGACCTTGTACACGATGCAGGCAGATTTTATTATGACAAATAAATATTTGATTAAAAACCTTTTACCAGGTAAGGGACCCAACACGGTCCGTGTTTCGTACTAACCTTTGTCAGGGGTCCTAACAAGTACAAATACAATATTTAAAACCAACATATTTAGAAATACAATGTATTTAAAAAAATAAAATATATAAAAAATTTTTTTATCAAATGTATCAATATATTAATTACTATAATGGTCCAATTATTCCATTAAAAAGAATTTTAAAAAAATAGAATTTTAAAAAAAGTTTTGAAAAGAAAAGAAGGAAGGAAAGATATATTATAAAATAAATAGGTAATATAATAGATAATTTTGGTTTTGATTAAACTGTATATATCTGATAAGAGACTCTGTTAAACAAAAAAAAAATTCAAACAATTAAAATATACAAAGGGAGGAAAGAAAGAAGGGAGGAAAGAAAAAAGAACCAAGAAAAAATAAAAAAATATATAAAATAATATAAATGTATAATACATACCACTTTTGATAAAGGGGAAAATTATCAAAAGAAAAAAGCCTTGGATAAATAGCTATCAAGAGACATAGAAAAAGGCATATAAACATAACAATAGAAATAATCATAGACATATATCTTAGCCAAAATTAAATTAAATGAAATAAATAATATAGTATGGAATGAAGTGTAACAGTGGGCAAATTAATTATCATAAATCACTAATATATACAGCAATGAAATAACAATGATAATTCAAAATAAGGCAATTAACAACAGTTAGAAGCAATTATAGACAATACAACCATTGAATGTAAAAAGACAACCCAGAGAATAAAAGATATATAGTCATGCTAAAATATCATCATTCATTCTTTTTAAAAAAAACCCTAAACCTGCAGTGATTATAAAATCAATAAAAAGATATATATGTGTGTGTGCCAAAACAACCGTTAAACACTATATATTTATTCATTTCATTTCTTAAATTTTACAGAGGCACCCCAACGAATGTTATATCATATTACTTTAAAAAGAAGCACCATATAGAAATACTTTTTTGGCTAACAGAGAAAGAAGAATTCAGAACAGATGTCACAGATAGTATACTTTAAGGACAAATACTGCATAATAATGGATGTGAAGCAAAATTGATAAAGATGAACAGCAGAACGTTTGAAAAAAGGCAGGCATATATAAAGAAAAGGAGAGAAGTTACAAATAGAGTAGAAATAAATGTGGAAAAACTTACCGATGGGTGACACGCTGAAAAAACCGCCCGAGTGAAAATTGTTATGAGGTTCCAGTGAGCTATAAACGGAAAGAGGCCGTAAAGTGCGATCGCAAAATTGTCGAAAAAATATACGAAAAAATAAAAATGCCGGATCGATCGTGAAGAATTAAAACATACTTAAAAATAAAAAAACAAACATACTGAAAACAAGGAAACGTTTTGATTGTGAGAATTATATCTGTATATGTAGAAAACTGTAAATAGTGTAAATAATAAAGGGTAAGTAAACAGAACGGGACTGACCAATCATCTTGATTGTGGGCGTGTCAATTCACAAGTTTGTGAGACATAAGAGATAGGAAGGGACTTAGGCTTGAAAAGTGTATTAAATTGGCAATTATGTCAGATGTCTAGATGATTAGGAAGTTAAGAAATATATGGAATAAATATTGTTTTATAGGATGATTAAAGGTGAAGAAATAGAGAAATGTAAAAACTAGATAATATAGAAAATATAGAAAAAATGGTATAAAGACAACATTTTGTTTATTAAATATTAAATTAAGAAAAGAAAAAAGAAAAACTAAACAATATATATTTTTGTACAATGGAAGATATATAGACAACCTGATAACACAATAGAATCATAAGATATGTAATATAAAATAAGTAAAATTAAAAACATATAACAGTAATTATTAAATTTTTAAGTTTTTGAATAGAATATTTAAAAAATATATGTATATAATGAAAAATTATATATATATATATATAAATGGTTATTTAAATCACAAATATGAATACAATAAAAACATATGACAATTATTTTATTAAAAAAATGTAATCAAATAAAACATGGTTAAAATAATATATGAAAAACAAAAATCATGAAGATTAAAGAAAAGGACGGTAGTCTATTTCCGCATTAAGACCTGCAGGTATAATTGTATTAAGTTCAAAAATCGTCCTTTGTTCTGTCCGTAGCAGGACGTTATCAATGTCACCTCCTCTCCAGTTCTTTTTATAAGTTTTGAATATCAAAAAACGTAACTCATCAATAGTGTGTGAAAAGTCCTTCCAATGTTGAGCCAAGGGCGCTGTTAATATCTCTCTTAAAATACAACTTCTATGTTCTATAATCCTTGTTTTAATCTTCCTCTTGGTCTTGCCCACATATAATAAATTGCAAGGACATCTAATGATGTAAATAACACATTCAGTGTTACAGTTACTGCAGAAGTTTAACTTATATGTTTTTCCAGTCCGTGGATGTTTGAAAATAGTAACCTGCATAGAATGCTTACAAACTGAGCATTTCTTACATGGTTGGTGTCCAGTGTGAACATGCTGGATCGTATTCTCTACAGGAAGTGCAGATGGCACAAGTTGATCTCTTAAGATGGTATTACGAGAAAGTGCAATCAGAGGCTTCTTACCATTAAAACATGGATGTAACTCCAAAATATGCCAATGGGATTTGATGATATGCTGGACTTTCCCTGAAAGGTACGAATGTTTCAGAACACAAGTAAAATCTGGCACTTTGCGTTTCTTATTTCCTGTTTGGAGTAAATTTTCTCGGTGTTGACAAAGTGATCGTTGATAGCATTGAGCAATCTCTGTGGTAGGATACCCTCTTTGAATAAATCTTTGACCCATAGAAGGAGTTTGTCGTTCAAATTCATTTTGTGTTGTGCACAATCTTTTAAGTCTCAAAAATTGACTGTATGGAAGATTCTTTTTGAGTGCGTGCTGATGAAAACTTGTATAATGTAAATAATTATTCTTATCTGTTGGTTTTTTATAAATAGTAGTATGGAATCCATAACGGGTTTTGGAGATCATAATATCCAAAAAGGGAATGTGGTCTTCATGAAATTCCATTTTGAACTTCAGATTATGATCACATGTGTTAATCCATTCCAAAAAGGTCTTGAGTTTAGGAACGCTGCCTTTCCATAGAATAAAGATATCATCGATATATCTTTTATAGAGTCTTACTTCATTTTGATATTCATGATTAGTTAGAAATTTGTCTTCAAAATTTGCTACATATAAATTGGCTATATCAGGAGCCATAGAAGCTCCCATGGCTGTCCCTTTAATTTGTAAAAAGAAGTGACCTAAAAAGCTGAAATAGTTTTGTGTCAATGCTATAGTTGCGGCTGTAATGATAAGTCTATTGGGTATACGTTCAGAAATGGTATTATTGTTCAATGTTTTTTTGATAATGTTTATTGCTTCCATTTGGGGAATATTGGTATAAAGAGACTCAATATCAAGTGTTACCAGGATGACCAAGAGGAAGATTAAAACAAGGATTATAGAACATAGAAGTTGTATTTTAAGAGAGATATTAACAGCGCCCTTGGCTCAACATTGGAAGGACTTTTCACACACTATTGATGAGTTACGTTTTTTGATATTCAAAACTTATAAAAAGAACTGGAGAGGAGGTGACATTGATAACGTCCTGCTACGGACAGAACAAAGGACGATTTTTGAACTTAATACAATTATACCTGCAGGTCTTAATGCGGAAATAGACTACCGTCCTTTTCTTTAATCTTCATGATTTTTGTTTTTCATATATTATTTTAACCATGTTTTATTTGATTACCGTATTTTCGCGGATATAACGCGCGCGTTATACGCGTTTTTACCTACCGCGCATACCCCTCGCGCGTTATATGCCTGAGCGCGGTATACAAAAGTTTTTAAACATAGTTCCCACCCCGCCGGACGCCCGATTCACCCCCCCAGCAGGACAGCTCGCACCCCCACCCGAACGACCGCTCGCACGCGCTCCCACCCGCACCCGCATCCACGATCGGAGCAAGAGGGAGCCCAAGCCCTCTTGCCCGGCCGACTCCCCGACGTCCGATACATCCCCCCCGGCAGGACCACTCGCACCCCCACCCCGAAGGACCGCCGACTTCCCGACAATATCGGGCCAGAAGGGAGCCCAAACCCTCCTGGCCACGGCGACCCCCTAACCCCACCCCGCACTACATTACGGGCAGGAGGGATCCCAGGCCCTCCTGCCCTCGACGCAAACCCCCCTCCCCCCCCAATGACCGCCCCCCCCAAGAACCTCCGACCGCCCCCCCAGCCGACCCGCGACCCCCCTGGCCGACCCCCACGACCCCCCCACCCCCCTTCCCCGTACCTTGGGTAGTTGGCCGGACAGACGGGAGCCACACCCGCCTGTCCGGCAGGCAGCCAACGAAGGAATGAGGCCGGATTGGCCCATCCGTCCTAAAGCTCCGCCTACTGGTGGGGCCTAAGGCGCGTTGGCCAATCAGAATAGGCCCTGGAGCCTTAGGTCCCACCTGGGGGCGTGGCTTGAGGCACATGGGCCCAACCCGACCATGTGCCTCAGGCCGCGCCCCCAGGTGGGACCTAAGGCTCCAGGGCCTATTCTGATTGGCCCACGCGCCTTAGGCCCCACCAGTAGGCGGAGCTTTAGGACGGATGGGCCAATCCGGCCTCATTCCTTCGTTGGCTGCCTGCCGGACAGGCGGGTTTGGCTCCCATCTGTCCGCCAACTACCAAAGGTACGGGGAAGGGGGGTGGGGGGGTCGTGGGGGTCGCGGGTCGGCTGGGGGGGGCGGTCGGAGGTTCTTGGGGGGGGCGGTCGTTGGGGGGGGAGGGGGGTTTGCGTCGAGGGCAGGAGGGCCTGGGATCCCTCCTGCCCGTAATGTAGTGCGGGGTGGGGTTAGGGGGTCGCCGTGGCCAGGAGGGTTTGGGCTCCCTTCTGGCCCAACTACACAAAGGTACGGGGAAGGCGGGTGGGGGTGTCGTGGGGGTCGGCCAGGGGGGTCGCGGGTCGGCTGGGGGACGGGCGGAGGTTCTTGGGGGGGGGCGGTCGTTGGGGGGAGGGGGTTTGCGTCGAGGGCAGGAGGGCCTGGGATCCCTCCTGCCCGTAATGTAGTGCGGGGTGGGGTTAGGGGGTCGCCGTGGCCAGGAGGGTTTGGGCTCCCTCCTGGCCCAATATTGTTGGGGAGTCGGCGGTCCTTCGGGGTGGGGGTGCGAGTGGTCCTGCCGGGGGGGGGGATGTATCGGACGTCGGGGGGGGACATCAGGCTTTCAGGATGGGGACAGACCTTCAAGGGGGGACAGGACTTCAAGGGGGGACAGTGCACGGAAAGTCAGGGGGGGTGAACGGAGAGTCGGGACAGCGCACGGAAAGTCAGGGCAGTGCACGGAAGTCAGGGGGGTGAACGGAGAGTCGGGACAGCGCACGGAAAGTCAGGGCAGTGCACGGAAGTCAGGGGGGGTGAACGGAGAGTCGGGACAGCGCACGGAAAGTCAGGGCGGGCGAAAGGAGCGTCGGGCATCATGCGCGGTATACCCGTGAGCGCGGTATACAAAAGTTTTTGTACATATCATAGTGATTTCTGCGCGCTATACCCGTGTGCGCGTTTTACACGGGTGCGCGTTATATCCGCGAAAATACGGTACATTTTTTAAATAAAATAATTGTCATATGTTTTTATTGTATTCATATTTGTGATTTAAATAACCATTTATATATATATATATAATTTTTCATTATATACATATATTTTTTAAATATTCTATTCAAAAACTTAAAAATTTAATAATTACTGTTATATGTTTTTAATTTTACTTATTTTATATTACATATCTTATGATTCTATTGTGTTATCAGGTTGTCTATATATCTTCCATTTTACAAAAATATATATTGTTTAGTTTTTCTTTTTTCTTTTCTTAATTTAATATTTAATAAACAAAATGTTGTCTTTATACCATTTTTTCTATATTTTCTATATTATCTAGTTTTTACATTTCTCTATTTCTTCACCTTTAATCATCCTATAAAACAATATTTATTCCATATATTTCTTAACTTCCTAATCATCTAGACATCTGACATAATTGCCAATTTAATACACTTTTCAAGCCTAAGTCCCTTCCTATCTCTTATGTCTCACAAACTTGTGAATTGACACGCCCACAATCAAGATGATTGGTCAGTCCCGTTCTGTTTACTTACCCTTTATTATTTACACTATTTACAGTTTTCTACATATACAGATATAATTTTCACAATCAAAACGTTTCCTTGTTTTCAGTATGTTTGTTTTTTTATTTTTAAGTATGTTTTAATTCTTCACGATCGATCCGGCATTTTTATTTTTTCGTATATTTTTTCGACAATTTTGCGATCGCACTTTACGGCCTCTTTCCGTTTATAGCTCACTGGAACCTCATAACAATTTTCACTCGGGCGGTTTTTTCAGCGTGTCACCCATCGGTAAGTTTTTCCACATTTATTTCTACTCTATTTGTAACTTCTCTCCTTTTCTTTATATATGCCTGCCTTTTTTCAAACGTTCTGCTGTTCATCTTTATCAATTTTGCTTCACATCCATTATTATGCAGTATTTGTCCTTAAAGTATACTATCTGTGACATCTGTTCTGAATTCTTCTTTCCCTGTTAGCCAAAAAAGTATTTCTATATGGTGCTTCTTTTGAAAGTAATATGATATAACATTCGTTGGGGTGCCTCTGTAAAATTTAAGAAATGAAATGAATAAATATATAGTGTTTAACGGTTGTTTTGGCACACAGACATATATATCTTTTTATTGATTTTATAATCACTGCAGGTTTAGGGTTTTTTTTAAAAAGAATGAATGATGATATTTTAGCATGACTATATATCTTTTATTCTCTGGGTTGTCTTTTTACATTCAATGGTTGTATTGTCTATAATTGCTTCTAACTGTTGTTAATTGCCTTATTTTGAATTATCATTGTTATTTCATTGCTGTATATCTTAGTGATTTATGATAATTAATTTGCCCACTGTTACACTTCATTCCATACTATATTATTTATTTCATTTAATTTAATTTTGGCTAAGATATATGTCTATGATTATTTCTATTGTTATGTTTATATGCCTTTTTCTATGTCTCTTGATAGCTATTTATCCAAGGCTTTTTTCTTTTGATAATTTTCCCCTTTATCAAAAGTGGTATGTATTATACATTTATATTATTTTATATATTTTTTTATTTTTTCTTGGTTCTTTTTTCTTTCCTCCCTTCTTTCTTTCCTCCCTTTGTATATTTTAATTGTTTGAATTTTTTTTTGTTTAACAGAGTCTCTTATCAGATATATACAGTTTAATCAAAACCAAAATTATCTATTATATTACCTATTTATTTTATAATATATCTTTCCTTCCTTCTTTTCTTTTCAAAACTTTTTTTAAAATTCTATTTTTTTTAAATTCTTTTTAATGGAATAATTGGACCATTATAGTAATTAATATATTGATACATTTGATAAAAAAATGTTTAATATATTTTATTTTTTTAAATACATTGTATTTCTAAATATGTTGGTTTTAAATATTGTATTTGTACTTATTAGGACCCCTGACAAAGGTTAGTACGAAACACGGACCGTGTTGGGTCCCTTACCTGGTAAAAAGTTTTTAATCAAAGATTTATTTGTCATAATAAAGTCTGCCTGCATCGTGTACAAGGTCTGCAATTTATTTGAACCACAAACATATTTTAGCTTAATTTGAAGATTTCCTCTTAGACTTCAATAGCTAACTCTGGTTTTGAAAAGTTGTCCTTCTTTTTGCTAATTCCTTTATGATGAAGACTTGCTTGTTCTGACACTGGAAAATCACAGTCTACAATTCATCTTTTCCTTTACTAAAAAGACACACCAGCTCACAAGCAGAAAATAGGCAGATTTTTAGGCTCTTAATAAGTATATGAGCACAGCATAAAACCTACAAAGACATTCACATTCTGTTGATTTAAGCTTCGTTACAGTTATGTGAAAAACAATTGATTTTCACTCAACAGGAAAGCATTAAGGAGGTTACTGAGCTTCATATTTTATGAGGTAAGAAGAAGAACATAAGAACATAAGAAGAACATAAGAACATAAGCGTTGCCTCTGCCGGGTCAGACCAGGGGTCCATCGTGCCCGGCAGTCCGCTCCCGCGGCGGCCCCCCAGGTCCATGACCTGAAAGTGTTCCCTACCTAACTTAAAATACCCATACTCTGTTCACTCAATGTCCTGTAAGGTAAATCTCTATTTGTACCCTGTTATCCCTTTCGCTTCCAGGAAGTCATCCAGTCCCTTTTTGAACCCCAGAATTGTATTCTGTCCTATCACCTCTCCGGGAAGCGCGTTCCAGGTGTCCACCACCCTCTGAGTGAAGAAGAACTTCCTTGCATTCGTTATGAATCTGTCTCCTCTCAGTTTTTCTGAATGACCTCTTGTTTTAGTTGTCCCTGCTAGTCTAAAGAATCTGTCCCTCTCCACCTTCTCTATGCCTTTCATGATTTTATAAGTTTCTATCATGTCCCCTCTCAGTCTCCGCTTCTCCAGGGTAAAGAGCCCCAGCCTGTCTAACCGTTCGGCATATGAAAGGTTCTCCATACCCTTTATCATCCTCGTTGCCCTCCTCTGGACCCTCTCGAGTATTGCCATGTCCTTCTTGAGGTATGGTGACCAGTATTGGACGCAGTATTCCAGATGTGGGCGCACCATTGCTCGATACAGTGGCAGGATAACTTCTTTTGTTCTGGTAGTGATACCTTTTTTGATAATGCCCAGCATTCTGTTCGCTTTTTTTGAGGCCGCTGCACATTGTGCCGCCTGCTTCATTGTGTTATCCACCAATACCCCCAGATCTTTTTCTTGACTTCCTTCCCCGAGTACCCTCCCTCCCATCGTATAGCTGTACATGTAGTTCCCCTTCCCTATGTGCAAGACCTTACATTTCTCCACATTGAAGCTCATCTGCCATTTTTTTGCCCACTCACTCATTTTGTTCAGGTCGCTCTGCAGTTCTTTGCATTCTTCAACAGTTCCGGCCCTGCTGGAGAGTTTTGTGTCATCCGCGAATTTGATAACTTCGCACTTTGTCCCCGTTTCTAGATCATTAATAAATATATTGAACAGCAACGGTCCCAGCACTGACCCCTGCGGAACACCACTTGTGACCCCTATCCAGTCAGAGTAGTGCCCCTTTACTCCTACCCTCTGTTTCCTGTCCGCCAGCCAATTTTTGATCCATCTGTACACGTTTCCTTCCACCCCGTGACTCCACAGCTTCTTCAGTAAGCGTTCATGGGGCACCTTGTCAAAGGCTTTTTGGAAATCCAGATATATAATGTCTACTGGGTCACCTTGGTCCAATTGCTTACTTATCCCTTCAAAGAAATGCAGTAGATTTGTCTGGCATGATTGGCCTTTACAGAAACCATGCTGACTCGATCTCATCAGATTATTTTTTTCTATATGCTCGTTGATACCTTCCCTGATCATTGATTCGACCATCTTCCCCGGAACAGAGGTTAAACTCACCGGTCTGTAGTTTCCCGGGTCGCCTCTCGATCCTTTTTTGAAGATCGGTGTAACATTCGCTATCCTCCAGTCCTCCGGGATTACCCCTGTTCTCAAGGACAGGTTGCAAATATGCTGCAGTAATTCTGCTGTTTCGTCTCTAAGCTCTTTTAGTATTCTCGGGTGGATCCCGTCTGGGCCCGGAGCTTTGTCCGTTCTTAATCTATCTATCTGCCTGAGAACGTCTTCGAGGCTTACCTCCATGCATGATAGTTTCCCCTCCTGATCTCCCCTGAAGATTTTTTCCGGTTCTGGCACACTGGATGTGTCCTCTATTGTAAAGACCGACGAGAAGAACTTGTTTAGCCTACCAGCCACCTCTTTTTCCTCTTTCACCACTCCCTTCCGGTCACCCTCGTCCAGGGGCCCCACCTCCTCCCTCGCTGGCTGTTTCCCTTTCACATACCGGAAAAATGGTTTGAAATTTTTTGCTTCCTTGGCTAGTCTCTCCTCATACTCTTTCTTGGCTTTCCTGACTACTCGGTGACATTCTTTTTGTTGCTTCCTGTGCTCTCTCCAGTTTCCTTCAGTTTTGTCTTTTTTCCACTTCCGAAATGATTTTTTCTTGTCTCCTATCACTTTCTTTACTTCACTGGTTATCCATGCAGGGTCCTTTGTCTGATTTTTCTTGGAACCTTTCCTAAATCTTGGTATATATAGGTTTTGTGCCTTGTTTACTGTGTCCTTGAATAGGGACCAGGCTTGCTCCACAGTCCGCGTTTCCTTGGAGCTGTTTCTGAGCTTTTTTCTCACCATTTGTCTCATGGCATCATAGTTCCCTTTCTTGAAGTTAAATGTTGTTGCCTTGGTTCTCTTTCCCATAGGTAGTCCTACTTGCACTTTGAACTGAATCATGTTGTGGTCACTGGTTCCTAGTGGTCCTATGATCTCCACATCCTTCGCGGGGCCTTTCAGCCCATTGAGGATCAGATCCAGAGTCGCTGATCCTCTCGTTGGTGCCTCGACTAGTTGTTCCATGAAGCAGTCCTGTACTGCTTCCAGGAACTCCGTTTCCCTTGCACATTTTGAGTTTCCGAGACACCAGTCTATCCCAGGATAGTTGAAATCTCCCATAACTATGGTGTTTGGGTTCTTGCATTCCCTTCTCAGCTCGGCTACCATTTCTGTATCTTCAGCTTCAGTTTGCCCAGGTGGACGGTAGAACAGTCCCATCTTTATCTCGGCTCCGTTGCTTCCTGGTACTTTGATCCACAATGCCTCCAGTTGGGCATTTGTCTCTGCTGTGTCCACAGTGGTTGAGTGAATTGTATCCCTTATGTATAGTGCTATTCCTCCCCCCTTCTGGTAAGTCCTGTCTTTTCGGTAGAGTTTGTATCCTGGCAGTACTATGTCCCATTTGTTTTCCTCGTTCCACCATGTTTCCGTGATCCCTATGATGTCTAGTATATACATAGTGTTGCCTCTTCTTTGCATCCTTTATACTTTGTTCTGCATAAAAGCTGAAATAAGTCATTTTGTAACACAAATGAAGCAGGTGTAAAGTATAATATTACATGTAGTTTGTCTGCACTGAGTCCTTATGTTCTTTCTTGAATAAAGGGTACCCTAAATTATGACTTGAGAAGTTTGTCAGTTGTCATTTAGAGTGCTGAAAAATGTTTTAGCCATCCAGGAAAATTCTGTGTGTGTCTGAATTTCTTCTGCTACATTTACAGTGATATAAATTTATATACAGTAATAGATGACAGTGCTGGGTGGATTTTTACCATCTGTATCCTGCAAATGATATGATGGTTTTGATAGGCTGGAGTGGGCTTCAATGGTAACACAGGTAGTTGGAACCTAAGAACAGTGGTCTATGGCCCAGAAATATCAAAGAAAATTTAATTTAATCATGAATTTATAATGCATGTAACTATTGGGCAGACTGGATGGACTCAATGTACTTTGAAACTTTGCCCCAAATCTGCCCCTTGCTGGTAGGCGTCTTGGTGTAGACACCTACATCAAAGTGGTAGGCATTTACTGGCAAATTAATTTTTTTTAATCATTTTAAATTTTTTTAACGGCGCTTTCAATTATCAGCACCAATTACTGTATTTTTTGCATCATAAGACGCACTTTTTTTCCCCAAAAAAGAGGGTGGAAATAAGAGTGCATCTTATGGAGTGAATACCCTCCCCCCGTATCTTTTTGTAATCCAGTGCTTCCACCGACAGCCTTCCATACTCCCACAGTGCTGAGCGCATAAACATGTCAAACTCTGGCCTGGGGCGATTAAATTTGGCCCTCGATCTGGTCCGAGATTTGGCCCGACGTTCCTTCCCGCAGCAGAGAGGACACGTGAATGGCTGGGGTCAACACTCTTCCTCATTGGCCCTCATGCTTGTCCGTCACCGCTGCAACAGATGCCCGATTGGTGGAAGTGAGCGTGCTCTATTTTCCTTCCTCCAGCATCGAAATTGGAGCCCTGCTTCCACCGCCACTGCAAATTCCCCACCGAGCCACAGCACCTCACCAGGCACCAACAGCTGGGGATCCGAAGGAGGCAACGAAGGGCGCAGCCATTCAAAAGCAGCCAGGCTGTACAACATCCTGAAGGGCCTTCTAACCAAAAGGGATCGCTTGACGTCACAAGTGGGCTGTGGCACTTCAACCAGGCCCTGGTAGACAGGAACGCGATCCCATGAAGACGAGATATCAGCAGGGGAAAAGTGGCTGAAATTAAGAGGCGATCCCGGCACACCGCACCACACAGGTCTACTGCAGGCAGAGCCCGAAAGTGTCAAAGCAGGCCAGTAAGTAAGATTGAACTATTCTGCCGTTAACGACCATGTTCGGGTTGTTTAATCAGAGAGGATAAAAAGACAAAATAAATAATAATAATAACAGTTTATATACCGCAATACCGTGAAGTTCTATGCGGTTTACAAAAGATTACAAGAGGTACAAAATGAATGACCTGATGAGAGAAGAGAGTGATAAATAGGTCAAGAAAACCGTTGTTGAGAGTGGAGTGTGGGTCAGTTGTCTAGGTACTTCAGGAGTAGGTATGTTTTTAGGCGCTTCCTGAATTCCTCGTAAGTGGAGGGTGAGAGCAATTGTTTTAGGTCTTTGCCCCATAATGCTGCTTGATGTGAGAGAAGGTGTTCGTAGTATTTTTTTAATTTGCAACCTCTGACTGGGGGGGAAATGAAGTTCAGGTGTGAGATTCTCTTGTGTTTGTTGGTGGAGAAGGTGAAAAGGTCTGTTATGTATTTAGGGGCTAGACCATATAGTACTTTGAAGCAGATGCAGGCGAACTTAAACTTAATGCATGCTTCTGATCGATTAAAAGAAAATCAAATAGTAAAAATAGGACAAAAACAATAAAAGAAAGTAAAATAAAACAAACTGATATAAGGATGGCAGGAAGCACCACAACACAGATCAATATGGGATTACAATATGTCAGATTTGAAATGTGTATTCTGCCAGAGCTGGTGTTAGATAGCATGTGTGAACTAGGTTAGAGGGGGGACAGGGTACAGAGCTTGGCAGGGAGTGTGGGGTTGGGTGCTGAGCCTGGTAGGGAGAATTTGGTTCAGAATGCTTTTTTTCTTGTTTTCCTCCTCTAAATCTAGGGTGCGTCTTATGGTCAGGTGCGTCTTATGGAGTGGAAAATATGGTATGCCAATTAAAAAAAATTAAGATAGGCACTTAGATCAGCTAGGCACACCAGTCTAGGCCCCTATCTGTAGGTGTTTTTTATAGAATCAAGGCCACTGTGGTGGATGCCATCACGGACTAATTATTATCATTATTTACACCAAAAGACCTCCCGATCAACTAAGATACTTTAAAATCTTAAATCGAAACTGTATATAAAATATAAGATGAAAATTAGCCTAATAAACTAATGTTCTCTTCCCTGCCTTCAATCTGTCATGAAGTTCAAACCACTCCTCCAACCTCATAGAAGGTAATTTTATAAACGGATGATTATTTTAAGCACCAAGAATGCATATGTTTGATCAGAACACTAGCATAAGTTGCCTATGTTTGCACATACTGTATGTGCATAAATGCCAATGTTCCAATTGTGTATATGGTATTGTATAAAATGGTGCCTAAATGTGATGATGCATAGCTTTAGGGTGGGCATACAAATGGGCAGTCTTGGTAAAGCATGGGTAGGGTATACAGTTAAACAGCATACCAAAAAAAACCCCTGAAAACTACACTGGACAGCAGGAAAAACTATAAACAAATCCCAGAAATAAAAAACTGGCGAAGTGGAGTTTAATGACCTGGGAAGTCCAGGTTTATTAACAGCTGAAGGGCATTTATTTACCTGCAGGGCTGGCTCTTTCCCTCTAGGTGCCTGAGGCTTCCCAGGACTGCTAGTACCTCCCCTTTCATTGATCTTCTGTTTGGCTGGCAGCCCTGTTGCTGAAACAGACTCAACCCTCCCCCTAGATATGGGAAAGGAATAATAGGGAAGAAAGTTAGTTTTTTGAGCCCTTCCCACCTTGATTTCAGGTTTCTGAGTCTTCAGCGGCACTTCATCTTTCTCAAGCTGCTTTAAAGATCTGTCTCTCCCCTTAAGCATAGGCTTACGTTTAGCCTGCTCTGGTCTCAGGGCAGGATTTTTAGGCATGGCAGGTGCCTGCCTGCCACATAGTTTGAAACAACAGTCGGGAGAGGGGAGATATGATAGAGACGTTTAAATACCTACGTGGCATAAATGTGCATAAGTCGAGTCTCTTTCATTTGAAAAGAAGCTCTGGAATAAGAGGGCACAGGATGAAGTTAAGAGATGATAGGCTCAGGAGTAATCAAAGGAAATACTTTTATACAGAAAGGGTGGTAGATTTTATGGAACAATCTACCGGAAGAAGTGGTGGAGACAGAGACTGAATTCAAGAAGGTGTGGGTTAGGCATGTGGGTCTCTTAGAGAGAGGAAGAGAAGTTGGTTACTACGGATGGGCAGACTAGATGGGCCATTTGGCCTTTAACTGCCATCATGTTTTAATGTAACAATTAAAAACAATGCATACAATTGTAAATGTCACTAGCGTTCAAATTCCTGCATGACATGATGCCAGGCTACGTGATTGTCAAACTTCACCCGTATGTACCAAATAGATCCCTTCGCTCCCACAATGAAATACACCTCAAAATACCCTGTGGCCATGCCCTACAACTGCAAACCGCCAAATGATGTTCCTACTCCCACTTTATACCGAATTACTGGAATTGACTGTCCCTTGAAGGATGCCTCAACTTTAGGAAAGCAATAAAAACATACCTTTTCACCTAACTCCCCTGCCCATGACCAATGGATTAGAAAGAAATATATATTGGTACTAGACCCTGGTATGTGTCATGTTAAGGTAAAAACTTAAATTGAAAGATCTTCCTCGGAAACTATGGAATATTTAACCTTTAAATTATACATTATGTTTATTGGTATTAGATTCCTAATGTGTGTCAAGTTAGAATAATAACTTGTATTGAAAAAATTTGCACTGTAAGGAGAAAAAAAGACCACATTAGCCCCTATTACAAGAAATTACACTGACTACCTGTGGAGGCGCGAATACTGTTCAAATTTGCTTGTATCTGCTTCAAGCAAGTCTGGGGCCTAGCACCTTCCTACCTGCAAACACACTTCACTCTACACAACCCCACACGTACAACCAGAAACAAAAACATCTTTGCATACCCAAAGATCACAGGCTGCAAATACAAATCCTTCCTAGACAGAACCTTCATGTTCCAAGCAAACAGACAGCAATCCTGGCTGGGAAACCACATAAATAAAGCCAGGCAAACCTACAACACATTCCAAAAATCAATTAAAACCGTTCTATTTGACAAATTCCTTGTTTAATGAGATCACCTCTCTCAGGGTTTTTTGTTTTTCTTCACCTTATAACCCCATTGTATTATGTAACATCTTTCTTCTCTCATGTATTCTTTCACCATGTTTCTCCAATTCATGATGTAACTTCCTTCTCTTGCATTTTATAATTCGCTGATTGTCCAGCCTTCTTTCTATGTGAACCGCCTAGAAGTCAGTTTGACTATGGCGGTGTAGAAAAATAAAGTTATTATTATTATTATTAACTATGGCAAATTGTAAACTACAAACTGTATATTATGTATAGTGGTATTAAACCCCTAGTATGTATCGAATTAGGACAAAAACTTGTAAACTTATTCTGTAATTATGGCAAGTCGTAACCTGTTAACTGTATTTTATGTATGTTTAAGCTGTAACCTTTGGGGAAAATGAGATGAGAAACAAAATAAATAAATAGTCCAATAAAAGCGGCAAATATAGCTCAAAATTGTAACTGGCACTGGTTCAAGGAAAGTAGTAAATAGTCCTTTGCTTATATTCGGGATTTGAAGTCCATCTCATTGTTACACCATTTGTCAAGTGGATACGCTGAATTTGGAGTTATCATCTATAGTTATCACACTGGCACATATCTGGGACTATTTGCTGCTGTCCTTGAACCAGTGCCAGTTTCAATTGTGAGCTATATTTGCCGCTTTTATTGATCTAGTGACATTTAAAATTGTATGCATTGATTTTAATCATATTCCTATTTATTTTTGGTTAATAAACCTGGGACATGCCAGTACATTAAACTCTACTTCACCAGTTTTTATTTCTGGAATTTGTTTATAGGGTATACAGTACAGTTATGCATGCAAATTAAAGTATATTTTATATGCTTTTTCTAGCTATCAAGGCATCCACATTTACCCCAACTCTTAAGCCAGTATATAAGTGGTTGGGCCTAAAATATAGGATAGTATTCTATAAAGGAAAGTAGGCATCTACTTTCAATTATAGAATAGTCTCCAAATAGGAACATAGAAACATGATGGCAGATAAAGGCCAAATGCCCCATCTACTCTGCCCATCTGCAGTAACCATTATCTCCTCCTCTTGAATTCAGACATAGTCTCTGTCTCCACCAGGAGGCTGTTCCACACATCTACCACCCTTTCTGTGAAAAAGGTATTTCCTTACATTACTTCTGAGCCTATCACCTCTTAACTTCATCCTTTACCCTCTCATTCCAGAGCTTCCTTTCAAATGAAAGAGACTTGACTCATGCATATTTACGCCACATAGGTATTTAAACATCTCTATCATATCTCCCCTCTCCTGCCTTTCCTCCAAAGTATACATATTGAGATCTTTAAGTCTGTCCCCAGGTGCTTTATGATGAAGAACACGCACCATTTTAGTAGCCTTCCTCTGGACCGACTCCATCCTTTTTATATCTTTTTGAAGGTGTGATCTCCAGAATTGCACACAATATTCTAAATGAGGTCTCACCAGAGTCTTATACAGGGGCATCAATACCTCCTTTTTCCTACTGGCTATAACTCTTTCTGTGCACCCTAGCATCCTTCTAGCTTTCGCTGTCAACTTGTTTGGCATCCATTTATAGAACTACCCTCAAAGCAAGCAGTTCTACAACAATGTTCCTCCATTTAGCTTAGTAAAAGCACCCTTAAGAGAGATGCTGCTGCTGGCATTTCTCAAAGAAACAACTCTGAAAGCAAGAAAGTAGTGCTTAATAAAATGGTAGCTCCACGAGTAAACAAACAAATCTCCCCGGTGTCTTCCACAGTTAAAAATAATGATTAAAATATTAGATAGAAAGGCAAGAATGACACTTCCAATATAGGCTTGACATTAATAACAGAAAAAGAGGTGAAACCTGCCAATGTTATCTCTCAGCCTGCAAACAACATGGGTTATGTATTACTGTTACCAATTTCTAGTGTAAGAGGATATGATCTCTAATATCTTTACCATCCCAATACCATGTTTAATGATGTATTTTCTCTTATCTAGTTCAATAATATGTCATATTCAGGATATTGACTCGGGCATTGTTCCCCTAAAGAAATTAGTGTTCTAGTAAATATAATTTACATGTCTAAGGAATGATTTGGATTTCTCCAGTTTCCCTAAAATAACTATCATACTTGTATCTCCATTCCACTTGTTTATTACCTGTCACTATTTGGAGTTTAGCTGTGTGGCCCCTTTAAAGAATTAAAATAAACAGTTTGGGTAAATGATGGCTTACAGAGTCCTAGGGAAGATTCTGGTATCCAGGGTAACTAACTACAGTTGGAGAGGAACCTGAGAACAATAAATTTGCTGTTGATTCATGGGGAAATGCTACCCTGGAATGTGCTCTCTAATGCCATCTGTTGCTATCTTAGGTGGATGGTTAAAAAAAGATGTCAATACTGCTAGGCCACTTTACCCAGTGGTTTACACATGGGACACAAGCATGAGGCATGTTTCTTCTAGAACCTTCTTAAAGCACACTTGTACTTAAAAAGGGTAATTTTATGAAGTTATTTTTGCATGTATAAAATTACCTCGTGAGTAGAAGCACATACAGTTGCAAAATCATTTGTAGTTTTTTTGGAATACATGTTCTGGAGTGGAACGTGGGCAGTCTTGCAAGTTACGGTATACTTTATAAAATGTATGTATATTTATAGCTGTTCTTGAGCACATATAATTGTACAGAGGTGCAAGCTACATGTGAGGTCTGCAGGATATGTGCTAGTATTTTATAAAGTAGAGTTTAAAGGGTTGCCTTTTCACCCTGTCAGTCCAAGCAACCTGTTATAAAATTACCCCCAAAGCATGCTTGGGGTTGTTTATGATGAATGCAGCAGGGTGAATGTGGTTGCAAAAGTATGTGTGGTGACATGAGCTGTGTATAGCTATTAATGTGGTTGGGAGAACTGTTGTAGGGATAAGTATGCCCATTCCTTTGATTTTGGAATGTGGATGGATTAATAAAACAGATTTTAAGGAAAGATCTCATTTGCTTGAATGTTCCACCAGTGATTCCTAGGGGAAGTGGTAGGATTGGGAATTGCTTTGTTGAATGCATTTTCAGTAAATAGAAAAAAAAAGTGATTGATTATAGAAAAATGCATTCATATGTTTTATATACTGAAATTCTGGATGTGGTGTGAGGAAAGGGTGGTGGAGAATGTAGTGTATCTACTGGGGTAATTATGGTAATACAAATTAAAAAGTATTGTTACACTATTTAGGAGGTATTAGTAACAAATTATTGAAATAGATAGGTCCTTAGGTCTTTTTTGAAACATTTAAAATTAGATTGCTGGTTAATATTAGTTGGTAATGCTTTCCACAGTTTTGCTGCTTGATATGCCCATGTGGGGTTAAAAGTTCTATTGTATCTTATGTTTCTAATGACTGGATACCAAAAAGTATCATTGTTTCTTACATTCAAAGATGGATTATTAGAAAATTTAACGAGATGTGGCATATTATCAGGAGTTTTGCCAATCCATATTTTAAATAGAATGCAATATAATTTAAAAAGTTTTCTCCCTTCTATAGGTAGCCAGTGTAATTCACGTAAATAAGGTGTAGTCATCTCACTTTTTTTTTCAATCTGAAGATTAATCTAATGGCTGTATTCTGTAGCATTTGGAGTTTTTTTAAATTATAAATTTAGGCAATCTTAAAAGGTGACATTGCAATAGTCCAGTTGAGACAAAACTAAAGATTGTACTAATAGGCGAAATGGATAACTATCTAAGTACTTTCTAATCCTTCTAAGTTTCCAGAAAAGACCAAAAGACTTTTTTTTATTACATGAGGAAGAGTAGGGCTTTTCTATGGTATACAGATGAGTTGTGGCAGTTGAAAAGGTTGACCAGAACAAAGGAACACATTTGGAGGAAGAATAAGATGGAAGTTAATAAGTAGGAACACTGGAGGCAGGTATTCCAATATAGGGTGGAAATATTTATTAATTTTTTTTATAAATCTTTATTGATTTTTAAACTTTGACAATGCAATACAATTATCTGAACATAAATATTTCATAAAAAGCATTATTAAACATATAATTTATACTTAGAACAATCATTTTCTCCCCCCTCTTACCAAATTACTACAATAAAACAAATTATGTAATTATAATATTATAATTAAGTATTTTAATAAACAAAATATATTTCCCTCCCCCCTCCCTCTCCTGGATGTATAAGGAATTCTACCAACCTAAAAAAAAAAAAAAAATCTTAATAAGTGGATAATTTTGGAAAGGCATTTCTGCATGTATATGACAGTGTACTTATAAAATTGTACCACACATACTGTAAAAGTATGCACAATGACCAAAATGCATATACATTTGTGCACCCTGAGTGTTTGTATTATGGGGCTTGTTTTGAGTGAAGCATAGGTAGACTCATGATTTTTGTAAATATTTTCTGGCAAATTCTATATAGTCTACCTAAAGACAAGTACCTATATCAGCACGCTTAGCTGATGTAGGCACCTTCCTTAATTGGTTAATATGCTTAATCAGCACCGATAATTTGCACTTAACACTTAAAATTGCTCTTAATTGTACTTAATTGAAAGTTAGGCACTTAAGTTGAAAAGCACAATCCTATAAAAAGTAGATGCCTAGTCTAAAGTCCTTACCTAAAAGTGGGTATAGTTAGGGGGTGGATTGTGGGTGTGTTTTTGAGTTAAATACCTCTTTTTTAAATAGGTAGGTAAAGGTATTTAGGAGAAGAAAACTGTGGCATAAAAATGGTGCACCTATAGTTAGGATGCTTAATAATGCCTAACACTGGACCAGGGGTCCCAAAAGTCCCTCCTTGAGGGCTGAATCCAGTCGGTTTTTCAGGATTTCCACAATGAATATGCATTGAAAGCAGTGCATGCACATAGATCTCATGCATATTCATTGGGGAAATCCTGAAAACCTGACTGGATTCGGCCCTCAAGGAGGGACTTTGGGGACCTCTGGCTTAGACGGTGCTAAGCATGATTCTATACAGTGTGCTGCATTAGTAGGTGCCAATTTTTAGGGCACCTATAAAGAATCAGGTCCTTTATTTGTACATATATAATATTATCAATCCCAACCCATAAAGCAAATCTAATAAGCAAAATCATTACAGAACTCTTGTGAATTGAAAAAAAATGAACAATCTCTGCATAATAACTAAACAAAACTGTGATATTTCTACAAAATTCTTATAGATCATTTGTTAACTGTATATTATGTATGTTAACCTGTAACCCGTCCTGAGCTCTTTTAGGAGGACAGGATAGAAAACGAATTAAATAAATAAATATTTTTAAACATTTATGCCTGATTCAGAGCAGAAGGAAATGTGTGTGGCTTTACTTTAGGTATGATTTATGTAGACAATGTGTCCTTGCTTCTATAAATGGTGCCTAATTTGTAGGCACCATTGAGCGCAATTGTCAATCGTCCACTAGGTGTCATTTATAGAATGTCGCCTAGCGGTGCCTAAGCACTCTTAAGTACTGGTAGACATTGAAACCTTAGGCACACTCCATTTAAGCCAGGAATTTTTTGTCCTTGTAGTTTTTGAGGTATGTGTGTGTGTGTTGGGGGGGATGTCTTTGGAACACGGTAGGGAGCTGTGAACTGTATGAGGTCCCCAAGGGCCGCAATTGGCTCGTGGGCCTTACAGTGATGAACAATGTTTTATAGGGTGGTCCAGAATCTTATTCAGAGCCATCTCAGGGCTTGACATTGACCTGTGATCTTGGATGCAAGGTTTTGACACAGTATTATGTATAAAACAGTGAAGATTACTAGCAGTTTCAGAATATATTTATTTCAGGATATGTTAATCTTCAAAAATAGTTAAATCACCTAATATTACATATGCTAAGAGTTACTTTCAAACTGTTCAAGGACTGTCAGAGGTGAGATTCCCAAAATAATGTCGATGAGAATTCAATTTCACCCAAAATTCATCATTAGTCCATTTTTTTCTTTTAGTGCCATATCTTTTTCATTAAAATTCTGTTTTCAATACTATGGGCCCCTTTTACGAAGGCGGATTAGGGCCTTAACGCGTGGAATGGCGCACGCTAAAATGCCATGTCGCTAGCCGCTACCTCCTCCTCTTGGGCAGGCGGTAGTTTTTCAGCTAGTGCGTGCGCTAAAAACGCTAGCGCACCTTCGTAAAAGGAGCCCTATATTTCTCAATACTCTATATTCAATGCATCAAAACCTCAATGTTTCAATCATTATCTCTGTTTGCTTTTATAGTTCAATATTCAAAAGCTGTTGTACTCTTTATTTGCATCAGGGGGAGATGTCATGCCTACATGAATTCATGTTTCGCCCTTAGTTCACATTAGTTCTTGTATGAAAGATATATGAAATAAGGAATACGTTAAAACATGATCAGGAAGAATGGACTGAAGAGATGGGGTCTGGTTGAATATTCCCCTATGTTTTTCATCCTTTAGGAAGTTGTCAGTACAGGATATGGAGGTCTTAGCAGGGTTAATGCATTCGGGCACCCACTTTAGCTTTGGATCCATGTCCCTCTGGATTGATAGTAGCTAATCTCCAATTTTCTGTTTGATTTCTTTGTGGGATTATAGTTCCTTACAGTCTGGGGTTTTCCCTCAGTTATTGTGGCAAGCTGTGATTAGGCTATTATTGAAAATATGGATTTAGATATTACTGAGCAGGAACATTTTTCATCCAGATTCAAATGTACTCCTGTTGAAGATGATTGAGAAGAGTGCATTGATTTAATCGAAGAATTTGTGGATGGCCATGAGAGGTTTCGGTGCTTTCTCGGCACTGCGACCATTTTGACATTGGCTTTAAATGATTTATGGTTGTTGTTAGATGAGAGATCAGACTCAATGTTAGTTCTTTTGGATATCACTGCTGCATTTGACACTGTAGATTATGTCCTATTGGAAAGGCTGGTGGGTTTGGGTATTGGGATTTATTCAGATTTCACTAAAGCAACTCAGGAGAGGAAAAAAATTGTTTCTTTCTATCAAAACAGAGGCTTAGAATATTGAAAGCTACTTTTTTCACTTTGACATAGTTGTAAATGTCTTATATAGTTTAGTAGTATAAATTATATGTTACTTATCTTTGAACTGCTGAGATATTTCATTGACTCAGAGAAGATTGCTTCTGTTCATAATGTGCTCAAGGGAATGTCAGTAAGTTAAACTGAGCAATCTTACTATGGGACTGTGGGTATAATATGCCTATATATTTTCTTAGTAAAGTGTTTTCCTGTTTCTTTTCTTAACCAAATTTGCTGGCCCTGCTTTACATTTGTGGTTTAATGTAAATTACAACCTACTGTGATTATTTTTCTTGAAATATTTTGTAATTTGATAACATGGGAATTCAAATTTTGTATTTTCTCTTCAAGTCTATGGGAAGAAAGTTGAAATCCAAAACGACCAGAGAAGCTTTCTTAGAAATACTGCCCATTCCAAAAATAGATAATTCTAAATCTAATAGATGCTGGCATTGTCATATTAATATAGGGACTTTGGATCATCTGTTGTATTTTTGTCCATTGATACTTGGTTTCTAGAAGTCAATTTGGGGACAAATTAATCTCATTCTTGAATCATCTATCCCCTTGTCATATGAGGCGATAATATGTGGTACGCTACTTCATGTTAAACCTACTTTAGATAAGTATAAAAGTCGCCTTTTTCTGATCTTGACAGGAATAAGGGTTCAACTGATTACTCATAATTGGAAATAATAGGATTAATTTTACTTTTTGGTGAGTAACTGTTTGTGCCACGTATAAGTATGAAAGGATGATGGCGGAACGTTGGGGGACTAATAAGTCCTTTAATGATGTATGGAGTCAATAGACTAATTTTATTGCATTATAATTAGGGTTATGTTTCTTTCTTTTTTTCATTAGATTCCTTGCACATCCAGGGAGGGTGGGTGGGGGGGGATGTATTTTGAGGAGTTAAATTATTTCATTATATTAAAATCATATCATATGTATTATTGTTTTAATAATTAAGATAAGAAAGGGAGAAAATGATTGTTTAATCATAATAATTGTATAGTTAATAGTGTTGTTTTTGTGCAATTTTTATGATTTACCATTTGTATTGCACTATCAAAGTTTAAAAATCAATAAAGATTTATATATAAAAATAAAAAAGAAATACTGCTCATTCCATGCACAGGGCCCAAAAAGTAGATGAGGCAGTGCAAGGAGGAGGAATTTAGATTTGTGAGTAACAGAGCAACAATCTGGGAAGGGGGGGGGGGGTGGAGTTAAGAAAGATGGACTCCACTTTAACCAAAGTGGAACCAGGTTGATGGCATCAACATTTAAAAAGGAGATAGAACAGCTTTTAAACTAGAACCGGAGAAAAAGCCAACAGTCACTCAGGAACACACTGTTCAGAACAAGGTATCTTTTAAGGACATCATTAAAACAGGAAAGTGAGGGCATCCCAATAGTGAGGTTGCAATAAAGTCAATAGTAAACCAAGTGCCTTTAAATAAAAGGCATATGAACTTGAAAGATTACAAATTATCACTGTCAACTGCTAGACAAGTTAATAGGAACAAATATTGTTTGATGCAATAGCATAGCCATATTTTTAATTTTGGATGAGCCTGCTGCCAAAATGTGTGGGCACAATGTTCTTTGGGTAGCCTGTGTCCCCCACAACCATTCTTTGCCCCTACCTCTCCCCCCATCTCTGTATACCTGGGTGACATAATAGGGTAAATTGACAGACCAAAGAGAAGGAAATCACCTAGGGCTCCTTTTACAAAGATGCATTAGGGCCTTAATGCATGGAATAGTACACGCTAAATTGCTGCGTGCTCTAGAACTTAACGCCAGCATTGAACTGGCGTTATTCTAGAAGCATATCGCGCGGTTTAGAGCACGGTAATTTTGTACGTGTGCTAAAAACGCTAGCGCACCTTAGTAAAAGGAGCCCCTAGTTTAGATGATACATATCTCAGAGTACTGATGGAACTAAAAGTGAAATTGTAGGTCTATTATTAAGTTACACATTATTATCTTTCAAATCAAGCCTGGTATCTTTTGGTACCATGGGATAAGCAGCATGAATTCTCTTTTACATTTTTGGGATTGCTAGGTACTTGTGACCTGGATTGTCCATGGTTGGAAACAGGCCCATGCAGATATTGTGCATGTGTAACATGCACAGTATCTGTGCCCATAAAAAAAGGGCTAAACTATGTTTAGACAGGTAAGTGACTGGTCTTGACCAGTTGCTTTTTTTGGATCGCTAAAAACGATCTCTTTTTTTAGTGCATTGGGAAGCCATGTTAGAGCATCAGTTGCTCTACTAGTTTAAATGACATTTCATTATTAATGAGCTTATTTGCATGGTTGGATCGGAGAATGAGCGATCATACACAAAACCACAGGGTGAGCTGTTTTCTGCATCAGGTCAGCAAATGCGATCGTCTCTAAAGCTGTCAAAACAGGTTCAGCGACAATTGCTGGCTTTAGTGCATCTGGGCCTCAGAGAGGTAGGGGGTTGGGGGCTAAGGAGGGAGAAAGAACTAGGTGGCAAAGAAAGCTGGGGGAAGGGAAGGAGTTCAAACTAAATCACTGTGGGGGGAGAGTAGAATTAGGGTTACCAGAGGTCCAGATTTCCCTGGACATGTCCTCTTTTTAGAGGACATGTTTGGGGTTGGAATGGCTTTTCAAAACCTGGAACTTTGTCCGGATTTTCAAAAGCTTCCTCAAAATCGCGTCGGGCAGGAGGGCATCCGTGCATGCTGGGACTGGTGTGTAATGGAGTGTGTAATGGAGTGGGGTCCGGATTCTACTAAAGTAAAATCTGGTAACCCTAGGTAGAACCTGAAGCTAAGTTGAAGTGAGAGAGAACAGGGCAGGGTGGAATCTGGAGAGCAATTTTACTAGTGAAGGAAGAAGTTGGGGGGAATAGTTTAGGTCTTACGATTGGGGAAATTATTAATAAAGATGCAGCATTTTAAAATATTGTGCTCAGATTTCCCAGCATTTTTGTGTAGAATTTTTCATTTTGCGCCACTTATAAAATCAACCCCTCAATACTTTGGGGCTTTGCCTCCTATTCACCCAACAGAATTATTTTATCTAAGCTGTTACAAACTCTCTTTGTACCCTCTTTGGTTGGCAGACCAATACATCACCCTGGTGACATCTTCAGCTATTCCCTAAGAAAACTGGTAGAGGACAAATGTAAAAACCAAAGATTTGTCTGTTGGTAGCTTCCAAAGCTATCTGAATAAATTTTTTGACTATTAACCCTACAGTTTTTGATTAGTAGATTATAGATTTTACAAGATCTTGACCTCTAAGTCCTTTTAAGTAGTCCAAGTTCAAATATCAGCACAAGTAAGATGAAAATTTTGAGCCCCTGGTTCTGAGTCCTAGTGGACCATTATCTGGGGCACTGTGTATTGGATGTCTAAAATCTCAATACAGAATTGTATATCAATTGTATACTAACCCTTTACTCCTAAATAAAATTCATGCTTCCTCAAAGGCCCTTTTCAGTATGTATACTATATATCATTACATTATTTGCATATTGAGGAGTTCTGTTCTGTGATCACAAAGGTGACTGCATAAGCTGATCAAATCTTTCTCTAGAGTACTTTCTGATTTTATTAGGTTTAAAGTTGGCAGTTAATCCAATGACTGTATCCAGAAAAAACCTGGCACATTATCTCCTACTGGCAGCCAGAATTATTATTGGTTCCAAGTATTCCCTCACAGAGTTGCAGTTTGGCATGAAAAGTTTTGGCATATATTAACTAGGGATAAGTAGCCAAACATTTTTTGTGTTGTATTTCCGGAATGTTCATTTTTTGGGGAGGGACATTTTTCTTTCATTTTGTCATAAAAGAAAAAATGCTTTCAGAAAGAGAATCCACTCTTTTAAAAGAGTGCATGTTGTTCACAAAGGGGGGAATTCTGTAAATGGCATCAAAAAAGATAGTTGCCTATCTTTTGTCACTCACACTTAAGCACCTATTACAGAATCACACTTAACTTAAAACTTAGGCGCCTGTAATGTAGGACAGGGTTTTAAAGGCCTATATTATAGGCACCTAAGTCCTTTAGAGAATCGCATCTAGTGGCGCCTAGGTCCTTCTCTGCCCCTAAACATAACTACTTTGGAGTTAGGTGCTGTTATTTATTTTTAAAATGTAAAAACTGCTTAAATCTAAGCACTGTACATATCGAACATACATAATTATTAAAACAAACAACAACAAAAAAAGTAGTTACAGAAATACAGGAGTATTTATAGTTGGTGGTAATGTTTTCCTAAAATAATATCACCAATTTAAATCAACCCTTTCTCAACCTTTCTCTGTCATTAAAATTATGAGCCATCCAAACTGAAGAATCAGATCCCACTAGATTTTACAGAAAAGCATCTACAAATAGTTGTGTTTTTAAGAGTTTCTTAAAAGTCATATGATCCCTATATAATCTCAAGGCTCCAGGAAGGCAGTTCTACAATTTTGTTCCATTTATGGAAAACATAGCCATCTTTGATCTAACATAATAATAATAACTTTATTTTTCTATACCGCCATAGTCAGACGATTTCTAGGCGGTTCACATCGAAAGAAGGCTGGACATTCAGCGAATTACAGATGCATGAGGGGAATGTTACAGAGGAAAAGGAGTGTAGGGGAGGGAATGTAAGAGGGGTTGAAAGGGGGAGGGAAAGTGAGAGGGGTAGGAATTGCCTGAAGATTGCTTCAGGTTTGTAGGGGGAAAAAGCGTAGTGAGCGCGGATTGGTCTGTTTAGGTGATGAATTTGTCAAACAGAGTGGTTTTGATAGATTTTCGGAATGCGTTGTAGGTCTATCTGGTTTTATTTATGTAGTTTCCCAGCCAGGATTGTTGTCTGTTAGCTTGGAACATGAAGTTTCTGTCAAGGTAGGATTTGTATTTGCAGCCAAAATTTTAGGATAGGCGAAGATGTTTTTGTTTCTGGTTGTTCGTGTGAGGTTGTGTAGAGTAAAGTGTGTTTGCAGGTAGGAAGGTGCTAGGCCCACCAGATTTGTTTGAAGCAGATGCATGCAAATTTGAACTGTATTCGTGCTTCCATTGTTAGCCAGTGCAGTTTTTTGTAATATGGGCTAATGTGGTCTTGTTTTCTTAGTCCGAAGATTAAGCGAACTCCATGTAATAGTCACCTATCTTGTAGAATCACACCTAAGAAGATAGATACCTATTACCTAATTAATTTCTATTTTTTTCAATCATGAGCTTGTTAAAACTCATAATTGAAGCCAATTTACTAATTAAGGCCTCCTTTTACTAAGCCACAGTAGAGAATTCCTATGAACGGCGGAGCAGCATCAGAGCATTTAGCGCACTTGGCCGCAGTAGAAACCTCTTCTGTGGCTTAGTAAAAGGGGGAGGTAAGTAAGTTAGGTGCCTAATTTTAGGCACCTATTTATGTAGGTGCCTCTTATAGAATTTCCCCCTTTATGTTCTCCTCCACACCTCTGAAGGAAGGTTGGACCTCTCTGCAGGAGCAAAACTCCCTCAACATTAATCTGCAATCACTCCATTTGATCAATCCATGCACCACCTTTCAGATCCAGTCTTTCTCTTCCATCTCCCTTGTACCATATCCCATGAATTAAACCATAATCCCTCAATAAAGCCCCTACTCTCCAAGCCAAACTGCTTAAGAAACAACTCTCGATACGGATCCTTCTCACACCCTAGGTGAAGAACACTTTGAGATTGACCCAGACCATCCCAAAATGAAGAATCCCCTGAAACTGACATTTTGAAGAAGTATACAGATAGGCTGATCTGTCTCTGGATAATGGTGAAATGTTATGAGCTTATTACTAATAGACAGGTGTTATTCAGCAGTTGCAGCAGTACTGATAGGAGGACTTTCAAGGTCCTCCTTGCCAGGTAAAAATCAGGACCCTCTGGAGAAGAAGACATTTATTCTGGGGTTATTATAGGGTTAGAAAGTTTGATAGAGGAGGGGAGTGATCTTTCAGGATGAAGGGTCAAAGTAATCTCTGAGGGCTTTTTCTTTGAAATGAAGTCAAGATTAGTCCCAAAGGGGAAAAGGTTTTTCAGTAGAGGGGAGTTCTTCCTTGAGTGAGCAAAGAGAGTTGGCATTTGATCTGATGATGGTTCGGATTTGGAAAATGTGTGGTAAGTGAGAAGTCATTGCACCAAGTACTTTCAGCTGATAAGCAAGGGCAATTTTGTTATTCTACATGATTGTTAAATGATTAATATTTCCTCAAGACACATGTTAATATTCAAGCTTTTCAGACACACATGAAAGTGCATGGGGTACGGCATGCAATGTTGCTTTGTGTGCCCACTAAAGCCTTGATTTCATATAATGCAACCTATTAACATGTGGGTAGATGCTAATTTTAGAACATGCCCTCTAATGTTTGTGGGAATGGCAGCTGGGAAGGGGATCACACAAAGCAGTTTACTTGTTTGTGGGCCATGGACCAAAAACAACTTCTCTCCAAGCACTCTCCACTTAGTTTATCACTCCTCCAAGAAATGTAGATCACACCAAAGGTTGTAACTTCTAAAAGGAACTTTTACTCTTTCAGCATAGAAAGGGCTCTTGCTTGAACAAAACTCTGGTTTCTTTAGCAAAATCCAACTATTTAAGTTGGCACCTCAGATGATTCAGATACCACACAGATCCCCCTTGTTGGATGGACCCTGGTCAAATGTCCCGCCCAAGGACAGGGTTAAATCTCCTCTGGTGTGAGGTCATTCTCCAAGGAGTCCGAAAGCTGCCCTGTTTTAACTGTAACTGAACTTCCCAGAAACAAGCAGCCACCCTCATTTGAATAGGGAGCCTGGCAGTTTCACAGGAGCCATGAAGTCTGCAGATCGAAGCCTATCCCATAATAACTTCTCCCTTCTCCAGGTGCAGACCTTTCAAAACCTAACTGTCTCCGATCCTTGCAGTCCCAATGCCTGGGACTGCAGACAGAAGTGATAATTCTAAACCACTGTCACTGATGAAATTTCTGTAATACTCTGACACCCTGTACCACAGGCAGCCCTAGAATTTAGGAACTGCACCCACATTGATGATACACAGAGCACTGCAAACCTTTATACCACATTAGCAGTCATGGTGAACATATGCGTCCTTTACTCCTTATCCGGTGTATAATGTTCATCTATGGCTGCAGGGGTTATTGTGCACTCCAGACCATCACTGGATAGTGCACTATTTTTTTCTAGATCTGGATTCTCAAAACTTGCCATGCCTTTAACCACGATTGCTAAACCAGTTCCAGCCAGCTTAGCAGCCAGTATTTTACCACCCGATTAGCAGAACAGCTCACCGTGGTCATTTCTGAGCTTCATAGCAGCCTCCGACTCTGCTATGCAAATGTAGCACAAAGAGGTCATTACTATTAAAATGGTAGCAAAATGGGCTCATTAATATTTAAACGAGCACTCTGGGTGATTCTCTATCATTTCTGGGTGATTCTTCAAACAAAGCACTGGCTTTTAGCAACCAAAAATTACCAGCTGGTCTGGGGGGGTGCCTATACCGTGAAAAGCATGTTTCAGATATGTGTTTATGGCTGTGGCTCATGATAAAAATTTTAAAAACACACTTTTCACTTAAATTATAGTAATTAAAAAAAAAAAAATCTAAAACAGCATGTACCTCAAGCACATGTATTAAAGGCGTGTATTATACATGCTCGTTGAAAGCCGATGATTGACACAATGACGTAGCATAGATGGTAGTTCTCCACCCCTCCTATCCACCCATGCTTCTTTCCGTGGACTATTCTGCGCATGTGCCGATCGCTATCACCAGCAACTGATCTCATGTAAATTTTGCGAACCTCATTTGCATGCATGGTCCTTTGAGAAAGACTTCTCTTGTTTGAATTGTTAGATTTACAGCCACTACAGCGACCCATGAGATTTTACCAACGATATTAGAGAATACGGCCTCTAGTGTGTTAAAGAGCCTTATCATACAAGCCAAACTTTGGTGCATAGATCCCTTTGTAAATGTCTTTCAAATATCTGCAGTAATCAAAGTATGAGTATGTTTTTATTTTTTATCATAACTGAGGCGGCCATTAAGTATCTTTCTCTTTTTCCTTCTGCCATATTGGCTGAAATTTAGAGTTGGACTCCAGCGTTGCTAATTAAATTAAATGTGACAGTATCTGTAGAGCATTTAATAAAGAGGATGATTCATTGCTTTTCTTTTCTGAGCAGTAATATGAAACACTTTAAAGTATTTGTTACAGTTCCATTTGGAGTCATATTATATAGTTGTAAAGAAGATTTAAATTAGTTAAGACAATATAGAATAGTTATTATTTAGTATTACAGTATTTGTTAATAAACTGAATTTAACTATGTATCTGAACTAATTTTTGTTTTAAAAAAATCCCTTTACTGTATTTTACTGTTTTATATTGAATTTTTACTGTACTTTACTGCTTTATAGCAATTATTTTAGGTGTATTAGAGATGTTTCCATTCTGTTCTAATAAGTTCAGCATATCAAGGAGAAAGTTAATAAACCGTTCTAAGCAGTTAGCCTGGATGTTAGTATGTGAGAGCAGCTAGCACAAGTATGTGCTAATAGCTACCAGCCAGGCGATAAAAATATCATACTAGCTCTGGGACCAAGTGGGATCCAGGCAGGTCATAATATCACACATTACACACACATGTGCCACATTTTCACAGCTCCTTTGATATAGGACAGGGGTAGGCAATTCCGGTCCCCAAGAGCCACAGGCAGGTCAGGTTTTCAGGATATCCATAATAAATATGCATGAGATAGATTTGCATCTCAAGGAGGCAGTGCATGCAAATCCATTTCATATATATTCATTGTGAATATCCTATATTCTGGCCTACCTGTGGCTCTTAATGATCGGAATTGCCTACTCCTGAAATAGGAAATGAAGTTTCATAACACTAGAATTCAAACTATGTACAGAGAAATTGAAGACAGCATTTGTCATGGAGATATCCCCAACAGTATTTAAGAGCATACACATGGGCAGTGTGCCTTGATCAGGATACGAGGGGGTGCTGAAAAGTTCTCAGACCAACCAATTTCCTAAATTCTGAGTGTTATTTTGCCACTATATAGCTAAAAAGAGTGTTATTTTATTTTGCAAAGGGCCAATTTGCTACATCTTGACATTCTTTCAGATCATTGATTGAACCATGGCAACGAAAAGTGTGGAACTCCAAGCCATCATGAATTTCCTATTCCTGCAGAAGAAAACTCCAAAGAAAATCCATGAAAACATTGAGTGAAAAATGCCCATCATACTCGATAGTGAAGAAGTGGTATGCAAACTTTCAGCATGGAGATTTTGAGATTGAAGATGCAGCAAGGTCTGGGAGGCCTCAAATGGTATCAAACCCTGAAATTCTTAGAAACATAGAAACATGATGGCAGATAAAGGCCAAATGGCCATTGTTGACCATGTCCATGATCTGATTTTGGCAGATCGGTGAATATCAGCCAAAACAATTGCTGAGACACTACAGATATTCCGGGAGTGTGTTGGGTATATAATCCACAAGTAGCTGGGTATGCAGAAGCTGTCAACTAAGTGGGTGCTCAAATGTTTGAATGCTGACAAGAAACGAAGTCAGGTAGATACTTCCAAGTTGATTTTGTAGCATTTTCATTGAACTGGTGTCAACTTTTTGGAATGACTAGTTACTGTTGATGAAACCTAGTGACACTATGATTCTGAGACAAAACAACAGTCCAATCAATGGTGGCAATCTGGTTCTCCAAGGCCAAGGAAATTCAAGACCCAAAAGTCAGCAGGAAAGGTCATGGCCAGAATGTTTTGGGATCAGAAAGGTGTAATGACTAAACAGTTAATATAGAATTCTACTGTAACTTGCTGTGCCAATTAAAGGAAGCATTGAAAGAAAAAAAGGAAAGGGAAGCTGTGGAAAAGAGTTCTCTTTTTGTAAGACAATGCACCTGCTCACAAGGCTTGCAAAGCGATGGATGTTTTGACGCAGTTGGGGTTTCAGTACATAGCTCAAAACCAAATAAGGGTCCTTCAATATAGCAAATGATAAGTGTTAAGTATAGTCTACATGAGAGGAAAAAGGATCTCAAAAACTGACATAAAGATAAACTTAGTCTGAGACTTATCAGTTCCAGATTTCAGTCATTGAGCCTAGAAAAAACCCACTCACCAATTGTTGTGTCATGCTCAAACATCACTTATTAAAAGTGTGTAAATTATAAACCAATTCACCTATTAAACCACTTATAGTGTGAACATACTAGTGTTATTAATAACTGTATAGAGAAATTGATTTACATATGTATTAACATCTAAACTTTGCAAGTTTCTACACCAAGCCAGTGCATAAATATTTAAGCCACTACATAATCATCAGAAGTTGCAATAATTATTGAAAGATGTGCATGGTACCTAACTCGTGTAACTATTTAAATGGCACTGAGCACTTATCTGCTGCCCTTCACTATCTCTCCTCGCATCTCTCTCCTTATACACACCTCCCAGAGAACTCTGTTCCTCAGATAAGTCACTCTTAGCGTTACCCTTCTCTTCCACTGCCAATTCCAGACTTTGTTCCTTTCATCTAGCTGCCTGGAATAAAGTACCTGGAATAAATTACCTGGAATAAATTACCCGAGTTTATCTGTCAAGTCCCTTCCCTTCCCTTGTTTAAAAGCAGACTGAAAACACACCTTTTTAATATAGCTCTCAATCCTTAACTCTACTCCTCTGCCCTCCAAACCAGCCCACTGATTAACTGTTACTCTTAACTGTATCCATGACATCCTATTTGTCTGTCTTGCCTGTTTAAATTGTAAGCTCTTTCGAGCAGGGACTGTTTCTTATTCTTTGTGACTCTGTGCAGTGTTGCGTGCATTTGGTAGCGCTATAGAAGTAGTAGTAGTAGTAAGTCTGCTCCCAATAGGACCCATTTCTCCGACTGAATTGGAAAGTCAGACAATCCTATAGCCCTAGAAACAGTCAACCTTCTGGACGACCCAGGCATAGTAGAAGCCATTCTGACAATGACCGGTTCAGCCGACACAATTGATCTTACTTGAGATCAAAATCCAATTCAAGATCACGATCCAAGTCCTATACAAAGAAAGAGATGAAAGCAAAGTCGCGTTCTGGCTCTGGCTCCCTCTCCAGGCCCAGAGGAGCAGCAAAAAATGATTCTAAGGTGCATTATAAAGGTAGTTCAAGATATGAAAAAGAATCAAGAAAAAAAGACACACAAAGATCTAAATCACGATCACAATCCCATTCTAGGTCTAGATCCAGATCTAGATCTAAATCCAGATCAAGATCTTGGACTAGTCACAAGTCCAGTAGCCACTGACTCTTTCCTTGTGTGTTTGGCATGCATAATTCAGGGGGGAAGTCAAGGAGAGTTAGTACTGTAGGTTGTTAGTACTGTTGTTCTACAACAAAAAAATAATACATTTCATTGCAGAAGCAAAATAATAAAACTCGCAAGCCTTACACATTGATACAATTACCAACATAATATTCTTACCAATGCTACACTCGAATGTAGTTTCACCAGCAATGCTGATCTGTAATGGCGCCTGGCTTCAAAAAGTACACCAGACATGCACAATTAAATATACAACCCTCTACTACTGCGCATGTGCACAACTGAATTAATGAATTATTGAAACAATGCCGAGTACTAACTCTGTCCACTAGAGTTAGATTGAACATGTTTGGAGTTAGGTACCTACTCTTGAAGGCGATAGGATAGAGGTTGTAAAGGATTTCAATCTCCAAGCCTGTTTTGTAAACAAAGAAGCAACCAGCAGGGAAGAAATACTCCGCAAAATAGCACTTGGTCGCTCTTCAATGAAGGCTCTTGATAAAATATTCAAAGGCAAGGAAATAACACTTCTAACAAAGATCAGACTTGTCCACACACTCATTTCCCTATTAGTCAATTGGATGCGAAAGCTGAACACTGTAGAAACAAAACCGAAAGAACATTGACTCATTTGAACTTTGATGCTGGAGAAGGAATTTATGCTTGCTGTGGACCGCCAGAACTAACAAATTGATTCTGGAAGAGATCAAACTGACTATGTCACTTGAAGCCCAAATTATGAAGTTACGACCGTCTTATTTTGGTCATACCATCAGAATAGAAAGATCATTGGAGAAGGACATCATGTTTGGGAATATTAAAGGAACTTGCAATCAGATGGCTGGACACATTGAAAACAACCATGGGGATGACCCTGGAGGACCTTAACGGACTAGCACAAAACCGATTTCTTTTTAGATCTGTAATTCATCAAGTTGCTAAGACTCGAACACGAGTCAATGGCACCTGGTATAACATAACCCAACCTAGAGGCACCTAAATGAAAGCACTCATTTATAGAATTGCAATCTTAGTGTACAGCCTTTGCACATGTTATGCTTTAAATTTTGTACTTAAAGCATGGTAGGTGCACAACTTTACCACATTTTAGTAAACAGACCCCTACGTTTAATATATTGATCTCATGTATATTTTGATGCCTTTTATTGGACCAGAATAAGAATTGCACAAAGAAGATGTGGAGAAGAAACCTTGTTTAGCCTTGAATGCTATTGAAATTGTAAATTTTTAATAGTGAAAATAAGACCTTTTGATTTATTGATGTTCTTGTAACAAGAAATAAATGTTTTAAACCAGACTGTGTGAGAAGAGAGACCTTGGATGACGTAACTTGTTTAACATTGATGAATGAACTCTAATAAATGTTTTGAAGTGTTTATTTGCTACAGGCACACATCAACAGGAATGGGTCTAACATGCACTTTAGTTACAAAAGTAAACAACTGCTGACATCATATGCATTAACAGAAGAAATAATGTTTCAACATTGATCACTATTGTTTCAGACAGAAACAGCCACACGACTCAGTTTCTCCTTGATATCTTTAAATCAAAAGTCCTTAATGGGTGTTAGACTTATGAGGAGAAGCTTTTATTTAGTACATCCTGAAAGGTAAAAACTAGATAATAAATAACAGAAGAAAACATTTAAAAAAATGTTATTTTTATATATTAATAATAACAATTACCACTTTTCCACAGTGAAAAGTAAAATATAACATCCTTCACAAAAGGAAATATTTATATTAAGAACTAAAAAGAGAAAATACTTTGACATCAATAAAGGAAATAGATCCAATAAATATTTAGAAGATCATAATACAAGTATAGTTGTAGTCCCAGAGCAACCCCCTCAGTGCTTTTAATTTCCAGGGTTTTGAATATGTACGTTCAAATCTTCCTTTGCATTTAGAAAATCCAGTAGTTGCCTATGGTTAAAAAAAAAAAAGAATATAACTCATTGCCTCAAATATAAAATGCAAATGTAAGGAAATTTTAAGACAAATGTGGCACCTAAGGCTAAACACTTGCTCATAGGACAAAGAAGACCTGTCATCTCAATTTTGTATCTTTCAATAGAACAGGAAAAATACAAATCTTTGTTTGTTTTGTCTGTTTAGATTGTAAGCTTGTTCAAACAGGGTCTGTCCCCTTCGTGACTGTAAAGCACTGCATATGGCTGGTGGCTCTCTAGAAATAATTAATCGTAGTAATACTACCATTGTTGAACTTTGTGTTGTTACTTCCAGTGAAGATTCAAGAAATGTAGTCAGATTTAGATTGACAGACCATTTCCTTAAAACATCTCCCAGTAGAAGGGATATTCTGTACTTTCACCAATGGTGGTATTGCTTCAGATGGAATATTCAAAACTTGCACAAAGATTTTCTTCACTATTTCAATAGGACAATGTGGTAGAGATATCGATGCCAGAAATGGTATTCAGTGCTGATGAGCAAGATAAATTGAAACAAATCTCTGTGACGCTGGAAGATGTAATAGGGCAATTTGACAGTAGCAAATCACCTGGACATGATGGCATACATCCCAGAGTACTGATAGAATTGAAAAATGAACTTGCAGAACACTTGTTGATGATTTGTAATTTATCTTTAAAATCCAGCATGGTACTGGAAGACTGGAGCTGATTTTTAAAAAAGGATTCCAGAGGTGATCTGAGAAATTATAAATCAGTAAGTTTGATGTTGGTGCTACACAAAATGGTAGATACTATTATAAAGAACAAAATGAAGCAGCATATACATAAACATGGTCTAATGAGACAGAGCCAACATAGATTTAGTCAAGAGACATCTTGCCTTACCAATCTACTACATTTCTTTGAATGGGTGAATGAACATTTGGATAAAGGTAAGCTAGTTGATATTGTGTATCTGGATTTTCAAAAGGTATTTGATAAAGTACCTCATGAAAGACTTCTGAGGAAATTAGAAATTCATGGGATAGGAGGTAACATCCTATTATGGATTAAGAACTGGTTAAAAGTTAGAAAACAGAGAGTAGGGTTAAATGGTCAATATTCTCAATAGAGAGGGGTAAATAGTGGTGTTCTCCAGGGGTCTACTTTTTAACATATTTATCAGTGGTCTAGAGATAGGAATAATTAGTGAGATAATTAAATTTGCTAGTGACACAAAGTTGTTCAATGTTGTTAAATTATAAGAGAATTGTGAAAATTGCAAGAGGACCTTGTGAGACTGAGTGACTTGGCATCAAAATAGCAGATGAAGTTTAATGCGAACAAGTGCAAAGTCATGCATGTGGGAATAAAGCACCTGAAGTATAGCTATGTGATGCAGGGTTCCATGTTAGGAGTCACCACCCAGGAAAAGGATCTAGGTATCATTGTTGAGGATACATTGAATCCCTCAGTGTGCAGCAGTGGCTAAGAAAGCAAATAGAATGTTAGGAAATATCAAGAAAGGAATGGAAAACAAAGATGAAAATTTATTATACTTTTGTATCACTCTGTGTTGTGGCTGCACCTTGAATGCTGTGTGCAGTTCTGGTCACCGCTTCTCAAAAAAGATACAGTGGGATTAGAAAAGGTACAGAGAAGGGCAACGAAAATGATAAAAGGGATGAGAAGACTTCTCTATGAGGAAAGTCTAAAGTGGCTATGGCTCTTCAGCCTGGAGAAGAAACGGCTTAGGGGAGATAAGATAGAAGTCCATAAAATACTGAGTGGAAAGAATAGATGTTTGCTCTTTCCAAAAATACTAGGACTAAGGGACATGCAATGAAACCTTGTACTAAGTAGTAGATTTAAAACAAACCAGAGAAAATATTTATTTACTCAATGGGTAATTAAACTCTGGAATTTGTTGCAGTAGAATGTAGTGAAAGTGGTTAGCTTAGCAGTGTTAAAAAAAGGTTTGAATATTTTCCTAAAAGAGAAGGCCATAAGCCATTATTAAGATGGCTTGGGGAAATCCACTGCTTATTCCTAGGATAGGAAACATAAAATCTGCTTTTCTACTTGGGATCTTGCCAGATACTTGTGACTTTGGTTGGCTTCTGTTAGAAATATGATACTGGGTTTGATGGACCTTCAGTCTGTCTCATTATGGCAACACTTATGTTCTTAATAAATGGACACGTGGAAAAATTTAGGAAATGCAGATTATTCCTTTTAACTTATTTATGCAAATATTCAACTTTCCGATGTAAATTAGCTTGTCTTTCACAAGCATATTGCTTAAATCTTTAACTTCACCATTTTTTAGATCAAACTCTTCCAGTAAAGTAGAATATTGATTCATTTCATAAGCCTGTGTAATAACAGTCCTAGAAACTATAAATCTCTAGAGAATTTACCTGTCAGTTTCAAAAGTGAGGAGTTGACCTCATGCACATCATCCTAGAAAGACTCTAAGGTTACCACAGCTGGTCTAACCAAACCCTTCAGCTCAAAGGTGGAAGCAGAGTCTTCTTCAGCTCCTTGCTGATAACTCACAGTTAATGAAGACAATCTCTCTTGCATTTCTCTCCCCATCAGGGTAGGTCTCTCTAAAGGTGAAAAACACTACCAAAGATAGTCCACCAAGCTGTAATGGTGTAGCTAACCTCTCGGATAATCTTTCCAACCATTGATCCACTGCCACAATTTTGTTTCGGCTTCCAGATGGAAGTGGAACTGTGCAATCAATAGAACTAAGATTTGACCCATCTACACTGCTGCCAGCAGCATCAGTCATTGGCAGGACAGAAGAGGAAGGCAAGCTAGGTAAGACAGAAGCCCGTAAGCCTTTCAAAATCATCTTTTGAAGCAGGGATACCAAATCATGCACCAGGGGGATAGCCCAAACCTTTCCCTTACATTTGCCCATAAAAGAAGCAAGCGAACAACACTTCAGAACCAGAAAAAATGGCAAGAGGAATCATCTGTCAGGTACACCCTATAGAAGTGCCATCTTGGATCCCCCAACAGAAGAAAACTTTTGATGTTCTAGGGCATATCTTCCCAAACATTTCTTATTGAGTCCACAAATATTTTAATTTTTAGGATTTAAAACAACAAATATGTATGAAGTTAATTTGCATATACTAGAGCCCAAGTAAAAGCATTTAATGATAGAAAAATAATATTTACATTTGAAGTGAGAAAACTTATAAGAAATGTCTAATTCTGATCATGCATTCTTCACATTTGGTCAGTATCACAGCTTTTAGAGGTCAATTTTCAGTTAGTTTAAGCAGTTGACTAAGTCATCTAATTTTAACCCTTTGAAAACTGACTAGAATTATATAACTGTGCACCTATATACTATATAAATGCCTAGAGGGTACCTAATAGCATTATATTCTATAGAGAAAAATAGATACCTTCTTTATAAAATACTGGCACAACAACTATATGCATCATCCCCTGAATTCTATAACTGGCACTTTGGGCTCCTTTTATTAAGCTGCAATAGCGGTTTTAGCGCGTGCTGAATTGCCGTGCGCGCTAGATGCTAACACCAGCATTGAGCTGGCGTTAGTTCTATCCGCGTAGCGCAGGTTTGCACATGCTAAAATTCTGCATGCGCTAAAAACGCTATCGCAGCTTTGTAAAAGGAGCCCTTTGAGTTGAGCATGCACATTTAGGCATTCATGAAACTTAATTGAATAATAAGCCAATTAGCTCTGATAATTGGCTTCTTTTAACATGCAATTACACTATGTAACGTGATTTTTGTTTTTGGGCAGTAGATGTAATTTCCTAATTGCTCATGCCTAAAAAGTACAGAAAATGTCTGTTATTTCCATAAAACTTTCTTTTGTGACCAGGATAAAGGGCAGCCATACCTCTCTAGAATTCTTACTAGCTTCAGTTAAAGACGAACTCCAAACCCACCCACTAGGCATCTTGCTTCTCTACCGCCTTCCTATCCCCTGGAATAAATCCTCTGAACTTGTCCTAGAGACTATAACAAGAGTCTTCCTAAAATTCCAGAGACTACTGATCATAGGAGATATTAACCTCCACCTTGACGATAACACCAGCATGGACACAACTGAATTCAAAGACTTCCTCACCTCCCTTGGCTTCACCACTCCTCCACCCACACCTACCCATGATAAAGGACATAAACTAGACATCATCAGCTTCCTCGACCTGACTGAGCACAAAACTTCTGCCGAAGAGGCCCGCTGGGACCTTGTCCCGTGGTCTGACCACCTTCTAGGGGCGATAGGAGGCAAACCCCCATCTGCTGACACGGATCGCTAGGTAGCGATCCCGATGCATGCGCAGACCATCTGCTTTGCCTGTAGATGGTCTGTGCATGTGTTTGCTGTCTGTTTTGTTGGGTTTTTTTTACTGGCCCCGACTCACCTGCTCTCTGCCGTCCTTCCCTGCAGTGCAGGGAAGGGCAGGTGAGTCAGGGTTGAGCAGGGCAGGAGAGTCGGAGCAGGGAACAGGGTTTTAGCACAAGCGACTGGTCTTCACCAGTCACTAGTTTTTTGATCGGCCAGCCAGTCGGTGTGCCAGAAGAAGTTTTGTGAATCGCGTCCTTCCTGCATTGCATGCCGATTCCCCTCATTTGCATGCACGGATCAGGATCGGGTCGGTACACAGGTTAGTGAATTGGGTCGGAGGGAAATCGGGTCGCCAAGGGCTCGCAAACCGATCGGTACACGATCAGTTTGCTTAGTAAACCTAGCCCATTGCCTTTAATAGGAAAATGGGGCCATTTTATTGCAACAAAAAGAAAATCCAACAGAGACTGCAGTGTATGAAACAACAAGGGAAAACCCAAACAAAAACTGCAGGCTATGTACAGGATGCAGGCAATGATTATTATACCAATGATAAAATGCAGTAGATATACAACCTTATTACCAATCCAAGGACCCGACACGGTCTGTGTTTCGGACAACATGCCTTCCTCAGGGGTCCATGGTACATAAGGTATGAAATGGACTGCAAAAAGGTACCAAACAAATGCCCTTGTTGATCAATATACAGCAAAAAAAATTTCAATATGAGAATCCATCGGGTCCTTGGGTTGGTAATAAGATTGTATATCTACTGCATTTTATCATTGGTATAATAAACATTGCCTGCATCCTGTACATAGCCTGCAGTTTTTGTTTGGTTTTGCCATTTTATTGCTACACGAAAAGTGGTCTCAGCACACAGGAAAGACTCGTGCTGGGAAAGCACAGACCACTTTTTTGCGCTGCTTGGAAAAATGGGCCCTCAAGTAACAGTACATTGTATTTGAGCAATAGTGCACATTATTGATGAGGGAAAACAAAATTTATTCCTTTTTTTTCCTGTTTTAGATTGAAAATGACATGAAATCACAATCAGAAAATAATTAACATTTCTCAGGTTATTTCAAATTAATGCATAATGCTACTAGTTATTGCTGTACTTGTATCCTGTGGTACTAACCTTGCTGCTTGCTAATTTTGTCATTTTAGACTGCCAGACCTGGCTGTATGGTTATCTGCATTTTTGCTAGCACTGTTAACATTTCATATTACCCACTGGACTTTTGATTCTGTCAACCCAGCATTCATTTCTGAATTATCCAAGTCTGTCATTTTAAATTGCTGGCATTCACTGATGGTCCTTAAAGTCCTCAAACAGGTCAGGTTTTCAGCATGGAAAATAGGAAAACAAGGAGTGAGGAATCTAAGACAAGGGGGAAAAGAGGAATTCTATTTGCAAGAAGGACATAAAACTCAATAGAAACATAAAATGTATAAGATATTAAAATGAACCCTTTCCCATAAGGTAACCATAATTAAATCGTTAGGTCTCCTCTTAGATGGCTTTTGGTACAGACTCTGGAACATTCTGGAAGTGCACTCCGTATTGCATATTCAAGAGATAAAAATTTCAAGGACATTTTGGGCCTGATTCTGCATATGATGCCTGGACTCAGCAGCCACCTAAGTGGCTTTTGAGAATCACACCTGGGTGTGCTATATAGAATAGCATTTGTCCTAATGGATAGACGTCTAACCCCATATAACAACCCCAATTATCTAACTGGCATCCATGTTACAGGTACGAGTTAGAGAACTGCGTTGTCGCTGAGCTAATCATGGCAAGGGAATCTCCCTGCTGCAATTAGTTTAACAGCCACAGCAGGGAAACCATCCCCCCATGAAGTTAGCTGGTAGGAGAGATGCCCACTCACTCCTGCTGGAACCCCTGAAGCACCCCCCCCCCCAGCTGTCTGTGGCATTCCTCCTGCTTCAATGGCGAACCCTCCTGATTCAGTCCAAGGCAGGCGGGATGCCCACTCCCCAGAGGCATCCCCTGGTAGGAGGGATGCCCACTTCCTCCTGCTGCTGGCTCCATCATCCCCTGAACTCCACCATACCCTCCCCAACTCTCCAACTCCCCACCCTGACACTTCCTGACTCCACCCCTGCCATTCCCCAACACACCAACATCCCCCTGACACTCCCTGAGAACTCCCTGCTATCCCTAAGATCCCCCTGCCACCCCTGTACATTTATTTGATAGCCAGAAAGAGGGATGCCTACTCCCTCCTGCTGGCAGGTCCGCCAATGAAAAATGGCGGGCTTTTCCCTTCCTGGTGCATGCTGGGATGGGAGGGGCTTTAGGTATCTTGCCAGTCTGAGTCTTAGGCTACTCCCAGTGCATCCCAGGGTGCACTGGGAAGGAGGCCTAAGACTCCAGTTGGACCAGGTGCCTAAAGCCCCCCTATGGGAGGGGCCTTAGGCATCAGAGGTACTCAGGGCCTTAAGCCCCTCCCCGGTGCATCCCAATGCATCCCATTTTGCAGTGGAGGGCCTACCGGCAAGAGGGAGAAGGCATCCCCCTTGCCGGCCATCAGAGAAAGGTACGGGGGGAATTCAGGGGGTTTAGGAGGTGGCAGGGGCATCTCGGGGATGACGGGAATTGTTGAGGTTGAGTCAGGAGTGTCAGGGGTATCTTGGGGGTGTTGGGGTGGAGTTGGGGAGTGTCAGGGGTTGAGTCGGGGAGTGTCGGGATGGAATCAGGGAGTGTTTGGGGTTCTGGGGATGATAAGGCCAGCAGCAGGAGGGAGTGGGAATCTCTCCTGCTGGGGGATGCCTCAGGGGTGGTAGCAGGAGGGAGTGGGCATCCCTCCTGCCTTGGACTGTGTCGGGAGGGTTTGCTGTTGCGGCAGGAGGAATTGGCACTCCTCCTGCCATGAACAGATGGAGGGGCTTCGGGGATTCCGGGAGAAGGGAATGCGCATCCCTCCTGCCTTGGACTGTGTCAAGAGGGCTCGCCATTGTGACAGGAGGAATTGGGCACTTCTTCTGCTGCAGACATTCAGTGGGGGGCTTCAGGGGTTCTAGCAGGAGAGAGTGGGCATCCCTCCTGCCGGTCGACTTTGCTGGGGGGACAGGTTCCCTGCTGCAGTCGCTAAACTGATTGCAACAGGGAGATTCCCTTGCTGCGATCGGCTCAGCGGCTGTGTCTATTTGAAATGTAGATCAGCATTTTGCTGGCCTAGATTTCAAGCACCTATCATGGCCCTAGGGAGACGCATAGGGCTGCTTAAACTCACCTAAGGCCACTTTCGGGTGAAAACATGCCCATGCCTAGCCTTGGGGAAGCTTAAGCGTCCCTACACATCTCCCTCAACAGTGACAGATGCGTCCCAATTGGCTGGTTAGGACATCGTTTATAGAATTTGGCCCTTTGACCCAGCAGTGTTACCCACACCATCAAACAGTTTGGTGGGTCATTTCAAATATGGAAATTGCAGCATTTGTGACATCACTTTACATCCTGGTGTCATAAAACCCTTCTCAGTAGTAATCTTTAATTATATTTGTGTCATCATGAGGTTGTCAAAGTATCAATAAGGTTACTTTCACTTTAAATACTATGTAAGGGAATGTAAAAGAGAGCCTCAATCTAGGGTTACCAGATGTCTGGGAAAACCCGGACATGTCCTCTTTTTAAAGTACTGTCCGGGTTCCTGGACAGACTTTCCAAAACCCAGCAGTTTGTCCAGGTTTTGGAAAGCCCCAAGCTCTGGCTGCATCTGGAGAGCCTTCAGCAAACATGCTTGGATGTTGTTGCACGCATCCGTGCATGCTGGAGGCCCTCCAGAAGGGGCCAGAGGTTGGGGGAAAAAGAGGTAGCTTTTGGGGGTGGGGCTAGATGTGGAACGGGGCGGGGCTGGAGGCAGAATGGGGTGGGCTGGAGGCAGAACAGGCCGGGGCTGGGGACGGAATGGGGCAGGCAATGCGTCTGGGTTTTCAAATATGGTAATCCTGCCTCAGTCCTCTTTCAGCACATTCTTCATAGACCACTTTAACAAGGCCAGAACAGAGAAATCTAGCCAATAGGGTGGGGTCCAGTATAAATCCTATGGTCATGGAAAATCAGGAAAGCTGAGAGGAAAGAAAGGGGTCTTCAGGACTGATCCTGATATTAAGAACTTAAGAAGTTAGAGTATTACAGTATTTAAGGTAGGACAGGCTTCTTAAAATGATGCCAGAAACTGCTTAGAGAATCTTTTTGGCACTGAACTGTAGGCATGCTAGGGAACCAGGCCTAGGTCGTGTTTGCACATAATAAGTTTATGCTGAACTTGCGTGATAAGGAAGACAGGCTTATATTGTATTGTAACCCACTTGCATCCCATGTACTGATAAAATATATCTTTACTGTAACCCACTTGCATCCCATGTGCTGACAAAATGAATCTTTAATGTAAACCACTTGCACCCCATGTACTGACTAAATGTATCTTTATTGTAAACCGTTTCTATCCCATGTACTGTCAAATGTATCTTTATTGTAAACCGCTTCGAACTTCACGGTATAGCGGTATATAAGAAATAAATTATTATTATTATTATATTGTGTGTTTGAACTCAAACCAAATAAACAATGACTTTTCTTGCTTCTGAGTTGTGATTTGGTTGCTGGTTTATTCCTACTTCCCTCCAACCTTACCACAATATGTTAAGAGCATGCATCATTAGCATTCATGTGGACTCAATGAATATTTGCCCTCATAAGGAAAACTATGATTATGATTAATAAATAAACTTAAATTGAAGAAAACAAAAATTTGTTCAAACAAATAACAATTGTATGAACCAGAGAACAAATTGATATCAAGTCAGATTGAATAACCAGACCTCAAATACCTGAGGCACTACTTAAATGATCTTTTGTGCCCTTACTGGGGTGGTAAATTCATTATTGGTCTTGGTAAAGTGACATGTGCTCTAAATTAATTTTGTAAACTTGATTTGAAAAACATTCAATAAATATAAAGTGCTTTTAGGTGCTTAAGGTGCTAAAAAAAGGAAGGCATTTATCTTTTATGCCCAACGGCTGCCTAACCGTTTCACACTCGGTTTCATCAGGGGCTATGCCTCCTTCTATGCATGCACCAAAAGCTGAAAGAAACAAAACTTGATCAATATTTATAAAAAGTGAAAATCCTAGCAGAACCAATGAATGTTCTCCTTGACATTTTATTATGCATGTTAAATCACTCATTTGTTGTGAGAAACCTAAGTTCTAACACTCTGTTGACTAATTCATGAAACAAAATTATTAATAAATTATTAATTGAAAATCTTATTGACTGATTGAATAAATAACTGATAAATTAATGAAAAATTAATTGAAAAGCTCAGAATGATAATAAATGGCCAGCTTATGTGTTGTATATTTCTGTGTGCTACGACTTTTCTTCACCCAAGTATCGAATCGAAAATGTAGAAATGAATAAAATGTGGGAATGTATTAGTTTCATTTTCTCCTGCTGTTAACAGTTGAATGCACTGATACTGCACTTCCAGAATATTCTGATTCTTGAAGATTTCTTTTTGCCTGAATGAAAACAGATGTGCTCCTTTTAGGCAACATGTTGACACAGAATGCCCTTTAAGGAAGCTTTAATAATATAGCATGTGGCTATGTAATAACATTTTGATACCCTAGCTACTAGTAAAATATGATTTCCTATTGCTTTTCCAAACTCACAGTGGCGGCAGCATATTTTCTGGAAACCATTTCATTTTTGTGTCTCCTTGCAAGGAAATACACTATAAACAATCTGCACAGTTGGGGGCTTCTGTAGAATTTAATTACCGTAAATGGATTAGTTTCATATGGGGCATTTTTGAATGAAAAGAAGATCAAATGATTTTTTCTAAACAATAGTCCACTGAAAATGATTCCTTTCAAGGAGAGCCATATAACATTCTGACTTGGGAAGGGAAATTGTCAGGGCATTAGAATGATTAAAGCGCCCATGCAGTCATTACCCATAATATTTTCCATCCAAAATTATTGAAGTAATCACCTGATAAAGTCACTTTGCAAAAATGTTCTCCGCTGTCAAGGTCGTATCTAATCAGTTTACAGATTAAAATGCCTCCTCTAAGTAAGCAATTACTGTGAAATGAAATTGAAATGTGAAGCTCAAGATGTGTTTAACCCTGTGCTAACACCATCAGACAATTGGGTCATGTCACGTGATAATTGCTAGTTTTTATGTTGTTTTTTCTTCTTTTGATGTTGTGTTTGTAGTCACTGATCATAGAAGTCTGAGCATATTTAGATTATTTTAAGTATGAGTACTTGCTAATGTTAAATCATATTGTATGAATGGAATTATGACAATCTACCGACCGTTCAGAACTTTGCGGTCTGAAGGTGTGATACGATTGTCATTGATGGACTTTTCAAAAATACATTATACGAATACGAGAACTTCTGCTATTTCCATCATAGGAGTAACGCTGTGGAACAAACTAACTGGACCGCAGAGAGCTCTATCTGATATTCAGAAGTTAAAACAAAAATGCTTACAACTACACTCTTTATAGAAGCGTTCCAATAGAAGATGTTTTTGACTAATGCTGGTTTTAGAATGAATTGTACTGTGGGGATTTACGAACCCATGGCTTTTTAAGATGTAATTACCCATCTGTAAGGCCACCTAGGAATAGGCGGTTGACAAATTTTTTAAATAAATTATTGGTTCTTAATGATAATCTTTGGAACTGCCTTTATAAAATTCATGCTAAGAGTGCATCATCTCTTGGCAAATAACTTTTGCGTGCCATTTACTGAATCTGCCCCTTTAGTCTCTCATCCTGTGGCTTTACTTCACATCTTTATCTCTCATCTTGCCTTTCCCCTTCATCTTTTTCCTGATTTCTACATTTTTTTTTTCTTTTACTAGAATGTTTCCTAACTTATTCAAAACTCATTGTTTTCCCTCAGTTTCCATCTTAGTCAATATTCTTACTGCAAACATTTTAAGCATGGTCAGGAGTGCGTCTGCCATTAGCCAGATTGTAAGCTCTTCTGAGAAGGACTGTCTCTTGTTTTAATGTACAGCACTGCATATGTCTTAGCTCTATAGAAATGAAAAGTAGTCGTCGTAGATTGAGGTGGCAAATTTTATGGCTAAGGGGGTAGATTCAGTAAACTCAAATCATCAGAAGAAAATATCTCTGGTAGAATATTCTCATACTTCAAGGATTCCTTGAAGAAATCCCCTACCTTTCCTTCTGGAAACGATTGAAATCAACTCTGTTCCACCAACACTATGGAACCCTATGCAATTACTCGCCATAGATTGCATATGTCTGGATAGTCTTACTTGCCTATAATATTCACACTACACCTCTTCTCTTCATATTTCTTTAGCATGTATTTAAATACTTCTTACATAGATACTATAATTAGATTGTGAGCCCACTGGGACAGAGAGGGAAAATGTTCTAATGACTGAAAATGTAACCCTCATTTCTAATGTATTAGTATTGTAAACTGCTTAATGCTCATATACAAATGGTATATCAAATATAATAAATCCAATCTAATAATCTAATGTGGTATGTGTTTAAAATATTATTTGAGCAAAGAATATTGGAGGAAGATAAAATTGCAAAATTGAAAGAAAAATCATGGAGCAATGAGGAACTCAAGACATACAAATATCTTAGGATGTTTCTCCAGAGATATTTTCTCCTGAATGTCACTTAACTTAAAGGCCAGATTCAGTAAATGGCACCAAAAGGTAACCACCAGGAAAAATTTGCATTCAACGCTATTCTATAAAGGGCGTAAGTGCTCTTTATAGAGTAGTGCTTAGAGCATTGTCCAGCATCCAACTTTGGGCACAAGGACTTGCACATCTTCATGAGGGTGCCAGTACCTCTCCTCCTTTCTGCCTCCCCAGCACACTTCTTGAAATGTTCGCTGGCACAAGCATCTTCTGCTTGCTACTCATGCCAGCCTCAGCTCCCTTATGATGTCACATCCTGCTCACGGGACCAGGACATGATGTCAGAATGGAGCCGAGGTCGGCATGAGTGGCAGATGGAAGATGCTGTTTACGCTAGCAAACTTTTCACAAGGTGTGGGGAGCGGGGAAGAGTAGAAGTGCAAAGTGTGGTGATGGCAGGTGCCACTGCCCCAGGTGCCATCCTCCTCAGCTATGCCACTGCAACCAGTGGCATTGCTGAGGCCACCAGGGCCAGAGTACTCCCCTCCTCCAGGAAGTGGAGAAGGGGTGCATGGAGTGGTCACAAGGCTGCAGCCCGCATGCACATGGCCATCAGTTCTGCCGGCCTGCTGCCCTGGTATAGGAAGTTGACATCAGATGGGGTGGGTGCTGGTGGAACTGGGAACCGCACACATGCAGACCGAGGCCCTGTGGCTTCTCTATGCACCCCTACTTCATTACCTGCACCTAGGGCAAACTGCCCCCACCACCCCACACCTGGTATGCTAGAGCTTACACCAACTAAAACCTGGCGTAAATCCTGGCATGCAATTTGAGTGCACAGCCCCCAAATTGTATAACAATGTGCATAATTTGTTGGAATATCCCTGACCCACTCATGACACTCCAGTACATGAGAGATTATCACTATTTTTTATTTATTAGGATAGTGATTGTCATTTACTAGAGGTCAGTAAGCCTAGTTATTCTAGAGAAAGATAATTTATATGCATCAACTATATTTATAATAACCAAGTTTTATATCAAGTTTTTTGGTTGTTGGTTTTTTTTTTTTTACAATTCTTCTCTTTTTGTCATATGTGCAGGTTTCACTTGGACTTTTACATGCCCATGCCACCCACATCCTTTGGCCTCCAAGTCGCTGGCAAAAGCTAATCTCTCTGGTTCCTCCAGACCGCTCTCCTGTAGAAAAAGAGGAAACATACTTAAAATGATAGGAAAAAAAATTCAAACTGTGAGAAATGAAGATTCTACAAACCAAGCAACAACTTCTGTTTTGTTTAGTATACAGAATTTCTTTTATCTTGATGCTAAACTGTGTACCCTGTTTACAGAGAATAGTATGATTTTCATAATAGCAGTGAAATTTACGAACCATTGTGATTGTTGTAATGTCATTTTCTCTGATCCACCAGCAGTGATTTTGAAGGGCCACTGAAAGGTTCTCAGCCCAATCAACAAAGCCGGGTGCAGTCTCCATCAAAGGCTATACACTTAGGCCAATCAGACCTTAGACTTAGTAGGGATGGGCAGACCCACTATTCCTAAGGCCTGATTGGTCCAGGCTTCTAGAGCCTGGGCCAATCAGGCCTTAGGCTTCGGCGGGATGGGCCGGGAAGGGGCGGGCCCGCCTCATTTCGACGAGGCGTGCCTGCTTGCTCGACGTGCAAGACCCATCTGTAAGAACAGGTTTGGTGGAGTGGGGGTTGTTAGCGCTGGGGGGGGTGCGTCTTCGGGCAGGAGGGATTGGGCACCCTCCTGCCAGCGACTGATATTGTCGGGGGGGGATCGGTAATGTCGGGGGGGGGGGGCGGTCGGTAGTGTCGGGGAGGGGGGTGCGTCTTCGGGCAGGAGGGTTTGGGAACCCTCCTGCCAGTGATCGGTCAGGGGCCACGGCCCGCTATACTTATAGCGGCAGAGAGATCCCTTGCCGCGATAAGTATAGCGGCCACGTCTACTTACAATGTAGACCAGCATTTTGCTGGCCTACATTTTTAAGCTTCTCATCTACTAGGGAGACGCATAGGGCCGCCTAGGTTCAGCCTAAGGCCCGCCTAAGGCCCTTAGACGAGCTTAGGCATCTTGCGGGTCTCCCTAGGCTCCCGGAGGCGCCTTCAGGCCTGCCTGGGGAGCATTTTTTTTTTTTAAATGTGCATCCCGATTGGCTGATTAGACAGCTGTAGGACGTCTACAGCTGCTTAAAATCAGGACGCACTTTTAGAGAATCAGGGCCTTAGGGCCAAATTTTCCAAACAGCGTCCTAAAGTTAGGTGACGATAGACGTAATACCGCCATCTACTGACACAATCAGGATGCACATCTAAAAGAAATACAATCACCGTTCTTAAGGACCTGTCTCTTGCCTAAGGAGGTGCATAGGGATGTCTATGGAGGCCTAAGGCTGCCATGGGCGTGTTTTGTGCCGAAGTAACATTAGGCATCGTAGGCATCCCTTTGCGCTTCCATAGGCATGAGACCAGTGCCTTAAATGTAGGCCTTTAAAATGCTGGCCTACATTTAAGGTGCCCGGAAAAAAGAAAGAAGAAACAAAACAAAAGAAAGAAGAAAAAACCAAGCCTCGAACTACAATCAAGCAACCAACAAAAAGAGGCACTGGAGATGTCTAAACCAACTGAATGGTTACGAGTCCTTTATTAAAAAACAAACATCTAAAAATTAAAACAAAGTCCCGAGTAGGATCCAAGTTTCGGCGACAGATGTCGCCTTCCTCAGGGGACAATAATAAACTTGTAATGTACCACAATTGGTGTGAATGGGTCGGCGTCTCTATCTCACAAATGAAGTGCCATTTAAGGTGCCTATGTTAAAAAAAAAAAAGAGACATGATTCTGGTTATAGCACCTGCCAGTGAATGACATGCGGCAGTCTCCGCTTCCAGAATCAGGCTCTTAGTCTAGCGATTTTCCACTTTTATCGTTCCATATTTTTCTGACAGAACAAAAAAAAAAAAAAAAGGAAAATCACTGGACTAAGTGTATAGCTCTTGATGGAGACTGTCCCAATTTTGTTGGTTGGGCTGAGAATTTTTCAGTGCCCCCCTCGTACTTGTATAAAGTGAATTAATCTTTTCCACTATACTTGTTTCAGCATTAACGCTTGCTTGACAAATAATTTTGTGTTGAAACCAGTCAACCCAGCATGGTATCATTCACTGTGAAAATTAAACATAAAGAAGCTTTTTATAAATCTAGCTTTCTTAAATCTTAATCTTTATTTGTCATAGGTATAATGACTTATAGAATAATACAACATATAGCTAAATTCACAGTTAATAAATACTTTGTGGTAATATATAATGTGTGCTCATGCTCTATATTCTGCAAACAAATCTATGTTATAGTACAGAGTAATGTAACCAATCTGTACAGAGGCAATTTATTTTTATTTTGATAATTACATTTAAAAAAACCCAAATGGACATAGGGGGAGGGGGAGTAATGTAGAATATGGATTATCTAAAAAAGTGCCTGTTTTACAAAGGCAACATAGGAGCCAAATCTTTATCAAGTAGTCACCCAGAACTAGTCCCAGTAGCACACATGAAAAATTTATACTAGTTCCAAAGAAGGTGTGAATTTTTGAATAGTTTATAAAATATACATATAGGCCAAATTCTATATAAGACGCCTAAAGTTAGGCACTTAACTTAATTATTTAAAAAGCTTAATCGGTGACAATAACAAGCAATTGGCAACTCATAATTGACTAAAATGAATAGCTTTTTAGCCGCCTACCACTTTCAGCTATGCACATAGTACAAGGCGCCTACCAGAAAGTGTGTGTGATTATGGGCAGTTGTGGGCGTGTTGGTGACTAACTTAGGCGCCGGTATTTAGGTAAAGAAAACCCTGAGATAAATAAGTTTTGACGCCTACCAGCAGCTAAGCCCAATTTAGGCACCCCTAGGAACACTTCTATAAACGGCACCTAACTCATGATTGACATACACTATGCGCAACCTTCCTCCATTTATAGAACAGGGGCCATACAACGCATCTTCACTCTGAACCAAACTATTGTATAGTGGTTCTATGGAGAGAGACTCAGCTAAGTGTCAGGAATTCCTGCACCGCTACCCAAAGGAGCAGCAGATGGAACCAGAGCCCACCAGTTGAAGATGGGATGATCCAACTAAGATGGAAGATGCTGGGGTGTGGGGAGTGGTGACCTGAGATATTTATAGGCAGGTAAGCCTGGATTTAGCCAAATGAAAATCTGCAAGCATAGATCAATGTGTACTTTTATGTATATGTTCAGTAATTTATTTTTTTAGCCTCACTACTCTATAATTAGCTCTGGAAATTTTTGTAGCTACAATTATACTATCTAGATTATAGCTGTTATGTATTTATTTATTTATATATATATAAATTGATATTATATGTAAAAGTAGTGAAAATCTGCACTTCCGCATATAATCTGTGTCACTTGTATGTAGAAGATCCTGACTGATGCCACTTTTTTGAACACTTATGAGTTTTTGAAATCAATGCTCTGCTGTTTGTGCTGGAAAATACATAGGGCTCCTTTTACAAAGCCGCGCTAGGGCCTTAACGCTCGGAATAGAGCATGCTAGATTGCAGCACGTGCTAGCCGCTATCGCCTCCGCTATAGTGCGCACTTATCCGATACGTGTGATAAAACCGCTAGTGCGGCTTTGTAAAATGACCCCATAGTTATGTACAGTATGTGCCAGCATGTTTATATATATTTTACAAAAGTCTCAGGAGCTCATAATCAAAAAGTTTCCTAAATGGGTACTTGGACGATCAAAAAGCCTGATCGTCCAAGTACCCATAAACAAAGCTGGTTTTAGACGTATCTAAAACCAGCTTAAGCCTTTCCCCTGCCTCTAAACGCATAGAGCGAAAAGAGGCATTTTTTAGAGGAGAGGAAAGGGCGGGAGGTGGACGGGAGGTAGGCCGCCCTACACTTAGGGCTCCTTATACAAAGGCGCGGTAGCTGTTTAACGCGCGCTAATCTGCTGGATGCACTAGCCATTACCGCCTTCTCTTGAGCAGGCGGTAGTTTTTGGCCAGCGTGGGGGTTAGCGCGTGATGAAAAGTCACGCGCGTTAACCCCACTAGCGCGGCTTTGTAAAAGGAGCCCTTAGTCGGACAGCAGGTATAACCAATGATTTAGGCAGGTTGCCTAGTCGGCACTTATATGTTTTGAATTAGACCAAGTCAAAACAGGTATAAGTGTCGTAAAAGGGGCTGCTGAGCTGATCACGCTGCCACGATAAGCTCCACGGCCCCGGCAATCTGCCTACCACCACCACCAACGATCACGGCAAGAGAGATGGCTCATCTCCCCTACCGTGATAGCGATACCACCAAGTGCCGCCAAACGCTGCACTTGGGATAGCTATCGCAGCAGGAGAGATGAGCCATCTCTCCTGCCACGATCCACCCCTCCCCCCAATCAGATTGGGCAGGAAGGAGCCCAAGCCCTCCTGCCCCAGCTAAACCCCCTATCCCCACCCCCACTAAGATATGGGCAGGAGGGATCCAGTTACTGGATCCCTCCTGCCCATATCTAAGCTGAGCAGGAGTCCTCCACCCACAGTCTCACCAATAGAGGGTGTTGTTTTACTGTCACATTTTCAATTGTGAGGGACAGGCAAGTTCTGCAGGACTTCAGGGAACATACCTGTTCTTAGCGACTGAAAATATTCCACCCCCTAGTGGTAGCAATGCAGCTGGAGGACACCTGCTCAGCTTAGAGGGAACAGTGGATCCAGACCCTCCTACCCTCGGTGTACCCCCCCACGATCACCCCCTTGAACCCATGATCACCCACCTCCCACCCGCTGACCCCCTCGACCCCCCCCCCCATCCCTGTACCTTCAGAAAGTTGACCGGACAGATAGGTCCCAAGCCTGTCCATCCAGCAGGCCCGCCATCCATCGAATGGCGGGCCTTAGGGCCTGATTGTCCCAGGCGCCTCAAACCATGCCCACAGGTGGGGCATGAGGTGCCTGGGTCAACCTGAATTGGCCCAGTAGCCTTAGGCCCCTCCTGCAGGCGGGGTTTGAGGTACCTGGGCCAATCAGGCCCTAAGGCCCACCATTCGACGGGCTTGGGTGGTAAAAGTTCTGATGTTCATAGGAATTCTGTGACCACTGGAGCTTTTTCCACCGTGGCCGGCATTAAAAAAATCCTAACACAGCTTCATAAAAGGGGGTGGCGGAGTGACTAAAAGTACTAATATGTACAAATGAAAACCTATGATGCCAGACTCTGAATAAAGTACATCAGAGGAATAGAAGGAAATGAATTTCTGCCTGACTAGTGCAAAATATAGACAGCAGATATAAATTCTCAAAACAGCCACATTTCATTCACTAAATTGAAAATAAAATCATTTTTCCTACCTTTGTTGTCTTGTGATTTTGTTTTTCTAATCATCTTTTCCTAGTCTCTGGTTACACTTCCTTCTGACTGTACGCTCTTAATTCTGTTTGCAGGGCTGCCTTATCCATTTGCTGTTTTTCTCTCCTTCATATTCTGCTCTACATTTATTTATTTAAAAATTTATATACCGCAAACAACTATGTGGTTTCCATATGACATACACAGTATCTTGTTTCCATCTTTGGCATTAACTTTTAACATTCAACTGTCTTCCATTTTTCTACTTTCTTTTCAGATCGATCTAGTTTTCTGTGACTTCCCTTCCCATCTATCCATGTGCATCATCTCCCTTCCTCCCTTCCCTTCTTCTCGCCTCCCCATCCATGTGTACCATCCCCTCCCTCTTTTTTCTCCCCTATTCCAATCTATCCATAAACCTCATTTCTTCCATCGCTCTTCCCCACCCAGCCCTGTACTGACATCTGGTCTGACATCTATGTTTTCCACTTCTCTCCTTCCGTGGTCTGTCATCTTTCTCCTCTCCTTCCCACAGTCTGGGAGGGGGGTTGGGATATGTATGCTGCATTTTTTTAAATTTAGATTTTGTAGAATTGGTCATAGAGAAGAGCCAAAAGCAGCCAATATTCTGGGGGGATTTTGTGGGTTATTTTTTTTTGGGGGGGGGTTACTTCTTGAATGGCTATATGATATTGGGGAAGGGGCAGATTTGGTTGGGGATATAAGACAATATAACATAAGGCACATATGGATGTAAAATTAGTTTTCCTATGCTTATTCATGATCAAGATTGGAAATAGTTTGTGTAGTGGATTTTATTCTATTGATCACATATTCTACTCTATAATGGCATGTGGGTGCCCAGATTCTGTTATAGAATACTAGTGTAACCTGGTATTGGTGCACCTAGCCATAGACTTGGTGTATCTGTATTGACTCAAATATGGCAAGAGCACATGTAAGTTAATTTATTATATAATTTACATACATAAATGGCAGCCATGCCCTTGTATCTCCCATGGTCTGCCCCTTGTATTTATGAGGTATGCCAATTAAGCATTATTCAGTAAGAGTTTTACTGCCACTTATGCATGCATGCAAATTCTCAAAAAGTGGCAGTATTCTGTACATTTATCTGCCCAAGTGGCATGTAATAGAATGTACATTAAGAGGGCAATTCTATAGGAAGGTGCTCAGAATTGTGCCTATTTAAAGTCTACAGAAGCATACAGAGCCTAAAGAATTCCTAAATATAAGCATTTAAGCCCATATTCTACATAGATTCTCAATGCATGTCACTGGGGATCTGAATAGCATTGCTTCCCTAGTGTTTCAAATAACAGATTTACAAAATGTATAACGTCCCTTTTTGTTCCAGTAGCTGGAGTCCAGTACTTCCTTTGAATTTTCTTACAATTTAAGCCACAATTTTCAGAGAAATAGGGCTATATTATCATTTGTGCCTCCCTTACGTTGTATGTGTGAAGTAACCTTTTTATTAAAGATGTACTTAGAGATCTTGCCAAAATAATGTAATTATATTTTCATATTAGTTTCCCATGACTAAATACATTTTCTTTGATTCAAGGGTTCAAACAGTGTAAGAAAATGATATAGCAAAGAAGCAATTCAACTGAACTGATTCAAAAAGTCAACTAGGCTGAAATGTGCCCAATTGAATTATATTCCTATTAACTCTGAAAGGAGAACATAGTTTTTTTGATTAAAGTTATTTTATTCTTGATTCAGTGCTTGTTTTATGGCTCTATACACTTGGTTAGCCTTTTTTATACCATGTAGAATTTATCCGGAAGTCTCTGTGGATTCATGATAGACTTTACAAGATCTTGGAACACAGCCTGTAAGGAAAATAAATGCTCTCATGAAGAACACCAAGCTCGAAGAACATATCAGCTTAGTCATTTTCAGCCATCTAAATCTAAATCACATATAATGAATTTGAGCAAAAGAAAAACTAATTTGTTTTTGTGTGATAACAGCAGTAATTATAGTTTTTGACCCAATAAAGAAAATAATTTATTTTTGTGGATAATATACTTGCCCTGAGATTGGTGGTATGTAATGTTGCTACTATTTGGGTTTCTGCTAGATATAATTACTTGTGTCCTGAATTGGCCACTGTTGGAAACAGGATATTGGACTCGATGGACCATTGGCTTGACCCAATGTCGCCCATCCAGTCTGCCCATCCGCAGTAAGCATTGCTTCTTCCTCTCTCTAAGAGATCCCACAAGCCTATCCCAGGTTTTCTTGAATTCAGACACAGTCTCTGTCTCCACCACCTCTTCCGGAAGACTGATCCACACATCTACCACCCTTTCTGTAAAAAAGTATTTCCTTAGATTACTCCTGAGCCTATCATCTCTTAACTTCATCCATACCCTCTCATTCCAGAGCTTCCTTTCAAATGAGAGACTCGACTCATATGCATTTACATCATGTAGATATTTAAACATCTTTAACATATCTCCCCTCTCCTGCCTTTCCTTCAAAGTATACAAATTAAGATCTTTAAGTCTGTCCCGATATGCCTTATGATGACCACACACCATTTTAGAAGCCATCCTCCATCCTTTTTATATCTTTTTGAAGGTGCAGCCTCCAGAATTGTACACAATATTCTAAATGAGATCTCACCAAAGTCTTATACAGGTGCATCAATACCTCCTTTTTCCTACTGGCCATATCTTTCTCTATGCACCTTAGTATCCTTCTAGCTTTCGTCATCACCTTTTCAACCTGTTTGGCAATCATTACATACAATCACACCCAAGGGCCTGTTTTACAAAGCTGCGCTAGCGGCTGCTGCACGGTAATGGCCCTAAAGCCCATAGAGATTTAAAGGGCTTCGGGGCTGTTGCTGCGCAGCTTTGTAAAACAGGCTGCAAGTCACACTCCTGTCATGCACATAAGTTCTTCACCCCCTAAACTGTACCGTTTCCTCAGGTTTTTGCAGCCCAAATGCATGATCTTGCATTTCTTAACATTAAATTTTAGCTACCAAATTTCAGACCATTCTTCAAGTTTCATTAGGTCTTTCTTCATGTTAATCACACTGTCACACTACTCTATTGCAGATTTTGGTATCATCCGCAAAGAGGTGAATCTTACCCGACAGCCCTTCAGCAATATCATTTATAAAAATGTTAAAAAGAACAGGCCCAAGAACAGAACCTTGAGGCACACCACTGGTAATATCCCTTTCCTTCGATCTCTATTGATCACTACCCTCTGTTGCCTTCCACTCACCCAGTTCTTCACCTATCATGAGGGCACTCAGTTTATTTATTAGACATCTGTGTAGAACACTGTAGAAGACTTTGCTAAAATCTAAATGCACCACATCTAGCGCAATCCCTCTATCCAATTCTCTGGCTCACCCAGTCAAAGAAATTGATCAGATTTGTCTGACAAGACCTACCTGTAGTGAATCCATGTTGCCTCCAGTCCTATAATCCACAAGAATCCAGAAACTTCACCATTCTCTGTTTTAAAAGCATTTTCATTAAGAACATAAGAATAGCCTTACTGGGTCAGACCAATGGGCCATCAAGCCCAGTACCACAGAAGTTAGACTTCCCTACTTTTTCCTTACTTCCACTTTTGTGCAGAGGGACCACATCTACCCTTCTCCAGTCCTCCGATACCACTCCCGAATCTAGAGACTCATTACAAAGGTCAGTCAGCAGAGCCACTGACCTTTAACATATAACACTAACCCCCCTCCTTTTCTTCCTACCCTGTCTTTCCTGAACAGTTTATAGTCCAGTATAACTACATCCTGTCTTTCCTGAACAGTTTATAGTCCAGTATAACTACATCTCAGTCATGATTCTCCGTTAACTATGTTTCTGTGATTGCCACTATATCGAAATCCAGAATCTTGTTTCCCATACTTCGAGCATTAGTATGTACTGCTTTCCTAAGTTCCTTCAGCACCCTCGGATGTACACTATCTGGCCCCATCGCTTTGTCTACCTTTATTTTAGCTAGTTCTTCACGAACACAACCCTCTGAAAATCGATCAGGGTCTACCACTCCTCCATCCCTATTCATGTTTATCTCCTGTGGTCCTGCTCCCAGTGCTTCAGCCGTGAACACAGAACAGAAATATTTGTTAAGCAATTTAGCCTTTTCATTATCAGCTTCTACTAATTTCTCCCCTTCACCTTTGAGTCTTGCAATGCCAGTTTTGCACTTCTTCATATCACTAATATATCTAAAAAATGTTTTGTTTCCCTGTTTTACCTTGTCATCTATTTTTTCTTCCATTTGCATCTTTGCTTTCCTGACTACACAACCGGCCTCTCTTAACTTTTCCAGATATTTTTGTCTGTCTTCTTTCTTTGATCTTTTGTAGTTTATGAAAGCTAACCTCTTATTCCTTACCTTCTCAGCTACTACTTTTGAGAACCAAAGTGGCCTTCTTTTCCTCTTACTTTTACTTACTTGCCTCACAAAAAGGTTTGTCATTCTTACAATAATTCCTTTCACAATAGGGTCACCCCAATCAACATCCGGCATATTAAAATCACCTATTAGTAAACTTTCCTCTTTTTATATATATTCTGAATGTCTACTATTAAATCTCTGTCCACTTCTTCCATCTGTGAAGGAGGCCTGTATATCACACCAATGTAAATAAATTCACCATTCTCTCTTTCCAAATTGATCCATAGTGCCTCTTCCTTGCCCTTCAGATCCTGCAATTGTATGGCTTTAATATGATCTTTAACATATAACACTACTCCCCCTCCTTTTCTTCCTACCCTGTCTTTCCTGAACAGTTTATAGTCCAGTATAACTACATCCTGTCTTTCCTGAACAGTTTATAGTCCAGTATAACTACATCTCAGTCATGGTTCTCCGTTAACTATGTCTCTGTGATTGCCACTATATCCAAATCCAGAATCTTGTTTCCCATACTTCGAGTATTAGTATGTACTGCTTTCCAGACATTGCCCCATTTTCCCATCTGTGTAGAAGTATTCAGTGATTTACTTACCTGAGGGCTTATACTCACCCGGGGGCTTTGATCATCCTGCCCCATCACTTCTAGTTTAAAGCCCTCTTCAGTAGATTAGCCAGCCTGCTGCCAAAGACACTTCTTCCCTTCTTTGATAGATACACACTATCCCTGCTCAGCAGCCCTTGGAAAATCATCCAATAGTCCAGGTAGCCAAAACACTCTCGACGACACCAACGTAACCACGCATTCATCTCCAGGATGCGAGTTTCTCTGCCCTGGCCTTTACTGTTGACAGGGAAGATGGACGAGAATACCACCTGCACACCTGACTGCTTTACCTCCTCTCCCAGAGCCACAAAGTCATTTTTGATACGTTTGATACGTTCTCAGCAAGTATTGCATTGACCCAACTATGAGTATTTTGTACATTGTGCAAAATAATCATGACTTAATGCATTCCTCTGGAGACTACTACAATGGAAACTGGGCTGAGCCATCCTACTTAGCTATGGACTACCACTGAACCCATGAAGGTAACTGAAGACTGCAGCTGAAGCACACCAGCAAAGCCCATCATAACACACTGAAGACTGCCATTGAAGTAGTCCAGTGGAGTCCATCCTCCAAGGCAAAGACTGCAGCTGAATTCAGTCCTGGTATTGAGTTTGATGAGGCCTGATGACAGAAGCCAGATATTACCATATTTAAGGCAATTATATTATATTTCAAGCTGACTGATAATTAGGTTTTTACTGTATAGTATTGAAAAGAATTGTAGGTTTTTACTGTATAGTATTGAAAAGAATTGTAGATCAATTTATGTGAAAACAAGCACAGTGGGGATTACCAAACAAATGGAGAAGGAAATCTAATGCTAAAATTTCCTGTATTAAAATGTCAAAATTTCATATCATAATGTACATAAAGACTCAACATAGACCATGTTTCAATACTGTTGTTTACTTCAGTAGTGTGATTGTTCTGCCACTTTAAAACACATGAGCTCTCAGCGGACTAGGTCCTTATGGTTTTTTATGTGGGGTCCAACGCTCTCTGTGAACTAGGTCCTTATGTTTTTTTATGTGGATTGCTATGTTGAAACTCTAATAAAGTTCATATTAGAAATATTGTCTTTCCACAGTGTTTCTTTGGTTTGTCTTAAACAATAGTAGAAACATTTTTTAAAAATTATGTCTAAATAATAAATTATATATATTTATTAGGGCTGCACATTGACTAATCGTGATTAATCACAATTAAAAAGCTTCCTCCCTCCCCCCTCACATTTCCGACTATTTTTGTACATTGGCAAATATAGACAGCAGAAGTAAATTCTCAGAACTGACATGTTTTAATTTCTAAAATGAAAATAAATTATTTTGTTGCCTGGCAATTTTAAAGACGGAACAAAATGATTAGAAAAATAAAATCACCAAGAAAATATATGAACTTAAAAAAACAAACATACCTGAGATAGTAAATGTGAAGTAAATGAATAACAGAAGTTTACAATCATTCAAATCGATGAGAGCTATAAAGTAAATTTTGAAAAAAAGGGAAACAATGACCACATCTATTTGTTACTATAAGAAGAGATAAAGTGGTATCTGATTAAACAAGCAATATTTGAGTGAAGAAAATAGTGCAACCCTCTAAATGAAGGAAAACTTTTGTGATGAGTACAAACTTATTTTGAAGAACTGGAAAAACTGGGACCGATTAAATTATAATTTCTGGTGGGAATCTTTATGCCACACTTTTAAACTGGAACGTATGATTACCATACAACTAGGACATTATAGGTAGAGAATGACATAGTGGCTGTTACCCGCGGCTAGCCACGGGTAGCCACGGGTAACCCGCCAAAATGGGTGGTGCGGTGAATGGCCTTGTCCCCGCAGTTAAGGGAGGGAACGCGTGCGGTCACCTATCGCGCTCCCTCCCTACTGCCGCCACCGAGTTAAAACAGCTCCCTTTCTCCCTCCCTGCCCCTTACCTTCGTTGCCGTGAGTCTAAATTGTCTTCTTACAGCAGCCAGAGCGTTGAAGCTGCGTGTGGCTGCCGTAAAGGTCATCTCTGATGCAACCAGAAGTTGCAGCAGAGACGACCTTTACGGCAGCCATATGCAACTACAATGCTCCAGCTGCTGTAAGAAGGCAGTTTAGACATCGCCGGCCACAGGTAAAGGGCAGGGAGGTTTGTCGGACCGGGCCTGTTGTCTGGGGGAAGGGGGGGGTGAAAGCGCCACAAAGGTAAGGGGCAGGGAGGAGGATATGTGAGGTGGAGAGGAAAAGACGCTGAAGGGAAATGGGTAAAACAGAGTGGGGAGAAGGACGCTGAAAGCACATGGGGAAGACAGAGTGGAAGAAGACGCTGAAGGGAAATGGGGAAGAGAGAGTGGGAAGAAGATGCTGGCAGGGAAGAAGACAGATGCCAGACTATAGGGGGAGCGGAGGGAAGAAGATGGGTGTCAGACCAATTTGGAAGGGGGGAAGAAAGGGAGAGGCACAGTAACAGAGCAAATGGAAGACGCAGAGAGAAGACAGACAGTGGATGGAAGGAATTGAATGAGAAGATGAGGAAAGCAGAAACCAGACAACAAAGGTAGAAAAAAAAATTATATTTCTTTTTTTTTTTTTCTTCAGGATAAAGTAGTATATTAGTTGTGTTGATAAAAATTTATAAACAAAGCCCTGCCAGCTGAACATCTCTTTCTCCAGTTCAGCAGCCAGAACTTTGATTTATAAGGAAGGAAGGAATAAGCTAAATATTGCAGTACTGAGGCTTGTATGGATGTTGCAGGGACGGTGATGGGGTGATAAAGGGAATGGCAGTGACGGGGCGGTGAAGGGAATGGTGGTGATGGGGCAGTGGATGAGGAGATGGTGTGAGGAAGAAGGATTCCTTTTCGTAAGAAACTGGACAACGTTCTGGGGCAAGAGCAAGCTCTACAGGAGAGATGGACTACACCTGAGCACGGCGGGAACAAGACTTCTAGCAAATAACGTCAAGAGAGGAATAGAACAGGCTTTAAACTAAGAGAAAGGGGAAAGCCGACAGTCGACCTAGCGTCGATGATTCGGAAGAAGGTATCCCGTGAAGATACTGAGGGGAAAAAAGACAGGGAAGAAACAAGAGACAAATTACAGGAGTCAACTAACCCAGAAGAGGAGGTTAGAAAGATTGTAGCAAAAGAGAAGACACCAAAGACTGAAGCACAGGGAAAAGAAATGAAGACGACAAAATGCCAGGATCTAAACTGCATATATACTAATGCAAGGAGTTTAAGTAACAAAATAGGGGAACTAGAAGCCATGGCCAATGCAGAGGACATAGACATCATTGGAATCTCTGAAACGTGGTGGAATGAGGAAAACAAATGGGATACAGCACTGCCGGGGTACAAGCTCTATCGCCGGGATAGGTCAGGTCAGAAAGGAGGAGGAATAGCCCTATACGTAAAAGAAAGCATACAATCGACAAGAATGGACACAGCGGAGATGATCAACAAACTGGAATCGCTATGGGTTAAAATACCGGGTAGGAAAGGGCATGAAATAAAGATGGGCCTATACTATCGTCCACCCGGGCAAACCGGAGATAGCGATAAAGAAATGGATGCCGAGATGAAGCGAGAATGCAAAAGCGGTTACACAGTTGTTATGGGAGACTTCAACTATCCTGGGATAGACTGGAGTCTTGGAAGCTCAAGATGCGCTAGGGAGACAGAATTCCTGGAGGCTATACAAGATTGCTTCATGGAGCAGCTTGTTAGAGAACCGACGAGAGGAAATGCCACTCTGGATTTAATCCTAAATGGACTAAGGGGACCTGCAAAGGAAGTGAAAGTAGTGGGACCGTTGGGAAACAGTGATCATAATATGATCAAGTTCAAGGTTGAAGTAGGCATACCGAACGGAAAGAGAACCATAGCGACATCTTTCAACTTCAGGAAAGGAAACTATGAAGCAATGAGGGAAATGGTAAGGAAGAAACTTAGGAACACTTCCAAAAAATGGCAAACAGTAGAACATGCCTGGTCTTTTTTCAAAGACACGGTGAGCGAGGCACAAAATCTGCACATCCCCAGATTCAGAAAGGGGTGCAAAAAGGGTCGAACAAAAGACCCAGTATGGATGACTAAAATAGTGAAGGAAGCGATAGGCAATAAGAAAAATTCATTCAGGAAATGGAAAAAGGACAAAACTGAAGGGAACCATAAGGAGCACAGGAAGTATCAAAAAGAATGTCACCGTGTGGTTCGAAAAGCCAAAAGAGAGTATGAAGAGAGGCTAGCCAGGGAGGCACGAAATTTCAAACCGTTCTTCAGATATGTTAAAGGGAAACAGCCAGCTAGGGAGGAGGTGGGACCGCTGGACGAAGGAGACAAGAAGGGAGCGGTGAAGGAGGAGAAAGAAGTCGCAGAAAGACTCAACATGTTCTTCTCGTCTGTATTTACAAACGAAGACACAACCTACATACCGGAACCTGAACAAATCTTCAATGGAAATCAAGCAGAAAAATTAACATCCATGGAAGTGAGCCTTGATGATGTACATAGGCAGATAGAAAAACTTAAAACTGACAAATCCCCGGGTCCGGACGGAATCCATCCCAGGGTTCTGAAGGAATTAAAGGAGGAGATAGCGAAACTACTGCAGCAAATTTGCAACCTATCCTTGAAAACAGGCATGATCCCGGAGGATTGGAAGATAGCCAATGTCACGCCCATCTTTAAAAAGGGATCAAGAGGTGACCCGGGAAACTACAGACCAGTGAGTTTGACCTCGGTTCCGGGGAAACTGGCGGAAACACTGATTAAAGAACACATCGATGAACATCTGGAAAGAAACGAACTTTTGAAAACAACCCAACATGGTTTCTGCAGGGGGAGATCGTGCCTAACGAACTTATTGCACTTCTTCGAAGGTATTAACAAACGGATGGACAGAGGAGACCCCATAGACATTATATACCTTGATTTCCAAAAAGCCTTTGACAAGGTGCCTCACGAACGTCTACTCCGGAAACTGAAGAACCATGGAGTGGACGGAGACGTACATAGATGGATCAGAAACTGGTTGGCGGGTAGGAAACAGAGGGTAGGGGTGAAAGGCCACTACTCGGACTGGATGAGGGTCACGAGTGGTGTTCCGCAGGGCTCAGTGCTCGGGCCGCTGTTATTTAATATATTCATAAATGATCTAGAAACAGGCACGAAGTGTGAGATAATAAAATTTGCGGACGATACAAAACTATTTAGTGGAGCTGGGACTAAAGAGGAATGTGAAGAATTGCAAAGGGACTTGAACAAATTGGGGGAATGGGCGGCGAGATGGCAGATGAAGTTCAACGTTGAGAAATGTAAAGTATTGCATGTTGGAAACAGAAACCCGAGGTACAACTATACGATGGGAGGGATATTATTGAATGAGAGCAACCAAGAAAGGGACTTGGGGGTAATGGTGGACATGACAATGAAGCCGACGGCACAGTGCGCAACAGCCGCTAAGAAAGCAAATAGAATGCTAGGCATAATCAAGAAGGGTATTACAACAAGGACAAAAGAAGTTATCCTGCCATTGTATCGGGCGATGGTGCGCCCGCATCTGGAATACTGCGTCCAATATTGGTCTCCGTACCTTAGGAAGGATATGGCGTTACTCGAGAGGGTTCAGAGGAGAGCGACACGCTTGATAAAAGGGATGGAAAACCTCTCATACGCTGAGAGATTGGAGAAACTGGGTCTCTTTTCCCTGGAGAAGAGGAGACTTAGAGGGGATATGATAGAGACTTATAAGATCATGAAGGGCATAGAGAGAGTAGAGAAGGACAGATTCTTCAAACTTTCGAAAAATAAAAGAACAAGAGGACACTTGGAAAAGTTGAAAGGGGACAGATTTAAAACGAATGCTAGGAAGTTCTTCTTTACCCAACGAGTGGTGGACACCTGGAATGCGCTTCCAGAGGGCGTAATAGGGCAGAGTACAGTACAGGGGTTTAAGAAAGGATTGGACATTTTCCTGCTGGAAAAGGGGATAGAAGGGTATAGATAGAGGATTACTGCACAGGTCCTGGAACTGTTGGGCCACCGCGTGTGCGGACTGCTGGGCACGATGGACCTCTGGTCTGACCCAGCAGAGGCATTGCTTATGTTCTTATGTTCTTATGACGGTGGGCCGGGGACGGTGCATTGATGGGGACAGATTTTTTCCCCCATGTCATTCTCTAATTATAGGAAATTTAAGGAGGTTTGGGAACCATTGACAAAATTCTTTAAGGAGTAATTATTGATTTTGCCCTTTGATTATACACGTCCAGCGTGGGGAAATACCTTTAATTTATTTTATTGTTGATTGCAATTTTTGTGTGTATAAAAGGGGGGGAAGAGACATGTATTTGTTATGAAATATAATTTGATAGAATTTAAGTGCTGTTTAAAGTGTAAAATGTTTGTATAATATGTTGCTCTTATTGTTAGCTTTAAAATGAATAAAGATATATATATATATAAAGAACTTGTGATAAAATTGTGATGTGTTGTCAGGAAAAACACTGTGGGGTAAAAAAAGTAAATGCAGGATATGATCATTGGTTCCCGTCTGTTTTCAAAATTTATAGTTCTCATTGATTTGGATGATTGTAGACTTTCATTATTCAGTCCCTTCATATTTACTATCTCAAGTATGTTTTCTAAGACCATATATTAGCACACTTTTTAAAGTTTATCAGCAACTGTATGATTTATTTATGTTTTGTTTGTCTTTTTTTTTTTTTTTTGTTAAAGTTATTTTAATATACATAGAGGGCCATTTTCAAAAAGGACATCTAAATCTGACTTGGACATTTCTCACTGACAATCCAAAGTTGGAAGCACAGAAATGTCCATTTACAAATGCAAAATTTACCTACTTAGACATCTTGGCCACCAAAATGTCTAGACTGTCAGGATGTCTAACTTTATTTGCCATTTTCGACCACAAAAATGTCCAAGTTAGAAATGTCCAAATTGGCACATAGACATGCCAGTGCATGCAGTGGGGCACCTTAGAGGGCACTACTATGAACTTCACATCAAGGGTTCCAGATATACAGTACATCTCACCATATACTCCTCATAATTTATGCTGATCCCTCTAAAACTGACTATACCCACCTATCTTCCACTCCAATAGCTCTTATGGCTGCAGATGGCACCTATATGGCAGTACTGTATAGTGGAGTTTTAATGGATTTTTTTGGGTTAGAGTGCCTTATTGGTCTGGCTTCTCCTCGCTATGGTTCACTAACCCACTCAAACACAGAAAGGAGACAAGTGAGATGTCAAAATCCACCAAGCAGTTACTTTATTGTAGTAGGTCCCGACTAGGATCCCAGTTTCAGCATCCATGGATGCCTTCCTCAGGGGACAAATAACACTGGGGAATCTCAATTTAAGTTTTTTCAGACTACAGCTCAGAATAGATTCTGAGGCAAAGTTTGAAAAACTTAAATTGAGATTTTTTTGTGACTTTCTACTAAAATAAAGTAGCTGCTTGGTAGATCTTGACATCTTGCTTGCCTCCTTTCTGTGTTTGGTTGTTACATATCGAGGCAAGACTCTTCTTTCCCATTTTGTTTGCTTCACTAACCCACGCACCTGGCTACGTAAGACACCTGTGTGATGCACTACTAGGATTTCCCATACCAGATGCTGCTGTTCCAGAGACAGGTATGTACTGTTTCATTAAGATCATTGTGGGGTGGGAGGAGGTTAGTGGCCACTGGGGATGAGTGTAGTATTAGTTTGAATGTGTACTACAGTGAGAAACACTGAAGAGTAAAACTGACATGTTTCAGAGCAGTTTCAGTTCCCATAATAAGATTTACTGTGGGTGAAGGGAATGCTTAACTCTGTCCCTCTCTAATTAACAAGCACAGCTGCAGCAATACTAAAGCCTAAAGATAAAGCCCTAATTTTAATTGAAGCACAGCAAAGGGTTTTGTTTAATTGAGGGATACAGCCAGGCAGGTTTGCCCTCTGTGTCCAGGCAATTCCAACAAAGGACTCAGGCCTAGATTTATTATTTTTTTTAACATGTAAAAAAACAAAGGGCTGCTATCATAGCTGTTATAGTAGCGATTTAAAAAAAAAAAAATAAATAAAATTACTCATTCTCCCAAAAAACGCTCATGCTAATGAGGTTGGCGGAGAGTAGCGAAGGCTCGCTAAATTAGCATGTGCCCTTCGCTAGTTATAGAGATGGGCACATGTGCAGGATACACACAAAAAAACTCCAAAACAAAACCAGGAGATATGCCCAATGTCTCCCACCACCAACCAACACCCCTCCCCCCCTCAGCAGTGGGAGTGTTGCCCATGCTCTCCTGCCACCAACTGCCACCCTACCTCCCCCCCCCCTGCAGCAGGAGAGATGCCCAGTCTCTCCCATCCAATCAACACACCCCTAGGCAGCAGAGAGATACCCAATGTCTCCTGCTCCCAACCAACACCCCATGACGCCCCCCCCCCCCCCCCTCGGCAGCAGTCCCTCATCATTGATCAGCTTTTTTAGTTTAGTATAACACTTCATGTGAAACCTCATACATTCAATGATTCGATATTTGATCATTTCAAAAATTGGCGGTGGGAAAGTTGTTCATGCTCTCCCACCCAAACAACATATCCTCAGGCAGCAAGAGAGATGCCCAATGTCTCCCGCCACCAACCAACATCCCCTTAGCCCCCCCCCCCCTCAGCAGCGGAAGAGTTGCCCACCATGCTCTCCTGCCACCACTTGCTGCAACACTCCAGAGTATAGGGAAATAAAAGTCTTCAAGTTTTTCACATGTGTGTTTTGGTTTTTCCTTTTTGAGTTTGCAATCCCCTTGGCTACTCTATCGGCTGTCTCTACTCCCTGCCCAAATGTGTATTTAACTTCAGTTAGTAAGCCAAAGTCCAATTTTCATTCCAGGTAAATGATAGTTTGCCATTTTTATTATCGTTGTAATGCCCTATTAACTCGGTATCATTGAACTAATTAAGGAATGCATTGGAATTCCTAATTCACTCAATGTAATTAATAGTACTGAGTAATCCAGTGTGTCAAATACTACCGACCTATATTCTTTTGTAGAATAGGCTTCTATCAGGCTCCCTATGAGTGCCTAAATTCACACTGTTTATATACTTGCCCTGCTTGTTCTAGTTCTGGAGAGGCCATGGCATTCTGGGATACCAACATAGTGGCAGGGTCTACAAAAAAAACCTATGGGTCCCTTATAAAGCTACATTAACATAGTAAATGACGGCAGATAAAGACCTGAATCGTCCATCCAGTCTGCTCTGTAATCACAATTTCGTGATTAAATTAAAATGTCATTTTCTTTGTTATTTCTGGGCCATAGACCGTAGAGGTCTACCTGGCGCTGACCTTAGTTGCCAACTACTGGAGTTGCCGTTGCAGCTCACTCCAGCCTAGGAAGGGTTGTGGCTCAATGGTTTGACTGCTGTCTCTGCACCCAGAGGTTGTGAAATCAAATCCCAGTGCTACTCCTTGTGACCCTGGGCAAGTCACTTAATTCATCTAGTGCCTATTGCTTTGAATGTCAGCTTTGAAATGCCAAAGTGACAAAAAGGCGGTATACAAGTCTCCACTCCCTTTCCTCTATCCAAACCATCTCGTTTGCGGTATTCAGACCATGAAAGTTAGCCCATTCATGGTCTAATTAGCGATCTTCTGTGTTCATCCCCCACTTTTTTAAATTCCATCAATGTTTTCCTCTCCACCACCTCCTATGTTCCGAGACCCATAGGAAGTGAATGGGCTTCGGTGAATTTATTATGACAGCACTGCTACCACAGCTTTGTAAAAGGGGCCCTATATGAGATGACATTCAAGTTCCTAAGTATTGTATATGCTAGAGGAAAGGTGAGATGCAGATATGAGGAGACTTGAATACTTCACAGATATAAATAATGCAAAGGAAGAAAAAAAAAATTAAAAATAAGTTTTTCTGCTCTTGAATCAAGGTGTGAAAATCCAAGAAAATAGACTCAGAAGCAACTTCAGAAAATATTTCCTAATGGAAAGTTTGCTACGTCTGTATTTGATTGGTGTGTGTGTTTTATTTTGTACCCTGCCTTGGGACAAGGTGGGTTATAAATCTTAATAAATGAAATGAAAATGGAGGAGACACCTTTGATAATTAGATAGCTAGTTTTCTAGCCAATTTTAACCTCCCTGTATAATCTTATTGAAGTATTTTAAACTCCCCTTCCCTCATGTACTCTCCTTAAATGTCTTGTTTTCTTTCAAATAACTTGTAGTTCTTTTCCCTTCCTTTCCTTGTGTTTTTAGTTTTGTTAAGTCTGTCAATAGTCCTGAAGGACTTAGCTTTTGTTATGCATCGTATTGTTCCCCAAATTTTGTAATTTTACTATTGTATACATCGCTTAGAATTAAGATTTAGCGATTAATCAAAACTTCATTAAACTTGAAACTTCAAATATATATGGGATAAGCATAGCAGATTCCTAACTGCAACAACTGAATGAAAATCCTGATATCAATGGAGTCTATTGTTATGCCCCAGAATGAAACTGGGCAGACTATACAAACCATATGGTCTTAATATGCTGTCATTTTCTGTGTCAACACACAATGCCGATAGTTGTTTTAATGTGGAGTTTGATTAAAATAAAAGTTATTCTATAGACACAATACCAGAAGAAGTAAGCTCACGTGATTTTTTTTTCTGCTATTCAGTGAACCATTATGGCTGAACTGTTGTATATATGGTGATCTGCTCTTTAAAGCTTCTTGTCCATCAGAAACCTTGGTAATAGGCATTCCTTAGGAAGAAGAAAAAAAAAAGAACAGATGGTCTCATTAAAATATTTATGAAGTGGGCTCTGAACTTGTGTGCTATGGAGAGCTTTACCATTCCAGGCACACAATTTCAGGTAGCATATAGCTGTGTGCCAATTCTCTTAAATGAGAGAGGGAAAATAAAGAAAAGATGGCATCTGAATGCAAAACTCTTAATAACCAGATACACAACAGAAAGAAAGAAAGGAAAAAAAAAAATAGCTGTGGGCCTCTTAAAATAGAAAACTGTCAGTTTAAATGCCTCTAGGATGTTCTTACAGATTTGGCTAACCCTTCAATTTCCCAGACTTATTCTGATTATTGAGCAATTAACATTTGTGTTTCAGCTATTGACAGATTCAATTATTGGACCCTTTTCCATCATATCTTTTTTTCAATATTCCTTCTCAGGGGGTCCTTTTATCAAGCCGTGCTAGTGGGGTTAGCGAGTCGGACATTTCATCACGCGCTAACCCCCGCGGCCGGCTAAAAAACTAATGCCTGCTCAATGGAGGCGTTAGCGGCTAGCGCGGCAGGCGGTATAACGCGTGGTATTATGCGCGTTTAACCCCTACCGTAGCTTGATAAAAGGACCCCTTGGTTGACCATTTTATTAAATTATCCACTGGAAAATGGATATTTTACGCAATCTATGGGGCAAATAACTCTCCTTCCCCTTCTGAAAAAATAAGATCTAGAGTACCCCATTATCCCCTCACATAATAACCAATTGCTAATATACCATTGTTGACAAAGTTGTTAGAATCAATTGTAGTGGGTCAACTTACCAATTATCTGGAGAAATTTTCATTACTTCAACCTTATCAATATGGGTTTCTTTCAAATTTTAGTACCGAAACTTTATTGATCTCTCCTCTTTCTAAAATCCAACAACTACTACTTCAAAATAAATGTTCAATTTTGCTTCAGTTTGATGTGTCCGCGGCGTTTGATGTAGTACATCATGACATTTTGCTTCAATTACTTTCAGACATCGGTCTTAATCAGGTTGTTCTTGTTTGGTTTTCTAAATTTTTATTGGCCCGATCTTATTTAGTTAATATTGATGGTAATATTTCTAATTCCTAGCAACCTCCATGCGGAGTTCCGGATGGCTCTCCACTTTCCCCAATTTTGTTCAATCTTTATATGACAACTTTGAATATTTATAAGCTGTCAGCATGGAAAACACTTTTTACTTATGCGGATGACATTTTTATACTGATTGAGATTGATCCAAATACTACCAATTTAACTTTTAAAATAAATCACTGTATCTCTAAACTTCAAACTTGGGCTATGTCTGTCCAGATGAAGCTAAATGCAGCTAAAACTAAACTTTTTTGGTTAGGCTCAAAATTGGATCATCTTCCTTCCACTCCCGAAAAATTGAGTTCTCTTCTAAGATTTTGGGAATACTTTTTGATTCTTCTCTTACTTTTAAGGATCAAATAAACTCTCTGGTTAAGAAATGTTTTTTCAGCTTACGAATGTTGAGGAAGGTCAGATCTCTTTTCCATCAACGTCATTTCTCTGTTTTGGTCCATTCTATTATATTATCCTGGTTAGATTATTGTAACGCCATTTATCTTGGCATCATTAAGAACTGCCTTTAAAGACTACAATTGATTTAGAATACCGCCATGAAGTTGATCTATGGAAAGAGCAAATTTGACCATGTGACTCCTTTGCTTTTCTCTCTCCATTGGCTCCCGGTTTATTTTAGAATTCAGTTTAAGTGTTTATGTATTATTTTTAAGATTTTACATGGTATCTTTGCTCCTTTTGTTCCTCTGCTATGGAATGTTTATAGATTTTCATAAGCGAGAGGCATTCATTGATTTAAACTTTCTCTTCCTTCTTGAAAAGGAATTCAAGGAGTTAAGAATTTTAGCAGCTCTCTGGCGTTTAAATTTCCCCAATTATGGAATGAACTTCCCCTAATTTTGAGATGTCCCAGTTCCTTCCAACTCTTCTGTAAACTTCTAAAAACTTTTTTATTCGATAAACATTTTGAAAACTAACTCTCTTGTATTTCAGTTTTTTATTTTCTTAATTTATTGTTAACCACATCAAGCTTCCTTTGGTTGAAGACCCGGTATATAAGGTTAAGTTTTAGTTTAGTTTAGTTTTAATTACTGAGATATCTATCTATCTGGCTTTTTTTTTCAGGGGGTACTTGGGCGTACTGAGTACCAGCACCTTTTCCACTGTCCACTAAAATTGACCCAGCCAATTCTGCCTTTTCATAGATTCTGTGGCTAGTTGCAGGGAGCTTAGCTACTGTGCGTCAGGTACCTCACTGATCACACTACCACTGAAGGATGGTTGGCATTTGAGTACTGGCTCCTTTATTGCTAGAAAACAATGCACTAGTCTGGATGTTATCAGGCAGTAGCCATTAGCACAGACTACAATAACTGCCTAGAGCATGTGCTGTAAGAGTGGGATCCGGGTGGGCTATGGATGGAGATGGAGAGTGGCTAAGACTAACAGCTAGCATGCAGGTCAGTACAGTGTTGCTAGCTGTCATGACTGCTGATAATACGGTCTCACTTAGGGCTCCTTTTACTAAGCTGCGCTAGCGGTTTTAGCGCGTGCTAAATTGCCATGCGTGCTAGACACTAACGCCACCATTGAGCTGGCGCTAGTTTTTGGTGCATAGCGTGGGGTTAGCATGCGCTAATCTGCAGTGCGCGATAAAACCGCTAGCCCTTAATGTCACTTCATAGCCTTTTCTAAAACACCCGCAGGAGTACATATGTATTTGTTGGTATTTATAGTGGGAGCAGCTATTTGAAAAAAAAATGAAGGGTATGAAATAAGCAGTTTCCACATGGAGATGTTGGCAATTAAACATGGAAGTGGTGTTTTGATGTGGGCTTGACTTATGTCTTTTTCCTAGTGTTTTATGTTTATGTTAATGCGATTGATTTCTGGAAATTACTCTGTTTTATTTTGTTAAAGTAGATAAATAAATAAAGGTGATTTTAATCTTCCACATGTATCTGCCTCATTTTACAAACCTGCATGTGTAAGTGCTACAAATTAAGTAGTGAGGCTGCAATTTTAAATTAGTTTTATTTTGGTGGTAGACATAAACTATATGAGATTAAGGAGAAGGACTCCCTCAATCCCTTGTGTAACGCCTTGGTTGAAACAAGCACTTCTTAAAAACTTATGCGAACCTTGGGGGCTGGTTTATAACTTAATGGAGTAATAAGGAATAAATGTGTTGGGGTTTGTTTTTTTAAAATAAATCTTTATTCATATTTTTAAAACTCACAATAAGTATAACACAAATACAATCATTTTATACTTTAACATTACTTATTATATCATCAAATTATTGCTTTCATCATATATCCCCCTCCCTTATATCCAACAATTAATCATAAACAAAATAAATCATAAAATATTTCCAACCCCCCAACCCCACTCTGGACGTGTATGAATAAATGTGCAGATTTTAGTCCCATTCAAGCCACACCCAGCCTATGTTTTCTTAAAATTTCTGTGTAATGCAGATCTCCATGTCCTCACAACAGCTTTCTGAGACTATTCACACAAGTAAGAAATATGCATAGTGTAAATTACACTCTTTGCATGTGAGTGGATTAGTCGTCTAATGGTTAGTGCAAAGGCCTAAGAACCTGGGAAACTGGGTTCAATTTCCATTACAACTCTTTGTGACCCTGGGCAAGTCACATAATCCTTCATTTCTCCAGGTACAAAACTTAGATTGTGAGTCCACTAGAAACAGAGCCAGCATGAAGTTCCTATTCCTGCAGAAGAACACTCCAAAGGAAATCCATGAATGTATGATGCAAACATTGAGTGACAAATGCTCATCATACACCACAGTGAAGAAGTGGTGTCCACACTTTCAGCGTGGAGATTTTGAGATCGAAGATACAGCAAGGTCTGGGAGGCCTCAAATGGTGTCAGCTCCTGAAACTGTTGACCATATACATGACCCGATTTTGGCAGATTAGCGAATATTAGCTAAAACAATTGCTGAGACACTATAAAGGTGCTTTGGGTCTTGCATTTGGGCTGCAAAAACTCAAAGGAGCAGTACAGTTTAGGGGGTTAAGAGTTTATATGCACGACAGAAGAGCGGGACTTGGGTGTGATTGTGTGTGATGACCTTAAGGTGGCCAAATAGGTTGAAAAGAGGACAGTGAAAGCTAGAAGGATGCTAGGGTGCATAGGAAGAGTTATGACTACTACGAAAAATGAGGTATCTATGCCTCTGTATAAGACTTTGGTGAGATCTCTTTTAGAATATTGTGTACAATTCTGGAGACCGCATCTTCAAAAAGATATAACAAGCATGGAGTTGGTCCAGAGGAAGGCTACTAAAATGATGCATGGTATTTGTAATAAGGTATATGGGGACAGACTTAAAGATCTCAATATTTATACTTTAGAGCAGAGTTTCTCAGCTCAGTCCTGGAGTACCCCCTTGCCAGTCAGGTTTTCAGGATATCCACATTGAATTTGCATAAACTTGATTTGCATTCACTGCCTCCATTATATGCAAATTACTTTCATGCATATTCATTGTGGATATCTTGAAAAAACCCCAGGACCGAGTTGAGGAACACTGCTTTAGAGGAAAGGCAGGAGAGGGGAGATATGATAAAGACATTTAAATACCTGTGTGGTATAAATGTGCATGAGTCAAGTCTCTTTCAATTTGAAAGGAAGCACTGGAATGAGAGAACATAGGATGAAGCTAAGAGGTGATAGGCTCAAGAGTAATCTAAGGAAATACTTTTTAATAGAAAGTGTGGTAGATGTATGAAACAGTCTCCCGGAGAAGTGGTGGAGACAGAGAACGTGTCTGAATTCAAGAAGGCGTGGATTAGGCATGTGGGATCTCTCAGAAAGAGAAATGGGCAGACTAGATGGGCCATTTGGCCTTTATCTGCCATCATGTTTCTATGTCTAAAGAGACACCTAGCAGCATCTAAGGTCAAAGTAGGCATGATTTGTGCCAGAAATGATCCACGTCATATATAGGCACCAGTAATGTAGGTCTTCAGAACACTGGCATACATTTCTGGTGCCTACCTTTGACATTATCCGTGATTCTGAAAATGGCACCATAGCATGACTGACATGCAACCAGCGCCGTTTTGGCAGGCGACTTCTGATTAGGCCCAATTTGCAGAATCTGGTCCCAAAAACGTATCTTTGATTTTCTTTGGTGGGATAGACCTCATAGAGCCTCCAGATCTATATTATTTCCTAGAAAGGAGAAGGGGCATCTGGGAGTGTCTTGTATACACAAATATAATGTTGTGGCCCAATTGAGAACTTTATTTGATTGGAGATACCCTGGTTGGGGTAAAGAATGGGTTGCATTATAATTGAATGATGTTAAATTCATTCCCTGTAGGTCTTTATCGTGAGTATATGTTTTGAAGAAAGCTGCTGTTGGAGGGGACAATCCTTATGGCTTTTCTACTTTGCATATTTGGACGCTTTGGGCTTCTTTATTGCATAGAAACTCTTTTCTAGAGTTCTCCCGATATTTCTCCTGACTTTAGCCAGGGGATTTCCTCTGTATTCCATGGGTGGGCTTATAAGGGATTGGCGTATTTCTCTCAGCTTTTTGATTAGAAGGCTCTTTGTTTTCTTTTGAGTCCTTGTGGGAGGCCTACGATAGAAGGGTTACAGATCAACGCCTATTGGTTGATTGACAACTGTGCCGCTAGGCTCCATATGCCTGTGTGCTGTGTACCTATGTTTGTGTGGATGTGTGCGAATTTTATAGCATGAATGTGTTTCACACAACTCTATCCTTGTTCTACTCAGCTTCTGGCCCTGGAACACATATGCTTGTTCCACATAGAAGTATACTGTACACTACATATTGGTAATGTGTTTTAGGAATGCCTGCCTAAAGACCAGAAGCGTTGCCAGGTTTTGACATCAGGGGGAGCAGACCTTTTGTTAAATAGGTGCCAGTGTGAGGTTGCAGGCCAAATTTACATAGGCACCTTTCATTCAAAATCTGTTTGGGGGAGCGACTGCTCTCCTTGCACCCCACCTAACTACAGTATGCCTCTGCTATAGACAATTTTAGATGTACCTATTTCTGTGGGCATAATAGTGTTTTCCCTACAAGACAGCTTTCTAAAATGACCCCATGAAGACAGCATTCAGAAGTCCAGCCTCCAAACATATCTCAGTAGTGCTAGCTGTTAAGTAGGGCCGTTGAATACGTGTCCTATACTTAAATAGATAATTTATCTAAATTAGGATTGCTGTTTGTGTGGTCCTGTCTAAACAGATAACTTTATCCAGCTAGTAGTAGAGTACTGTCACTATATGAATATGTTTTGGCCTTTCTTGTTACAGACAGATAAACATTTTGGATGAAAATTTCACTGGCTGAATTTAGGTGGCAGCTCGAAAGGGTTTTTTTTAAAAAAAACAAAAGAACCCAATGCTGATCAAGTAAATGGATTTGAATATTAACTCTGGTGCTTATCAGTAAAGCCTCACTAACAGTGTGTGCAAAAACCTTACTGCTTTGTTTCTACAGTTTAGGCCTCTTCTGATATACATTAGTATTCCCTTTGAGAACATCAGATATCATTTCCCTGAGGTCTCCTTGCTTGATTTACAATAGCTATATCAACCTCCATAGTAAGCTATGGAGCTATGGACTTTTAAGCTATTTTTAAATGTTCATGTACAAGCAAAATTTTATCTTATCCGAATGACTAGAATAATAATTGTAAAAAAAGATATTCAGGATATATTTTTTAAAAAGCCATTTGGGACCAGGTGCAGGTCACCAAATATACTTTGTTAATACAGTAAAGCTTTGGTTTGCGAGCATAATTCGTTCCAGAAGCATGCTTGTAATCCAAAGCACTCGTATATCAAAGCAAATTTCCCCCTAGGAAATAATAGAAACTCAGATGATTCGTTCCACAACCCAAAAACTTTAATACAAAATACTATACGCACTTGTATTGCAAAACCTCACTCATTTAGAACAGTCACTACATTCCTGCAGTGTCAGAGAGAAAAGAACCATAGGCTCGGTTGTGATGATGTGATGCGTGTATACTGTATATACTTGTATTGTAAGGCTTTGCTTGTTTAGAACAGTCACTACACTCTTGCAGCCTCAGAGAGAGAAGAACCATCAGCTCATTTGTGATGTGTGTATACTGTATGCTTGTATTAAAAGACATTGCTTGTATATCAAGTTAAAATTTAATAAAATGTTTTGCTTGTCTTGCAAAACACTTGCAAACCAAGTTACTTGCAATCCAAGGTTTTACTATACTTTCTATTCTTTATAAAGATCTGCAGGCCAATAATAATTTACCAAATAAACATGTATCTTTTGTTTTCTTCTCAGAAATTTCATACATGAATTTATTTGTCTGGGGCAGAGAACTATCACAGCTGGAATTTGTTGCCGGAGAATGTGGTGATATTAGTTAGCTTAGCAGGGTTTAAAAAAGATTTGGATAATTTCCAAAAGAGAAGTCCATAGGCCATTATTAAGATGGCTTGGGGATATCTACTGCTTATTCAAATCTAATCTATAGGATCCAACTTTTCAAAATGATTGGGGGGTGCTCAAGCTCCGCCCCAGACCCTGCTTGAGTTCTGCCGCAGACCCAACCCCTTAATAATAGTACTAATTGTAATGCCATTTTTCCAATTCATTTTTCATATATACACACACACACAATATAATCTTGTTAACAATACATAATAGTTAACCACAAAATTATATTACACAAAGTCCACTGTATGGTGCTTCTCAACATTCATTCCTACCAGAACATCTGGCCTTGGCCACACATGCAGAACACAGATATATGCTATGCAAATACAGGATCACAAGCTAAAAGTCCTAATATATACAAATGATACCCTCCTGCCTTGCACCTGCGAACCCTCCCCCGAACATCGCGTGGCAGGAGGAATATCTAGTCCCTCCTGCCCAGCATCTACAAACACTCCCCTGAACTTTGCACAGCAGGAGGGATACCCAGTCCCTCCTGCCCGGCATCCGTAAACACTCCCCTGAACATCGCGCAGTAGAAGGGATGCTCAGACCTTCCGGCCAGAACTGTCCTCTACCCCTGTACATTGCGCGGCAGGAGGGATGCCCAGTCCCTCCTGCTAGAACCCCCAACCCATTCCCCACTGAACATCTCACGGTAGGAGGGATACCCAGTCCCTGCTGCCTGGCATCCGCAAACACTCCCCTGAACATTGCACAGCAGGAGGGATGCACAGACACTCCTGCCAGAACCTTCCCCCACCCCTCACATCACACAACAGGAGGAATGCCCATTCCCTCCTGTCAGAACCCCTAACCCCCCCCCCAAACATCACGTGGCAGGAGGGGTGCCCAGTCTTTCCTGCCAGAACCCTCCCTCACCCCCCATACATTGCCAGCACCCGCAAACCCTCCCCTGAACATCGCACAGCAGGAGGGATGCCCAGTCCCTCCCCCATGTATCATGTGGCAGGAGAGATGCCCAATCCTTCCTGCTGGAACCCCACCACTATCCCCACGAACATCGCCGGCAGGAGGGATGCCCAATCCCTCCTGCCAGAACCTTCCCCCACCCTCCTGTACATCGCCAGCAGAAGGGATTCCCAATCCCTCCTGCTGGAACCCCTCAACATCACGTGGCAGGAGAGATGCCCAGTCCCTCCTACTCAGTACCCTTGAACCCTCCCCTGAACATTGTGCGGCAGGAGAGATACCCAGTCCCTCATGCCGGAACCCCTCTAGTACATTGCCAGCAGGAAGGATGCCCAGTCCTTCCTGCTGGAACTGCCCTCCCTGCAAACATTGGGAGATGGACTTAAGATTCCGGTTGGCCCAGGTGAACTTTCGAGGGGTGGTGGTGGTGGTAAGGTGTCAGCAGGAGGGATTAAGTATCCCTCCTGCTGCACAATGTTCAGGGGAGGGTTCGGGGGTGGGGAGTGTGGGGTGCAGTGGTTAGAGCTACAGCCCTAGCACCCTGGGGTTTTGGGTTCAAATTCCGCACTGCTTCTTGTGACCCTGGGCAAGTCACATAATCTCCCAGTGCCCCAGATACAATAGATAAGGTGTGAGCCCACCGGGATAGATAGGGAAATATGCTTGAGTATCTGAATAATTTGTAATCCACACTGAATTGTACAATATGTGGAATATAAATGAATTTTTTTTTCTTTTAATCCCTCCTGCTGTGTGATGTTCGGGGGGGGGGGGGGGTGGGGGGGGTGGGGTTTGGCAGGAGGGATTGGGCATCCCTCCTGCCACGCAATGTTCAGGGGAGAGTTTGCGGGTGCCGGGCAGGAGGGGCTGGGCATTCTCCTGCCAAGCAATGTTCAGGGGAGGGTTCGTGGGTGCTGGGCAGGAGGGACTGGGCATCCCTCCTGCCACGATTGTTGGGAGGGGTTTCTGGAAGGAGGGATCTCTCCTGCCTGGGAAGAGTGGGATTGGTATGGGGGCATTTTGCTGGTCTACATTGTACGTGTCTTCTGCTGGCCAAGGGAGATGCATACGGCCACCTAGGTCCACCTAAAGCTACTTTTGGGCCATGCCAGGCCCACGCCTAGCCTTAGGCGAGCTTAGGCGGGCTTGTGCGCCTCCCTAGGCTCTTGGAGGTGCCTCCAATGTAGGTGGCCTGCCTCTGGATGTTTTTTTTTTTTTTAGAAAATGTGTGTCCCGATTGGCTGGTTAGGCAGCAATTAGCCGCCTACAGTTGGGACGCCATTTATAGAATCCGAGTTCTAAGTGTATAGCCCTCGATGGAGACTACGTTGTTTAACTTGGTTTTTTACCAAACTTTTCAAAACACTCTCATACGATGATTATTAATATTGTACAATTTAAAGTTTTATCTGCAATTCACCAGACCTTGTTTGCTTAGGCGCCCGTGGTATTTGGTGCAAACACTATTAGTGTATGTGCCGAGGAGAAGTCTAAGGTCTGAAACAGCAATGTGCCTGACAATGGATGCAGTGCATTATGCAACCACAAGACTGGTTGGGTTTACAGTTGCGGGCTCGGTCTTGTGGAATGCTTTACCAGGCTATTTAGGGGAAATGCTATAACCGGCACTAAAACTTAGGCACCGGTAACCACCGGTAAATAATCAGTTAAGTTAATTAGAATTGGAAAAAAAATCCAAAGTTCAGGTGCCGGAATTGCACCTACGTATGCACTTTCAGGCACCTAATGCCACTAAGGGAATGACTAATGCCAGAAGTGGCATTAGGCACCAGAAAGTGCCTACATGGGCGGGATTTATGGCATAGATAGACGCTGGCCTACATTTCCAGCACCTATCTTGCCCAGAGGTGTGATCCCGTGATACGGCAGCCGCCGATAGCGTTACCGTATACAGAAACTGACCATTTTTGCCTATATAAGAGTACAGTTCTGTTCCGTAAATTGTTTGAAACATATTTGCTTGTTCAGGTGAGTTTTTTAAAATATCTGTATTTTTTGAGATAGAGGGTCTTTTGTGTAGGGATACATGCCATAATAGTTCTCTTGGGAAGCAGCAAATTGTTATGTCTGTGTGGAAAGTTTTCTTTTATTGTCTTGTTTTGCTTGATTATATTATTTTATTATATTATATTATTATTGTATTACAGTTGTGACCCGCCTAGGTTGTAGGTGGGACAGAAATTTTTTTAAATAAATAATAAATAAGTTTATTTGAAGATTTATATGATTTTGAAGGCACATCATTACACTGGTCTTTTGAAACTGTATTAGTGTTTGGCAAAGGGGTTAGAGCTACAGCCTCAGCACCCTGAGGCTGAGGGTTCAAATCCCTTGCTGCTCCTTGTGACCCTGGGCAAGTCACTTAATCCCCTCATTCCCCCAGGTACACTAGATAGAGTTTGAGCCCACCGGGACAGATTTGGGTATATGATTGAGGCCTGAATGTAAACCACTTAGGATATAAGTTGTATATAAATAATCAAATAAATTTTAAAAAATACATATTAGAGAATATTTAAAATCAGAATTTATGTGTGTTTGACATGATCAACTTTGAGAAACTAATTGAAGGAAGCTATTTTATTGTATTTTTTCATTAATTAGAATTCCCTAAGGTACAATTTTGGGTGCAATAATGAAAGTACACTTTAATGAAATGAAACCAGTCATTAAATGGTCCAAAACAGTAGTACAAATATGCTTTCTTTGACTGCGACTGACAGTGTAACCAACACACATACCTAGCAAATTGCGCAGAGCCATTGTATATTCCTTCTGGGAATTGCCTCCATACAGACATCAAGCCACTGCCATAAAGTAATTCACTTTCTTCTGCATTTGGCAGATTGTCAAAGGTGTCATTTGTTCCCACCACTTTCAAAAAATCAAAAGAAAATAGATGGGCAGGGGAGTGCCTTCCGTGCCTCCAAATCTCTGAATATGCAAAACTCACAAACAGTTGCACGGGCACACAGATCAAATTAAAATAATAGATTTAAGAAAGCATGCAAACATTAAACAGTACTGCCGAAAGGTATGTAAACCTCTACCGGGACATGAGTCATCTTTTTGATGTTTTTGTAACTGAATCAAGTATATTATTGTATTAAAAGCCATATGCCTGTGCAATTGTTTGACAGGATATTATCAAATGATGAAATCTCCGCAATGCTCTGTCAAATCATAGAATTGTGCATTTGGTTCGTCAGCGGTGCATGCTAACTCAATTTAACATAGCTTAACCTAAGAATTAATGCACATTAAGGGGGTCTTTTACTAAAGATTAACACGTTATCTGCCACAGGACCCATTTTATTCCTGTGTACCCTGTGGCTAATCTTTAGTCAAAGACCCCCTAAGTCACTTAGCACGTGTTAAAAAGTTCTAATTTGTGTTAAAAATATTTATTTTGATAAATATGGGAAAGAAACTGAAAAATTCAGAAAATTGGGGAAAATCCCAATTGAATCAAAAATATACTGAAAATGTTTGCCCTGTGCACATTTCTAGGATCTACTACTGCTACTTATCACCTATTCAGTACTGTATAAATATGCCTTGAGATAGTTCCTGTTCAGTTGAGCTTGCCTTATAATAATCACATACATACATATAAGACAAAAGCGACTTTGGGATGTCAGTTATTAAAATATAGTTAAAACTAAAAAGACTGTGGGTGGGACAATCAGGGACTAAGGGCTTCTTCTATTAAACTGTGCTAGCAGTTTCCTAGCGCAGAGAGCCGCAGTGAATGGCCCGCACTGCTCCCGACGCCCATAGAGTTCCTATGAGCGTTGGGAGCAGCATGGGCCATTCAGCGCAACTCTCTGTGCTAAAAACTGCTAGCACAGTTTAATAGAAGAGGGGGTAAGTTATAAAAGCAGCCTCAGAAGATGGGGGTTTCTATTACATTTGAATAAAACTGCGGAGTCAGGGGGGTGCTCAACCATTAAGCAAGACTAGGCTGTTACTTAGGGTAGCAGGTTCTCGGGGAAAGCAAAGAGCAGCTGCAGTCAAAACAAAACATAATCATAATAATAAACTTCTCTTTATTATGACAGGGATTGCCATAGAACTTATTTTGAGGAACTGGAAAAACTGGGATCGGTTAAATTATACTTTCTGGTGGGAATCTCTATGCCACGCTTTTAAAATGGAGCGTATGATGGCCATACAACAAGGACATTATAGGAAATTTATGGATTTTGAGAGCCATTGACAAAATTCTGTAAGGAGTGATTGTTGATTTTACCCTTTCATGATACACGTCCAGGGTGGGTGGGGAGATACTTTTAATTTGAGTGAAATTGTTGGAAATGTATAAAGGGGGGGATGATATATGTATTTGTCATAAAATATAATTTGATAGAAGTTAAGTGCTGTTAAAGTGTAAAATGTCTGTATAATATGTTGCACTTATTTTTGGCTTTAAAATGAATAAAGATATTTTTTAAAAAACCCAAAACAAAACATGTTCTGATAGTAACAGAAACTCATGAGCCATCAATGTGCATTTTTCTTGCAGGAAGAGTGGGCAGTTTTTAAATAACCCATTTGTCTGAGTAAATGGCTTTTGCATCTTAGGGGTCCTTTTACAAAGGCGCGGTAGCGGTTTAACGCGTGGAATACCGCGCGTTAAACCGCCTGCCGCGCTAGTACCTAACGCCTCCATTGACGAGGCATTAGGATTTTAGGCTGCCATGGGGGTTAGTGCGTGATTAAATGTCAGACGCGCTAACCCCCGTAGCGTGCCTTGATAAAAGGAGCCCTTAGTGGCATTGAATGACTCTATTCGTACAACCTTAGATGCTCACTGCTCTGTAGTACTTGTCTCGCATTAGATCTTTCTTCTACTTTGTATCTCGTCAACCATTTTCTCTCCATTCATCGACTTCAAGTCATTGGTATCAATGGAACGGTTCTCTCCTGGTTTGCCAGCTCTGTTTCAGACAGAACATAGCTCACTTTCAACAATGTCCAAACAGACAAGTTTGGCCTGGTCTCAGGGTTTCTCCAGGGGTCAGTCTGTGCTCTGTTACTTTTTAATATTTGTCTTTCTCCATTTCTGACAATAATCAAGATAACGGAGGCGTCCCATTTTGCAATGCAGAATATATCCATTTTTTCTCTTGTATTACTGACTCAATCACTTCTATTCATAGTTTGACCATTTGCCTGACCAAAGTCTCACAGTGGCTCAAGAAGAATCTTCTCGTACTTAACTCATCTAAATGTGAATGTATCTGCTTTCATTCTTCCTCTAGCTTACCTCCACCACCTATAGGGGATCACCATCTTATCAGAATCTTGGGTGTAACTTAAAAAAAAAAAAAAAATTACTCTTTATTAGAATTTTCAAATAATATACAAGATAACTCTTGCTTCAGAAAAACAGAAAAAACATAACAAGGAGAAAAAAATATTCTTTCTCCTTTAAAACAAGGATAAATAACAGTATATTACACTTAGGGCTCCTTTTACTAAGCTGCGATAATGGTTTTAGCGCACGCTTAGCGTGCACTGCATTGCCGTGCATGCTAGACGCTAACGCCACCATTGAGCTGGCATTAGTTTTTACACGTAGCATGGGGGTTAGCGCACGCTAAAAACGCTTAGTGCATGCTAAAAACGCTAGCGCACTTTAGTAAAAGGAGCCTTTAGAGAAAGGGCCCAGATAGAGTGAAGAGAAACTCAAAAAGGAATTGGCTTAACAGCTAGTCCCCACTATCTAAACTACTGTTCAAATAACTAAACATTCCTTGTTGACAATTTCTTCATAGCCAAAAAAGCTTGCAACTGCTCATGTGAGAAGAATACATATTTAACACCAAGATATTTAACCAAACATTTACATAGTTAGGCCAATAGAAAAGTAGCACCCAAAGTCACTATTTCAGTACTCATAGCCCAAAATAATTTTCTTCGTTCTTGTGTTTGTCTAGAAACATCAGGATAAATCCACACTATTTTTCCATAGAATAGAATTTGAGAATTATGAAAGTATAATCTGAACAGTGCATTAACATCTTGCTCAAACACAAATGAAACTAATAGGGTATCTCTCTTTGAGGTATCAGATAGAGTGGTTTTGAGGAAATCCGTAACATTCGATGGTTCTCCTGCAATTAAGCTCCTCACTTCTATTTCTGGAGTGACTCCTACTTCTTTCTTAACAGGTATATTGTATATTCGATTCATAGAATATTTTCAGGGGAAAATCTCAAGACTTCAATTACATATCTAAAGACTTTGGAAAATTCAGGAGATGAACATTCAACCTTCGATAAAGTTCTCTAGTTGCTCTACTTTTCTATTTGACACAATTTTATCCTTAATAATTCTAGAGGATAATGTCTGAAGGCCTTCCACCTTATCCTTTACATGTTTAAGCTCTAAGGTAAATTCTTCTTTTGTACTTTTGAGTTTTTCGTCCAAGATATTCACAGTACTCACGAGTGTCACAATTTCTTGGGAAGACTTGTCAACAGAGGTCTTGAGCTTCAAGAGAGCCTCCCAGATGCTCTCCAGTGTCACCTCTGCAGGTTTTACTATCTCACATTCCCTCCCAGATCTCGCTACTCCTCGATGTCTCTCTCGGCTCCTGCCCCTGTAATTGGAGTCTCCTCCATGAGGGAAACATCGCATGGCTCCACCAACTTGGCCATGGCTGAAGCAGGATGCGGTGGAGGGACAGCCGCCAGAAGGGAGAGAGAAACCTTCAGATCCAAATCCATGGCCCCTCTTCCTGCCAAGGACAAAGCAGATACTCCTCCATAATCAGCACAGGAACTCCCAGGGATGACTGCGAACTCAAGAATAGAACACTGCGCAAAGATAGATGCCCAAATTATAGGGGAATCAGGTTGGACGCTTCCTTTGAGTTCTGAATGAGGCATAGTGGCTTGAAAGTAAATGTGAGTTCCACTAATCAATCTCTTTTATAAACGCTGACTTGGAGCTGCCGCCATCTTGGGCCAATTAAGCTAACTTCTAATGTTGGGTGTAATTTTTGACAACAAATTAAGTTTTAAACCACAAATTTACTTAGCCATTTGATCCCCTTTAGTGTATTAACTCCATTTAATTTTTATTATCGCCCACACTGCTTCATCCCCTGGTTCATGCTTTAGTAATCTCACATCTGGACTACTGTAACTGACTACATTGTATAGGTTGCAACTTGTATAATCTACAGCAGGGGTGCCCAATACGTCGATCGCGATCGACAGGTCGCTCGCTCAGGTGACCCCAGTCGATCGCAGAGCGGGTTCCTTTCTTTCCTTCTATTTTTTCTCCTCCTGACTGGCCTGCCTCTTGAAGAACGCCAGCCAATCAGAGTGCTGGAAGGGCGGGGTGAAGGTCGGTGGCGTACCAAGAGGGGGGCGGTCTACCCCGGGTGCACAGCCGGCCAGACCCGGGTCCTCCTGCCCTTCCTTTCCCCCAATCCGCGCTCGGGGCTCGCGCCTGCCTAGTCTGTGCCGCTGCCCAAATGGTGCTGTTGGTTCTTGCGAGATTCGCGGGAGTTGACTGCACCATTCGAGCGGCGGTGCAGGACCAGGCAGACGCGCTCGGGGCTCGCGTCTGGATTTCACTTCCGGCACAGATGGGGGAGCCTGCCGAGCTGACACCATTCGGGCAGCACGAGACCAGGCAGGCACGCTCGGGGCTCACACCTGCCTATTACTGCCGCTGCAGATGGAGACTTGGGCGGCTGTCCAGCAGGGAAGGCTGCCGATGCAGCGCAGGACCGCCAGGATTGCATCAAGGTACCGGGGGTGAGGGGATGTTTAAAATATCAGGATAGCCATCTAGGGAGGGAGGGAGGGATTTTAAAAAGTACAGGGGGTATGATTAAAAAAGGTACTGGGGGTATGTAGGGGGATGGTTTAGGGTACGAGAGGGGTATGGGGCCTGCCTGTCACTAGGTCTGCCTGCCTTCCCTGTGCCCTGTCCCTGCCTAGCGGCAGTGGTTTGGGGGAGGGCAGGGAGACAGAAGGAAAGAAGGGAAACAGAAAAAAAGAAATGGAGCATGAAGAGAGAAAAAAAAAGGGAGGCAGGGAGAAAGAAAGGGAAGGGAGAGAGGAAGAAAAAGTTGGGGGAGGGAATGAGGTCTAGAGGAGAGGAATCATACAGGCTGAAAGAAGGGAAGAAAGATTGGATGCACAGTCATAAGAAGAAAGTGCAACCAGAGACTCATGAACACCAGACAACAAGGTAGGAAAAATTATTTTATTTTAAATTTAGTGATCAAAATGTGTCTGAATTTATATCTTCTGTCTATATTTTTCACTATGGCCCCCTTTTACTAAACCGCAATAGCGGTTTTTAGTGCAGGGAGCCTATGAGCGTTGAGAGCAGCGCTGGGCATTCAGTGCAGCTCCCTGCGCTAAAAGCTGCTATTGTGGTTTAGTAAAAACGGGGGGGGGGGGGGGATATATTTGTCTATTTTTGTATGGTTGTTACTGAGGTGACAGTGCATAAAGTCATCTGCCTTGACTTCTTTGAAAAACCCCCGGAATAGGAATGATAATTAACATTTTCTCAGCGTACAGTGTGCTTTGTGGTTTTTTTTAATTTTATTGTTGGTAGATCATTTTGACTTGGTCATTTTAAAAGTAGCTCACAAGCCCAAAAAGTGTGGGCACCCCTGATCTACAGCAGTTAACTTACTTCACTCAGTATGTCAATTTGATCATGTGACTCCCTACTGAAACTGGCTTCCACTCTCTGCTTGTATCACCTTCAAACTCTTGACCCTAGCCTATAAATCACGAGCCTTATCTGCTACTTAGCAAACTTATTATCCCATATATTCTCCACTTTAGGATCTTTGATCTGCTGATAATAACCTTCTTTCACTACCATCTTTATCCATCTCACATCTTCATGGCTATCGGTATTCCAATATAGAGGACCCTAACTCTGGAACGATCTTCCCCTACACATAAGAAACCTCCCTACTTTATCTGAATTTAAGAAGATACTTGAAACCCATTTATGTCCTCAGAATTTTGGCAGCCAGTCTAAACACTAGCTTTGTATTGCCTGAACTCTAGCTTTGTTTATTTTTTATTTTTTTTTTGGTAACTATGTTTATTTTACATATAAAATGTTATTTGTTGTGATTGGATGACATCTGCTGTTATATTTTTTGTATGATATTCATGTTATGTATTTTTTATATTTGTTGCAATGTAAACCACTGTGAAGCCTTCTAGGCCATTTGATGATATATCAAATGCTAAAAAAATATGAAGATAAAGAAGAACATCACTATTTGAATATATTTGTTACATATACATAAATTTAATAATTAGAAGCATGGGCCCATAATAAAAAAACATAGGCATCCAAAAAGCATCCTAAATCAGCACTTGGACATCCTAATCTCCAGGAAGTCAAAGTGCCGATGCTCAAGTAGCTTCTGTACATCTAATGAGGTGTTCCAACCTCTGTACATTCAGAGCACAAGATGGGTGTGGTGGAGGCATGTTATGGGTGGGCTTTGGGCAATCTTAAGTGTGGGTTAGACATGGATGTCTTGCAGCGATAATCAAACATTTTGTAAGACATCCTGGACAGAACTTATAAGTTTGGAAATAGACCTGTTTTAGAAGGGTCTAAGTGCCACAAAGATGCCCAAACTGACCGGATGAACATTGATGCATCAAGGTAAGACACCCCCACACTCTCCCAGTGCTCAAGGACCCCTTCACACCCACAAAGATCAGAATACAAATGTGTACATAGAACATCAGCACCTGATAAAGGAAAGCCTAGTAGAGCTTCACACAGGTGTCTTAAGTAGTCTGGTGGGTGGGCTAGTGAACCATAGAGAGGAGTAGCAAGTCCCATAAGCCACTCTAACCACTACATTCATGGTGGAAAATGTGAGCCCACCCCCCAAAAAAATCCTACTCTACTGCCATATAGGTGCCACCTGCAGTCATAAGGGCTATTGGGGTTGAAGACAGGTGGGTATAGTAGAGTTTTAGGGGCTTACCATAACTTATTCGGGAGTTCTGGTGAGATGTTTATCTGGCACCCTCTATGTGAAGTTCACAGCAGTGTCCTCAAAGGTGCCCCACTGCTCTGTTGCCAGGTCTGGGTGGCCAGTCTATTACAAGATTGGCCCCTCCCATGTCCAAATGGTCTTGTTCTGGGCGTTTTGGACTTGGACAAAATTTTGGTCAAAAATGTGGTATAAAGATAGACATCCTGGTGGTCTGGGTGTCTCAATGGCCTGGACATCCAAATAGAGGATAAAAAAAAAAATAAATTTCTAGATATATGGTGATTTGCCTTTCGAAAATAGGCATTTTCTTACTGCTGACTTTGGACATCTAGCACCATACGTCCAAATCAGACTTAGACATATGCTTTGAAAATGTCCGTCTATAGATGGTGCTGAAAAAATCAGTGTGGGAAACAACTGCCTAAAGTTAAGCACGATTTATAGGATACGTGTAGTGGCTGGTCCCGTGACTAAACTATAGGTGTTATCATTTAAGAACAAAGTTTCATAAAGATGAAAAAGGAACAAAAGTAGAAAGACATCTTCAATTTTTTATTCTTATCACTTTAAGGTAATTAAGAGTAGTAAGTCTGTTCTGCTTGAGCTTACCAAACTGAAAAACATGGATGCTTGATGGAGGCTTGAGCAATGTTGAAACCAGAAATCAGGATGGGTGTCCTAGTTTTCAAACCAGACAAGAACTAAAAGCAAGCAGAAAAAAAAGGTCATGATTATTACCTTGAGAGCCCCCAAGGTCATAATTCCAACATTATGGACTGACTAGAGTCAATCAAAAAAGATTGCTGAGCAATGTGAAATTATTTGTAGTAGTCCAAATACCAACTTCCTTTCTGTTCTAACTTAGCCTTCTGCTTTAAGAGTTCTTGCTTACAAATCTCCCTGCCTTAGGCTAATACATTACCTGGATTCTTACTGCAGGTTTCAGGTCTATTTTTCTGGTTCAGTTCAAGCCATTTCCCCAGCCTTGTGACCTGTATGGTGACTTCAGTTTCAGGCCTACTGTTTCAGCTGACTTTCAGTCCTGTTCAAGTATTATGTTTGGCCTACTGACTCCAGATCAAGATTTGTAACCCTGTTCCAACTTTTACAACCTACACTTTCCAGGTCTGGACCTCTGTCTACTGAGAACAGCTTTTGTTTCTTTGACCTTTCCTAACTTATGCTTAATCCAGCTAGATCAGTGGTCTCAAACTCACGGCCCGCCAGGTATTATTTTGAGACCCTCAGTATGTTTATCATAATCACAAAGTAAAATAAAACAGTTTCTTCATCATATGTCTCTTTAGCTATAAATTACAATATTATTAAGTCTTTGCCAAAAGGAAAGATTTATAAACTATAAAGAGTTTTACCTCATGCAAAACTGTCATTTCTTTAATAAGACATTAACTATTTTTTTCTGAGGCCCTCCAAGTACCTACAAATCCAAAATGTGGCCCTGCAAAGAGTTTGAGTTTGACCACTGAGCTAGACCATCTATACCAGGGGCTTGGCTCTACCCCAAACTCCATAAATGTGTTAAAGCCAGTAGACACAGAGCTTCTTTTGGATAGTTCTTGCGTACATCAAACCATCAAAGTATATCAATGACCTAAAAGCTAACTGAATTGGATGACTTAAGTCATTTTGTTTTTCTGTATTTGGATTTTTTCTAGTCATTTTCTAGTTATAGTCTACTTCAGTAGTTCCCAACCCTGTCCTGGAGGACCATCAGGCCAGTCGAGTTTTTGGGATAGCCCTAATGAATATGCAGGAGAGAGATTTGCATATAACTGAGGTGACAGGCATGCAAATCTGCTCCATGCATATTCAGTAGGGCTATCCCAAAAACCTGACTGGCCTGGTTGGGAACCACTGGTCTACTTCATTTGGAAATTTTTGTTTCAATAATTTTTCAACTGTTCTGTTCCTAAAATGGCTACCTGTGCTCTGACTCATTTTCCTTTCTTTAGGTAGCGTGCAAGTTATTTATCTAAAAATACAGGCATAGTGCCCTCTGAAGCATACTTTATCATTGCTTAAGTGTTGAGTACACACTGTTAAAGCAAATATGATGCATGGGAAGTTAGGTACTTTTTTAAATATATATATTCTTTGTTTCTCATTTTGTTCTTTGTTGCAAAGAACATTCCACAACCAGAGTATTTTTTAAGGCCAGATGTCCAAAGTCACCTGTTTATTTAGCAGCAGCTGCTAAATGCAGACGTGCCTTATCTGTGAATAGTGGATAGTATCTTTGTAAATTGTTACTGACTGCCCCAACACTATGCATAATATAGGTGGCGTGAAGATTTTATGTCTATCTAAGCAGTTTTAACTTAGGACAGAAATAATAGAAAAAATGCTGTACTAACTAGATCTATTCCAAAGAGCTTATTCTCTCTATTCCAAAGAGCTTATTCTCCTATTCGGTCTAATGCGAATAATGAAAATAGTATTTGGTTGAATATGAATACCGAATATAAATTGTGACAAGTCAGGCTCCGTGCCTGCTGTGGTCCCTGTAATTTTCCTAATGTCCACCAGGGAGCCAAAGAGAGCCGCAGCTAGGACAGGGTGTGGCTCTCACACTGAAATGCCTGCAGATTTTACTACTCTGTTAGAGAGGCTAGGAAAAAGAGACAGGATTCTCCCTAAGGAGAAGTCTCCCAGCTTTGACCAGGGTGAAGCTGATGCCTCTCCAGAGTGGGCAGCACAAGTCCAGGAGAAACAGGAGGAGTTGCAGGAGGAGCTGATTCAAGGGGTAGAGCTGATGGACAAAAGTTTGGCTGCCAAGCCCTAATTGAAAGCAGTGCTGTTTTTGTGCTTTCTGTGTTTGGGACACTAACTGAGGATACTGCCTTACTACTGTTTTGGTTTTTGAATATTTTCCTCTTTTACTAACTGTTCAAGACTGACTGTTTGCTGGACTTAAGTTTGCTATGCTGGAGTAAGCCCACAATAGGGTTTTTTTCTTTGAACTCTATGTGGGGGTGGGGTACTGCCTGGTGCCTGGAAAAGAACTGTGTTTTTTTTTTTCTTATGCACTGCAGTTGCCTGGCTGTAAGGATTTGTGGGTTTTTTAAAAATGTTTTCAGTCAGAGATTTTGGAAGCTGAGTTTTGTCTAAAGAGGGAGAAGTTTGCCAATAACTGGGCTGGAATTTTGAAAGCTATTTTGGATAAGGTTTTAAAGGGCAAACTTGAGGCAATTCTCCTGGCCCCAGCACTACTGTGATAGCTGGATGTTTCTGTGTTTCTTTTGTGTTTGAATGCCTGGACTGTTAAGATTGATAATCTGAATTTACCTGTGTCCTGCTCTGGCAAGCCAAGGAGAGTGTTTGGAAAAAGAAACTGTTTGTATTGAAAAATACAGTTTTTGGTTTTGATTGAACTGTGCAGGAAAATCCTGAAAGCTACACAGGATTTGTCCCTGAAGTTTTCTTTTCTTTTCTGAAATAGAATTTTGCTTTTTGCCTTGGCGCATTCTGACAAATAAAACTAAAGTTGAGAATTTTTTCAGCAAGATTTATGTGTTTTGTATTCCTTAACACTATCAGACCTATAGGGCTGTCTCCATCCTGAGAAGCATGACTGGATCATTTTAGACCATGGTAGCTACAAAATGCAGAAACCCTCGATTATCCAGACCTCGCTTATCCGGACTTCAGATTTAACAGACAAAATATTTGGCATCGGGCACTTCTGAGAACTGAAGTTCGGGCATGTGCACTGCCAGAAAATACAGAATCCTGTAAAACCGAAAGATCCATTTCTGACAGCAAATTAAGCAAAGAGCTGGAAGAAGACAAGAGTGATCCTGGGTATCAAATAATGTCGGAGAGTGAGATAGCTCAAGAAGTTATGAACCAAAAACTGACAGATGACGAGAGTGATGAAGAAGAGCCTACAACAACAAAAATGAAATGGAGTCAAGTAAGACTGTTTACTAAGTTGTGCTATGCGTTTTAGCGTGCGCTAAATATGCGTGTGTGCTAACTGCTAATGTGTCCATAGACTAACATGCATGCATTAGCATTTAGCATGTGGTTAGCATGCGCTATTATTTAGCACGCGCTAAAACGCTTAATGCACCTTTGTAAAAGGAGCCCCTGGTTTTATTTAGTGACTTGTTGTCGAACCCTGAGTTGCAGCAATATTATTCTCATTTCCGCAATTATAGAGAAATTATAATTAATAATCAACAATGTTTCAAGCAAGTGACATTAGAAACATTTTTTCGGCCAATATGAGAAAAAACGCCCCAAACCAACTCATTGTCCACTGTAATACAGTAAATTAGTTTTTCTTATGATATGTTTATAAATAAATTTTAATTTTATGATATTTCCTTTATTATTTTGCTTTATTACAGTATTTTACTTTCTTAACTCAGCGTAAACAAAAAATGCACTTAAATCGCCGTCATTTTCGGAACATTCGGGTTTTCCACACAATCGCGTTTAATGGACAACCTTTCCCCCAGTCAGCCCATTAAATCAAGGTTTACTGTAATGGTCATTGAGCTTTAACATAATAAAAATGAAAGAATCAACATGAAATCAGAGATCAAATGTTTATTTCACTACAATTTAGCTCAGTAGAGCCTCAGATTATTCTTATTTGAATTTAAATCACTATTTGGCCAAATATGAATGTATTTGGGATGCTGCTCGAGCTGAATTGAATCACATTACAAATATTTGGTATAGCCCTGATACTAACTCAAACCACTTACATATGGGGGTTAATTCTATATAATATGCACTTTAATTATACGTTTATTAGATTCTAGTTTATTTCTGATTCTTATCAGTCCCTACTTAATGAGATAGTAGAAAAACCTGATCCACTCGCTTGGACTGATCATGGGTTGATCATTTTAGAATTAAATTTTATATTTCAGAAATTAGGTTTTGGGTATGGGAGTGGTCTCATCAGAAGATATGGAAAGAAGTGAGAAGCAGGGTTGATCAGTCCAAATCGGAGTTGGAAGTATTAAAGGAGGATATGAATATTGATGGAAAAAAATTGGAGTATTATATGATGAATGGTATGCTTGGACTCAAATTGCTTTAGAAGTAATACCCCTAGCTGGAAAATTCTTGAAAAAGAAAAAGGAAACTATAAAAAAGTAGTTTTCTATAGATCTGCAAAAATTCAGTTAAAACATTTGATTTCTAGAGAGAAAATGTAAGAAAAAAATGATTGGATGAGGATAGGAGGAAATATTGAAGAGAAGGTAATATATACTTAATGAAAATACAAAAAGCAAAATGTACATTTTTCTCTTCCTTTGTTAACTCCATTCTTAATAAACTGAAATAGCTGTCTTGGGTAATCCATTTGTTTTTGGGAGAGCTAGTATTAGGTCCTAAAGTATCCTCTACTAGTCTCTCAGCTAATAAGTTTTAATTTTAAAGTTTCTCTTCTCACAATCAAAGGACGATAGAATGAGCTCTGGTCCATTAGGAGTGGTACTAGACTCCCTCCCTCTCATTACTGAAGAGGAAATATTGTTAGACGCTCTAAAATCAACTTTTATATCTCTTGATCCAATTTCCACTTCTTTGTTAAAGGCTATTGCAAATTATTTGGGGGCTACTAAAGGGATTGTACTGGTGTCCTTGAAAGAAGCAGTGGTTACCTATCTTGAATAATGAGGGTATGCTAAAGGATTATTTTGATAATTTTAGCTGTTTCCAATCTGATGGCAGTGATAATTTGGATGGGTTTAGGGAAGGCTCAGGCATATAAATCTACTGTAGGTTGGTTAACACTTTTAGATGAAGTTTACTAATGGTGAAATAAGGGAAACAAAGCTTTTCTAGGCTTGATCGTTTGGAATGAAGCATTTGGTATGGTGGAGGTTCAGATCTTAATAGAGAGATTTCACCATATTGGAATAGTCAGATTAGTTAGGTAATGTATGTTGTTGTTTTTTTAATGTCTGATAGAAATTAGAAAGTAAGAATCAATGAATACTGGCCTCAGAGTAAGAAATTGAAATGAGGAATCCCACAAAGCTCTCCTCTTTCTCCTATGCTATTCAGTATTTACGTCTCCGCTTGGTCAGATAGTAAGGAGTTTTGGTTTCTCTTTTTATGCCTATTCTGACCATATTCAACATGTACAGTATTACCTCTAGATGTAGATGGGACGTCTCAAAAGGAGATCATCCCAACTTGTATGGAGAGATTAGTGATTTGTTTACTGCTAGCAGATTGGTTTTGAACGTTACAAAATCATCAGCTCTTTGTTTTGAGGACATTCAGTAGAAACATTTGTGAATGCAAGTAGCTGTGGGGAATGGCATTTTTCCACATGTGGACTCCCTCAAAATGTTGGGAATGATGTTGGAAGAAGGTGGGATTTGTGAAAAACACATCTCTTGCCAAGTTTATTTTAAACTAAACTTTAGATAGAAAATTACATCTCTACCCACATGAAGAAGCATTTTGTACAGTAGTTCAGCAATTATGCAGATAATTTCTGCTGCTTCCTATTAAACCACACCTAACTATCCCCTCTTTTATCAAGCTGAGTTAGAGCTTTTTATCGCTAGCCATGATAGAAAAAGCTCTAGATAATCTTAGTGGCTGGCGATAAAAAAAATCCCTAATGTGACTTGATAAAAGGGGGCCTATACTGACTGAAACATTGGCAAGGGCTATTGAAAAAGTTAAACAATGGTCATCAGAATACCATCTTAAACTTAGTACACAGATATCTAAATTACTGTGGTTTAGTCTGAATTGGGTGTAATCCTACATCAGTTAAAAAGTTGGACAGCTTTTGTTTTAAAATAGATAAAATTTCTAAAGTACTGAGAATGCTATTAGATTCATCTTTACGTATGAATTCTCAGGTTAATGCTATCATCAAAAAATCTTTCTATAAATTGCAACAATTATATTTAATTTGTTCTAATTTTTTTTTTCAACATGATTTTTGAATATTAGTTCAATCTACCATTCTGTCTTAGATAGATTACTGCAATTCTTTGTATTTTGGTATTTCAGTGAAGCTTAAAAGGAAACTTTGCTTCAAAATATTAATAGCCCTCTCTCATTCCCTCTCCACTTTTTTCATATGTGATCCTGTGGAGATCAATACCGATTCACGGTCCCATCCCAGCGAGATATTTTTCTGTCCCTGCCTCATTACTGCAAGCTCCGTCCTCATCTGTACAAGCTTCAAACATTTTAAAATCATAAGTGTTTGAGGCTTGTGTAGTTAAGGCAGAGCTTATAGGAATGGGGCCGGGACAGGGACAGCAAGAAAACTCATAGGGACAGGATAGGGAAATTGAGTTCCTGTGGGAACAGTGACAAATTTGTCCTCATGTCATTCTCTATAAAGCACATCCCTGACTTCCCACTATACTCATCTTTTCTATCAACTATGTAGTTCCCTCTTTCTACTACTCTCTTACTTCAACCTGACTCTATCACTCTTTCTTAAAAACTATTACACTAGCTTAATGAAATGCAAACTGCATAGATGTACCTGCCTGCTAATCGGAAAATAATGGGTATATAATGAAGGAACTAAGGCCAGTACTGGGCAGACTTGCAGGTTCTGTGTCCCGTATATGAACTTTCAGTAGAGTACGAGCTGGGGAGGGCTTCGAAGGCTGTGATGGTTAAGCTGGGCTGGAGTGAGCTTTGATGGAGACTCCAGTAGATAGAGCCTAAGCACATTGCCGGGCAGGGCTCTGGGTTTCTGGCCCAGAAATATCTAAGAAAAAGGACCATTTAAATTAAATGGTTAATTTATGGAGCATATATGGTTGGGCAGACTGGATGGACCATTCGGGACTTTATCTGCCATCATTAGGGCACAGACAGGGGGTGGGTAAGCAGAGTGGGCAGACTTGATGGGCTGTAGCCCTTTTCTGCCGTCATCTTCTATGTTTCATCGTTTCTATGTTATTTACTATGGGGGTCTTATACTACGGCGTGCTAGATGATTTAGCGCGCGCTAAATCCTAACACGCCCATTATATTCTGTGGATGCATTAGCATTTAGCGCGCCTTAGTGAAAGACCCCCTTTGTTACTATGCATTATATCAAATATTAAACTTGGAAACTTACTGCTAGGCTGATATTTGTTTATGAGTCTTAATTGACTTCCCATTGAGGCCTGTACTTTATTTAAGCTTTGTTGCTTGGTTTTCAAAACTTTGAATGGTGATGCGCCTGAGGGATTTCTTTTTTTACGTTTCAACTTTTGAATGGCAGAAGTAGTGAATATTTCATTTTGTCTTTTTCGTCAATGATAGAAGTAAAGTTTAAATCTGCTTATGAAAGGTCTTTTGGTTATGGTACAATTACTGTAGTATCTGGTATTCTTTACCTTTGAACATTCATCTAATTTTGACTTATATGGAATTTAGAAAGAAGCTGAAAACACACTTTTTTCTTTTTTTTTACCAATTGTGTATGTACTGATCGGTAATTTTTATATATGTTATTTGAACCTGATGGATTAGGGTTTTAAACTTGATTGATTAGGGTTTAGGCCAGTTACAAATTTTTTACATACGAGGGGGTGCTGAAAAGTTCTCAACCCAACTAACGAACTTCCTAAATTCTGAGCATTATTTTGCCACTGTAGCTGAAGAGAGTGTTATCTTATTTTATTAAGTGCCAATTTGCAGAAACAAAATTCTATATTTTGACATATGTTGGCCTACCTAATACTTTATTTAGAGGACTACATGTTGCACAAAATACGATAGCCAGATTTTTAATGAAGAGTCCAAAAAGAAGTACCATATTTTTTGCTCCATAAGAATCACCTGACCATAAGATGCACCCACCTCCAGAGGAGGAAAAACTAAGAAAAAAAAATTCTGAAACAAATGATGTGTCCTGTACACTGTCCCCGCTCTGGTGGTCTAGTGGTGGTACAGGGCACATCTAGTGGTGGGCACGTCTAATGGTAGGCAGCCCCAAGCCAGCCTGCCCCCAGCCAGTTCGCCAGCCAATCCCAGACCAGCCCACCTGCCAGCCCCAGGCCAGCCAGCCAGCCACCATCCCCTAACCAACCAGCCCCAAACCAGACAGCCACAAGCCAGGCAACCAGCCATCCCCAAGCCAGCTATCCAGCTCCTGGCCAACCAGCCAGCCAGCTAGACCCAGGCAAGCCCCCTGTACCTTTTTAAATTCTGCCCAGCAGCTCCAGTCGGTTTCCCTCCCTCCCTGCCTATCGCGGCACCTACTTTGCAGAAGGTGCTTGCAGCCTTCACTCTTCCAGGCTCCTCCTTATTTCCCAACCGGTGGCGAAACAAATCAGCCACGTGGACCTCAGGAGCAAGCTTTACACTCTCCTGCTTGGCCCCGCACTGCTTTCCAAATGGCTGCTGTAAGTTTTTGCGAGTCCCGCTGGAACCTACGGCAGCCATTCGGAAAGCAATGCGGGGCCGAGTGGGAGAGTATAAAGCTTGCTCTTGAGGTCCGCGCTGCTGATCTGTTTCGCCACTGGCCAGAAAATAAGACGAGGACGCTGGACTACCAGGTAAAAATGAGGGAATGGTGACGGCGACGACAACGACGGACGGACGGGGATGGGGGGTAAAAATAAAGGTGGTGCGACGACAGCAGGCGGGTGGGTTTAAAAAGAACTATCTGAAAAGTGGGCATGGTTAGGGACGGAGAATAAACATGTATGACCTAGGTGTCATTAGACCTAATGTACCAGCGCCTAGATCAAGTTAGGTGCCAATAGGCATGATTCTGTAAACAATGCCTAATAGTTAATTGACAACTGCGCCGAGCGGCACCTAGAAGATAGGTGCCATTGTGTGTGTGTGTGTGTAGGGGGGGGGGGTATAGAATCAGGGCCAAAGTGAAAAAAATACTGCTGGATAGGTCATTTTGGTCTTTCTTTTTTTATGCCATCATTTACAATGTTATTATGTCTGTTTTCTTGGCATGGTAATAGTAAAAAGAATATTTGCTTGAAACTGTGGCTTTCTCTTGTCATTCATTGATGGGAAAAAAACCCAACAAAAAACCTTGATGACACCAAACATGTTATAGGAAGATTCATGGCAATCAAAATGGCCACTTTTCCTGTGAAATGGGGAGCTCAGTTTAATGGATATTTTAAATTGTTTTCCCACTTTAGGGCTAGATTTTGATAGGATTTTATGTAGTTCTTGGTTATTTGTTTTTTAATAGATCACACTCAGATTTATTATTATTTTTTTTTTTTACCTCGTCTTTAATTTTCACTTAAATGATGGGTTTTCTCCTGCTCAAAATAAGTCAAGCAGTCTGAAACACTCATACATTTTCTTACCTTCTGAACCTGTCAGTTAGTATCTGGCATCAAGTGCAAATATCTCAGCATGTGTTTTGGCAAGCTGTATAGAAAGCTGCCGCTTTGCTGATGATGCATTTCCTTCTTGTGACTGGTACACCAGTGATTTCTTGGAGACCTGCAGTGTTTGAAAGTTAGCTATTTCACATTATGATATGACAGCTGTTGAGTCTGAATCAAATTACAGTAGCTATACCATACCTTATTCTGCTTGCCCTCTGATTAATTAGCTGTTATACCTATTATTGATTTTCTTCTCCTCTACTTGTCCTTTCCCCATCCTTTATTTTTTACATACAATTCCAGAAACATTCTCCTTAATAAATGCAACCTAAATTCAAAAGTATGAGTATGGTTATTATTTTATTTTTTTTCCTATTTAAAATGGCTCTACTGCACTCTCTATTTCCCCATCTTATACCACTGCATACCTCTGTAATACATAGCCCACTTTCTGCTTTTATCACCTCACCCTCCCTTTTGTCTTCTACCTCCTCAACTCTCAAGCTTCAACATTTTCTTCCTTTCATTCAACCATCTTCTTTCTGTCGGAGTGCATCTCATCTTTGTTGCTGTCGTCATGCCTCTTCCACTCTTCTCCGTACTCTTTTGCTCCTTTTCCTTATCTCTGCTGAGGATATCAATCCCAATCCTAGTCCTCCAAATCAACTCTCACCCTACCATATGGGTCACACCATAACATCGTCAATTTATGTTCCTCTCTTTTCTTCTTCTCTGCCTTTCTCATGTGACCTATGTAACGTACACCCTGTCTCCAACAAGTTTGCCTGCATCCACAACCTTTCTGGCTCTCTCAGACTATTTTCCATCTGCTTGCTCTAACTGAGACTTGGCTTTGCCCTAAAGACTACTTTAATTGTTGCTCTTTTCTCTCACCTTGCCAGCTGCTGAGATGGTGTCAGGCTGTTATTCTCTTCTTCATAGATTTCAACCTCTTTTTCCAACTCAGTCTCATTGCTTTTCTTCCTTTGAAGTCTACTCCATCAATCTATTCACTCTATTACCTCTATCTTTTCAGGTAACAGTCATGAGAGGTGGCCTAGGGGATCTGGCCAATCGGAATCATAGACCTCTCCCAGTGCATCCAAGAATGCACTGGGAGATGGGCCTAAGATTCTGGTTGGACTAGGTGCCTACCGTGCCTGCTGGCCGGATGCAGACAGGAGCCTTCTAGCCAGCCATTCCAGGTTAGGGGATCCGGGGGTGGGGGGTGTCCTGGTGGGGGTGAGAGGTCCAGCTGGGGTTAGGGGGGTCCTGGTGGGAGGGGGAAGGTTACAAACTTTCAGGAGGTGTCGGTAGGAGGGATTGGGCTTCCCTCCTGCTGGCAATGTATGGGGGGGAAGAGAGGGGGGGATTTCCAGCAACAGGGATTGGGCATCCCTCCTGCTAGGGGGGAGGGTGGGGGTTCCGGCAGGAGGAACTGCGCATCCCTCTTGCCATGCAATGTTCGGGGAAGGATTCGTGGTTGCTGGGCAGGAGGAACTGGGTGTCCCTCCTGCTGCGTGATGTTTGGGGGAGGGTTTGCAGGTGTCGGGAAGGAGGGCATCCTTCCTGCCGTGCTATGTTCGGGGGTAGGGGGTTTTGGCAGGAGGGATTGGGCATCCCTCCTGCTGGTAGTCTTCGTAGAGGTGGGGACAGGTTGCTGCTAAACTTATCGCAGCAGGGAGATTCCTTGCCATGATAAGCTCAGCGGCAACCCGATTCTCTAACCGGCATCTGTAACATGGATGTTGGTAGGAGAATCGGATTCTTAGGCAGGCTTAGGTACGGTTTACTATAGGATGCCCGTGTGCGATTCTCAAACGCCATTTAGGTGGTATCTGAGACTCGGCATCCTATGCAAAATCCGGACTTTAGATTTTAAAATGGTCTGATTTGCCCATTTAGATTGGGGCTGTTCTATGGTCTAACCCAGGGGTAGGGAACTCTGGTCCTCGAGAGCTGTATTCCAGTTGGGTTTTCAGGATTTCTGCAATGAATATGCATGAGATCTATTTGCATGCACTGCTTTCAATGCATATTCATTGGGGAAATCCTGAAAACCTGACTGGAATGCCAAACAGCTTGAGATGATAAGTCTCAATAGGACGTCGTGTGAGCTTGATCCTTATCTGATTGGTGTCTATTTATCTGTTAAATAATAAGAGCCCATTGCATTGGTGTCACAATTCCAGAAGTATCAGACCTCGCACTTGTTGAGTTCCAATGACATGATGTTTTTGGAGGTTAAATAATTTAGGGGTCATTTTACTAAGGCACGCTAACCAATTTAGCACACGCTAAATGCTAAGGTGCCCATAGAATATAATGGGTGCCTTAGCATTTAGCACACGCTAATCTTTAGAGCGCGTTAAATCGGTTAGGGCGTGCTAAATCAGTTAGCGCGCCTTTTGGCCATTTGGCGGAGGATGGACTGGGGAGGGCTTCAATGGCTGGGAGGGTGTAGGTGGGCTGGAGTAGGTTTTAATGGAGATTTTGGCAGTAGGAACCCAAGCACAGTACTGGGTAGAGCTTTGGATTCTTGCCCAGAAATAGCTAAGAAGAAAAAAATTTAAAAAATTTAAATTGAATCAGGTTGGGCAGACTGGATGGACCATTTGGGTCTTTATCTGCCGTCATCTACTATGTTACTATGTTATGTTAGTAAAAGGACCCCTTAAATTTATGAAACTTTTTGCTTTTCAGCGATCAATGCTTTCTATTCAAGGTATAATCTTGTGGAATGCTTTACATCCAGATGCAAGGTCACTGCCTGAGATTTTACAATTCAGAAAGTGTTTGAAGACAATTCTGTTTTAGTATATTTATTAGTAGATTACTGTATATATTTTAACTGAAATGTATATTTACTGAATGTTTCTGTTTTTGCTCTGTAATTGTATGTTTTCCTGTACCCTGGGCAGAACTATTGGATATAGCAAACTATACATTTTTTAAAATAAGTAAGAAAATGAATAAAACTTGTGCGTGTAAAAGTTTCTAGCGTAAACATAATCCGCCCAATATTCAGAACTATTTAATTGGCCAGGAATAGCTCCTGGCTAGTTAAATAGTGCTTAGGCAGCTAACCGCCAATATTCATTGGGAAATAACTAGCTATCTCCGCTGAAAATTCATGGTTAGTGGCTAAAACATAGTCAGCTATATTGCGCGATAACTGCCAACATTAAGCACTGCCCAGCCAAGTTTAGTAGCCAAATTGGGCTGCATAAATAATAGGCCTATCTTTGGCCGCTCTAAACTGAACCAGCCAGCACTCAATATTGGCTTAGCTGGTTAAGTGATAGCCATTCAACCTCCCCCGGATATTCGAATGCCAATCATTGGAAACAGCCTGGTATTGAATATCCAGGCCCAGCGCTGACTGTGGGAGTTAGCCGGCTGGCCTTTCACAATATTGGCCCAGATGTAAATACTAAAAATGAATGTGTGAAATGAATTGAAATTTCCAAAAATGACCCACTTTTTTTGGGGGGGGCTGTACATTTCCCTAGTTGGTAGTTAACTATAGGATGTAGCAAACTATAATTTATTTATTTTTTAACGAAAGGGTCACAGAACTGTCCTGAAGTACAAAGGAAATCAATCAATCAGGACTGTTCCTGAGACCGGGACTCAAGACAAGGACACTTTGACATGGACTCTTTGACATGCCTGCTTCACTGGTGTATGCTTGTTATATGGCAATATGCCTAGTCACTGACTGACTGCAGTGTCTACCTCCTCTGCTTCCGCACACACCATACTAATAGCCTCCCATAAGGATACTGGGAAAAAAATCATATTGCTAATAACTTTGGACTAAGACACTTACTGCAGGATGCAGCTAAGGCACTGTGCCACTTTATAGGTTTGTGAGGATGCCTCGGGGGTGCTTCAGGGATCTTTACTAGGACCACTGTTGTTTAACTTATTCATTAACAATCTGGAAGAGGGAACAGTTGGTACAGTGATCACATTTACAGATGATAAAAGTATTCAAAGTTGTTAAAACAAATGCAAACTTAAGGCTCTGCGAAAGGACTTTCCCAGACTGGGGAATGGGAGTGACAGAAGACAGTGAAGAGGGACAGATTCTTCAAACTTTCGACAACTACAAGAACGAGAAGGCATTCGTTAAAATTAAAAGGGGACAGATTCAGAACCAATGCTAGGAAGTTCTTCTTCACCCAACAGGTGGTAGACATCTGGAACGCGCTTCCAGAGGGAGTGATAGGACAGGGTACGGTACTGGAGTTCAAGAAGGGATTGGACAATTTTCTGAAGGAAAAGGGGATAGAAGGGTATAGATAGAAGGTTACATGTTCTGGACCTGATGGGCCGCTGCGTGAGCGGACTGCTGGGCATGATGGACCTCAGGTCTGACCCAGCAGAGGCACGGCTTATGTTCTTATTTGGAGTCACTACCCAAGTAAAGGATCTTGGACCCACTGAGTATAGTCAATGGAAATTTCTTGCTCAGTGTATTTTGGCAGTCAAAAAGGCATGGAGGAGCATAATAAAAAAAATACGTCTAATTCCATTTGGGGCCTAAGTTGCTAGTCACCAAAACTTGGACAAACCCAAAGTCCATTCTCGAAAAATACGTCCACAATATTTTTTTTTTTGAGAATCATCTACTTCTACGTCCAGCCATTTGATCGTCCAGACTGCTAAGTCGTCTATCTTTATACCCCATTCTCATCTAAAAATTTGTCCAAGTCAAAAATGCCTAGAACAAGACCTTTGGATGTGGGAAAAGTCAGCAAAATAATGGACTGTACACCCAGACATGGCACCAGAGTAGTGGGGCACCTTATAGGGCACTGCTGCGAACTTCACAAAAAGGGTGCCACATAAACTTGCCACCAAAACTCCTTTATAGGTCATAGTGAGCACCCCAAAACCTACTAGACACACAAGTGTATCACCCTAATAGTCCGTATGGCTGCAGGTGCCACCTATATGGCAGTACAATAGGGTTTTGGGGTTTTTTGGTGGGTGCACATGTTTCAACGTGAATGCAGTGGTTAGAGTGGCTTATGGGCTTGGGTCTTCCTCTCTATGGTTCACTAGCCCACCCCTTCCAGACTACTTAAGCCATCTCTGTGCAGCTCTACTAGGCTTTCCTATGCCAGGTGCTGATGTTCTGGAGGCAGGTATGTATGGTTTTATTCTGATTTTTATGGTAGTGGGCGGGGGAGGGGAGTGATCACTGGAGGAGTGTGTGTGGGTCTGTACTTTATCCCTGCAGTGGTTTTCTGGTCACTTTGGATACCTTCTGGCCATTTAGTCCTGTTTTTTATTTACTGGGATTTATTAACTGCCTTTATAATGAAGAAATTCACCCAAAGTGGTATGCTAAAATAGACACTTGTGTGACCTTCATAAATAGGTGACCTGTTATAACATGAAAACCAAAATGATGAACGAGGTAGAACAATTTCCCTGATAAAGAAAAGCTAAATAGGTTAGAGATCTGTAGTCTAAAGAAGAGAGAACAGTAGGGAAAATGATAAAGGTTTCTAACTCATGAGCTGGGAAAAAAAAAGAGAGGATTGTTTATCTATATATATAAAATCGGAGGTATGTATGTGTGTGTGTATGTGCCGCGATCACGCAAAAACGGCTTGACCGATTTGAACGAAACTTGGTATGCAGATCCGTCACTACCTGGGGTGATATGTTCTGGGTGTCTCGCGGCCCCCATGCACACGTGGGCGGAGCTACAAACATAAAATCAGATTTCACCCATTCATGTCAATGGAAAAAATGAAAAAAGCTGCCATTCTCACAGTAATTCACAAACGGCTTGACCGATTTGAACGAAACTTGGTATGCAGATCCCTCACTACCTGGGTTGATATATTCTGGGGGTCTCGCGGCCCTCCTGAACACGTGGGTGGAGCTACAAACAGAAAATCGGATTTCACCCATTCATGTCAATGGAAAAAATGTAAAAAGCTGCCATTCTCACAGTAATTCAAAAACGGCTTGACCGATTTGAACGAAACTTGGTATGCAGATCCCTCACTACCTGGGGTGATATGTTCTGGGGGTCTCCCGGCCACCCTGCACACGTGGGTGGAGCTACAAACAGAAAATCAGATTTCACCCATTCATGTCAATGGAAAAAATGTAAAAAGCTGCCATTCTCACAGTAATTCACAAACGGCTTGACCGATTTGAACGAAACTTGGTATGCAGATCCCTCACTACCTGGGTTGATATGTTCTGGGGGTCTCGCGGCCCTCCTGCACACGTGGGTGGAGCTACAAACAGAAAATCGGATTTCACCCATTCATGTCAATGGAAAAAATGTAAAAAGCTGCCATTCTCACAGTAATTCAAAAACGGCTTGACCGATTTGAACGAAACTTGGTATGCAGATCCCTCACTACCTGGGGTGATATGTGCTGGGGGTCTCACGGCCCACAACTCTATTTTGCTTGCTCAAGGGTGGGTTCACCCAAGAATTTATATGTTCTTGCTCCAGGAGGTGAAACTAAAATTGTTGTTTATAATCACGTTTTGCGTTAGTTGTATTGTATTCATTTTGTCAAATATTTCACTTTATAATTTGAATATTGTACTTTTTATTAAGCTGTAAAAAAATACTTTCATTCACCACTATAAAGTATCTTTATTTGAATCCATTTACAGTGTTATTGCTATAATTAAATACCCGTGCAACGCCGGGGCATCAGCTAGTTGTTTATACTTTATAATACAATAGTTCGAGAACAAGGCATAACTCCATGAAACTAACTGCAAACAATTTAAAAACAAAAGGAAAGAGGTGTTTTCTTATTCAATGTAAAATTAAGCTATAAAATGTGTTGACGGAGGATGTAGTCAAGACATCTAACATAGCTGGGTTGAAAAAGGTTTGGTTAAGTTTCTAGGCCGTCAATTCTGTAGCAAATATTAGTCATGGAAACAAAGGGAAAGTCATGTTTATCCCTGGATTGGTTCTTTTTGAAATCTCTTGGGCAGGGACATAGCCAGAAGTACATTTTTTTTTGTGGGGGGAGGGCACACAAAGGTGGACTGAAGGGGCCAGTTCTTCTCTAAGGGCTCCTTTTACAAAGCCATAATGGCAATTCTTGCATGGCAAATGAGACCAAGCCAGTTCAGTTCCTATGGGTTTTGTTGCGTTCACCATAAAGGAAGTCACTACCATGACTTTGTAAAAGGAGCCCCAAGTTTTTTGTTTTTAAAAAAATACTAGCTGATGCCCCGGCATTGCACGGGTATTTAATTATAGCAATAACACTGTAAATGGATTCAAATAAAGATACTTTATAGTGGTGAATGAAAGTATTTTTTTACAGCTTAATAAAAAGTACAATATTCAAATTATAAAGTGAAATATTTGACAAAATGAATACAATACAACTAACGCAAAACGTGATTATAAACAACAATTTTAGTTTCACCTCCTGGAGCAAGAACATATAAATTCTTGGGTGAACCCACCCTTGAGCAAGCAAAATAGGGTTGTGGGCTGTGAGACCCCCAGAACATATCACCCCAGGTAGTGAGGGATCTGCATACCAAGTTTCGTCCAAATCGGTCAAGCCGTTTTTGAATTACAGTGAGAATGGCAGCTTTTTACATATTTTCCATTGACATGAATGGGTGAAATCTGATTTTCTGTTTGTAGCTCCGCCCACATGTGCAGGAGGGCCGCGAGACCCCCAGAACATATCAACGCAGGTAGTGAGGGATTCTGCATACCAAGTTTCGTTCAAATCGGTCAAGCCGTTTGTGAATTACAGTGAGAATGGCAGCTTTTTACATTTTTTCCATTGACATGAATGGGTGAAATCTGATTTTCTGTTTGTAGCTCCGCCCACGTGTGCAGGGGGGCCGCGAGACCCCCAGAACATATCACCCCAGGTAGTGAGGGATCAGCATACCAAGTTTCGTCCAAATTGGTCACAGTGAGAATGGCAGCTTTTTACATTTTTTTCCATTGACATGAATGGGTGAAATCTGATTTTCTGTTTGTAGCTCCGCCCACATGTGCAGGAGGGCCGCGAGACCCCCAGAACATATCACCCCAGGTAGTGAGGGATCTGCATACCAAGATTCGTTCAAATCGGTCAAGCCGTTTGTGAATTACTGTGAGAATGGCAGCTTTTTACATTTTTTCCATTGACATGAATGGGTGAAATCTGATTTTCTGTTTGTAGCTCCGCCCACGTGTGCAGGGTGGCCGGGAGAGCCCCAGAACATATCACCCCAGGTAGTGAGGGATCTGCATACCAAGTTTCGTTCAAATCGGTCAAGCCGTTTTTGAATTACTGTGAGAATGGCAGCTTTTTATATTTTTTCCATTGACATAAATGGGTGAAATCCGATTTTCTGTTTGTAGCTCCACCCACGTGTGCAGGAGGGCTGCGAGACCCCCAGAACATATCAACCCAGGTAGTGAGTGATCTGCATACCAAGTTTCGTTCAAATCGGTCAAGCCGTTTGTGAATTACTGTGAGAATGGCAGCTTTTTACATTTTTTCCATTGACATGAATGGGTGAAATCTGATTTTCTGTTTGTAGCTCCGCCCACGTGTGCAGGGTGGCCGGGAGAGCCCCAGAACATATCACCCCAGGTAGTGAGGGATCTGCATACCAAGTTTCGTTCAAATCGGTCAAGCCGTTTTTGAATTACTGTGAGAATGGCAGCTTTTTACATTTTTTCCATTGACATAAATGGGTGAAATCCGATTTTCTGTTTGTAGCTCCACCCACGTGTGCAGGAGGGCTGCGAGACCCCCAGAACATATCAACCCAGGTAGTGAGTGATCTGCATACCAAGTTTCGTTCAAATCGGTCAAGCCGTTTGTGAATTACTGTGAGAATGGCAGCTTTTTTCATTTTTTCCATTGACATGAATGGGTGAAATCTGATTTTATGTTTGTAGCTCCGCCCACGTGTGCAGGTGGGCCGCGAGACCCCCAGAACATATCATCCCAGGTAGTGAGGGATCTGCATACCAAGTTTCGTTCAAATCGGTCAAGCCGTTTTTGCGTGATCGCGGCACATACACACACTTATACATACACACATACATACCTCCGATTTTATATATATATAGATTTTGACTATTTGATTCACTCACATGAAAGATACCCAGTTGTTGGACTATGCCATATATTTGTTGTGGAACAGAAGAAACGGTAAAAAATCTGGAGATAAATTCACATTTATTCAGAGGGATCCCAGCAACAATGTCCAATGTGTTTCACCAAACAAGGTTGCTTCAGGGGTGAGTAAGTGTGACTATAAAACACAATGCAAATGCCAATTTAACAACAATATAAGAACTTTAACTAAGAAACAAATCCACACAAATTAAAAGCCAATGAAAGATGGCTTACCTTGCTGGTATCATAAACAGCTTCTACCGGCAATAAAAACTAGCTGGTGCGAATGCAAAGCTCACTCCAATATCGAAAACTGATTTTAAAAAAATTCTCATTAATTAGGAGATGCACCATTAAGGTTATGAAACAATTTAGAGCTCTACTCAGCAAAAGCAAAAGACTCAAACACAATGGATAAAATAAAACCACATGGATTAAAAAAGTAGAAAAGTTACTTACAGTACCCTGTGTATGTAGTCACTGACAAACAGGCAAACTTGTGGGTGCAACCAGGCTTTAAATAGTGGCAACCTGATGTGATGAATTATAATGATTTAAAAACAAATAATTAAAAAATGGTGCAGTTCTTAAAATCAGTTTGTAGAAAGTAAACATTCATTTCCTCCAACCTACCAAACCTGCCAAACTTGGATTCTTTTTTGAAGAATCACTGGAACAGTCAACTGTAGTGCCTGATTCATGATTCGAATCGATTCACCGATTCACTTCAGGTGAATCGATTCAAATCGATTTGATTTTGTAAAAAATTGAACTCACCAATTCATCTGCCCCCTTTCTAGAGACCCGTTCGAGCTTTCCCTCTGCCATCGGAATCCTTCCATCTAATGTAACTTCCGGTTTTACGAAACCAGAAGTTACCCCAGAAGCAAGGACTCCAGTGGCAGAGGGAAAGCCGAGTGGTCCTCTGGGAGCAGAACGGCAACAACAAGGTGATTTTTCAATTGGTTGGCTAGAAGCAGATGCCCGCGCCTCATCTTCCCGCATGCACGCTCATGCTTCCCCCCGAACCCGGCAAACGCCCGCGATCCGCCACCTGCATGCATCGTTCTTGCTGCTACTGTTGCTCAGTGGAGCGCGCGTCTGCTCTTTCGGGTCCTGCCAGCGGCTGGCTTTTCATCGGCAACATGATAGCCAGAGCCCCGAACACCTGTGAGTACCGGGTGATGTGGTGCTACATGGGGGCTCCCGAGGAGCAGTGCGAGCGCATTGGGAAGTGCTGCAGTGCGGAGACGCTACTCACACAGCTTTTGCAAGGCCCGCATCTTCTGCAGCTCACAGGAAAACTGTATGACTGCTGTGTGAAACGCCCGGAGCTTTTGGTAGGTGCCACAATACATGAGTGTTGCCCTCTGCCAGCCAAATACTGGGCTTCTGTGTTGGGAGTCAGAGCTGGGGGAGAGGGGAGATGGACTTGGAGTTGGTAGATTGGAGAAGGAGAGATGGGGAGAAGATGGAGGGGGGGAAGATGGATGGACTTGGGGGAGGGAGAGATGAACTTGGGGGAGAGGGGAAATGGGGGGAAGGATAGAAGAAATAATGGATCTAAAAACAGAAGAGGGAGAGAGATGGTGGATAATGGGATTTAGGGAGGGAAGGAACAGAAAGGGAGAGAAGTTGTACACGTGGGGGGGGATAGAAATACTGGATAGGAGGGTAGTTGGGAAGAGAAAGGGAGAGCTGGTGAAACCTGGGGTGGTGGGGAAGGAGGGAGATATGCTGGATGAAAGGGTAGTTGAGAAAACGTGGATCTGGGGATGTAGACGAAGGAAAGATGCCAGACCTCCGGGAGAGGGAAGGGAAACAGAAGGGGAGGACAGAGATAGAATATGGATGGTTAGCACGAAGAAAGAAGGAGATCCTGGCAAGTGAGTTATCAAAAGACAACCAGAGCCTGGGACCAACAAGATCTGAATAATGACCAGACCACAAAAGGTAGAAAAATAATTTTATTTTCTATTTTGTGATTACAATATGTCAGATTTGAAATATGTATCCTGCCAGAGGTGGTGTTAGACCACGAACGTGAGCTAGGATTTAACAGAGAGGAAAAGTCTCTTTTGTTTATTTTGTTTACACCATAGTGCCAGTGTGGGTAGGAGAGGTGCAAAGGGGGTGAAGAGGCTATAAAATAACCCCACCAGGATGTTTGAAAAAAATACCCATTTGGACAGGAAAATTGAATCGAATCGGAAAATTGATTCAATAGGCTGAATTGAATCGAAATATTTTTTCCTGAATCGGGTAGCACTAGTCAACTGTGGGATAACTTCTCTCTGATGTGGTTCTTTGCCCTTATCTTGTGCTCCATTTATCAGCTCAGCTGTGGCATCTTTATCCATGGCCTCTGGATGTTAGGCAGGGTCAGGCTCATTTGGTTGCTTGTCAAGGAGTTTCAAGATGATTGGCTCATGCTTCTGGTTTGTCTCCCCACCCTCCCATTGACTTTCTCCCAGAGTGGCACCACTGTGTTTGGGTCACGTGCATGTCAACCTCAAAAAAATGAATGGAACACATGGAGATTTTTGGAAAAGTGTGGCTTCCTAAATCATTTTAGTCAGCATCAGAAACTAAATATATTGCAGTTTGTGACGTGTTACATAGAAACAGAGTAAATAATGGCAGGTAAAGACCATGTGGTGTATCCAATCTGTCCAGACACACCAATTAGTAATTTATATTATCCCTTTCCCTTACAGATCACCTGTGCTTATTCCATGTTTTCTTAAATTTAAATAAAGGTCTTGTCTTCACTGGAAGGCCATTCCATACATCTATCACCCTTTTTTTAAAGAAGTATTTCTTCAGATTACTCCTGAGTAGAAAAAAGAAAAATATAATACACATCCTTGATCCACACAGACAGGACCAGTCTTATAATTAAATTAAATTAAAACTGCATTGTTCGATAGATTTATCCCCTAAACAGAAGCTACACTAAAAATGCGAACAATTGTATTATATCTATTCTTGTATAACATGTCGTACTCCTATAATCTTACAATCTTATAATGTGTACATTGTAAATTCACTGATTGTTCAGCTCTCTTCGTTGTGAATCGCCTAAAAGTCATCTGACTATAGCGGTATAGAAGAATAAAGTTATTATTATTATTATTATATTCTTGCATCATATATAAATTTATAGATATAAATATTTTTATACCAGAATCTTGTTACATAGTAGGCATCAGTGGAGACATTCTCTACTTGCAAAAAAAAAAAAAAAAAGATATGTTTTTAATTAAAAAATGAAACTTATGTGTGAATATTCTTCCACCCCTTCCAAAACTATCTCTCATGGTGCTGTTCAAATTATCTCACCCCCAAAGCAGCAATGTCATCTGTCTTTGCCTGTAGCTATCTCTATGCAGCACGCATTAGGATAGAAAATACTTAATTGACATTCAGTTTGTATCTAGAGACAGTACCTGTGTTCAATTATGTAAACCTGTTGGCAGTTATAAAGTGAGCAAAATTCATAAATCTACCTTAGAAATCGTACATCTTAAAGATCTTTTTTCCAGTGGTGATATAGTTATTAATTTATCTAGAGTTTCAAATACATAAGAATTCATACATTTAACTTTAAAAAAGTGGTGTAATATTCTTTCTGAAATTCTACAACTAATATATTTTTAATTGCTCCAATAAACCAGCAGATAATAACAGTTTCTTTATAAAATGTTGATTTATTGTACATTACTGACTTGATATCCTGATGTGTAAATTGAAACAAAAGAAACAACAATTTACTATAATTGGTTTTGAGTACCATTAATATGGGTATGGAACCATAATTTGAAAATGTAATCAAAATTACTTTTTCAGTTTACCACTAGCTTCTGTGATGAGTTGGGTGAATTAGTTGTATGAAGCAGTTAAATCACTAAATGAAACTGAAAATATTGTGTTCTATAATGAGATCCCCAAGGGAGCCTAATAGACAAGAGACCCTCAAGCTCACCAGCACAGAAATCTTTAAAAATCTCAAGAGGCTAACATCAGTGCTATCTATACCTAAGAGATGAGAAGAGTGTCTCAATTAAAATGTTTCTTCTTTAAACCATACATCATCTGCTCTGAACCAAAGCAACAATATACGGTATTAAAAAATGTATGCTATTCTATAGATAGCTGGTATGAAACTGTGGAATACACTACCAGGGAACTTGTGACTTTGCACAGATTGTGTAACTGTTAAGAAACTATTAAAAACTCAGCTATTTGTCAAAGCCTTCATGTAATATGTTAGAAGTGGATCGTTAAAGGATAGTCATGTGGTTGTGCAATATACAACAAATAGATAGGAAAGAGAATAACAGGTGGAGGGGCGTAATAAAAAAACCCGTCTAAGTCCACTTTTGGCCTAGAAACATAGAAACATAGAAAATGACGGCAGAAAAGGGCCATAGCCCATCAAGTCTGCCCACTCTAATGACCCACCCTCCTGACTTTACTCCCCTAGAGATCCCACATGAGTATCCCATTTTCTTTTAAAATCTGACACGCTGTTGGCCTCAATCACCTGCAGAGGTAGTTCGTTCCAATGATCGACCACCCTTTCGGTGAAGAAGTACTTCCTGGAATCACCATCAAACTTCCCTCCCATGATTTTCAGCGGATGCCCTCTGGTGGTCGAGGGTCCTCTAAGACAGAAGATATCATCTTCCACCTCGATACGGCCCGTGATATACTTAAACGTCTCAATCATGTCTCCCCTCTCTCTTTGTTCCTTAAGTGAGTACAGTTGCAATTTATTAGGCCCTAAACGTTGAAAGTAGAAGCAGGGAAAATGTCCATTCTCCAAAAAAAACGTCCAAAATGAGTTTTTTTTGGAGAATGGCCTACCTCTACATTCAGCTGTTTAAATGCCCAGACCACCACTACATCTACACTTACAATACATTATCAACCCCAAAAATAGCCTAAGTCCCTAACACCCAAAACCAGATCTTTTAGGCGAAGGAGAGGCCAGTCATTCGCCTAAAAGCTGGATTCTGTAACCGGTGTCTGTCAAAAACAACATCGGTTACAGAATCCATTCCCCCCGAATCCCCCCTAAACGATCACGGTTGGGACGGGTTCGTTGGGGCGGTCATGGGGGGGGGTGCATCATGGGCAGGAGGGCCTGGGATCCCTCCAACCCCGTATCTTAGTGGGGGTGAGGGGTACAGAGGTATCCGGGGCAGGAGGGGTTGGGCTCTCTCCTACCTGGATGGTATCGGGGGGCTGGGGGGGCTGCGTCAAGGCAAGAGGGGTTGGGCTCCCTCCTGCCCATATCGGTTTGGAGGGGTGGATCGTGGCAGGAGAGATTGGGCATCTCTCCTGCTGCAATGGCATCTCCCCCTTCCGAACTGCGACACTTCTGGGTGAGGATCGCGGCAGGGGAGATGCCTCATCTCCCCTGCCGCAATCCTCACTGCGAAGTGCCACAGTTCAGGGGGGTGGGCGATCGCCATCGTGGCAGAGGAGATGAGCCATCTCTCCTACCGCGATCATTGTGGTGGGGGGGTGGGCAGGTTGCCGGGGCCGTTGAACTGATCACGGCAACCGCCCCTTTTTTGGCACTTAAACCTACTTTGATTTGGTCTAAGTCAAAATGTATAAGTGCCGACTAGGCAATCTGTTTAAACTTTTGGTTATACCTGCTGTACGACTATGTCTAGGTCGGCCCACCTCCCGCCCTTCCCCTCCTCTAAAAATACCTCTTTTCGTTCTATGCGTTTAGAGGCAGGGAAAGGGCCTAAGCTACATCTAAAATCAGCTTTGATTATCGGTACTTGGATGATCAGGCTTTTTGATTGTCCAAGTACTGATTTAGGCCAATTTTTAGATGCTTTTTGGTTTGATTATGAGCCCCATAATGTCTTTGTTTTATATGCTGTCTTGCTTTATTATATGTATGTTTCTTTGTAAATTGTTTAGTTTTAGGTGGTCTATACATTTTTTAAATAAAGAGTATGCAAAGGCAGAACACTGGTGTTTACAAAAATATGTATTTCACATATGCATGTATATGTCAGTGTTTTGGTCAATGATGCACATTCCATGTGTCTAAAAGTTGGCACTCTCCTTATAGAAGTATCTGCCCCCCCCCCCCGCTAAAAATATGGAATCCAGCACTAGAGAAGTTAGCAGTGCAACAGGAGTTGGAAATCCTCAAGAACCATAGTAGAAGGCTCAGCTTGAGATTCCTGAATTTTCTAAAGTTGTGTTTTTTTTATAAATGATTTGGCTTTTGCTAGATTCTAGACTTACTTTAAGGAGATTCTGAAGATTCTTAAGGAATCCATACCTCCAAATACCAAAGTCCTCAAGCTGCCAATTTAAAAAACCCATCAGAAATGATAAAAGGGATGTATCACGGAAGGCTGATGGCAATTTGACTTTGACTTAAGTTCCTTTAGAGTTATTATCTGGAAAAAGTGCTGACTAAAAGTACTCTCTTGGTCTCATTTGCCTTATAGCCAGATAATTATCTGCACCATATACTTTTACATTATATATAAATCTAAAATGTTACTGGGTCAATAGATTTTTGGCATTCCCTGATATTTCTAGAGAGTATCAAAAAGAGATGACCTTATTTTTTCTTGAACGGTGTCAAAAAATCATATCCTGGAATGGGGGAGGGTATGGTTCTTTTGGGCTGCATTTTTCTTGTATATACTGTATGAGGTCTATCTAGGCAACAAGTTAACATAAGAACTGTCATACTGCGGCAGACTGAAGGTTCTTCAAGCCTAGTATTCTGTTTCCAACAATGGCCAATCCAGGTCCCAAGTACCTAGCTAGATCCCAAGTAGTAAAACAGATTTTATGCTGCTTATCCTAGGAATAAGCAATGGATTTCCCCAAGCCATCTCAATAATGGCCTATGGGTTTCTCTTTTAGGAAATTATCCAAATGTTTTAAACCCTGCAAAGCTAACTGATTTTACCATATTTTCTGGCAATGAATTCCAGAGTTTAATTACATGCTGTGTGAAGAAATATTTTCTCTGACTTGTTTTAGATCTATTTCTTAGTAGCTTTATCACATGCCCCCTAGTCCTAGTATTTTTGGAAAGAGTGAACAAGCGATTCACATCTACCCTTTCCACTCCACCCAGTATTTTATAGACCTCTATCATATCACCTCTGAGCCATCTCTTCTCCAAGCTGAAGAGCCCTAGTCACTTTAGCCTTTCTTCATAGAGAAGCCATCCCATTACTTTTATCATTTTCATTGCTCTTCTCTGTACTTTTTCTAATTCTGTTATATCTTTTTGCGATATGGTGACCAGAATTGCACACAGTATTTGAGGTGTGGCCATACCATACAAGGGCATTATAACATTTTTGTCTTTGTTTTCCATTCCTATCCTGATAATTCCTAACATTCTATTTATTTGCTTAGCTGCCACCGCACATTGAGCTGAGGGTTTCAGTGACTCTTATAGCTATAGTTTGGGTTCCTCTTTCCCAGATGCATCACTTTGCACTTGTTTGCATTAAACTTCATCTGCCATTTTGATGCTCAGTCTCCCAAGGTTCTCCTGCAATTTTTCACAGTCCTCTTGCGATTTAACAACTTTGAACAAATTTGTGTCATCAGCAAATTTAATTATCTCATTAGTTATTCCCATCTCTAGATCATTGATAAATATGTTATAAAGCAGCAGCCCCAGCACAGACCCCTGGGGAACCCCACTATTTGCCACTCCACAATCACAAACTCCACAATCGCAAACTCAAGGGACTAATAATCTACCACTCCAAAACCCTTGATACAATTTCTTTTGTTCTCCAAACAAAAAGAATAAACACAATTACTTCAGTTTCTGTCTAGCGTTTAGCTCTTAAATAAAGGCAAAAATCAATTACCACAAGTTATAAGGATCTAATATTAGGAGAGGAAACTATTTACTCTTCTCTATTCAGAATATTGACCATTTAAACCTCCTCTCTGTTTTCTATCTTTCAACTAGTTCTTAATCCATAATAGGACATTACCTTCTATCCCATGACTTTCTAATTTCCTCAGAAGTCTTTCATGATGTACTTTGTCAAATGCACAATATCAACTGGTTCATCTTTATCCACATGTTCATTCATCCCTTCAAAGAAATGCAATAGATTGGTAAGGCAAGATTTCCCTTGACTTAATCCATGTTGGCTTTCTCTCATTAATCCATGCTTATGCATATGCTCTGTCATTTTGTTCTTTATAATAGTCTATACCATTTTGCCCAGCACCGATGTCAGGCTTGTCAGTGCATAAGCAATATCAACAGTTTATGCCTTTAATTTCATATTTATTTTTGCCCGTGCATTCAGCTGAAGGGAAGCAAACAGTGTGTGTGTGTGATCTCACTAAATCAGAACAAAAACATTTGTTATTGTCAGGAAACCATGTCAGATCTTAGCTTGGGAAAATGCCATTTCAAAGGAAACTTGAACTAGTTCATGGCCACACTGTGGCAAAGGGAAAAGTGCTACCCTCCACTTTGACCAATAGAAAGAAAAGAGTATAAAAAAACATAACATAACATAATATTGTGCTTATTAACTGCGTAACCAGAAGTTCAACGCGGTTTACAAAAGATTATAAAAATAAGCATGTTACATAAATAAGATGGTTAGTCAGTCAAATATTTAGAGAAAAGATAGGTCTTTAATTGTTTTCTAAAATGTCTATAGGAACGAGTAGTAAGCAATAGTATTCGAAAGTTATTGTCATGAAAAGCTACCTGAGATGCCAAAGTATGGTTAAGAAATTTCTCACTCATACAACCCTGGACAGATGGAAAGTTAAGAACATAAGAATTGCCGCTGCTGGGTCAGACCAGTGGTCCATCGTGCCCAGCAGTCTGCTCACGCGGTGGCCCTCTGGTCAAAGACCAGCGCCCTAACTGAGACTAGCCCTACCTGCGTACGTTCTGGTTCAGCAGGAACTCATCTGACTTTGTCTTGAATCCCTGGAGGGTGTTTTCCCCTATGACAGTCTCAGGAAGAGCGTTCCAGTTTTCTACCACTCTCTGGGTGAAGAAGAACTTCCTTACGTTCGTATGGAATCTATCCCCTTTCAATTTTAGAGAGTGCCCTCTCGTTCTCCCTATCTTGGAGAGGTTGAACAACCTGACCTTATCTACTAATATCAGAAACCTGGTCAGACTCACTTTGGTCTGACCACAAAATATGCAACTTCGAGTTAGAATGGCAACAGACATCATCAACGAGGAACGCTAAACACAAACCCACTCTATTTAAAACAAGCAGAGGCAAACTCAACCCCGTAGAATTCTGGTCTCACTATGACATTATCCACAACCACGACGAGGATCCCAACCTCTTCATGAACTCCTGGATCTCCACCAGCACCCAAATCCTTAACAAAATGGCCCCACTGAAAAAAAGAAGGTTCAGACCTAGAAACCAATTGGGATGGTTTGATTCAGAGCTCCTTGGGATAAAGAGAGAATTAAGAAGACCAGAAAGGAAGTGGACAAAGTTAGGAACACCAGAATCCAGAGACACCTGGCGCCAAATGCTAGCTATCTACAAAAACACCATCTCAAAAAAGAAAAAAACCTTCTACGCCAATATTATAGGCAATACCTCCTTAAACAGTAGCAAACTATTCAAACTTGTCAACGACCTGTTCGACACTCACCCCTACACAAACCCAGTAGAAGATTCCACGATCACAGCACACGACCTGGCCGATTTCTTCAACTCAAAAATATCTAAATCAAGACTTGCCCTCCCAAACTCACATGACTCCCACTGGAACTACACCATCCTACAGGATCCTGACTCCTCTTCTAAAGCCGACATGAGCTGGTCCAACTTCAAGGAAACTGACTGGTTAACGTTCATCAAGTTCTATAATAAATATACAAAATCTTATTACAAATTAGACCCCTGCCCCCCTAACGTGATGAAAGCTGCCCCCATCTACTTCAAAACCAATCTGCTAATCTGGATCAATCTACAATTATCCGTTGGGAAATTCCCGGAAGACCTAGGACAAATTATTATTATCCCTATAAAAAAGAACAAAAAAGAAGCAACCAACATCTCCAACTACAGACCCGTCGCAAACATCCCTCTGGCTGCCAAAATAATGGAAGGCCTGGTAAATGCTGATCTAAACAACTACTTAGACAAATTCAACTTACTGCACACCAACCAATCTGGTTTCAGACCCGGCTTCAGCACAGAAACTATAATGGCCTCCCTTCTAAACTTCCTACACTCTCTTCTCAGTCAAGGCTCCAACGCTTTGATCCTCCAACTGGATCTAAGCAGCGCCTTTGACCTAGTCGACCACTCAATCATGCTGAACTGTTTGGAGTCAATTGGCATCTCTGGAAACACCCTTATCTGGTTCCGGGGATTTCTCGAACTCAGGTCTTACCAAGTACTCAAAGATGATAATCTCTCCTTCAACTGGAACAACAACTGCGGACTCCCCCAAGGCTCCCCGCTCTCACCGACCCTCTTCAATATCTACCTCATCTCATTGGGTCACCTATTACAGAGCTTAAATCTCACTTTCCACATTTACGTTGACGATATCACCATCGTACTGCCACTATCCGATATTTCACCGAATTTCATCATTCACCTATCTAATATCCTAAACCAAATAGAACTCTGGATGAAGGCCTACAAACTTAAACTGAACACAGAAAAAACCAAATTTTTCCTAGTCTCTCCCAACGAGCAGATAAAGAACAAGATTCACGTGAATGGTAAAGATTACGAAATTGATCAATCTATTAAAATACTCGGGGTTACCCTTGACAGACACCTAACACTAGAAAAACACACTGATCTAATGTTCAAAAAATGTATCTCTACCCTCTGGAAACTTCTCACCATCAAAAAATTCTTCGACGAATCATCCTTTCGTCTACTAGTACAAGCCTCCATCCTGAGTAATCTGGACTACTGCAACATCATATTTCTGGGAGCATACAAAAAGTCCCTCCACAAGCTAAGATTAATCCAAAACACTGCCGTCCGTCTCATCTTCGGACTCAAGAAATGGGAACATATCTCGCCATATCTCCAAATACTCCACTGGTTACCAGTTGAATCCAGAATACTCTTCAAATTCGCCTGCATCAGCTTCAAAGCAATCTTCGGGATGCTACCAACTTACCTAGCTTCCCAATTCCTCACCTACCGTCCAATAAAGACCTCCCGCAGAACAAACCTCTTTACTTACCCATCCCTAAAATCATGTCACTACAAGAAGTACCTAAACAGAATGCTTTCTTTCCAGGCTGCCCAACTGAACACATGGCTAGCAAAACCAATACTCGAAGCCATATCATACGCGGACTTCAGAAAATCCCTGAAGACCCGCCTCTTCAACATCACCTAAACTCTCCCCCTACCAGTTATAACACTCCTCGAAAGTCCTCCCCCTCCTTCTCCCTTCCCCTAATGCTTAATGCTGTACACCTCTCTTACACACTTTACACTTATCCAGCGGTAAACAGCATTGATCTCTAGTAACTGTTCATACTGTACCAGCCTAGAACTTACTTTAACACCCTGTATCCTATCGTAATCATCCTGTAACTGCTCTCTGTTAAATATCTTGTACCTTTTGTAACAACCAATACCTGCTCACTTTGTTTTATCCTGTATCTCTTTGTAAACATCCTGTAACTGTTCTCTTGTTATTATCTTATACCTTATTGTAAACATCCATTACCCTGTATCTTATTGTAAACATCCTGTAACTGCTTTCTTGTTATTACCTATTGTAATCACCCAATACCTGCTCACTTTGTATATCCTGTATCCTACTGGTAACACTGTACTCTCTCTAGACACGACTTTCACTGTAAACCGCTTCGAACTTAGGGTATAGCGGTATATAAGAAATAAAATTATTATTATTATTACTAAGTCTATTCTTCTACTATGTCTATATGAAGCCCAAGAAAATCTGTTGACTAAGTAAAAAGGAGCTATACCATAAATAGCCTTGTAACAGAAACAGCCTAATTTAAACAACACCCGAGCCTCTATAGGCAACCAATGCAATTCATAATAAAAGGGTGTAACATGGTCATATTTCTTCAAGCCATAAATCATTCTGACCGCTGTGTTCTGTATTATTATACCTGGTCATCTTAAAGACTGATTGGGAATTCCTGTGTCAGCACCTACCAGGAGTCTTTCTCTCTGATGGTCTAACAGAACCTTCTAGCGAATGAAACTTGATATGTCTGTATCTCTCTGGGTGGGTATGACTGAAGACTGAGCTTTCTCTCCTTTTTTCTGAAAACGTGTGTGTGTCTTTTAGAGTTAGGAATCAGTGAGGAATCTCTAAGCTTGCTTTGACCATACTTCATGCTATTATACCTGCTTCTGCTAGCAACTGTTTTTCTTTCTCCTAGATTATTTTCTCTTTCTCTCTTTTTGTCCCTTATTAGGGTAGGCACAGCATAATAGAGCCTTGCCATAGAAATTTGCTGTCACATATATTCCACTATGCCTAGCTTGTATTTTTCATATATATGCAAGTATAGCTCTTCTGTCTATAATCTGTGGTGATTCTGCCACCTGTATAAAATTTGCTTTTTTGCTTGTGTATTTTTTATATGATACATTGTTCTCTGTGTACTTGTGGGATATTCAAAGCTTCTGAAAAATAAAGGACTGTTTATCAGAGAGAAAAGATTGTGGTCGTTGTCTATGCATAGGCCTCTGTGTTGGTGTGCGTGAGCTCTTTGGGCAATTGGGAGGGATAGTGATGGTTGCAAAATGTAATAACCTTACAGTCTCACTGGTCTATAATTTCACTGATCATCTTGGCCACTCTCTAGCTTTCCAGTACTATGCTAGATTTTAAAGAAAAATTACAAATTACTAACAGCTCTGCAAGTTCATTTTTCAATTCTATCAGCACTCTGGGATGTATACCATCTGGTCTAGGCGATTTGCTACTATTCAGTTTGCCAGATTGACACATTACATCATGCAGAGATTACATAGATTTACATCATTACAGAGATTTGCATCATTACAAAGATTTTATATCATTACAGAGATTTGTTTGAGTTTCTCTGATTCATCAGCATTGAATACTATTTCTGGCATTGGTAGGGTATATTATATTATCCGGATATTATCTGGATAATAGGACTTCTCCTGCTGTTTTTACTGACCAGGTGTTCTGGGGTGAACAGAAGGAAAGATGGGGTACTTAATCAGAACAAGAAAGAATATTGAGGATAACTTCATTGTTTGCATTCCCTCTAGTACGAGGATGTCTTTACAAGAAATTTTTGCATCGAACAATTGCATATCAGGCTGCTAGTTGAGATTTGGAACTGCGTATTTTGTTTGCTTCTTCGATTTCATATATGCATTTCCAAAAACTATTAAAGACATCTCTTTTTGTAAAATTCTTAGGAAAGTAAGGAAGATGATATTTCTCTTGTATTTCACTGTGATGTACAGTCTCTTGATGATGTAAACCACATCGATCTGGAAGGTATTGCAGTCTATAAATGTTTGTTAATGTAATGATTACTCATATCTGTATTTTCTTCTGTTTGCACCCTTTTTCTGCTTGTGGATTCTAACAAGTGCACTGCATTATATTGGCCTTTACTTTTGTAGTTTGCTTGTTTCCTTTTTTGGGAGGGGGAGTATATTTTGCTGATATATACAGCACTATTAAAGATAGGTCATGGAAGTTTGAATCTTGATGTGTTAGTGAAAATGTACAGACAATGGGACATATTGTACAAGATCAGATCAAGATCAGATTGTACAAGACCTAAGATTCCAGTTGGCCCCTCCTATGAGTGGGGCCTTAGGCACCTGGGCCAATCAGGGTTTAGGCCTCTCCCTGGTGCATCCCAACATGCACCGGGAGGGGGCAGACCCGCTTCATTCAGATGGAGGTGAGCCTGCTGGCCATATAGAAGGAAGACCCATCCGGACTTCCTTAAAGGTTAGAGGGGGAGTCAGGAGAGTCCGTGTGTGTGTGTGTGTGGAGGGGGGGGGGGTGCGATCTAAGGGAGGGGCTTCCGGCAGGCAGTATTGGGTATCCCTCCTGCTGTCAATTGTGCAGCTGCTGCATGTCTGCTAAACTTATCACAGCAGAGAGATCCCTTGCTGCGATAAGCTTAGTGGCTGCATCTACTACAATGTTGGCCAGCATTTTGCTGGCCTTTATTGTACGCGTCTCCTGCTGGCCACCTAGGTCCGCCTAAGGCTACTTCTGGGGCAAACCACGCCTACACCTAGCCTTAGGTGAGCTTAGGCGGGCTTGCACGCCTCCCTATGCTCCTGGAGGCGCCTCCAATGTAGGCGGCCTGCCTCGGGAGCTTTTTTTTTTTTTTTTTTAAACCGTGCATCCCGATTTGCTGGTTAGACAGCCTACCGCTGCCTATAATCGGGATGCCGTTTATATAATCTGGGCCCCAGTCTTCCAATTTCCTAAGGTTTTCCTGCCGTTTTTCATAGTCCACATGCATTTTAACAACTTTGAACAGTTTAGGATCATCTGCATGTGTAATCACCTTACTCACAGTTCCAGTTTCCAGATCATTTATAAATATTTTAAATAGCACCAGTCCCAGTACAGATCTCTTTGTTTTCTGTCTGATAAAGCAATTCGTAATCCATAATTGAACATTGCCTCCTATCCCATGACTCTTTAATTTTCTCAGGAGCGTCACAAGAGGAAATGTAGATATACTATATCAACTGGCTCACCTTTATCCAGGCTTTATTCAAGCTGTGTTAGAGGCTCTTAATGCAGTCCGGTGCAGTAAATGCCTCGATGCTCATAGTATTCCTATGAGCAGTAGAGCACTTACTTCGCCAGTCCACGCTAAAAACATGTTGCGCAGTCTGATAAAAGAGGCCCTTGGGATCTTAAACTCAAGCTTTGAATATCAACCTCATAGGAGGCTGACTCTTAGAACTTGGTGAAAAATTAGTTTCCAGCGTTTCCAGATTAATGTTTTCATGAAAAATGATCAGTAGATTGGCCAACGTATCTACGACTACAAACAATAAAATGCAAGAACTAAATATGATCCACCAACCCCCTAAGAAAATGTACCCTGAATCAAAAAAATAAATTTCTGCTTTTTTAGATCATTTCTCAAAACACTGAAAAATATTGAAGAGATGATGAAAGCATGCTATGGTACAGCTAAGAAAATTAAGTCAGAGCTAGAGAGGTTATTTATAAATATTTGGCAACCTGTGGTTACATAAAATGCTGTGATTTGATGCAGTTTATGTCCTCTTAATTTTATTTGTGGAGCCTTCTGTCAGATAGTTCTCTCCCATAGTGTTTACTGTTCTTTATTTATTTTTGGCTTGATGCTCTTAAAAATCAATAAAATACTTTGAATTTAGACATTGTATCGAACAGATTGTGGTTCATAGGCTGACACTGTTTGTAACGGATTGATTAGTTAGTAGAAAGGCAGACCAAATGCTTTTTGGATTGTATTAGGAAACTATAATACATTCGATTTTAAAGATCTAGAAACATTTTCGGACAAAAAACAGCCTTGAAATCATCTCATGGGAAAACTGTCAGACAGGCAAACCACCTCTCTTTAGGGAGGAAAAAAAGATTACAAGTTAACTGGATATTTGATGATCTTTGGATATACTTTATGACATCAGCTGACAGTGGGGCTAAGCAAATTTTGTAGTTGTTATAAACTTCTAAAGGGAGGAGTGAATTGAGTCTCAATCAATCTGAGCCTCTTTCAGGTTAGAGAAGTTGAAATGCAGAATAGATTCAGAAGTGGATTTTATCATCTAATCTAGTGGTTCTTAAACCTGTCCTAGGGACCCCCAGCCAGTCAGGTTTTCAAGATATCCCTAATGAATATGTATGGGGTAGATCGGCATATAATAAAGGTGACAGGCATGCAAATCTGCTTCATGTCAATTCATTACTATTCACACTAGGAGTACACTTTGAAAATCACTGCTTGTGTGTGCAAATTTTCCACCATAAAACACAAGTCCACTTTGAAATAAGTCAGCTCCTCATTCGAAATATTATTGGTTGGATTATCAGCTCTATGAGGGCAATTATCCAAACCATTTATCAAGGTAGACAGCAATTTACTCAAGCAAATTGATCCATATGAAAGTTGTCATGCTCTGTCCCGTTAAAAGCATGGATGAACTTCCATGTTCATAGGTAGATAGAAAAAAAAATAACGAAGATGACTCTGGTGCTCAATTGATACATAATAAAAGGCATTGAGCACCAGAGTCTTCGCTGGGTTTTTTTTCCCTACTTTCCGAGTTTTGGGAAGTTAGCATCTCCTGTTTTCCTGTGAACTTCCATGTTCTACATTTTCAGGCTGCCTTCCAAAGTAACTTTTGGTGTCATCCCATTGGCAATGGCTTTCATGAGTTTTCCTTTTTCCTCCTTTGAAGGCAGCCTATAGCTAAGGAATCCCAGTTGTGGTGATTTGCAATCCTGTTTGTCTTTGGATACATAACCTCCCATCTCCACTAGAAACTGTCTTCTGTCCTAAAGTACAAGCTTCATGAGAATGAGCCTGGTTTTAAGAAAGGTTTGGACAATTTCCTGGAGGAAAAGTCCATAGTTCTTTTATTGAGAAAGACATCGGGGAAGCCACTGCTTGCCCTGGATCGGTAGCATGGAATGTTGCTACTTTTGGTGTTTTGGTCAGGTACTTGTGACTTGGATTGACCACTGAGAAAATGGGCTACTGGGCTTGATGGACCATTGGTCTGACCCAGTAAGGCTATTCTTATGTTCTGCATGATGAAGTGAGGTGGGGAACTCATACAAATATGCAATGGTGTCTCGGAAAGGCTTCTGGAAAGTTTTTTCTAAGTTACAGAGGCTTATTTGTGTAGGTTTTGATAGATGACATCACTCAGTTGTAAGTATTTGGACCCTGATGTCCACAGAGAACATCTTCCACAGGTTAATAAGTTGGTATTATCACATATTTTTTAAATTCCATTTTCAAATGTATCACATTATATGTTCATTGGTTTTGGTACTGTTGCAGTTCCAAACTTTCACTTTAGGCATCTAGCTCGGTTAATAAGCATTTGTCTCAGAGTAATGCTAATTGCTACAAAGATTATCACTTAATATTGTAAGTGCACCTGAAAAATCAGCACTGTATACACAATAAAAGCTGGTCTCTGGGTGTTCAGTAAATAAACTTTTCATTTGTTATGCTGGAATGGTTCCATATGGATCATTGTAAACAAGTCAATAACAAGTGAACAGGAACAATCCTCCATACAAATTTTTGTCATGAAGCTTTGTAAAAGGAAGAGCTATTATAATTCACAATAGTTTAAAAGCTGAATGTATTGAGCACAATATTGTGGATTGTTGAGCAGACCGTAGTAGAGTGCCCTGTTTCGGTATTTAGCAGTCATTTGTTGATATTTCTTTTTACTCTTCTTGAAGAAATGTACCCAAACACATGTACTGTACAGCATAATACACACTAAACAACTCAACATGGAAGGGCATCTTCGAAAAGTCATCTAAGTCTAAATTGGGATGTCCTAATGTCAACGACAACAACAACAAAAAAGCTACAGCACTCAAGTGAGCTGTAAGCAGCAGTAGTTTCTTTTGTGCAAGTGCAGTCCCCAATTGCTTATATTTATACTGCTTACAATCCCAAAATGGCCCCTGGAACCTCTCATGAAGGACAACCATTTTGGCAGAAGAACCTGCATCGGCAAGAGTGGCTGGGGATCACTCTTACCCAGAAGAAACCATTAGACCACTAGGACACTTAAAGCAAAAGTAAGCCCAGAGAGGGCTTTAGGGAAGGTAGAGGGGTTGGGGCTGGATGACCAGTCGACTGGCTCTCTTCTGTGTGGATGATAGTGGCTCACAGCAGCGACAGCTGGCCCAAGAGGACCCAGAAGGCACCATTTTTTTGGTTCTGGCTGAAACCAAGCAGCAAATTTTGGCTGCGGATTCTGCTTCAGCCAGAACCAAAACCACCATTTTTAGTCAGCCTCTATCCTCTGGGGTCAGGGAAATATCAGTCTACCTGAATTTAGTTTACCTTGAGCCACTAATCCAAAAGATGTGAGCTAAATTTAAAATCATGTGCTGGTGTGTAAGGACTAGCTTAAAACCTTAAAGTGGCTTTAGTAAGGTACATCAAGCCGCTTTGGTTCCCATAATAGCCTTCTTCAGGCATAAAATACCAAACTTTTATTTATTTGATGCAGAAAATGTCAGTTGATTGCTTTCAAACAGGAATGATTTGAGAGCACGGTGTAGTTTAATTCCACTGGGGAGAGAGATGCTCAAAAATGCTGCACTTGATATGTAGGACTGTGTGTGATCCACAGACTAATGCAGCTGGTCCTTCTTCTGTGAATTTCTTTTATAAAGGCCATATTTATGTTAGCATGAGTGAATAATCTATGTTTCTAGATACTTACCAACCAAGATTCGGGATTTGGTGCAGTAAAGTGTGTTAGGCTTTTGCACACGAGCCAACTGTTCATAATGCTTTGTGCAGACATTAGTGCACAACATGTCAAAATCTTTGGCAATCAAGCTTTTTGTTATGTTGCGCAGATGTAGAGAAATGCACAGGAGACAAGTAGGTCATGCACAATGTCTGAGGAGCAAAAGGTTAGCATATTCTTCTTAATGAGAATTTCATGCCTGTTTCTTCCTCTTATTGGGAGCATAAAGACCTCAATTTGACTTCCACTAAGAGCATGGGTAAAAAAAAAAATAAAAAAATTCTGAGTTAAAAAAAAGAGTAAAGTACAAATATACAATGCTGTTTCCTCAAACAAATATGTGAGGAGTAACCTAATGGCTAGTGCAACGGACTTTGATCCTGGCAAACTGGGTCTGATTTCTTCTGCAGCACTTTGTGCTTAACCCATGCTTAACCCTCCATTGCCCTAAGTACAAAACTTATATTATGAGCCCATCAGGGACATGTACCTGCATATAATGTGTACAGCACTGTGTAAGAGTAGCAGTGCTATTGAAATGGTTATTAGTAGTAAATATTGCTATTGCAAGAATTGTATATACAGAATAATATTCCAACAAATCCACAGATGTACGGCGATCTTAATCACAATAGCTGAAGTAGGGAAGTGTATTTAGCAGATGCTAAGAAAGTAAGGAGTCAAATTGGCTGAATATGCCAAAAGAAAAGACTCCTAATGTATTAATCTGTTGATTATATCATAAATAATATGATATGTGGAGCGGCATAATAAAAAAAAAACCGTCTAAGTCCCCTTTTGGCCTAGGCCCTAAACGCTGAAAGTAGAAACAGGGAAAATGTCCATTCTCAAAAAAAAAAAAATATACGTCCAAAAGGAGGGTTTTTATTTTATTTTTTTTGATAATGGCCTGCCTCTACGTTCAGCTGTTTAAACGCCCAGACCACCACTACATCTACACTAACAATATATAATCAACCAAAAAAAAAGCCTGTTCCAAATGCCCAACACAAGAGCTTTAAGGAGAAGGAGGAGCCAGTCCTTCGCCTAAAGCTGGATTCTATAACCGGTGTCTGTCAAAAAAACACCGGTTACAGAATCCACACCCCCCCCCCCCAAGCAACAATCGCAGCAGGAGACATAGCCAATCTCTCCTGCCGCGATCCACCCCCCAATTGGATCGACCCCCCAATCGGATCAGGCAGGAGGGAGCCCAAGCCCTCCTGAACAACCAACAAGCTCCCCGACACGATCGGGGCAAGAGGGAGCCCAAGCCCTCCTGCCCTGGTAACCCCCTTACCCCCCACCCCCACTAAAATATAGGCAGGCGGGATCCCAGGCCCTCCTGCCCCACTGCAGCCCCCACATCCCTGATTGGCCCCCCTGAACACCCCTATCCGCTGACCCACAAGATCCTCCTGCTGACCCCATGAACCCCCCACCCCCCGTACATGAAGAACGTTGGTCGGACGGATGGGTCCCAAGCCCATCCGTCCGGTAGGCCTGCCATCCTAAGAATGGCGGGCCTTAGGGCATGATTTGCCCAGGCGCCTCAAGCCCCACCCACAGGTGTGGCCTGAGGCACCTGGGCCAACAAGAATAGACCCAATTGCCTTAGGCCCCTTCTGTGGATGGGGCTTTAGGCACATGGGCTGGGGCGGTGTCAGCGATGGGGTCTCATGGGTCAGTGGGTGGGGGTGTTCGAGGGCGATCGGGGCTGCGGAGGGGCCGGACGTGGGAGGCTGCTTCAGGGCAGGAGGGCCTGGGATTCTTCCTGCCTGTATTTTAGTGGGGGTGGGGGGTAGAGGAGGGATCCAAGAGGAAAAAGTACAAAGAACTTGCTGGCCCACTGTAGAGGTGAAGGAAGTTATCAGAGACAAGAAATCTTCGTTTAAGGAATGGAAAAGGTCAAAAACGGACGAAAAACTGGAACAAGCACAAACAACATCAACGCAGGTGCCATAGGGTGGTAAAAGGGGCCAAAAGGGACTACGAGGAAAAAATAGCCAAGGAGGCGAAAAACTTCAAGCCGTTCTTTCGATATATCAAGGGTAAATGACCCGCGAAGGAAGCGGTAGGACCATTGGAATAAAGGGAGTGCTAAAAGTGGACAAAGCAATCGCTGACAAACTGAACACATTTTTTGCATCTATATTTACCGAAGAAGATTTACACAGTACACCGGATCCCATCAGGCTATATGCTGGAAAGAAGACAGAAAGCTGACAGGATTGACGGTCAATCTAGAGGAGGTGTGTAGGCAGATTGATAGGCTTAAGAGCAATAAAACCCCGGGACTGGATGGTATCCATTCGAGGGTCATCAAGGTACTGAAAGGGACCATAGCTGAAGTGCTTCAACTAATAGCCAATCTGTCGATCAAATCGGGAAAGATTCCGGAAGACTGGAAGGTGGCAAATGTTACGCCGATCTTCAAGAAAGGTTCGAGGGGAGATCCGGGAAACTACAGATCAGTCAGTCTGACCTTGGTACCAGGTAAGATGGTAGAGTCGCTGATAAAGAACCGCATCATTGATCATCTTGATGAACATGGGCTGATGAGGACCAGTCAGCACGGTTTTAGCAAAGGCAGATCGTGTTTGATGAACTTGCTGCACTTCTTTGAAGGAGTAAACAAGCAGATAGACAAGGGCGACCCGGTCGACATTGTATATCTGGATTTTCAGAAGGCGTTTGACAAGGTTGCGCATGAACGACTACTTCAGAAAATTGCAAGCCATGGAATCAAGGGTGAAATACTCACATGGATTAAAAACTGTCTAGAGCATAGGAAACAAAGAGTGGGAGTAAATAGACAATACTCGGACTGGAAGAGCATCACCAGAGGGGTGCCGCAGGGCTCGGTGTTTGGCCCCGTGCTCTTCAACATCTTTATAAATGATCTGGACATTGGTACGATGAGTGAGGTGATTAAATTTGCGGATGATACAAAGTGAAGACTCAGGGGGATTGTGAAGATCTGCAACGTGACATAATCAGGCTCGAGGAATGGGCATCGACATGGCAGATGAGGTTCAACGTGGATAAGTGTAAAGTGATGCATGTAGGTAACAAAAATCTCATGCACGAATACAGGATGTCCGGGTCGGTACTTGGAAAAACCTCCCAGGAATGAGACTTGGGAGTTCTGATCGACAAGTAGATGAAGCCATCCGCGCAATGTGCGGCGGCGGCGGTGAAAAGGGTGAACAGAATACTAGCAATGATAAAGAAGGGGATCATGAACAGATCGGAGAAGGTTATCATGCCATTGTACTGGGCTATGGTGTGCCCTCACCTTGAGTACTGCATCCAGCACTGGTCACCGTACATGAAGAAGGACGTGGTACTACTCGAAAGAGTCCAGAGAACAGCGACTAAGATGGTTAAGGAGCTGGAGGTTAAGGGGCTGGAGGAGTTGTTGTACATCAAAAGATTAGAGAAACTAGGCCTCTTCTCCCTCGAACAGAGGAGATTGAGAGGGGACTGTCACAACCCCACCCTTAAGGCTAGGGTTGTGCCAGGTCAATCTCCTCCAAATCCAAGCCTTACCTTAAAAAGAGCTAACCAGAGTGACAGGCTGAGCTCAGACAAGCAGTTAAAACCTGAGTTCCCATTAAACCATCAGTTTACAGGACCCTGGGGAGGGGAAGATGAGAGTGGGAATAGCCCGGTGCAGCAGGAAGTGCCTTTGAAAAAAGAACAGCCTAAGAGGCAGGCTCACAGCACAGCCAAGGCACAACTGCTGGACCCAATTAGGGCTAATCAGAAAGCCCAGCAGAAGCTACAGATTGTTCCTCCCCCTTGCAGGTTAGGGCATGTCCAGCTCAGGGCTTTAGAGGCTCAGCTCAGGAGAAACAAGTCAGTCTACCCTGGGTCAGCCCAGGAAGGAGGCTCAAGGGACTGGGCTCCTGATCCCTCACAGAATCTGGATGTGGAGATGGCAGATGTTACCTCTGTCCCTGAGACCAACCAGCCAGCCAGCCAGGATACCATTGAATGCATGGATACTTCCCTGGAACCTGAAGATAGCTCTATGGATCAAAGCTAAGTTTGATTTCTTTGGGGTTTTTTGTGGCTGTTAAATGTGGTCTTCTTTAAAGGTTGTCTAGGAGCGCAAGGCAAGGACAGGCAGTTTGAGCAGTGCTAGGTTAACAGCTGCAGGTGTGCCTTATTACCTATGACAGTGAAGAAAGAGTTTTTTTTTTCTTGTTTGAACATTTGGACTTTTGGTTTTATCTCTCTGTTTGAATGGGACTTTGTGGCTGCCCGGAAGAAAGGGGTAGTAGTGGGGAGAATCCACGTAAGATCCTCAGGGTGGGATTGTGGGGCCAATTTTTGGCAAGCTTTAAATAAGTGGATTCAACTACTCCCCTCCCCCACCAGCTGTTTGTTAAGTTGGCTAGGGAAGGCCTGTTAAAGACCAGGCCTAGGCAGCACATTCCAACAGTGTTTAAAAACCATTGGGAATAACCAGTGTAAAGCTGGGTGTTCCGGTAGCCTTATTTTGCCTTCTTTGACTGTGGGACTGACAGGGCAAGGCTACAATAGAACCATTTTGAACTTACCTGCAAAAAAGGTGTGGGCTGTATTTTTTGTAAGCCAAAATTTTCTGTTTATGTTTGTTTTTTAATTCGTAGCCCAAATTGTGGCAATTTGCTATTTGGGGAAATAAAGTTGGACTCAGTTTTGTTAAAAAGCTTTATTGTTCCTGACATTTTTTCTGTTTCACTCATAAGAACCAGCAGGACCTTCAACCTCTTTTGAAGGCACGTTATGGACGGTGTTTGCTGAGCCTTGGTCGGGAGCCAGTTGTAAAACCCGGCACCAGCAGGCTCACAGGACATGATCGAAACATTCAAGGTACTGAAGGGAATAGACTTGGTAGATAAGGACAGGTTGTTCACCCTCTCTAAGGTAGGGAGAATGAGAGGGCACTCTCTAAAATTGAAAGGGGATAGATTCCGTACGAACATTAGCAAAAAAATCACACCCAAAAGAATGTAAGGACTGCTGGCCTGTCGCCATTGATTATGCTGCAAATCTAAACTCCATTGAAAAGAAGGTTTCTTGCTATCGGCAAAGCTGGTTTTGTTACAGCGAAGTTCTGGCGCCAGAGCTAAGTTTTCCTTTTTCTACCTTTCACCTGTTGTTTAAACGCCTTTAAAACTATAGAGGGGCATAATCAAAAAAAGCGTCTAAGCCCCCTTTTGGCCTAAGTCCTTAAACGTTCAACCCAGAAGCAGGGAAAGTGTCCATAACCAAAACAAACGTCCTTGTTTTGATTAAGGCCTTCTCTGCCTAAACGCCCAAACACCACTACGTCTAAAAGTACACCCACACCACGTTTACACTTTTTAGCCATAATGAAACAAAAAAACGTCTAAGTCCCAAACGTCCAACAGAAGGGCTTTTAGGCGAAGGAGGAGCCAGTCCTTCGCCTAAAAGCTGGATTCTGTAACCGGTGTCTGTCAAAAACAACACCGGTTACAGAATCCCCCCCACAACGATCCAGGCAGGAGGGTGCCCAAGCCCTCCTGCCATGTCAAACCACCAACCCCCCCGGCGACATTGGGGCAAGAGGGAGCCCAAGCCCTCTTGTCCCGCGGCAGCTGCGACCCCTCCCCCCGACAACCTCAGGGCAAGAGGGAGCCCAAGCCCTCTTGCCCCGCCGACTCCCCGACTCCCTTCCGATATCGGGGCCCAGGCGCTTACAGGTGGGGCCTAAGGCGCCTGGGCCAATCAGAATAGGCCCGGGACCCTTAGGCCCCTCCTGTGGGTGGGGCCTTAGGCACATGGCCCAACCTGTAGGCGGGGCTTCGGGGCGGCTGGGCCAATCCGGCCCATTCTGCTGTGAGCTGCCTGCCGGACGGACGAGTTTGACACCCATCTGTCCGGCCAACTTTAAAGAGGTACGGGGAAGGGGGGTGGGGGTGGTGGATCATGGGGTCGGCCAGGGGGTCGCAAGTCGGCTGGGGGGGATGATCGGGGATTCTGGGGGGGTGGACGTTGGGGGAGGAGGGTTCGTCGAGGGCAGGAGGGCCTGGGATCCCTCCTGCCCATAATGTAGTGGGGGGTGGGAGTAGGGGGTTGCCTGGGCCAGGAGGGCTTGGGCTCCCTCCTGGCCTGATCGAGTCAGGGGGGGTGGTCGCCGGGGCCAGAAGGGCTTCGGCTCCCTCCTGGCCTGCTCGTTCTCGGTGGGGGGGGGCACGATCACCTTGGGGCAAGAGGGCTTGGGCTCCCTCTTGCCCCGATATTGGCGGGGAGTCAGGAGTCGGCGGGGCAAGAGGGCTTGGGCTCCCTCTTGCCCTGATGTCGTCGGGGGGGGGGGGTCGCGGCTGCCGCGGGGCAAGAGGGCTTGGGCTCCCTCTTGCCCCGATGTTGTATGTGTGTGTGGGGGGGTGATGCATCGCGGCAGGAGAGATGCCTCATCTACCCTACCGCGATGCCATCACTCCTCTACCGGAACTGCCGTGACCCGCGGCAGGAGAGATAGGGCATCTCTCCTGCCGCGGGTCACGGCAGTTCGGGTAGAGGAGTGATGGCATTGCGGTAGGGGAGATGAGGCATCTCTCCTGCCGCGATGGTTGCGGTAGGTCGGGTGCCAGGCCGCTGAACTGATCGCGCCAGCGGCCATCAGCTCAGCGGCCCCTTTTTTGGCACTTAGACCTGGTTTGACTACGTCTAAGTCAAAAAGGTCTAAGTGCCGACTAGGCAATCTATAACTGTTTTGGTTATACCTGTTGTACGCCTAGGTGTAGGTCGGCCCACCTCCTGCCCACTGACTACCCTTTCCCCTCCTCTAAACACACCTCTTTTCTCTCTGTGCGTTTAGAGGCAGGGGAAAGGCCTAAGCTGTTTTTAGATACTTCTAAAAACCAGCTTTGGTTATGGGTACTTGGACGATCAGGCTTTTTGATTGTCCAAGTAGCCATTTAGGACACTTTTTAGACGTTTTATTTTTTTTATTATTACCCCCATAGGCTTTTTTGATGAACTAATTATATATATAAAATGAAAAACTAAAAAAGATTATTTTCTACTGTGCACAGTAGTGGGTTTTAAATCTCTCTAGATCCCTACATTCTTTTGGGTGTGAGTTTTTGTCAATGACAAAAACAACGCTAGCTTAAAAATCATCAATGATTGCTACGTGATATAATAATTGAGGCTTTTTCTCCAGCTTTTTGAATGAATGTAAGATCTGAGAAATTGAGTCCACTGCTGGTGAGTGACATTTTCATAAATTGTTGGTTTTATTGTCTTTACAATTTATTTATTGAGAGATGTTTAAATACCTAAGTGATATAAATGTGCATGAGTCGAGTCTCTTTCATTTGAAAGGAAGCTCTGGAATGAGAGGGCACAGGATGAAGTTAGGAGTAATCTAAGGAAATAATTTTTTACAGAAAGGGTGGTAGATGCGTGGAACAATCTCTCGGAAGAGGTGGTGGAGGCAGAGACTGTGTCTGAATTCAAGAAAGCCTGGGATAGGCACGTGAGATCTCTTAGAGAGAGGAAGACATAATGGTTACTGCGGATGGGCAGGCTGGATGGGCCATTTGGCCCTTATCTGCCATCATGTTTCTATGTTTCTATCTATGCTTAGCATTAATGCATTTCTATAACACATAGTCTAGACTTAGGAAAAGGCTTGATTCTCTTAAATGTTTTATTGGAAAACTTGTAAGAAAATTGTGTTAAAACATCCACTGAAATATTTTGTAAAAACAAACTATTGCATTTTTGGATCCAGTGCAGAAAGGGGAAATTTAAACTTGATAGCTCATAATGAGGGCTAATTAAAGATTATACTTGTAACTGTAGCAAACTTTAATTACTGCAAATCCTGGAACATTATACAGTATAGCTAATATTAATGAAATACTGCAGTACTTTTTTCAAGCACTATAAATATGCAAGTACTCTAATAAAATAATAGCATTCCAAATTATTCCCAAGGCTTATGAAACAAATAAGAAAATATCTTTAACCCTTCCCTTGACTTTGTCTCTATTTATTAATGAAATGATAATTGTAGTTCTAGCTGTAATAGAAGAGATATAATATGAGTGCAGAAGCACTGGCAATTTAAGGTAATGTGTTCACCGTGTCCTGGTGCTTTACTGTATGTCTTGGAAGAATCATAATTATTATGAGCATCAGAGCATTTAGTGCTCCGGGCCATGGTAGACACCTCTACCAAAGCTTAGTAAAAGGGGGGATTAGTATCTACAAGAAGTCTATTGTAGAACATGAATAATTGAAAAATGGCTGATAGGGGCAAATTCTGTAAAGGACATCTGAAAGTTAAGTGTCAGTGGGGAAATGCTGAGTGCGATTCTATAATGCATAGCGTGGGACCGGGATCCTGGCGAGGCCTAGTAGCTCCGCAGAATCCTAGTCTTGGCGCGAGCGTAAAGGTGGTGGAACCCAGCTTGCCTGGTGTCTCCCATAAATTGCACACCAAAATGGCCTGGTTTATCCAAATATTACACTTTTATTGAACATCAATGAAAGTTCCAAACAAAAAGGTCAAAATTTGGCATCAATAAAAAAACCAAACATTCCAGTTTTCTCTGCTGCTTCTTTTCTCATACATGCAAGTTCCAATCCCAGCACTGGCTGTGCTTTCAGAAATAAGTTCAAAACAATAATAACACAAAACCCAATTCATCCTATATGCTACCTTCAAGAACAGTGCTAGAACAGTTCATGCCTCTGGTAATGGTTTAGGATATAAGGCTTTTAACAGTATTGGCACTAATTATGCTTGTGGTAACCTTGAACAGCAATTCCCCTTAGTAGGAGCAAAGAGGCCGGTTCTCCTACAGGTGTTGCCACTCTTTCCAATCATAGAAGATCCAAGTAAATTCTGTAGCTCCCAGCACAGGTTCAAAACAGTGTACAAAAATACTTTCAAAACACAAAACTCCAAAAAGGAAAAAACCCTTCACAAAGGAAAAAGGAAATTCAGGCTTTCCCAAACCTACTCCCATTCCATGGGGTGCTCTTCCCCATGAGACATAACATTGTTCTCCAGCCAGTCCATATCACAAACCTCAGACTGTGCTTCAGGGTTTTCCATTTCCCAATCCTGGTGAGAACCTTCCTGTGCTGGCCATAAGTTAGCTGCTCTAGCTGACTTCCTTCTCAGCTTTTCCTCAGCTTCCAGTCCCAGCTGCCTCTCCTCTCCTTCTGACGAGGGAAGCTCAGAAAAAGGGAGACTCGGCCAGCAACCACGCCCCCTAACAGCAGAGTCAGCTAAATTCTTAAAGAGCCCTGTCCTTCTAGTTCCTGCCTGAGCTCTGTGAACTTTTAAAGGGGCAGGCTCACTCTTGACATTGTGCACAGGATTTCCACTATACCCAGGATGTTTCTTCCACTTAGTCACTGGAACTTTAGTGATGTTTACAGGAGCTTTTCCCTTGGCTTTATTAGGCCTAGCCGGATCCTTGTCACAATAGACATACTATAGAGAATCGTGCTCAGCGAGTCTAGATGTGTCTAAATAGTTAAACAGCCTTTACAGAATCGCCTTTTAGGCATCACATAGATGCATCATAATGTCTATAATGTTATTGCGTTTTAGTGTTATGATGTCATTAGAATGGCAATTTTATGCTGTTTCTCATTAAAGTTGTATGCAGTGAATTGCTGACACCACCCAGCAATATGAATTTCAACAACTATTTGCCCCAAGATCAAAGATCCCTCCACTTCACCAACCTTATGTATTAATTATCATCCAATAGCTAATCTTCCATTCATAGCAAAAATAACCAAAAACATTGTTCATGCCCAACTTCAAGACTTCTTGGAAAAACTAACACACTATACCCCAATCAGACAGGTTTCAGGAAACATCATAGCCCCAAGTCAGCTCTGCTAGGCATTACCATAAACATCCACTACCACTTAGCACAAGCTAAAACAGTCCTCTCTTGATTTATCTACAGCTTTTGATCTTGTAAATCACTAAAATCTTCTACTTCACTTACAGGATTTAGAGATCAGTGACACTGCACTTAATTGAATAACATCATTCCTCAAGAATCAATCTTACACTGTTTGTCTTGGATCAGACATCTCTCATGATTTCACTCTTTTCTCAGGAGTTCCTCAAGTATCTATTCTCTCTCTTTAATATCTATTTATCTCCACTCTTAGCTATTCTTCAATCATTAAACTATACCACCTACGTGTATGCTGATATCCAAATCCTATGCACAGGTGGGGTCACTCCAGAGGAATGCTTAAAAGATGGAGGGAGGGAAGAGGGAGGGTTCTTGAGTGGGCAGACTTGTTGGCCTTCGGCTCTTTTCTGCCGTCATACTCTATGTTTCTATGTTATGTTTCATAGATCCTTCTGACAAAACCCAAATCTCCACCATCAATAATAAATTGAAATATTTTATCACTTAGCTTGCACACAACAGATTAATTCTTAACCCAACCAAGTCTGAAACTTTACTTTTTGGTAGAAATCATAATCCTCTCTTCCCCAATTCTATTAAATGATACATCGGTCCCACAGGTCTCCTCTACTCACATGCTAGGGGTTATTCCAGTTTCCACTCATTTCTTCACTTTTCAGATTTCATTGTTTGTGCACAGCTCTTTTTTCAAACTCTGTCCATCTGACCTCTCTTATATCCCTCAGCAATTAATGCTTTAGTACACTCTCTTCTAATTAGCTGCTTAGACTACTGCAATTCATTATACAAAGGTATCTGGATCAAAGATCTTAAATAATTCCAACTCATTCAAACTGCTACTATCAAATTAATAACTGGCCACAGGAAATTTGATAATGTCACTCCCCTACTAAAATCCACCCACTGGTTACCTATATCACACTACATCACTTATATAATACTCTTACTCATTTTCCTACTCCTACTCCTGCATTGACGATGTGCCTCTCTATCTCAGTAGACACTTGACACCTAATAATCCTCCACAAACTTTAAGATCCATTAATCCAAACCATTTGATTGTCCCTACATTCAGAAAAATCCTCTCAGATACCACTTATGACTCTATCTTTTCTGTACAGGGATCTGAATTATGGAATCTTCTCCTAAACTACTTCAGACTTCACTCAATCTTTTCAAATCATTTTTAGTCTCTGATGGTTATTTCTAAGCACCTTTCTCTAAAGACCTATTTTCATGTATTGTTACAAGTAGACTGGATCATTGATTCGAGCACTATGACCTTACTTTTTGTGTTTTCCTCCCTTGCTTTTCTATTCACATTATAGTTCTCCCCCTTCCTCTCTCATCCATGTCATGTCTTCACATACTCCTTTCCTTTGACCTTTTTTTATTGTAAACTACTTAGACAGTTTATGATAAGCGGTATATCAAACCCTAATAAAACGTGGAAACTTGGTATTTATGCGTGTGTCTGAGAGAGAGAGACGGGAAGATGGCATGTGCTGTATGTGTGTGTACAGTATATGTGTCTGAGAGAGAGAAGGGCAGAGTGGCTAAGGACAGTTGGGTTGTGTGTGTGAGAACTTGCCTATAATGAACAATTGGATTTCATATTTCTTTTTCCCAGAGAAAGAAATGAAACTGTATTGGTCACTAATGGCAACTTTTGTTATGGTCTTCCTTTTGTCTTGTTCTTATACAGTGAATAGACCCCATCTACCGTATTTTCACTCATATACCGCGCACCCGTGTAAAACGCGCACACGGGTATAGCGCGTGGGAAACTGTAATTTATGTAAAAAAATTTATATACCGCGCACACCCGTATACCGAGCATGCCGCCCGGACTCTCCCATCGCTGCCCGACTCTCCTTTCTCCCGCCCCGACTCTCCTCTGGCCGCCCGACTCTCCTTTCGCCCGCCCCGACTCTCCTCTGGCTACCCCGACTCTCCTTTCGCCCGCCCCGACTCTCTGCTGGCCGCCCCGACTCTCCTCTGGCCCGCCCCGACTCTCCTCTCCCCCTTGAAGTCCTGTCCTTTAGAAAGGGCGGGACCGCCGGAAGAGGAAGCAGTGCAGGCGCAGGGCTCACAGAAGGGCCGGGACCGCCGAAAGAGGAAGCATTTCAGAGCAGGGCTCACAGAAGGCCCGGGACCGCCGGCAGAGGTAGCAGCAGGAGAACGGTAGGAGCTTCTCCATGATGATGAGGGGGGGGGAGGCTGTGGGGGTGCGAGCGGTCCTTCGGGGTGGGGGTGCGAGCGGTCCTGCAGGGGGGGGTGAATCGGATGTCGGGGGGGTGCGAGCGGTCCTGCGGGGTGAATCGGACGTCGGGGGGAAAACTATGTAAAAAAAACGTTGTAATACGCGCTCACGCGTATAACGCGCAAGGTTATGCACGGTTTGTAAAAATCGTGTATAACGCGCGCATTATATGCGTGAAAATATGGTAAGTGTCATTGTTTATTTTCACTCAGCATGTAAGAATGATGCATCATCTGTCAAGGGGCCAGTTTATATGAGACTGCTAAATATGCCTTGGTCTGCATCCATTTCAAAATCTCTGCTGCTCGGAGCTCGAGTGTACTCAGTCACAGACTTTTTGATCTAGGAGGTAAAACATAAGAACATAAGAATAGCTTTATTGGGTCAGATCAACGGTCCATCAAGGCCAGTAGCCTTTTCTCATGGTGGCCAATCCAGGTCACTAGTACCTGGCCAAAAACCCAAAGAGTAGCAACATTCCATGCTACCGATCTAGAGGCTTCCCCCATGTCTTAATAACAGACTATGGACTTTTCCTCCAGGAATTTGTTCAAACCTTTCTTAAAATTAGCCACACTATCTGCTTTTTCCACAGCCTCTGGCAATGTGTTCCAGGTACTTGGCCTGAAGAAGTTAGGAAACACTGACCTAGGACATAATATTTATGAGGTAGGATCACTGCTACATGTGTGCAATCTACCAGTGGCATTAACCATGTTTGGTAACCACTGATGGCTCAGAAATTAATTCTGTGATCTGAACACTAATGCCTTTGATTAAAGAATTAGATATAAATTCTGCTATCTAGAGAATATGGACTTGTTCCATTTGTTATAGTCACAGTCATTTGAAAAGATCCTGAAGTGAGAAATAAATGATGAAATGAAAATCACTTGACAGGTCAAGGTATTGCATGAGACCTGCTTCTCAGAGGATCAATGTCATCTTCTTGTGGCATTGTGGTGGGTATGGGAAGTCAACTGATGCATCTACCTACAGGCACCTTTGCAGATTTCGGACCACTGGGGCAGTAGCTGCTTCTCTCTCCTGTTTCTAATTCTAGGTGGCTGCTGCCAGAAAGGTCTAGAACAAACATTCTGAGGAAATCTATATGACATGCCTCTGTGATATAGGTTGGTACCTGCGGCCCATTATAAGTTCTATGAGTTATGCAATTTTATTCTTGTACTCATGGCTTAATTTGTAGACAAAAATGAAATGGAACTATGGAGCAGGTGAGAAAGTGGGCAGGTCAGGGGCAAGAGTGAAAGGAGAAGAGGGGCTGGATTAAGGAGTGGAATGACTTTTCTGCTATGCTCCAGGCTCACCTCCTTCCCCTCCTCTTCTCTGCAGCTTATGTGGAATGGAGAGCTGCAACAGAATTCCCCTGCTGCTCTGGAGGCTGAAAGGAAGTGAACCATAAAAACCGGAACATAACCAACATGAGGCAAAACAAGGAACTGAAGTAGTGGAGGAAGACAACGGTCTTGCAACAAACTTCAGAGGACAAGCCAGAAATAAAATGCACAAATTTATTGAGTGTTTTGTCAAGGCAGCACAACTAAGACCTGACACAGGACTGTGTTTCGGCAATGGATGGCCTGCATCAGGGGTCATACACTCTAATTGTACCATCTAGTGATAGCCTCTAACAGCTCCATAATATCAAAATTTAACTAGTGTTTAGCTTTGTAACAAACAATAATGAAGTCTTTCAGTGGAAAAATCTCTGAGAAAATTGCAGGAATATTTTTGATATTATACTGTAGAGTGACCCCTAATGGGCAATAATTCCTCTGGTTCAATGTACTTCAAGGTATTGCTCTTCTAGTCTGAAATATCACAATAATACCATCACTCTAGAAACTGTAGTTGATGAAATTGAATATCCAACTTATCCATTTATATTTGTGGTAACTCATCTGAATATCTGGCAATTTCAATTTGAAATCAAATTTAGAATGACATTAATTATTGCACCAGTAAGTAAACAAATGCAATTAAGGGCTCCTTTTACTAAGCTGCGATAGTGTTTTTAGCACACGCGGAATTTTAGTGCGTGCTAAACCCGTGCTACGCGGCTAGAACTAATGCCAGCTCAATGCTGGCATTTGCGTCTAGTGTGCGTGCTAAAACCACTATCGCAGCTTAGTAAAAGGAGCCCTAAGACTTGCTTTGCTAATATCATTGCAAAGACCTGATTAATGAAGATCTTTGGATTTTTTTTTTTTTTTAATAAATGCATGCAAAACCAATACAATGAAACCATATTCTCTATAAGGTTGCCATGCTGTAACCTTATGTCTTTCCTCAATTCATGATAAACAGACTTTTAAGCATGATGGTAGTATCTTCTGCCTCTATTTAAAAAAGGAGTTACAGGTTTACAGAACAACAAACTTTTAATGCCATTAGTTAAATTCTATTAATGCATGTGTCTAATGGTTCAGATAGGAGATGGATTGCTATCACTTGCTAGTTTTAGGCATATATGATAATAAAATACAGGATGGAATGTTACATAGTTTAAAGTGCTGTACCAGCTCCATTTTGATAACTCTAGCTCTAATGCGTTAAAGTGGCAGAAAAGTAAATTATACACACAAAAAACCCATTTGCATGCTAATGGGGTGTGCTACATAAGATTGTTAGCACACTTTCAGAAAGCAAATCGACTTTATTTAAGAAACTCAGTTTCTGGGATCAAGGTGCACATTAAAATTACAGGCTGTAAAGATTCCAGTCAGCAAAAAAAAAAAAAAATAAGCCCACCTACCCTTTCCTAATGACATTCTTTGTTTCAGCACAGTGAAACGCACTGTATCTGATAAATAAGATTTTGGACCTCTTTAATTATCATAAAAGCAGTGGTCTCTCTAGCTTCTCAAAGAGCTGCATTTTGAAAATCTTATATTTATATATATATATATATATATATATTTATTGTTAATTTGTTTGGATATATTGTTACACTTATTGTAAATTTGAAAATGAATAAAGAATTTAAGAAAAAAAAAGAAAATCTTTGCGATATCTATTGATCAATCAGAAAACAGAGTTCAAAGGAAATAAGTATTCATTCTGCATTCAGAGGGGATTGCCTGCTTCTCTGTTGCCTTGTTGCAAAAATTAAAATTGCCCATAAAAATGAGAAGCTATTCAACAGAGAAAAAGCTGAAACATTTGAAAAAATAAATAAAATATCAGTACAGTACTTAATGATCAAATTCTAGTGTGTATTGCTGCTCTGTTTTTACTTGTGAGACTGTAAACATTTTGACTGCAATATTGCTAAATTCCATAACAGACTCTCAGATTGGTTATTTCCCCCCTAGAAATGACTTAGAGAACTCAAATGGAGACCAGAGCAATAAACGCACAACCCACAGGGTGCCCACTGATAAGTTTTGATCTCCTGCTGACTTCTCTCAGCCTAATTCTTTTCTTCTTTTATTTTTTCTGCATATTGCTGGCAAACCCTTCTCAACGTGAAAGGGGAAAAGACAACTCATATAGCAACAAAATAATAATAATAAAAAAGAGACCCTTTTACTAAGCTGCGCTTAAAAGTGGCCAGCGTGTGGGTTTCCTGCACTCTGAGACCACTCTAGCATGACAGTACAATGGCCGCATTTCCTATTTCCTCAATTAATGGTCACACATTAATTTTCCACAGCACTTAGCCATTAGCACAGGAGCCCTTATTGATACCTGATTCTATAAAAACATAGGCGCCCATTATAAAATTGCACTTAGCGTTGCTTAAGCATGCTTAGGTGGCACTCAGCGTCCTAACATTTAGGCATCTCCATTTTATACCGGGGCTTTCTTTGCCTAAAATTAGGCACCGCTATTGGAGCCTAACGATACCTAATTCACAAAAAAGGTGCCTAACACAAAAACACGCCCATGACCTACCCCCTAAACACACCCACTTGTAGTATAGGTGCTTTGGGCTAGGTGCCTACTTTTTATAGAATCGTTATTTTTTTTTAAGTTAGGCGCCTAACTTTCAATTAAGTCTAATTAAAGCTGATCATGAGGTATTGAGAGTACTCAGCACCAATTAAGTGCATTGATCAAACACCAACATCGTTACCTAACTTTAGATGGACTTTATAGAATCAGGGCCGAAGGTATCATGCACTATGTGCGAATCAGTTAACATGCTGCGAAGTAGGTGTGCTAACCAATTAGCATAGAACATGCCTACTCTCCACCCCAAAATACGCTGAAAAAATAAAAAGTTTTTAGCACGAGGTAAGTGCGCACAGATGCCAAAACTACTGAGGGATGCCTAAGCGCAACCCATGGTAGTAGATTTTAACTTATGGTATGCACACATTAGCAATGGCATAACGAGAGTGAGTGGTGTCTCTCCTTTACCCTCTTCTACGCTCCCCCGCTCCTTCCTGACCCCCCTGCCATGCCCCATTCCCTTCCCCCCACTTACCTTTTTAATTTTCCAGGCCAGGAGCAACAGCACGAACTTGCTGCCCATGTCATGTCGGCTATCCCTCTGGCGTCACTTCCTAGGCACGGGGCCTGGAAGTGACATCAGAGAGAGGGGACACTGATGCGGGCAGCAAGTTGGTTATGCTGCTCATGCAGGGAAAATTAAAGAGGTACAAGGGAAGGGAAGAGGTGCACATGTGCAGGGGGGGGGCTGTAGAGGAGGATGGGTGCCGGCGCCCCATACAAAGACCCTGCCTGGTCCCCCCTCGCAACACCCTTACACCACTACACAATAGTGCTTATTGCAGCTTAGTAAAAAGGCCCTACAAAAAGGCTGAAGAGGCACATATCTACATTTTTTAAGTTCAATATTTTTTATTGGTAAAAAAGCAGATAAAATACATTTTCTTCATAACATATTTATGTCCAAAATGAGTAAGCAGATCATACATAACATTTTAAACAAATCAGGTGACAGCCCTCAACCAGCTCAAGTAATATCAATATGCCTAGAATGAGTATTAGCTATATCAGAAATGGAGTAGAGATAAACATAAACATTATGATGACGTACAGAACCTTGTCAAAGGTGACCATATTTTATTATAAGAACCAACATCTAGTCTAATTTAATCTAATCTTCAATTTATATACCGGATCATCTCCCTAAGGAGCTCGACTCGATTTAGAGTTCATTAAAAAGAAGAATAACAAACGAATAGACTGTGAAATAAGAATAATATTAGTTAAGATTAGATAGTAAATGTCAACAAAAAGATATTCCAAATTACTTAAATTGCTGTTCATCAGCTAATAATATTGGGTAACTATTGTAAAAACAACCAAGTTTTTAAACTTTTTCAAAATTGATGTAATTGACCTAACAGTCTTAGAGAATCTGAGAGTCCATTCCAAATTCCCACCAGTTTAAACATAATAGATTTACTAAGCTTCCCAGTACATTTAACTCCTTTCAAAGAGGGAAATTCTAATTTATAAATGGTTGTAATCCTTGAATAGCAAAATCTAAAAGAGTTCCAACTAAGAGGGATCAAAGGATCAAATATTCCGTAAAGGAATTTAAAAACAACGTGACCATATTTCTCTGCTTAAGATCGTCCAAACTTAGCAATCATGCAAACCATGAGTTATAAGAAAGATTGTGACTGTTTTTCCGGTTGACCAATATGGTTTTAAGTGTAATAAGTAAGAGACACCTGAGTAGTTTACTAATCTCATTGCTGACTTTCAGGTTTAATCCATATTGGCCAAATATGACAATAGCTAAAGTGATCTCCTCAATACCACTAATCAATCTAATGGTGTTCCACACTTTAGACCAGAAATCCCTTATCGGAGGACACTGAAAAATCATATGGCCAAGTGTGCCCACAGCCATTTTACAGGACCAACAACAATTAGAAGCCGAATTTGGCAATTTGGACAGTTTGTAAGGTGTCCAGAATGCTCTGTTTATCAGGAAATAGGCAGATATATCTCAATCTGCCTATTTCCTGATAAACAGACACCTTACAAACTACGATAGCGGTTTTAGCGTGCGCTAGACCTTAATGCCAGCATTGAGTTGGCATTAGTTCTAGCTGCATAGCGTGGGTTTAGCGTGCACTAAAATCCTGCGCACGCTAAAAACGCTATCGCAGCTTAGTAAAAGGAGGCCATAGTAGCAGAATGTAGTGAATGTATCAATTCATGCCAAAGCATTTCCCATTCATCTATATCAATATGTTTCCCAGTGTCTTTAATCCAAATGTCCTTCACAGCTATCGATCCACTAAATTTAACTTGCTTGCAATATTGAAAATTCTGTGAATGTTTAAGAGGTAATTTCATAACTACATACAGAAGTAAGAAATACATTCATATGTGTGTGTGTCTTTCTAATTTAAAATGACTCTAGTAAAAAAGTATTTACATTTATTTCTGCCACTGAGGGTGGATGCATTTTTGGCTTAATATTATACACTATCAGAGGTGTTGTATGGTATCCTTGAATATTGCTTGATAGGTTGAGACACCTGGGAATTAATGGAAAGGTCTATGCATAGTTTGTATCTTATTTTAGTGAGAGATCATTGCAGGCAAAGAGCGGCAATTCAGTGGCAGCAGCCATTCCAGTGATTAGAGGGGTGCCCTGGGGGGGTCAATGCTTTTTGGAGCTGCTCAACATCTATTTGGCCCCATTGGGGAAGGTATTCTGGGATATTGAGGATCAGTCAGCATTTTTATGCTAATGATAGTTAGTTTTTCTGTCGGGTTTTTTATTAGACTTAAGTGACTGGATGTGTTCCCATAAAATAAAGCTGAATGTGCAGAAAACAGAAGTTATGCTTGTTGGAAGATGGGTGGCTGATTTATGGCCAGAGTCAGTGGTGGTTTGTTCTGTGGTGTTGCCTGTGAGAATTTGCATGAGAGTGTTTATCTGCCTTCGTGTTTCTATTTTTACAGAAAGGGTGGTAGATGCATGGAATAGTCTCCCGGTAGAGGTGGTGGAGACAAAGACTGTGTCTGAGTTCAAAAAAGCATGGGATAAGCACATGGGACCTCTTAGGGAGAGGAGGAGATAGTGGATGCTGTGGATGGGCAGACTGAATGGGCCATTTGGCCTTTTTCTGCCTTCATGTTTCTATGTTGATGCTTGACTGTAAGCTCAATATGTAAGATCAAGTGTCAGCTGTGGTTAAGTCTGTGTTTTTTCATCTTAATTTGTTAAGTCATTTGAAGTCAATGTCATCCATATAAGACTTTGGACAGATGGTGCAATCTGCGGTAATGGTGAAAATTGATGACTGCAATGCTTTGAATTTGGGAATGTCAGCATGTCAGCTCACAGCGTTATTCAAAATGCAGCAGCATGGCTTATAGTGAGGAGTTCTAGATTGATACATATTACCCAAATTTTAAAGCAGCTGCACCAGTTGCCTGTGCCATTGTGGGTTAAGGAGCTCTTTGCAGCGAGCACACATGCAGAACTTCTTGCCAACTGGGAGAAAAATCATACATGTATCACTCAGTGCAAAAGACTGGATAGCACCCCTCCTGCTGCTGGACTACTGTCTCTACATTTTATTATTGAGCTGATTAATTAATTAAACCTTGTTAAGCTACTAGGAATATATTAGACTTGTATAGAGAGACTTAGGATTATATTACATGCTTTATTTAGTTTCTTAGATAATCTTAGGGTTATATTGTATGCTTATTTAGTGTTTAATTCTTAGCAGGTAATGTCTTAATGAGAGTAAGCTATCACAGTAGAATGATAAGTAGAAATTTTAGTGTTGTGTTTGATTTTATTGTTAAATATATTTATTGATTTTCAAATCATACAATCAAGAATAACTTGTACAGAAAGCAAGATTAGTAATTCAACATAAAGCAAGAAATACTTCAACAACATTAAAATATTTATAACTAATATGCTCAAGTCCTCAAATTATGGGATCCAAGATTCCTTAGCGAGAACAAAGAAAAGAATTGAACAAAATGAACACTCTTACTCTTGAAGTTAGCTGGAGGGCTGATTGCTGGGATAATCAATAATCTTAGGGCTTATGATTTTTCTGCCTCCAAACTAGAGAACTGCACGGGAACGGGGACGACGGGAATCCCACGGGTTCCCCCTTCGGGTCACGGGGATCCCTTGGGGACGCCCCCTAGTGTCACGGGGATCCCGTGGGGATGCCTCCGAGGGTCGCGGGGTTCCTGCGGGGTTGGATGTACTCAGTCGCGCGGCTCTTCTTCTCTCTACCTGCTCTGCTTGCAGCACAGAGCCGAACGGAAGTCTTCCCGACGTCAGCGCTGATGTCGGAGGGGAGGGAGGGCTTAGCCCTCACTCCCTCCGACGTCAGCGCTGACGTCGGGAAGACTTCCGTTCGGCTCTGTGCTGCAGGCAGGGTAGGTAAGGAGATGGAGAGTAGCCTCGCGGTTCGAGTGGCTACCAAGGGAGGGGGCGGTCCGCCCCGGATGCAGCACAGCCGGCCAGGTCCCCTTACTTTTGTGGCGCTTCCCCGACCAACCGACCGACAACAGCCCCGGTCTGACAATCCTCCCTGCCCTGTAGCCGCGAATCTAAATTACCTTCTTACAGCAGCTGTAAGAAGGTAATTTAAATTCGCGGTTAAGGGCAGGGAAGTTTGTCGGACCGGTGCTGTTGTCGGTCGGTCGGTCATGGAAGCGCCACAAAAGTAAGGGGACCTGGCCGGCTGTGCTGTACCCGGGGCGGGAGAGAAGGAGGGGGGAGAAGGACGCTGAAAGCACTGGAGAAGACAAAGGGGTGGAGAAGGACGCTGAAAGGCCATGGGGAAGATGGGCCGGAGGGGGGGTAAGGACTCTGAAAGCACTTGTGGAAGACAGAGGAGGGAGAAGGACACTGAAAGCACATGGGGAAGACAAAGGGGTGGAGAAGGACGCTGAAAGGCCATGGGAAGGGCGGGGGGGAAGGACTCTGAAAGCACTTGTGGAAGACAGAGGAGGGAGAAGGATGCTGAAAGCACATGGGGAAGACAAAGGGGTGGAGAAGGATGCTGAAAGGCCATGGGGAAGACAGAGAGGGAGAAGGATGCTGAAAGGACATGGGGAAGCAGAGGGGGGAGAAGGACACTGAAAGCACATGGGGAAGACAGAGGGGGGAGAAGGACGCTAACAGGACATGGGGAAGATGGGGGGGAGAAGGACGCTGAAAGGAAATGGGGAAGAGAGAGTAGGGAGAAGACGCTGGCAGGGAAGAAGACAGATGCCAGACTATGGGGGGAGCGGAGGGAAGAAGATGGGTGCCAGACCAATTTGGAAGGGGGAAGAAAGGGAGAGGCACAGTAACAGAGCAAATGGAAGATACAGAAGAGAGACAGTGGATGGAAGGAATTGAATGAGAACATGAGGAAAGCAGAAACCAGGAAACAAAGGTAGGAAAAGAATTCTATTTCTTTTTTTTTTTTTTGCTTCAGGATAAAGTAGTATATTAGTTGTGTTGATAAAAATTTATAAACATTAGAGGCTCTGGTAGAAACCCGTTTACAAAGTATGTATTCTTCCCAATTAATATTTCCAAATTAATAAAGTCTTTTTGCTTATTTATAAATGGGTTTCTACCAGAGCCTTTAATTCAGTAGCATAATTAAATGAAATAACTATTTCTGAAGTTTATAGGGACGGGTGGGGACGGAGGGGATTCCTCGCGGGGACGGGTGGGGACGGAGGGGATTCCTCGCGGGGACGGGTGGGGACGGAGGGATTCCTCACGGGGATGGGTGGGACTTTGGCGGGGACGGGTGGGGATGGGTGGGATTTCTGTCCCCGCGCAACTCTCTACTCCAAACGAGAGAGCGCTAAGAAGGAAGTCAAATGATTAGGTTCAAAGAAAACATATTTAACTGTTCGGTGATGTACTATACACTTACAAGGGTGTCGTAAATAAAAGGTAGCACCTAAGGATGTAACACCAGGCTTCAACATTAGAAATTCACGGCGATGCTTTTGAGTCTCTCTTGATAAATCAGGAAATATCTGCACTTTAAAGCCCATAAATTCTTTCTGTCTATTTTTAAAGAATAATTTTAACAACCAAACTTTATCAATAGAGAGGGCTACTGTTACAATCAAAGTACTTTGTTCTACAGCCTCTTTATCAGATTTCTCCAATAACTCCGATACATCCAATTGTCCTTGGTCCGAGGACCTATTTAACGATTTATTCTTGTTAGGTAAGTAATAAACTCGTGATAAAGGAGGTATTGAATCTTCTGAAGCCCCCAAAACTTCAAGAAAATATCTCTTAACCCCCAGAGACCCAAATATAGAAAAAAACGTAAAAAAATGTTTTTGAACGTTCACATGTTGTTATAGGAGGCTTGTGATCCCTAAATCAGTGGTTTTTTTTTATTTTGACATTTTAGTAACTTTTGGGGAGGATGTTGTAAAATTGCAACGCTGGGCCTGTAAGGTAGCAGAATTTCAATAGTGTCACTCTCTCTCTGAACACATGTAAGGAATAATTAAAAGTTTATTTGTACTTTACAGCTTATAAAGACCCACCTAAGTTTATGTATATACACAACAACAATAGTATAATAAAGAAAAAAGTAATTTTTATTATCAATTTAATACAAAAAATGAGTATCATATAAAAACGCAAATTTTTCCCTGTGAAGCGCCCATTGACTTAAGAACATAAGCAGTGCCTCCGCTGGGTCAGACCTCAGGTCCATCTTGCCCAGCAGTCCGCTCCCGCGGCGGCCCGAACAGGTCACGGCCTGTCTGAGACACCAGAAGGGGCCCCCTTGCCACCTTGGTTTCCCATTGAGTTTTATCTTCCCATCGAAGTCCTAACCCTCCGGTCTTGCACATGCACGACCTGGTCGGATTTCTATACTTATTACTTGGTTTGCTTTCTATACCTGTGTTACATCCCAGCACCTCTCTCAGTATCCCACGATCCCCCTATCCCTCAGGAATCCGTCCAATCCCTGTTTGAATCCCTGTACCGTACTCTGCCTGATCACTTCCTCCGGTAGCGCATTCCAAGTGTCCACGACCCTTTGGGTGAAGAAAAACTTCCTTGCATTTGTTCTGAACCTATCTCCCTTCAGTTTCTCCGAATGCCCCCTCGTGCCTGTTGACCCCTTCAGCCTGAAGAATCTGTCCCTATCCACCCTCTCTATGCCCCTCATGATCTTGAAGGTCTCTATCATATCTCCCCTGAGCCTCCTTTTTTCCAGAGAGAAGAGCCCCAGCCTATCCAACCTCTCGGCATATGGGCAGTGTTCCAGCCCTCTTACCAGTTTCGTTGCTCTCCTTTGGACTCTCTCAAGCACTGCCATGTCCTTCTTGAGGTACGGCGACCAGTATTGAACGCAGTATTCCAGATGTGGACGCACCATAGCTCTATACAATGGCATGATGACTTCCCGCGTCCTGGTTGTTATGCCCCTCTTTATGATGCCCAGCATTCTGTTGGCTTTTTTCGAGGCTGCTGCGCACTGTGCAGATGGCTTCAGTGATGCATCTACCAGCACACCCAAGTCTCTCTCAAGACTGCTGTCTCCCAATAATGCCCCCCCCCAATTTGTATTTGAACAGCGGGTTCTTTTTACCTATATGCATGACCTTGCATTTTTCCACGTTAAAGCGCATTTGCCATTTGTTTGCCCAGTCTTCCAGCTTGTCCAGGTCCCTTTGCAGGTCCTCACACTCCTCCCTAGACCTAACTCTGCCGCACAGTTTGGTATCGTCTGCAAATTTTATAACCTCGCACTTTGCTTCTTTTTCCAGGTCATTGATAAATATGTTGAAGAGTAACGGCCCCAGCACCGATCCCTGTGGCACACCGCTCGTGACTCCCCGCCAGTCAGAGTATTGTCCCTTTACTCCGACCCTCTGCAGTCTACCCGACAACCAGTGTTCGATCCATCTGTGCACATCCCCTCCCACCCCGTGGTTCCACAGTTTCCTAAGCAGCCTTTCATGTGGCACCTTGTCGAAAGCCTTTTGAAAATCAAGGTAAATGATGTCTATAGGTTCCCCATTGTCCACCCGACTGCTTATTCCCTCAAAGAAGTGCAGAAGGTTCGTTAAGCATGACCTTCCCTTACAGAATCCATGCTGGCTTGTTCTCAGTAGGCCATATCTCTCGATATGCTCGCAAATACCATCCTTGATCATAGCTTCCACCATCTTCCCTATAATTGAAGTCAGGCTCACCGGCCTGTAGTTTCCGGGGTCACCCCTCGATCCCTTCTTGAAGATAGGTGTGACATTCGCCAATTTCCAGTCCTCTGGTACCTCTCCAGTTTTCAAGGATAGGTTGCAAACATGCTGGATTGTGCCCGCTATTTCTTGTCTTAGTTCTTTCAGAACCCTTGGGTGGATCCCGTCCGGGCCCGGCGATTTGCCGCATTTTAACCTGTCTATCTGCTTGAGGACATCCTCCTTACTTACCTCTATGTGTTCTAATTTTTCAGCCTGTTCCCCACTCATAAGCTCCTCTGAGTCTGGTATATTAGATGTGTCTTCTCTCGTGAAAACCGACGAGAAGAACGTGTTCAACCTCTCAGCTACCTCTTTATCCTCCTTGATCACTCCCTTCCTATCCCCATCGTCCAACGGCCCCACCTCCTCTCTCGCTGGTCGCTTCCCCTTTACGTAACTGAAGAATGCCTTGAAGTTTTTCGCCTCCCTGGCCAGCCCCTCTTCATATTTCCCTTTTGCTTTTCTAACCTCTCGGTGGCATTCCTTTTGGCATTTCTATCAGCGGTAATCAAGAAATTTCGTGTTTTTGCACAAAAAATTTCATGTTAGCGCAAATCTTTTGGCAGTTTTGTCCCAGCGTTGAATCTTCTCCACTGGTTGTGGGCCAGCAAAGGAAGACACAAGTGTAACCTGTCTGTTGTCAAACCATTTCACAGCACAAATGTTGTGATTTGACTCCACTCTGACATCAAAGCTTCCTCTTCCATTTTTCTTCAAGCTTTTCTCATCCTCAAGATTACAGTTTGGAAGGCGCACTTGTCTGGCTGTTCCTGTGTAATGAATTCCACAATCCAGCAGCCTAACTATCAATGGGATGCTGGTGAAAAAGTTGTCTGCATAGATCTTGTAGTTGTGACTATGTGGAAGTGTGGAAGCAAGTTTCATCACAACATCCCCTGATAGTCCAAGTTCAGATCTTGCCCGTATTCCATTCACACTGCCTTGGTACACATCAAAATCACAAAGTATACCAGAGATTCCAGTCCTTGCCCACAGCTTGAACCCCCATGGGTTTGGCTTGCCACGCATGTACTGTTTGATGCTGCTGAATTTCCCCCTGAAAGGGATCATCATTTCATCAACAGAGTTATGTTCTTCAGGGACCACTTTTAGGCATTTCTCTCTGAAAGCATCAAGCCATGGTCTGAGTTTCCAGAGTTTGTCACTTTTTTGTTCCATCTCAGACACGGTTAGATTGTTCACAAAATGTAATGATGTCAACAGAGACTGGAATCTGTTTCGTGACATTACATCAGCGACAGGACTGTATCTTGTGTCTGCTTCCCAGTACATACGGACTCCAGGCATTTGGACAAGACCCATCTTCAGATACATGCCAATCATCTGCTCTATTTCCTTTGTGTTTGTGTTTATAGATGATCCTTTCTTCTGAAAACTGTACTGATTTGTGTTATCTGCCAGAGCGTTGATCATATCTTCTGTCACAAACTTCTGAAAGTACTCCAGTGGTGTGCAGAGGGAATGGACATCATTACTGACATCCTGACCAGAAAAATCAGTACTGGGAGAGATGAAATTCTTTTTCAGCCATCGATATCTGTCACGGGGCCCAGTCTTGGCATCAGGATGCTCTGCCTCTGTTGGGATGATTTGAACATCAGAAGTTAGGTGGTCATCGGGTAATTTATTTTCCTTGTCCACTTCACCGATAACTCCATATTCCACAACTTCTATCAAGTAGACCTATTGTTCAATTAGACATGCAAACACTTTAATCCTCACCTCCTGGAGATTTATCACCTTCTCAAGTTTAAAGTGCAGACAAAACCTTGCTATCACTTTGACCCACTGTTGTAAAATTACAACATAGAAATAACCAGCTCTAAATCTCTTAAAATCAGTATATTCAATGATGTCATAAAATCTGCATGATCTACACATATTAATGATCACATAAAAAAATATTTCAAGCTTTTTACTTACTTTAGTCCTGATGTATCCCGTCCAAAACAACAAGATGATATACTCCAAAGCAGGCAACAGGGTTGTATGACTTCATGGCCAGATAAACAGACCTATTTACACATTCAACCATCCAATGGTGTTGCAGAACTGAACAATAGGTTCTATTAGTAATGTACATGAAGTTTTAAAAAGAAAAAAAATGGGGGAGGGTTTATTTTGTAGCCTTAAATGTGATGTTGTAATATTACAACACTGGGTCTCAGGGGAGTGCAGACAAAACCTTGCTATCACTTTGACCCACTGTTGTAAAATTACAACATAGAAATAACCAGCTCTAAATCTCTTAAAATCAGTATATTCAATGATGTCATAAAATCTGCATGATCTACACATATTAATGATCACATAAAAAAATATTTCAAGCTTTTTACTTACTTTAGTCCTGATGTATCCCATCCAAAACAACAAGATGATATACTCCAAAGCAGGCAACAGGGTTGTATGACTTCATGGCCAGATAAACAGACCTATTTACACATTCAACCATCCAATGGTGTTGCAGAACTGAACAATAGGTTCTATTAGTAATGTACATGAAGTTTTAAAAAGAAAAAAATGGGGGAGGGTTTATTTTGTAGCCTTAAATGTGATGTTGTAATATTACAACACTGGGTCTCTGGGGGTTAAACATTTCTCTAGGTGATACCAATGGTAACTTAGGAAAATTAATTAATCTTAAATTGTTGTATCTGGAGTTATTTTCCAAATTATCCATCTTTCTTCTAAGATTTATATTGTCCTTCATTAGAACATCTTGTAGCTGTTTAGATGATTTTATTTCCTGTTCAAGCTTTTGAACAGAAGAATTAGAGGCAGTCAATTCATTTTCCAGTATTTTAAGTTCAGTAGAATGTTGAGACAGTTTCCCCTCTATTAACTGGAGCTTGGGACTTATGGTCTTCACTAATCCGGCCATAAGATCCCACAATGAGTCAAGAGTTACTTCTGAAGGTTTATCCAAAGAAGTTAAAAAAGTAGAAGTGTCATAGTGCTCACCATCCAGTTGGGTTCCTTGTCGCTGGCTCTGAAGACTTACTCGCTTCTCCTTGGTTGATTTACTCTCAGCTTCTTCCAAGGAGCTCATTTCAATATGAGCTCCTATCAGCAGGCTCTGCACTGGACTACTTGCCTCAGGGGAAGGCGAAGCCCCGACATCCGACATCCGGGGTTCCCATACCCCTTGGAGAGCTGCTTAGCTGAGGCTGCGGGGGCAACGCCCTAACGTCGGGGCTCAAAGATGTTTCTAAACCCGGAGGAACTGCCACGGCCTCGCTCATACCGCTGTTCCTCTGCGAGCCTCTCTCCAACGCTAAAAATGTTCCCTGCAGCCATCTGAGAAGCTCACCAATATCGCCGGCTGCGGGGGTGACAGTGGGCCGCGAGGCACCAACGGCACTACGGCCCCTCTGTGTAGGCATTGGGTAAGTAAAGTTATCCAAAATGTGTTGAAAAAGTTATATTGGAGAGTCAATCTCAGAGCGGCTTCTCAGTGCGTCCAGCCTGACGCCATCTGTGTTTGATTTTATATTGTGTACCGTATATACTTGAATATAAACTGATCAGAATATAAACTGAGGTATCCTTTCCCCCCTCCCCCCCGCTAAAAGAGGGAGGGGAGTTGACTCAAATATAAATGCGATTAGAAATTTGGGTTATCATGGTGAGCCAGTCTATAAAGACTGCTCACCCTCCCTCCCTATCAGCTATCTTGTAAGTCACTATAAACATAATAAAAAGATCTGTGATCCATACTCCACTGTATATCCCAAAGCTAACATAAAGCTAACATATTCACAAGGCCCCTATATAGGAAAATAAAGCTACAAGCAACCACAAACAAATAAATATAGACAAAAATTAAGCCATACAATGTATGCAGTGCAACACCAGAGATAGAGACATAGAAACAACAATCTACACTTTGGAAAATAAAAAGAAAGCAGTATAAATTTACTGTAAAACTGCATTTTCTGTTCATGGAATTAAAGATAGAATTAATTATACATTTTGGTGGGTGAATGTGTGTACTACATACAGATACGAATGAATTAACGCAGAATGTAGGGGTTTTAGTGAGGTATTTAATAAAATTTGGAACCCATTGACTAAATTTGTAAAAACATAATAATGTATTTTCATCATATCTCTTCTTTTCTTTGGTTTATTTATCTTTACACATCCAGGGGGGTGGGGGGTTGGAGGGAGGGGAATAAATATTGATAGTGATATTTGGGTAACTTTATTCTTTATTTGTATTGTATATTAGGATATATTATGATATTATTATATGCAGGAAAATGAAATTATTGAACGATATTTATGTTACCTGTATAGATAATAGTGGAATATCTTTTGTTCTTTCATTTATATGACACTGTTTTTGATTAAAAATCAATAAAGAATTAAAATAAATAAATAAAAAAATAAAATTATTTTCTTCTTCCTTTGTTGTCTGGCCATTTTATTCATGTTTATCCCAGTTTCCAGTTTCTGCTTTTTTATGTCTTTTCTTAATTTTATTTCCAGGGTCTTCAATCTAACTGCCATTTCTCTTCTTCCTCACTTCCTTTCTTACATCCATCCCTGATTTTAACCTTTTCCTTTCAGTTTTCCTTCATTTATTTTTCTGCATCTCTATCTGCTTCTACTTACAGCTTATCTATTATTCTCCAGTTGTTGTTTGTTTTTTGTATTTTGCTAAATCTCCCCTCTCTCCCCCTTCCAGCATCTTCTCTTTCTCTCTTTTCCCACCTCTCTTTTCACTCTTCTAACCAGTATCTCCTTTCTTGCCTCCTCCTTCATCAGGCATATCCTCTCCCCTCTTTCCTTCAACACCTCATATTCACTTTGCCAGATGAATTTCTACAATGGCAAGCTAAGATTGTATCTTGTATAGAAAAGACTAAATTTTGTGTTTGTGCGGCAAGGGGCAGGGTGCTTACGCAGGGAAGAATAGGGGGTGCAAGGAGCAGAAATGCCAGGTGCCACTGCCCTGGATACCAACCTCCCTAGCTGTTACACCGACAAATCCATGCATGACAACTGCACTCCGACAAATGTGCCCCGGCAATTGTGCACATGGACAAGTGCGCGCAAGACAATTGCGGCCTATCAAGGATATCTGGAAGGCACTGATTTGCTCAGACTCCTCAGGCCCCTCCCGAGAGACGGGGCCTAAGGAGTTTGAGCAAATCAGGGCCTTCCAGATATCCATTAAAAGGGTTCCCATAATCATGAGGTGAACCTAACCTTAACACTAGATAGGAAGTGAATATTTTAAGTGTAGTGTGTGTGTGTGTGTGTGGGGGGGGTGTTCACCCCCTCCCCCCCTCAAAAAAGAGGGTTACTTTGTAACCCTCAAAAAGACAAAATAGTATCCTGTCAGGGTGCATTTGTCAGGTCACCTCCCATTCAGTGCGCGCATTTGTCCATGCTTGCAAATGTTAGGGCACAATTGTTGGCACACTATTGTCCTGTACACATTTGACGGGTCACTCCCTAGCTACACCAGTGGTCACAATCCATTGTATATCCAAAAAGGTCCATTAAGGAGAGAGAAACATCAGAATAGCTTTAAAATGGGGATCATTGGGTCTCTTAAAACGCAATTTATTTCAGATCCTGATCCTAGTGTGATAGCTTTCAACCATATGATTCTCGCCCCATTGAATAAATTGCAAAGTCTCATGCACAAAAATGTAATAATCACAGAGATATAAAAGTGTTGTTATACAAATCCATGAAAGTCACAAAAATATAAATTAAATGTGTTGATTTTCAAAACTGACTTTCAGATATCTTGCAGCCCGTTTTCTCTCTAGTACGTCTAAATCTTAAGGGGACATTTTAATGAGTGTTTTGGGCGAGATTAGGGTGGCCTTAGGAATTGGACATCTTGCAGGAATAATAAAATCTTTTTGAAGACATTCAGGCCCTGATTCTGTATAGGATGACCAGGAGGGGTGTCCTATACAGAATTGGGCCGACACTAACCCCGATTCTGTAACAGGCGTCAATGTTACAGACGCCGGTTAGAGAATCAGGTTAGAGTAGACGTGGCCGCTATACTTATCGTAGCAAGGGATCTCCCTGCAGCGATAAGTATAACGGCCGCCTGTTCGATTGCCGGCAGGAGAGTGCCAAACCCCTTCTGATGGAACATCGCCCCCCCCAAAAAAAACTCTTGATCGCCGGCAGGAGGGTGCTCAACCCCTCCTGATGGAACTCTGCCCCCCCCGTAACTCTCAATCGACGGCAGGAGGGTGCCCAATGTGAACCCACCCAAACCCACCCAAAACCTACTATACTGCCATATAGGTGACACCTGCAGCCATAAGGGCTATTGAGGTGGTAGGTGGGTATACTATGTTTGGGGGAGTTTTGGAGAGCTCACTATAAACTATAAGGAGGTTATTGTGAAATGTGTACCTGGCATCCCTACTGCTCTGTTGGCATGTCTCTGTGGCCAGTCCTTTAAAATGCTGGCCCCTCCCATGTCCAAATGGGCTTGTTTTGGACATTTTGCATTGGACATTTTGATTTTTGAAAATGGCAAAAAAAGATAGATGACCTAAGAGCCAGAACGTCTAGATGAGTCATTAAAAAAAATTAAAAAATAGATGTCTTCTGGTTTCAAAAATGGTTATTTTACTGATCTGGCTTTTGGATGTCTTTACGGAAACGTCCAAAGTCAGACTTAGACATCCTATTGAAAATGCCTCTCCGTGTCTCGTTTACTTATGTTTTGTAGGATTGTGGCAATTTGAATCCCCTGAGGCAGGTTGCATTGACAGATAAGGAAAATGCTTGAAGTATCTGTATATAAACCGCTTTGAATGTGGTTGTAAAACTACAAAAAGGCGGTATACAAGTCCTGTCCCAATGCCCCCTTTAAAATACTTTTACAATTTTTGTAAGCGACAGGAATGATTTCTTTCACTAGTCTTTGAAGATAGATAAGTATCCATCACGTTTAATTTATATTCTTGTGACTGTCATGGATTTGTGATACAACATTTTAATGTCTTTGTGACTTATATTTTTACACATTAGACTTTACAATTTATTCAATGGGCATGAGAATCACATGATTGAAAGCTATCACATTAGGATCGGGGCATGAAATAACTTTGCGCTATAAGAGATCCAATGATCCCCCCCTTTTAAAGCTATTCTGATATTTATCCCTCCTTAAAGGTTGTTTTATCAAGTATTTTTGGATATAAAATGGGTTGTGTCACCATATTTAGGCTCTTTCTCTCTCTCTCTTTTTTTTATAGCTGATATACAAGATATTGCATATTTTGGCACCAGAAGATGTGACAGAACTCATCCAAATTCCATTTATAATAATAATAATAACTTTATTCTTATATACCGCCAATAATCTTGCGACTTCTAGGCGGTTTACAATGAGGTGAAACTGTACAGACAGCAAATTACAGAGTATAACAGTGAACATCTGATATTAACAACATTAATAATAACAACAGTTTATATACTGCCGGAATGGGAAGTTCCGTGCTATTTACAATGAGTTAGAAAAGTTTCATAAATTGATTGGAACATTCATAGTTTAGAGATTAGAGGTTAACAGTTTGCAAGATCAGATGTGGGTGGAATTACGAAGGGGGCTATTGACCTTATTCGTTACCTATGTAATTCAAGAACAGGTATGTTTTTAAGTGTTTCCTAAATTCGCTATAGTTGTTTGAGTGTGTGATTAGTTTTCCTAGGTCTTTGGAAGTAGAACATCCATATTACAGTTTACTTTGGCCCTGATGTTTCCCTCTTTCAAAGGAATAAAATATAAGGAATTATTTGAATCTTCATTCCCTTATAAAGTAGTAGTTGTGTGGAATGTTATTCTTTTTCAGTTAGATTACTTTCTTCTTGAGCTGTTTCATAAGGATCAAGGCAGAATTATTTCAGAGATTTTTAAATTGAAATTTAATGATTACCAATTTTATATTGCTTCTTGAAAACAAATTTGGTGTATGATATTGATTGCAGCTTTTATAAACCATTTTGGACCCTATACGTTGGGAATAATTATGGTATATAAAATTCAAATTAGATTAGATTCATATCAAAATACACATTTTCACTTAGTACGTTATTATCTCTACACTATGTAGATCTCATCTCTTTTGTTTTGAACATGTCCCTTGAAACACCTTGAAAAAGGTGTCATAATATTTATGATTCTTTTGGAAATAATATTAAAGCTACTATAATTTTGACACTATTTTCTGATGAACAGTTTTTTTAGAAGTTTCATATTTTTCTCATCTTGAATGTTCATGATAATTTATACTTTAGAGGAGTAAGCAACAGTGTTTTAAAATTAATATTGCTTTACTCATATTTATTTTTGTCATGTTCAGCTGCTTTTACCATATGATAAGCTCAGATTGGGTAGATAGTAAGTAAAATTGATCTTCATTTTTAACTTTTTTTTTTTTAAACTTTATTCATTTTCAAACTTACAATAAGTGTGTCAATATGTTAAAACAAATTAACAATAAGTATATCACTTAATAATAATAATAATAATAAGTTTATATACCGCAGTTCTGTGACGTTCTATGCGGTTTACAAAGATTAAAAGAAGGTACAAATAGATTGAACTTAACAGGGTGGAAGCTAGTGATTAACAGCTCAAGGGATCAGTTATTGAGGAGAAAGAGTTGTATGGGTCAGCTGCCTAGATATTTCAGGAACAGATATGTTTTTAGGCATTTCCTGAATTCCCCATAAATAGTAGGCGTAAGCAATTGTTCTAGATCTTTACCCCATAATGCTGCCTGATGTGAGAAAAGGTGTTGATGGTGTCTTTTGAGTTTACATCCTCTAACTGGAGGGGAAACGAAGTTCAAATGTGAACTTCTCTTATGTCTGTTGGCTGAGAAGAAGAAAAGGTCAGTTATGTATTTAGGAGCTAGACCATATAGTACTTTAAAGCAGAAACAGGCAAACTTAAACTTTACACGTGCCTCCAACGGTAGCCAATGCAGCTGTCGGTAGTAAGGTGTCACATGATCAAACTTCAGCCCGAAAATCAGTTTGACCGCTGCATTTTGCACTAATTGTAATCGTCGCATATTCTTTTGGGAAATTGCTAAATAGGCGATGTTACAGCAATGAAGTTGACTCAGTACGAGGGATTGTACCAGGATTCTAAATGCTGGCATATCAAAATATGCTCTAATGGATCAAAGTTTCCAGAGAGTGAAAAAACCCTTTCTGATTAAGGAGTCTACCTGGTCCTTCATGGTTAAGCATTGGTCTAGTGTTACACCCAATACCTTCATAGTAGACTGAATAGGATAACTAAGGTTATTGATGCATAGCGGTGTTTTGGTGTCAAGCGGGTGTGGCGAAGCTACACCCGCTTGACACCAAAACTTAATAATCATCAATAGTACAAATGATATTCTCTTATCTCCCACCCTTCCTACCCCTTCCTATTATATAATCAAATATCTTGTACAATATGTAATAATAAAATTACCCCCTCCCCCTTCATAATTGAACCTGTAAAATTTAAGGGAAAAAATGTCATCTAATCAGTACAATATTTTGTTAATGGCTCCCACACATCTTGAAATTTCCTAAAACATCCTCGCTGTATTGCAATAAATCTTTCCATTTTATAAATATGACATAAGGAATTCCACCAGAAATTATAATTTAATCTACTCCAGTTTTTCCAATTATATGCAATTTGTTGAATAACCCCAGTCATTATAAGTTATTATTTGAAGAAATCTGATTTTTTGATCTCATTGCCATACTAATCAGCACAATGCCACTGGATTATCTAATAATTAATTTGGTCCCAAATTGATTTCCAAAAAGTCATAACAAATGGACAATAGAATAATAAATGATCTAAAGTCCCTGCTTCGAGATAACAGTGCCAACATTTATTAGACATAGAGCTATCCAATTTTTGCAACCAAACAGGGGTCCATAATGCTCTATGTAACAGAAAAAACCATGTTTGTCTAATAGATGCCGACGCTGTACATCTCATTCTCCAAGTCCAAATTTGTGGCCATTGAGACGCAGAAAATTGATGCTTGATCTCAATGCTCCAAATGTCTCCCAGACCAGTGTTTGGTTTCTTTTTAATAAATCCAGTCAGCAATTTATACCACTGGGCAGCCTGGTGACCCAGGAAGTTTGCCTGAAAGCATAAGAACTCCATACTATATTGATTATTAAGGTTTTTCCATTCAGGGAACCCCGCTTGAATGGCCTGCTTCAGTTGCAACCATCTAAAACAATCTGATTTATTGAGGCCATATTTATGTTGCAACTGTGAAAACTCAAGCAGTTTACCATTAGAGATAACATCATTCAATAAACGTATTCCTGCTATCATCCAATGCATCCAGGCGATCTTTTCTCCGCCAATTTGAATCTTGGAGTTCAGCCATATAGATTGATTTGTAGATTTGTGAATTGGAATAGTTGTTAAATTGCTTACATATCGCAATGTTTTCCCATATATCAACTAATATTCGGTTATCTTTACAATGCCTAGGCATTTTGATACTGAGAACATGGCAAATACGTATAGGAGACATGAGTTGCCATTCTAACCACAACCAATCTGGGAGTTTTTCTATGAGCTCTGGGAGGACCCAATACATACTCTGGCGCAAAATATAGGATTGATGGTACCTATAAAAATTGGGAAAATTTACCCCTCCCTCTGAAATCGGCTTTTGCAAAGATACCAAAGCCACTCTAGGAGTTTTACCCAGCCAAATAAATTTTGTAAGACTGCTATTTAATTTTCAAAAAACAGCATTTGTGCAGTTGATCAGCACTAGAATGTTTGACTGTGGAAAACAATATCAGTTAGAATTTTCAAGTTTTTAATTTTGTTTCCTATTAAAGATATGTTGTCCAATATTCAGAGCTGTTTAACCTACTAGGAATGGCTCCTGGCTGGCTAAATAGCTCATAGCCACCTAAAAACTAATATTCAGCACACGATGACCACTGAGTATTTGCACTTAGCAGCTAGTGGATAGCTGTGCATCTTAGCTGGCTATCCATAAAATTCAGACCACTGGCTGCTTAAATAGCTGGCCGATCTTTGGCCACTATAAACTTAGCTGGCCAGTGCTGAATATCGATATGGCAGCTACATTTATAGTGGCCAAAAATAGACCAGAAATGGCCCAGCATTGAATAACTGAGCTAAGGGCTCCTTTTAAAAAGGTGCGCTAGTGTTTTTAGCGCACGCACAAGATTAGTGCGCGCTAGCTGAAAAACTACTGCCTGCTCAAAAGGAGGCGGTAGTGGCTAGCGTGCACGGCATTTTAGCGTGCACTAAAACTGCTAGCGCACCTTTGTAAAAGGAGCCCTAAGTGTCAACTGCAGGAATCAGCCCAACTAACTCCCATGGTCTGAATATTGGGCTCAGTGCATACAGTTTTAGGGAAACAAGTTCCTAAGAGACCATCAGCTGTTATTAAGATGGAAAAATTCACTGCCTATTTCTGGGATAAACAGCATAAAATCTGTTTTACTCTTTTGGGATCTTGCCAGGAACTTGGACCTGGATTGCCCACTGTAGCATGATACTGGACTTGATGGATTGTCGGTCTGTTTCAGTACGGTGATGCTTAAGTTCTTAATTGGATCTGCCTGCAGGTTTGAAAAGTAGACGTACTTTTAGCTTCACAGTCTCTGCTAGATTTTCAAAGCTGTGTTTTCATGATTGACAGTATACCAAGTTAATAACCCCATATACTCTAATCTAATCTAATCTTCTATTTGTACGTCGCTCATACCTATACAGGCTCAAGGCGACTGTAAAGAGAGGCAAGAGGGGAGAGAAAGAGGTGGGAGAGAGAAGAGGTGGATAGGTAAGAGGGAGAGGAAGGGGAGAGAAAAAGAGGGGAGAGAGGAGGAAGGGAGGAAGGGAAAGGGGGAGAAGAGAGGGTAAAGGAGATTAAGTATCAAACAGATGGGTTTTCAGTTTTCTTCAGAAGATGATGTGGCAAGGTTCAGTTCTGGTCTTTTCTGTAAGGCCACTCCAATTTCACTTTGTGGCCCTTTTACTAACTTGCGGCAAAAAATGGCTGGTTTTCTATTGTAGACATTAATGGCTACACATGAATATTGCAATACACAGAGGGTAACACAATTCTCAATATGAAAAACCCCCAATTAAATGTGTTACCATGTATGTCCATTCAGAGACGATTCACATTCAAAAGATCATATTACCGGCAACTGCACTGGTTACCTGTTGAAGCTAGAATATTATTTAAATTTGCTTGTATCTGTTACAAACTATTATCCAGATTATCTCCATCTTATCTATTCTCACATTTTGAATGGCAAAGATTTGTTAAGCTTACTCGCTATACTCGTTTATTTACTTTTCCGAATCCTAAAAATTGTCGCCAGAAAGAAGTTTTTTGATAGAACTTTGGCTTATCAAGCAGGTAAAATCTAACCCTGGTTAGACGACATAATCCATCAAGCAGCATCATATTGATCTTTCAGGAAATTAGTAAAGACCTACCTGTTTAAAAAATGTCTCCTTGATTAAGAACAATGTACAGTATCTGTGTTTTTTATAAATTTGTATTTCATCACTGAATGTCCAGTCTTCTTACCGGTAAACCGCCTAGAACTCTTCGAGGTGTTGGCGGTATACAAAATAAAGTTATTATTATTAGTGGAGAATAAAAACCTCAGACTCATGTGGCAGCATTGTGTCCATATATCCGATTTACACAAATGGTCTTTCAAATGTTACATTTGCAAGGAAACTTTAAAAATAATAATGCACCCAACTAGCTACAAGTGTTCCCTTCATTGCTCTTGAATCTCCTTTTACAAAGCTGCGCTAGCGGTTTTAATGCACGCACCGGATTAGTGCACGCTAGCCGGAAATCTACCGCCTGATCAAAAGGAGATGGTAGTGGCTAGCGTATGTGGCAATTTAGTGTGTTAAGGCCCTAGCGCGGCTTTGTAAAAGGAGCCCTAAGTTTAGAAGTAAGAAATAAGTCGCCTCAATGATGAAAGTCCATTAAGGTTACCAGTGTCATTAGATCAGAATCGGATATTTTCACAGCATTCTGCCTAATTTTTCCTGATATTGTCCAAGTGGCTATGTGGCAGAACAGGAAAATGTGTGGTATGCAACACAGTCCTTTCAGTTCCTGAAAAGAGACCTGGATGCTTCTGTTCCCAAGTTGGAACCTGTAATTATTTTTCTGAGCTTCATCTCACTTCATCTATGCTCTTCACATCCCTACAAATTGCTTCCATAAGGATTACTCCTACAATGATATTTGCAGTGCACTTAAACCAGATGGCGCCTCTTTATTTTTTAAATTACTTTGCCAATAAAATAGGTATATAATGCATTCATCAGGGTTAACAGAAGGTTCAGCTGGAACCTTATGATAACTTTGAATTTTACAAACTGTCTACAGTTTTTTAATGCTACATTGTTCTCCCATGCAGTACTGCATGCTGACAGAGTTGTGCCAAAGTTCAAAGAAGCCTTTTCTGAAGGTGCTTCCCCAGGTTTTTTTTCCATCCATCACAAACTCAATTTAGTTTCAGGAGAAAAATGTTAAGTGAGCATTCTATTAATAGAAACGATGGAAATGTGAAATGGCCAATTCTGAGGACTCATTCTCCTTATCTTTCTTCTGATGATGCCTCCTAATTGACATAATAGTATGATTAGCAAATTACTGTATATTGCATTCCAGGTATCCCTCTAGCAGAAATAAAAGGATTAGAGATTTTAATGGGAATGAAATAACCATTTTGAACACTGCATTACACAAAATATAGTAACTATACAGTAAACCTAATTATTTTTTTTATGCTTGTATGCTATCTTTATGCTATTCTTATTGAAACCTTTCATGCCACATTTATTAGAATGATGAGCAATGAATAAAATGAATAATATATGATGAGATTTTTTTATAAGACCAATGATATCATCAAAATATTGTATTACAAGAGGAAAATGGACCCTTAGTAATATTTTGGTGACGATTGAGCCTGTGGTAGCCAGTAATTTTTGAAACATTGGCCAACACTGTTTTTTTTTCATATACAGATATTCAGATGATCATATTCAGATACCAACATTGAATATCCTGGTGTTAGGTGAGTGCCAAGAGCTACTTGAATACTGCTAATATTCGGTGATGGTTCCCAAATAGATGCCTGGTTAATGTAGGATTGCCTTTTGCTGTGCTGGGTTTAGTGAATAGCTATTCAGGCACTGCCACTGAATATCTGAATGTCTGGATAAGTCAGCCTATTCAGCGCCGAGGGAAGTGGTGGAGAGGAAAACGGTGATGGAATTCAAAAAAGCATGGGATAAACATAGAGGATCTCTAATTAGAAAATGAAGGATGTAAATTAAAGCGCTAAGGCCGGTGCTGGACAGATTTGCACGGTCTGTGTCCCATATGTGGTGATTTGGTGTATGATGGGCTGGGGAGAAAACCAATGGGAATTCCATGAACTTGGAACATAATGATGTTACTGGACAGACTTTATGTTAGATATCCTGCAAACAGGATGACTGGATAGGCTGTAGTATGCTTGGTGGCAACTTCAGCTTTTGGAACCTAGGACAATACCAGGACTTTACAAATACCAAAGAAGAGACATTTAATCATGTATTTTTAATGGGTATAACTAATGGGTAGACTGAATGGACTGTTCAGGTCTTTATCTGCCATCATTTACTATGTTACTATGTTTACCATTCCTTTTCTAATAATTCTTAGCATCATGTTTGCATTCTTTGTCACCACCGCTCATTGGGCGGAAGGTTTCACATCTTGTCCATGATGACACCGAGATCTTTTTCTTGAGCACTGACCCCCAAGTTGGGAATGCTATTTCGAGTGCTTTGGATAAGAAAAAGTTAACTTTGTGGAATTCAGTCCTTGGTGAACCATTTTAATTTTGCTACAAAGGTTGTTGAGCAATGCTATTTCTGTGAATGCTTGTAAATCTTATCAATTGGATTGGATGCATGTCCTTCAGTTTTTGAATGTACATTCACTTCATTGTTGTAGGCCTTTTTCAGTGCAGTTTGCTTTATGCCAGAGATTGATGCTGGTCATCTGAAGTGGTTCATCAGTCTTTAGCCAGTGTGGCTCTTTTGTCCCAGTTTCTTGGATATAGCAATAATTGACTTTCTTTCTTGGTACGATAGTTATTTGCTGGGTTTCAGCATTCTTCTGTCACTCAGTATTCTCAGCCTTAGCACTTGCCTATTTCTTCTTCTTTATTACTGCAGCTTTGTAAAGTCTTGCCTCAAGTTTGTGTGGGTGACTTTGAAGTCCGTTTATTTAGGGTGGCTTTTGTGGTATCTTTCTTTGCGGCATTGCGGGTGGGTGAGATGGTGGCATCTGCAAAGTCTGTGGTGGGGGGCCATGGGTCTGCTTGTTTCTGATGTCATCTTTCAGTTGCAGTTTTTGCACTTGTTCATTCATCATGCTAACACAGACCAATAGATAAAGAGGTGTGGGACTCTCTTTGGGGGACTTCTTTTGGGGTTTTGGGTCCAGTGCGTTGTGTGCAGTTATATGCTGCTGTCTGGGCACAGGGAGGGTTGTTTTGGCATATTCATATAGATGGTACAGCGCTAACATGTTTTCAATTTGCTGCTGTTTTAAAAAATGTATTTGGTGTCAGTGGGATGTGATCCAGTGCAATTCGGAACACATTCCTTCTGTACTGGGACAGCCTCCTATGCTGCAGGGCAAGGTGCTTCTGCATCATTACTGTGCAGAATTGGGTGCTGGTTTTCACAGTGCTATCGGTGCTATGTGTGACCTGTCAATGTATGTTGATGGTGATTATTTCTTGCTGCTTTATTTTTTTTTTCACAGATGCATTGATAAGTGTATCTGGTTATGTGAGCATTCTTACATCTTTTGGACTCAGAAACAAGTGAGGGAATCTCACTCAGGAGTGAATCTTGGCCTAGTGCATTATGGAGTCCACATTTGTTGGCTAGGCTAAAGAGGCATGCTGTGGGAGCAGTTTCTTTCTACAGTTCTTCAGGGGGGACATCTTTCTTCTCTCAAACTATTGTTCTAATTCACATTTACCGTATTTTCACGCATATAACGCGTGCGTTATACACGATTTTACAAACCGTGTATAACCATGAGCGTTATATGTGTGAGCGCGTTATACAAATTTTTTTTTTCAGTGCGATCCGGCATCCCCCCTGCGAACCGGCATCCTCCCCCCCGGAGAGAGCGAGACCAGAAGGCTTTGAGCATGTGCAAATGCTCAAAGCCCAGTCCAGCCCGGCACAGGGAAGAGGGAGGATCTCCCTTGCACCGCCCAGCCCAGCCCAACGAGGGAGGATCTTCGGGCACTGGCACGTCCTGTGCATTGGTGCTGGTGCCGGTGCCCAATCGGGTAAGCGACCGATGTCTTTGCGGTGCTGGGGGGGATGTAGGATCGCGGGGGAGGGGAGGTGACGCGAGCGAGGGGGAGGATGCCGGTTTGCAGGCCAGAAGAGGGAGTAAGCGGGAGGAGGTTATAGCAGCATGCGCGGTATACACGTGTGCATGCTATATAAAAATTTTTTTACACAAATGGTTTGGACCCGCGCGCTATACGCGTATGCGTGTTATACGTGTATGCGCGTTATATGCGTGAAAATACGGTACTTCAATTTTCTTGTACCTATATTTTGATACATCTTGTACTACTAATTTTTAAAAAGTAGACAAAAGAGGATCCATTACACCTGGGGGGGGGGGCATACCGATTTCCTTTTTACTATTGATCTAACCATGGATGCTTCTTTAACCCAAAATAACTTTTTAAGGGATAATTTACACATGAACTTCTCTAGATCAACTTGAAATTGCAACCAATTGAATGGATTAGTGGGCATGAATGATAATCCTCTTGATAAAATTGCCACTTCTATTTCTGATAATACTTTATCGGAAATATTCACCACCGTATAAAGGTTTCCTCAGTTTTAAATATTTGAGGGGCTACCGTCATTCTGAGCCCTCTAGGAATTCGTTCCTATTTGCAATAATCAATTAATAATGCTCCATTTAGTTCCAATTGTACTATATACTTCATATTATATAATATTGCTGAAAAATCATTATGTTTTCCAGCTTGGGACTGCATCAAGAGGGCATTTGCGCATACGTGGATGCATTGCAGTTTTGTCACATCCATGTGTACATGTGTGTGATGTCATAGCGTCACATCTGTGCATGCACAGATGCCTTCCCGATGTGGCTTCGAGCACAAGAGGTTGGGGGTGAGGCTAGGGTGGAATGAGGATGACTTGGGCAGAACAGGGCAGGGCTGGTTAGAACTGGGTAGGCCTTGGGGCCGGGCCATGAGGCCGGATTTTACGATTGTAAAATCTGGTAACACTACTTATGCCTCCTAGTTTTCAGATCCAGCAACTTTGGGGATTTTGAGTTTTGCTCCTTTCTCTCTTTGGGATGCATTCTATGGTATAATAATGCCACAACAGCATACCCTATTACTCATATAGGGGTTCTTTTACTAAGGCCTACTATCAGATTTACCGCACGCTAACATATTAGTGTGTGTTAAGTGCCTGCAGCTTATAGAAATACAATGGGTTGTGCAGTATTTATTATTAATAATAATAACAGTTTATATACCGCAGGACTGTGAAGTTCTATAGTGTATGGTAATCATAAGTCTGCGTTAAATCTGTTATTTGCCTTAGTAAAAGGATCCCATAGTGTGGTCTTCATTTTTCTATGTGTCACTTTGATCCTCTGATATTGGCTTACTGTTATTCTAATATTAATGCCTTTTGTCCCTTTTTATGTTTCTTTGGGGTGTTCATGCCACTCCAGAAGTCTAGAAATGCTGTTGCCTCTTTGACAGATGCTTACTAGCAAGTTTTAAACAAATTTGACTAAAGAAGGATGGAAAATCCCAGTATTAGAGTACAAAATTGTTTTTCTTTAATGGACCCAAATGATCCAAATAATTAGAAGCCTATAAACAAACCAAATGGGTGATTGACCCAAAGAGTAACCAAACTGAAAATGTTTGCCATGTGCTTCCCTAATTGACTCATCTGTATTTTTATGGATGATGCTAAGATCTGCAACAGATTGGAAAAGCCTGAAGGAATTAGATAATGTGAGAAGTGATTGGCTGCTTAGTAGTTAAATTTCACTATTACAAGCAAAATCATAGATTTGTGGTTCAGGGATCTATGAAAGTGGCACAGAATAAAAGGATGAGATACTGGAGTCCAGAAAGCAGAAGAGATACCGCATGGTGATTACGGTATATCTGATGATTTCAAAATAGCAAAAACATTAATAACATGCTTTAGGCTGCTCCTGGTCTGTTTTGGAAAAAGTCAGAATATGAAAGAAAACGTAATATAATTCGGAAAAGAAATACCGGGAGCTAGAAAAATACTAGGGGTGATATAGTGAAACATATCTAATAGAACAAAGTAGAATTGTATGCTATTGTAAAGATTTCTGGAAAGATCTAATGTGTGATATTGTATCATATACTGGAGGACTTACGCTAGGAAGGATTTAGGCAAAGTGGAGGGATCCAATGAATAGCAATTAAAATGGTGTGAGTTCTAAACAAAGGAATATAAAAGATGAGACTTAGGAAATTGAACGTGAATACCCTAAATAAAAAAAATGGAATAAAAACTCCAGCTGAACAATTCAACAATAAGTGTTAAGGATGCCACAATGAATGGCAATGGTAAATAGTGTCAAATGTGAAAAATCCTAGCAAAAAATTCAGGCAATCCTGCAGTCATAATTTTCAATTTAGCAACCAAGTCCAATACTTGTACAGAAAAGTGTAACAAGACAAAATATTTAATTTAATGTGGTGTCTTATATACCACTAAATCTCCCAAAAGATTCAAAGCAGTTTACAAAACAATTAAATTGACTTAAGTAATGACCAAAAACCTAATCAGGTACTTTGAAATTCCCTAATGTTATTCTAATCAATTGTAAAATATAATCAGACTCAAGTCCACAAAATTAGATCCAAGATGTCACAATAAGGAGAATTAAGGAAAATAAAAAGGTAATACAAGGAAATATTAAACCATAGTTAACGGGAGTAGCTTATTCTTCTTTGAGAGCTTGGGCTATTCAATAGGCAACAGCAGTTTGCTCTCATTTCACTTCATTGCTGGAAAAGCAATTAAATAAGAAAGTTCAATAAATACATATTTTACAGACTAGTAGCTAACAATATACAGTATTTGCACGTCTGTTTTGAGTGTCCCTTGAAATATCAGGAAAGATCTGAACTTTATGACCTGTTCTTAAAGGAGATTTTCATTAACTGATTCTTATCTGGTTAATGTAACTATTACTTCCCTTCGCCTTTATGGACCCCTTAATTTGACTTGAACCTATACTCAATATCTACCCGCAACTATGTAACTATTACTTATTGATGTGATGTAACTGCAATTCAGAAACCAAACAGAAGAAACTGCCTTCACAACAGTGAGGGGCTGAAAACAACAACAAAGGAAATCAGATGATGCTCAATCCTTTTATTTTAAAACAGACTCAATATGATCACATTTTGGCCCATGAAGGCCTGTCTCAGGAGTCTTGTTGTTTAAATGATAAAACCCTAGATGTATTAATCCATATATTCAAGTATTGAAATAAGTTCTCTTTAAAAGCAACGAATGCAGCGAAAACTCATATATCTGAAAATGAAACTTTGCCATTATCTTTGTGCTTTTAAAGAGAACTTATTTTAATACTTGGATATATGGATTAATGCATCTAGGGTTTTATAACTTAACAACAAGACTCCTGAGGCAGGCCTTCTTGGGCCAAAACACGATCGTGCATTTACCACAGCAGCATCGTTACCACGGCTCTGTAAATGGGGCCCTTGATTAACAAGGCCAGTGGCAGTTGTGTTTCAGGTACCTGATATTTTCTAGTTTCCAAGAATTTTTTTTGTGGTTTTTATTAAAATCCTCTGAGTTTATTAAAGAAGGAAGACAGAGAGATTCTGATGCTTGAAAAGAAAACAATGTTTATATTTTGCAGTCTTCTGGTGAGGCCAATGAATGAAAGTATTGATACCTGCAATATAACATGATGTCTAGCACTGAATCTGTCATCAAAATCCTGTATCGAATGCTAAGAAATGAGTGTTATTGAGTCTGTAGAGTGAAATCCCATCAGCAACACTTTAGGCCACTGAAATGAAAGTGAAATACAGTTCAGAATAAAATACAGCTCAGTTCAACAAGAGCCAGTGTCAACTTTTAATGTATCCCCTGCAGGTACATGTGGTCTAACATAAGAGATAACCCAAGTGAAGCAAAATGTTTGAAATGTTCCGGCAGCCTCAGGTTTGAGTGAAACAGATGGTACAGACTAGGAGAATTTATCATTTGCAAGAAGCACAGAATAAAAAACAATTTCATATACTAAATTTTATGGAATAATAAGAGTGGTAGAAGCATGAATAATGATCATTTTCTCAATCAATTCATATTGATCTGTTGCTATTATTAGTATCATAATTTTTATTTTGCCCTCATTTGTATAGCCTATTATCATAATAATAATAATTATAATTTTGTCATCATTTGTGTAGCGCTACCAAGTGTACCCAGCATTTTAAAGATGCAGTAGGGCTCATATTCAAAACAAGTTATTATGGGACCCTTTTACAAAGCTGCAGTGCAATTTACAGTGACGTATTACAGGAGGTGGTCAGGCATCCTGTGGTAACTGCAGCCAATCGGGGAGTGGCGTCGGACCAGGTAGGAACATGGACAGCACGCACCTGCCTTCTGCGCCGCTCTGCTCAAACTGAAGAAGAGCTGTCCGGTGAGGGAGACAGGCAGGAGTGCGGAAAGGGGACCTTAAAAAAAGGTACCAGGGGGCTGCCTGTGGGGGGTGCCTATGCTGCCCATGGGGGGGAGGGGTGTCTATGCTGCCTATGGATTTTTCGCTCTATAAGACCCTGTCCCGGCCTATCACTAGACCATCTGAGGGGGTACAGAGCAGGGTTTTCTTCCTCTATAGGTGGATGTGTCATATGGTCGGGAGCATCTTATAGAGTGAAAAATACAGTAGTCCCCCCTAATTTCTTATGTGTCTTGTTTGTATATCTTGATTAGGTTGTTAAGCCCTGTTGAGTAAGGACCGTCTCATATGTACATGTAATAGTGCTACAGAAATGATAAGTAGCAGTAGGATGCAAGCAAGCAAGCAATATATTTTTTGTTTATAAATTAAACTCATAAGGGGCTGATATTTAGACTGTGGGAGGCAGCCTGGCTAATTCTTGTGGTCTGCGCTAAGCTTGGACATTCAGTGCTGGGCCATTTCCAGACACTAGCATTAAATATCTGGAGTCTTTTGGCCGCTTAAAAGTGATATTCTGCGCTAACCAGTTAACCTTTTAGCAGCCAACAATATACTAGCTATTTAAGCAGCCTATCCTAGGCAATAAAGTTAACCGGACAGCATCTAAATATTTGCAGTGAGCTGGATGTACTAAAAACGGTCATTTAGACCAAGCAGGTAACTGTGGGCCGATTTCGAAACGGTGAATGATGTTCAAATGAGTTTTGTGGAGGTCTGCCATAATTCCATCCGACTGATTGTTCAGAAAGCAAATCTCACACATGCACAGTCAGCAGAGAAAGCCCGAACAGCTGAGCGGCAGGAGAAGTAATAATAATAATAATAATAATAACAGTACCTAAGCAGCCTCCTGCTATTCAGCTGTTCAAGGTTTTTTTTCCTTTTTTTTTAAAAAAAAAAAATAGCACAGATATTGTGCATGTGTTACAAACACACAATACCTGTCCCTGTTAAAAAAGTACCCCCTCCCCCATGATAACCACTATCCCAACGATGGTCCCCAAATAAAAATTGTGGCTGGAAGTATGCCCACTCCCTCCTGCGACTGGGTGACTCCCCCACTGAAACCCCCCCCCCCCACTATGCAAGGACACTTTCCCCTTCCCCACTCCCCATACTTAGAAAACAAATTGGCAGGAGGGATGCCCACTCCTTCCTGCCTCAGCCCCCTGGCTCCCCCCACACACCCCTGACCCACCCCATACCTCTTATTTGGAGAAGACAGCAGGAGGAATGCCTAGTACCTCCTGCCCGCAGGCCCGCCTCTCCAAAATGGTGATCTTTCCCCTTCCCAGTGCATCGCTGATTGGCTCTAACGCCTAAGGCCCCTCCCAGGGGTCTAGACCTTTCAGTTTTTTAGGGTCGGTATTATCCATTGCTAAATTTAGTGCATGCCTTTGCCATGTTAGGCCATCAATCGGATGGCTCATTTTAATATTAATGAGGTCGTTTGTATGGCAAAATTGGAGAATGTATGAACGCACAGAAAACCATGTGGTGAGACATTTGGAACACTGGGTCAGAAAATTAGGTTGTCGCTAAACCAGCCAAACTGGCTTAGTGATGATCGTTAGCAATTGGACAATTTGGGTTGTATCCGTAGAAGCTGGACAGTTGTTGGGTTGTATCCGTAGAAATTTCATCAGCCGGAAGCCTGAAGTCATAATGCCATTGTACAGAACCATGGTGAGACCTCATCTGGAATACTGTGTGCAATTCTGGAGGCCACAGTACTGTAAAGATGTGCTGAGAGTCAAGTCGGTTCAACGAATGGCCACCAGGATGGTCTCAGGGCTCAAGGATCTCTCGTACGAAGAGAGGCTGAACAAATTGCGGCTCTACTCTCTCGAAGAACATAGGGAGAGGGTAGACATGATTGGGATGTTTAAATATATCACCGGACGTATCGAAGTGGATGATGATATCTTCTGTCTCAAAGGACCCACGACCACAAGAGGGCAGCCACTCAAAATCAGGGGCGGAAAATTTCATGGCGACATCAGAAAGTATTTCTTCACCGAAAGAGTGGTTGATCATTGGAATGAGCTTCCGATACAGGTAATCGAGGCCAACAGTGTGCCAGATTTTAAGAGTAAATGGGATGCCCACATGGGATCCCTAAGAGGGTAGAGTTAAGAGTTGGGCCATTAGGAGTGGGATCTCTAGGAAAGTAAACCCAGGGGGGTGGGTCAGTTGGGTGGGCAGACTTGATGGGCTATGGCCCTTTTCTGCTGTCATTTTCTATGTTTCTATGTTTCTCTGGCCCTAAGTCAGGAGATATAGTCGGCTAGCTGCTAACTGGGATATTCAGTGGGACAGAAGCAGCTATCTCCTGTTAAATACTGCATTAGCAGTTAGCCAGCCAAACACTATTTAACCGGACAGGAACTATTCCTGGCTGGTTAAAGAGCATTGCATATCAGGGTAGGTAATTTATTTTTGAAGTAACAAAACGGAAAGTTGGGCTTAAATTTCCTTTCAAACGTTTAAAAATGAATAGTCTAGCTCTGTGGGCCTAATAGATTTTCCTTTTTTTTCATTGACTAGTTCACTCTCTGTATATGCACATAAAATACCTCTTATAGAATTATTCCTATATACAAGAACACACTGTGATGAGTAGACACATACTCGTATACAAATCCATCGTAGGCGTGTTTGGAGGATGAGTGTTGGCAGAGCATGGGCAGAGTTACAAAGTAAATGCACAGACTATGAAATAGGCTCCTTCATGCATACTTCATCCGCATGCATTTACAGCATGTAAAGGCACAATTTCAGCCGATTTTTTGCTAGTATTTTATAAAATGGCTTTTAAAATAAGCTCCCGCTTGTCTTTCCAGCCTATGTCATCTGCTATAAAATCACACTTTACAAGTTGCATTCCTGCTTATCATTGTTGGGATGCCATTACCGATGTTCATCAGACCTTTCCAAATACGTAGTTAATCACTTGCTCTTCCTTCGTGACCCGTGAAAGGGTGAATCAACCCCCGATATTATCACTGCATATATTCTTGATGTATTTTCATGGTAGATCTGTTGTACAGGGAAAATGAGAAGAGCTTCTTACAGATTTTTTTTTTTCCTTCTGTTTTCTCCTGTTGTGTTCTTTTGATTGGTTTCCCTTGAATGATTTCAGCATGGTTCTTATACAGTATCAGTTAAGATTACAGTTGCTAGGTGACCAGGAGCTATAAATTCAGGACACATAAACAACTTGTGGTTAACGTAGGTTTAACAGTAGAAATCTATATATCGTTTTTAATTTTAAAATATTAAAAAACCAAAAACACCCCAGGAGATATTCTTCACATCATTTAGGGGTTGTTATTAATTTAAAAGTACTGTTTCCTTCATTTCTCTTAACTAATATATTAAAGGATCCTTTTACTAAGCTATGATATGCAGCTAATGTGGAGTTTACCATGCAGTTGACCGTAGGGTAGACCCATACAACCGTCTCCTGTTTTAGAATGACAGCCACTGTGGTGGGATGGATGTAGGTGTGGCCGGTTGAAAGAGCTAGCCTCTGGGTTCGTACCATGCATTAGCTGTTACTACTAACAGTAGCACAATCGAACTTACTGCTACCTCAAGAGAAGGCAGTGAGTACAGCTGGCTCCTGGCAATCCAGTAGTGCGGCTGGTAGAAATGCAGCAGTGCACCCCTCCATAACACAGTGCCTACCTCACAATCCACCCAAGTTGGAAATCAACCCCCCCAGCCCAAACTCTGACACAAGTCCTGGCCCAGCATCAGAAGACCCAGCAACCTCCCTTAAAACACCCCAAGTTACAACCTGATCCTCTGGTCAAACCTTCCAGCACCCCTCAGACCTAGTCCTACACACTATATGAAAAGTCCCACACCTACTACAGATGGCCTATCCTCATGCTGTACCTTCTCCCCAATCCCCACGCCCCCTTGGGATCTACTAGGGGTCTGCATATCCTGTACGGCCTCTACGACAAAAGCAGCAAGACAAACCAAAGAGTTGTGAGGGGGAGATGTCAATCACTCAACCATTAATTGTTTAGGATACACTTTATTGATAGAAGCAATATGCGGACTTGGCACTGACAGTGTTTCAGCAAAAAATGCCTTTGTCAAGAATCGGATGTGAAATGATCTTCTGACAAATAGTCCTCTCGTAAAATACTGATCATCACATTGAGGTTCGCACATGCGTGAAGGCCTTCCAGACGAGCATTGAGCCACCAGTGAAGGGGGGAGGGGGAGGGAAAGTGCTGGAAGAGAAAATGCATGGAGAGAAGAAGTGCTGGCACTGGCTGACTGTTTACAAGATGTGCTTCTCACCATGGTGCCTCTCCTCCTTCCCAGCATCTTGCGGCACACTTGAAATCTTGGGCGGCACATAGTTTGAGATATACTGCCCTAGTGGAATGGAGAGACCGGAAAAATATGAATCAGACATTGAACTACAAGGGGCTGCTGAAAAGTTCTCAGCCCAACCAAGACGAGAATGATGTAGAGCCATGAAACTTACAAGTTATTCCACACGTTTCTTAACACTTTTCGTTTCAGTGATAAAAAATGGGAGGAGAGGATTCATACACTCTCAAGGGAAGTAGAGAAAGGGAAAAGGATTTTCTTTTTCCCCTCTCTTATTTTGTCTTCTTTGTATATTATTTCTTTGTAATGTAAATTCCATTTCTTTTCAAAGTTATTTTCTTTGATGTGAAATAAAATATAAATAAATAAATACAGTGGTACCTTGGTTTACGAGCATAATTCATTCCAGATTCATGCTCGTAAATCAAAGTGCTCGTATATCAATGCAACTTTCCCCATAGGAATTAATGGAAATGCGGACGATTCGTTCCACATCCCCATAACTTACCATTAGCGACGCCTCCACCGCTGCTCATGTAGCTCTGTGAACCGGAGAAGGGGGCTGTTCTGCAGGGCGTTTATGTCGTAACAGTGCATGTCTTAATGGTGGTACGGGTGGTGATGGTGCGCCCTGGCTCCAGGGTGCTGGCTGCACTTCTTGTATCATGGCTGTGGCTGCTGCCGCCAACTCCGGATAGCACCGTTGGCCCAGGTCATGTGTACGTAGCCCCCGGATGCCACCACCACCCCGCCGGTAGTCTCCAGGCACTGGCCCACCCCTGACGGACTCACTGTGACTCCCAAGCTGATCCTGGGGCCTCTGCGCCAGCTGGCAGCAGCCCGCCATCTTTGGTCATACATCGAGAACCTAGTCCGCCATTGCATCCATGCCGTTGTCCAAGCTCCGCCCCCTTATGATCGCACTTCCTGTTTCCGGAGGAGCTGGTTGCGGCATGGGCAAGGTGGTGGTGTCTCCTGGAAATAAGGGTTTGGGGGTGGGCCATGCTCGTTGGTGGTGTCCACTGGAAGTAAGGGTTTGGGGGTGGGCCATGCTCGTTGGTGGTGTCTGCTGGAAGTAAGGGTTTGGGGGTGGGCTGCGCTCACTTATCGAGTCAACACTCGTTTTGTGAGTTAAAGTTTACTCGAGTGTTTTGCTCGTCTTGCAAAACACTCGCAAGCCGCGTTACTCGCAAACTGAGGTTTGACTGTAATAATTAAAAAATAAAAAGCAGGGCGTGCGTGACTCCTGGCATTGAATTTCTGGGTATGTCTGATGACTCAGATGTTACTTGGGCACAATGACATTATAAGGTGTGTGTGCGTGGGGGGGGGGGAGCAGGGATGGACCATCCCGGGCGTCTTCTGGGTAGGGACATCGGCACCTCTCCTCCTCTCCGCCCTGCTCCTTCCCACCCCTCCCCGCCACACACATGCCTTCACTTCCCCCTGTATCTCTAGCTCTTTGCCAGTGCGAGCAACAGCTTCAACCCACTGCTCGTATCACTACCTATTTTTTTATTTCTTTGTTTTGTTTTATTAGGCAACTATTGTAACTAGTATCTCCTCCCTGCCTCTTGTACCAAGTCTTGTCCAAAGTCTCTATGCTGCCCCTCGATAACCATGTTTTGCTTTTAAATATCTATGTACACCACCTAGACTGGTAGAAAGGCGGTATATCAAAATAAAAAATAAATTTGGCTTGAAACTTGAAACTATGCCCAGCCTACCTCTAACCTAGTCTGTTAGGAGATGGCCAGTTAGCAGATTTATTCAGCGGCACTAACCAGTTACGAGCCACAGAATATCCGGTGCTGGTTCACTCAACAGGATTTAACCAGGCAGGAGCCTTTCTTTCCTATGCACGACATATGCGTGTGTTGTTTGTCCATTAACAGTTATACAAGTATCCCTTCGGTGTCTAAACCAATCAGGTTGCCTTGAATCAATTTAAGCTTACTGTCTGTAATGAACAATAAACATTGGTTGCTTGTTTTTCAGCAGCGAAACAAAGGTAGAGGAGAGTCAGTAATCATCTCGGGTGCTTAAGGGCATTGAATTAAAATAGAAAGCATAAGGACATGAAATAAAGAATAATGTCTTAGTTTGCTGCCTTAGGCTTCTATTCTAAGTTAGCTCCTGTTGAGTTCAATGGACTGACTTGTTTCAGCAGTTCACTTTTCCATTAATTTACCATATTACTCCATACAGTGCAAAACATAAAATGAAACAGTTTTCCTAGATCAACTGAGTAGTACTTTGTATAACAGAGAGCCAATTACTGCACCAATTTGTTGTGCTATTAATTTTCAATTATATTTCTTTCCAGTTGTGATCTTAAACTTTTTTTCTCCGCTAGCTTGTGTGTATTTTCCAGAAGAACTCTATTTGCAGGTTCTGGCTAATTCGTAACCTTGCAGAAATTTCTTTCTTTCTTTTATCCACTATAATAAAACCGTTAGCGCACATGCGCACTTCAATCTCTGTGTGTCCGTGCTTCGTGATCCATGCTTCTGTGCTGCGCATGCGCAGTGCCTGCCTCAGCTGATTTCCTGCCCCGATCTCCAACGCCAGCTGACTTTCTGCCTTCTGACTACACTGCCGCTGCCGGGACGCCTCTTCTTCTCACCCACAGACCAGTAGCGGCAGCAGCCGCGGTTTCATCAAGGAGCCGCAGGGCATTTGCTAGGCTGCCACACTTCGATAATGCGAGGCAGGCTGGCCTAGTAAAAGCCCCGAGGCTGCCCAGCCTAGTGAATGCTAGACAAGGAGCAGGGAAGGGAGAACATAGAAACATAGAAACATAGAAATAGACGGCAGATAAGGGCCACGGCCCATCTAGTCTGCCCACCTTAATGACCCTCCCCTACCTTTCTCTGTGAAGAGAACCCACGTGACGATCCCATTTTGTCTTAAAATCGGGCACGCTGCTGGCCTCAATCACCTGAAGTGGAAGACCATTCCAGCGATCTACCACTCTCTCGGTGAAAAAGTACTTTCTGGTGTCACCGTGCAGCTTTCCTCCCCTGATTTTCCATGGATGCCCTCTTGTAGCCGTGGGACCTTTGAAAAAGAAGATATTTTCTTCGACCTTGATACGGCCCATGAGATATTTGAACGTCTCGATCATGTCTCCCCTCTCTACTGGACAGGGGGAAGATAAAAGGAAGGGAGAAGGGCTACTGCTAGACAGAGGGAGCAGGGAAGAGGTGCTGCTGGACAGGTGGGAGGTAAAAGGTAGGGAGAAGGGCTACTGCTGGACAGGGGGGAGCAGGGAAGGGATGCTGCTGGATGGGGGAGGTAAAAGGAAGGGAGAAGGGCTACTACTGGACAGGGGGAGCAGGGAAGGGGTGCTGCTGGACAGGGGGGAGATAAAAGGAAGGGAGAAGGGCTACTGCTGGACAGAGGGAGCAGGGAAGAGGTGCTGCTCGACAGGTGGGAGGTAAAAGGTAGGGAAAAGGGCTACTGCTGGACAGGGGGAGCAGGGAAGGGGTGCTGCTGGACAGGGGGGAGAGACAGACAGAAAGAAAGACGGACAGTGAGCAGGGAGAGAGACAAAGAAAGAAAGACAGACAGGCAGGGGGCAGGGAGAGAGACAGAAAGACAGACAGGGGAAGAGAGACAGAAAGAAAGAAAGAAAGACAAACAGGGGCAGGGAGAGAGATCGAAAGGAAGAAAGACAGACAGATAGGGAGTGACAGAACAAAAGACAGAAAGAAAGAAAGGCTAAAAAACTAGTAAGTTAACTTTTCTTGGTCAGGAGTTAGCTCTTAATGGTGGTAGTGTGCTGAGTGGGTGAGAGAATTCTACCTCCTCGCCATCACTGAAATCCACGTTAATCAAGGTAAAATTCATCTGCCATCTATTAACAGGACCATAGCGAGTCATAATTATACCTGTTGACCCACCTGCCTGCTGTCTTATAGCCAGAAGAGGACAAATTCCCAAATTCTATAAATGGTGCCAATAATTGATTTTAACACCCAATTATTGTACAGCACTGCATGTATCTAGTAGCACTATAGATTTAATTAATTAATTGGCTTGTTAATTCAATTGTGTGCACAAATTGGGTATGAGCTCAAATTTGCACATGTAATTTTGAGTAGAGAGCAAATTTGCACATGTAATTTTGAGTAGAGAGCAAATGACTAAACAAAAAAGGAAAACTGCAGAGATGATGTACGTGATTCAGGAACTTTATTGAAGATACAAAACTATTGTTTCAGGAACTTTATTGAAGATACAAAACTATTGTTTTCCACAATGCAATTCTCAATGTTAGAAACCTGGACCCGTTATTGGCACTAATTGATCCTGTTACCTAAAATTGGATGCTGATCCCGACACTAAGCATTATTCTAATAAATGATGCCCAACTCACCCCTCCCCCTTTTACGAAGCTGCATTAGGAGTTAATACTGCTGCAACTGGTGATAAATAGGGGGGGCGGAAGGGGGGAGTCAGAGTGCCATGTATAGAATAACATTTAGAGCTTATTTTTTCGGTACCCAAATTTAGACATTATTTACAAAATCTAGTCCACAGTGGACAGGGATCAATTTTGGTACCCTTGCCTCCCTTGCATTGCTTGTACAGCCCTTGCTATAGCCCTGCCTATAAGTATTTTTAAAAATTGCAGGCCAGCATATCTTGCATATCACAAGGTCAGCATAATTAGAAACTGCCAGGTCACAGTTATGAAAATACTTGTGGACAAAGCAATGTTTTTAAAGTGACCATGGAATAGGGATCAAGTTGATCAGTGGCTTATGCTGCCAAAAACATTTATGCATTGCTGGGAGTTGCTGGCTTCTGGTCTACCCATTGGAAAAAAAAACAAAAAAAAATAACCCACATTGCTTTATATGAAGAAAAGGCATTTATAAAATTCCCTGTGGGTATATATTATGCTGTATTAATATATAATATATACTTTTGTAGGTGTTTTGCAGTCAGAGCTTGGGTAGAGCTACAGGCAGAGTTGTAAGATATGCAAATGGGTTATAAATATACATGCATCTTAGCATAATTAGAAATTAGGTGTACTGTTATGTAGCAGCTTTTTGGGAGGCTATTTTATAAACCATACATAGTAGGAAGATGCCTATCTGGAGCTTATTTTATAAAGGACAGTATGCACAGCAGGGCAAATAAGTATGCATATTTTCGGTGTGACCACTTAAAACTGCCATAGAGCTGGTGTAAATGCTCACATCTGGATTACTAAAAAACACGTCTAAATTATAGGCAATAGATCTGAAACTTTTCTTGAAATTTAAAGATGTGTTATATCATATCATACCAAATGTCATGAGTTTATCTTCTTGGGCAGACTGGATGGACTGTGAAAGTCTTTATCTGCCATCAAACGTACGTAAGGAAGTTCTTCTTTACCCAGAGAGTGGTAGAAAACTGGAATGCTCTTCTGGAGGCTGTTATAGGGGAAACACCCTCCAGGGATTCAAGACAAAGTTAGACAAGTTCCTGCTGAACCAGAACATATGCAGCTAAGGCTAGTCTCATTTAGGGCACTGGTCTTTGACCTAAGGGCCGCCATGTGAGCGGACTGCTGGGCATGATGGACCACTGGTCTGACCCAGCAGTGGCAATTCTTATGTTCTTATCTACTACACCCTTATTATTTAAAGCTCCATTGGTTGCCATTTGAGGCTAGAGTTTTGTTTAAATTTGGCTGTATCTGTTTTAAAGTTTTATTTGGATTGACTCCAACCTACCTCTGTTTCCATTTTGAATTTTTAAATTCAAATAAGAATACACGAAAAACTTACTGGTTTACGTTTCCATCGGTAAAAGCATGTCATTATAAGAGATTCCTAGGAAAAACTTTTGCATTTCAGGCTAGTGCAACCCAATATCCAACACTCTCTATACCCTTAGTACTCTCTAATATTGTTCTATTTACCTAATGTTATCTAAAACCACATAATTCACCCCATTCTTATCTCCTAAAGACTTCTACTTCCTGTTGGTAACTCTTTACCCAACGTTTTTTTTTTTTTTTTTATTACCTTAAAAATTTTATATCATCGCTTATTCTATTCTTTCAAATTTTGAATGTAATTCTTGTTTTTAGTTTGAATGTAATCCGCCTTGAACCGCAAGGTAATGGCGGAATAGAAATCACTAATGTAATGTAATGTAATACGCTTATTCCCCAAGCTCAGTCTTATTATTTCTTTAGAAAAATTCTTAAAATTTATCTGTTTGATAAATATGTGACTTAATTGCCATTTTTTATTTTCTGAGAAATTTTGATATGCTTATGTAAGTAATTCACTGTTTGTGCAGTTCTTTCTTGCTGAAAACTGCCTTGAACTAATGGTTTGGCGATATATAAGAATAAATTATTATTATTATTACTTAGGACTTAGATGTTGCAGCTAGAGGTGACTTTTCCTTCACTACTCATGCAATTGTGTTCTTACTCTGCTTTAAGGTTGTATGTTTTGGGGTGGTTTTTTTTTTTTTTTTAGATCTTGCCCAGCTCTTGAAATTTGTGTCCAATAAGGCTCTAGTGACTTCTAGTACCTCTTCATGATTGAGTCTGTATTCTTCAAAGATGTATGAGGGTAAATCAAAAAGTAAAGGCAAAATTAATTTAATGGCTTTGATAGAAGTAACTGTGAGCAACTGAACATATCACTTTTCCACATAGTCCCCATATAAGATGACACGTTTGTTGTTTCATTCAACTAGCTTCTGCATTCCTGCAGAGAAGAAGTTTTTTGGCTGATCCCAAAGCCGGGTGAGCACCGCTTCCTATACTTCATTATAATTTGTCTTTTGCTCTCCAGGTCACAGTGACACACCCATGTCTCATCGCCGGTGACAGTTTTCTCCAGAATACTCGGATCTTCTTCATACTGTCTCAGGAACTGGGTCACAACTTCCACACACTGTTGCTTATGCAGATCAGTAATCTGTTTGGGAACCTATCGTTGTGCAGACTCTCCTGTATCCCAAGTCATCATGCATTGTGGCAAATGCAAATCCATAGCTGATATCCAAATTTGCAACCAATTGAGACACCGTTATCTGTTGGTCTTCTCTAATCAAGACATCTGCCCTGTCAATGTGTTTTTGAGTGCACGTTGTTGATGGGTTACCGGAACGACATTCATAGGTTACACCTGTTCTTTCCACTTTAAACCTTTTTACCAGTGCAGTCAAGTTTTTTGATTGTTAGGCAGCTTATTGTCAGTCCTCCTTGTGTTTTGGTTCCTGAGTAAGGGGCTTTTGTCCCTGAAACCAAGCCTGGTTGAACCCTAGAGACTGGAGGAGTGTTTTACAACAAGCTTTTCTCTCCCCACGTTTATTATCAGTTCCTGAAGAATGGGATTATCTGACTCACTAAGCTAAGTACTACTGTTTTTGACTTTTTCAGCTTGTTTACTTTATTTTTCTCTGCTGGAGGTGTGGGGCAGGATTTTCACTGTAATTTTGTGAATTATACTAAGAGTAATTTGCACTATATAAGTTTATTCACTACATTTATTCACACATAATATGATGGTGTAGGGCTAAATTGTGATTTTATTTCACTCTGGAAAAAGCTCAGGAAGGTTAAACGAGGTGGCTGTGGCTCTGTTTGATCTTTTGGCTGCCTCAAGCTTGCAACCTCACACTGAGGACTTACTTCACTATTATTATTATTATTATTAATAAAGTATTTTAGTGTTAGTGTTACAGTGGAATTCCTTCCCCACACTTTATTGGCAAGTACTGCTCAGTTAGCGACCTAATACTGTATAGGTTAGGACTAACAAAGATGCAAATTTGTGTATTTTTATTCTAAATTGTGACATGTATATTATATACAATGTAAATTAATTGTTTTGCTTCATATTATTCATTCCATGAACATTTGCTGGTGTGACGCGATTAAAGCCCCCTTAAATTCATGACCGTAGTTGGTCACCCTAAATAGAGATGTCAATTTTATTGACTACTCTATTTCTTTAATGGAAGGAGAGAAGATCATCAAGTACCAACAAATACAGTCAGAATCCAAGAAAATGTAGTAGAATGACACAGAAATATTTCTCATCATGCTAGATGTGATAAGGGTTCACGTGCTGATCCCGCGCTAATCAGTCATTGTGCAGCAATACAGGTGCACTAGCTCAGTGGTTCTTAAACCTGTCTTGGGGGGACCTCCGGTCAGTTGGGTTTTCAAGATATCCCTAATGAATATGCATGAGGCAGATTTGCATATAATAGAGGTGACAGGCATGCAAATCTGCCTCATGAATATTCATTAGGGATATCTTGAAAACCAAACAGGCTGGGGGTCCCCCAAGACAGGTTTAAGAACCACTGAGCTAGTGCATCTGTATTGCTGCACGATGACTGCACGATGACTGATTAGTGCGGGATCAGCATTGGTTTGTCCTTTTGAGCATGTGCAAAGGATTTTGAGCCCATGCTGGTGTTGCTCCAAGACAAGATGAAAGGATATAAGATACACGGGGTTTTGAAAACCTGAAGCGGTTTCAGATCCTGATGACGCTGATCTAGCGAAACACAGTTCTCTGCGTTGGGCTGGCTGGTATAGTTTAGATGACATCTTTGAAGGTTAATTATCAAACATTGCTTCAATATATTCATCATTGGATTGTGGTCCAAGAAGTGCAATGGGATACCAAGAGTATCTGAAATTTATCAGGAACACTTAGCATATTGGACTGATAAAGGTTCCAGGTTTTCTAGGCTGCTGTGGGAAATCCAGGCAGCAAATAGTTTTTATTGTTAGGTTACGGAGAGTGGATTCATTCTTGTGAAATGTAATGTTGAGAAATAAAATTGATTATAATATAATTATTTGTTCATGTTAAGCAACGCTTCTTCTTTTGTTATATTGTGATGCATATTGATTAGGGATATATAGAAAACCCGGCTGGCTGGGGATTCTCCCAGGACAGGTTTTAAGAACCACTGTGCTATCTGATTAGTGCAAAAACACCTACTCTTGCCCCTCCCCTCCAACATACTCCCTCAGCCCCCCAAATTAAAAAAGCATTTTTTAGCACATGGTTTATGCATGCACTTTTGGAACTTATCACACTGAGCATGCCCTGTGGTAAACTCTTTTAATCTGCATAATCAAAACAAAAATGTCTAAGTCCCCTTTTGGCCTAAGGCCCTAGACGTTGAAAGTAGAAGCAGGGAAAATGCCCATTCTCAAAAAAAATGTCCAAAAGGAGGTTATTTTGATAATGGCCTGCCTCTACGTTCAGCTGTTTAAACGCCCAGACCACCACTACGTCTAAACTTACACCACATAATCAACCTAAAAAAAGGTCTAAGTCCCAAACGCCCAAAACAAGGGCTTTTAGGCGAAGGAGAGGCCTGTCCTTCGCCTAAAAGCTGGATTCTGTAATCAGTGTCTGTCAAAAACAACACCAGTTACAGAATCCAGCCCCCCCAAGCAACGATCGCGGCAGGACAGATGGCTCATCTTCCCTGCCATGATAGCGATACCACCAAGTGCCGCCAAACGCTATCGAGGGGGTCGACGGGGGGGGGGGGGTGTTGCGGGGTCAGCGAGTGGGGGGCTGATTTGGGGCTTGGGGGGGTGATCGTAGAAAGGGGTGCGCCGAGAGCAGGAGGGCCTGGGATCCCTCCTGCCCATATCTTAGTGGGGGTGGAGGATAGGGGGTTTCGCTGGAGCAGGAGGGCTTGGGCTCCCTCCTGCCCGGATCGAGTCATGGGGGGGGGGGTCGCTGGGGCAGGAGAGCTTGGGCTCCCTCCTTCCCAGATCAAGTCGGAGGGGGGGGGTCGCTGGAGCAGGAAGGCTTTGGCTCCCTCCTGCCTGATCCGATCGGGGGAGGGGTGGATCGCGGCGGGAGAGATGGCTCATCTGGGGGGTGGGCCATCGCGGCAGGAGATATGAGCCATTTCTCCTGTCGTGATAGTTGCAGTAGATGGTAGGCAGGTTGCTGGGGCTGCTGAGCTGGTGCGATCAGCTCAGCGGCCTCTTTTTCGGCACTTATACCTGTTTTGACTTGGTCTAAGTCAAAACATATAAGTGCCGTTTAGGCAACATGCCTAAACTTTTAGTTATACCTGCTGTACGCCTATGTTTAGGTCGGCCCACCTCCCGCCCTTTCCCCTCCTCTAAAAATGCCTTTTTTCGCTCTATGTGTTTAGAGGCAGGGGAAAGGCCTAAGCTGGTTTTAGATATGTCTAAAATCTGCTTTGGTTATGGGTACTTGGATGATCAGGCTTTTTGATCATCCAAGTATCCATTTAGGCCACTTTGTTTAGACATTTTTTTGTTTTGATTATGAGCCCCATACAGTATTAGGGCCTGATTCTCCAAAGTGCGTCCCGATTTTAGGCAGCTGTAGGCGTCCTACAGCTGTCTAATCAGCCAATCGGGATGCAAGTTTTTAAAAAAAAATGCTCCCCTATATTGAAGGCGCCTCCGGGAGCCTATGGAGACCCGCAAGACGCCTAAGCTCGCCTAAAGGCCTTAGGCGAACCTAGGCGCCCTACACGTCTCCCTAGAAGAGAAAGAGACGCTTAAAATGTAGGCCAGCAAAATGCTGGTCTAAATTGTAAGTAGACGCGGCCGCTATACTGATCGCGGCAAGGGATCTCCCTGCTGCAATAAGTATAGCGGCCGTGGCCGCCTGTCCCATCACCGGCAGGAGGATGCCCAACTCTTCCTGTCGGAACCCCAAACTCCCCCTCCCCCCAAACTGTTAATCGCCGACAGGAGGATGCCCAACTCCTCCTGTCGGAACCCCGAACCCCCCTCCCCCCCCAAACTCGTAATCGCTGACAGGAGGATGCCCAACTCCTCCTGCCGGAAAGCCCGAACCCCGGACCCCCCTCCCCCCCAAACTCGTAATTGCCGACAGGAGGATGCCCAACTCCTCCTGCCGGAAAGCCCGACGACCCCCCCGCCCCAACTAATCTCCCTCCCCCAACTAACCTTTCAATGTTGGTTGGCTAGGCACCTGGGCCAATCAGGCCTTAGGATTAGTGGGGATGGGCGGACCCGCTATGCCATGGCCTGATTGGTCCAGGCTTCTAGAGCCTGGGCCAATCAGGCCTTAGATTTAGCGGGGATGGGCCGGGAAGGGGCGGGCCTGTCTCATTTCCACGAGGCGGGCCTGTCGGCTGGACGGCAGCAAGACCCGTCCAGCCGACCAACATTGAAAGGTTAGTTGGGGGAGGGAGATTAGTTGCGGCGGGGGGTCGTCGGGCTTTCCGGCAGGAGGAGTTGGGCATCCTCCTGTCGGCGATTATGAGTTTGGGGGGGAGGGGGTTCCGGGGTCCGGGGTTCGGGGTTCCGACAGGAGGAGTTGGGCATCCTCCTGTCGGCGATTACGAGTTTGGGGGGGAGGGGGGTCCGGGTTCGGGGTTCCGACAGGAGGAGTTGGGCATCCTCCTGCCGGTGATGGGACAGGCGGCCACGGCCGCTATACTTATTGCAGCAGGGAGATCCCTTGCAGCGATAAGTGTAGCGACTGTGTCTAATTTAACCCGATTCTCTAACCGGCATCTGTACCAAGGACGCCGGTTACAGAATCGGGGTTTAGTGTAGGACCGATTCTGTATAGGACACCTCTCCTGGGCGTCCTGTACAGAATCAGGGCCTTAGTGCCTATCACAGCTTAGTAATAGGACCTCTAAGTTTGTGCCTGAGACAATGGAGAGTTAACTGACATGCCCTGGGTCATAAGGTACCACAATGGGATTTCAATCGGCTTCTCTGGTTATCAGCACACTGCTCTAAAAATTAGGTTACTCTGATATTCAAATATAATAAGCCAGAGGTCTCAAACTCAAACCCTTTGCAGGGCCACATTTTGGATTTGTAGGTACTTGGAGACCTCGGAAAAAAATAGTTAATGTCTTATTAAAGAAATGACAATTTTGCATGAGGTAAAACTCTTTATCTATATATATAAAATCGGAGGTATGTATGTGTGTATGTATGTGTGTGTGTATGTGCCGCGATGACGCAAAAACGGCTTGACCGATTTGAATGAAACTTGGTATGCAGATCCCTCACTACCTGGGGTGATATGTTCTGGGGTTCTCACGGCCCACCTGCACACGTGGGCGGAGCTACAAACAGAAAATCAGATTTCACCCATTCATGTCAATGGAAAATATGTAAAAAGCTGCCATTCTCACAGTAATTCAAAAACGGCTTGACGGATTTGAATGAAACTTGGTATGCAGATCCCTCACTACCTGGGGTGATATGTTCTGGTGGTCTCACGGCCCACAACTCTTATGTTGCTTGCTCAAGGGTGGGTTCACCCAATAATTTATATGTTCTTGCTCCAGGAGGTGAAACTAAAATTGTTGTTTATAATCACGTTTTGCGTTAGTTGTATTGTATTCATTTTGTCAAATATTTCACATTATAATTTGAATATTGTACTTTTTATTAAGCTGTAAAAAAATAATTTCATTCACCACTATAAAGTTTCTTTATTTGAATCCATTTACAGTGTTATTGCTATAATTAAATACCCGTGCAACGCCGGGGCATCAGCTAGTAGTTTATAAATCTTTCCTTTTGGTTAAGTCTTAATAATAATATTATAGCTAAAGAGACATATGATCAAGAAACTGTTTTATTTTACTTTTGTGATTATGATAAACATACCGAGGGCCTCAAAATAGTACCTGGCGGGCCGCATGTGGCCCCCGGGCCACGAGTTTGAGACCACTGTAATAAGCTATGTTAAGAGGACTTATGGTAGATGGGATAGCGAAGAATTCAGGATACATTGGACACAAAAACCCCATAACAAACATTATATTTGGTTGTCACAGATGATGCAAGCTATATCTTCCTTTCAAGGAAGATTTCAGCAAAGTATAGGCATTCACAGTGCCAGCACCAAGGTCCTTTAAGCAAGTTCCTCAATGCTTTCCACAGGTAAACCAGTGCCTTCCAATCAGAATCTCTTTTACCTATCTCATATCAGTTCTACCCAAAGCCCTTCCTTTTGTAAAGGGAAAAATAAAGGGGCAGTTGCTGATGTCTGCTATTATATTAATATAGGTAATGCTTTTGGTCCACATGCTGTTTTTGCCACAGTATATTAAGCAGAGGTAATCTCTCAGCAATTAATTGTCATTCCTGCAAGATTGGTTCAGTTAAAGGACAAGGAGCTCCCCCCTCCCCCCCTCCATTTAATAAAGCTTTACATGAAACTTTTCAGGTTGAATTGTTATCCTAATCAAAAGAAGGCTAAATTGTTATAAAAATTGAACTTACTGTCCTTCAAGCTAAAAGCACATGCAGGCTGATAAAACAGGAAAACAAAACAGTCCTGCTTAAAAATATATTGCTACAGAGAAATTGAATAAATAATTGGTTTGGTGGTAAATTGCAGGCCCTTTTCCTAAGCCTCTGGTTTTAAGTCTTGCAATTTCTTCTTTACGTATTATTAACTAAAAGGAGAAAGGCAAATTTCATTTAAGTTGTATATTTTTTTATCCTGTGAGCAAGAGTGTAAATGAGTTTATTGACCCTGCTTTCTGTTCAGTTCAATCTACCTTTGGATAAGGCCATTAAGTTTCTAAGGAATTGTGATCCTTGTGCTTTGATGACAAAAAGCTGACACTAAAACTGTTTTTTGCTTATTGCCAATTTACCCTGTTTCCTTTAATTTACTTGATTTTAAGTCTCAGTTTTGTTTTTGCTTTACTTTCTTTTGATAAATGTATGGCCTTGATTTGTTTGGTGACTTGTGCATTCTTTGAATGTTTTATTAATTTTTTCCATTGGATAGTGGAACAAGCTATTGGTTATACTAATTGATTCACTATTTAGATTATTTTGGTTTTTTTGTAGGCCCTATAGATTCTGAAATTGGTTACCATTTGTTTTCTGCTTTTAAATAATTGACTAGGGATTTGCGTACTCTCATAGTTGTTGATAAATTGGCTTGTCTTTATTCAGATCTTACTTTTTTTATGTGGAATTAGATTTCAATTTATTTGAAGTCATATATCCTAGTGGAAAAGGTAGAAAAAATAGTAGCGTCCATTACTAAGATTCATGATTTTAGAGATCTCATGCAGGGTGTCTTTTACCACCATTTAGGGCCCCTTTTATAAAGCCATGGTAGAAATTCTGAGGCAGTAAATGCGCCAATTCCCATTCAATTCCTATGGGCTTTGATGCATTGACCATGGCAGCATCACAGCCATGGCTTTGTAATAGAGGCCTTTATGGGGAAATTCTGTATAGGACGCCGGTCTCAGCAGCTGCCTATGAAGCAGCTTAGAATCGCATACTGGCATCCTGTAGAGAATCAGATCTGCCCTAATGGACTGATGTCTAACCCCCCCTATACAGAATCACATCTGCCCTAATGGACAGATGCCAAACCCCTTCTAAGTGCCCTGATTCTCTAACTGGCGCCTATGACACAGGTGCCAGTTAGAGAATTGCACCTGATCCCTTGCCATCAGCTGATTGTGGCAAGGGAATCCTCCTGCCATGATAAGCTGAGTGGTTGTGGCAGGGGACCCCATTGTGAAATTCCCCAGCAGGAGGGATACCCACTCACTCCTGCTGGAACCACCAACGCTCCCCAGAGAAATCCCCCCCAGCAGGAGGGATGCCCACTTCCTCCTGTTGCCACCCCTAGAATTTCCAAAGCCCCCCACCAATCAGCAATAACTCCCTCCAGACCTCCCCAACCTATAGACCCCCCAGATCCCCTAAGCCCCCTCTCCACACCCTCGTACCTTTCCAGAAGAATGTCTGGCTAGAGGGATGCTTATACCCTCTGGCTGGCAGGCCCGCCACTCCAAAATGGCAAACTTTCCTCTTCCCAGTGCATTCTGGGCTGCACTTGGGAAGGGCCTTAGGCACCTGTGCCTACCTGTGTCTTTGGCCTCCTTTCCAGTGAATCCTGGGATGCAGTGGGAGTGCTCTAAGACTCTGATTGGCCAGATAGTTAAGGCCCCTCCCACAGGAGTTTTTGACAGATGAAGGAGAAAATGGAGTCCACAATGAGCTTTGGATATTTTTACATTCTCTGGATATCTGAGGTCTTTCCCCCTGTTATAATAAGAAGCATATAAAGAGATTGTTTGCACTTGTACTTGACATTATTGGATAGTTTTATATGGATATATAGTAATACTGTACAAAGTAACTTATTTAACTTTATTTTTATTTATTTTATCAATTATCATTCATATGTAATAACACTCATAATAGAAATAAAGGAAAAAAGAAGTTCCCAAAAATTACAGATAGGAAAATAAAATTTCAATTTTGACCACCATTTGGGATCCAAAATTCACAAACATAAAAAAGGAAAATTTTCAAATTTAACAGAGTGCTTTTCTACTACCATTCGCCTATCAGCCAACCACAGTGGATTGTGAGAGGGTTACATTGATTCTCTGCTCTTCTCTTGACACAAGAAACTCAAACAGCTGGTTATGTTCAAAGAACACATATGTAAAGTTCCAAGAGGATTGTGAAAAATTGCAGAAGGTGTTTATTGTGAGTAAGTGCAAATTGATGCATTTAGGAAAAAGTAACACTAGCTTTGTGATGCAGGGTTCCACGTTAGGAAAAGGATCTAGGCATCACATTGAGGATACGTTGAAACTCTCAGCTCAGTGTGCAGTGGCAACCAAGAAAGAAAATAGAATGTTAGGGATTGTCAGGAAATGAATGGAAAACCAAGATGATAATGTTATAATGCCTTTGTATCGCTCCGTGGTACAGCCATACCACGAATACTGTGTGCAATTCTGGTCACTGCATTTCAAAAAAGATATAGTGAAATTACAAAAGGTACAGAGAAAGGCGATGAAAATGATAAAGGGGATGGGATGTCTTCCCTATGAGAAAAGGCTAAAGTGTCTAGGTCTCTTCCACCAAATCTCAGTGTCATTGAAAAAAACAAAAAAACCCAACTACTTTTGCTTCTGCTCTAGCAAAGAGCTTGGGCTATAACTGCAGGGTTGAGTTTTAATATCCCCTGCATGCTTTTTGCTCAAGTTGAGCTCAGGTGATCTTCAGCCCTGTACTGTATGGAGGCCTGCGCACAAGAGCTGAGCTTAACGATCAGCTCTTGTACACAGGCGCCAGACACAGTTCTTTCCCCTTTCATCGGGGTACTCAGCACACATAGCATGCTTATAATTTGCATGCTATTAGTGCTGAGCAAATGAAAATCGCTCTCGACCCAGTGTTTTCAAAAGGGTTGCCAGAGCTTTGTGCATCCTGCTCCTAGAGTCAAATTCTAGGCTCAAATACTTGTTTACATCCATTCTACTTCTCTATTTAAACTATTCAATTTAACTGTGTCCCACAACCCCCCCCCCAAACCTTTGTTATTTTCGCAATAAAATATCAGAAAACTCCCCCCCCCCCCCCGCACCCTCTAGAAATTAATATCTGGATTTTTGAATAAGAAACCAAAGACTGGTCTGCATGACATTTGGAGCATTGAGATAAAGCATCAAATTATTGCATCTCAATTGCCACAAATTTGGGCTTGGAGGATGAGATGTACGGCATCTGGTTTTTTTTGTTGTTGTTGTTGCATAGAGCAGTTTGGAGCCCAGTTTGGTTACAGAAATTAGATAGTTCCAAGTCTAATAGGTGTTGGCACTGTCATCTCGAACCTGGGACATTAGATCATTTATTATTCTATTGTCCATTGATACTTAGTTTTTGGAAATCCATTTGGGATCAGATAAACAAAGTAATGGAAAATCCAGTGTCACTAACATATGACATATGACACTGTGTTATTTGGCAAAATGATAAAAGCTAAAAAATAAACTTCTCTTTATTATGACAGGGGTTGCCATACAACTTATTCTAAGGAATTGGAAAAACTGGGATAGACTGAACTATTCCTTTTGGTGGGAGTCTCTCTGTCATGTTTTTAAGATGGAACGTAAAATGGCTATACATCAGGGACATTATAAGAAGTTTCTGAAGATTTGGGAGCCATTGACAAAATTTTGCAAAGAGTGATTGGAGATTATACCCTTTGGTCATACATGTCCAGGGTGGGTGAGTGGGAGGGTGGGTTGGAATATATTTTTCAATTTCTCAATCTGAGTGTACTTTTTGAATATAATTATGGTGGGGATGATATATTTTTTTGTCATAGATTATAATTGTAATTGTATTTAAGTGCTTTTATAGAGTTATATGATTGTATTATATTTTGCACTTACTTATGGCTTTAAAATGAATAAAGAAATAATAAAAAAAGAAAAGAATGCAATAAATTAATTGAGAGCTTTTACGATCCATATGAGCTGCAAATGTATTAGTGTGGGGGATCCTAACCACTGATGATTCAATTTCATAAATCCAATACACATAACCCCCACACGTAAAATGCCCATATGGACCATTCTTGTGTGTCACAGGATTGGCCAACCTTTCACAATGATTCAAGACTCTGGTCTCTCTAGAGTCTTCCCTGCAGAAGTTCACCTTGGTTCCCGTTGTAGTGTCTAATGCAATGTTTATGTGAATTGATTCTTGCTTTTATATTGAAACTAACAAGGAATAACTTATCAAAGATCTGGGTTTGCTAATACATTATACAGTGACCTATACAATTCTGCTGCTTCATCACTTTCTAATCAGCCATCCATCTTCTTCTTCCTCCTCACCTTTTCTCCTTCAGACTATCATTAGAATGACTTTATAGTTCACTTATATATTTTAGTATTGCCTTCATTCAATCATTCTACCCTGACCCTTGGTAAAGGGTTTTAGGTTCTGACAACTAGTCAAATATGTGTTAAACTAGCCCAATAAAAATTATTATCTTTAACAGAACCTATATATTTACTAGGAGGAGTAAATATAGAACTCTGCTAGCCATTGATTTTCAGTGGCATTATACAGACAGCACTGGGAAAAATGTAATCACTTTGGCACTATCTATATATTCCTGGATGCAGTTACTATAGATTGAAGTATGGGCATTAAAGGCCAACTATACAGTATAGGTTGCCTAGAATAGATCAATAGGGTACTTAGTTGTAGTCTATTTTATAGACACAAATCCTGCCTAAAGTTAAACCACATTAATTCCTGCTCAGAAGCAAGTGTACCGTAAATGTTCACAAGCAGAGAACATGTGAATGTGGGTATATTATAAAGTATGCAAATAAATTGGTACTGCATCTGCACTCCACCCAAAACATTATATTAGTGATTTTTATTCCGCCATTACCTTGCGGTTCAAGGCAGATTACATAAGGAGTTATTTGGACATTTAGGAATACATAAGGAGTTATCTGAACATTTCCTGTGGTATTATGAAGTGGAGTGGGTTGCTATTGGGGACTGAGATGATTCTTCCGGTGTTAGTTTGTCTTTAAGGATTTCTTGAATAGCAGGGTTTCTATTTCTTTTCTGAAGGTTTTGTAGTCTTGGGTCGTGATCAGTAAATTGGAGAATTGGTAGTCTAGTTTTGCTGCTTGAGTGGCCAGGAGGCCATCGTACATTTTTACATGCATTACCCTTATTAAAACCTGTCCCATCTCTCTCACATAGACAACATAGTATGTCAGAGAGATGGGACAAGCTTTAATAAGGGGACATCCTTGAAACAGCCTCTAAGCAAAACATGTTGAAACTGGTCCCGAGCTGACAATTTAATTAACTATGATAAGTATTGCCTTTTTAAAGCATATATATTGTCACAATCCTATCCCTAAAGTGCATCTTGCACCAGGGCAGGAGCTAATTAAACCTGTCCCAGGGATTCAGAGGGCCAACCATGGGGATAGGATTGTGACCAAGCCTAAAGGAAAACCTAACTTGCCCTTTAATTCAGTCAGGGCTGATCTCCAGGGAGGGGAGGAGGAGGTTGAGAACAGCTTACAACAGCCCCAGAGAGATCTCCCTCCCCCTGGCTTCTCCCAGCTGAAGGGAATGATTAGGCTCCCAAAGCCAGCTAGGGGAAATCGGCAGAAAGCTCCACCCCCTCCAAGGGCAGGTCAGATTCCCCTGTGTACTTTAGAGACTGCTCTGAAAAGGAGGAAGGCAGTCTATCCAGGGCCAGCCCTGGAAAGGGTCTCTCCTGCTGAAGGTGTTCCAGAGTCTCAGGACTGGGAAATGCAGGAGCCTGACACAGACCCTTTGGCCAACCAGCTACCCAGTGAGGAGGCTATGGAGTTTGGAGAAACTTTCAGTCTGCCTGAAGATGTGCAGATGGAAATCAGCTAAGTGGCAGGACTGGGAGTTGTAAAGTTTATAAACCTCCTGGGTTTGGGTTTGCACTGTGTGGGAAAAGGGTGTTTGATTACTGGATGCCTTTGAAGGACTTGTGCTGGCAGCACCTGTCCTGCTTGGGAGAAGCAGGAAGGAAAAAAAAACAAAACGTTTTTCCTTTTTCTTTATTTGCCAGTGTAATGTTGTCAGCTATAGTTAAGCTGGCTGGGGCTGTCAGATGGTGAAAGTCTTGAGGGAAGGCAGATTGGGGAGAATCCACTGTACATCAGGTTGGGTTAGTGGGGCCATTAGTGGCAAGTCTGAAAATCAGATTATTTAATTAGTGGATTCGCTGACTTCCTTCCCCTCCCCCAGCAGCTCCTGTTGAGCTGGCTGGGAAACAAGCCTGAAGGAGTTTAAGGCTTGTGCATTAGTTCTTTTGGAGCAACGCTGTGCTTATGGACTTTGTGTGCCACTAAAGAGAACTAGTGAATGTTTTTCTTTTTGGGATTGAAGATTTATGTTGGTGATTACTTACCTGACTAAAGGTTCCGGTTGGCCTCTTTTGTTTTGGGCCATCCTACCCTGAGTTCTCTGATATAACGGATTGTGTTATGAGACTGTGAGGGTGTCACTCTAGTGGAGAATGCACCTTAATCATACCTCCTAATAAAGGGGAAATTTAAGGATTAAAGAATTGACTCTTTTTTTTGTCTTTTGGATTTGCTGACAAGACAGTGCATAGTATCCAGCAGGACCTCTCTCCTTCTAGGGAGGCACGTCGGAGCAGCGCATATGTGAGCGTGGCCGGGCTAGCGTGAAACCACGGGTACCGGCTCCGCTACAATATATATATATATATATATATATATATATATATATACAGTGGTACCTCGGTTTACGAGTGCACCGGTTTGCGAGTGTTTTGCAAGACAAGCAAAGATTTGCAAACTTGGTGCCTCGTAAACCGAGCGCGCCTCGATTTGCGAGCGCCCCCCCTGCGAACCGGCACCCTCCCCTCTGCAATCCGGCACCCCCGCCGCCATCGGGCACCCCCCCCCGCCGCCATCGGGCACCCCCCGCCGCGACCTGAGGTCCCCCCAACCCACCCGAACTCTCTTCTTACTTTGATGTAGCCTCCGCACCGGCACCAGCATGTCCTTTGCTGTGCTGTACCGGTGCCCGAAGATCTGCCTCCGGTGATGGGCCTTGAGCATGTGCGCATGCTCAAGGCCTGAGAGTTCACGTCGAACGTCCAACGTGAACTCTCAGGCCTTGAGCATGCGCACATGCTCAAGGCCCAGCACTGGAGGCAGATTTTCGGGCACCGGCACAGCACAGCACAGGACATGCTGGTGCCGGTGCGGAAGCTACATCAAAGTAAGAAGAGGGTTCGGGTGAGTTGGGGGGACCTCAGGTCGCGGTGGGGGGTACCCGATGGCTGCGGGGGGGTGCCGGATCGCGGTGGGAAGGGTGCCGGTTCGCAGGGGGGGCGCTCGCAAATCGAGGCGCGCTCGGTTTACGAGGCACCAAGTTTGCAAATCTTTGCTTGTCTTGCAAAACACTCACAAACCGGTGCACTCGTAAACCGAGGTACCACTGTATATATATATATATATATATATATATATATATATATATATATATATATATATATATATATATATATGCTTTAAAAAGGCAATACTTATCATAGTTAATTCAATTATGTCAGCTCGGGACCAGTTTCAACATGTTTTGCTTAGAGGCTGTTTCAAGGATGTCCCCTTATTAAAGCTTGTCCCGTCTCTCTGACATACTATGTTGTCTATGTGAGAGAGATGGGACAGGTTTTAATAAGGGTAATGCATGTAAAAATGTACGATGGGGGGGGGCTTTGGGGGGAGCAATGCCGATTCTCGTGGGGGGGGAGCAGTGCTGCTGGCCTCGGAGGAGGGGGGGTGGAGGGTGGGAACCTATCAAAGTGAGTTTCCATTATTTCCTATGGGGAAACTCGCTTTGATAAACGAGCATTTTGGATTACGAGCATGCTCCTGGAACGGATTATGCTCGCAATCCAAGGTACCACTGTATATATATATATATATATATATATGTGTGTGTGTGTGTGCATAAACTAAAAACATTTTGCGATATTTTTGAGATTTAAGATGCTATAGTTGCTAAAACTAGTAGTTTTAATGATAATAAAATTATGACCGATGACAAAGGTGGAGCTTAAATCTCAATAGCTATGATATGTTGAGTGTTGATTAGCAAAACCTGCCCAGAACTTACCTACATACATACATTCTGGTCATCATGCATACTTTATGTGTGAGGTAATTTTATAAAAGAGGCTTTCTGCCCCGAATTCTTTAAAAAGTGTGCAATTTTAGTCACGTACTCAAACTGCATATGTAATGTAATTGAATATCAAGCCAATTAGCACCAGTAATTGGCTTCATACCAAGCAATTTATTGCTGCTAATTAGGTGTATAAATTTAGGCATGTGATCCACACCTAATTTTTACATGCAAGTCAGAAAAGGGGGGCATGTTTATAACATGCTTATGGGTAGATCACGGGCGTTAGTTGAAGTCATATGTGCAATTCTAGAATAAGGGCTTCTGCATTTAAATTGAGGTACAGGCATTTGTATCATGCTTTTATTGGTGCAAATGGCCACACCTAAATTTACCTGGTACAGAAAGGTTCTCACAAGCATAGGGCTCCTTTTACAAAGCCATGGTAGAGGTTTCTACTGTGGGCCAGTAAGGTAAATGCTCCGATGCACATAGGAATTTTATCACCTGTAGCATCTTAAATCTCAAAATACTGTGGATTCCTTTAATAAGGCACGCTAGCTGATTTAACACTTACTACACGCTAATGTGCCCACACGCTAATATTTAATATAAAATATTTAATATAAAAGGACCCCATACTGTATGTTTTAATAAGGCAGTTCTCATCTTAGTTAATCCAGGTATGTCGACTTGGGGACCAGTTCCAACATTTATCACCCGGATGATGTTTCAAGGATGTCCCCTTATTAAAACCTGTCCCATCTCTCTCACATAGAGAACATAGTATATCAGAGAGACGGGACAAGTTTAATAAGGGGACATCCTTGAAACAGCCTCCAAGCAAAACATGTTGAAACTGGTCCCGAGCTGACATACTTGAATTAACTAAGTTAAGTATTGCCTTTTTAAAACATCCTATATAATAAAACCCTAGCTTCGCATGCGCACTCTTACCTGCGTGTTCCGTGATCTCTGATCTGTGGTGGCAGGAGTGTGCATGCGCGCATACATCGCTCCCTCTCTCCGTGGCTGCCAGGACTGCTCTACACCTCCTCAAGCAAGATTAAAAGCCGTGGTGTCAGCTTCTCTCTTGAGCCGCACCAGCGTCTGAGAAGGCTTCCGAAGCTGGCGGGGATCGTGAGAGACGGGCGGCACTTTTACACTTAAAAGAAAAACTTCGGCTGGAGCAGTTCTGAGAAAAAGAGTCTGTGTGCTTGAATTTCAGGTGGCCTGATTATACGGGAGCTCTGGGCCAAACGTCCTTCACCATACTCCAAGAGGCAGCTTGCATTACAGTGGCAGCAACTGAGAATTTGTTGTAGTGGTGGAGAGCAGCCCTGTTCCGCCTGTTGATCCTCCACAAACCTCCCGGCTCCAGCAGCGTCCGCAGCACTTTAAACACGCTGCTTCGCAGCCTTCTACTGCTGATTTCCTCTGCCGTATCTCTGATGACATCATCAGAGACAGACGTGGCAGAGGAAATCGGCAGTAGAAGGCCACGAAGCAGCGTGTTTAAAGTACTGTGGATGCTGCTGGAGCTGGGAGGTTTGTCGGTGGTGGGAGGGTCAGATGGAAGGGTCAGGAGTAGGCCAGATCGAGCAGGATAACGCAGTAAAAGAAGGGGGAGGGGCCGAACGGAGCAGGCCAGATCACGGTAAGAGAAGGGAAAGGGGGGTGGGGAAAAATGCTGCTACTGCTACACAGGGACTTGGAGGGGAAGGGAAATACCGCTGCTGCTTCTGCACAGGAAAGTGGGGGTGGGGGGAGAAGGGAAATGCTTTTGCTGCTGCACAGGGAAGTGGGGTGGAAATGCTGCTACACAGGGAAATGGAGGGAAAAAAAATGACAGACAGACAGCAGAAGGGAGGGAGACAGAAAGAAAGGAAGAATGACACAGGGGCAGGGAGAGGGACAGAAAGACAGACAGAGAAAGGGGGCCAGAGAGAGAGACAGCGGGAGGGAGAGAGACAGAAAGACAGACAGACATATGTAACATAATGTAACGGGCTTAATGACTAGTATATATAAACTAAAACCATTTTGAGATATTTTTGAGATTTAAGATGCTATAATTGATAAAACTAGTAGTTTAAATGATAATAAAATTGTGACCAATGACAAAGGTGGAGCTTAAATCTCAATAGCTATGATATGTTGAGGATTGATTGGCACCACTGAGGTCTTCATTTACCAGTTTATTATGCTTGTGAAAACATTTTTGTACCAGTAAAATTTTCAAAAAGGACCCAGTAAGTTACATTAAGTAAAAGCCTGTATATTGTACATTTTTGCACCTTAATTTAGCCACAGTTCCTGGGCGTCGGTGCTATTCTTTAAACCATACCTAAATTTAAGTGTGACTTATAGATTAGTACTTTTGTGGGCACCATATATAGAATTTAGCCCTTTATGTGTATACACCATCATATATGTACAAAATGCTTTTATAAAATTACTGTCCACATACATAGCTACATGGTTTTACATTTTTACACTTTTAAGTGACTACCATGGAAACAATACCACTTTGTATGAGAGAAAACAGAAGACTTTCTGGACACATATGGACAAAACTCAGTAAATGATGATTTTGTTTAGACATGAGTAGAACATACTTTTACCATTAGGATAAATATAACAGTCTGGTGTGAACCATCTTTCCATATTTGTTTTGACATGACTAGAAAGTAGAAAAAAATTGAACTGCTGTCAAATGAGAGCTAGAGCCAAATGAGACAAAGTCAATACACTTTTTTTTTTTTTAACAGAAACATAACCTGTGTGTGTGGGGGGGGAGGGGGATATTTTAGTTGTCTGATAGAGAGATGCGCTAAATGTTAAAATAGCAGTTCAAGGCAGAGATATAGGACTGAGAAAGAGATTTGACAAGACTGATGAACAGTTTGACAAAGCAAGGCTTTTCATCTTGGGATAATATTGCTAGGGCACATGGTCATAGACTGTACTTTCATGCTTAAAAATGGATAAAATGTTCATTTTCAATGTGACATTTCCTTAGAACTTAGAGGAAACCAGGCTAGCAACATAGTCATGTAACAGCGGGATCTGGATAGCCCCTACTACCACCCATACATACCCCAATCCCTATAACCTGTCCCCAATAACTAAGCGACCACACTCATAATTTTGAACATAGCCGCAGCTCAACTTATTAATCATAAACAGCAAATAAATTAATTTGCATATATCCTCAACACATTAAACTTCAATTTAACAACATCTGCAAGCTCCTCCCGAGCTACCCGGTGTAAACATCAATAAATTGCCCCCGCCATAAACAGCAAGAGTCTGAGGGGTGGCATGACTTCATGCCCCTTTAACCGGGTCACTAGACCCCAAGGCACGGCTCCCAGCCGGCCCACCGCTCAAAGATTTGTACTAAGAGAGATAAGAGGAGTTGAGAGCTAGTCTAGATTTAATTTTGGTCACCAGGATAGTATTATTTGTTTTTAATTTTTTTTTTTTTGGGGGGGGGAGGTCTCTACAACAAAAATATCTTGTAGTTAAAAGTTAAATGTACATTTTTCAAAATTTATATACTACCGAAGGGACGTACCATCTCAGCAGTGTACAATAATGTAATAGTTCAGCAACTCAATAACCAAAGCAAGAAAAGAACTACAAATCTGATAGTATAATAGCAAATAGGACAGGCAACATAATTATAGTATAAGGGAATAAGGGTGAAAGGGAAAACACAACAGGAAAACAAAGTGTGGGGTATAGAGTTCAAAATATAAAGTGTAAAGTGCAGGCTCAATGCCCCAATAAAGGCCCCAGTAGCAAAAAACCTAGATGTAAAATGTCAGACGATGGGCTCCTTTTACGAAGGTGCACTAATGGTTTTAGCGCGTGCTTAGCGCTACACTCTACACGCTAACGCCTTCATAGAGCTTGCTTTAGTATTTTTCGTGTAGCATGGGGTTAGCGCATGCTAATCTTCAGCGCGCTAAAACCGCTAGCGCACCTTAGTAAAAGGAGCCCTATATCTATGTCTTTCTAAATGGTAAGTCTTAAGTGCTATCTTAAATGTTTGATGTGACAATATCATATTTAGATCTGCCAGAAAGGCATTATATAAGTTGACGCCTATAATATTAAACACAGATGACTGAAGGACATTTTTTTTTTTTTTAATCTGGCAAATTGAATGGTCAACAAATTTTGTTGGAAACACCGAAGATCACATCCACTAACATGTGAGATGCAAGTAATAGTAGCACGGACCGTTCAGTGCGGCTCACCGCGCTACAAACTGCCAGCATAGTTGGCTAGAAGAGGCCTAAGGTTTAGTGTGCCCCAGCTCAAAAAAAGTTTGCAAGACACTGGTTTAAGTAGTATTAGGTAGATGTTTGACCTCTCTTTGGTTTGTGGGAATTATAGTTTCCTCTCCCACATACCATTGGTTTCCTAAGGTCTCTCAGTGTGCTGGGCCAAGGCATGTTCTTTGAGTCAGAAGATCCTTAGGCAAATTTCACTAGTTATTGAGAACACTGAGAAATCTCGGCATTGCCTGAGTTGCTCAACTAATTACACAAATGTGCCCATTTGTTTAAAACCAACTGACCCAGGCTAATTTCTTTTTATTACATGGTTATAAGTTGTCTCACAGTTACCAAATCATATTTTGAAAATTATTTTACTTCATATACTTCGTAATTAGGTTACACTGTGAATTATGACTGGCATCAAACGTAATGCTTTGGTTGTAATCTCTGATTACATATGTTGCTATTAATCGGGCTATTCTTAATAAAAGTACAGGCATAGAATATCTTCCTTGATTTACTTATAAAAAGTAAATTGTATAATTTTAACACAGATAGCATGCTTAACTGCATTCTAGACTGGATTTCAGATACAAAAAATAAAATGGCCTGATATTCAGCTTCCATGGTTCTCTCGATTTTTTTTTTTTTTTTTTTTTTTAAACCCTGGCCATACGAGTGAAATGAAATCTGGATATTCATTGCTACTGTCTGGATAAAGAGGCGAATGGCCATGCTATGTAGATGGTAGTGGGGGAGAGTGTGGCACAGTGGTTATAGCTACTGCCTCAGCATCCTGAGGTTTTTGGTTCAAACCCACATTGCTCCTTATGGCCCTGGCAAATCACTTAATCCCCCCATTGCCCCATTATGAGTCCACCAGTTCAGACAGGGAAAAATGCTTGCAAACCACTCTGACCTCCTCTGGGAGAATGGCATAGAAAATTGAATAAATAAATACATTCAAACCACGATCCTAATAGCTGGTTGATTTTGGGTAGAACTGAATATCCAGATAAAGCAATGAGCAGCCACACTATCTAGATGGTAGCAATATTCAAACAATTAATATTGGATAAAGAAAGAACCAAAAAAGTTTCTATCTCAGCTTTACATGGATAGATATCTGAATAAGTATTGCTGCTAACCAGATAAATACTGGAACCGCACATAGGGGCTTATTTTCAAAAAACAAAGATGCCCAAAATGTGGCATAAATTGTCAGAGGAACGTTTTTCTCACCAAACCCTCCTACAGTTGAGGAAAAGCTTGTAAAACTGTAAGAAGGAACTAAAACAAAAAGGCAATAAGTGAGATTAATTGGGGGACGGGAAGGTTCAATTGAATAAAGTGGTAAGAAATCAACAAATTGGAGAGACCTCCAGGACTGCCATCCTAGAAGATTGTGTCGATATAAAGCAGAGCTGAATATCTGAGAATTGTAGCAAAGTAATAGAAGGTGTTTATTTTAGCTGCAGACTGGAAAGAGGTCTGTTGCCATGGTGATGACAATATCTGGAAGGGTTGCCACTAATTGCTACATTGCTGCCAGTGGGTGGGCTTGCAGCCTTTACAAACATGCTGTAGAACAGTTGTTCTTACCGGTGTACACACAGGAAATTTCATCTCTCTCTCTCTTTTTTTTTTTTCCATTACTTTATGAAAGTAAAAGCTCAATTTTGTATAGGTCATCTAGATTAGAAAAGGGATGTTCAGGTCTGGATGTCCATATTTTCCCAAATATTTTTCAAAAGGCTCGTTGAACAAGGAGCCTTTTATAAAGGCAGAGCATAAGAATTGCCATACTGGGACAGACCGAAGGTCCATCAAGCCTACTATTCTGTTTCCAACAGTGGCCAACCTAGGACCCAAGTTCCTGTCAGAAACCCAAAGAGTAGCAACATTTCAGAGCTCAGATTGTGATGTCATAAAGCCTCATTCCACCAATGCCTAAGAGCAGCCTCATCAGTGATGTCACAATGGCTTGGTTAGCCTATACTCGGCTCACATAAGAACATAAGAATTGGCATACTGGGACAGATCGAAGGTCCAACAAGCCCAGTATCCTGTTTCCAACAGTGGCCAACCTAGGTTCCAAGTACCTAACTAGATCCCAAGAAGGAAAATGAATTTTATGCTGCTTATCCTAAGAATAAGCAGTGGATTTCCCCAAGCCATCGCAATAATGGACTATGGACTTCTCTTTTAGGAAATTATCCAAACCTTTTTTTAAACCCCACTATGCTAACTGATTTCACCACATTCTCTGGCAAGAATTCCAGAATTCAATTACACATTGTGTGAAGAAATATTTTCTCCAGTCTGTTTTCCAAGTGATTCACATGTACTCTTTCCACTCCACTCATTATTTTATAGACCTGTATCCATATCACGCAAGCTGAAGATACCTAGCCACTTTAGCCGTTCTTCATAGGGAAGTCGTCCCAAACCATTTATCATTTTTGTCGCCCTTCTCTGTACCTTTTCCAATTCTGCTATATCTTTTTTGAGACAGGGCGACCAGAACTGCACACAGTATTCAAAGTGCATCTGTACCATAGGGCAATACAAGGCATTGTAACATTTTCATCTTTTTTTTTGTTTCCTGATAATTCCTAACATATATGTAACACACATGTAGTTTGTAGTATGAACAGCAGGAGCAGTCATTTTAGAAAGGGAAATCATACAAAACAAGGAGCATCATTCATAGTTTTGAAATTGTAAGTGCTAGTACTTACACATGTAAGAGGCCATTTTGTAACTTACCCCCACTTTTACTAAAACGTGAAAGTGGTTATTAGTGCAGGGAGAAGCACTGAATGCTCTGCGCTGCTCCTGACGCTCATAGAGTTCCTATGACCGTTGAGAGCCAAGTGGAGCATTCAGCATGGCTCCCTGCGTTAATAACCACTATCACAGTTTAGTAGGAGGGGAGGGAGGTTAGTTTGTACTGTAACTGACAGTACTGATATTCTTAAATGCCTCAGCTAATTAAGCAGCCAAGCTAGACAATAGAGAATGACACGGGGACAAATTTGTCCCCGTCCCAGCAGGAATTCAGTTTCCACGTTCCTGTGAATTTTGCCACTGCTGCTGTCCCTGCCCCATTCCAGTAAGCTCCGCCTTAACCCCCATTCCAGTAAGCTCCACCTTAACCGCACAAGCCTCGAACACTTATGATTTTAAAGTGTTTGAGGCTTATGCAGATGAGGATGGAGCTTAAGGAATGGGGCAGGGACAGGAAAAGAACTCACGGGGACAGGCTGAGAAAATGAGTTCCTGCAGGGACAGGGGAAAATGTGTCCCCTTGTCATTGAAACGGAAGGCTTTAACACGGAGATTATTGCATATAAATTGTGGTTTTTTAAACGGTACACATGTATGGTATGTTGGCTTTCTAACAACCAAAGACTCCTGAGGAAAGTACTTTATTAAGTAATGAAATGCTGACAGCATCAAGTCTTTATATTTTCCAATAAAGATCCCATTTGGAAGCATCTCGTTTTCTCCCACTATTTGCATTCTATTTACATTTGCCACTCACTGAGGTGGCCAGGTGTTTCCATGTCATGTTCAGGTCAGGAGAGAAAGGCGTGCATTAATAACTAAGATTTTTATTTATATTCATGTAATTTTCCTCCTAAAATCCCAGTTACAGAAATGGTACCTGTGCACCTATAGTCAGTTTACAAAGAGACATAATTAGAGTAATATCTCTTTAAATGTAGCTAAAGATATATACTACACTATGCAGTTCATCGAAATTACTCTCCCAATTTGATCACACTGGCGTTCCTTAGAGGATGTTAACCTCAAGATTGATTTAGTTCATTATGTAAAGAAGGAGGTTAAAATCTGTGATTATCAGCATTTGGACGTCTTGGCGATTAGGATATCCAAGTGCCAATTTAGGACACTTTTTGGATGTTTATATTTTTTATGAGCCCCATAACAAATTTTTCTATTTTAATTAAATATTTAGAAGGAAATCTTAAAAAAAAAAAAAAAAAAATACTACCAACTTGATTCACCTTTGCATGTAACTCCAAGGAAAGACTGATGTCGCTCCTGCGTCTCCCTGCAAAGATCAAGAAAATAAGATTAGGTCTGCTTTTTATGTGGCCTTATTTGCTCACTAAGTAGAGGCACCTTCTGAGGCAGCAATCGCTCTGCTGGGGGGGGGGGGGGGGAAAGCAATGTTTCAAACCCCAAGGCTCCGACGTCTCCTTCCATCGGTGCAACAGCAGGGATTCCCCCTCCTACTACAGCCGGTGAGCTGGTCAAAAACCGGTCCATCTGCATTTGTCCAGGTGTAGAAGGGTCCTGCTGGATAACGCCCTTGTGCTTGCTATGGGGCATATTACTTAACACGCTTTCGCGGTCAGGCTCCGAAGAAAAAATAAATGAAGTTCCAGGGGACGATGGAACTCTAGCATTGACTGCTTTCACGCCGCCGCCATCTTCTCAACTTTATAAAGTTATTTGTTTGTCAATGTGATGATATCATCACACTCATGCTGTCCTCTCATTTTGCAGGATCTATCACGTCTGCTGGCATCTCGCCCATGCTGGAAGGCTTGCTTCAATACTTTACACACTTTACAACTTTACTTTAGAATGAAGGTGATGACATATGCATCAGTTTAATTGAATATTAGCAATGGTGGTGCATGAGCCAGATTTTGTCATCAAAATGGGAACGTATAGAAAGGTATAGAAAAGGTAGAGAGGGACAGATTCTTCAGACTAGCGGGGGCAACAAGAACTAGAGGAAATTTGGAAAAATTGAAGAGAGATAGATTCAGAACAAATGCCAGGAAGTTCTTCTTCACTCAAAGGGTGGTGGACACCTGGAATGCACTTCCGGAGGAAGTAAAGCAGAGCACGATTTTGGGTTTCAAAATGGGACTGGACAAATTCCTGAAGGAAAAGGGGATTGAAGGGTATAATTAGAGGGGTACTATACAGTACAAATGCTTTAGAGTAATAGATCACTTACAGGTCATTGACCTGGGGGGCCGCCGCGGGAGCGGACTGCTGGGCATGATGGACCTACGGTCTGACTCAGCAGAGGCGATTCTTATGTTCTTATGTGTCTTGATTGAACTGCCATTCTCAATTATCAAGATAAATGCCTGTTTTCCTTCCACTGATATTCATATTTATTGATATAATGATTTCGAGCAATGATTTTGAGCACATTTGGAGTCATTTTATTCAACACACGTTTAGCTAATTGGACACTAGAGGTACATTAGGGGATAGTAGATCAATGATGTGATTTTAAACTGGATAGTGTTGGCATTGTAGTGTATTCCACTTGAGCAACAGCACAGCGTTAGTCAAGCAGTTTTGAATACTGCTTTCATGACAATATCTAATGTTCTCCCATCCCTCTATAGTGATAAATAAGTGTGATGTCCTAATACTGTATTGCTACTGAATTATTGTTGAGGCGTTTTTCTCTTTTATGTTTAACTTAAGTCTGTAACAAGCAAAAAACAAAAGGAATTGACCCCAAAATATCCACAAAGAAGAAAATCCAGAGAAAACCAAAAAAACTCTGTGGAGTGACGATGCTCCTAAATGGACGTTCCAAAGGTACACTGAAATCATCCACATAAAATAATTCCATCCACATAAAAATAAATCATCCACATAAGAACCTTAAAGGACCTAGTCCGCTAGGGATACAGGACCCAACACGGTCCGCGTTTCGACAAAAAGTCTTCTTCAGGGGTCCCTGGGGGTCTTATAAAGGTGAGTATGTGGGAAACAATTGTGTGGTGAGCCGGAAGTGAGTAGCGCTCTGGGCTGTGGTAGAAACTTCGACTGCAGCTTACTAACAGGAGGAGGGGGGGGGAGGGGAGGTAAGTTAGGCACCCTTTAGAGAATCTGGTCCTAAGTTCATTGCAAAGATACCAAGCAAAACTTTTTTTTCTCCATTTTTCCACAAATCAGCCAGAATTAATTTTCTTCCTTCTGCTACTGCATGACAGTATGAATATCAGAAAATAAATGGTTGTAAATTTTCATAAGAGTGTATACAGGAAATTCTGTTAAGGCCAATATATAGGAGAATGGGTACAAAATCTTCTTCAAGTGGAATTATACCCCTGATAGATTAAACCAAACTCAGAGTCATGCTGTTTTAGCTGTGGGGAGCAGGGATTTTTTTTTTTTTTAAACATATTGTGTGGGGATTATTTTACCAGGTCTTTTTATGAGGGGCTACCTAGGGGTGCAGAGTATCGACACCTTTTCTATTGCTTGATAAAAATGATCTATGATCCTCAAGTATTAAAAGCACTCAGATTCTGCAGACTCAATGGTGCCTTTTCATGGTTTCTGTGGCTGGTTGCAGGGGCCCTGGCTACTGTGGGGTGAATCACTCAATGATCAACCCACTCCTGAAGAATGGCGTGGTATTTGAATACTGACATTTTCTGATAGAAAAAATGCACTGTATTTTATGCTTCTATAGAATAGCTCTAATTCTTGTTTCAGATGATCTGTTAGTCTTATCAGAAGATCTTACTTGGTCTAATACTCTTTATACAACCAGGAATGAAATTCTTTTAATGAGTCATCTGTTTGTTGAGGTTAGGTATAAAGGTCTTTATTTTCAGTGGGGCTTCATAGTGATGATCTTTATCCTTACATAGTGGTGTACCAAGGGAGGGGGCTGTCCACCCTGGGTGAAGACCATGAGGGGGTGCTGCCAGGATCGGCGTTATGGTCTGCAAACTTCAATGCTCTGCTGGCGTTGGGCCTTCTGGGACCCAACAGACAGGAAGGGCCAACGTGACAGACCAGTGAGTTAAGGCTACTGCCAATGAAAAAACAGGCTGCTTGTGGCCCACCTCGCCGGGACCTTCCCTCTGCCGTGTCACTGATGATGCGACAGAGAGAAGCTGGGTTTTGAAAAAAATCTGGATGTCTGGTTACCCTACCAAAATTTGACCTCTCCTCTCTGAACACACTACCAAAACCCTTATTCATGCTCTCATCAACTCACACTTGGATGGTAGAGGTGGTGGAGACAGAGACTGTGTCTAATTTCAAGAAAGCCTGGGATAGGCATGTGAGAGCTCTTAGAGAGAGGAATAAATAATGGTTACTGTGGATGGGCAGACTGAATGGGCCATTTGGCTTTTATCTGCCATCATGGTTCTTTGTTTTTATGTTACTTCTCTCAGGTCTCCCACGCATCCGTCTCTCACCTCTTCAATCCATTCAAAATGCTGCTGCATGACTCATATTCCATGAGAGCCACTATTCTCACATTACCCCTTTTTCAAGTCACTTCATTGGCTTCCTATCTGTTTCCAAATACGGTTCAAACTCATCCTACTGACTTACAAGTGCATTCACTCTGTAGCCCCCCAATATCTCTCCTCACTTATCTCCCACTAAGCTCCCTTCTGTGAACGCTGTTCGTCAGGTAAGTCCCTCTTATCTGTACCCTTCTCCTCCACTGCCAACTCCAGACTCCGTCCCTTCTTTCTTGACTGGAAAAGACTGCCTGAATCAATACGTCATGCTCTGTCTTTAGCAATATTCAAACTCCAGTTAAAAACCCACTTTTTTGAAACTGCTTTCATCTCTAATCTCCCACTCACTGCTGAAAGATACCTATACCCATTGTATCATTTCCACCACCATAATCTCCCCAATCCTGAGATGTCCTGTCTTTCTGTCCAGATTAGATTGCAAGCTCTTCTGAGCAGGGACCGTCTATTGAATGTCAAATGTACAGCACTGCATATGCCTTTCAGCGCTATAGAAATGATAATAAGTAAAGATAAATAAACCAAAGAAAAGAAGAGATAAGATGAAAATACATTATTATGTTTTTACAAATTTAGTCAATGGGCTCCAAATTTTATTGAATACCTCACTAAAACCCCTACATCCAGGGGGTAGGGGGGTTGGAGGGAGGGGAATAAATATCGATAGTGATATTTGGGTAACTTTATTCTTTATTTGTATTGTATATTAGGATATATTATGATATTATTATATGCAGGAAAATGAAATTATTGAATGATATTTATGTTACCTGTATAGATAATAGTGTAATATGTGGAATATCTTTTGTTCTTTCATTTGTATGACACTGTTTTTGATTAAAAATCAATAATGAATTTTAAAAAAATGATAAGTAGTAAAATGAAGACATGGCCCTTATATGTGTCCAACTTAGCCCATGGCTGTCCAAAAATGAACTGAAAATGTTTGGTTGTGCACAACCTTAGAAAGAACTTAGAAGGAAGGCCTTACTGGAATATTTTCACTGCTGTAATTGTCTGTTCCTTATGTTTGACTTCTTCTTGTTGTACACTGCCTTGAGCGAATTCCTTCACAAAGCTGTAAATAAACTCTAATAAATAAATAAAATAATGTATTTGTTGTTGTGTCTTACAATTTTTATTATTAGTATATGACACCCTAAAACTCTCTCTTTGACTCTACAGCTACTTTTTCAGTATATAAAAATTTAATATGTATGAGACCTATTTGCATATACTGCATCCCCACTGCATGTATATTTATTTCATGCATATTCATTTTGGATATCCTAAAATTCGATTGACTATGAAGTCACAAAATCAGGTTTGGGAAATTCTGCCCAACAAGCAAAAAACAAAAGGAATTGACCCCGAAATATCCACAAAGAAGAAAATCCAGAGAAAACCAAAAAAACTCTGTGGAGTGACGATGTTCCTAAATGGACTTTATTTGAAAGTGTCAAAGTTCCAAAGGTACACTGAAATCATCCACATAAAATAATTCCATCCACATAAGAGCCTTAAAGGACCTAGTCCGCTAGGGATACAGGACCCAACACGGTCCACGTTTCGACAAAAAGTCTTCTTCAGGGGTCCCTGGGGGGTCCTATAAAGGTGAGTACGTGGGAAACAATTGTGTGGTGAGCCGGAAGTGAGTCCTGTATCCCTAGCGGACTAGGTCCTTTAAAGCTCTTATGTGGATGATTTATTTTTATGTGGATGGAATTATTTTATGTGGATGATTTCAGTGTACCTTTGGAACGTTGACACTTTCAAATAAAGTCCATTTAGGAACATCGTCACTCCACAGAGTTTTTTTTGGTAAATTCTGCCCAACTACATATTTCATTAGAGCCTTTGGACACAGAGGCCCAAATTCTGTAACCAGCGCCTAAAGTTAGGCACCTATTTCGGAGGCGCCCATCTAGATAGGCGCCTATCTAAATTGAATAACAAGCTCAATTAAGCTTTTTAATCAGCACTGATTGAAACATAGGTGCCTATCAAGAAAGCACAATTCTGTAACAAAGCGCCTCTAAAAATTTAGGTGGCCTTCAAGAAAATAGGCGCTATGCATGTTAGGCATGGGTGTAGCTCAGTGGCGTACCAAGGGGGGGGCGGGAGGGGCGGTCCGCCCCGGGTGCCAGCCCTGAGGGGGTGCTCCCGGCCTTGCCGTTCAGTCCCCCCCACCCCCGAAGGACCGCTCTCCCCACTGACCTTCCTGCACTACCTGTGAAGCAGCCCGCAGCAGGATTGCGACGTCAGGGATCCCTGAGCTGCTTGGGCGCTCCTTCCTGCGCCGTGGTCCCGCCCCTCCTCTGATGTCAGGCCTTCAAGTGGGGGGACAGGCCTTCGGGGGGTGCAGGCCTTCAGGGGGGGTGCAGGCCTTCAGGGGGGGGTGCAGGACTTCTGGGGGGGTACAGACCTTCAAGGGGGTGCAGGCCTTCAAGGGGGGGACAGGCCTTCAAGGGGGGGACAGGCAGGCAGGCCTTCAAGGGTGGGACAGGCCTAAAAGAGGGTGGGACAGGCCTTCAAGGGGGGTGCAGGCCTTCAGGGGGGTGCAGACCTTCAAGGAGGTGCAGGCCTTCAAGGGGGGGACAGGCAGGCAGGCCTACAAGGGGGGGACAGGCCTACAAGGGGGAGACAGGCCTACAATGTGGTGGGACAGGCCTTCAAGGGGGGGACTGGCCTTCGGGGGGGTGCAGGCCTTTGGGGGGGGTGCAGACCTTCAGGGGGGGCAGGCCTTCAAGGGGGGACGGGCAGGCAGGCCTTCAAGGGGGGGACAGGCCTACAAGGGGGGACAGGCAGACCTTTAAGGGGGGACAGGCCTTTGGGGGGGACCCTGGTTTAGAAGTACACGGAGGGAAGAGGGTGTTCAAAGAGACGTGCATATGCCAAACTTTGGGGGGGGGGGGAGGAAGAAATAATGCGTCTGAAAATAGAGGAGAGGGAGAGAGATGATGGACCATGGGATTTAGGGAGGGAAGGAACAGAAAGGGAGAGAAATTGGACACAAGGGATGGTGTGGAGGAGGGATAGAGATACTGGATAGGAGGGTAATTGGGAAAAGAAAGGGAGAGATGGTGGACTCTGGGGTGGTGGGGAAGGAGGGAGAGATGCCTGATGAAAGGGTAGTTAAGAAAAGGTGGATCTGTGGAGGGAGATGAAAAAAAGGAAAGATACCAGACTTCCTGGGGAGGGAAGGGAAATGGAAAGGGAGGACAGAGTTGGCAGATGGATGGTTAGCATGCAGAAAGAAGAAAGAAGGAGACCCTGGCAAGCAAGTTATCAGAAGAAAACCAGAGCCTTGGACCAACAAGATTTGAAATATAACCAGACAACAAAAGGTAGAAAAATTAATTTTATTTTCTGTTTTGTGATTATAATATGTCAGATTTGAAATGTGTATCCTGCCAGAGCTGGTGTTGGACTGCAAACGTGAGCTAGGATTTAACAGAGAGAGGAAAAGTCCTTTTTGTTTCTTTATTTTATTTACACCACAGCGCCAGTGTGGTTTGGAGAAGCCAAAGGGTGTGAAAAAGCTATAAAACCCACCAGGAGTTTTGAAAAAAATCATCCAACTGGGCAGGAAAATCGAATTGAAAAACCAATTCAATAGGCTGAATCGAATCAAAAATTTTTTCCCTGAATCTGGCAGCATTAGTTTGCGCTACTGTCTTAGACTTTAGGACCTGGGATTGGGGAGAGATGGCATCCTCAGTACTTTATAATGCAAGTGAAACGAGGATTTGGTCAGACTTTTGAAGGGTCTGCAGAAAAAAAATATTGTATAGGCCGGGGACATGAGACAGCAGGAAATGGGAACTTTTCTTCCTTCTATTTTTGTGAATGGAAAGGCTGAGGATGTCAGAGAGTTCAGTTAAAATATGTGCTTTATAAGAAAATATAATAATGTGTTTTATAAAGTTTATAGCATAGCTGGCCTACCCAGTGAGGTGTCCCTAGTGGTGGTGGTGGCAGCGTGTCAATGTGTTGAGAGGAAGAGGTGGTCTGGGAAATTCTGCTGAGCAAACTCCAGGCCCATTTCCACCCCCCAGTTAGTCCACTCCACTCCACTCAACTGGTTCACACACTGAGTGGGTCTTTGGATGTTGTTTTGGGATCTCTTCCAGTGGTTTATCAGTATCTCCTTCTGGTCCAAGGAAGGAAACTTTGTTATCCTTAGCATTGACCTACAGAATATGTTTGTAACAGCGCTGCTTGTGTGGCATTAGGCTATGTAGTGATCGAAAGAAAAAAACAGACCTTTGCACATTTTTGCACTATATGGTGGGTGTATGAGGAGATTCACATTTCCTGCACAGCTAAGTCCATGTGAAGTTACCTTGTGCTGTATTTGACATCTAGCAAGGTCTCTGTTTGAAAGGAAAGATCTAAACTTAAAAATGAAGTGGCCAGAAGTTATGGTAAAAGCAGATAGTGTAGCTGGTTTTAAGAAAGATTTGGACAAATTCCTGGAGGAAAAGTCCATAATCTGTTATTAAGACATGGGGGAAGTGTCTGCTTGCCCTGGATCGGTAGCATGGAATGTTGCTACTCTTTGGGTTTTGACCAGGTATTAGTATCCTGAATTGGCTACCATGAGAATGGGCTACTGGGCATGATGGCCATTGGTCTGACCCAGTTAGGCTATTCTTATGTTATGTTCTCATCTGTATTTTAATGTATTTTTTTTCTGGGAACTTATCAGTGTTTTTTATAATGGGAACAAAAATGGAAGAGAATTAATGTGTGTGAGATGAGGGGGTAACTAATTTCTTCAGCTAAATAATTCAATCCACTTCAAACAGACATAGGAGAACTCACGCACCATTCACACACCCTCCAACCAAAAACGTCAAAAGAAAAAAACAGTTCGACAACCTCCTAGCCATTCGAGCTGCAACACTCGACCCCCAACTCTACAACCAATTGACATCGACCACAGACTGCAAAACCTTTAAAAAGAAATAAAAACCCTTCTATTCAAAAAACACATAAAACCAAACTAACACAATCAGAACTGTCCCAAGCATCACCTGCAACTACTCCATATGTACTTCTGATGTCATGACAATTCAGACATAATTTATGTTATGTTATGTTTGGAATATAAAAAAATTTTCACTGCCTGTTTCTATTCTGACCATTTATTCCGTTTCATGGTCATTACAAAAAATATTTTTTTACGTGGGGGGGGGGGGGTGTCAAAAAATGATGGGCCCCGGGTGCCACATACCCTAGGTACGCCACTGGTGTAGCTACATGTTAGGCACCTTGTTGCAGAATCACTGCTCTTAAGTGTGCTTAAGCGCTCAGCTAGGCGCCTAACTTATAGTTGTGCCTAGAGCTGGCCTATTTCTTGGGCGCCTCCAAAATAGGTTCCGCTCAGCGTGATTCATTAAACAGCACCCGATTTTACTTGAATTGTGCTGAACAGTGCCTATGTAGGCGCCTAACCTTTGGGCGCTTCTTATAGAATTTGCCCTAGAGTACATAAGCTAAACCATTGCAATAAAAGAACTGATTAGAATAAGAAAAACTTACTGCCTTTTGAAATGTTCTAGATATTTCTTTAAAAAGCATGCAGAGAAACAATTCCAGGAAGTTGTTATGTTAACCTAGAATCTTTCAGGATAGTGCTCTAATTTTTTTAGAAGAATAAAGCAAACAATTGTATTTGAAGATCTGAGAGTAGGGAATAGCATTCCATTATGAATAAATTTGCATACATTGAAATATGAATATCCCTTTATGCTGACTTATTTGAAATGCAAACTAATTTAAAATACTGTCAAGAACTAGGAATATATTTTTCTATACATAACATTTGTCAAGGGATCCATTAAGACTGCACCTCCTTACTGTCTGTTAGTGGCAAAAAAAACTTGCTTTTGATAGCATCTCTGTGACTTTGAGCTTTTATGCTAATTTCGGATAAAAGCCGTACGTCGAGCTGCAATTGCTGGTAAAGCACCAATTTTGTTTTCAAGGTTGTATTCAAAACTAGATTAAATATAGGACACATGGGTAATTAGATGGGTTCCTTAATATTTTCTATGCTACTAGAAGTTCTAAGAAGTCTAAAGAAGGAGAATAAGACCAGATTGTAACCTGGATATTTCTCAAATTTTGTAGTCATCTTCAGATCTTACTACTACTAACCCCCTCTTTTACAAAGGTGCGCTAAACTTTTTAGTGCGCACTAAATATTAGCACGCGCTAAACGCTAACAGGTGCATATTATCCTATGGATGTATTAGCGGTTAGCGTGCGCATTGACTTAACGCATGCTAAATCCGTGCTAAAACGCTTAGCGCGCCTTTGTAAAAGAAGGTCTAAGTGTTCTACTTTTATGAAGCCGTGTTAGGCTTTTTTTTATCGCCATCCGTGGCGGTATTAGCTCTGATGCTCATAGAATTCCTATGAGCGTCGGAACTAATACCACCCTGGTCAGCGATAAAAAAAGCCTAACAGGGCTTTATAAAAGGGGAGGGGCATATTTCTCTATGAAACATGTTCCCTTCGTGGTCAACAGATTTCCCCTCCCCCTTATACTAAGCCTTGTTAGAAGTTTCTACTGTGGTCAGGAGCGTTATATGCTGCGACGCTGCTCCAACACTCATAGGAATTCTATGAGCATCAGAGCAGCATCGGAGCGCTCAACGCTGCAGTAGAAAACTCTAACGTGGCTTAGTAAAAGGGGGGTATATTTCCTGATGTGGCCAAATACTGCTTCATAGGAAGCAGTTTCTACTGCCGAAAACTAAAGTTTTGGCATTAAGAGCTACCTTTCCTGTTATATTTCCTTGCAAGTGTCTGGTCACTTATGGAAATAATAGATACGTGTTAATAGATCCCAATCATTCGGAAACGTTTGGATGAATCTGTCCCATGGGCTCTGGGGCTCTGAAGTGTTTACCATAGCAGCTTTGCTACCACAGATTTTTAAATAATAATAATAACTTTATTTTTTTATACCGCCATAGTCAATTGACTTCTAGGCGGTTCACATAGAAAGAAGGCTGGACAATCAGTGAATTACACAATGTAAGAAGATGGAAGTTACATAATAATTAGGGAAGCATAGGGAAGGAATACATGAGAGAAAGAAATTACATAATGCATTGGGGTTATAAGGGGAAAGAATATCGGAGAGAGGTCATCTGATTAGGCAAGGAATTTGTCAAATAAAGCGGTTTTAATTGATTTTCGGAATGTGTTGTAGGTCTGTCTGGCTTTATTTATGTGGTTTCCCAGCCAGGATTGCTGTCTGTTTGCTTGGAACATGATGGTTCTGTCTAGTAAGGATTTGTGTTTGCAGCCTGTGATCTTTGGCTTTTAAGGTTTCTTTTGCTTGAATTAGATAAGAGGTTTGTAATAGAAATGTAATTCCTGTTCTTTCAGTATTGCCGTAATTTTAGGACCATAAAATGTACTTTTTCCACCCCCAAAAACGGGATGGAAAAGGGGGTGCGTCACATGGACTGAATACACCGAGCGCCCCCCCCCCCGGTACCTTTTTAAAGTGGCAGTGGTCCAGCGTGGTCTCCTGCTGGATGGCTGTCTTTTTGCAGAGCGACGCACAACGCAGAAGCGCAACTTTTGTGCTTCTTGCCTGGTCCTGTGCTGCTCTGTGATTGGCTGCAGTCAGGTACTGCAGGCGGTTCTTCAGGCGGCTCACTACCAGGTCAGTTTACAGCATGGGCTTCAGGGTGCAGGAGTGCTAAGGACAGCTATAACAGAAAGTTTCCATGTCCAGGTAGTTGTGTCCGTAGTGCACAGAGCGCATGGAGTGCAAGCGCAGGTGAGTGGCACTGCTGTTGATGCTGTTCACGCTGATCAAGACTGTGGATGGAGGGGAAGGTGGACAGTCGTGACCGGCAGCCCCCTGGGTTCAGAAGCCCTCTGCTTGCCTTCTGTGCATGCCAGCCTCTCAAACTGCTTGGAGGGATTAATGGCTGGGAGAAGCTACTGGCCCTGACAGGTGGCTGATGCCCAGCAGTAGCGAGAGCAGCTCCAAGCAAAGGCAATTAGTATTCAGAGTAGCAAGCAGGGTGTGGGAGAGAGGAGGTGCGATGCTCAGTAATGCAGCAAATGGGGAGGGATGCTGAGAAACAGCAAAGGTGGTAGGGAGTGTGAGAGAGAGAGAGACAGGGATGAGATGCAAAGGCAGAGGGAAGAAATTCCAAGAGATTGGGGTGTGGGAGAGACTTTCAAGGGGGAGGAGAGACCCTGAGAGACTGGGGAGTAAGTCAAATGCAGGCCCTAAGAACCAGATGGAGAGACATCCAAATGCGTGGGACCCTGAGACAATGCAGGCAGACTGTTAAAGGTAGGAATAACTAACTGCAGCCAATCACAGAGTGGCACAGGACCAGGCAGGAAGCGCAAAGGTTGCGCTCCTGTGTTGTGCGTCGCTCTGTAAAGAGAAAGGCAGCCATCTAGCAGGAGACCGCGCTGGACCACCGCACACTTAAAAAAGGTACTGGGAGGGGCTGTGAGTGGATTCGGGCTGTGAGCTTCACAGCACCAGACCACCAGATGCACCTACGTGTAGAGGAGAAAAATCCAGCAAGAAAAAGATTCTGAGCCAAATTTTTTTTCTTGGTTTTTCCTCCTCTACAGGTGGGTGCGTCTTATGGTCCGAAAAATACGGTATATTATCCTGGACTTTTTTTTCCCTCTTTCTTGGGACTTAGCTGATGTTTTGCTCCAGTGTTTAATCTAAATATTTTCTTCTTTCTTTCCTACTGGAGGATCTCCAAAATTTTTGATCCTTCATTTTCTTAACACATTATGTTCTAAAATATTCAAATATTCTAGTGCAAATGCATGTAAAGCAGATTATTACCAAAAGTTGCAAAAATAAGCACATAAAAAAGGCTTGTGGGCCCATTTTTGAAAACAAATCAATATATCAATAAATAAAAATATCACACACCCATAGGGATGTAATTTTATTTTGGCACGTGATAAAAAGAAAAAAAATACCCCTTGAAGCAGTGGAACACAATTTTAAAGGTCCTGCAAGCTCATTTTCAAAGAAAAAACGTTTAGCAGTTTCGCCTTTGAAAATATCTTCCCTGCAGGGGCATTGTCCATATAAGCATTTGCATAGATTTCAGGTAAAGATTCCTGGTTAGGAAATATAAGTGGAGAGCTAAAAATAAGGAGGTCAATATTAACTGGACAAGAGAGACTCCTGCCCAGTTAAATCACTTCTGGCATGCTATCTGCTGATATTCAGCAGCGTATAACCAGGTAGTGCTGCTGAGGTGTAGCCTAATGGTTAGTGCAGTGGGCTGTCCCCGTCCGGAAAACCAACCCCATGTCATTATTTAAGGAGAGAGGAAAGAATCAGAGTATGAATGGGCACAACCACTGACCCTCAAGCCTTGCATTGAAGAATGCTAGTATAGAAGGACTGAGGTTGAGATAGACACTAAAGAATGACACGGGATGGTTTCCTGCAGTTATCCACGAGGACAAATCTGTCCCCGTGCCATTCTCTACTGAACTGGGTTAAAAACTCACCCAGCAGTTCCCTGTGAACCTGTGCAAGTCACTTAACCCTCCATTGTCCCAGGTACAGAAAGAGAACATAAGAACATAAGAAGTGCCATCTCCGGATCAGACCTACAGTCCATCAAGTCCGGCGATCTGCACATGCAGAGGCCCTGCCAGGTGTACACCTGGCATAATTTGTAGTCACCCATATCCTTCTATGCCCCTCATAAGGAGATGTGCATCTAGTTTGCTTTTAAATCCTAGGACGGTCGATTCCGCAATAACCTCTGAGCCCAGTAGGGACAGAGATAGTAACAGCATAGAATATGCAAACTGTTTTTCTTTTACCACAGAAAGGCAGCATGACAAGTCCACAACCCATTATTCTTAATCTGGGCAGGACAAGGAACATTAAAAGAACAGAATCTGGTTAGAACAGGCACTTATCCAGACACCACCAAGTTTCAAGTTTATTTAAAATTTCTTATACCGCCCAATTAACCTTCTAGGCGGTGTACAAAGTCATAAGTTACTGGTGTCTGGCTATCTATCCTGGCAGATAGAACTTCACAAAAAGCTATCCTATCTTCACTGTTTATGACAAGGGCACAACATAGAATATTGGCTGGTGCCAGGATAACTTCTGGGAATAGCCTGAAAGGTTCCCTGGTTCCCACTCCCTCCTGATTCTGATATCCTCTTCTTTCTTCTCCCCTTGATTGATTCTCCATCCTCCCAAAGAAACTAGATCCCTAGCTCCTTTCCATCACAACTCTGGCCTCAAAATAGCCACCACAATCTTTAATGGCAGCCTCAGGTACTAGTAATCATACCTTGAGACTGCCACCAGAAGACATAGTAGTCATTCTGAGGCTGTAGCCATGATGAACAGTAATTTGTAGGCCCACAGCAGTAGAGGATCTTGTTGGAAGACCTAGTTTTCTTCAGGGGCAATAAAAGGGAGGGAAAATCAGACTGGGGACATTGGGAAGAGTACTGGAATAGGGGATCTGCTTCCCTTTATGTGAGTACTAGCTGATATTCAGCCAGGGCCTGCATAAATAAGAAAAAAGAAGAAGAAAATAATTAGACTTAATAAGCTGTTTCAAGAAACTCCCCCTTAGCTTGCAGACCATACCATCCTGACTAGCATCCGCCAGCCCTTCAAAGACTGGGCGAGAGTATTACTTTGTTGAACCTTCATGAGTATTTAGTTATTATATTGAAAGTTCTGAAGCATAAAGTGGACAGTGCGCTGAAGCCTTCTGCCCAATGTATGGCGGCGGTCAAGAAAGCAAACAAGATGCTAGGAATTATTAGAAAAAGGATGGTAAACAAGACTAAGAATGTTATAATGCCTCTGTATCGCTCAATGGTGCAACCTAACCTTGAGTACTGCGTTGAATTCTGGTTTCCTTATCTCAAAAAACATATAGCGGCACTAGAAAAGGTTCAAAGAAGAATGACCAAGATGATAAAGAGGATGGAACTCCTCTCGTATGAGGAAAGACTAAAGAGGTTAAGGCTTTTCAGCTTGGAAAAGAGATGACTGAGGGAAGATATGATCAAAGTCTACAAAATCCTGAGTGGTATAGAATGGGTACAAGTGGATCGATATTTTTTTTTTTTTTTTACTGCATCAAGGTTTACAAAGACTAGGGGACACTCAAAGTTAAAGAGTAATACTTTTAAAACCAATAGGAGGAAATATTTTTTCACTCAAAGAATAGCTAAACTCTGGAATGCGTTGACAGAGGATGTGGTAAGAGCAGTTGATGTAGTTGGTTTTAAAAAAGGTTTGGACAAGTTCCTGGAGGAAAAATCCATAAACTGCTGTTGAGACAAACATGGGAGAAGCAACTGCTTGCCCTGGATCAGTGGCATGGACTGCTGCTACTATTCGAGTTTTTTTTCCAGGTACTTGTGACTTGTATTGGCCTCCGTGAAGACAGGATACTTGGCTAGATGGACCATTGGTATGATCCGGAAAGGCTGTTCTTATGTTCTTAAGCAATGATTGTATAGCAGATATAAATGAACTATTAACAAGTATAAAAAAATATTGGATCTATGACAAAGTAGGTATGTAAAACTTAAATGTAATGAAAATTTGAACCTTTGAGTAGCACTACTGAGGTCTGCTTAAGAATGAGTGTTTCATGTCATTAATGTTACTGTATGACTTTTTCTGAGGTCTATATTTGTCTGGATTGACTCGTCCATAGAATAATGCCGTTTTACATTAATTTGCCAAATGAAGTCTACATTGGGTAGATTAAAAGTCATATGTCAATCTAAAGGTTGTATTTCCATCTGGGTGCAAATACACACTAAAACAAATATTACAAGTTGTGGTTTTATTTTTGGCAAATTAGAAAAATAACACATTAATATATGCAGTAAATTAGTAAATAAAATATGTTTGAAAGCTCTGGATAATTCACATTGAAACATGGGAAGGACTTTGCATCAGAACCAAGCATAATATATTTATACTTGCGGCCTGGTCATATCAATGGCTTAGCAAAATGATATAAACCAAAATACAATTAAAAAGTATAATCAATATGCCCTCAAACTATCAAATTAAAATCGAGCAGCATGAAACTTGCTTGTTATTTTGCGAGGCAGTGAAAATAAAGATCAATTAATGCCCAGTCAATTTTCATTTTCTCTGCATTTCCAAAGCATAAATTGCATATTATGGTTTGAACCTTGCATGATGGTTATTCAGGTTACATAAATTAAACATTGCAGGGTTTGGAGATTTCAGTATTCCTTCAGCCAGTCCTTTGCTATCCAAACTGAGCTGCTACTATGTCTCGTTTTGCTAGTCTTGGGAAGGTGATTTTATAACAGGTTACCTAACTTTTGCAGCAGGTTTGTGGAAAACTAATAGTCAAACATTGGATAGCGAGTAACGTGATTGGACTATTGCAACTCTATCTACTTAAGCCTAACTAAGAAAAACCTTCACAGACTCCAACCGATTCAGAATACCGTGGCCAAGCTCATCTTCGCTAAAAGTAAATTTGACCATGTCTCCCCGCTCCTGGCCAAGCTCCACTGGCTTCCGATAATCGCCAGGGTCCACTATAAATGCGCCTGTTTAACTTTCAAAATCCTATATGGTATCCTCCCTCCCTGTATCCCTCTTTCTTGGAATTCCTCAAACTCTAATACCACCAGATCCTCCCACAAATGAAAACTATCCTTCCCCTCGCTAAAAGGCATTTCCCACACAGGAAAGCTAGGGACCTCCCTCCACTTCAAAATCACTGAGCTCTGGAACAACCTTACCTCCCCCTCTTCGGAACTTGAGCTCTCTCCAAGTTTTCCGCAAACATCTGAAAACCTGGCTTTTCTCAAAAAATCTAAGTCTCCCTCCAACTTAGGAATCAAGGAAACTCTTATATCTTGGCATCCCAAGTCCTCTAAATTTTCTTCACACTTCTACCTCTAACCCTCTGTTGTAGTTCCTTCCTATTTCTCCTACTGTAAACCGCGTCGAGCTCTATGAACGTGGAGATGATGCGGTATACAAACCTAAGAATTAGATTAGATTAGATTAGATAAACGAGATGTGTCATGCAATATGAGCACCTATAAGCGCCTCACGTCATCAGAACCCACAGTTCAAGCGTGCACATCTTACACTGAGCGCGGCTGAATGTAATAAAAGCTGAACGTAATAAAAGCATCGCACCCAATTTACCTGCAGTTCAAGCATGTACTACAAACACGTATCTTACGCCGAGCGCAGCTGAATGTAATAGAAGCGTCACACCCAATTTACCCCTAGCTGAAGCGCTCACAGTAATACAGTATTTTGTATTAAAGTTTTTGGATTGTGGAACGAATTGCCTGAGTTTCTATTATTTCCAATGGGGAAATTTGCTTTGATATACGAGTGCTTTGGATTACAAGCATGCTTCTGGAATGAATTATGCTTGCAAACCAAGGTTTTACTGTACTTGTTTTCTAAGGTACAGAATGAATGGACACATTTTCTCTTTCAAAATGATCAAACAGAAAGGAGTGGCGGAGTAGTGTAATGGTTAGATCAGCAGTCGGAGAGCTAAGGAAGTCCAGTTCAAATCTCATTGTGGCTTCTTGGGAGCTTCGGCAAGCCATGTAACCCTCCATTGCCTCAGATACAACTATAAGCCCTCCAGGAGCAAGACAGCACTTTTTGTTCCTGAATTTAACTTCCTTTAAGCTAGAACTGAAAAAGGCAGGAGTTATTCCAAAAAGTTGTGAACACACATTCATTTACACCTGCTATTTAGTATACATGGAGGGTCATTTTCGATATGATATCTAAGTCTCATCCTGAGCGTAGCAATTTTCAAACCAGAAAAACATATATTTTTCTGATTTGAAAATTGCTTTTCTCCAGATATTTTTGTGTTCGGTTCATATTTCTTTAGATTTCATAGTAAAAAATGTAAAGGCAATCACTCGCTGTATGCTCCGACCGCCTCTTCCTGCAATAAAGTCGGGCCTTACTAATCTGGAGGCCCAACTTTATTTAGTACAGGAAGAAGCGGTCAGAGCATATAGCGAGTGATTTCCTTTACTCGCCAGTGCTCCGGCTGCCCTCTCCTGCCTCTCCAGCTGCTTTCAAAATTCATGGGGGTTTCCTGGAACAGAACCCCTGAGAATTTTGGGGTATTACTGTATATAGATTGATGGGCATTCCTAGAATTGCCCATATTACTCCAGTCTTAAAAGCTCTACACTGGGTACCTGTTCAGCAGAAAATTTGCTATAAAGCTCTGTCAGTTCTTCAGCAGATATTCTACTCCTCTTCTCCTATTTGCTTTCAAAACTTGTGGAAAGTCGGTCAACCTGCAAAACGTTTGAGATCTGAGAGGGGGGGGGGGGTGGAAGGGAGAAATGTTGCTCATTAGTTTAAAAGAAAATAGGATTTGCTATGTAAAATCTAAAATATCTATTTTCTCAAGTGCAGGTTAGAATCTCTGGAATTCAATTCCAGGTATAATGAGATTATGCAAAGATCATATCTCTTTGAAGAAATTGCTAACAACGCAATTGTTTGTGGACGCCTTTATCTAAATTTGTCTCAGATTTGAATAATTCTGTATTAGGGAACTTTTGTGGGGGAGATTGATTTATTTGTTTACTGCGTTTTATAATGTTTGTGTTTGAATCTGTGGATGTAAATGTTTTTGTACATCGCTTAGAGTTAAGCGATTCATAAATTTTAAAAATAAATAAATAAATGCAAATGTAGTTGCTAGTCTCTAATACAGTGTACCGCAAACTGTGTGCCGCGGCACACCGGTGTGCCTCCTGAGATTTCAGGCATGCCACGGTACACTGGAGAAGAGGAGAGGTGCCGGCGCAGGCTGACTGCCTACAGGACAGGCCTCTCGCAAAGAGAGGCTCGTCCTGTAAGCAATCTCCCGACACCGGCACCTCTTCTCTCTCCCGACCTACTCTCTAGCGCAGGTCTTTCTTTCGGCGCACTGACGTCATGCACGCGCGTGGCATCGTCACGCCAACGCCAGCACACTTCCGGATATCTCGAGCCGGGGACACTAGCTTTAGTGTGCCCCGGATCGAAAAAGTTTGTGAGATATTGCTCTAATAGAAAGTATGCATATATTTTTTATTATAAAATAGCTTCTTACTAGGGGATTCTATAAATAGCACTAATTCCACGCCCAATTTACAGCATTCTAATGGATGCAAGGCTCAGAAACAGGGCTGAAACAGCAGATCAGCATAGAATCACCTAAATGTATCTGTGTGCAACTGCAAAGGGGGCATTCCCATGGAAGGGGCATGGATAGACAAGGGACATTCTGGAAAATCATGCACAGCATTATAGAATACCGTGGATATGTGCACCAGAATTTATCCTTTGTTTCAGTTGATGCAAATCCTTGTGCCTGAAGCACCCTTTATAGAATAGTGCTGAGTGCCATTTACTGAATCTGGCACCTAAATGTGGGAGCCCTATACAGAATCTACTCTTTTGAGCATAGCAAACAACTCACAGCCCAAACAAGATAGTCAAAGCCACACCCGTGCCCTAAATCACTTTGAAACTGTCTCATATCAAGACCTCACCAAGATACTAAACTCCATTAAACCTACTGGCTCCATCCTGGATCCCTGCCTGCCGCACCTTGTTGCTGCCAAAGATGCCTTTGCAAACTCAGTCCTGTCCCTTATTAATACAAGCAGGCTCAGTGCCTACACACTGGAAATCAGCTATTGTTAGACCAATCCTAAAAAAAAAAACAATACTCAACCTAGGCATCCCCAGCAACATTAGGCCTGTCTACAACCTACCCTTCATATCCAAGATTGTGGAAAAAATTGTGTATAACCAACTCTTCTCCCACATAAACAAACAAAAAACTCTATCTACATACCAGTCAAGATTCAGGAAATGTCATAGTACCAAAGCCATTGTTATGGACATAATTGACAACTGCTGGAAACTCATGGGCAAGGGAAACAATGTCCTACTGGTGCTACTTGATCTCAGCGCATCCTTCAACACTATTGACCACTCCTTCCTCATTACTCAACTCACTGGAACTGGCATCCAAGATGTTGCACTACGCTGGTTCATTTCCTTCTTGAGTAACAGAACCCAAAGTATACTGCTCAACTCCACCCTATCTAAACCGAAACCAATCAAATACGGAGTTCCACAGGATACTCTCTTGTCCCCTCTCCTTTTCAACCTCTACATCAAAACCTGTCCTAGATATACCCCACAAATACCACATACAAATCTACTCCTTTGCTGATGATATCCAACTATACGTTCTTCTTAGAAAAAGCCATGACTTCCAGATTATGAAACTTCACAGTTGTCTCTCAGAAATAAAAAACCGCAACTAAATGCCTCAAAAACAGTACTCTTTTGGATCCACAAAGAGCAATGCACCTATACTCGGTCTTCTATTCTCTGGGAATCCACTGCCATTACAGCAAAAGACCACGCACATAGTTTATATAACCTTCTAGACACAAACTTTTCACTCTCCTGTCATATTTCTCAAGTAGTCTCATTCTTGTTCTATTATCTCCAGCAACTCGGGAAAATATGGAACTACTATTCCAAACCTGACTTCACCCAACTTCTCTATACCTTCGTCCTATCTCGCATGGACTACTGCAACGCATTATTGAATGGTCTGACAGCAAAATATTGTATCTCCAGCACCTACATTGAGTACAAAACACAGCAAATTCCTAAAGAACCTCCACGTTTGCAACCCCATCTCACAAGCCCTATCATCATCCCACTTCCTACCCACCACCAAGCATTGTATCTTTAATGGTCTAGCATACATGTCCTTATACAATATGGCACCCAGCTTCATATCAGAGAAGCTTCCTCCATACATCTCAAACAGACTACTTCACTCTCAGGAGGAAACATGCCTTCAAATAGCCCCCAGCTGTGCCCTCCATCTCCAAAGTGCTAGACGCTGTTCCTACTCCCATTTCCTGGCCAGCTACTGGAATCAACTGCCTCCTCACATCATATCCCTCCATGGACTTCTGAACTTTAGGAGAGCAATATAGACTTACCTCTTTGCATAAACTACCAATGCTGACTACCCTTTAGAACTTCTTCCAGTATTATTCCTTATCACTCACTCTTTTAGCCATTGTGATGAAATGGATCATCTCCATGTATGCTTCCTCTATATGCCAACACTATTATGTAAACTGAGATAACCTAATATGATCAAATTGAATACCTAAGATGTTCAACCAGTACTGTATATATGTACTTTGTTAATTCAATGCCAATATTCTATCTATAGTGGCTCACTGAAAATGGTCAGCCCATCTCTTTTGTAAACCGCATAGAACCGAAAGGCTTTTGTGGTATATGAATCAAAATTTATGTTATGTTATGTTACATTTAACCAGTTTATCTATGCATAGAATTCCTTTGAGCGTCAGAGCTAATACCGCCGTGGCAGGCAATTAAAAAAAAAGCCCACCAGAACAGTCAGGGAAAAATGCCTGAGTCCCTGAATAAATTCATGTAAACTATTCTGAGCTCCCTTGAAAGAACAGTATCAAAAATTGAATAAATAAATAAATTCATGCTCAACATAATCTTTGGATTATGAAACAGTATTCAATTAAAATATAAAGTAATTTCTTTTACTGGAAATCATTTTAGGAAAACTGATCTTTCTTATATTAGTCTCCCTCTAAGGAGGGTAGACTTATCCATTAGGCACAATTATAAATTCTAACACTTTGGGGGGGGGGGGGGTACTCTAGCTGTGTATAAGAAGAGTTCTGCAACAGATATATTCCTAAAATAATATTGGGGTCAAGTCACGGGAGCAAATATTCCCATTAGCATAGCAGACCTGTTTTCATAATTACTTTAGAGGTTATTTTTCACAATTTTTATATTTTAGACTGATATGTAACCTTTGCTACACTGACAAAGAAAAAAATCATGGTGGTTAAAAGGAAGTCAATGGGATGTGTCATTTGTGATGACAGCATGATATGAATGAATATTTATGACTAAAGAGGACAGAAAAGAAATCTGTCAGATGGAACTAAAGTTAATTTTACAAAGAAAAAGAAACTGGCCCTAATTCCAACTTTTATATATGTGGTGAATATAATTCTTTTCAGGTTACATATTAAATAGTTAGAAAGGCATACAGTGTATTGAGACTGACTTTGTGGTAACATCTTTAAATATTGACATCTATTACAAACTGATCAAACTTAATCAGCTTTTATAGCTTAGAAATGATGGCTTTTGCAAATTTACCAAATGCTTCTTGTAGATTATTTTTGAAAAGATTAAGTTGTATCCATAATCAGAAAAAGGGCCTAAGAAACTAAAGATGGAAGAAATAAAAGTGATAAATTTATTTGGCTAGAACTGTATCTAGCTGCCTTCTGCTGCAAATCAGACTTGGGGATTAAAGAGTTGCCATGTTACCCATTTCCTGGAAGGAGATTTTAGACCTGTACTAGATTTTTAGTGATGCTATCTTGATGCACTATTGCATTGCACCAGTAACACCAATGGATGGAATCAGGGACTACAAATAATACAGTGTTTTGGGATGTATGAGGAGTCGCTGAAAAGTTCTCAGCCCGACCAACAAAGTTGGGGCAGTCTCTGTTGAGGGCTATACACTTATTGCCTCTTTTACAAAGCCACGCTAGCGGCTGCCGCGCAGCAACAGCTCCGAAGCCCTTTAAATCTCTATGGGCTTCAGGGCCATTAGTGCAGGGCAGCTGCTAGCATGGCTTTGTAAAAGAGGTCGTTAGTCCAGTGATTTTCCACTTTTTTTTATTCCACTGGAAAAATATGGAATGAAAAAAGTGGAAAATTGCTGGACTAAGTGTATAACCCTCGATGGAGACTGTCCCAACTTTGTTGGTTAGGCTGAGAACTTTTCAGTGGCCCCTTATAAGTTAAAAAAGCAAGTCCAACCAAAAGGTTTCCCCTTCTATAAGTGAGGGACTTGGCAGTCTGAGATTGCTGTTTCTGGGAATGAACAACAGGGAAATGATCTCCACCTGGGGATCTTCTGGATATTTCAAAATGAGAAACCAAAAATTAAAAAAAAATAGAAAATACTGCGGAGTAGATGCTCGTGATGCCAGATTTATTGAATCACACAAAAAATTGTAGACAAGTCAATGAAGCCGCCCGTGCAATGTGCGGCAGCAGCAAAAAGGGCAAACAGAATGCTAGGAATGATCAAGAAGTGGATCACAAACAGATCTGAGAAAGTTATCATGCTGCTGTACCAGGCAATGGTCCGCCCCCACCTGAAATACTGCATCCAACACTGGTCGCTGTATATGAAAAAGGACATAGTGCTGCTCGAAAGGGTCCAGAGAAGAGTGACAAAAATGGTTAAGGGACTGGAGGAGTTGCCATATAATGAGAGGCTAGAGAAACTGGGCCTCTTCTCCCTTGAAAAGAGGAGACAGAGAGGGGACATGATCTAAACATTCAAGATATTGAAAGGAATTGACCTCATAGAGAAAGAGAGATTGTTCACCCTCTCCAAGGTGGAAAGAATAAGAGGGCACTCTCTAAAGTTAAAAGGGGATAAATTCCGTGCAAACTTAAGGAAGTTCTTCTTCACCCAGAGAGTGGTAGAAATCTTGAATGCTCTTCCAGAGGCTATTATAAGGGAAAACACCCTCCAGGGATTCAAGAAAAGGCTAGATAAGTTCTTGCTGAACCAGAATGTACGCAGGTAAGGCTAGACTCAAATAGGGCACTGGTCTTTGACCTAAGGACCACCGCGCAAGCGGACTTCTGGGCACAATGGACCACAGGTCTGACCCAGCAGCGGCAATTCTTATGTTCTTATGTTCTATCTAATCCAATCTAATCTTCCATTGGTCAGTCGCACAAACCTATACAAACTCAAGGCGACAGATCAGAGGGAAGAGGGAGAGGAAGAAGAAGGGAGGGGTGAGGAAATATAAGACTGGGCATAGGTGTGTGTGTGGGACAGGGCAGGATTAACCAATAGGCCCAGTAGGCACGTGCCTAGGGCCCAAAATGGTCAGGGGGGCCCGATGAAGGAGGGCATCAACATTGTTTTTTCCAAACAGTGATGGGCCCCTCCAGCATCAATGGGCAACACGGGCCCCCCCGATCGGCAACGTGGGCCCCCCAATCGGCAACATGGTTCCCCCCATCAACGGAAAGACAAGCAAGCAATACGGGTAAGAAAGGCAACAGGAATTGTAATTTTGCAAGCGGTGCTGCTTGCCCAAAGCTTCGCTCTGACGCAGCTTTCAGTTTCCGCCTGGGCGCATGGTGGGGTGGGGCGGGGCAGGGGGGCCCAGTGTACTTGTGTGCCTAGGGGCCCTCAACAAATTAATCCTGCCCTGGTGGAGGGGATATAAGGAAGCTGAATCAGTTAGTTGTCAAAAAGGTGAGTCTTCAGATTTTTTCTGAATGATGTGTAGTTTGTCTCTTTCCTGATTGCTTCTGGGAGGTCATTCCAGGTTTTTACTCCCAGATAAGTTAGCATAGAGTAGAAGATTCGCTTGTAGTGGAGGTACTTTGTGAATGGCAGGTTTAATTGAATTCTGTTAAGGATTCTTCTGGATGTTGATCAAGCTGTGGAGAATAGCTGGATGAGGGAAGCAGCTGAGTTTCCGTACAGAATATGGTATAAGATGCATGAGGTTTTGAAGTTTATTTGTGATGATATTGGGAGCCAGTGTAGTTGTTTGAGGAAGGTTGAGATTGAATCATATTTCTTTAATTTGTAGATTAGTCTTACGGCTGCAGTTTGTGGATAAGAGTGGCATTAATGCCTAAGTAGGCAGAGTTGCAATAGTCCAGTTGGGGTAAAACCATCATCTGGATGATTAAGGCAAAGTGATGTGAGTGGAAGTATGGCCTTGTGAGTCTCAATTGTTGCATAGTACTGTAGATGGTCTTCTTCCGAAGGTTAGAGATTTGTGGTTCCATCGTGAAGGTGTCGTCTAATATGCAACCGAGTACTTTGGTGGATTTCTCCATTGTGAGAGTGATGCCCAATAATAATAATAATAACTTTATTCTTCTGTACTGCCATAGTCAGATGACTTCTAGGTGGTTCACATTGAGGAGAGCTGGACAATTAGTGAATTACAGAATGCAAAAAGTGTGGTACAACATATTACACAAGAAATAGACATAAGGAAAATATGAATCTCAAGTATGCAATATGAATCTCAAGTATGCAACCCAAGGAAGAAAGCTGGACAATTAGTGAATTAAAGAATGTAAAAAGTGAGGGTACAACATATTACACAAGAAATAGATGGAAGGAAATTATAAATTTATAAATTTAGTGTGGCTTCTATTTAAGAGATGAATCTGTCAAACAGCAATGGAAGGATGAGGTTGGTCATGATGTTCTGTTGCATGGTATGGAAACCAATGGCTTTGGTCTTGGTGGTGTTCAGTTTCAATTTGTTGATAATTGCCCAGGCTTGGATTATAGTTATATTGTTTGAGATTTTTTTCTGCAATATTTGGTTAGTTATAGGTTATGGGAATGAGGAGAAGGATATTGTCGGTATATGACAGTATGGTTTTGTCCTCTAGTTTGATGTGTCCCAGAGAGCTCATGAATAAATTGAATGGGACTGGGGATATTGGAGAGCCTTGTGGAATGCCACAGAATGCCTTCCAAGGATTGGAGTATTCTTCATGCTTTTTGACCATGTATTCGCGGTTTTGAAAGAAGTTGGTGAACCATTTCAGTACAATCCCTGTTATTCTGATTTCTGAGAGTATGGTTAGGAGTAGTTGGTGGTCCACAGAGTCAAAAGCCGCGGATATATCAAATTGAAGTAATATTGCTTGATAACCCGAACTCAGCAGCTGTTTGATTTTAGTGATTAGAGTGATGATAAGGAGCTCGGTGCTGTGTTGTTTTCAGAAGGCGTATTGGGTGGGGTGAAGGCAGGAGTGTTGCTCTATGTATGTGGCTACTTGTTTGCTGACATGGGTCTCAAGGATTTTAGTGAGGACAGGAATGCCAGCAATCGGTCTATAGTTAGATGCTATGGAGAGGTCTGCTTGAGCTTTTTTCGGTGTAGGGGCTAGGGGTATTTTACCCATTTCATTGGGTAGGTGACCCTGGTTTAGGGAGTTATTTAGCAGGTTAGTGAGCCAGTTAATAATTTGATGCAGAGCTGCCAAAAGGAGGTATGTAGGACAGTTGTCTAGAGAGCTGCTTCATAAGGCTAGTTTTGATATTAGTTTTTTTGTGTTGTGGATGGAAAGATTAGTGATGAAGTCGCAAGATTGTTGGCGGTATATAAGAATAAAGTTATTATTATTATTATTATCTGATATGCTTTTATGGGTTCAGTGTATTCCGTGGAGTTAGATTGGAGAGTGTTAGGAGTGGCTGTCTTTGCAACTTCTATTTGGACCGATTTGACTTTGTTAAGGAAGAAGTCTGCAAGGTTTTGTTCTGAAATTTTGTTGGAGTGAGTTTCAGATTCTTGGTGCGGTGGGGATGTCAATTGTCGTATCAGGCAAAACAGTTTTTTTGCTGTCAATTGTTTTGCTTCCTAGTTTGCTGGCGTAGTAGTTTTTCTTAGTTTCAGATATGTGGAGGGGCATAATAGAAAGCAATGTCTAAGTCCGTTTTCGTCCAAGTCGCAAGTCATCCAAAGTAAAAAATAGCTTAGGACACATTTTCGAAAAATACATCCAAATTTTTTTTCGTTTCAAAATCATCTAACTATACATCCTGCCGATCTGATCGTCCAAGCCGCTAAATCATCTATCTTTATACCACATTTTCGTCCAAGTCAAAAACGCCTAGAACAATCCCTGTTGGACGTGGAAGGGGTCTGCAAAGTGATGGACTGAACACCAAGACATGGCACCTAAATAGTGGGGTACCTTACAGGGCACTACAGTGAACTTCACAAAAAGGGTGCCATGTCATCATCTCACTACAGCTCCCATATAGGTCACAGTAAGCTCCCCAAACCACCTCCAGAATCCCCTAGACCCACTTATCTACCACCCTAATAGCCCTTATGGCTGCAGGAGCCACTTATATAACAGAACAAAAGGGTTTTGAGAATGTATAGGGGAGTGCACATGTTTCAGTATCAATGCAGTGATTACAGGGGCTTATGGGCATGGGGCCTCCTCTCTATAGGTCCCTAACCCACCCCCAAGATGACAAGCTGCCTCTGTGCAGGACGACTAGGCTTTCTTATGCCAGGCTGCCAGGTGATGGTCTGGAGGCTGAATTTTAAAGGTGTGATTAATATTTTATGGGGTGGGGGGGTTGGTGATCACTGGGGTAGTGTGTGGGGGTCTGTATTATGTGTTTGCAGTGCTTATATGGTGACTTTAGGTGGGTTTTTGTAACTTAGACCATGTTTTAAATGGTCTAAGTCACAATGTCCAAGTTCCGTCTAGGCTCTGTTGTAAAACTTTCGGTTATACATGTTGTACGACTAAGTCTAAGCCTGCCCACGTCCCGCCCAAATCCCACCCTCGACACTCCTCCTGAAATGCCCCATTTAGCTATGGTCGTTCAGCGGCACTATGAAGGCCTAGGTCATTTAGAAATATGTCCAAAACCCGGTTTGATTATCGGCACTTGGATGTCTTTCATTTACGATCGTCCAAGTGCCGACTTAGGCCGGTTTTTGGATGTTTTTCTCTTTCGATTATGAGCCCCATTGTCTTTATATTTATTTATTGCTACTCTCCACTGTGCTCTGTGCTCCGGTGTTTGGGTTTTTCCCTCCATTTCCTCTCTAGACATCTGCATAGCTATTTGTCTAGTCTTAAAGACTCTTTGTACCAGGTCGACATCTGGCTTGATTTTATTATGCATGTATGGAGGGGGTCATGGTATCTAGGGTATTGGTTATAGTTTTGTTCTAGTTGGTTATCATTGAGGTGGTGTTATTCATGGAGGTAGGGAGAGATTCTGATACCGTGTTCCAGAAGGTACAGATCCAACACCCAACACTATTTAAAAGACATTTTAAATGATTTTCAAGGAGCCTACTGGTGCCTAATAAAACAGCACCAGAATCACGCCCACATAGGCCCTTTATGGTGCCTAACGCCAGTGTAGTTGTGGCTAATGCCGGAAGTGGCATTAGATACCTTAAAGCACCTACAAAGGCACAATTCATGTCACCAGTGTAGGCCTTGAAACTCAGTCGTCTTCCTCAGAGGTCCTAAGGATGAATATCAAGCTAAAACCCTAATGTGGATAAAATAAAAGATAAACCTGGAAATTTTATTTCTGAGAACATGAGTGTCATTCTAATTCACAGCTGTTCCAAAATAAGGGAGAGGCAACATATCTCCAAGAGTGACAGTAGATATTTCTTAGTTCCCGTGCCAATAGACACAATGGATATTGCTATTATGTCAAAATTTGAATGTCTTTTTTGCCAAAGTTGCTTGTCCAGGCTTGGCTGGCTGTACTCCTCTCTCTCTTACCTGGGGCTCAGCAGACTCTCCCCTCTGCTTCAGAGCCAGAGAAGACCAAGATCCACACAGCTTCTTTCCATTTTCCGGGAAGTTTCCAGAAAGTGCGAAAAAGGCATGAAATCACACTGCTTCCTTGGCTAGAGAAGTAAGCGATCTAGAGTCCCACACACCTGGGGATCTACTGAATATTTCAAAGTGACCAGGACTAGCACTTTCAGAAAGAGAATGTTAGGCTCCATGACCATTGGTGTTACCCAGCATGACACTTTTATGAAACTGCGATTTCTTACATGCTGATTAGTAAGATAAATTCTCATGACCAAGGCCAGCACTTATGCAAGTGTACTTCTTCCTCGTGTGTTTCACATCAGGATTTCCACTCCATGATAATTTCCCAAACATTACCCATTTCTTGAGAGCTTGCTCCATGACCTCATTACATTCCTCCTCCGATTTGTCCTCCACTGCCTTCTTCTTCTAAGGAGAGTAGATTTATCTATTAGGCACCATAGGCATGGTGCCTAGGGCTCATGGAAATGTTTACTTTTTTTTTGTTTAAATCTTTATTGATTATCAAACTTTGATAGTGCAATATAATTGGTAAATCATAAAATACTGCATAGAACGCACTAACTATACAATTATTACATTAAACAGTCATTTACTCCCATCCTCATCTTAATTATTAATACAATAAATCATATGATGTGATTTCAATATTATAATTAAATAATTTAACTCCTCAAAGTACATTTCCTTCCCCCTACCCACCCACCCTCCCTGGATGTGTAAGAAATCTAATGAAAAGAGAAGAATCATGTTTAAATTTTTTTATATTCTGAATGAATAAAATTGAAGTCGAAGTTATGTATTTTCATGTCTTGCCTTTCGGCCTTGAAAGTACGCACAACAAATAGAATATAAATACATGAAATACAAATAAAGTATACATACAATTCAAATTAAAAGCTCAGTCATATATTAAATACCACCGAGAGGGAGCCAAGACGGAAAAAGTACTGAAGGCTACAAAAGTCAAAATGCAGCTCTGCTTCTAAGCATGAATTCTATTCCTCTAGTCTTTTTTTGCAATCCTAACATTTACCTTAGAAGTCATCCCAGTCCCTCTACCGGAGCCCACATTCAGCTTCCCAACTGCACTCCCCACACATGACTGCTATGCTCCATTGTCTTCAACAAAAGAGCAATATTCAAAGCTATTTATCTGGGTAGCATTCAGAACAACTAAAAGCATGAATGGGATTCCATACCCTGCATGTTTTTAACTAGACTGAAGAGAGGCACCTTACTTAGTATGTTTTGGAAAGAATCAGGAAGTAACTGGCAAAAAACCTTTGCTGGTGTTATTTTCAAAAGGTGCAAAGATCCACAATTTTCTTATAGTTGTGGAAATTTTCATGGGACTTTTCCTTAGGAAATTGCCACGGCTACAAAGAACTTGTGGACTTTTGCACTTAGTTGGGCAGTTTGGAAATTGACCTATTTTATAGATCAGTTGACTGGGTTTAGTATGATTGCAATTGCTGGCATTCACCATTATGCTAGAGTTGGTGTTTCCAAAACCATTTCTTTGTTCCTATAAATTAACTCAAGAAGACAAGTCACTGTGACAGTAACTGTTTTCTTTCATAATAATTAATGGCATATTACTCAGGCCATATTAACATGTCTTCACTATTTAATTTATGTAGACTTACAAAAGGCATTTTAGTGAAGAGCACACACAGGAAAGTGTTCATGCATTAATGACTGCATAAACAGAGACACACTCAATTGGACTGTGATAGATTTATTAAAGAAAAAAACAGAGTGTATGTATGAAAGACACAGGAAAAGATACATTACAGGCGATAGCAGTCATTTGTTATATTTTATTTATGCATTCCTGTAAATCATTAAGCACCTGCTGTGTGCGATGCTAAAATCTATCAAGTACATGTATAGATTTTATAACTTAATTTTGGCATTGCACATGGAACATAACATAAGAACATAAGAACATAAGAAATGCCTCTGCTGGGTCAGACCTGAGGTCCATCGCGCCCAGCAGTTCGCTCACGCGGCAGCCCATCAGGTCCAGGACCTGTGCAGTAATCTTTTATCTATACCCCTCTATCCCCTTTTCCAGCAGGAAATTGTCCAATCCTTTCTTAAACCCCAGTACCGTTCGCTGCCCTATAACGTCCTCTGGAAGCGCATTCCAGGTGTCCACCACACGTTGGGTAAAGAAGAACTTCCTAGCATTCGTTTTGAATCTGTCCCCTTTCAACTTTTCCGAATGCCCTCTTGTTTTTTTATGTTCTGAAAGTTTGAAGAATCTGTCCCTCTCTACTCTCTCTATGCCCTTCATGATCTTGTAAGTCTCTATCATATCCCCTCTAAGTCTTCTCTTCTCCAGGGAAAAGAGACCCAGTTTCTCCAATCTCTCAGCATATGAGAGGCTTTCCATCCCCTTAATCAGTCGTGTCGCTCTCCTCTGAACTCTCTCGAGTAACACCATATCCTTCTTAAGGTATGGTGACCAATACTGGACGCAGTACTCAACATGCGGACGCACCATTGCCCGGTACAGCGGCAGGATAACTTCTTTCATTCTTGTTGTAATACCCTTCTTGATTATCCCCAGTATTCTATTCGCTCTCTTAGCGGCCGCTGCGCACTGTGCCGTCGGCTTCATTGTCATGTCCACCATTACCCCCAAGTTCCTTTCTTGGGTACTCTCATTCAATAACATCCCTCCCATCGTATAGCTGTGCCTCGGGTTTCTGATTCCCACATGCAATACTTTACACTTCTCAACATTGAACTTCATCTGCCATCTCTCTGCCCATTCCCCCAATTTGTCCAAGTCCCTTTGCAATTTTTCACAGTCCTCCTTTGTCCGAGCTTCACTAAATAGTTTGGTATCGTCCGCAAATTTTATTATCTCACTCTTTGTTCCTGTTTCTAGATCATTTATGAATATACTAGCTGATGCCCCGGCGTTGCACGGGTATTTAATTATAGTAATAACACTGTAAATGGATTCAAATAAAGATACTTTATAGTGGTGAATGAAATTATTTTTTTACAGCTTTATAAAAAGTACAATATTCAAATTATAATGTGAAATATTTGACAAAATGAATACAATACAACTAACAAAAAACTTGATTATAAACAACATTTTTGGTTTCACCTCCAGGAGCAAGAACATATAAATTCTTGGGTGAACCCACCCTTGAGCAAGCAACATAGAGTTGTCCATGGGAAAAACAGGGGGATCTTAAATCCACTCCACAGTATGTAATAGTCTGTCCCTATGATTTGTTGATTGTGATAGAGAATGCAAGTCTCACTGGAATTTGAAATCTCTTAAACTGAAAAGGAAGATGTGTTGCAAGTTTCGTTCAAATCGGGCAAGCCGTTTTTGTGTTGGCAGCTTTTTACATTTTTTCCATTGACATGAATGGGTGAAATCTGAATTTCTGTTTGTAGCTCCGCCCATGTGTGCAGGTGGGCCGCGAGACCCCCAGAACATATCACCCCAGGTAGTGAGGGATCTGCATACCAAGTTTCGTTCAAATCGGGCAAGCCGTTTTTGCGTTGGCAGCTTTTTACATTTTTTCCATTGACATGAATGGGTTAAATCTGATTTTCTGTTTGTAGCTCCGCCCATGTGTGCAGGTGGGCCGCAAGACCCCCAGAACATATCACCCCAGGTAGTGAGGAATCTGCATACCAAGTTTCGTTCAAATCGGTCAAGCCGTTTTTGCGTGATCGCGGCACATACACACACACATACATACACACATACATACCTCCGATTTTATATATATAGATTAAATAGCAGCGGCCCGAGCACTGAGCCCTGCGGAACACCACTCGTGACCTTCCTCCAGTCTGAGTAGTGTCCCTTCACCCCTACCCTCTGTTTCCTACCCGCTAACCAGTTTCTGATCCATCTATGCACGTCTCCGTCCACCCCATGGTTCTTCAGTTTCCGGAGTAGACGTTCATGAGGCACCTTGTCAAAGGCTTTCTGGAAATCTAGGTATATGATGTCTATGGGGTCTCCTTTGTCCATCTGTTTGTTAATTCCCTCGAAGAAGTGCAATAAGTTGGTCAGACACGATCTCCCCCTGCAGAAACCATGTTGGCTGGTTATCAGTTCGTGTTTTTCAAAATGTTCATCAATTTTTTCTTTTATTAGTGCTTCCGCCATTTTCCCCGGAACAGAGGTCAGACTCACCGGTCTGTAGTTTCCCGGGTCTCCTCTTGATCCCTTTTTAAAGATGGGCGTAACGTTGGCTATCTTCCAATCCTCTGGAATCACACCTGTTTTCAGAGATAGGTTGCAAATTTGCTGTAGTAGTTCCGCTATTTCCTCCTTTAGTTCCTTCAGCACCCTTGGATGGATGGCAGAGGCTTTGCAATTTATAGACATACTTGACACTGTGGCAATCCAGGTGGTTTTTTGTTTGTTTTGAGAAACTTGAAAATGAAGCATATATGATCAAAAAGACACATGAAAATGAAGCATATAAGATCAGAAAGACACATGGCAAAAAAAAAAAAAAAAATACAGGAAAATAAAAACCTGATTTATTAATATAGGGAACTGAAATTTCTCCAATAATCCTATGTATCTGTGTGGTATCCCTTAGTAAAGCTGGAATTCAATAAATACATGTAATGAAATATATTGAAATGTGCATGTTTTACTGAGTACATGTATGTGTATGTGTAAATGTGCCTTAATTTATTAGTTAATGCAGTTATATAGCCACTTGTGGACAGGGTCTTACCGACTTAAGGCTCATGTCCACCCACCTTGTAGTAGCTGGCAGGGATTCCCAAGCCCCACCAGTTGAAGAACTCCTTCAAAGTCATCCAGAACTCACTGCTGCCAAACTAAGCTGTCGGCAGTTGCATTCCTTTACCAAAAATACCAGTACCTCCCGCAAGCCAGGGATGCTGCTGCCAATTAACAAGCTTAGCAGCAGAGAGTTCTGGGTTCCTAGAAGAAGGTCTTCGGCTGGAGGAGCTTGAGGACCCCTGCTAGATCAAGTATATTTTAAGTTGAATTGAGATGGGGTTCAGGGCACTGGACAGCAGGGGGAGGGGCCAGAGAGGACATTTCTTGCCCATAGGTGCTATCAGCTCGTGTTTTTGTCATAGCTCCTGTGGCATAGCAAGCTCATGTACCATGACTGTACCTATCTAAAATTTGCCATCTGGCTACATTACTGGGTTACACCTTTTACGTGTTGAGTAACATGGTGAGTTGTATGCCATTGGCTCAGAATGGCTGATGTACATGTGGGGGGAGGTTATATAAATGACTTGGAGTCCATGAATGCCAAGTTGTTGTGAAAGTAGTAGGGTAAGTATCAAAAAGGTGTTTGTATAGCTCTATGGAAGATTGATTGTGAGCCTGCCGGGACAGACAGGGAAAAATGCTTGAGTACCTGAATAAACTCATGTAAACCGTTCTGAGTTCTCCTGGGAGAATGGTATAGAAAATTGAATCTATATATATATAAAATCGGAGGTATGTATGTGTGTATGTATGTGTGTGTGTATGTGCCGCGATCACGCAAAAACGGCTTGACCGATTTGAACGAAACTTGGTATGCAGATCCCTCACTACCTGGGGTGATATGTTCTGGGGGTCTCGCGGCCCACCTGCACACGTGGGCGGAGCTACAAACATAATATCGGATTTCACACATTCATGTCAATGGAAAAAATGTAAAAAGCTGCCATTCTCACAGTAATTCAAAAACGACTTGCCCGATTTGAACGAAACTTGGTATGCAGATCCCTCACTACCTGGGGTGATATGTTCTGGGGGTCTCGCGGTCCACCTGCACACATGGGCGGAGCTACAAACAGAAAATCTTATTTCACCCATTCATGTCAATGGAAAAAATGTAAAAAACTGCCATTCACACTGTAATTCCAACTATAAAACACTTTCTATGACACTATAACCACTAGGGACATCGTTTCTATTCTACCACAGACACCATACATATAGAGTTTGTATGTTCTAACTGTGTTTATAACTGTTTCCTTCATGCACCCCAGTTCATAATGTTATTACATTACATGAGTACTCACATATCCTGAACTAGGAACACAGGTTCCATTCTGAACCGGGAACAAACTACATGGAGTTTCTTTTCAACCTGAGTTTCCACATATTGAGTTGTTTAAATCAATACTGAAACTTTTGGATGCCACTTATTCCAACAGATCTTCTTTTTCAGTTTAAGAGATTGCAAATTCCAGTGAGACTTGCATTCTCTATCACAATCAACAAATCACAGGGACAGACTATTACATACTGTGGAGTGGATTTAAGATCCCCCTGTTTTTCCCATGGACAACTCTATGTTGCTTGATCAAGGGTGGGTTCACCCAAGAATTTATGTGTTCTTGCTCCTGGAGGTGAAACTAAAATTGTTGTTTATAATCAAGTTTTGTGTTAGTTGTATTGTATTCATTTTGTCAAATATTTCACATTATAATTTGATTATTGTACTTTTTATAAAGCTGTAAAAAAATAATTTCATTCACCACTATAAAGTATCTTTATTTCAATCCATTTACTATGTTATTGCTATAATTAAATACCCATGCAACGCCGGGTCATCAGCTAGTAAATAAATAAATAAATTTAGTTCTCCTCCTTCCCTTATCTTTGATTTTCCCTGTCTTTCCACTTTCCTTTTTTCTCATCCTTCCCCCTTTCCTTTTTCTTTTCTTCCCTACCTCTATTAGTTCTTTTATCACTTCCTACTCTCCTAACTACTCCCGTTAGGGTTTTTAAAAAAAATTATTATTATTATGTATGTACTTTTGATCAGCCATAGATTTTCTTCTTCTGTGCCACAAAGTTGGATACTTGACAACACACCTCAGCCACAGTCCTGGTAATCTCTTCTGCAGGTGTAGGATTTCTACTGGCACACTCCTATCTCAGCTGCAGTTCCAGTCACAGCTTCTTTTCTATGCTGGCTTCTGCAAGTCCTACATTTGCTTCCATAAGCAGAGCTTTCTTTGCAGAAGTGCAAGGTTATGTGTATGGAGGAACAGAAAGACAAAATGACCTTTGATAGTGCTTTTGCCTAATGCAAAACAAACCTACAAGGTGAAAAGGTGAAAAATTACTTGCCTGCAATATTACCACATTATTGAGTGCTATTCAAAGAAGTTGCTACATAACGACCTCCTCCCTTATCAAGAATTTCAGCTGTACAAGCATATAGGAAAGGAAAATATTACCGCTAAATTTAAATTATACACATCAAAGGAAATGTCATAGAGAGGAGCCTAAGCAAGATTTCAAAGCTTTGTTAGAACTGTATGGCACCTGGAGATCTCTCCCTGTTCCTCATATTTTCTCCATTTGACATTTGCCTAAATTTAAGGGGAATGTATTCTACCCCTATCGGGGTTCTGGATGCTTGGGTTGCCACTTCTGTAGGTCATTTTCCCAAGATGGCTTTTGGAAAAATATGTGTGGTTGATTCTTTGCCATTGCCATTTACTCTAACTGTATCAGCAGCCCCTAGAGAGTTCTTCTTCAAACAAGTACTTTGAATTTATTATGATATAGTAAAGCACTACCTTCCCCCAATCCATCATGAGCTACCTACATGACAGATGTCCCATTATAGTGTTCCTGGGCAGCAGCAGTCCCTCTCCACTGTTGCCAGGGATAGCACCACGATCAAAGACAACTTCACTGCCCCCAAGAAGTGCTAGAAGGCAGATGTGCTATCTTAGATCCTGGCATTCTCCTGGGCAACAGCTGGGAGGGACTGCCGCCACCTGGGGACATTGTTATGGGGCATTTACCATGTGGGTAGGCCCCAACAGGTTGGGGGAGTTTGGGTGGGTGAGGTTAGGGATTGAGAGTGCTGTGGCTCTTTGTCCCAGGGTGGGTTGAGTATAGGGGGAATCAGGAGGAAGATCAGAACTTTGGTAGAGATATGGTGCATGGCTTTGAGTGAGGGACATGAATTTGGGGATCACCACCTGGGAATATCAGGTTGTGGGGGATCTCTATGCTCTCTGCAGTACATGTAGGGTAGATGCTGGGCATACTCCTTGCATGTACCTCACAGACTTTGCACTTACCCTTTGTTATGTTTTACAATGAGTATAGGGTAAGAGCAAACAGTTGTTGTCCCTTCCACCGAGGGTCTTCTGAGCATTCCAGCTAGCAGTGGATCTTTTTCTCCTTCTGCAATAAGGAATAAATATCTATATTTTTATCGTGCTCAGGTCCCACACAGAACATGCTTAGACATTGCCTTATGCATGTTCTTCAATTTTAGATATTCCTATTCTGGCTTTGTGAAATCAAGATTTTGACATCCATACAATATGGACTTCCAGGCGCCAGTTTATAAATATTTAAAAACATAAATAGGTCTTCTAAAATAAGCACCATTGTCCCTCATGGTCTCTCTAGTGTTGGGATAGTGTTGGTTATATTTGCACTTTACCTGGACAGAAATCTTGTTTTGAGACTACTACTACTACTACTACTACTACTACTGTTTCTATATTGCTACCGGACATACGCAGCACTGTACAGAATCACAAAGAAGACAGTCCCTGCTCAAAAGAGCTTACAATCTAAATAGACAAGACAGACAAACAGGATAGAAACATAGAAATATAGAAAAAAAAGCAGAAAAGGGCCACGGCCCATCCAGTCTGCCCACACCAAGACCCACCCCCTATCTACCTCCATGAAGAGATCCGACATACCTATCCCATCTTTTCTTAAAATCTTGCACACTGCTGGCCTCAATTACCTTTTGTGGTAGACTATTTCAGCGATCAACCACCCTTTCGGTGAAGAAGTATTTTCTCGTATCGCCATGAAATTTCTCACCCTTGATTTTCCACGGATGCCCTCTTGTTGCCGTGGGTCCTTTAAGAAAAAAGAGATCTTCTTCCACTTCGATACGGCCCGTGACATATTTGAATGTCTCGATCATGTCTCCCCTCTCTCTGCGTTCTTCGAGTGAGTATAGCTGCAACTTATCCAGCCGTTCCTCATATGGGAGATCCTTGAGACCTGAAACCATTCTGGTGGCCATTCGCTGAACCAACTCAACTCTCCGCACATCCTTTTGATAATGCGGCCTCCAGAATTGCACACAGTATTCCAGATGGGGTCTCACCATGGATCTGTACAATGGCATAATAACCTGGGGCTTACGGCTGATGATGGATACAGTTAAGGGGTACAGTTAATCTGCTAGCAGTGAGACTGAATGTTGTCCTGGATGTCTTCAAGATGATGCAATTACTCCCACATTCTGCATATGACAACTTAAGTTGTGTTCACACAACTGAATTGATTAATTGGCCTAATCAGTACCAATATGATGTCCAAAAAATCAGCGCCAGCTAGAACAGCATTTAGGGCTTCTTCTATTAAACTGTGCTAGCAGTTTTCTAGCGCAGGGAACCGCGCTGCTCCTGACGCCCAGAGTTCCTATGAGCATCGGGAGCAGCACGGGCCATTCAGCGCAGCTCTCTGTGCTAAAAACTGCTAGCGCAGTTTAATAGAAGAGGGGCCTAGTGTGATTCTGCAAGGAACCTTTTATAGAATCATGTTAAGCACCAATGAGTTGAGGGTGAAGGAGTGATGACTCTTGAGTGCTGAATGCTGGTTACGGAGGAGTTCGATGGTCTGGTTTGTTTTATGTTATTGATTTCTGTTATTGAGGCATCTTGTATGACTTATGGAATTTTATATTTTGATGTATGTGTGGATTTGGCCAGTTTTGGCCTTAAATGAAATTTGTCGTTTATGCGACGTGTATGTTATATGTAATTTGATTTGATATGTAATTTGTTATAGTACGTCTCTGAAGTTTTTTGTACGATAAATATAAATCTTTTATTTTGTATGTTAATATGTAACTCGCCTTGGATAAGGGCGGGTGAGAAATAAACAAACGTGGAGGGACATAATAGAAAGGGACGTCTAAGGGACGCCCATCTCGCAAGTCGTCCAAAGTTAAAAAGAGCCTAAGACACATTTTTGAAAGAGACGTCCAATTTTTTATTACTTTCGAAAATCGTCTAATTATACGTCCTGCCAATCTGATCGTCCAAGCCGCTAAATCGTCCATCTTTATACCACATTTCCATCCAACTTTCCGTCCAAGTCCAAAACGCCTAGAACAAGCCCTGTTGAACGTGGGAGGGGTCTGCAAAGTGATAGACTGCACACCCAGACATGCCACCTAAATAGTGGGGTACCTTACAGGGCACTGCTGTGAACTTCACAAAAAGGGTGTCATGGCTTCTCCTCACTACAGCTCCCTTATAGGTGACAGTGAGCCCCCTAAACCACCTCCAGAATCCCCTAGACCCATTTATTTACCACCCCAATAACCCTTATGGCTGCAGGAGCCATTTATATGCCAGTCAAAAAGGGTTTTGGGGGTGTATAGGGGAGTGCACATGTTTAAGTATCAATGCAATGATTACAGAGCCTTATGGGCATGGGTCCTCCTCTCTATGGGTCCCTAACCCACCTCCAAGATGTACAGGGCCATGGTGAGACCTCATCTGGAGTACTGTGTGCAATTCTGGAGGCCATATTACAGTAAAGATGTGCGCAGAATTGAATCGGTTCAACGGACGGCCACCAGGATGATCTCAGGGCTCAAGGGTCTCTCGTACGAAGAGAGACTGAACAAATTGCAGCTCTACACTCTTGAGGAACATAGGAAGAGGGGAGACATGATCGAAACATTTAAGTACCTCACGGGACGTGTCGAAGTGGAAGATGATATTTTCTTTCTCAAGGGACCCTCGGCCACAAGAGGGCACCCGCTCAAACTCAGGGGCGGAAAATTTCATGGTGACACCAGAAAGTATTTCTTCACAGAGAGAGTGGTTGATCATTGGAACAAGCTTCCAGTGCAGGTGATTGAGGCAGACAGCGTGCCAGACTTTAAGAATAAATGGGATACCCATGTGGGATCCCTACGAGGGTCAAGATAAGGAAATTGGGTCATTAGGGCATAGACAGAGGGTGGGTAAGCAGAGTGGGCAGACTTGATGGGCTGTAGCCCTTTTCTGCCGTCATCTTCTATGTTTCTATGTTTAAGCCGCCTCTGTGCTGGACGACTAGGCTTTCCTATGCCAGGCGGCCAGGTGATGATGGTCTGTAGGCTGAAATTTAAAGTTGTGAATAAAATTTTTATGGGGTTGGTGATCACTGGGGTAGTGTGTGGGGGTCTGTGTTATGTGTTTTCAGTGCTTATCTGGTGAGTTTAGGAGGGTTTTTGTGACTTAGGCCATGTTTTACATGGTCTAAGTCACAACGTCCATGTTCCGTCGATCCTGGGCTGTATAAATTTCGGTTATACATGCTGTACGACTAATCTGTCCCTGTCACCGCCCTGTCCCCGGCCCACCATCCTCTGCACCGCCCCGTCACCGCCGTTCCCTTCACCGCCCCGTCACCGCCACTGCCATCCCATTCACTGCCCCGTCACCGTCCCCGCAGCATCCATATAAGCCTTAGTACTCTAATATTTAGCTTATTCCGTTCCTATAAATCAAAGTTCCTGCTGCTGAAATAGAGAAAGAGATGTTCAGCTGGCAGGGCTTTGTTTATAAATTTTTATCAACACAACTAATATACTACTTTATCCTAAAGCAAAAAATAAATAAATAAATAGAATTTTTTTTCTACCTTTGTTGTCTGGTTTCTGCTTTCCACATCTTCTCATTCAATTCCTTCCATCCACTGTGTGTCTTCTCTCTGCATCTTTCATTTGCTGTTACTGTGCCTCTCCCTTCACCCTCCCCCAATTGATCTAGCACCCATCTTCTTCCCTCCGCTCCCCCATAGTCTGGCATCTGTCTTCTTCCCTTCCAGCATCTTCTCCCCACTCTGTCTTCCGCATTTCCCTTCAGGGTCTGTTCCTCTCTACCCTCTTTCAATGTCTGTTCTATTCCTTTCCTCCACCACCCTTCCCTCCCTCCTTTACCATCTGTTCCTTTCTACCACCCTTCAGCTCCTCTCGCGTGGCCTATCTATCTACCTAAATTACAATGTACTCAATCTATCTATCTATCTAAATTACAATGTAATTTGTGCAAGCCGCTGGAGCCTGCGAGCTCGGTACCTGTCCCATCCCCACAAACCATCTCGCTTCTGTGTTCCTATTTTCCCCATTTCTAATATATCCCCTATGTATCTGGCATTGCCACCTCTCCCCCCACCCCCCGTGCCCAAATACCATCCCCATAGCATGTCGCCTTTATGTCTCTGTCCCTATGCTCCATGCACATAATTTTCCCTCTTTCTGTTACCTTCCTCTGTCCAGATTTCTCCTATCTTCTTCTTCCATACCAGTGTGTCTCTTCTTTTCAACCTCATCTAGGTTCTTTCCCTCTTTCTTCCCCACCCCCCCTGCTTCCAGCCTCTGGCTCACCTGCCTGTCTTCCCTTTTCTTTCCTGCTGTGGGTTTCTTTCTTTCCCTCTTCATCCCCTTGGCCCAAGTTGCAGTGATGGGGAAGAGGAAAGCCAAGAATCTATCTATTGCAGGTTCCCTGAAGTAGTGTTCAAGGACCAAGAGCCAGCTGACCATCCCACTTAGCATAGGCTGCTCTAAATGCCATAGAGGAGGAGCGGAGTACCCCCCATTGTTAGTGCAATCAGAGCACTTTTCTGGAAATTTATCACCCCTGTTCTAGGCAGTGTCAATTGTAGACCTTAAGGATAAACAGCATGATGGGGTAGAGTGCTTGAGCACCCTATGATCAGCAACTGATAAGCCAGGTCAGATTCCCTGAATTACTTTTTTCCTTTCACTCCCTCCTTCCTAATTTGAGCTGGGAGCACACGCGATCGCATGTCCAGCAGCCCCCACCCTCCCTCCACCTCACCTTATATTCCGAGTTTGCCGGCTTTCTTTTTCCCGAGCTGCACGCATTCAAAAAGACGCGCACGCGCGGCTGCACGAGTCGATCAAACTTCTCCTCTCCTGCAACTTCCTGTTTCTGGTTGCGTCAGAGGAGAAGATTGATCGACTCGCGCAGTCGCGCGTGCACGGCTTTTTGAACGCGTGCGGCTCGAGAAAAAGGAAGCCGGCAAACTCGGAATATAAGGTGAGGTGGAGGAAGGGAGCTGGCTAAACGCTACCGGCGGGCGATGGCTGCGGGGACCGCGCAATCCTTGATGCCTCACTGCGGAGACAAGACCATTCACCGCTCCATGGGGCGGTGAATGGCCTTGTCCCCGTCCCCGCAGCGACTGCTATTTTTCTTTCCCCATTCTGGCGGGTTACCCGCGGCTAAACGCGGCTAGCTGCGGGTAACCGCCACCGTGTCATTCTCTAATGTGAAGTTCAAGTTTGGTTGCATTTGTTATAAGGTGTTGTTCGACCTTGCACCTATCTTATGAATTCATTTACATTTGTAAATTCAAAGCATTCTTGACTTACATATGCTGTACTTACCTTTCCTTCAGTTAAAGGTTGTCTATGTAAAAAATACCATCAATGTCTTCTGCCTTTTCAAGCTGCATTATGGGATAAAGATCTGAATTCTTTGATAATGACCTCTTGTTCTTATCAGCATTTCAGGAGACAATTGAAAACGTATTTGTTTACAAGATTTATAGGAAATGAATGTATTATATTCAACTGTAAATGTGCAGTTTTTATTTTATTTTGTAAACTGCATTGAACTTAATAGTATTGCGTTATAGAAATAAATTATTATGTTATGTTATGTCTCTTCTTTTATAGATGACCAAATAAAGATGTGTTCTATACAGTGACACCACTGCAAAATTTGCACAGGCCAGACATTTTTGATTTATTTGGTTTTGTTTCCTAATTGTTATGCCTGTTGTTTGTTTGTATTACACCAGGGGTGTCAAACTCAATCACATGAGGGACTGAAATCTAAAACGTAGGCTAACTTGCGGGCTGAATTTTGAATTAAGATACTTAGGAGCTCCTTTTACAAAGCCGCGCTAGCGGTTTAACACGCATAATAGTGCACTAAACCACCGGCCACGCTAGCTGCTACCGCCTCCTCTTGAGCAAGCGGTAGTTTTTCAGCTAGCGCAGGGGTTAGCGTGTGATGAAAAGTCACGTGCGTTAAACCCACTAGCGCGGCTTTGTAAAAAGAGCCCTTAGTCTTAGTAGAAGTATAGGGTTACAACCTCTTCAACCCCGCGCCGGCTCAGTGATGTAAACATAATAAATAAAAAAAGACATTTCCTCTCTGTTTTTGGTCATGGTTCACGCTTGCTGTCTAACATCAGCTCTGGCAGGATACACATTTCAAATCTGACATATTGTAATCACAAAACAGAAAATAAAATTATTTTTTCTATCTTTAGTTCTCTGGTCATTATTCAAATCATGTTGGTCCCAGGCTCTAGTTATCTTCTGATAACTCGCTTGCCAAGGTCTCCTGCCCATTTGTAGTTTCCTTCTTTCTCAGTGCTAACCATCTATCTTCCATCTCTGTCCTCCCCTTCCCTCCCCCAGAGGTATGGCATCTTTCCTTTTTTTGACTCCATCCCCGCAGCTGCAGAGATGGACCCCACCTTCTCCAGATCCACCATCTCTCTTTTTCTCAACTACCCTTTCATCTAGCATCTCTCCCTCCTTCCCCATCACACCAGGGTCGACCATCTCTCCCTTTCTCTTCCCAACTTCCCTCCTATCCAGTATCTCTATTCCCCCTCCACACCATCCTTTGTGTCCAACCTCTCTCCCTTTCTGTTCCTTCCCTCCCTCCATCCCATTGTCTACATCTCTTCCCCTCTCCTCTGTTTTTAGACCCATTATGTCTTCCCCTCTCCTCACCCTCAGTCCAGCATATGCATGTCTCTTTGGACCCCTCCTTTCCTCCCTCCGTGTACTTCTACACCAGAGCCACCCCCTCCGAAGGCCTGCATGTTTTCACCCTTCTTTCTAGCATCCTCCGGTTTCCCAGTCTCACCTTCAAAGCAGCCTGCAGAGGATCGCCGGTCAGCTGTAGCGATCCTAGCAGGCTGCCATCGGCCTCCACAGCACCCCTCCTCTGACATATGGGACTGCAGCAGAGGGAACGTGCTTGCGGAGGCTATGGTAGCCTGCTAGGATCGATACAGCCAACGAGTGATCCTCTGCAGGCTACTTTGAAGGTGAGACCGGGAAGCCGGGAGAGAGATGGTAGACAATGAGATGGAAGGAAGGAAGGAACAGGGTATTTTCTCGTGGGCCAAATTTAATTACCCTGTGGACCAAATTTGGCCCGCAAGCCTGAGTTTGACAACCCTATATTACACATTCATTTTAATGACATTTTAACATGTGCAAATTGATTGTACATGCCTTAATTCATATATGAATATTGGACATTTAAGGCATATTAATGAACCAAATGTGGAAAATGGCTCTAATAAAATCATGCAGCTCAATACATGTAGAAACGTGAGCACCAACGAGATGACATGTATATGTCTGGGGGAGAAGTGGTATAGTTTGGAGAGAGAAAGCAAAATTATAATATGCATTTATATTTTATGAAATACAAGAGTATACATGTGGAGAACAGATTTACATTTACATTTTCAGAGTAGCTGCAAATTTGCACATAAAGATTTGTGTGTTATTAGATTTAGTTCTGGTGCTTACGTTATAAAGGCAGACAGGCATTGTATATTGCTTTTATAGCATAGGCACTTATTTGGACATTCTGCATAGCTGCCCTTTTATAAAATAAACCACTTTAAGTATCCAGTCCCAATTTCATTCTAATGTATAGACTAAATGAGTAGCCCTTCAGAGATACTTATAGTGACCTTTTAAAATCGGAATGAAGTTTAACCTCCCTCCATGACCCATTCACCTTGTGCATTAGTAGAGTTTCCTCTGGAAAGTAATAAGTCCTGGTAATAGAGGGCACAACATCTAATGGGATGTTCAAAATCTGCTATAGATATTTCCTCAGCATTTCCTGGAGATGAATTGTCGCATACATTTAGGAATGTGACTTTACATGTTCCCACATAATTTATGCTTCATTTCCATTCTCAGAAACTATTCTATGGGAATGAGGTTCTCTATCAAATAACATTTTCTTGTGCAGAGAAAATGCACATTTAGCCAGACTGAGCAACTTGAAATGATTTATAATATAGCTAGAATGTTTGCATTTTGCTGATGTTTCAGTTCAGTCAGCTATTTCACCTATTTTTTTTTAAATACTGTTGGTATATTGTTCATAGATGGCTACAACTTTTGTCATTCATCTTGTTCTTCAAATTCATACATGAAAGCTTGACTACAGTATAAACCATTATTTTAGATTTCACAGCTGAAAGAAGTACTAAAACAGAATATTTTTAGACATGAATGCTTATTGTGGAGAGCCAGTTTGCCTGCCTGTTTGCCCATCACTTGTGTAAAAACCAACAAATGTAAGAGGGTGAATCAAAAATTAAAGGTAATTGTTAAATTACATGATAACCAGAACAGAGCTAGTGAAATGCAACATATGTACTCGTACATTGCCTGTTGGATAGTTTGTCCGCGCACAGTACATTGTTCGGCCTTTAGTTGTGTGCCAGCCACGAGGTCAGAAACATAGACACTCCATTGCCAAATTGAACCATCGAAGAACAACGCGCAGTAGTGCACTTTCTTTGGGCAAAGGGAATGAAACATGTGGAAATTCACCATTGGATATTGACTGAGTATGGATATAGCACCAGAAATCCAATGAAAGGTTTATGAGTGGGTAAAAATGTATAGAGTGGGAAGAACAGGTGTAACCAGGGCCAGATTAATGGGTAGGCCCAGTAGGCACGTGCCTAGGGCCCGAAATTGTCAGGAGGGCATGCTGAAGGAGGGCAAACAAATGACTCCCTTGCCAATTTTTTTTTCAAGCTTCAAATGCCCCCCACCTCCGGCATCGACGGCAATGGGTCCTCCCCGCTGCATCGACGGCAACAGCCCCCTCCCTCCCCTGGCAACGCGGCCGGCTCTACTGTAGGAAGGTCCTGCGATGACTGCATCTGCCGGTCCATCCCCTTCCGACATCACATACTTCTTCCGGAGAAGAGCTGGCAGACACAGTCATCGTGGGACCTTCCTGCAGTAGAGCCGGCCACGTTGCCATCGATGCTGTATGACTAGTACAATCAAGTTTGCTGCAGTTGGTGGACATGCGGGTGAGCATGGAGTCCAGTGCTGAAGTGACTATAGGGCTTGGCCAGGGCAGCCATTCCTGGAATGAGGACGACGTCTTGCTAACTCTGGAGGAACGAGTTTGCATCTCTCCACCAAAGACAGACTCTACCCTGATAGGCTGCACAGGAAGGAGCCCTGAAAGGGTGAATCCTAATGTGGTTGGTGAGGAAAGTAGTGAAAGAGGTGGAGAGTTTGATACGATGCAGGTCTAGCCTGAAAGGAACACGACAACCACCTCCAGTGAGTGGAGTGAGTAGTAGAGGTGAAGATCTTCAGAATAAGGTAGTTAGTACCCTTGTGATTAGTACTGGGATGTGGTAGGGGGAAGATGGTCTGTCTTATTCTGGGGAAGCTCAAGCATTCATAGCACCCCTGGAGATGACGCACCTATGATGTGGCTCTTTGAAAAACAGTACCCTGAGCAGATACAGCCCCCTCTTATTTCAAGCCAATGTACCCTTACCTGACTTTAAAAGGGGAGTAAGGTTTGGCTTACCTTGTGGTTGTTTTGTGTTGTTTGGAAGGTTAAACCCCCCCAGTGGCGACCTTGGGTGTATTAAGGGGGGATTTGTTCAGAGATGTTTGGAGGTTTCATAGAAGAAAAACTGTACACTGGCATTGGTATGGTAATCTTTGTTGTTTGTTTTCAATTTGAAAATAAAAGAAATAAAGTGGAAATAAAGAAGTAAAGAAAAAAATGGGTAAATAAATGGGGGCAGGGCAGAGCATCATGGGGTGGGGGCGGGGCATAGTTGGGTGGGGCAGGGGGCCCAGTGGACTTGTGTGCCTAGGGGCCCTCGATGAATTAATCCTGCCCTGGGTGTAACCGACGAAGATTGTTCTGGTTGCCCTTCAATATTACTCACACAAGAGCACATTGACAGGGCGGTTGCTTGATAGAGAAGTCCAACAGATAATGGTGTCTCAATTGGCTGCAAATTTGAATATCAGCTATGGATATGCATTTGCCATAATGTATGATGACTTGGGATACAGGAAAGTCTGTTCACAATGGGTTCTCAAACAGCTTACTGATCTGCACAAGCAACAGTGTGTGGAGGTTGCGACCCAGTGCCTGAGATGGTATGAAGAAGATCCAAGTACACTAGAGAGAATTGTCACCAGTGACGAGACATAGGTGCATCACTACAACCTGGAGAACAAAAGACAAAGCAAGGTGAAATAAAAGAAGCGGTGCTCACCTGGCTTTGGGAGCAGCTGAAAAACTTCCTCTTTGCAGGAATGCAGACGCTAGTTGAACAATACATAAAATGCATTGTCTTGCATGGGGACTATGTGGAAAAGTGACATTTCAATTGCTCACAGTTACTTCTATTAGAGCCATTAAATGTATTTTGCCTTTACTTTTTGATTTACCCTCGTATATGTAGTAGAAAAGAAACACATTAGGAAGCAATGAGTTGCAGGGTGGGAGGGACACCAAATGTTGTGTTCAATCTCTTAGAAAGTGCAGAAGGCAGCTAGAACTGTGGAAGAAGTGGTACAGTGGCAAGAAGATGTGCTCACCATTAGAAGGTATGAAGAAACTAACCAGGGCTGAGAAGGATGATAGAGAGCCCAGGTCCTGTCACTGGAGGAGTCATTTGGGGGCAACAGAACAAGCAATATGGTGTGTGTGTGTGGGGGGGGGGGAAGGGGGAAGTCTATGCTGGCCATTAGAAGATCTAGTTGAGACTCCTCCCTCCGTATTCGCGGTGGTTAGGGGCAGGACATAACCGCAAATACGAAAAAACTGCAAATAACTTTTTATATGTTATCTGTGTTTTTTTGTGACAGCCACCATTATTACTATTGAAATTGTGAATAACAAACAATGGTGGGAGACCTGACCTGTTCCTGAAGGAGAGGCAATATCGGTGAAGAAAGCAGAGATTTTTAGGCTGAGAGCAGCCAAATAGCATTTTTCTCTGTGCACGCTGGGAAGCAGGGATTTTGAGGGTGAAAGATTGGAAGCAGCGATTTTCTTTCTTTTTTTTTTTTTTTTAGAATTCTTTATTTATTATCAGACCTACAATAAGTGTGATAATATGTCCAAACAAATTAAGAATAAATATATCACTTAATAATCATCAATGGTACAAATGATATGCTCTTAACTCCCACCCTTCCCACCCTTTCCTATCATATAATCAATACCTTATACAATATGTAACAATAAAATTACCCCCTCCCTCCCCTCACAATTGAACTTGTAAATTTAAGGGGAAAAAAAAAGTCATCTAATCAGTACAATACTTTATTAATGGCTCCCACACATCTTGAAATTTCCTGAAACATCCCCGCTGTATTGCAATAAATCTCTCCATTTTATATACATGACATAAGGAATTCCACCAGAAATTATAATTTAATCTACTCCAATTTTTCCAATTATACGTAATTTGTTGAATGGCAACCCCAGTTATTAACTCGCTTGCCAAGGTCTCCTGCCCATTTGTAGTTTCCTTCTTTCTCGGTGCTAACCATCTATCTTCCATCTCTGTCCTCCCCTTCCATTTTCCTTCCCTCCCCTGGAGGTCTGGCATCTTGCCTTTTTTCGTCTCCATCACCGCAGCTGCAGCGATAGACTCCCACCATCCCCAGATCCAATATCTCTCCTTTTCTCAACTACCTTTTCATCCAGCATCTCTCTCTCCTTCCCCAACACCCCAGGGCTTACCATCTCTTCCATTCTCTTCCCAACTACCCTCCTGTCCAGTATCTCTATCCTTCCCCCCTCTACACCATTCCTTGTGTCCAACTTCTCTCCTGTTCTGTTCCTTCCCTCCCTAAATCCCATTGTCCATCATTTCTCTTCCTCTCCTCTATTTTTAGACCCATTATTTCTTCTCCCCCCCTCCCCCCAGTCTGGCATATCAAGTTTCAAGTTTATTAAAATTTGATGGTTCGCCTATTAAGACTAAGCGAATTACATAATAAAAGAATTTTAGCATAGGACAATAAAACAAGTTATTTTACATTAAAAAAAAATTTCAAAGGGCTACGACAAACTGACAATACAGACGAACTAAGATACATAAGGGAAAAAACATTAGGGAGTAAAAGTTACAAATTGTTGTTTCCTCGAGGGAAGAAAGGGGTATGATAAGGGTAGGGCCAAACGATTAGGTCTCTTTGAACCTCCCTTCCCTCCCTCCATAACTTCTACACCAGGACCTCCCTCCCCCGAAGGCCTGCCCCCAAAGGCCTGCATGTTCCCCCTTCACACCTTTTTTTTAAATTTAAATAAGGAAAGACCTTAGAGAGTGAGTGCATCCTTTAAACCCTTTCATAAATGCTGTGTCGCAATGCTAGCTTTATCTCTGTTCCTTTCTTTTTTTTCCAGTTGCCCTCTAATTTGTGCTTGCAGTCCGTATGAACAATAGGTCTTAGTTCTTAGGAATCCTTGAGGTCACAGTCACTGGATGTGTAAGGACAGAAGAAGAAACTGCTGCATTCCATCCCATCAGTTCTGTTGCCTGCAGAAACTTGATCAGATTCAGGTGTCCTGGATCAGTAGTTTAGCAGACGTGCTCCCTGCCTGACACAGCTTTTCATAACCCGGACAAAATGCTGGGTTTTGAAAAGCCATCCGGACCCCGAAACATGTCCTCAAAAGAACATGGGAAATCCGGACATCTGCTAACCCTACCTGAAACTTTCATAAAGCCTGGATCCCACTATCACTTTCTTAGGGGGTGTGAGAAGGGGTCAGTAATCACTGGAAGATGACGGAGGGGGTCATGCTTTTATCCCCCCCCCCCCCCCCAAATGGTCATCTGCTCAATCAGGGCACCTTTCTGTACCCTGGATGTGACTAAATTAGGTCTAACTAAAAAATCCTTCATTTTGCCTTGGATGTTTTCTCCCATTCCATAAGCACTGAAAGACACCCTAATTTTGGGTCCACCTTATTCCCACCTAAAACACACCTCCAGCAATCTCCATTGCTATTTGGACAAACTGCAGTATAAAACATCCAAATTCTGTCTTTTGATAATCACAGTTTGGATATTTTCAGCAGATGAACTTTTGTTGGCCATTTTGAGATGTCTGTCTGCTTTAAAAATAAGCACCGACGTGTCTTATGGTGATCTAGCAGAGATAGTAAACCCATACTGAAAGAGTCTTACTAATAAGCATGCCCAAAGAAGGTAAAAATTATAGGTGTCAATGGCAAACTAGCAGCTCCTGGATATATGAAGACTTACAGACTTTGCTTTCATTTCAAACAGGTTTTCGGCATCCAGAAGCTATAAAGCTGAATGGCCATGCAAAATAAAAGAACAGATGTTTGGGTTTGTCTTCTATTACCCTCTGATAAAAAAGCAAAACAAAAAACAACCCACTATATCAAAGAGACAAGTTAACTTAATCATGTATTTCTAATGAGAATAAATAATGGGCAGACTGGATGAACCGTTCAGGTCTTTATCTGCCATCATTTACTATGTTACTTTATCTTTCCTTTCCCTGTCTTTAAACAAAAGCCCACATGATTTTTTTCCTGTCTTTCTCTCTGTGTCTATGTGTCTAAGGCTTGTCAGGGAAAAGAGTTTAACCATTGGCTGGTTTGTCTTTGTCAATCACAATGATTGAGTCAATCAGAATAGCTGTCGGTCTGTCACTCAGGAGTTCTAGTTTTTCTGCTTTATTCTTTGGATGCAAAAGTATTAACTGGATCTGTCAGAAAGATATATACAGTAATTCCCCTGGTTATAGTCACCCCCTTCCCCTTAGAATCACTGCTGCACAGACTACCTGATTGTGTCTTCACCTCACTGTTATTTCCATAACTACAGGGGCGACAGTCAAAACAGCAAGATTATTTTAATCTGAGCAGCCCTGCAGATCCTTGCTCAACTTTGTCTTCAACACTGATTTGGTGCTTAGAAAAATATTTACATTCATAAATTTTATTTGTACTTCAAAAATAATACATTTTATCATATACTGATATTGGTGTGATGAACAAATGACTAGCATATGCCCCCCCCCGCCAAGAATTTAATCAAAATGCAATACAATTTACAACCTCTAAATAAAATTATCAATTCCATACATAAAATAACATACAATTTTAAAAAGTATGAATGCCTTACAAAAATATAATGTGAGGAATTAGTCAAAATGAAAAACCACCAATAATCATATTTAATAAAAAAAAAAGAACAAAAAAAGCAAAAAGATGCAAACCACACTTAAAAAACAAGAAATAATTAACCATTTATACTAAATAGATTTTACATTTTAACTAATGAAAAGGGTATCCAAGACATGATGGCACCCAAGAGGCTGGATGTGAACACTGCTGCTCTTGATTTCCTGTAATATGCCCATGAAACACTGTGGGAAAGTTCAGGTTCCATGTTCCATTTATTTTTCGGTATACCACAAGTCATAGCTAAATATATAAATATTTATATACTAGTCTTTAAGCCCGTTACATTAACGGGTGCTAGAATAGATGTGTCTGTCTGTGTTTCTTTATCTCTCTATCCTTGGCCGCTGTCTGTGTCCTTCTGTCTTCCCCCCCACCACCCGAGCAAAGCTGTCTGCCCCCAGCACACACTTCCCCGCAAAGAAGCCCCCTTTTCCTCTCCCTAACTGTCTCTCCATGGCCCCAGTGGCGTACCTAGGGGGGGGGGGGGCGTGGGGGGTGGTCCGCCCTGGGTGTACGGGCCCAAGGGGGTGCACAGCTGGCCTGCCATTGCTGTCATCAGAAAGAAGCCGGCGCCAGTTCTCCCTCCCTCCGAATTCGCCCTGCTTTGTTTCCGCGGGCCAACCAACTATAGCCGTCCGACATCAATTCTAACGTCGGAGAGGACGTTCTGGGCCAGCCAATCGCTGCCTGGCTGGCCCGGAACGTCCTCTCCGACATTAGAATTGACGTCGGACAGTCAGAGTTGGTCAACCCGCGGGAAACAAAGCAGGGCGAATTCGGCGTCGGCGTCGGCCTGTTTCCAATGGCCAGTGGCAGTCTTTCCCCGGCGGTGGTAGTAGCATGGTGGTGGTGGCGGCGTTGGCATGGGGGAGGGCAGGGAGAAAGAAAGAAAGGGGGGGAAACAGGGAGCCAGAAAGAAAGAAAGGGGGGGGGGCAAGGAGCCAGAAAGAAAGAAAGGGAGGGGACAGGGATCCAGAAAAAAAGAAAGGGGGCAGGGTGAAAGAAAGAAAAAAATGGTGCATGGGGAGAGAGAGAGAAAGACAGCCATAGAGAAAGAAAGGGGGCATGGAGAGAGAAAGAAGGGGGCAGGGTGAAAGAAAGAAAGAAATGGGGCACGGAGAGAGAAAGACAGACATACAGAAAGAAAGGGGGCATGGAGAAAGAAAGAAGGGGGCAGGGTGAAAGAAAGAAATGAGGCACGGAGAGAGAGAGAGAAAGACAGACATACAGAAAGAAAGGGGACATGGAGAGAGAAAGAAAGAAGGGGACAGGATGAAACAAAGAAAAAGTTGGGAGAGGGAATGAGGTCTGGAGGAGAGGAAGCATACAGGAGGCTGAAAGAAGGGAAGAAATATTGGATGCACAGTCAGAAGAATAAAGTGCAACCAGAGACTGATGAAATTATCAAACAAAGGTAGGAAAAATGATTTTATTTTCAATTTAGTGATCAAAATGTGTCCGTTTTGAGAATTTATATATGCTGTCTATATTTTACACTATGGGCCCCTTTTACTAAACTGCAATAGCAGTTTTTAGCGCAGGGAGCCTATGAGCATCGAGAGCAGCGTGGGGCATTCAGTGCAGCTCCCTGCGCTAAAAAACGCTATCGCGGTTTAGTAAAAAGGGAGGGAGTATATTTGTCTATTTTTGTATAGTTGTTACTGAGGTGACATTGCATAAAGTCATCTGCCTTGACCTCTTTGAAAACCCACAGAATATAAATGATAATTAACATTTTCTCTGCGTACAGTGTGCTTTGTGTTTTTAAAATGTTATTGTTGGTAGATCATTTTGACTTGGCCACGAAGGTAAGGGGGGGGGGAGGGAGGGGAGCTGCTGAAAGACATCTAGTAATCCTTGCAGGCTTGACTGTGCAGGGAATTATTTTTGTAAAATCATGTTTTGTTATGTGACTAGCATTATTTAGACTTTAATTTCTATGAATGAATAGAATGAAAATGATATAAAATTACTTGCTTGTTTTTATGTGCGTGTGCTGAAGGAAAGTGGAGAGAGAGTGGGCTGAGGACGCTGAAGGGAAATGGGGAACAGAGAGTAGGGAAAAGACGCTGATTTATAAATTGACAGTTATACAGAATATTGTTTCTTTTTATACTTTAATATAATAAGTTCAATATAAAACAATTTAAGGCTTGTGTGGATGGAATCAGGTGGCTTGTGCGGATGAGGCCCGAGCTTACGGGGATTAGTCCAATAAAATGGTATTTTCTTATTTCTCATTATTTGTTTTATTTTTATTTGTTAATTTGTAAAGTGCTGATTGTTATATATCAGTTTTTTCAAATTTACATCTACTGTCTTTATATTTTGCACAGTATTAGAGGACATGTATTACTGTTTTTGTGGTATTGCATTTTATGCAGAGTTTGGTTTCTTGGCAGTTCAGTTTAACTTTTGTCTACATATTTTTATTTTTAGTTTGTGATTATTCCATATTGGGCAAGGGTGTATCTGTCTGTGTGTATGAAAGGGACATGGCTTTCTGATAGCATCGACTGTACAGGATCAATTGACTGTGCAGGATCTGGTTTGTTTAGTTTTACAATGTATGTGTTGGTGTTCTAGTGCTCACTGCAGTGTTTAAGATTCTGCCTTTTCCTAGGTACACTCTTGTTGTGCGATATGTGGATTATTACTAAAAATCATATTTTTCATATAGATGGGGGGGTGTCAAAAAATGATGGGCCCTGGGTGTCACATATGCTAGGTACTCCACTGCATGGCCCTCTTCTGTCTTCCCCCCCAGAGCAAAGCTGTCTGTTCCCAGCACACCTCTCCTCCAAAGCAGCCCCCTTTCCATATCTCTCCATGGCCCCTTCTGTCTCCCCCCAGCATACCCCAACCCCCAAAGCAGCCCCCTTTCCCTCTCCCTGTCTTTCCATGGGCCCTTTTGTTTTCCCCCCCAGAGCAAAGCTGTTTGCCCCAAGCACATCCCTCCCCCCAAAGCAGCCCCTTTCCCTCTCCCTGTCTCTCCATGGCCCCTTCTGTCTTCCCCCCAGAGCAAAGCTGTCTGTCCCACGCACACTTCCCCCCCAAAGCAGCCCCCTTTTGTGAATACAGTTATGTGTCATCAATGTTGTGTTTCTGGTTTTAAAGAATCTTGCTTACCAATCTTCCACTAACAGAAAATAAATAAATAAATAAAAGTGTTGCACCATGAGTAAAAAAGAAAGTTAATAAGAGCAATCCCGAGATGGCTCTGTTCCCATGAGCTGAGCAGGGGGGAAACCCTGGAGCGGCGGGGCTCCTTTGTGCATCCCCTTTGGCTGAAGCCCTCAGAAGAAGACAATGAGCATTCTATGCACAGCGATCGTGTCAATTGGCTGCTTCCCCGGTAGCATCCCGTGCGTCAGAGGGAACGTGCTACTGAAGTTGGAGAGTGGCCTGCGAGGTTCTTTAAAACCGGCCACGATCGCAGGCTGCTCTGAAGAGGAGGATCGGCTGTGGCGGCAGCGGCAAATGAGGGCAGGAGGTGTGTTCCCTGCCGAGGACGCAGGCAGGGAGAGAGCTTGCCTGCGCTTCCAAATGGTGAGTGAGGGCGGGAGGAGGGGAGTGGCCAGAATGTTCCCTGCCGCCGGATTCTAAAATGGAACATGGTCACGGATCACACACCACAGCGGCAGGGATCACGCTGTTTTAACAGCGCATGTGCTGGTAAGCTTTTATTATATAGGATTTAGTTATGAATCGTGGTATATCAAATAATAAATGGAACTTGAAGTTTATTTTACAAAATGATTAAAAAGGGATAATTATGGTAGTTGGAGAGACAAAACCAGACAAACCCCCCCAAATTACCCCCACCCTTTTTACGAAGCAACGTTAGGCTTTTTTATCGCCACCGTGGTGGTATTAGCTGCAACTCTCATAAAATTCCTCTCAGCATGGAGCTAATTGCACAATAGCCATAGTGATAAAAAAGCCTAACGTAGCTTCGGAAAAGGGGGGTTAATATGGAGACACATGTAGGCAAAGTTATATCAGTAATCAAAATAGGGGTAGAAGGCAAAGAGGAAACAAAATATAGACTTAAAAACAGATAAAATTTTTCAAAGTCAAGTAAGGTCATTAAGTGAAAATAATCAGGCTTTCCCCCTGTCCACCCGACAGGGGGAAAGCCTGGGGAAAAAAAGAAAAGTCTTAAGGGAACTTTTAAACTTCTGAAATAATGATTCAAGCTTGATAGAAAGATGAAGCTAATTCCAAAGTTTAGGAATTATACACTGAAGCAAGTTGTTCTACTATCTAGCCAAATATACCATGGTGACGGACCAGTAAAAAGGTTCTGGGAGGATGAACGGAGACTCCTAGATGGGGAATAATGAATTCAAATGTTAACTAGAAAAGAGGGCATGTCAATATGAAGAATCTGATAGATGACAATAAGGTATTTAAAGGAAATATGGTAAACCACCAGGAGTCAATGTTCAGATTTTTTAAAAAGGTGTTACATGATCATATTTACTTTTAACAAAAATTAATTTTTGACTACTTGGAAAACTTTGCATCTTCTTAATATGTCTGTTTGATGGAGCTCTATCCTGTTCCATAAGAGATGTGAAATGGTGATAGCAGAAAAATTGGAAACAATTAGAACATTTCCCAAATATTGGTCCCTTTTATCTTCTTTTTGTGATCCTTCTTAGTCGCAATCCTTTTGGGAAAATACACTGTGCTTCCAAATTTTGTAATATTTAATGTAACAATTTGCTTTCTTATGCTCTTTATATACTTAGGGCTCCTTTTACGAAGCTGCGTTAGCGGTTTAACGCGTGTAATAGCATGCGCTAAACTGCCAGCCGCGCTAGACGCTAACGCCAGCATTGAGCTGGCGTTAGTTCTTGCCACGTAGCGCGGGTTTAGCATGTGCTAAAAAGCTGCGTGCGCTAAAACCGCTAACGCGGCTTCAGAAAAGGAGCCCTTAGTTCAACTATGTTGTTAAGATTGTTGAACATCTATTGATTTTTTAATTCAATTCTCTAATAAAATATCTTGGGGGCTGGGGAAGAAATAAAATCATTACAAAGAAATAGGACATACTAACATATTATAACCACATTAACAAACCATAAACAAACAAAAGAACTAACAGAACCAATGGGTAGGAGGGGAGGAAGTACAAATGTTATAGGATAGAAAACAATAAAGGGAAAAACGATGAGGATAGGTCTAGGCCTCTAGGGAGTATAGTTGTAAGAAGCTCAAAATCCGAAGATGGAAGCATTGCTGATCAAGATTTCACAGATCATGCGCTAAAACCGCTAACGCAGCTTCATAAAAGGATTCCTTAGTTCAACTATGTTGTTAAGATTGTTGAACATCTATTGATTTTTTAATTAAATTCTCTAATAAAATATCTTGGGGGGGGGGGAAAGAAATAAAATTGTTACAAAGAAATAGGACATACTAACATATTATGACCACATTAACAAACCTTAAACAAACAAACAATGGGTAGGAGGGGAGGAAGTACAAATGTTATAGGATAGAAAACAATAAAGGGAAAAACGATGAGGATAGGTCTAGGCCTCTAGGGAGTATAGTTGAAAGAAGCTTGAAATCCGAAGATGGAAGCATTGCTGATCAAGATTTCACAGATCATGCCTCAGAAGGTTAAGGACAGGAGCCAGAAGAAGAAAGGTTTCTAATCAGTATTCAACAGAATCTATCTCAAAAATTATAGATCAAAGGCATCTTTAAATAAAAAAAACATTTTAAATTGCTAATGCAACCTGAGCTAATTAATGATCTCATTCTCTCTGTGATATATTATTTCTTAGCCTTTGGTCAAAGCAACAGTATAGAATGTAAAAAGCCCCCAAATATTATTTTCTTACTATCTTTATCTAATTCGGCAAAACTCCTGCCATCCTACAAACCACTTAAAAATGTTCTCCTTCCTTTTGTCATTGCGGAATCTTCTTTGTTTTTACTCCTAATATGAGGCATGTTGTGCTGAAGTGATTGCCTTGGGGAACTGTCACATATCTTCTTGAGTACTTTAATAATTGACAGAAGAAACCATCTTTCATTCTCCTAAAGACTTTGAAACATTTCCAATCTCAAAAATTCTACTAGACTTTTATATCATAGCTACTAGAGTACTGTCAGCACCCACGATATAAAAGTATAATGGAAATTAATTAATTAATTTATTTATTTAGCCCGTCCTCCCAAAGGAGCCCAGAACGGGTTACAGGAGTACATTCATAGTATGGGTAGGACAAACCTATACAGACTTTACAGCATTTATAGCAGGGGTGCCCACACTTTTTGGGCTTGCGAGCTACTTTTTAAATGACCAAGTCAAAATGATCTACCAACAATAAAATTTTTAAAAAAACACAAAGCACACTGTACGCATAGAAAATGTTAATTATCATTCCTATTCCAGGGGTTTTCAAAGAGGTCAAAGCAGATGACTCTATGCACTATCACCTCAGTAACAACCATACAAAAATAGACAAATATACCCCCCTCCCTTTTTACTAAACCACGATAACAGTTTTTAGCGCAGGGAGCTGCGCTGAATGCCCAGCGCTGCTTTCGGCACTCATAGGCTCCCTGCGCTAAAAACCTCTATTGCGGTTTAGTAAAAGGGGACCTTAGTGTAAAATATAGACAGCAGATATAAATTCAGACACATTTTGATCATTAAATTTAAAATAAAATCATTTTTCCTACCTTGTCTGGTGATTTCATGAGTCTCTGGTTGCACTTTCTTCTTCTGACTGTGCATACAATCTTTCTTCCCTTTTTTTAGCCTGTATGCTTCCTTTCCTCCAGACCTCATTCCTTCCCCCAACTTTTCCTTCCTCTTCCCTGCCCTTTCTTTCTCTCTGCCTCCCTTTCTTTTTTTTTCTGTTTCTCTTCTTTCCTTCTGTCTCCCTGCCTGCCCTTTTTCTTTCTTTCTTCCTGCCCTCCCCCAAGCCACTGCCACTGCCATTGCCATCGGGGACCAGGACCCAAACGCCACCAATAACAGGCCCCAAGCTCTCCCTGCTTCGGCCAACCAGCATTCCTCTCCCCGACGTCAATTCTGCCATCGGGAAGAGGAAGGCTGATCAGCCCAAGATCGTGATCAACCTATTGGGGGAAATGTTGCCGGGTACTGCCTTCACGGAAACAGAAAGTAGGCAGGACCCGGCAGGAAGAAGAACAAATGCTTCACTAACCTGTCTCCCGCATTAGCCCGTAACGAACGCTTGCTTCAGGGCTCTCAACATGTGCGTGCCGGCTTCCCTTCTCCACACCCCCTCCCCCCCCGGACATAACTTCCGGTTTTGGAGGGAAGAGAAGAGAAGCCAGCACGCACACGTTAGAGCCCGGAGCATAAGTTCGCTATGGGCTGAAATCTCCAAGCCGTTTTTTTTTTTTTGGTTTTTTTAATGTTCAGCAGCGGCAGATGACAGCTGGGCGGACCGCCCAGCTAAAATGCCCTAGGGAGAACACTGGAGAGGAAGGCTGATCGGCCCGTAGATCAGGACGGCAACACGAGTCTATCATGGAGCCCGGGATGGGCTCCGCGATCGACTCACGTTACCTTCCTGAGCTACTGGTCGATCGCGATCGACGTATTGGGCACCCCTGATTTATAGTATAGACAAGGGGGTTTAGGTTACAGTATTTACAGTAAAAACATAATATACAGTCTTAAAATACAGACATAGTAAGCATAGGGTGGATTAAATTTCAGCATTTACAGTGTAGGTATAACATGGAGGTAACATAGCTTTCCTAGCAGGTGGGTGTATCTTTGTTGTCGGAGAATGTGGTGGTAATTGAGGTTATATTTGCGATGGTCTACGAGTTTAGAGATGTCGTTTGGTGTATTAGGCGGTGCCTTTGAGATCCATCCGTCCAGGGTGTAGACGCAGGTTGTTAAGGAGCTGGGTTTGTAACGAGAAAGGTTTTCACAGCTTTCCTGAAGTTCCAAATACTGTCTAGTGATCTAATGGATGGGGGGATGATGTGCCATAATCTGGGTATGTAATGAGAATAAGAGCGTCTTCGGGCTGTCTCAGACGTGAGCGAATGGCCAGGTGGCAGGATCAGACGTTTTTCTGTTTGAGATCTTAATGATCAATTGTGGACATAAGTTTCTAGTTTTGATGCTGTGTAGTTTGGTGTCATCATGTGGAAGGTCTTGAAGGCTAACACCAAGGCTTTGAAGGTGCATCATTTTTGGATAGGCAGCCAGTGCATGGAAGTTAGTGCAGGGGTGGCATGGTCGTGGAAGCTCAGGTTTTTTAGGAGTCGGACTGCGGTGTTTTGCACCCCTTGGAGATGGGAGAGTGTTTTTGCTGGTAGGCCCACTAGTAAAGCGTTGCAGTAATCTAATCAGGATAATACAAACACATATAGTAGCTGAGCAAAATCGCTTTCTGAAAAATAGGCACGATGCACTTTAGTTGGTGGAGGTAATAGAAAGAGGAAGTCACTATTTTTGATACATGGTCTGAGAGCGACAGGTTTGAGTTGAGAATCACACCTAGGCTGCGTACGTTGTCTTTGGCTGTGAGGGTGTCATTTCCCCAAGAAAGAGATGGGCAAGGGTAGGTGCAAGTGATCTTGTGTATCCAGAGAAGTTCTGTTTTTGATGCGTTTAGCTGAAGTTTATTTGCAGTCATCCAGTTTTTTATTTCTTTTAGTAAAGTTGTATGTCGTCTGCATACAAGTGGATTTTGATTTGGTATTTTTCTGCGATGTCAAGTACTGGTTTGACATAAAGGTTGAAGAGGAGTGGGGATAGTAATACACCCTGGGGCACTCTGTAGCATAGAGGTTTTGGTTCTGATAAGGAGGGCTCCAGCAGTACTTTCTGAGACCTTTCATTCAAGAAGGAGGAGAACCATGCCAGTGCGACATCATGGATTTTGATCGAGTGTAGTCTGGATAGGAGGAGCGAGTGATCGATAGTATCTGAGGCTGCACTCAGATCTAGTAGGACTAGCAGTGCGTATTTTCCCCCATCAAGGATTTTTCAGCAGTCATCCACGATGTCTAGAAGCATCGTTTCTGTGCTGTGGTGCTTCCTGAATCCTGATTGGAAGTTGGAGAGGGTGATGTTTGTTTCCATGAAGTCTCGCAGTTGTGTGGGCACTATCTTTTCTAGTATTTTTGAGACAAATTGGAGATTTGAGACTGGTCCATAGCTACTTGGATTGTCCGGGTCCATAGTGGGTTTTTTAAGGAGTGGTCTTACTACAGCGGATTTCCAGCTCTGTGGTATTATGCCTGATTGTAGGGACTCGTTAATTAGGGGTAAAATGGAGTTCAGGAAGTATTCGTTGGTAGCTAGAAGTGTTGTGGATGGGCATGAGTCTAGGATTGAGGTTGTGGGGTGTAAGGAGATTATTGTACTTTTTAGGTTGTCAATGGAAACTGGTTTGAAGCTGTTGAGAGTTTCTATCTTAAATAGGTTGTTGTTTTGTATAGTTTTTGGGATGCTTGGCAGAGCTTTGGCTTCTAAGTCTAAGGATTCTTGTATCTTTGATATCTTGTCGTGGAAGAAATTTGAGAGGGATTCACTATCTAAGTTTGATTTTTGGATGTGGTGTGATCCTTGGGAGGAGGTGAATAAGTTTTTCAACAGTGAGAAGCTCGCCTTTGATTTGTTTGAGATTTTTGATATTAGATTTGTGAAGTATGCCTTTTGTGTATCGAGTGTTGCTAGCTTGTTTTCTTTCAAGAGGCTTTTCCAGGTAGATTTGTCCTCGGTGCTGTGTATTTTGCACCATGTTTTTCCTGCTTTCCTGACTTTCCTTTTCTGTGATTATTTGTTTTTTTATTGCTTGTTTATAGTTCTTTTTGAACTCATAAGTTGGTAGTTTTACATTTGTAGTTTCTACTGACTGCAATAGCCAATTTTGTTTGCCTTTTTTTTTTGACTAATGAGCCCAGTGCTAGGATACTATAGCAGGATGTAAGGTTCAAAGAAGAGCAACCAAGATGATAAAGGGGATGGAACTCCTCACGTATGAGGAAAGACTAAAATGGTTAGGGCTATCAGCTTGGAAAAGAGAAGGCCGAGAGGAGATATGATTGAAATCTACAAAATCCTGAATGGAGTAGAATGGGTACAAGTGGACTGATTTTTCACTCTGTCAAAAATGACAAAGACTAGGGGGACACTTGATGAAACTGCAGAGAAATATTTTTTAAACCAATAGGAGGAAATATTTTTCACTCTGAGAATAGTTAAGCTCTGGAATGTGTTGCCAGAGGTTATGGTAAATGAGGATAGCATAGCTAGTTTTAAGAATGGTTTGAACAAATTCCTGGAGGAAAAGTCCATAGTCTGTTATTAAGACATGGGGGAAGCCTCTGCTTGCCCTGGATCGGTAGCATGGAATGTTGCTACTCTTTGGGTTTGGGCCAGGTTCTAGTGACTTGGATTGGCCACCATGAGAACAAGCTACTGGGCTTGATGGACCATTGGTCTGACCCAGTAAGGGTATTCTTATGTTCTTATGTAAAAGTGAGAAAGAAGTTAGTTACACCTTATAGATTAACTAAATTATTGAAGCATGAGCATTGACGAACAAGAGTCCACCTTAGCAGATGCAAGACTTGTCCTCAAAACTCATGCTACATTAAATTAATTATTGCCAATTTTACATAGTACACCTGGGTGGAGCATCAAAGTCAGGATGTTCACACTGCCCATGTATTTTACAAAAGACTATGAGTATTACTATTACTACTACTAGTTATCATTTCTATAGCACTGAAAGGCATATGCAACACTGTGCATTTAACATAGATGATCCCTGCTCATAAGAGTTTACAATTTAATATGGACAGACAGACAGGACATATAGGGGTTGAGGAGTTTCTTGCAGAGAGAGAATGAAAGAATAGACATAGGTGTCATAAAGTGAGTGAGAGTTAGGAGTTGAAAGTGGGCTTTTAGCTTGAATGTGAATAATGCTAGAGATAGAGCCTGACAAAGTGGCTCAAGCAATCTGTTCCAGGCATATGGTGCAGCAAGATAGAAGGGACAAAGCCAGGAGCGGGTAATGGAGGAGAAGGGTACAGATAGGAGGGTCTTACCCAATGAATGGAGATCATAGGGGGAGCATAAGGGGAGATAAGTGAGGAGAGAAACTGAGGGGCTGCACTTGTAGGTCAGTAAGAGGAGTTTGAACTGTATTTGGAAATGGATGGGAAGCCAATGAAGTGACTTGAGGAGACGGGTAATGGGAGTATAGTGGTTCTCACGGAACATGAGTTGTGCAGCAGAAGTTTGAACAGATTGAAGGGGAGAGCTATGGTTGAGCAGAAAACCTAAGATAGGCAAGTTGCAGTAATCTAAGCAAGTGATGATGAGAGTGTGGATAAGAGTTTTGGTAGTGTGCTTGGAAAGAAGTGGTTGGATTTTAGTAATACCAGCCTATTATAGAGGAAGAAGTGACAGTTTTAGCAGTTTATTGGATCTGAATGCTAAGGATCAGGCTGCCTAATAAGAGCAAAATTTAATAAGTGTGATTTGAAATTTCAATTTACTGTATTTTTCGCTCTAGAAGAAGCACCTGACCATAAGACACAACCACCTGTAGAGGAGGATAAACTAAGAAACAAAAATTGTGAATCAAATAATGTGCCCTGTCCCCCCTCTGGTGGTCTAATGGTAGGCTGGGACAGGGTACAGGGCACGTCTAGTGGTGGGCACGTCTAATGGTAGGCACGTGCAGTGGCAGTCAGCCAGCCAGCCCCAAGCCAGCCCCAAACCAGCCCCGCAGCCCCTGGACCTTTTTAAATCATACCCCCCGAACCTTTTTTAAATTATGGCGTCCTGCCTGCCTGGTCCTATGCCACTTCCTGTGAGAACCTACGGCAGATACCTTTTTTAATTCTGGCACCCTCCCTTGCTGGACGCGGCTGCCTCCGTGTCCTCTTCTTTCGCAGCAGAGTGGCGCACAAGGCTGCCTGCCTGGTCCTGTGTCACTTCCTGTGAGAACTGACGGCAGTTACAATCTTTCAAACCCCAAGTGGCACTGTGGTGTAAACAAAAAAATAAAAAAGACTTTTCCTCTCTTTTAGATCCTAGTTCAAACTTACTATCTAACACCAGTTCTGACAGGTGCACATTTCATATGTGACATAATGTAATCACAAAATATGAAATATAATTATTTTTTCTACCTTCAGTTGTCTGGTCATTATTCAAATCATGTTGGTCCCAAGCTCTTGTTTCTGTTTGTCTTCTGATAACTCACTTGCCAGGGTCTCCTGCCCATTTGTCGTTTCCTTCTTTCTCGGTGATAACCATCCATCTGTGTCCTCCCCTTCCATTTCCCTTCTCTCACCTGGAGGTCTGGCATCTTTCCTTTTTTCATCTCCATCCCCGGAGCTGCAGCGATGGACCCCACTATCCCCAGATCCAACATCTCTCCTTTTCTCAACTACCCTCCTATCCAGTATCTCTATCCCCCCTCCACACCATTCCTTGTGTCCAACTTCTCTCCCTTTCAGTTCCTTCCCTCCCTCAATCCCATTGTCCACCACTTCTCTCCCTCTCCTCTGTTTTTAGACCCATTATTTCTTCCCCTCCCCCTCTCAGTCCGGCATATGCACATCTCTTTGGACGCCTCCTTCCCTCCCTCCTTCTCTCCCTCCATGTACTTCTACACCAGGGTCCGGTCCTCCCCGAAGACTTTCATGTTTTCCCCCTTCTTTCTAACATCTTCCGGCTTCCCGGTCTCACCTTCAAAGCAGCCTGCAGAGGATTGCCGGTCAGTTGTAGCAATCCTAGCAGACTGCCATTGGCTTCCACAGCACGTTCCCTCTGCCGTGGTCCTGCCCCTCCCTTCATATACGGGACTGCAACAGAGGGAACGTTCTGTGGAGGCTGACGACAGCCTGCTAGGATTGCTAACGCCAACTGGCGATCCTCTGCAGGCTGCTTTGAAGGTGAGACCGGGAAGCTGGGAGAGAGATGATGGACAATGGAATGGAGAGAGGGAAGGAAGAGAAAGGGTATTTTCTTGTGGGCAAAATTTAATTACCCTGCGGGGCAAATTTGGCCCATAGGCCTGAGTTTGACATCCCTGCTCTATCATAATAATGCAGCTGAGAGGTGGAGTTATTTATGGAGACATTTCCTATGTAGAAGTCATTGACCCCTATGGTTCATTGTTTAGCCTAGGGAATGGAGTTGAGGGTGGAGAATCTATATGAACTTAATGTTGGGTTCAATGATTTTGTAATTCTTAAGTGGATTGAATACATTTCCAAATAGGATCAAGCTTTATACAGTTGTTATATTCCATAGATGACTTCTTTTAATTCAGGGTACTTCTATTCATAATCCCCTTCATTACTGCAAATGGCATGCTCGATAACTTTTGTTCAACAGCTAAAAAAAAAAAAAAAGATCCAAAGGGCAAAGGTGACATCTGGCATAACAGAGTGTATAAGATGTTTTTGGAATATAGTCTACAAATATATAACAAACGTTAAGAAAAACATCTATTGAAATGAAAAGAGAAAGAGCACAATGCAGCATTGATTTCTGATCTTTAGCTGTCGCAAGCTTGTCAGAATGGCTTTTTGTTACATCTTGAAATGGACAATCACTCATAATACAATTTTCCCAGCTTTTTAGAGTAAATGAGCATCAGATGTTTTGTCAACTTGAATAGGTTTTGATCTTTGCAGAACTGTCATCATAGCTGGCTTCGTCTTTTCACCTGAATAAGTGATAGATGGAAACACCTGCACCATTAATAGATCTTCTATGGTGCTTAAATGATACTCATGCAGAGTGATGTTCAATATCATCAAATAAATGTCCCCGGTCCATTTCAGTTGTAGAAATAGTACGTAAAACAGAATCTGAGTTACAAGACAAGTAAATGGAGAGAAAATTGCATAAACTTGACATGAAACAGTGAACCCCCATGGGTGCTAGAATGATTCAATTTGTATTAAAATGGAAAAGTTCTCCAGAAGCACATTTGTAAGCCATAAGAAAAGAATAGCATTTTATGGCCTTTGTTTGACATACTGGTTCTGATGAAAGACAAATTACTGGATGCCTCTATTCTCAATCTTCTTTATTTTTTCCCAGACACTAGTGGAGTCATTTTAAAAGACAATTTTGCAGTCATTTATAAAGTTGCTAAGACTATATGCATGTAATGCCTCTACTGCCTGTGAGTCTAATTTTATAACTTGGGAGAGTTTTCTGAACTATTATTACAGCTTATGGATGATGTTTTAATGTTAGTTTATTTAAAGTGATTATGAATGTTTTATTATAATCTACCTAGCTTTTAGGCGGATAAATATTATAAATAAATAAATAAAAATAGCAGAGCACATAGGTTAAGAGATTAAGGCCTCCTTTTACGAAACTGCAATAGCAGTTTCTAGTGTGGGGAGCTGCGTTGAATGGCCCGCGCTGCTCCCGATGCTCACTGAGTTCCTATGAGTGTCGAGAGCAGCGCGGGCTATTCAGCGTGGCTTCCGGTGCTCTAAACTGCTATCGCAATTTTGTAAAAGAGGGGGTAAGATGCTTATTTTAAAAAACAAGTTCCCTCATGTCTTTATAAAATACTAACTTACATAGCTCAAATTGTACCTTGAATGCAGGTGCAGATATGTGCATGTAACATCATGGGAATTTTAACAGTAGTTTGTGCTGTTTTAAATTCTCCTTGCTGTGCCCAATTCATTCAGTCCATTAAGTTATTGCTTCCATTGCTGACCTATGGCAGTCCTGACAGCCAACTCACATCTCTAGGCTTCTATCTCTGATTTGATGGCCAGCTTCAGTTGGTGACTTTCTGTGAACCTGTTGTTTTTCCTGTTCCATGCACCTACAAGGAATTTACATGTTTACAGTTTCCAGAAAGGTAGAAAACTAATTGGGATAGTGTAGAATCTTTTGCAAACTGAAGGAATAGTAGGAGGGTTTATGATAATTTGAGTAAGGGGTCTGGTGGCAGCAGTTACCTCCCCCCTATGCATTACAGTCCTTTTGCTTGCCTGCCAAATTTGTGTTGAGCTCCATCTCACGCCTTTGACCCATGCCAAGAAGGAGATCCCTCATGTCCAGCCTGTAATTTTTCCACAATTCTCTTGTTTTCTAACAACTCAATAATTTTGTGTCATCTGCAAATTTGAATACTTCACCTGGGGCTCCTTTTATCAAGCAGCAGTAGAGCATTTTACTGTGGGCTGGCGATGTAAATGCTCCAATGCTCATTCAATTCTTATGAGCTTCGGAGCAGTTACTTCATCAGCCCATAGTAAAAGGCTCTACCGCTGGTTGATATAGGAGCCTTTGATATTTCTATTTCCAGAGTGTTAAAATGCACCAATCCCAGAACAGATCCCATTATTCACTTTTTACCATTGAGAAAACTGAAAATGTTCTTTCTTTCACTAATTCACAATCCAGAATAAAACACTGCCTTCTATGGATTTTAGCATATGCTAATGTGGTAGTAGACTTTAGTAAATCTTGCTGTTAATCTCTTCATTCCTTTCATTTCCTTTTAAGATTTTCCCTAGTGCGTTAGACTAAAGGTCCACCAAGCCCAGTATTGTGTTTTCCAACAATGCCAGTCCAGGGTCATAAGTAACTGGCAAGATCCCAAAAGATAGGGTTTTAATCTACTCTCTGATATTTCTATTTCTTTCTTTCTCTTAGGGTCCAATGCACAGAACTCTGGTGCTAAAGTGAATAGCTCCCTCCCCATACTACAGGACCAGTACAGAAATGTACTCCCCAATGCTCAACGCTAATGGCATGCAAATTATGGTCCTCTTTTATGAAACTGCGTTAGGCTTTTTATCGCTGGCTGTGGCGGTATGAGCTCCGACGCTCATAGAATTCCTATGAGCGTCGGAGCTAATATCACTGTAGCCGGTGATAAAAAAGCCTAATGTGACTTCGTAAAAGGGTGTGTGTGTGTGTGGGGGGGGGGTATATGCATGCTGTAAGTCTGAAACTAAGGGGAGGGGGCATGCCTGGCAGATGCGCACAAGAATTTTACAGTAAGCGCGGCTCTTGTGCACATGACTAGGCAAACCAGGAAGTGAAACACACATTAGAGCCTTTCTTCTGTGTTTTTAAATAGCACATCTAAATTGGAATAAATTGCCCAACTTCGATTGTTCTAAAGCAGTGCTCTTCAACCACTGGTCCATGGACCAGTGCTGGTCCACAGAAATTTCCTGCTGGTCCACAGGGCCGGCATGTGCATCAGGCCCAAAACTGTGTCCTTCAACTGCCGGTCTGTGGTGCGATCGATGCTTTGTGTGTATATATGAAAAATGAATGGAAAAAATAGTGTTACATTTAGGACTATGGGGGCAGGGTCTGGGATGGAGATTGGGTAGAGATGATCAGGGTCTGGCCCAAAACTTAGCCCAGTGTGTCTTTTTCTAAACGACACATGGCTACTATCGGAAGATGATACAATAATAATTGACCTCCTACCAGACAATTTCAAAATCCTTACGCTAAACTGCCCATGTAATAAAGGAGGAGGATTAGCAATTATTCTTAAAGAAGGTTTTGAGTTTGAATTACTAGATTCCAAAGTGACCGACCAACTAGAAATTTTAGCCTACAAAATTAGCAACTGCCAGTTAGAAGAATCCCTATCCTGCATATTATTCTATGTCCCACCAAAAAGCTGGCCAAAAGCCAAAGAAGACTTCTGTGAATTTGTCCTACATAATTCAATTGGTCCTTCCTACAATATCATTGCAGGAGATATAAACATACACTTAGATGAAGAGGACAACACAAACGCGAAAGATTTTAAACACTTTCTATCCCTACTCAACTACAACCTCCCTTTACCCACACAAACACATGAAAAAGGTCATCATTTAGATGTGGTAGCCATGCCCATAAAGGAAATCCCAGACCCTGTCATCTCTCTACTGCAAAGCTCCTGGTGCCACGATATCTGGTCTGACCATTTTACTTATTATTTCAAGTTAATCTGGTCTTATAGTAAAACTAAAACACGTCCAACGATAAAAAGAGAACACCACACAAGAGGCTATATTAATCCAGAGGAATACTGGTCGCACTACGAACTGCAAACGGAGATAGAAGGAATCGATTTCTGGGATCACTGGATGATAACCAGCACATCCATTCTAGATAAAATTACCCCAAACGTAACAGCAAAAGCAATGCAAACAAATATAACAAATGGTTCAACATCGAACTTCTAAAAACGAAACAACTAGCCAGACGATTGGAAAGAACCTGGAAAAAAACAGATTCAGCAGACCGTAACAAATGGAGAGCTATTATAAAAATATACAAACAAATGATAAAAGACAAACGTAAAGCATTCTACTCCACTAAAATTAACTCATTTTGCAATGATTCGCAAGGAATCAATACAAAAGAGCTATTCAACCTGGTCACGAATTTATTCGACACCACTCGATACACCATACCCACACACAACACTAAGTTACCCTCTGCGAATAACTTAGCGCTACGCTTCGATTCAAAAATTAAAAACCTTAGAAACCACTGCTCAACAAACGACCCTAATGATCATCAAATAGCTAACACCCAAGGAAATGACATACCAGCAGACATGATCTGGAGCTCCTTTCAAGACCTAAAATGGAGTGATTACACCAAACTATACAGCAAATACTCTAAAACTTATTGCGTTCTGGACTCATGCCCCCCCAGAAATTATGAAAGCGGCACCATTACAATTCAAACTATCGCTGCTACAGTACCTGGCCCACAACTTAAAAAATGTGAAGTTCCTCTCTAATAACGGTCACATAATAATAACCCCAATTCTAAAAAATCGCAAAGAACCCTCAGCCCTAATAACCAACTACAGACCGGTAGCATCCATTCCGTTTATTGTAAAAATCATGGAGGGACTAGTACATACCCAACTGATGGACTATCTTAATCAATTCTCTCTTCTACATGAAACCCAATCCAGTTTCAGACCTTTATTCAGTAATGGCATCTAGGCATTGTAGCTTTTTCCTGTGGTCTACCAGGTCAAAGGCTGAATTCATATCGAATTGCATAACCAATGCATAGAGGCCCCTGCCAAACAGTAGGCGCAGGTTGTCTAAAATAGCTGCAATTACTGTACAGTGGTACAGCAACAGTGCCAGTAAGCCATGACTCAATTATCTTTAGCTACTTGAAAGTATTGATTTGGGGTGTTTGAATGAATGTCTTGCACCCTGAAGGATTTAGGGATCCTTTTAATAAAAGGCAATATATGTTTCTACCGCGGGCTGACGCGGTATTCTATGAGCAGCAGAGCATTTAACTCGCCAATCCGCGGTATAAACCTCTACCACTGTTTAGTAAAATCCAGCTTAAGTTTGCCTACATCTTTCTCTAAAATATCAATTCAATTGCCCCTATGCTATGTCATTTTCTGCATTATTTCTCCCCAAGCTAAAAAAAAAAAAAAAATCCAGCTGATCTCACATTTTCCTCCTCCACACTTTTCAGCACAGAGATTTTGTCTTGCTTCCTACTTCAGTACACAATGTTCTCTATGTGTTTGCTCCTTTAGCTATGTAACTGACCCACGTACTTAGGACATGAATTTTAAAACAGGGTTAGCAAATACTAATTTACAGATAAGTTTCATAAATCATGATAATTGCTTCTCTCAAAAGAGGGCACCTTTTCCTTGGTAGTCAATAAATCAGGGTTTGGCACTGTGACTGCTATCCTTTGAGGATCTGCCAGGATAATATTTTGGGTATTCTCTACTTCAACACATCCAATCAGTAAACCCATCAAGAATCTCCGCCAGTCAAATACTTAATTCACAATACTTTGAAAGCATGCGCTGACATTTTAATTAAGAGCAACACAAAAAGAAAACCTTTATTGCACCTGCAGCCTAAATGCACTTTAGTTGATTTTTCATCTCTGGAAATTCTCTCTACTACAGCGCTTAAGCAGAATATCCAGATGAACTGAGAGACAATTAAGATCGCATCCCTCAAAGTGGATAAATATATTGGCTTATGGAAAAATACAATAGCTCAGTGTCCACCTTATGAATATTTTGCACATGTGAAAAATAACATGCTATATGCAATTCTATAAACTGGGAGTCTAACTCCCATCTTCTACTAAACCGCGCTAGCGGTTTTAGCGCAGGGAGCTGCGCTGAATGGCCCACGCTGCTCCCGACACTCAAAGAGTTCTTCTGAGCATCGGGAGCAGCGCAGGTCATTCAGTGTGGCTCCCCGGCGCTGAAACCGCTAGCACGGTTTAGTAGAAGAGGCCCTAAATATAGGCACCAAGGGATACATTTTATAAGAGCTGCCTAACTTAATTAGTAAATTGGCTTCAATGATGAGCTTTAACAAACTCATAATTGATTGGGAGATAGGCGCCTATCTTCTTAGGCGTAATTCTACAAAAGATATGTACCTATCACATGGTGCCTATGGGCGACTAACTCCAAAGTGGGCATGTTTAGGGGATAGAGAAAGACTTAGGCACCACTAGGCACAATTCTCTAAAGGACTTAGGCACCTATAATGTAGGCCTTTAAAACCATGGCCTATATTACAAGCGCCTACATTTTACGTTAGGCATGATTCTATAATGAGCGCCTAAATATGATTGACATACAATAAGTCATACCTTTAGGTGTCTATCTTTCTTAGGTATCAGCTACAGAATCTGGCCCCAATTGTATACATAAGATATAAAATGCTAGCATTATTGGAGCCACTAATTCACAATTACATGCACAAGGGCAAGCTGCTATTCTATAACTTAAATGTCAGAATCATGCAGGATCCTTTTACTAAGATGCTGCAAAAAGTGGCCTTAAGGTGTGAATAAACATGTGGACAGAGGTGAGCTGGTTGATATTGTGTATTTGGATTTTCAGAAGGCATTTGATAAAGTTCTTTCTGAGGAAATTAGAAAGACATGGGATAGGAGGCAGTATCCTATTGTGGACTAAAACTGGTTAAAAAGTAGAAAACAGAGCATAGTGTTAAATGGTCAATATCATGAATGAAGACGTGTAAATAGTGGTGTTCCCCAGGGGCCTGTACTGGGACTGATGCTTTTAAAACATAAGCATAGCCAATGGTCCATATAGTCCAGTATTCCATCTTCACAGAGGCCAATGCAAGTTACAAGTACCTGGAAAAAACCCAAATAGTAGCAGTATGACACCGATCCAGGGCAAGCAGTGGCTTCTCCCATGTCTATCTCAACAGCAGACTATGGACTTTTCTTCCAGGGATTTGTCCAAACCATTGTTAAAACCAGCTACATTAACCGCTCTTACCACATTCTCTGGCAATGCATTCCAGAGCTTAACTATTCTCTGAGTGAAAAAAAATATTTCCTCCTATTGGTTTTAAAAGTATTACTCTGCTACTTCATCGAGTGTCCCATAGTCTTTGTAAATCTTGATGCAGTAAAAACTCGATCCACTTGTATCCGTTCTAAACCAATCAGAATTTTGTAAAGTTCAGTCATATCTCCTCCTCAGTTGCCTCTTTTCTAAGCTGAAGAGCCCTAACTCTTTAGACTTTCTCTTTTCCAAGCTGAAGAGCTGAAGAACCCTAACCAATAGTGAAAATACCATGCATATTCATGTGAGTGCACAAAATAGTGTATATCTGCAAACTCAAGAAAATAGTGCATCCTCTTTCCACATAGTGCACACTTTTTCCAAAGACTACACACCATCATCAGAAGCTAACAAAATTTCAAAATGGCCAGAAAAGCCTGAATAAAATGAAAATTACCATAAACAACCGTGGAAATGTCAAGAAATTAAATTTTTAACAGCCCATTTTTAATAAATATCACACAAAGGTGAAACAAATATATTAGACTCTCATCAACTTTTAATAAAATATTTGCCAAATAAATATTTAGAATAAAATGAGGAAAGGAGAAAGGCCTCAGAATTTAAGAGGGTGAAAAATGTTTGTGCACCAAAGAGAAGCAGGATTTGGGTGTGATAGTATGTGGTGACCTTAATGTGGTCAAACTGGTTGAAAAGGTGACGGCAAAAGCTAGAAGGATGCTTGGGTGCATAGGAAGAGGAATGGCCAGTAGGAAATGGAGGTATAAATTCCCCTGTATAAAACTCTGGTGAGACCTCAGTGTGTACAATTCTGTAAACCGAATGTTTAAATACCTATATGGCATAAATGTGCATGAGGCCACTCTCAATTGAAAGGAAACGCCAGAGTGAGAGGGCATAGGATGAATTTATTTATTTATTTGTTCAATTTTCTATACTGTTCTCCCCATGGAGCTTAGAACGATTTACATGAATTTATTCAGGTACTCAAGCATTTTTCCCTGTCTGTCCTGGCAGGCTCACACTTTGTCTAATGTACCTGGGACATTGGGGGGATTAAGTGACTTCTCCAGGGTCACAGGGAGCAGCATGGGTTTGAGCCCACAACCTCAGGGTGCTGAGACTGTAGCTTTAACCACTGTGCTACACACTCAAGATAGGCTCGGGAATATTCTAAGGAAACATGAGGGTGATAGATTCACGGAATAGTCTCCTGTTAGAGGTGGTGGAGACAAAGACTGTGTCTGAATTCAAATAAATGTGGGATAGTTGCTTGGAATCTCTTAGGGAGAGGAGGAGATAGTGGATTCTGCGGATAGGGAAATTGAATGGGCCATTTGATCTTTATCTACCATCATGTTTCTATGTTATAAAATACAGTGTAGGGCAGATCGATGTGCAAGTCAAATTAATTGCTTGGTAACACCAAATGTTGATAGGGCCTAATTAGCTAATTAACTTATGCGCAGATCTGTGACCACATTTGTATATTCAACTTTGGGAAACTATATATAATTCAGCAGATGTTTTCAAACTATGTGCCATCACATTTAGGCTTCATTTAAAAAAAAAAAAAGCACCAAAATATGTACCTCTGTAAGTGCACACACTTGCACATATATCATTGTATTCTGCTCATTTAAGCACATTTTAGGTGACTTAGGGCTCCTTTTATAAAGGTGGGCTAGCGGTTTTAGCGCACACTAGCTGCTACCGCTTACTTTTAAGCAGGTGGTAGTTTTTCGTGTGCGTGCGCTAAAAACGCTAGCGCACCTTCGTAAAAGGAGCCCTAAATATACACTAGGTCCACTGTTATAGAATTCTCTCCCTGTCTCAATGACTACTCCTTTATCAAGGAACTGGGTTTTGTTTAGAATTGTTCTGATGAATAAAACCATATTCCCCTTGCTATGATATGTGCTATGAGAATTACATTTCTTCTATGTTGCTGATAAAGATCTCCTAAAGCAGTTATTCTGTCACTGTGATTGCAGTTTTCTTCTTTTTAATATTTTTGAGGTAATTGTGAGGCCCTTTTTATTAACTAGTGTGTGCAGTCTTCTGGCTTTCACATATTTTTTATCATCATCATTCCAGGCTTAATGTAGTTATGGCATATTTTGCCGTGGCACTATCCACCTCAGTGACTTGACTACAGTCACTCCATTTCATCTAATTAGTTTGCATTCATTTGTTCACTATATTTTCCTAAGCTGGAAAATGTCCATTTTGTAACAATGTCTTATGCATAATAAAATATTTCTCGCCCAAATATAGCAACATTGCTCCACTTGGCTATTTAAATATTTGTGTGTTCTTTCATCTGGTTATATTTCTTGGTTTAAACATTCTGTTTAAACCTTAGAAATAGTTACTGTAAATAAAATGATTCAATGTGTTGTTCATTTTAATTCATCACATAGGGCTCCTTTTACGAAGGCGCGTTAGGGCCTTAACGTGCAGAATAGCGCACGCTACAATGCCGCGTGCGCTAGCCGCTACCGCCTCCTCTTGAGTAGGCAGTAGTTTTTCGGCTAACATACGCTATAGTGTGCACTAATCTGGTGCATGTGCTAAAATCACTAGTGCACCTTCGTAAAAGGAGCCCATAATTTCTTCAAATTACTATTGGTCTACATATCTTTATCCATTTATTTGGCCAAGCAATTTCCTTGTGGTCTTTGATATGCTGTAGGAGCTGTCCTCTACTGAGTTATAGCTTTCCCAACCTGTAACCTGCTTTTCATTGTGCCCTAATATGACCACTATAGTACTTGGCTGGGGATCACACATTATGGTCCCTTGTAGAGTGTAGTATACTTGGATGTTTAGCCTGGCTAAGTGAATGATATCTTAGGATGGCATTTAACAGGTGCATTCTATATTTGCAGAAGATTTGGACCTAATTGACAGGAGTAAACACACAGGTTTTCAGAAAAAGCCATCTCATGGAGTTTTACTATATATTATTTATTTTATAAATATACTGTACACATATATGCTTATTTCAAGTGGCACATGCATCAGAAAACTATACTTCCCTTGGAACAGATGTAACTTTGGATGAGAGATTTTTGGTTGCTTATTTTATGAAGAAGCGTAGATTTATAAAATAGGTATAACCTATTTGCCTTCCCTGCCTAGATGCCTTGTTATACAATTATTTGCTAAGGGGTCCTTTTACTAAGGCGCTAACCGATTTAGCACATGCTAAAGATTAGCGTGCATTAAATCAGGGGTGTCCAACCTGCGGCCCCAGGGCCGCATGCAGCCCCCGTGAAGTATTTTGTGCGGCCCCGGTTGAGGGCGATGCAGTGTTTTCCTCTGCTGTCTCTGGGTGTTTACTGTCTTGCTGGCTCCCTCCTCTGTCTTACTGCAGCGTTTGCGTATTTGTGCGGTCCCAGAAACATTTTTTCGGTCAATGCGGCCCAGGGAAGCTAAAAGGTTGGACACCCCTGCGCTAAATGCTCATGGCTACCATATAATATAATGGGCGCCTTATCATTTAGAATGTGCTAATCTTTAGCGCATCTAAATCGTTAGCGCATCTTAGTAAAAGGACCCCTAGTGTTGCCAATGTATCATGACTTTGACACCTTCTCTTCTCTTGTTCTGAATGCTGTCTCCAAAGCATCACCTGCCTCAGCTGATAGGCAGTGGACAGCCTGCGCTGGAAATCAAATGCAAATTTCTCCTTGTGCCAGTACACAGCTCTGTCAATGAGCCACCAGACTGGCCCTTCAGGTTTTGCATTACTAGATGCCAAATTCCTCCAGATGTCCTTCAGTGCAGAAGGAGCAATAAACCCTCCAAGGTTTTTCTCTTCGTTCCTTTCTGACAGATGAAATAAGGCTACAGCAAGAGTGTTAGTTCAACTCTGGGGAGTTACCCTGACATGGTACATTAAGTCATCCCATAGTGACAGATTGCCTGGTCTCCTCATGGTAGCAGACTCATAAAATTTACTTCTTTTCCATATGAGCATCTCTTTTCTGTTAAAAGAAATAGAAATCGGGGAACCAGACTATAGGTAAATATGGCTAAACCCTGCAAACTATTTTTAACATTTTAAATTAATCCCCCCCCCTCTTTTTACAAAACCGCAAAAGCAGTTTTTAGCACCCCTCCCCCATGTGGGTGCCCCATTCCCTTTCCCCATACCTTTTTAATTTTTCCGGCGTGAGCAGCATGCCCCTATTGGTGTACATTCTCCCTTTGATGTCATTTCCTAAGTACGGGTCCCAGAAGTTCTCGGCCCAGCCAACAAAGTTGGGGCAGTCTCCATCGAGAGCTATACACGTGGGGTTCCTTTTACTAAGGTGTGCTAAGCGTTTTAGCGCATGCTAACCAGGCGCTAAACGCTAACGCGTGCATGTTAGTTTATGGACGTGTTAGCGGCTTGCACGCATGCATATTTAGCACATGCCAAACGCATGATAAAACGCATAGCGCACCTTAGTGAAACAGAGGGTTAGTCCAGTGATTCTCCACGTTTTTCGTTCCATTGCAAAAATATGGAACAAAAAAAGTGGAAAATTGTTGGACTAAGTGTATATAGCCTTTGATGGAGACTGCCCCAACTTTGTTGTCTGGGCTGAGAACATTTCAGCGTCCCCTCATAAGCCATATGTTTTTATGCATGACCTCTTATGCCAGCCACAGAGCTGGTATAAATGTTCTTGCTTAGATTGGGGAAATGCACATAAGTGTGACTCAGACTCTACTCATGTGAATGCCCTCCTGCAAAGTACAAACCATTGAAGACAATCGCATACTTCGCATACTGACATGGAACCTATTCTATAAAGAAAAGTAGGTGCCATATAGTCAGAGAGCTGGTATAAATGCTTATACCTAAATTGCTAAAACCATATGTGTACATTACAGAACTTTATAATCCCTACATGCAAATGAGGACTCCTGACCATATTCTATAATCCCTATATGTAAATTGGGACTCCTGCCCACATTCTATCTGAAATCTGTCCGGATATTCAATACACTGCCTGGTTAAGTGCTGCTGAATTTTGTGAGATGCCAGGAGTCTCTCCTGCACAATTAAACACTTTTAAATATTGGGCCTACGATCTTATGTGCTGGGGGACATGAAAAAGGAACGGGTGCAAGAGATGTTCTTGGTGTGTGGATATGCTTGGATTGTGCTAAAGGTAGGAGGTAAAGTGCTAAAAAGAGAATGAGTAAGTCAGTGGCATACCTACCATGGTTACCTGTCAGGGTACAGCACCCTTCTTTCTTCAGACGCATCACCCCCAACTCAAGCAGTGAGGGGGGTTCAACGAGCAGTTGCAGAGCTTCTTTTTCTGGGGCCAAGGATTAGCGGAGCTGACAGCTACGTGCCTCTATGCTGTGGCTCTGTGACTGCTCACTGCACCGGCACACCATTAGAGAAAATGTCATGGCTGCCAGTAAGAGCGGGGGAAGACAAGTCTTGTGAGAGAGGAAAGAGGTAGGGGAAGAGAAGGTACAACTGCAGACAGGTCAGCTTATGGAAGGAAAGGGTAGAGTGCAAATTACAATGTTAAGATCCAGTAAACACAAGGAGGAGGATAAAAGCAGATGACATAGAAGGGGACAATAGCATGAGAGGACCAGACAAGGCTCGCGACACCGATTTGTAATGTAAAAGCAGCACAAGGAGGATAGCGCCAGTGGCACAGAACCTAAGACATACAGTCAGTTGCTCACATACAGCCAAAATGAAAACAACAGTGTGGGATGTGTTCTAGATAAATACCGTATTTTCACGCATATAACGCACGCGTTATACACGATTTTACAAACTGTGCATAACCTTGCGCGTTGTACAAATTTTTTTTACATAGTTCCCCCCCCCACCCCGACGTCCGATTCACCCCCCCCGCAGGACCGCTCGCACCCCCACCCTGAAGGCCGCTCGCACCCCCACAGCCTCCCGATCCCCCCCCCATCATGTAGACGCTCCTACCGGTGTCCTGCTGCTTCCTCTTGGCGGTCCCGGCCCTTCTGTGAGCCCTGCGCTGCTTCCTCTTCCGGCGGTCCCGCCCTTTCTCTGACGTCAGAGAAAGGGTGGGACCGCCGGAAGAGGAAGCAGCGCAGGTACAGGGCTCACAGAAGGGCCGGGACTGCCAAGAGGAAGCAGCAGGACACCGGTAGGAGCATCTACATGATGGGGGGGGGGGTTCGGGAGGCTGTGGGGGTGCGAGCGGTCCTTCAGGGTGGGGGTGCGGGTGCGGGTGGGAGTGCATGCGAGCGGTCCTTCGGGGTGGGGATGCGGGTGCGTGCGAGCGGTCCTTCGGGGTGGGGGTGCGAGCGGTCCTGTGGGGGGATGAATCGGACGTCGGGGAGGGGGGCATAAGGCTTTCAGGGTGGGGACAGGACTTCAAGGGGGAGAGGAGAGTCGGGGCAGGCGAAAGGAGAGTCGGGGTGGCCAGAGGAGAGTCGGGGCGGGCGAAAGGAGAGTCGGGCGGTGACGGGAGAGTCGGGGCAGCATGCGCAGTATACGGGTGTGCGCGGTATACAAAATTTTTTTTACATATTTTCGGTTTCCCGCACGCTATACCCGTGTGTGTGTTTTACACGGGTGCGTGTTATCTACGTGAAAATACGGTACATTGAAGATTCAAAATGGCAGCTCTTCACTGCAAAGCAAAACACATCAGGAAATCTCTGGTCGTACACATCAGCATCTTATAAAAATCACACAGGACTATTAAATATATCTGACGCTGACACCAGGACTGTAGGAAGAGATACCAATGACCTGACAATATTAAAACAAGACAGGAGGCAACGGTGCTTATCCTTATTGACTGAGCACCTCTACATTTCCTTCTTTTACTGACATCACGTCACTTTACCTCTCCAGTTATTTTTCTTCTTCTTGCACATTTGTCACCCTGACAGCTTTCCCTTCTGCTACATCAGGTATTTATTTTCCTATACTTTTGTTCTGCAATCTATTGTATAATGCAATTATGTTTTGCATTTATTTTATCAAACACTTTTTTTTTTTTTATAGAAAACCATACCTATTTCATTTTCCTTTACTTTCTTTAACACTGAAATTTGTTGCAATTCCAATAGTTTCTTTAATATAATTTTCGATTATTCATTTTCAAAATTAATTATATTGTGGTTGATGGCAAGTACCTGT